>NC_140584.1:888582744-889782744 GCF_964204655.1 Triturus cristatus | reverse complement strand
GTGCTGTGCCCCAAATACTATAACAGAATGTTCGTGCCAAAATATCACACTGGATATATATGCATTAAAGATCTATATATGCATAAAAAGGTTCCCATCACCCACTAAAAAGTGGCTCGCTTCATCATTTGGGAAACCAGGGACTTCTCAGAGAACCATCCATCACCAAATGAACATGGATAGAGGTTCAAAGTTTGTCCCGGAAAGGAACCAATCTACAAAATGGTATAGGGTGACCCTATACCATTTTGTAGATTGGTTCCTTTCATTGGAGCAACATATCTATAGTTGCATCCGGGACAAACTTTGAACAAGCACATCAGCTACGATTCGCGCCACAATTCAATACACGGCTATGAGACGGACCAGCTTGCAGTGGGTACGAGACGGTGCAACAAGCAGCGTGTACGACACGAACACATCCTGAATCCCATCCCGCAGGTCATACCAGTACTCTACATCTATGACCGGATCAGGGACCGACGCCGACGGCGCAGACGGTAAGTCAGACATCTACCACATAACAAATGACACGTACCCGCAAAAGGGCGCACACACACACAGGGGATACATATCCTGGCCACTAACAACAGCCCACCATAGGGGTTGCATGGCCAGCACCACTAACACCACCACCCATAGGGGGCCTGTTGCCCATCACCCCTGCCACCCCCACTCACAGGGCTTATGCTGCCCAGCACCCCTGACACCCCCACTCACAGGGCTTATGTTGCCCATCACCCCTGCCACCCACACCCATAAGGGACCTGTTGCCCATCACCCCTGACACCCCCACTCATAGGGCTTATATTGCCCATCACCCCTGACACCCCCACTCACAGGGCTTATACTGCCCATCACCCCTGCCACCCACACCCATAGGGGACCTGTTGCCCATCACCCCTGCCACCCCCACTCATAGGGCTTATGCTGCCCATCACCCCTGACACCCTCACTCACTGGGCGTATGTTGCCCATCACCCCTGCCACCCACACCCATAGGGGACCTATTGCCCATCACCCCTGCCACCCCCACTCATAGGACTTATGTTGGCCATCACCCCTGACACCCCCACTCACAGGGCTTATGTTGCCCATCACCCCTGCCACCCACACCCATAGGGACCTGTTGCCCATCACCCCTGCCACCCCCACTCACAGGGCTTATGTTGCCCATCACCCCTGCCACCCCCACTCACAGGGCTTATGTTGCCCATCACCCCTGACACCCCCACTCACAGGGCTTATGTTGCCCATCACCCCTGCCACCCACACCCATAGGGGACCTATTGCCCATCACCCCTGCCACCCCCACTCATAGGGCTTATGTTGCCTATCACCCCTGACACCCCCACTCACAGGGCTTATGTTGCCCATCACCCCTGCCACCCACACCCATAGGGGACCTGTTGCCCATCACCCCTGCCACCCACACCCATAGGGGACCTGTTGCCCATCGCCCCTGCCACCCCCACTCACAGGGCTTATGTTGCCCATCACCCCTGCCACCCCCACTCACAGGGCTTATGTTGCCCATCACCCCTGACACCCCCACTCACAGGGCTTATGTTGCCCATTACCCCTGCCACCCACACCCATAGGGGACCTTTTGCCCATCACCCCTGCCACCCCCACTCATAGGGCTTATGTTGCCTATCACCCCTGACACCCCCACTCACAGGGCTTATGTTGCCCATCACCCCTGCCACCCACACCCATAGGGGACCTGTTGCCCATCACCCCTGCCACCCGCACTCATAGGGCTTATGTTTCCCATCACCCCTGCCACCCCCACTCACAGGGGACCTGTTGGCCATTACCCCTGCCACCCCCAGCCATAGGATGGGTGATGCGCAACACATCCAGCATACGCAAACATCAGGTATGTCCGCAAAATACATCCCCCACGACATCATGACAACAGTGTGTAGTCTGTGACAAATGCCCACAACAGTGAATATGGCTACGAGCATACAATGTAAGTAACAGCACATGTGTGACCAACACATGAGTGTGACATATACAAGGCAAGCATCACCATAGCACTATGGCAATGTAAAAAGAACACCCCCTCACTGTGTAGAACAGAAGTCATGTGGGGGCTCACAAAATGCAGCAGATGTGGAGCATTGTGGTGATGGGGACCAAACCCCCCTCAACACAGTGATCAAAAGGTAAGTGTCATCATGGTCAAAGCTGCAAATAACAAACAGCATGTATGATCCCTGCTCCCAACACATCAAACACTTCTGGGGCAAACTAGTGGTTGTGTCCCATACACACAGAGATGTGTTGAGGCAAACAGTGCTGTGAAAACATAACACTCTCGGCCATGTGCAGACAAGCACAACACATGGTAGCTGACAATGCACACAGCGTACAATGACACAACAGCAGAAGTGACCATCACCAAGCATGCACACATCTCAAAAATAGACACACCAACCAAAACAACATGTGTAGACTGTAGGTGTCAGCTCACTAACTCACATTCCATGCCAGCAATGGCACCCAACAACCAGGATAAATATGCACAATGATGTGAAATGACTCACAGGGACAGCGTGCAAAGTCACAGAAACAGCATCCAGACAAAGGCCCACAGCAGCAATACCAATGCACTGCTGCAGATGCACAAACACAAACAGGCAAACTCACACTGCACATCGGACACAACATGGGTGTGTGTGTGTCTCAGTGTCCCCAGGCAACTACACAACACATGAGGGGGGCTGAACCACAGTGACACAGATGTGGACACAGTGCCATACAAAAGTAAACCATCATTGGGACACCCTCAGTGGGCAATCAGGCGTTGGGAGATGAGAGGAAGCACAACAGACACATGTGACACTAGCTGGAATGAACACCAACTAACACAGCAAGAGACTGACACACATCAGCACAATCCCCAGGGACAAGACATTGGTGTGACACAAGCATGCATGGCACCTCCACTGTGATGACAAAGGCAGAAGTTGTACAAACTGGGAAAACCAGACATGTGTTCTGTGCCACAAACGTACATCCCACATACACAAACACAAATCACTCTGCATGGGCACTCATCCATGGACAAACGGGAGCTAGGGGACCATCCATGCAAACATTCACATCAGTCCACCCTCAACACTACACACCTGAACTGCAACAATGTGTATCTGTGAAGCCCACATGGACAGGTGACATTGCACATGCCCACATGACAAACACAGGAATGTTGGCAGGAACTAAGGTGCACATACACATCACACAAGGACTGTTTACAACCCTGGGGAATGACAGACACACTGCACAGTATGCGGTACATGGCCATGACCTCAAAGCTCATGTGACCTTCACAGTCCCTGCAACAGTCCCAGGACTATGCAGATGCCAAGGAGGAACGCAAGGCACCCATGCTGACACCTGCCAGCATCGCTACCGTGAACCCGACAAGTGGGAATAGTCACACACACATACAAATGTCGCAATCACTGAAAACTACCACCTAGGGACAACTTCATGATATTGCGAACAAACAAGTGCCTTGAGGAACCCTCACTGTGTCCCATCTATGTCTGACAACATCATCACCACTCAGAACTGACAAATCACAATGATGATACACCAATTAACAGTAGTGAGTCATGCACCCACACATCTGGTAGCCCATTGGAAAAGTAGTGGGATGAACCCAGTACCACTCAGCAAGCATCAACAACAGGAACATATCAAGGGAACACTGTCTGTGTATGAACAAGGATGTGGACACACACAATATCCAGGTGAGGAGCTGAGCATTTGTCGAGTGAGGCTAACCCACGTATGTTGTTGTTGGACCGTTCAAAAGGTCCGGTCGCTACTCCTTCACCTATGAAGCCTCCTACCCCTCCATTTTGAGGCGGAGGCGATATGTAAAGACCCTGAATCAGGGACACTTTTCTAGTTGTGATAGATCATCTTACCCGGTTATCAGATCCGAGGCTTTTTTTACTCACAGTTCTACCCACGGTCCTGAAGAAGTGTCGCTCGATTTAGAGCTTAGTAGACACGAAACATGTTGACCTCTGTCAACTAAAGGCTACCCTGATACCTAGAATCTCCATAGTAGCCTCCCTGGTTTTATCTAGTCCCAGCCCCACATTAAACCAATTAAAATTATTCAGGGGCCAGGACCTATTTTAGTTTTATTAGTCCCCACACTAATCAGTAATTACTGACTTCCATATTCCCACTCACATTTATCACTATACGGCGTTCTCAGATCAGAAGATCTCCGCCAAAGATGCCACCAGGGCCGTCGGACATTGCAGCGCCGGTCCGACGAGGAGCGCCCGATGATGAAGCATGACACCCTACCAGGTGTGTGAGGGCAACAAGATCTGAAATTTAGATTTCCCTTTCGTGACCAAATAACAGCAAGCCGGTAGCAATTTTAACTACCCGAGCCTTGAGGAGGAACTGTTCTTTTCTGGTTGTCTATGTCGACACACACACATGCACATACAACACACACCATGGGCCCAGGCCATGTCACTGGACAACACACTAACTTGAGGGGACACAACTCCTGTGGGAGCCCAGCTGTGCCAAACATATTCACCGCAAGTCCCACTCATGTCTGCAGAACACTTGGTCAGTCAGCCATCAGTTACCGCACACTGAAGGCTCTGGTCACAACAGCCTGAGTACGGGAGTCACCCCTAAGTCAGCTGCACATACCCCAAACATATGTCTAGCAAGTTGCACAGATGACCCAGTTTCTCCTATTACAATGATGCCCACACCTGTAGGGCCAGTAGTGATGAGCACGAAGTATGTGG
The DNA here is from genome assembly GCF_964204655.1 of Triturus cristatus. Lineage (NCBI taxonomy): Eukaryota > Metazoa > Chordata > Amphibia > Caudata > Salamandridae > Triturus > Triturus cristatus. Next base: position 889,777,939 of record NC_140584.1, on the reverse strand, counting down.
AAGTGACAATTTGGACAATGGGAAGCACATCATATGTGCAGGGGTGCAAGCCACAGATGTGACCATGCAAATGAAATGCTCACAGAGAGATGTACACAAATAGTTGATCCAGACACACCCATGTAAACCAAGCATTACAGGTGCAAGGGCATCTAAAACAACCTCAACATGATGTACAGCAAAATCAAGTTCACAGGGACAAAGTAAAAAGCTTTATTCAGCATATGAAAAGTGAAACGTCTGTTCCAACAAAAGGCCAATGGCCAGTACATGTCCAAAGGGCAAGGAGTGAACTAGAGACACAAATGCAGTATATGAAATTCGAAACTTCTGTGCAAACAAAAGGCCAATGGCCAGTCCATGTCAAATTGCCAAGGAATGAACTAGAGTGACAACTGTCACACCTTGCTTGTCTGCACTGCTACGGACTGGGGTCATCCCCTCGGAGGGGCATACATGGGGGCAGACCAGGCACCGCAGGGACAGGATCAGGGCGCAGCAGAAGGAGGCAGTGAAGAGGTGGGGGATGCAGGCGAGACACTTGCAACTGCAGTAGAGCTGACTGAAGTGGTGGGTGCTGTCACAACTGTGGGGCACAAGTCAGATGGGGTGGGTGCCGGCACAACTCCAGTGGGCAGGTCAGATGGAGTGGATTGGCTCACCACTGCAGTGCCCAAGTCAGACAGGGTGGACGTGGACTTCAAAGCAGTGCCTACATCCATGGGAGCGGAATGGGGGACAGGTGAGGTCTGCAGGGCAGGGGGTGGTGACACGGTCCCCACATCAGTGGCAGCAACTGTCTGACCAGGTGTGGAGGAGCAAGTGCTAGGGGGGGTGGCCTTAGCATTTTGGGGATGGTGTATCTGTGTGTGGGGGAACCCGGGGCAGGGGGTGGCGGGGGAACCTCTGGAGTGGTGGCCTGGGGGATGGAGGACGGAGACTTTACCTTGGAGCTGCATGCTGTCGGTGGGGTCTTGCTCTTCTAGCACCGGGGGGACTTGCGGGTGGGCGTCTCGGTCTGACTGCGCCTGGGGGAGGGTGTCTGGGTGTGAGGGTCACTCTCTTCTGTGTGTGGGGACTTCCTCTTCCCCTTGTAATCAGGATCTGCTGGGTCGGTGGGGAAGAGGCCAAGGTCACAGAGGAAGAGCTTCTTGGGGGATGGGGTTGCAGGTGAGGCAAGGGAAGGAGGCTGGGAGGGAGAGGTCTCGGAGGACTGTGGAGTGGTTGTGGATGACTGTGTGTGTGTCAGCAAACCAGTCCCTGTGAGTGTGGAATCAGTCCCCTGCGCTTGCTTGTGTGCACGTCTAGACCTTTGTTTGGGGGTTTCTGTGCTTTGGACAGGTAGTGTGCTAGGAATTGTGGGTGCTGCAGGGGTAGGAGGGGTGTGGGACTGTTGGAGGAGGGACACTGCTGCCGTCAGGGAGGAGGCCACGGACTGGTTGGTCCTCTGTAGGGCAGACATGCCCGAGGAAATGCCCTCCATGAATGAAGCAAAACACACTTGGGTTTTGACTCGATGGCAGCAAGGCCAAGTCATATAAACTGAAAAGAACAAAAGGAGTGCCAATGCTGCATTGAAACTACACGACAAACTTTAAGCAAGAACTGAATTAAACACGTCCATTGCTACCATTGATTAGGTTGATTTTAATCAAAAATATTTTTTGCAAATTTTCTTATTATTTTGCACGGTAAAGTAGAGAAGTGATTAAAGCAATTCGATAATCAAAAATTCAAAAGCCACAGATTTTTACAAATATATACATTACATTACATTAACACATATAAATGACATCACCTCTAGCGTACCACAATCACTCGACGAACAACAACACTCAAAACACCACAGATATGTACAAGAAGTATTCAATAAACATTATAAAGCTCACAATATACAGTTGTATGTACAAAATGTATAAGGCCATCAACAACTAACATTTACAGTATTTCTAAACATATAGTTTTAATTGTTCCAACAGATGATTGGCCAAGGGCGAAGACAAGTCAAGAAAGGGGGGTCTACGCGTTTCGAATCCCTTCACCGGGGACTCTCTTCAGGACCAATATTTTCTAGGAACAAAAACGAACACAACACTTAGTTAGACCAGTGTTCCCTTGCTTCTCAAAACAATTAATAGCCAACCACAAGTAGCCAATAGACTTATCTAAAGCTTCAAAGTGTGTTACTCAGGGTTTAGAAATGAAATGACATAACAGTCCGACATCCACAATCTGTGAATAATAGGGTGAAGTTTATCAGAAGATCATCAAGGACAAGAGCAGAGGAGGTCTTTAGGCATAGGAGCGGGCAACTAGCTACATTTGCCTTGAAAAATAATTACTTTTGCTTTAAAGACGACTTTTTTCTGCAAATAAAAGGCGTCGCGATGGGGTGTCCATTCGCCCCAGAGTTGGCAGTGCTATTTATGTCCAAATATGAGGACCGCTTTGTATATAACAACAACCCCTTTGCAGTTTACATCACTAATTGGGTTCGATACATCGATGATGTCTTCCTGACTTGGACCGGTGAAGAAAATCAACTACAGGAGTTCGTTCAGTGGCTTAATAATAGAACGCCAGACATAAAATTCAGTCTGAACTCTTCGAAGTACAGAATGCCATTTTTAGATGTCGAGATCTATCCCAGCAATGGCGGTTTAGTCACCACTCTATACAAGAAAAAGACGGACAGAAATAAAGCACTCCTTTACTCAAGTAATCATCCGCGCAGCTTAAGAGACAACTTGCCTTACGGCCAATTCTTGCGAATTCGCCGTAATTGCACATTCAAAGATGAATATCTGTGCCATGCTGAAAAATTGAAAAACAACTTACAATCCAGGGGTTACCCCAAGAAACTATTGAAGAAAGCGATGAAACGGGCATGGTGGATCCCTCGCGAAGTACTTCTGGAGAGAAAAGAGAAACCCCAAACCTCGAGGATTGTGTGTGTTTCTACTTTCAGTCCTACATCGAATTGGCTGAAAAAGACCATCTCTCAAAATTGGCATCTGATTAAAAACCTTGATGCCTCTTTTGAAGAACCACCGCTCTTTGCTTTTAGAAAAGATAAAAGCATAGCTAATCAGCTAGTAAGAGCTGCACTCCCTAAAACCAAAAGCCCTGATATTAGGAGCCTTCTCAATCTGTCTCCTATACAAGGACACCGAAAATGTGGCACTTGTGTGTGTTGCGAATCTACAATGGAAGGCAACCATTTCTCTCACAAGGAAATTCACTGGAAACACAACCTTTTCTCCAATTGTAAAACAAAATACGTTGTATATGGGATTTTATGCCCATGCAACAAGCTTTACATCGGGAAAACAAATCAGGAGATCAGGCTAAGAATTCAACAGCACAAATCAAGGATACGCAGGAATGTGCCTAATGCCCCGCTGGTCCATCACTGGCACCTTAACAATCACACAGAAAAGGATATGAGATGGACTGTGATTTCTAAAATCACACAAGACAACAGAGGAGGAGACCTGGACGCCAAATTGGTCAAAAGAGAGGCGATGCTTATTATCAAATTTAATACATCAGTTGGCGGTCTAAACGAGCTATCTGAGATTTATAATTTGTAAAAACTTGTTTTACTCTCTCAAATTTATTGAGATCTGTTGGCACGGACATCATACTTAGATGACCTACATTGACTACCACATTCCAACTCTGTAATTTCTACTGGTCCATACGCAATCCTGCTCACACATAGGAGACGTCAAGCAGCCATTCACCATCATGAATGACGCCCAGTTACATTGTGTCTCCAGTGAGAACACATTATAGGTGTCTTCACACACACACTGTTCAATAAAGTTTTTTCTGTTAATAACAAAAATAATTTTAGTTAAATTCCACATGAACCCGGCTTTTTCTTTTAAATTATGGTTCTTTTACGGACATACGATTGAACCAGAAGGGCCCTCATGCATCAAATATCTTGCACAGCTGGCTGTGGAGCTACGACTTTTCTGTTCAAAACACCTAAAATCGAACTCTAACTACATCTCCCAGAATGCCTGAGAAGCACCGCCCCACGCAGGCAAGCCGATACGTACTTAACAAGTATCCACCCCCTTCCTGCAGAATCAGTCGTTCGTTTGGTGAGCACAGCGCGATGGTGACGGCAGCGTTTAAAACTACTGGACAATAGGTAATTAGGAGCTTTACTTTTTGACGCTACGATGCGAAACTATGTAAAAGACCCGTGGCCTGAAAATCCTGCTTCGCTTTTTACCCCTAGACCATAGCTGGCGACTAAAAATATTTCAACTGTTAGCGGACAAACATCCACTTTACAGCCATCGCTCCCATCCATACTTAGTCTCCGGTGCGGCGAGCACGGCGCGCAATGGCGGCATTTGACTAACGGAATAAAGGTAAACAGAATACTAAAAACGTGATGTGGTTACAAATGATGATCGACCAGGATTAAATATAAACAGGATATAAAGAGCGGTAAAATAACGATAACGTGATTTTTTAAAAAACCGCTTATCGACCAGTATTCTCCATTCGCTTCTTTAAAACGTGATGTTGATGATATTGGCCAGCTACCAGCATTCTCAAAACTTGTTTTCATTACTTGCCCCCAGGCCTCAGCTGGTGATTTCCAACACGCCTTTATGCACGATAATACAATCACGCCCATGAGTTACCATACCTGAACAAGTAAGATTCTTCATCTATACCTTGACAATCTTGGGGCCACTAGTTGCCCGCTCCTATGCCTAAAGACCTCCTCTGCTCTTGTCCTTGATGATCTTCTGATAAACTTCACCCTATTATTCACAGATTGTGGATGTCGGACTGTTATGTCATTTCATTTCTAAACCCTGAGTAACACACTTTGAAGCTTTAGATAAGTCTATTGGCTACTTGTGGTTGGCTATTAATTGTTTTGAGAAGCAAGGGAACACTGGTCTAACTAAGTGTTGTGTTCGTTTTTGTTCCTAGAAAATATTGGTCCTGAAGAGAGTCCCCGGTGAAGGGATTCGAAACGCGTAGACCCCCCTTTCTTGACTTGTCTTCGCCCTTGGCCAATCATCTGTTGGAACAATTAAAACTATATGTTTAGAAATACTGTAAATGTTAGTTGTTGATGGCCTTATACATTTTGTACATACAACTGTATATTGTGAGCTTTATAATGTTTATTGAATACTTCTTGTACATATCTGTGGTGTTTTGAGTGTTGTTGTTCGTCGAGTGATTGTGGTACGCTAGAGGTGATGTCATTTATATGTGTTAATGTAATGTAATGTATATATTTGTAAAAATCTGTGGCTTTTGAATTTTTGATTATCGAATTGCTTTAATCACTTCTCTACTTTACCGTGCAAAATAATAAGAAAATTTGCAAAAAATATTTTTGATTAAAATCAACCTAATCAATGGTAGCAATGGACGTGTTTAATTCAGTTCTTGCTTAAAGTTTGTCGTGTAGTTTCAATGCAGCATTGGCACTCCTTTTGTTCTTTTCACTCCATGAATGAAGGCGCGCTAAAGGCAAGCCCGTCTGCACCCGTCAGCGTCCGGAATGTGGCCGTGGCAGGACCCTTGCTCCAGTGGCATTAGTCCATTATACTTCTCAGGCACTCTACAAGCTCTGGCCACCACCCTGTGGGGCCGGTGTTATGTTTAACCGTCGGGATGATCACGTCTGTGCCATTGTATCCACTGTAATTTCGCACCATTCACGATGTGCAACAGCCCTATGCCGAGTCACGCTGATGTTGTTTGCCACACCGCGCTCGGCGGTAAGGATGGCCTTTCCTCTCCAGTTGCCCCACGCACAGGCATGTTATTTGTCTCGAGTGGGACAACGGAGCAGACCTCACTGAAGAGGTTCAAGGGCATTCTTTTAAATGTGCGTTTAGTGGCTAAGCACAAACTTGAGCTTGAGATTCTCTTAAGTGCACATATCCTGATATGGTTTTCTTAACTGAGACCTGGGCGGAGGCTACCTCCGCTCCTGATTGGAATGTCGCTCTGCCCCCAGGTTATGCTGTCATGTCATTGGATCGCTTAGGCAGTAGAGGTGGGGGTATCGCCATTGTTTATAAGCAAACTTACTGTCCAGACCATGAATGTTACAGAGCTTCATGCTGAAGCACTTCATTTTGTCATCAAGTGGAAGGAGGTCACGATTTTTCAGGGCCTGCTGATTTATCGACCCCCTGGCCCTAGGGCTCCCTTTTCTTTGGCTCTTATGACATATATGGAATCCTGCACGGATTCAGACTCATTTTCCATTTTGGGTGATCTTAATTTCCATCTGGAATCTACTATTTGTTCTGATACTAACAGATTCTGTGATGTTATGGCAGCCTTTGGTCTTCAGCAGCTGGTGACTGCTCCAACACACGAAGGTGGCCATACTCTCGACGGACTGTTCTCGAATCACCCAGACATTAAGTACTGCAGGGTTGATCCGCTTCCATGGACTGATCATAAAGCAGTCTTTTTTGAGGTCATGGCCAGTTCTGCCGGTATGAGCGCCCCTCATAAACCAGTTAAGGTTGCTTACCGGCGGTGGTCTAAAATCACTAGCACTGATCTAGTGGCCGCCCTTGATCTTTTTCCCCCTATTTTAGACGCAGATAATGAGGTGGCTGCGGCACAGTTCAATGACTGGGTCAGGGCAGCAATTAACCTTGTTGCCCCTATACAGACAGCCACGCTTAATAGGCGTCCGGCGGGGGCCCCATGGTATAGCCCTGATCTCAAACTTCTAAAAGTCCAATGCAGAGGGTTTGAGCGCCGGTGGAGACAGGACTATACCAGGGCCAGCAAAGATCTTTATAATGTTGCCCTTTATAAATATAAAGCAGCCATTAATGCAGCAAAGACATCTTATTTTACGAGGAAAATCTTGGCTGCTGGTAACTCCACTAAAGAACTTTTCAAATCGGTATCTTATCTGGCCAAACCTCAGCAGGGCTGTCGATTTAGCCCTGATCAGGGTTTCTGTGACCGGCTGGCTTCCTTTTTCTATGTCAAAGTTCAAACTATATATGAGGAGCTGTCGAATCTTGCAATCCCAGCTCTTGGTCAAGACATCTTCCACCAACCTTGCTCGTCACCTGCGACTAGGCACGGTGGTCTTTCTAGCTTTGGTTTCCTGACGGTTGAGGCTGTAACAGATCTGTTAAAAGTCTAATAAGTCAGGATCTGTCTCTGACCCCTGTCCCCCGTCAATTTTGCATCCGGTTGCAGATAAGATCAGTTCCATTCTTACGCCTCTAATTATTCAAGTTCTGTTGTCAGGGAACTATCCCATTGTGTGGAAGACGGCAAGTGTTAGACCAATTCTGAAGAAGGCTTCGCTTCATCCTGCAGAGCTCAAAAATTTCCGACCAATCTCGGGTCTGCCTTTTGTTGCTTAGATTTTGGAAAAGCATATGAACACCATGCTTGCTGAGATTCTAGACCGTAATTGTCTACTCGATTGGCTCAGCACAGATTTCGTTCCAATCATTCTACCGAGTCTGTTCTCATTGCTGCTGCGGAGGGAATCCGTATGGCAGTCGACGGAGGTGGTAGAGCTATTTTAGTTCTCCTCGATCTGTCGACTGCCTTTGATACCGTCAACCATACAGTTTTAGTGCAGCCACTAAAGGAGGCAGGCATCAGTCACCGAGCCCTGGCCCTTCTTTCTTCTTTCCTGCAGGACAGACAGCAATCTCTTAGGTGGGAGGGCTTGAAATCAGATAATTTTAATCTGACTTGTGGCGTCCTGCAGGGTTCGGCTCTATCCCCTACTTTGTTTAATCTCTATGGGGCATATCAAGAAGAAATAGCGATAACAATCAGTTCCGGCGCTTAGTGATGGCGATAAATAAAAAAACGCACGCTAAGCAGCGAAAAGTAGAGATAATCGATTTAACTCAAAAATTAGCCTGTCAATTGACAACAGGCCTGCATTTTGCACGCAGCAAGCGGGAAAATGCACTATAAAAGGCCCCAAGCAGGGGAAAAAAAATAATGGAATCCAGTGACCAGAGAGCAGACCAGACATGGAGGAAGCAGGACCAAGCTCAGAGACCGCAGCGAACCCCACAGCCAGCCAGGAGGAGCAGGGAGCGAGCCAGGGGAAGGAAAAGAGGAGGAGGAACCCCAGGTTCAGCCACCAGGAGAATCAAGTCCTGTATAGCCTGGTGGCTGAACACCAGCAGGAGCTGTTCATAAGGGAGACAGTGCCATTGTCCAGAAAGAAACACATCTGGGAGATCACAGCTAAGGTCAATGCTGTGAGAGAGAGGAAGAGGAGGACCGTGGAGGAGGTGAAAAAACGCTGGAACGACAGCAAGAAGAACACCAAGGAGAAGATGGCCGCCAACCGGAGGGCAGCCATGGCCACCGGAGGTGGTAGCCCCGTGCCGCGGCTGGAGCTGGATGAGCAGGAGGAACTGGTGGCACAAGTCATCACTGAGGAGACAGTGGTTGGAGTGCCGGGTCGGGACACCGCTGCAGGTCAACAGACACAACCACAGGGTGAGTACAAACTATGGAGTGGGTGGACGGGGGTGGATGGCCACAATGGCACACATGTATAATAAATAGCATTGCATACCCACAATTAGTGTGGTTCAGGTCCCAGATAGCCCTGTGCATGGTGGCATGGGCACATTGCTAGACACACTTTGACGGACACACTGACATCCAAATGTGCACTGAAACCTCAGAAAAACACAGTCTAGCTACATCATCAGACCACAAAATAAGTGCCAGGATGGACCTCATAAGACCAGGAAGTAAGAAGAAGCAGGAATTCTGGAAACTTATGAAGTGGTGACAGGGTTTTTTTTTTTGTTTTTTTGTATTTTTTCTTCCCCTGTCCAATGATTTCATGCCCTTCCTGCCTAGACAGATTTCCTCTTTCCCAAATACAGGGGATGGATGAGTTGCTATTGCCTCTCTGGCCTAGCAATTGGGTCCCTCAGTGGATATCGCCCTCGGCTAGTGTTTGAGAAGGAGATGCACCAGTAAGCTTGTCTGTTGATAAAGTTTACAAATCCAGTGCACTGAGGCGGTGTTACTCTTCTCTTCTCGCTCCAATGCCTGGGTGGCTCCAAATGGGCTGAATATGAAGACAAAAAATAAAATAAAAAAAATAAGTGCCACATCACATACCAAAAGGCCACATCACGTAGAGACGCACAATGCTTACAAAATGCACACCTTGCACCATCACAACCTATATCCAAATCATCTCCACAAGGACGCAACTCACAGGTGCCAAAATGAGTAGGCAGTGTGAATGTGACTGATCACGTGCAAGTGTAAGCATGCCAACAGCACGAACAGCACACCTGGAAAATAGCACATGTGGCTGACTTGAGTGCAAGGATGTGCGTGGCCAACAAGGGTGACTTGGAGGGCCACACACAACCTTGCACACGAGCCAGACACATGTGCAATGTTGCAGGTGGGCTGAGCCTGTCGCTGGCATGCGTACTCTGCACGTGACCAGTCACATTCACACTGCATACTCATTTTGGCACATGGGAGTTGCGGACTTCAGAAGAAGATTTGGATAAGTGTGGTGATGAGGCAAGGGGGACATTGTGACTACAAAAGTGCCCCCTTGCCTGTACATGCTATGCAGCACTGTGTACAGCAAGATGAGAAAGTAATGAGTCACTCCGAATACCGACAACACATGTAATGTCACACCAAAAAGACGGATTATGGGGCATATTACCAAGGACGGCGTTAAAATAATAGCTGCTTGAGCGGCAGAAAACTGCCACTAAAGTGGCGATAATGGCCCTGAAAAAATGCCCTGGAGAATTCCAATACAAGCCCATGGTCACACCAGAACATGGACTTCTATTGGAATTCCCTAGGGCATACTATCAAGGCCATGATCGCCGCCTAAGCAGCAGTTCTCTGCTGCTCAAGTGCCGATAATCTGTAATGCTGTCCCTGATAATTTGGCCCTTATTTGTGTGCTCACCATTGCAAAATGCAATGTGGGGCGCACCATGAAAGCCATTCAGTCATCCAAAGGCAACTCACCTGCATGCACAGATATCGCTGTCCATAATACACACCACCCTCTCCCGCCCCACGTCAACGCATGGCATGTACTATTTTCACTAGCAAAATTTAAAAATCCTCAAGTCTGCGTAAGCTAGCTCTTCAGATCTAACCATTGTGCAAACCTAGGGACATATTACCAAGATCAGCGTTAAAATCATTGCTGCCTTAGTGGCCGGAAACTGCCACTAAAGTGGCGGCAATGGCCTTGATAATATGCCCCTTGGAATTCCCAGAGAATGCCATGTTCACACCAGAACATGGACTCCTATGGGAATTCACAAGGGCCAATCATTAAGCCCAACACCGCCGCTATAGTGGCTGTTACCTGCCGCTAAAAGCCACAATCATATTAACGCTGATCCTGATAATATGGCCCCTAGTTCATCTCCACTCACTATGGTGTTCATTTTTCTGAGCATATGATCCTTGGCTTGTTACAATGACATGTCTCCTCTACTACCATCAATATTAAGAACCATGTAAAAAGGGGCATACCAAACAATTAACAACACAGGCCATATAAACCAACATCACCAGCACTAATCCATACGAAAGTCTATTTCACAATCCCTCAAGGCATGTCCCTACCCATGTTGCTCTGTACTCCTTGATAGCCTTTCCAGTGCGTAATCTGTGGTAATCTGTGTTATCCAGAAGCTAAACACCAAAAACACAATATACAGGCTTCCGCTTGAGATTCACCCATCATGCATGTCTACAATGGCGTGGAATGGTCACATCTGCGTGCTATAAAGGCACTAGCCTGGTACCAGCTCACCTGGCTCAGTGTTGACATTGCACTCGCTGTCTTCTTCCACAAATGGGCAAAATAAATGGTCCCATGCCCTAGCCGCATCAAGTGATCCCTTGCCCATTGTACCATTGACCCCTAGTAGCCTAACTATCCCATCACACTCTGCCCATTTGGTGAACTGGCACTCCCATTGATCTAAACTCGTGGCCCCACTTGCCATCCAGTGCATCGTAATATCCCCTCATGGCCAATAATAATACCCTATCCATAAACTTGCGGCAAGCACATGTTGAGCTGTGTGTGGGAAGCAATGTAGGATACAAGCCCCCTACGACAGATCAACCTCCTTGGCTGTCAACACCTTCAATACTGTCATCAGTATGGTCCAATAAGTTGCCTAAAGTGGTCACCCCCAAATCATGTGAGGAAAGTATGCCCCCTCTCCCTTAACCCTTGTGCATGCCTATGAGTCAGTGTAGAAACATGCATTGACTTTCTGCCGGTGTGAGGTAAGGCAATGTAAAACATTTTCAATAAGCCTTTGGAAGCGGGTGTGCCTGCTGCACCTCCATGCTTACTCCACAATCTCTGCACAAGCCCTTTCCGAGATCTCTCAAACTACATCTACCTCCCAATTCAATTAAGAATGTCCAAAGGGGGCAGCTCCACGAGACCCATGCGCATGTACAGGCATGTGACTGCCTTAAACTTTACAGCTGCTGTCAATATGTATTGGCACCCTAAAGTAAGCTCAGGTCATGCTTGGTCCCCTTTACAAAGTGCACAAATATCCGCTGTGATCGCTGCATGGAGTATGTAGTCTCCCCATTGAAAATCAAACCGCTCATGCAGAGTCTAGAATGTTTGCGCCTGCTATGATGCACAATACGGCCCACCACTGCCACACACATTCCACATGTGGGACAAAATCTGTGGGTAATGGGTGTGGACACTATCTGCTCAGATAGCAACAACATTTGCCATACATGCTTCACCATACTCTGAAAGGGTAATCCAAAAGAAGTGCAGGAAGCAAGATTAAACATGACAGACGCAATGCACACAACACAAATTGCAAGGAGCCAAAGCAACTTAGAGGCACATGTGTCACACACAGTGCAGCTTTGTAGAAACAACACAGGAATTTCTTAAAATTATCGCCAGTTCAGCGGCCTGAAACAGACACCAAAGTGGTGATAACGTGCCTGATAACATGCAGCAGAGAATTCTAATCAAAGGCCATGTTCACACCAGAACATGTGCTTCTCCTGGAATTATATGTGACACATTTCCAAGGACATCTTTGCTGCTTGTAGCGGAAGTCTTCTGCTGCTAAAGCGCAGATAACACCATGGACGTCCATGATAATATGCCCCCAAGTAGGCTCCCATTGCCAATGTGCCAATAGTGGGCACTCATCACACATCACCAATAGCACACTAAACACATGCACATGTGCAAGCCCCTGCAAAGCTGCAACTCCTTGAGCCACACTGATAAGGCATGTGATAGGGCATGATGGATAGCATGCCTGCAGGACAAAGAGATTCACATGGTGCAGGACACCTCACTGATGTTGCGGAGTGTAGAACTCATTCTCAAGGGAGCATGTCACAGCCTGGCACAAACTTATGTAAACACAACCCCTGATGTGAACAAGACACTTGATGACCTACTATGCACAAGTGTCACTACACCATCCACACAGATTTACACATGTCTGCGTTGTCCATACACAGAAGTCAAAGGCCCATTTCATGAAAGGGACAAGGGGCAGCTAAACAAAGGCAGCAGGTGCCACCATCACACAATGCAGTGTACACACATACTAATCGGAGTACATCAACATTGCCTAATAGGTGTGGCGGACTGCATCAGTCACATAACACAAAACAAGACACAACAGGTAGCATTTGTGTGTAGAAACTGTCAAGACACATTTCTCACCTAGGCAACTTGTGATATTACAATGTACAAGTACACACACACATCTGTGATGCCACTGAAATAATCACCATCCAGTAACTAGCATGCATATTGTTCAAAATATATATCATGTACAGTCTCCCTCAGTCTGATTGTTAAGTCAAATAATGCATGCCCATACATGGATACCACTGTTAAACGGTATCTCCCATAAACATTTCAGAGGGAGCGACAACACCTCCTGGACAGCGGGACGACCCACTCCACCACGATGACTCGTCCCAAACACCAACTATCAATATGGACGAGTTTGACCGTATCCTCGATTCCTTCGCAACACTAACTCCAGTAGCAGGGCTACCCACCAGCATTGCGCCCAGCCCACTTCCTGCAAAAACAACCCAGCAGCAAGCACCTCCAACCACAGCTGCCTCCCAGGACCCAGCCAGCACATATGCGGCATTTCAAACCATGGTGCTGGAGGTCCAACGGGAGACACGGGACTTTGTGCGGGTGGGCTTGGAGAGCCTGGCAGTCAACATTGAGGAGCTCAGGGGGTGTCTGAATCGCCTTGAAAACAACTTTGCGAGGCTGCCAGACATCCACACCTCCCTCAATCACATCCAACGCTCCCTGGATGACATTGCTGGGGTCCTGATTCGGAGAGTGGACACACTGTTCCGGCAGGATAGCTCCAGCAGTGTCTCTGCTGCATTATCCCGACTGGCAGGGGTAATGGCGTCCAGGGAGTGGAGGGAGCTCCAGCAGATGGCTGCCACGGCTCAACACCAGCGCAATATGGAACAGATATGGCAGGCCATGCTTCTCCACATGACAGGTTTACCTCCCCACGGTCTTGTGACATCTGCTGCTTGCGCATCCACATCCTCAGCTCCGCACCCTGATGTGTCTGTGCCTCACAGTGCTGCTCCCACCATACCACCGCCCACATGTGAGACACACGACACATCATCGTACGAAGCTGAGGATGAAACTGCCACCATGGTGATGCGCAAGTCCAGCTAGCAGTGATGTACAAAGGCCTGTTGGTTTGTACACAACAACATTTCACTGCCCTTCCTCTCCCACTGTCTGCCGACGTCCATCAACACCCAGCGTGGACCCACTCATTGACCCACAGCAGATCTCCTCTTGTTTATTGACAATGGCACTGGCACTGCTAAATCCGCCTCCTCCCCTGGCTCTGTAGCTCGGTGTTTAGCCAAAATATCGAGTTTTAAATTTCGACCTACAATAATATCGTGTTTTTAATATCGTAGGTACAGAATATCGAAGTCAAGAATATCGATCCCAAGGTAAGTAATATCGAAGTTAATAATATCGAAGTACTTAATATCGTAAGTAAAAATTTCGATGTCAATAATATCGATATTTATTTAGTGTAATGTCATTTAATATGTATTTTATTTGTATGTTAAAGATTATTGTAATGTATTTTAATACATTTAAAAATAAATGTTTAGAGATTTATAATTATTTTACATTTAATTTAGCGTTTTAGTATCAGAGCGGGTTGTGGGTTTATAGGGGAATAGGGTGGGAAGTAATTTAATTATAATTAATGAATTAATATGTATTGTTTAATTGGTATTTATGATTAATTAATTGGTAATTAATTAATAATTGGTAATTAATTGATTAATTAATTGTTAATTAATTATTAATTGTAAAATTATTTTATTAATTGGTTAATTATATACATTATAATTAGTTTATTATTACTATTTATTTATTGTTATTGTTAATTAATTAATTAATTGTTAATTAGTAATTAATTGGTGATTTAAGTTTATTAAGTGATTAATTGATAATTAAATTAATTATGTGAATTTTTATGTGTAGTGGGTTGTGGGTTTATAGGGGAATAGGGTGGGAAGTAATGTAATTATAATTAATGAATTAATATGTATTGTGTAATTGGTATTTATGATTAATTAATTGGTAATCAATTAATAATTGGTAATTAATTTGATTAATAGATTAAATAATTTTTAATTAATTATTAATTGTAAAAATATTTTATTATTTGGTTAATTATATAAATTATAATTCGTTTATTAATAACATTTTTTATTGTTATAGTTAAGTAATTAATTGGTAATTAGTAATTAATTGGTGATTTAATTTTATTAAGTGATTAATTGATAATTAAATTAATTATGTGAATTTTTATGTGTAGTGGGTTGTGGGTTTATAGGGGAATAGGGTTGGATGTAATTAAAATAAAATAAATAATGATATATTTTATTTATTTGTAATTATTATTAATTAATTGTTATTAGTTAGTTAAATATAGTAAATATAAATAATTGATTATTGTATTTTATTTGTTGTTATTGCTAATTAATGTATTGTTAATTAATAATTAATAGGTGAATATTTGTAATTTCGTAGTTAATATGTATTAATTAGTGAATTAATAACTATATTAATTATAAAGAATGTATTATTAATTGTAAATAAGAGATAAATTGATATTTAAATCTATTGTGTATTTTGTATGTGTAGTGTGTTGTGTGTTAAAGGGGGAATAGTGTGGGATGTAATTTAAATTTATTTATTTAAATATTTATTTTACATAATTGGTATTTAATAATAATAATTTTTTTAAAACATTGTTAACATGCAATTTTTTTATAACAAATTATTGAATTGGTTATAATGTTCATAGAATCACTATGCTATCTAGTGCTTTCCCAACTGTTTTACTATCTGGAGTGGGAATAGTAATTTTTACCCCCATGCTATCCAGCGCTTTCCCTACTGTTGCACTCTCTGGAGTTGGAATAGTAATTTTTACCCCTACGCTATCCAGCGCTTTCCCTACTGTTGCACTCTTTGGAGTTGGAATAGTAATTTTTACCCCTACGCTATCCAACCTTTTCTCTACTGTTGCACTGTCTGGAGTGGGAATAGTGAATTTTACCCTTACGCTATCCCACACTTTCCCTACTATTGCACTCTCTGGAGTTGGAATAGTAATTTTTACCCTTACGCTATCCAACACTTTCCCTACTATTGCATTCTCTGGAGTGGGAATAGTAAATTTTACCCTTACGCTATCCAACACTTTCCCTACTATTGCACTCTCTGGAGTTGGAATAGTAATTTTTACCCCTACGCTATCCAACGTTTTCCCTACTGTTGCACTCTTTGGAGTTGGAATAGTTATTTTTACCACTACGCTATCCAACATTTTCTATACTGTTGCACTCTCTGGAGTGGGAATAGTAAATTTTACCCTTACGCTATCCAACACTTTCCCTACTATTGCACTCTCTGGAGTGGGAATAGTAAATTTTACCCTTACGCTATCCAACACTTTCCCTACTATTGCACTCTCTGGAGTTGGAATAGTAATTTTTACCCCTACGCTATCCAACGTTTTCCCTACTGTTGCACTCTTTGGAGTTGGAATAGTTATTTGTACCCCTACGCTATCCAACGTTTTCCCTACTGTTGCTCTGTCTGGAGTTGGAATAGTAATTTTTACCCCTACGCTATCCAACGCTTTCCCTACTGTTGCACTCTTTGGAGTTGGAATAGTAATTTTTACCCCTACGCTATCCAATGTTTTCCCTACTGTTGCACTCTCGGGAGTTGGAATAGTTATTTTTACCCCTACGCTATCCAACATTTTCCTTACTGTTGTTTTTGTTGAAGTTGGACTAGTAGTTTTATTGTGTCTGATATTAAATATGTTTTGTAATATTGTAGCTATTGTAATATATAATTAATAATAAAAATTATTCAAATTAAAATTATTGATTATTATTTGCTATATGTAAATATTTAATATTTATTAATGTTATTGTTTTATGTGTATAGATGTATTGGTAATTTAAATAAATATTTAATAATTTATATGTTACAGAAATTATTATTAAAAGTAATTATTTAGTAAGTGTATATATTATATATTATACCAAGAGAAATACGGGTCCTTCCGAGATCAGTCCCTTCGCCAGGTGATGCGTCGACCGGCAGAAACCCAAGCCGGTAAATAAGTATCAAAAAGTTCCTTCAAATAACGATGCACACTCAGGAGTCCATTACATCCATAGGTATTTATTTCAAACAATCGCTACGCGTTTCGACACACAGAGGTGACGATCACGATCCGGTAAAAAATGTCCCCGTACGACTCGTATCGGGTCTTTTTACCGTACGAATCGTACAAGTGCCGTACGAACTGGCAATCACGATTCGCATGGTAAAAAGTCCATACGAACCGCACTGGGAATATTTCCCCACACGTCCTCGGGTCGGAAAATGTGTCCGACACGTCCTCGTACGATTCACCGTACAAACGTGAAAGGTGAACTCCGACCGGGGAATCACGATCCATCCCGGGCGTCCGAATGTACAACCGTATGGTGAAAAGACCGTCCGCACCGAACTCCCATAACAACCATGGAGACGTCCAAACAGGTGCCCGGTACGTGCCGTACCCCCCCCAGCCCCCGTAGGTATGGGCCGACCCCCCCCCAGCCCCTGTAGGTACGCGCCGACCCCCCCCCAGCCCCCGTAGGTACGGGCCGACCCCCCCCAGCCCCCGTAGGTACGGGCCGACCCCCCCAGCCCCCGTAGGTACGCGCCGACCCCCCCCCAGCCCCCGTAGGTACGGGCCGACCCCCCCAGCCCCCGTAGGTACGGGCCGACCCCCCCCAGCCCCCGTAGGTACGCGCCGACCCCCCCGTGTGTACACCCGTGTACGGTGCGTACCCCCCGTGTACGCTCGAGTCAGACCCCCCCGTGTACGCTCGAGTCGTACCCCCACCCGTGTATGTACGGTGCGTACCCCCCCGTGTACGCTCGAGTCGAACCCCCCCGTGTACGCTCGAGTCGGACCCCCCCGTGTACGCTCGAGTCGAACCCCCCGTGTACGCTCGAGTCGAACCCCCCCGTGTACGCTCGAGTCGTACCCCCACCCGTGTATGTACGGTGCGTACCCCCCGTGTACGCTCGAGTCGAACCCCCCTGTGTACGCTCGAGTCGGACCCCCCCGTGTACGCTCGAGTCGAACCCCCCCGTGTACGCTCGAGTCGAACCCCCCCGTGTACGCTCGAGTCGTACCCCCACCCGTGTATGTACGGTGGGGGTACGACTCGAACGTACACGGGGGTTCGACTCGAACGTACACGGGGGGGTTCGACTCGAACGTACACGGGGGGTTCGACTCGAATGTACACGGGGGTTCGACTCGAACGTACACGGGGGGGTTCGACTCGAACGTACACGGGGGGTTCGACACGTACACGGGTGTACATACACGGGGGGGGTTCGACTCGAACGTACACGGGGGGGTTCGACTCGAACGTACACGGGGGTTCGACTCGAACGTACACGGGGGGTTCGACTCGAACGTACACGGGGGGTTCGACTCAAACGTACAGGGGGGGTTCGACTCGAACGTACACGGGGGGTTCGACTCGAATGTACACGGGGGGGTTCGACTCGAACTTACACGGGGGGGGTTCGACTCGAACGTACACGGGGGGTTCGACTCGAATGTACACGGGGGGGTTCGACACGTACACGGGTGTACATACACGGGGGGTTCGACACGTACACGGGTGTACATACAGGGGGGTTCGGCGCGTACGTACGGGGGCTGGGGGGGGTCGGCGCGTACCTACGGGGGCTGGAGGGGGGTCGGCGCGTACCTACGGGGGCTGGGGGGGGGTCGGCGCGTACCTACGGGGGCTGGGGGGGGGTCGGCCTGTACGTACGGGGGCTGGGGGGGGGTCGGCGCGTACGTACGGGGGCTGGGGGGGGGGTACGGTGCGTACCGGGCCACCTACTCTGGTCGATTCGCGCCGTACTTCGCTTTTCCGGCAGTTTTTGGGTGCCGTGAAAATATTGCCGTCCGGACTGCTGTCGGTTCGAATCGTAATTCCTGGGTCGTGAAACGCTGCCTGAAAGCGTCCCGACGTCACGTCGCAGCATTCCCGGATCACATTCGTATGTATATTTTCGTCGGTCGGTGTTTTTTACGATTCGTACGGAAATGGTGTTTCCGTGCGAATCGTAATTCCATGTTTGTAAAGTTTTACGACCGGGTACGAGTCGGACGGGGAAAACGCTCCGACCGACGGTTCGTACCCGGTTTTTACCGGATCGTAATCGGCACCTTAGTGTGTCGAAACGCGTAGCGATTGTTTGGAATAAATACCTGTGGATGTAATGGACTCCTGAGTGTGCATCGTTATTTGAAGGAACTTTTTCATATTATATATTATATATATATGTTTCATTAAAGTTTCATTTAATTATATATATTTATTATACATTTTACATATTATACAATATATTTAATTATGTTTCTTTGATTTATAAGTATTATTTGGTTTATTTTACATATATTTTTAAACTAAAAAAAAAACGATATTTTTGAATTACAATATTTTT
The DNA here is from genome assembly GCF_964204655.1 of Triturus cristatus. Lineage (NCBI taxonomy): Eukaryota > Metazoa > Chordata > Amphibia > Caudata > Salamandridae > Triturus > Triturus cristatus. The sequence continues at coordinate 889,758,768 of NC_140584.1, read as the reverse complement.
GACATCGATATTAAATTATCGATATTTTTGTACTTACCATGTTGTAGATAGGATGTCGATATTCTTGACCACGATATTTTTGTTGCGATATTTTTGTAGGTCGAATTTTGTCTTTCGAAATTATGTCATACAATCCTGTCGCTCGCAATGGACTGCCAATCCCATGTCCTATGGTCAAGTTCTGGTCAATGCAAAACCACTTTTTTTTGTAAATGAATGCACTTTAATCACACAGGTGCGTGTGTCCATGAACAATCAAGTATTTAACTTGGGTAATAAGTAAGGGGCAGTGAATTCACAAGAAGGTCCAGCAAGGCTAAATCAATCAATGTACATGTGTCACCTGACACGGATAGGCAGTGAGATGGCCGTGTATGTGCAAAAGCAATCTAGACAATTTTTTCTATGACAACATCTTTAAAGTGCACCACTAACCCCTGAGTGTACCAAGGAGCGGGGGTGGGTGGGAGTCTGCCACTGCTTGCAAAACCCGTTATTGAGGAGTCACATTAATGTCAGCATGTGCTGTGCCTGCTGCAGGAGGGTGGGGAGAGTGTCCCAGTTATTTGCGTTGAGGTGGCATACTGAACTCCTGCCGGAGTTAGCTGTCCGGATGCGGGGGACTGTGGCAATTGCAATGTCAGCGTAGCGGACCTGCTGGATTGGGCTGCAGAAGCTGAGTTGTCTGTTGAGGCATGCATGTCCGGTGTTGTGGAGTGGCTTGTGTGCGTGGTTCTTGTGCGTGGAGGTGAGACACTTGTTGGCGGTGAGCCAGTGCAGGTCTCACAGGTGGGGTGTGATGTGCTGTCGTCTAGGAATGTTGAGGAGCAGGCGTACAGAGGCGTCATTAATGCGTCTAAGTTGTTATTAGAGTTTGGTCGAGGCTCCTGCATAGAGGATGTTACTGTATTCCAACTTGCTGCTGCAGAGTGCCTGTGTGACAGTACTCCATGTCTTGGTGGTAATCCACCTGTTGAACTTGACAAGCATCTGGAGGGTGATGAAGCAGGAGGACGAGATGGTGTTTTCCTACTTTGGCATGGAGAGAGTAGAGTTGATGTTGAACACCATGGTGCATGCATGGGTGGTTGTTGCTGGATCTGTTCCCAGGGCTAATGCACACCGGAGGTGCCTCATGCGTGGGGGTGGAGTTGAGGATGAGCATTTCTGTCTTGTCTGATGTACATCTCCTGTTGGCAGTCCTACGTCCACTCAGCAACGTCTTACAGTCCTACATGGTGTATGGTTGTGTAAGTGAGGGTGGCCATGGTGAGGGAGAAGATCAGCTGGCTGATGTTCTTGTAGGAGATGATGTTGAGGTTGGGCAGTTGTGTAACGTGTGCAAGTATTGACATGTACATGTAGAGCAATGTTGTGTGAGGGATGAGCCCTGGGGTAATCCGCAGAAGATTACTGTGGACTCTGAGCAGGAAGGGTGGAGGAGGGTGGACTGGGTTTTGCCGTAGAGGAAGGAGTCTGTCCAGTCATGAGCCTTGTCTCGGATCTCGTTGTCATGTATGCGTGTGCATAGTGTGCAGTGCAAGACAGTGTTGAAGTCAAATCACAGATACTGGTCAATGAGTGCTTCTCTTTCACTGTTGTCCATCTGTGGCATTATGTAATTGGTGGCGGAGATGTGTCCAGTTTGCTGCAGGAGTTGCCGCTGATGCGCAAATGGGACGGATCCTGGATGCTGTTCCCATAGAGTTAGTGGGTCAGTTGTCTGTTGATGGTCTTCGCAATGACACCTCACACGAATGGCAGCAGGGAGATGGGACGGAAGCAAAAGGCGGTCCTTGGGTTCAGTCATTTGTGTGTGGAGTAAGGGGTTGATATCGGCGTGCTTCCAGCTCCATGTCAATGTTGAATATACTAGGGAGCAGGCGTGGTGCATCCATTGGGGCGTGGGGGCGTTGCCCCCCCCGCCCGCGCCCGCAGCTCCCTCCTCTGTGAATGTCCGCAGCTCCCTCCTCTGTGAATGTTAGTCAGCATGATGTCGGACCGTGGGCGGTCCGGCGTCATGTTGACTGACATCATTGTCAGACGCCTTTGGGAAAGGCAGCACAAGTGTGCATGAGTGGGCATGGAGCTTAATTTTTTACTCCGTGCCCAGTCATGCGTACTTGTGTTTTTGCTGCCTTGCGCATGCCCATTAGGAGCCCCTCGGTCTCCTAATGGGCAGGCGGCGGGCGAGGAGTAGGCTGTGCCGTCAGCCAATCCTGGCGCTGCTGCAGCGCCAGGATTGGCTGAGGGCCGGGTTGCCAGTCACTTGCGTCACGTGGACGTGGTGTTCCGGACCGTTTGAAGGGGCAGAGAGGCGCCAACGCAGGCCAGGAGAAGAGGTGGTCACCGGTCAGGTAAGTGTTTTTTAATTTTAGGGTGGTTTGGCTGGGTTGGGGTTGGTCAGGTTTGGCTGGATAATCTGGCCGGGTTGGCGCCTCTGCAGTGCTGGGCTTGCTTGCAGTTTTGCTGGTACTAGTAATGTCGGCCTCCATGTTTAAGACTGTCTTTGCTCTGCATTGCTGCCAGGGCCTAAGTTCGATCTTGCCAGAGGGCCTTTTGCCTCTTGGGCTGCAATAGCTCTCCGGTGTTTCTTCACTTATTAATGTCGCCTTGGATGTCTTTGGTAATTGGTTTACTCCTGGGCTCCTACCGCTTCATGTTTTTTTAGCCGGCACACCTTCAATGGAGACAGTGCTCCAGTCCCTTCTGGCAATTGGGCATTCCGTGCTCCTCTAGTTTTTGCAAACTAAGCTGGCTAGTGTGTACCTCGTGACTCTTCCAGTGCTCCGTTACCTGGATTTCAATCACCTGTCCTGAACAATATCCCTGTTTTTTTGTACCTTGATGGAGTTCTAGGGAAGTACTGTTCCTACCCAGGGACTACAGTGGGGTGTTGAGCAAGCAGTAGAGTAGCAAGGATGCCATAGGCTCAAGTGTAAGCAGGGGAAATGGCCCCTTTGCTGTTGGAGCGATTAAATCCAGCAATTACTAGGGTTTAATGGCCCTTTCAATTCCCTAGTGCGACTGCACCTGCTGCACCCATGCAAGGTGACATTGAAAGGGATGGAGCAGAGCAGTCGATTCTCAGGTCTGCTTCATTCCCCTGCTGGCCACGGTTCCCTTTCCTTGTTTTAGGCATTTATTCTTTACACTCTCCATCCCCTCAATCTACACCATAACAATCTAATTTCAAGAACTGCCCAATTTCTTAGACTCTGTGTAGTATTTGAATAATGTCTGCATACTCACCATCACGCTGTGTTTGACAGAGCAGGGTCCATTCAGGCCCTGTGCTGTCAATCATATTCGCACTATTGTGTGCATTTGTGCAAATACAGTCATCATGACATTACCCTGGCAGTGCCAATTAAAAAATCCATGGTAAATATCCTCGACAATGCACCATTTGCACACTATTTTTACCCCCCAAAATTGGGGGGGTTCTACCTTATGACGGTCGGGCTTGCTCGCCGTGCGAGCACACCAACAGCCACTCATCCCAAACCTTTACGCCCCACTAATTTCAAATGTCACCAGCCGCCCCTGCTAGGGAGATGTTGATGCTCTTCTGGAAATGGGGTGCAAATGGTGGGGTTGGCTTTGGAGCAGATGTGGTGTGGGCATGTGCCTGACGTAGATCCGTAGTGGATGTAGTACCAGATGTGTATTGTGTTTGTGTTGTTTACGTTGGTCCAGGAGGGCAGGGGCTTGCCGTGTATGGGATCCGTGGTGATGGAGGCCTCAGTGCTAGTCGTGGCAGTCGTGGCGTTGTAGCTGTCGTGGATGGCTGCACCCTTGCGATGGACAAAAGTAACTAAGGAGTTGCACAGGTCTTGCAAAGGTGGGATGGTGTTGTTGTTGAAGCTGGTTTAGGAGAGTTCTTTCACAAGGTTGAAGAGCACTTGGCAATGCGGTCTTTGAAGGAGGGCCAATTGCGTATCTGTGGAGTTGATGGTGTCTTTCTTCACTAGCTCATTGCAGGGCGGCATTGATGCCTGGTGTTCTGCATTGAACCAGCTGGCTCACTTGCTGGTGTGTCTGTTGGAGTGTGTCTTAATCTGGGCGAGTGGGTTTGCGCTGTTGCCTATCCCTTGTCTTAGGTTCTGGGCGCTGGAGTGAGTGTGGGAGGTTGTGCTCCAGGCAAGGTTGATGGTTAGCTGTGCTTCTGTGACTGTGCTCCAGCAGTGTCAGTGGATCTGTAGGGTGTGGTGGCGCGTGGTGTCTTCATGGAATGCGAATTTGCTGCGTTGATGGTTGTTCCGGTGGAGGTTGGCTGGATGGTTGGAGTAAACGTGGGAGCTTGTGGATAATATGTGGTCAAGCGTGTGGCTGTTGTGGTGGGTGGGTGTTGTGACAAGTTGTATGAGCCTGAGGGTGGCCAGGGTGTCGGTCAGGGTGGTGGATACAGTGCCGTCAACGGACACGAGGTGGAAGTTCAGCCCGACGTGAAGGATGTAGTCTGTGGATGTGAGGGCGTGTGTACCGACAAAAGTTGGTGCTGGAGATGCAGAACTGCGTTCGGGGTCTGGAGGCTATGTAGATGCGGGTTACTCTGAGGGCGGTTTTTGAATTGTTGTGGATCTGGATGTGCATGTGTCTTACGTTGATGAGGATGTTGCTGTGGTTGTTTCAGACTCTGCGAGTGTTCCTGTTTACGATGTCAATTCATAGACCTACTCCGTTGGGGCGGTCCCTGTGGTTGATTATGTAGCTGCACAGGATGGCTATGGCGAGGGAGTGTTCTGAGGCGGGGTACAATTAGGTCACTGTCATGGAGACCATGTCTGGGGAGGTAGAGTTGAGTAGGTCCCAGAGTTCACTTGTGTGTTGACATCTGTGGCAGGTGTTGGGGACAATGCATCTGAGGTAGTTTCCTTACAACACAGTGGGTGGATTTCCAGATTCAATGCTGGTGACAATGCAGTTCCGGCTGGAGATGTGTCCTTGTGTGCGTACTGTTCTGGGCAGGAAGCTGGTGTGTGATCGTCCTCTGCTGAGGGCGTTGAGTGTGCTAGCATCGTAGTGGCAACATGTGTAGTTGCGTTATGAGACCCAGGATGTTCCTGCACTTTGCGCGGACCCGGCGTGGATGTATGCAAGTGGAAGGGGAGTTTGGAGGATCAGCCTGGCATGTGGGTGTTACAAAAGTGCGTGTTGCTGTGCGGCGCAGCAGCGAAAACTGTGGCGGGAAGGGAGAGCGGAGGCGGTTTGAAAAACACGTGTCCAAATACAGGCTAAGAAATGTAAATGAGCAATACAACTAAACCCATCAGAAGGGGGCACAGTGTTTCAAAATAAATAACACTTGCAATGATGGCAAAGATGAGACAACCGGAGTCAGAGAGTGAAGAAGGCCCACAGGGTGCCCAACAAGATTACACGGCCAAAATTGCACTGACAACATTGAACCGATGGCACAACTAGCAATATCCCAATTCTGGTCACACTACATGTATGACATGTGTGTGAGAAATTACTATCTTTCATGCATGGGATTCACCCACTTGTTGAGGAACTGCTGAATGGACTTTGAGTGAGTGTGCCCTGGACTCCTGTCAATCAGGTGCCCAGGGCCTATGTTCCTTCCCTAACCACTAATATTTACAATTGTCTAACCATGGACAACTAACCTACAATCCACGTCTGGTTGGGAGGCTGCCTAGACTGCCACACATCGGACATGTTGCTGGACGCCAGGGTGCACAGCCCCCGCTCCCCTGGGCCTGCAATAATGCACATGCTGGGATGGGTGCTAGGTCTCCTCCCCCAGGATGGCCAGGGGGAACCTTCAAAGGCATGCAGACTCAGTGAGCTTCTACAGGCCACGGGCTGTACCCAGAAAACTGTCCCCAACACCCCGTTCTGACACCCACTCTTGCGGGAAGACTGGCCGGAAACACAAAATAAGGACAGGGTATGTTCCAGCCTGCCCACACCAACCCTCAGCTGGGGGAGGCGAGGAGAAGACCATCTCTGTGCGCTCTCCATCTTGAAGATGTGAAGCCCTGCACAATCAGGACTAGGCTACTGGCCCACTCCCACAGGAGAGTGCAGGATAGTGTGTGTATCCACCCCAGGGTAGGGACACATTGGTCCCTGCCCTGTACCTACCTGTAACACAAATAAACATAGTATTTAGAGGCACCCTGAAGCTTCCTTTGCCTGATTTAGAAAAAGCAAGGAAGAGCAAGAAGAAAGAAACTACAGTGCAGCTGCTAAGAAGATGAAGACACCAACTGCTTTGGCCCCAGCTCTACCGGCCTGTCGGCCCTTGAAACTGTTCCTGCCACAGCCCAGACCCACTTGTGGCCAGCAACATCACAAACCCCTGCGGACCTTGTGACTCTGATCATATGGGAGGCCCATGAGCAGTAGCTCTGCCCAAAGCAAGTTTCAAACCCCTGGCAAAGCCTGCACATCCTGCACTGGACAAGCCTGGCCTGTGTTGGAGTGGACAAAGACCCCGATGACGTCCCCCCCCGGCAACTGTGACCCCAAATCTGGCCACCAAGGTCTCACCGCGGCGCTCATTACGATGCCTGCAGCCTCCGAACCAGGGACCCTCCCGGCCACAATCAACAGAGGGTAAGATTTATCCAGACCAAAAGTCACCCCAGCACCTGGTGCACTGCGGCCCCCTATTCCCGACTCCTGGGGACATACCCACCCTCAAAATACCCAATTTAACTCACAAAGTGGTGGGGGCACATGAACAAACTGCAACCCCGAGCTTGCAGCCTTGGTTTGCCCTGAAGCTTTCCCATTGCAATCCATTGAGCGCAAAAAGGGTCAAAGGCACCCTCCACCCACCTGCCCGAGTGGCCTTGGCAGTGTAACTTCTACTCCTACCTACTTCCCACATTTGCCCTGAGCAAGTGACCAGGACCAACATCTCCCACAGCCGTGTGGCCTGCTAATCAGCAGCCAGCAACCAAGGACCCCCTGCCTCCCATGGGATAACAACGTGCACCCTCACTCTGCCCCCGTCCGACACAGTCCCACAGAGGGTGTACCAACTGTACAAACCTGAGCCTGGGGGAACCTTGAGTCTGTGCACAGAACCTTAACTCTGCCAGTCGAGTACTTACCAAAAAGCCGATAACCCAAATGTATTCCATAGGGTAACATTGATTGGTTTCATAAGAAATTCCTTGTAAGTGTTGAGATCCTAAAAGTTACAAGTTTTGCTTGAAAACAACCAACTAACAGAAATGGAACAACTCAACTGCTATTAGGAGAGATCCCAATGCTGGATCTTGTTGCCCAGCACTGACCCTGAAAACCACTCACAACCGTACTTACCAATCACACTATTTACTTCCATAGGAAATCATTGGCAGTGACTCTGTCAAATTTCTTCTTAGGGTCAAGTTTAGTACTTGCAAATTATTTCCGGAAAATCACAACAGCAACTACAACGGATATACTCACATGTTTCCAAGACCTTGCACAGGACTGAATATAGGATCCAGGCCATGACTTACAAAAGTTATCCTGGAAGTAATCATTAACAAATCACTTCAAACTCACATTGAGCTCAATGTATTATTGAGTTTGAAAGTGTGTTGCCTATTGCAACAACTTGTAACTATTACCTACCAAAGTCAATGGCACATTGCCAAACTATGTAACTAAAGCCTCGCAATCTGAGTATCTGTTGATACCTATTGTTGGTTACAAAATAAAACAAATATATATTTTCCTATCAAAAACAGTGGCCTTGAGTTCAGTTATTGAGTGTGTGAGACCACCTGCTGACTGAGTGTGTACAACAAAGGATTTGTACTGTCCTCTGATACTGCCTTACTGCTTGACCAAGGTAACACTTCATAGAGTAAGGTCATATCTAACTTTAACCTCTGCACAGACTCTGGTGACTGTGGACTCTGTGCACACCGTACCTATTTGGAAACAGCATATACCTAGCCACTTTCCAACAATATGCATCTGTGACAACATGTACAAGTCTGTTGCAGGACAGAAGTAGTGTCACAAAGAATGATAGCAAAGCATACTCTCCTGGCAAATAGCCAAACACGGGACGTGTTTGCCAAAGATTGTTGTGATATAGCACATTGCATGTCACATCTCTAGGTTTGATTTGATTTGAAATAAGCTTTATTTCGATAAAAGATATCTTAAAAAGCACATACAAATATAAAAGTATACAGACATGTGAAACCATTATAGAAACCATAAACATATAAACTCATCATATCATATTTCATGTTCCCAAGATCTTGCGAAATGTTTTAAAAAAACATGTAAACATTATAAATAGGACAATATTAAAAACATGCGCAAACAAGTAAAAGAAACAGCCAGGCTATTTTAGCCTAGAACTGCCAAAGCTTTCGATCTTAGGAGCCAGGCCCACCTTAGAAATTTTGATAGTGCGCAAGCGTACAAAGGTCTCGTATCTGATTTAAGGATACGCAGCGCCATAAGGTGGTCACGTGTGCCCAGGATTCTACATAGAGGTTTGAGCCAATATGATCTGGGGGATTTATATTCTGGACATGCAAAAAGCACGTGTGCAATGGATTCAATTTTGGTAGCACAGAAAGGACAGAATGGAGAAGTTTGGGAGGGAAATTTCCAGCGGGCGGTCAGCTCACGCACCGGGAGGGTACCAACCCTAAATTTAAAGTAGAGAGCACGGTCATATGGCTTCTGAATAAAATCAAGGTAAGGCTCAAAGCAAACTACGTCTTTGAGGAGAAGGAACTCAGTGGTACATCTGCCTAGTTGGGAACTAGAGTTCCTTTTGCCTATAACCCAGCTCCAGTAGATTTTCTTTAGTACAGCTTTCGGGGGCGAAGTTCTGTTTATCCAAGCATCTTTAAGACCAAGATCATAGAGGAGGGTCTTGACATCTTTCAGCCACTTGATTTTATTCCAGGAAGGCATAGAAAGTATCTCAGTCAGACCCTCCGCATACCTGGTTAGCTCCGGAGTCCGCCAAAGCCGTGCCCAAAGAAGTAGGGGGCGTACTTTTGCCAGGTCTGACAATGGATGGCACCCTAAGTCCGACAATAGGGGCACTATAGGTGTACTCTGTGGGAGTGCCATCAGTTCCTTATAGAAATTGGAGTCGGATCTAGCCAATACCTCGATATTATTTAAGCCCCATAGTTCAGCACCATAGAGCGCTGAGCTCACGCCCTTTGCCTTGTAGATATCTAGTGCTGGGGCTATTGGCCTAGTTGAAGATGAACGGTGCTCTCTAAGGAGGGCACCAGTGACCCTTTTGTGAGTTAGGAGCATCTTCTGTACATGGGATACCCAGCGCATGGTGTCTGTTATGCGGATGCCCAAATAGTCAAACTCTTTGACCCTTTCAAGAGGAACTGCATTTAAGGCTGGAGGCCGACCTAATTTCTTCGGAGGATTCAAAATTAGGTATTTTGTTTTGGTGGTATTAATAATAAGGCCTCTGTCATTGCAGAAAGATTGAAAGTTGTCCAAGAGAGTTTGCAAGCCCATAGGTGTCTTAGACAGAAGGAGGGTATCGTCAGCAAACAGGAGAGTTGGAACACGTTCGCCCGCCAGAGAAGGTGCATCTGCCGGGACTTCCCGCAGATGGTCCACCACCCCGTTTACATAAAGTGAGAAGAGGGTGGGAGCGAGAACGCATCCCTGGCGGACGCCCCTGTTTACTGGTATTCTCTCAGTTTTCTGGCCCTGGGGACCCCAGCGTACTCGGGCGTAATTACCGTCATGGAGTTTTATTAGCAGGGCCAATAGATAAGAGGGGATGTTCATCGAGGCCAGAACACGCCAGAGGTTATCTCGAGGAACAAGGTCAAATGCTGTTTTTAAATCTATGAAGGCTAGATAGAGAGAGCCCTTTCCAAGAAGGACAACCTTCCAATAGATAAGAAACAGCCTAAAGACCTGTTCGATAGTGCCTGTTCCGGCCCTAAAACCTGCTTGGTAATCAGAGAGGATGCCATTATCATCCACCCAAGCTAATATCCTCTCCAGTATCACTTTCCCGATGACCTTCTGGGAGGAATCGATCAGGCTAATCGGCCGATAATTAGCAGGATCGTCACGAGCACCCTTTTTGAAAATGGGGACGACCTCGGCCCCCTTCCACGATTCGGGGACCGGGGCGCCATTTAAGATAGCGTTGATAAGGGTAGAAAGTAACTTCCCCCAGTTCCAAGGATCAAGCTTGAGGACATCTCCAGGAATGCCGTCCGGGCCAGCTGCTTTCTGGGAGATGATGGACTTGATAGCACTATGTACCTCTCCTTCCGTGAAGGGGTCAGTATTCGAGGCATCCATGAGGGAGGGTAAATCCTCAGGCAGAAACTTTGCCACATTCTCAGAACCAGTAGAGTATAGTTTATGAAAGTGCTCGTACCATGCTATACCAGTAATATTATATGTCAAGAGATCGTGGGCTGGTCTGTTCTTAGTTCTAATTGCGTCCCAGAAGACACCGGGATTGCGGTTGGAGGAGGCCTCTCTTAAGGTCTGCCAGTACTGCTCCTCCCAGGACTTTTTGGCATTAGAGACGGAAGTCTTATAGTCTTTCCTGGCTTTTTGGATCGCAGATGAAATCCCACTTTTTAGAGCCACTATTAGGGCAGATTTCGTATTTCTGCAGCTTTGCGTGTACCAGCCATTCTTTAGGATAGGTTTAGGCCCTCCCTTCGATGAGCCACCCTTGTTATGTATTCGGAAAATATTTCCCAGTTTGGAGATAGTATCTTGAAAAACAGAGGGGGCTCTATCGAGTGCAACCTGATGGGTATTTGAATGGGCCAACTCGACCTGTGAGGCACATAAAATTGACTTTATTAATTCAACCTTGTCGTCATTCAACATGACTTTGTGCCATTTGAGACGCCGCTCACAGTTGGCAGGGTAAACCTCCGAGGTTTGCAACGAGCTGGCTGCTCGAAGGATCGAAGGCCCTTGTTGATCTACCCATAGTGATCTAATACAAAGAGATAGCTGATTATGATCGCTATCGTGAGAAGGGATTATTTCCATGTCCTCCAGGAATGCCCAAAGTTTAAGGTCGAGAAATATATAGTCGATCCTTGAACTATGATTAGGCCTGTTGTAGGTATGCGCACCCTGAAGGTCAGAGGGTGTTCTCCCATTGGCCGCCCTTAGGCCGAATTCCAAGGACATGGTATTCAAAAATACAACAGACTTAGTCCATCTCTTAATAGGAGGCAACGTTAATGACGGAATACCACGTTTGGCGTCATCTTCTAGTAGATCGGGAAGATCTACTGAGGCCAGGGGCTCGAAGGAGCAATTAAGATCTCCTGCTACCAGGACGTAAGATGCGTGATGACACTTTCGCAGTTCGTCCTCTAGGAGTACAAATGTGGGTGATAAAGCTCCTCCACTAAGGCCTCTTGCATAAATATTAAATATATCAAGGGACTTGTTCCCCTGGGCTCCCTTGAGGGTTAGACGTAATAAATCTGGCGAAGCAATATGGGCCTGCCTAATGGTGCACCCAAGTGAGATACTAACCCAGATCAGCAGGCCGCCCGAGGGGCGTCCTCTTCCCGACCGAGAGGGAATGGCTGGTATGCAAAAAGTGGTGTAACCAATCATGTGGTGCGGTTCTGTTGCCCAAGTTTCCTGGAAAATACAGATACTGTAAGTTGTTATAAAGGAATTCCAATCCGGGAGGTCCAATTTGTTAGCAAGACCAGCTACATTCCAATTTAGGATCCTGAGAAACGGAGAGATAATAGATGTGTCTTGCAATACGGATGAGATGGAATGATTAGTGGTAGCCAGGATCGGGGTACAGAGAGAAGTCTGTGGAGTGTGGCTAATATCCTGGATAGTTGAGATGTGATTGGGGCAGTGCTGTAGGGTGTGAGAACTTGAACCAGTTTGTAATGGAACCTTATCAGGATCAAGAACTGCTTCGGGATCTCTTGAGATGGCAATAATTCCAGCAACTGGAGAAGTATCTGTCACTACTGGAATTCCGTGTCAATAGTGCTCGTAGCAGCTATAGATATCATGATATCTACCGGGGACAAAAATGGGAGGAACCCTTTCGTTGATATTTCCAACTCCCTTAAAGTAACCATCATAGGGTGATTGGAAAAAAGAAGGGTATAAATAGTGAGGATAGGAGATATCAGAGTAAAAGTAGTTTAGATCTAGACATCTTATGCCACTCATAGAGGGTTGTTGGTTATTACAAATTAATCTTGTAACCCGAGGGTCCCTAAAATTTATAATGATACAGTCACCAGGCGTATTTTTCGGTTTTTTGCCCACCCAGGATACCCTTCTGACATGAAGAACCTGCCCATTTAGATGTTTTGGGAGCGGCCTATTAACATTCAGCCAATGGATTGTTTTATTGTGTAATTCAGTGTAGGATTCCGGCTTGGCGGCTTTAGGGCGCGGGACTCCAGTCAGAATGGCAACAAGTGGTAGGCACTCCGGTGGGAGATCAATACAAGGTAGGGACTGCTCAAAACCAGTAGGGAGGGCTTTAGATTGGATTTGTACAGGTTCATTGGAAGATGGTTCTTGAAAATTTTGAGCGGATTCAACATTGTTTCCCAATTCCCCGGAAGTTGGATAACTATTGGTCGAACCAGAGGCTGGTTTGTTATTTTGAAGTGAGCTACCCAAGGATAGCATGGGTAATGGAGACCTTAAGTTAGATGAGGTAGCTCCATTCTTTGAGCCCAGATTTAAAGCAGCATTTGGTTTCGACGATACAGCTTGGGGTATAGGTTCGTTGGAGGTCATTAAAGATGGATCAGTAGTAGTATCATGATCCTTGCCTATCTTTGAATGCAACTTGATTAGAGATTTAAGGGAAAAGAAATTGTCAAGAGAGGCCTGCTCAAATCTCTCAAGTCTCTCAGACAATAACCTTACTCTTTCCATCATTGGAAGCAATAAAGATTTAACTATTTTTTCCAGTTGACCAATCAGTGCAAGCTGAGGGTCAGGGTCATTTTGGGATACAAAGTGTTGAGGAAGTTGTTGAGCAACAGTATCAATGGTTAGATTTGCCTGGTGGACAGGGGACAAACTTATCCTGGAGGGATGTGGTATAGGGGAAGCTGTGTGAACCACTTTCTTACCCGTACCAACGCGTGGTTTGCCTTTACTCTTCTTATGACATTTTGTCTGGTCCTCCCTATTACCGCTACCCACTCTTTTCCTTTTGTTTGGGACAATTTTTGGGTCCACTACAGTGGGTGGCTCAATAATTGCGGGGGTTACAAGGGGTGGAGTAGCAGTATTAGCAGTGTTAGGTGTTTCTTGGGAAGCAACTAGCTGGGGAGAGTATGAGAGATCCAAAAATGACACAGGGACAGGGTCACTAGGGCCAGGAGAATTTGTATCTACACTCGCCGGTAGGTGTGGTGGGTTCCCTGTTAAGATGTTGACTGCTTGGGTGTTAGCTTGTACGGGTGAAACAGCTAGTGCAAAAGCGCCCATTGAGGAACGCTTATCTTTTGTAGCGTCCAGGGAAAGGCGTCGCTCTGTAATTGCAATTTCCTTCTCTAATACAGAGCAGGCACGGATTATAAAGTGGTCAAGAGTGCCACTTACAGAACCTCCACATAGTGTGCTTCCCCTTCCCGAGCGTGTGAACATAGCCATGGCTACCAGATGATAGGAATGGTCACAACAAGTGGTCTAATCAACCAGTCTGGTATACGTGTATGTCCAACAGCAATGTGAAACGTACCAGTCAGAGGTGTACTGTGGATGCAAGAGGGGTGGCCCAGCCCGGCCTCCTTCGGCCCCTGACGGCCTCAGACGGCCCGCCCTTTGTCCGGGCTTTGTCCGGGCTTTGTCCGGGCTTTGTCCGGGCTTCGTCCGGCGCCCGCCCGCGCGCGTCCCGCGACGCGGAGGGAGCGGCGTCCTTTTGAGCGCCTCCGGGCGCTTGTGTGACGTCGGTGGGGCGCTAGGGCGCCTGGGAGTTGTGGTCTCCTCACGCCGGGGCCGCAAGATGGCAGAGCGGCACCAGCAGCAGCAGGGTTGCACCCAGTGAGACAACAGCGGGACTCCGAGGTGAGCAGGGGAGGGCAGGGCATCAGCCGTGCTCCTCGTCGCTAATCAGGCTCTCGAAGAAAAGTAAATCTCCAAGTTCAAACTTCCCGCTCCACCGAGGGAGCGGCGTCCTTTTGAGCGCCTCCGGGCGCTTGTGTGACGTCGGTGGGGCGCTAGGGCGCCTGGGAGTTGTGGTCTCCTCACGCCGGGGCCGCAAGATGGCAGAGCGGCACCAGCAGCAGCAGGGTTGCACCCAGTGAGACAACAGCGGGACTCCGAGGTGAGCAGGGGAGGGCAGGGCATCAGCCGTGCTCCTCGTCGCTAATCAGGCTCTCGAAGAAAAGTAAATCTCCAAGTTCAAACTTCCCCTCTAGGTGTTCACAACAGATTCACATTGCTGAGGAGACCCAAGGGCACAGGTCTAACATACATATATGGAAATACAAACTAAGCCACACTGAAGTTGAGTCCACAATACTTACTGATTCCAAAGTGCATTGCGTCAGTTAGCTCCTACCTGTGCAAAACCTATGCAAAAGCTACTTCTGAGCACTGCCATGAAGTGCACACATATTGGCCAATGTGCCCACGGATGTCATGTGAACTGCACTGTGCATATAGTCTGGATCAGTGACAAGATTACAAGGGTGTCATCACTATGAGACAATGCGATAGTAACAGCTAGGATGAGTGGCTATGGCACTTTTGGTACAGGGAGCAATGCAGCATGTCACCACTTGTGTGCAGCACAACTGTGTATCTGCAAACCAACATCATCAGGTCCCAAGCCATTACTGTAATGAGTAAGTGTGTCACAAAAGCAAGAAACTCGAAGTAAAGTCTGTATTCCGGACAGTGCTAATACTCCAAGACACCTGTGAGTGACCTCTATTCCAAAGTCATTACTCAGACTCATATAACTCATGTGACTCACTGACACTGTTGTGCCATGTGACATTAACAATGGACCCACAAATTTCAAACAGCATGCATGGAATGGAGATCAATTGGCCATGGCCAGGAACATGTGAGATGTTTGAGGTCGCAAAGAACTGTCACCAGAGTAGGCCGTAAACCATAATTGCTAATCTATCAGACATGCAAGGTCATTGTGCTCACATCTAAGGTATCTGGGCTCTATCCATCCTGCTGAGTGACAGGTCACGACCATAGTTACACATACACTGATTTCTCCAAAGATGGTATGATTTGCACACGATGGTGCAAGACCCACTCCCCCGCATCAGCCATGATATAGGTGCTAGCAGAAATCTATGGTTAACCAGATTTATTTAACAAAGACATATATATATAAAATGATAACCTACACTAATCTATGTCCCTAACTGTAGCCCTAACCTAAGTACAAATATGAATGCTACCTAAAACTATCTTAAATAACTATTTACAAATACAGAACAAGAATAAATACATCAACCCCCCACCCAAAGATAAATGAAACCTATCCCCAAATCCTATAAAATAAAAATAGTAAAAACAGTCTAAAACTAACCCTAACTAAGCCTACACTAAACCTATGCTAAACAACACATACAACTAGGACATAACACAACATAATAATAAAAGGGGGACAGTGTGGGAAGAGAGAAGAGGGGAGGAGGTGAGAACTGGGGCAGTGTTCAGGGCAGTCCAAGGTGGGCCCTGATCTCATGGATCTGCCGGTTCAGGTATAAGAACTCATTGCGGAGGTCCTGGAGGAGGGTAGTGTGGCGATTGAGAGTCCGCATTATCAGTGCCACTCCAGGGTCCATGGGGGCCGGTGCTGGTGCTGGTGCCGGTGCAGGTGCAGGTGCTGGTGCGGGGGCTGGTGCCGGTGCTGGTGCTGGTGCGGGGGCTGGTGCTGGTGCCGGGGCTGGTGCAGGTGGTGGTGCATGCTGGCCTGGCACTGGTGCGGGTGTGACAGCAGGGGGACAAACATCCCGGGATCCCACGACGTCACCTGAGGTGGACGGTGTCGAGCCGCTGCCAGTGGTGACACATTCTGGCAGCGACGGCCAGGTCTCTGCCCTCCTCTCGGCCCGGTACCTCCGTGCCATCAAGCGGTAGCCCTTGTGTACCTTACGCACATGGAGGTACCGGTCCTTGGCGACCTGGAACCGGTGCTGTTCCTCAGGGGTCACGTTGTCTGAGAGAGAATACAAATCTATGTCAGTTTACACTATGTAACCGTACAACATGAGATCTGTATCACAAGTTGAAAACAACATGTTAAGTCAAGGACTGACCTGTTAAACACAGTGTCTAAGCATGATTAAATAACTACATGCTGTTGAGACTGACATGACAGTGCATGGCATGGGACATGCACTGACACAACTGAAAGCTAAGGATACACTACAAACATGGCACCTTTAGACAACCGGGCTGTGTGTGACCTGTACAATTGACTTCATTCGGGAGGCATAACCCCTACATGCACAGCTTAAACCTCTCCCACCATGTGACAGACAGCTGCATCAGAATTACAATGCACATGTGCAGACATGTGTGTCCCCCAGGAACTGTGTCCAGTACATGAAGTCAGTGCCAAGACAGGCAAGGGGGTATGTGTGCAGGTGTGAATACCTACCTATTGTAGTCTCACACTACATGCACAATAACAGGCCTGGGACTGCCCTACTCACACTTGTAATCATGCTGCACACATGGAAACATGTTTAGGGTATGAATGCGGACTTAGGCACTTACTCACTCCACCATTACTATGCAATTGGTGATAGTCATCCACTGCGAGGGGGATACATCATTGACCCACAACTGCCAGTCATGCATGTGATGTAACCCCCAATCGCACTCCATAGTAGGGATAAGCATGCATGCTTCAACTACGCAAACTGTTACAATGGATTACACATTGTTATGGCACCCTGGGGTCATGAGGATTGTGTAATTGTTATGGCTAATGTGTACACACAGATCTTGTTGCGGCAGTCCTGATTAGCTCATCTATGTGACATCAAATGATGCATAGCTATTGCATGGCAATGAAATGTGTTTTAAGTGATGTCACCAATTGTGTCAGATGAGTTGGTACACAGGATCCTGATTCCAGCCTGGTATGTCCACACGGATATAGCCTGTCAACACCATTGCAGTGCACAAATATAAATTCTCAATTGCCGTACACATCTATGGAATGTGTTTGTGTAACACACCATTGACAATATTGGATCTGAGCTACATCCTGCCACTTCTGCTTCTGTGCTATGCAGCATACCTTAGGCAACACTGTGCCAAGATGTATGACCTTGTACGGACATAATAGCACTGCCTCATTGTGCACAATGCTACACCCACTGCACGCCCCTTGGATGATGTCAACCGCATGTAAGTGTGCCATCTTGCTTATGCTGTGCAAATGAACATGGGAGTAAATGCTAGTGGCCTATTGCCATCACAACTGTAGTGTAAATGCCTAGTTGGCCGCATTATTAGCTCGCAAATACGCACATACATTGACACGTGTATCAATGACTGTTGATGTACAAACTCACAAGTCTGAATAAGATGCATTGTACTCCTTTACACTACCATATTAGACACAGTACGGAAAGGCTGAATACCTCAGCACATCATAGGCAATTGACATGCGATACACACCCATACTGATAATCAACAACGTGCTGCATTTGGCACAGACACTCATGACCACTCAACATGCCAATGTTTCTTGTCACTACTCACCAGTGGCGTGTGGGTCCCGGAAACGGTCAATGTCCCCCTGGGTGATCGGTTGGCGGCCATCTGTGAGAGGACAAACGCAAATAGGTGTTGTTAGGAAACCCCAGCAAATGTGGCATATTCACAATGTGAATTGTTACAGTGACAAACAATGCAACATCCCAGTGGTGTTGACTTCATGTTGGCGACATGACTGGGCCTACTTTGAATGGCATCCACACACAAACATGTTGAAGCAGATGCTGCATAGCCAAAACATCACTGCTGGCCGAGATGCACTACTGAGTTGTTTCACCCAATATCAAGGCACCTCATCCACACAGAGCGCCAAAAATAGCATTTTAATCATCATCCTTGACCAATCGCAGCGGCTTTCAGCACTGTCTCACAAAGGCCACCAATATGCAGACTCCACAAGAAAGGGATCCAAGACAAGGCCCTCAACTGGATCTGCTCCTTCCTCAACGTACATACGTGTGGGTCAGACCAGCTGTGGAGTCCCCCAGAGATCCTCATTCAGCCCTACAATCTTTCACATCTACATGTCTCCGCACGCCACAATCGTGATTAGCTATGAACTCAACATTGTATCATAGGCAACTCCTACTCAACACATCCAGCCAACATTACAGCAAACAAAAGTATTGCGAATCAATGACAGAGCTTGCTAGAAGAATGCCAAAGAGCTGCATACAAGTGAGCAACAACAAAAGAGAAGTACCCATCATGCGCAAACACATCCATGCATGTAATTACACAGGCTCCTCACACGACATGGGGGACCCACACCCCAACACGGCCCAAGCACGCGACATGTAATCCATCATGGACTCCGATGTCCAAGATAATTGCAAGATCTATCCGGTCTCATCATCGTGCTTCCACACACTCTGCCTCCTATGTCAGACACTCAAATCACACAGCCATCCACAACACTGGGCAAACATACCTTAACATGCAACTCTATTTCCATGGCACATCAAAGGACCCGACGATCCAACCAGCTGGCCCATGCCATGTTCCCCGCCCCAGAGGGACCTGATTGTGAGTCTGCTCCTTTTCCTACCTTGCAGATATGGCCTGTGGCACACTTACACTACACCTCTGACAGCCCTGACCTGCCCACCCCCGGCATCTCCACACACCCCAGTTCTCAACCCCAGAATACAAAACAGAAAACCCAAGGAGGAAAATAGTAAAAAAAAAAACACTAAACACAACAAGACTGAGGACACTAGACAGTAGAAAGTAAATTAAATGTAAAACAATTTTAAAAAACACGTTAGACAAAACACAGCAACACTCCAAGCCACACTCTCCACCAGCACAATCCCAACAACACCTCCTCACTCAGCCAAATCCAACACAATGTGCTTAAAAGAGAAAGTGAAAGTGAATGCCACACACATGGAGACAGGAAGCAGGCACAGATCACTTATTGTGTGTCAGAGACAAGTTTTTTTCACATAGCAACAAGAAATTGCACGCTAAGGGGTCGCTACTGTACTCTGGCTGATACTGTAATGGGTATGCGGCCCGTTTTCATGAAAAGCGATCAATATCTGCACGCTAAGGGGCAGCTAATGGAATCATGCAGCATCCATGCGACCAGAATCTGCATGCTAAGGACCCGCTAATGTCAATATGCTTACTGTAATGTGTATGCATACAGTGTAATGATAAGCAATCACAATCTGCACGATAAGGGGCAGCTAATGGAATCATGCAGCATCGATGCGACCAGAATCTGCACGCTAAGGACCCGCTAATGTCAATATGCTTACTGTAATGTGTATGCATACAGTGTAATGATAAGCGATCACAATCTGCACGCTAAGGGGCAGCTAATGGAATCATGCAGCATCCATGCGACCAGAATCTGCACGCTAAGGAACCGCTAATG
This sequence comes from Triturus cristatus, assembly GCF_964204655.1. Lineage (NCBI taxonomy): Eukaryota > Metazoa > Chordata > Amphibia > Caudata > Salamandridae > Triturus > Triturus cristatus. The sequence continues at coordinate 889,739,144 of NC_140584.1, read as the reverse complement.
TCAATATGCTTACTGTAATGTGTATGCATACAGTGTAATGATAAGCGATCACAATCTGCACGCTATGGGGCAGCTAATGGAATCATGCAGCATCCATGCGACCAGAATCTGCACGCTAAGGACCCGCTAATGTCAATATGCTTACTGTGATGTGTATGCATACAGTGTAATGATAAGCGATCACAATCTGCACGCTAAGGGGCAGCTAATGGAATCATGCAGCATCCATGCGACCAGAATCTGCACGCTAAGGACCCGCTAATGTCAATATGCTTACTCTAATGTGTATGCATACAGTGTAATGAAAAGCGATCACAATCTGCACACTAAGGAGCAGCTAATGGAATCATGCAGCATCCATGCGACCAGAATCTGCATGCTAAGGACCCGCTAATGTCAATATGCTTACTGTAGTGTGTATGCGGCATCTTTCATAGCTTTCAATGGTTTTCTTCACGCTAAGAGGCTGATACTGGCCTGATGCTGATACCGTATTGGGGAGTGTGTCCAGCCATGTGCCTTAAAATGCGCGTGGGATATATCATCGTGTTTGCGATGTGGATCTCACATCCTGGAAGTCATATGCCAATGATGGACATTCAGGCCAATACTGTGGTCACTGCACAATAATACAATGTGAAGATAGGTTTGCACAATGACGGCCAACTCCATTTGAGTGTTACCTATTTTTATAGTAAGGGAGGCTAATATTGCCAACCCAGCTTGCTGGCTACATCCGGATGTCAGACGTGCACGCATTGTGTGCATTTACACAGTTTTTAAGCCGCCACCCGGAGGCCGGACGCATACCGGAAGAGCCAAAAAGCTACTAGGAGCTGTGGACGGAGAAGTGGACCAATCATGAAAAAGTGCAATAAGACACCATTCCCCCAATAAGCCTCCTACAACCCCACCTTCCGCAATAGTTTCAGCCTACCTAGATGAGTGTAAGCATACACAATATGTGTGTAAGGGGCCCCCTCGTCACTCCACTGTGTGACCGGCAGAGGATGATTGCCCCATCGTTGGTATGCGTCAGACCTGCCATTACTTTGGGCATGTGACTTACCTCATATCTCTCGACAATGAAGTCACAAAGGGGAAACACGGAGTGGACAAACTCTCTCACCCTTCCCTCTGCAGCCCAAGACAGGCGCTCAAGAGCTAATAGGTTCCTTAGACATTGTAACCAGAACATGAGCCCTGGAAATGCCATTTTCCCCCACTGTGATAGGATAACCGGCCTGTCCTCAAGCAAAGCTGTGACTATTTGCCTAGCCCTGAGGGATGTTATTGAGAAGGCCTTTGGCTGTGAGAGGCCAAGGAGAGTGTACTCCGGTGCGCCGGGCATTGCTATGTTGCATACTGTATCTATGTTATCTAAGAACTCACCACAATATATCTACCCAGAGTAAGTGCACGAGTGTACCAGTCATCCTGCAGCCCTGACAGCAGCAATCTGGCTGGCTGTTATACCAGACATGTAGTTGCACAGGTGTGTGACAACAATGAGAGCAAACCTTGTAGGGGGTTCCAGCCCCCGCTACACTGTGCACAGTGTGGTGTGCGCAATACAGGATACGTTCCTATTCCTTGGCTTATGTTGGCCTCCGCAGCTACATTTCCATCAAAACCTGCACTTCTGTGCACTGACCACTCAGAGTGGTGATGAGCATTTTGTACAGTTCCGATATGGGGAATGTTTGTCCTTCTTACGCGCTGACCACTTGCATGTGACGTAACCAACGTCAAGTCCCGTGACCCAGTGTGTTATTTGGCATTATGAATACACAACAGCAGCGGGAAAATCATAATCCTGTATGGGCCACAGACATGGCACAAGCCCTTCTAGATAGACCCTATGCTCTTGCAGCCCTGTTTTTGCCAGCAATGGAATATCGCTGATTCCTGACCCGGGGGCAAGTCAAGTTTATCCACGCTGTAGTTCATTGGTGAGGGGAACGAGGCCCACCCCTTCCATACTGCCACCCTGTCCAAGAACTTGTGGGTGGGTGCCCTAACCGGCAAAGAGTCCAAGCCCCAGGGACAGTGCTTATGGGCTAGCCACAGTTAGATCCAGATGTTTTTTCCCGCCACAGACTGGTCCATGAAGTTCCGTTGCTTCTCCCATAGCAGCCTATTCCATTCAACTATGTATCAGAGGCATGTGGCTTGTTAGTAGCCACCAATGAGGTGAAATCTCAGGCAGCCTTTAACCTCTTCAGTGCCCCGCCCTTTCCCCGCCCTGTGCCGGGCGTTGAATTAGCGGGCGGGGTTCATGACGAGATAGTCTCGTCATGGGCACAGCGCAACCGCGCTCCATGACGAGACTATCTCGTCATGGGCACTGAAGGGGTTAAATTTTGGCCATGTAAACTGCACATATGGGAGGCAAGTCTGCTTGCCCTCCCTGACAGACTTAGTTATGATGGCTTGCAATTGTGTGAGTGCACGGTGGTGGGACACCATGTGTCCAAATTGACATACTTTGGAAATGCGTGGAAGACTCAACATTTACCCTCCCGCTATGCCTCAAAAACATGTGAGGCTCAGTTTTGAGCAGGAGTCCAGAGCCTTATCCGTCTCATCCAATAGTGTTGGATATTTGAGCTTCGCTGTACAGGCAAGAGTCGGAGCAAGTTGTAGGCCCAGGTACTGTGTATCCCACTGCACACAACAGAATGGGAATTGTTGTTTCATAGCCAACACTTCCTCAGGGGTATACACAGACTACCTTTTATGTTCTGTTGGAAGGCGGACCCCGAGGAGTCGGCGAGACCACCAAGGGGGGCCCTCCCACTGTATGAAGTAGCCGAGCGCTGCCGAGAAGTCTCCTGGGAGATCCTTCTCCTATCACGTACTAGCACAGTAACACCACCACACAGGACTCAAGGAGGTTGTCTCAAGACAAGAAATGCTTTATCATCAATAAGAAGGTTACGAGGTCAGTATTTACACGAAGGGATCGAGGGATCCACCAAAAGTCTCAATGTCTCTTTGGAAGGGTAGGGGTAGCGGGACAGTCTTTGGCAGGGATGCGGTACGAGGGTACCTGGGGCCCAGTTCTTCTCCTCAAGCTGGAGGACCTCCGATCTCGGAGGGGTCGAGCCGCGACGGCGTCAGCAGGGCTCTGGCGTACAGTTCAGGGAGAGCCGCGATTCAATCAGCAGGGCTCTCAAGGTGGTTTCTGCTCAGCTCGAGCCGCGACGTCGTCAGCAGGGCTCCGAGGAAGGTTTCAGCGAGGGTGGGCCGCGATAGCGTCAGCAGGGCTCCGGTGTTCCGGGTGGCTTCAAAGTGTTCACAAGAAGGAGCCGCGACGCAGTCCGCAGGGCTCGTGATGGTTCCGACAAAAGTTCTTCTCCGTAGGGTCAGCCGCGATTCAATCAGCAGGGCTCTCGACTCCGGGATACAACTGCCGATCTGTGGCGGGGTCACCCCAGATATAGGACTGGAGCCCTTTGATGTCCGGACCCAGGCGCCCGAGGGGGGCGGAGAGGCCGGGTGGAGGTGGCCAGACGCCCAGCAGGAGAGGCGCCAGGGCCAAGAGATTTGCAGGCCGATCACACCTAGGGATGGGAGGACAGTTGGGGGTCCAATCGATACTGTCCTCCGCCGGGGGCGATGAATGGTCCCTGCGGCACCCCCTGGCCAGTTCGTGGTGCCTTGATGTCGGGGCTTCGCTGGGGTCGAGGCCGGGTTGAGCGGGGCCGCGCTGGCTGGTGCATAGTGTGACGTGGATGCCAACAAGATGGCGGAGCCACGAGGAGGATGCGACCGCGTGCAGCTCCGGGTGAAGGGCCTTGGTGCAGTTCAGACGGGTGGCCCGTGAAGGCCGGGGCGGGGAACGGGCACAATCCATAGGGTTAGGGACCACGCCACGAGGCCGGGTCCAACAGGCGTCCCCCCCAGCCGAAGGCATGGAGAGTCACCCATCTTCTTGGGGATTCTCCTCGTCAAGGCGGAAGAAGCGGGACAGGCCGTCGGCGTTGGCGTGGTCATTGCCGGGCCGGTGTTCGACGTCAAAGTCCATCCCTTGTAGCGAGATGGACCACCGCAGCAGCTTGGGGTTCTCGCCCCGCATTTGCATTAACCACCGCAAGGGCCGGTGGTCGGTCTGGACCCGGAATTGGGTGCCAAAGAGGTAGGGCCGGAGCTTCTTGAGGGCCCACACCACAGCGAAGGCCTCACGCTCAATAGTGCTCCAGCGTTGCTCTCGGGGCAGTAGTCGTCGGCTGATGAAGGCCACTGGTCGGTCGAGCCCCTTTTCATGGGCTTGGTATAGGACAGCCCCGATCCCATACTCGGAGGCGTCCGTCTGTACCACGAACTCTTTCTGGTAGTCCGGGGCTTGCAGCACCGGAGCAGTGCACATGGCTGACTTTAAGGTGTCAAAGGCTGTTTGGCAGCGGGGTGTCCAGTGCACCTTCTTGGGCTGCTTTTTGGACGTTAACTCTGTGAGGGGGCCAACAATGCTCCCATAGTCCCGGATAAACCGCCGGTAGTATCCGGTGAGGCCCAGGAATGCCCGGACAGCGGTCTGGGTAGTGGGGGGTTCCCAGGACTGGATGGCATCTATCTTTGCTTGGAGGGGGGCCACCTGCCCGCTCCCCACTTGATGGCCCAGGTAGGTCACGGATCCTTGGCCGACTTGGCATTTGCTGGCCTTGATTGTGAGCCCGGCCCGCTGGAGGGCGGCCAGGACGGCTTTCAGGTGAAGGAGGTGCTCTGCCCAGTGGTTGCTGTATACGGCAATGTCATCGAGGTAGGCCGCGCTGAAGGCCTCAAGCTCGGCCAAAACCTTGTTCACCAGTCTCTGGAAGGTGGCCGGGGCGTTCTTCATTCCGAAGGGCATCACCCGAAAGTGGTAATGGCCATCCGGGGTCGAAAAGGCGGATCTTTCTTGGGCGCCGGGGGTGAGCTGGATTTGCCAGTACCCGGCGGTGAGGTCCAGCGTGCTCAAGTAGCGAGCGGCCCCCAGGCCGTCGATGAGTTCGTCGGCCCGGGTATCGGGTGGGCGTCGGTCTTGGTTACAGCATTCAGGGCTCGGTAGTCCACGCAGAATCGCAACTCTGGGGGGTGGCCGGGAGCTGCGGCCTTGGGCACCAGCATCTTCGTTACTTCGGCCTGGATGCAGGCCCGCACTCGGTCAGGCACCCGGTAGGCTCTGTGTCGCATGGGGGGGCTCTCCCCGGTGTCGACGTCGTGGACGCACCAGTGGGTCACCCCCGGGGTGAGGGAGAAGAGGGCTGCGTAGTCCCGCAGCAGTCGCTGGCAGTCATTGCGCTGTTCTGGAGTCAGGGAAGAGGCGAGTTGGACCCCTTCGATCGATCCATCCTGAATGCTGGACTGCAAGAGGTCGGGCAGGGGTTCGGAGTCGTCCTCGCCCCCCTCGTCGGTCGCCAGCAGCAGGCTCAGTTCGGTCCGGGCAAAGTGGGGTTTTAGCCGGTTCGCATGTAAGACCCGGAGGGGGTTCCGGGGGGACTCTAGGTCGACCAGGTAGGTGACGGGACTTTTCTTCTCCACTACCTTGAAGGGCCCGGTCCACTTGTCCTGGAGGGCGCCGGGTTCGAACGGGGCCATGACCCATACTTTCTGTCCGGGCTCGAATTCTACGGTAGAGGAGTTCCGATCGTACCACCGCTTCATGTCCTCCTGGCTGGCCTCGAGGTTGGCTTCGGCCATGGCTCGGAACTTGCGGGTCTGGTTCCGGAGAGTCAGGAGGTATCGGTAGACGTCAGGAGGGGCGCCTTGGGGCTTCATTTCCCAACCCTCCTTGACCAAGCTGAGCGGTCCGCGGACCGGGTGTCCATACAATAGCTCGAACGGGCTGAACCCCAGGGACTTCTGCGGGACCTCCCGATAGGCAAACAGGAGGCACGGCAGCAGAACATCCCATCTCCGCCTGAGGGGCTCTTCCAGGCCCTGGATCATCCCTTTTAATGTTCGGTTGAACCGCTCAACCAGTCCGTTCCCCTGAGGGTGATAGGGGGTCGTGAACTTGTATGTGACCCCCGCACTGCTGCCACAGGGACCGCATGTACCTGGAGATAAAGTTTGTGCCGCGGTCGCTCACCACTTCGCGGGGAAATCCCACTCGGGAGAAGATCCCCATCAAGGCCCGGCCTACTACAGGGGCCGTTATAGTTCTTAGCGGGACCGCCTCCGGGTACCTGGTGGCGTGGTCCACGAGGACCAGGATGAAGCGGTGGCCCAGGGCGGTTTGGGGGTCCAGGGGCCCCACAATATCGATTCCGACCCGTTCGAACGGGGTGCTGACGGCTGGAAAGGGCTGGAGGGGGGCCTTGACCCGACCCCCCGTCTTCCTGCTGGCTTGGCAGGTCGGGCAGGACCGGCAGTGGTTGTCCACGTCTTTCCGCATCCGGGGCCAGTAGAAGTGGGTCACCAGACGACTGTACGTTTTGTCTTGCCCCAAGTGTTGAGAAGGAACTCCCGGAAGCGGAGGGGGACCACCAACACGCGGCTGGCCCCGAGTTCTGCCACTTTCTGTTCGCTGTACAACAGGCCCTCGGCCCAGTAGACCCAGTGGGTGCCGGTCTGGTCACCGTTGGCTTGCGCGGTCGCCTGTTGTCGGACCCCTTCGAGAGAGGGACAGGACTGCTGTTCTTGCTGGAACTGCTCTCGGGTGGGGCCCCCTTCATGTCGCCATTGTGTCAGTTCTGGTAGGGCGCTCGGGGACGCCATCTCTTCGGGGGAGGATTCGCTGGGTCCAGGGTCGGTGTCCGCCTCCTCCTCGCTGCTGGTGGGAGGGGGTGTGAGCCCCTCGGCTGGGGCGGCCCCGGAGGTCGAGGATGAGCTGGAGGCCCGGGCGGTCATGGACCGGGTGATGGCGCAGGCCCAGTCAGCCAGTCCCAACATCCGGAGGTGCTCCCGTCGCTCCACTTGAGCCCAGGGGGAACTCTCCAAGTCGTTCCCCAGGAGACAGTCGACAGGGGCGTCGTCGCGCACCGTCACTTTCAGCAGGCCCGTCACCCCTCCCCACTCGAAGGGGACCAGGGCCATCTGGCACAGGCTTTCACTGTTGTCGGCCGTCGGTACGGGGCACAGGACATTCGGTAGAATCTGTTCAGGGGTCACCAGGTGGCAGCGGACAGCGGTGATACTGGCGCCTGTGTCACGAAGGGCTTCGGCTCGTTGTCCATTGACCGTGACCTGCTGTCGGTACTTCTGGGTGTTGCTTGGGATGGGGGTGCAGGGTACCATTTCTCGGCTACCCAGGCAGACCAGGGACATGGCTGCAGGCTCCCACTCAGTGTTTCCTCGGTCGAGGGCCTCCTCTTCCTCTTCTCCTTCTCCCAGGGCGGCGGCCGCCAGCTGTCGGGGCGGGGGCCCGCCGGCCCCGTTTCTTCGGTTCAGGGGGCAGACCGGATCGCTGGCATAGTGTCCGGTCTGTTGGCAGCCGTAGCAGGTCACTGGTGGCCGTGGTCCCGGTCTGGCCGGGGGCACCCCTCTTCGGGCTAGGCTCGGGAAGAGTTGTTGCTGCGGTGGCCCTCGAGGGGGGCTCCTGGGGGCCCCGGCGGGAGGGTCTCGGTTCCTGTTCGGCCCTCCCCTGCCACCGCGCTGGCGGGGGGGTCCGGTGGGGTTCCTCTGGTACTCCCCCATTGAGTTCCGGGGGACCCGGGAATTGACCCATCGATCGGCCTCGACGGCGAGTTTTCGTGGGTCGGTCATTTTGCTGTCGAGGAGGTGCTGTCTCAGTTCCACAAAGCAATTGTTGGAGAGGTGCTCCCACACGATGAGGTCGACCAACTGCCCGTAGGTAGTGACTTTGCTCCCTTTGATCCACCCTTCTAGGGCCCGACTGAAAAAGTCCACATATTCCACCCAGGTGGTGCCCGGGAATTTCTTGCAGTCTCTGAACCGCTGGCGGTACATTTCCGCGGTGAGCCCGTAGCGGGTGAGCAGGGCCTCCTTCATGTGATCGTAGGAGGTCATCACCTCCTCCGGCAGCTGGAGCAGCGTGTCTCGACCCTCACTCAGGAACCGCCCCCACAGGCCCGCGCCCCAGTCTTTTCGGGGCACCCGATGAGAGGTCATGGCCACCTCGTAGGCCTTGAACCATTGCTGGATGTCGTCATTCTTGTAATACTCCTTGACGACCTCTTTCGGGATATGTACCTTGGTCTCGGAAGGCGGTAGAGTGTCTCTAGTACTGGGGGTGTTGGTCCCTCCGTTCTTGGCCTTGATCTCGAGTTCCTTGAGACTGCGCTCGTGCTCAAGAGTCAGTTTCTTCTCCTCCAACTCCCGGTGTCGTCTCTTCTCCTCGATCTCCTCTTGAAGCCGTAGCTGTTCTAGGGCCAGTTTCTTTTCTGCCAACTGGAGTTCGCCGTCCAGCCGCAGTCGTGCGAGCTCTAGCTCGTGGCTCCGGACCTTCTCCCGCTCTCGTATTTCGTCTTCGGAGAGGCCGGTTTCTAGGCTCTTTCTTCCTCCGGTTGCCGGAGTCAGTGCGGTTGCTGTGGTCTCAGTCAGGGGCAGGGGACCTTCTTCCTGGGAGGGGCCTGCCCCGGCCTCCCACCATGCCCTTAGAGCCTTCTGCATCTCCTCTTTGGTACCTAGGCCGGTGGTTGCAATGCCTTTGTCCTTGCAGAACTGCTTTAATTCTTTGTGCGTATATTCCTCCAGCCGTTCGGGCTGGAACTCCATTGTCGCGTTGTTTTCCTGGCTGCTCATGATGCTGTTCGTTTGGATGGGTAGCTAGTGGGTACTGGCTGGTACGTATTGCGTTCGGCTCGGATCCCGTCGCTGGCCACCAAATGTTGGAAGGCGGACCCCGAGGAGTCGGCGAGACCACCAAGGGGGGCCCTCCCACTGAATGAAGTAGCCGAGCGCTGCCGAGAAGTCTCCTGGGAGATCCTTCTCCTATCACGTACTAGCACAGTAACACCACCACACAGGACTCAAGGAGGTTGTCTCAAGACAAGAAATGCTTTATCATCAATAAGAAGGTTACGAGGTCAGTATTTACACGAAGGGATCGAGGGATCCACCAAAAGTCTCAATGTCTCTTTGGAAGGGTAGGGGTAGCGGGACAGTCTTTGGCAGGGATGCGGTATGAGGGTACCTGGGGCCCAGTTCTTCTCCTCAAGCTGGAGGACCTCCGATCTCGGAGGGGTCGAGCCGCGACGGCGTCAGCAGGGCTCTGGCGTACAGTTCAGGGAGAGCCGCGATTCAATCAGCAGGGCTCTCAAGGTGGTTTCTGCTCAGCTCGAGCCGCGACGTCGTCAGCAGGGCTCCGAGGAAGGTTTCAGCGAGGGTGGGCCGCGACAGCGTCAGCAGGGCTCCGGTGTTCCGGGTGGCTTCAAAGTGTTAAGCTTTGTCAAAAGAGGACACGTCCAGTGTGGTATGGTACGGTCAAATGAAGCAGATGTTTGGGAACCCACCAAGTGGGTTAAAAGACCCCTCACACACCAACCTGGTTGGTGTCATGCTTCATCATCGGGGCCCCAACCGGGTGGCCGAATGCCTCCCGGTTGTGCTGCGACGCCTGGCTACAGCGGAGCTGGTGTAGTGCAAAAGTGTGATGTGGTGAAAATTTAAAAAATACCGCTGAGAATCCTTACCATAGAAAAATTTATTATTGGCGGCTCAGGGTATTGGTTAAAAGGATATGTGGTGCAACTAAATGGAGAAGTAATTATCTATTAGTTGACTATGTGGTGGGTCTACATGTTTCAGCTCTCTAGTAAAAGTAATGAGGAGCTTTCATCAGGACCAGTGAGAAGTGAGTGGCAAAAGGTGTAGTGCCACGTGGTGAAAAAAATAAAAATTGGGTTACCTACACACTCGCTAAGGTGTGTGGAACGCGGTGTCAACACATTAGCGGACACTTGGCGCAAACACTATGGCTGAGTGAAGGCGCTGTGCAGGAAGCGGGAGGGGGGCGCTTCTTACAACCGAATTGATTGTGAAGCTACCATCGCCTTGCACCTACTGTGGCCTCCCGAAGTCCCGGAGGCAGCATCAGCGCCTTCACTCAGCCATAGTGTTTGCGCCAAGTGTCCGCTAATGTGTTGACACCGCGTTCCACACACCTTAGCGAGTGTGTAGGTAACCCAATTTTTATTTTTTTCACCACGTGGCACTACACCTTTTGCCACTCACTTCTCACTGGTCCTGATGAAAGCTCCTCATTACTTTTACTAGAGAGCTGAAACATGTAGACCCACCACATAGTCAACTAATAGATAATTACTTCTCCATTTAGTTGCACCACATATCCTTTTAACCAATACCCTGAGCCGCCAATAATAAATTTTTCTATGGTAAGGATTCTCAGCGGTATTTTTTAAATTTTCACCACATCACACTTTTGCACTACACCAGCTCCGCTGTAGCCAGGCGTCGCAGCACAACCGGGAGGCATTCGGCCACCCGGTTGGGGCCCCGATGATGAAGCATGACACCAACCAGGTTGGTGTGTGAGGGGTCTTTTAACCCACTTGGTGGGTTCCCAAACATCTGCTTCATTTGACCGTACCATACCACACTGGACGTGTCCTCTTTTGACAAAGCTTATCTAATTCCAGGGGATACGGACACAACCCCCCCTTGTTGTCCCTAGCTCTCCCTTTGTTCTTGATATGGCTTCAAAGTGTTCACAAGAAGGAGCCGCGACGCAGTCCGCAGGGCTCGTGATGGTTCCGACAAAAGTTCTTCTCCGTAGGGTCAGCCGCGATTCAATCAGCAGGGCTCTCGACTCCGGGATACAACTGCCGATCTGTGGCGGGGTCACCCCAGATATAGGACTGGAGCCCTTTGATGTCCTGACCCAGGCGCCCGAGGGGGGCGGAGAGGCCGGGTGGAGGTGGCCAGACGCCCAGCAGGAGAGGCGCCAGGGCCAAGAGATTTGCAGGCCGATCACACCTAGGGATGGGAGGACAGTTGGGGGTCCCATCGATACTGTCCTCCACCGGGGGCGATGAATGGTCCCTGCGGCACCCCCTGGCCAGTTCGTGGTGCCTTGATGTCGGGGCTTCGCTGGGGTCGAGGCCGGGTTGAGCGGGGCCGCGCTGGCTGGTGCATAGTGTGACGTGGATGCCAACAAGATGGCGGAGCCACGAGGAGGATGCGACCGCGTGCAGCTCCGGGTGAAGGGCCTTGGTGCAGTTCAGACGGGTGGCCCGTGAAGGCCGGGGCGGGGAACGGGCACAATCCATAGGGTGAGGGACCACGCCAGGAGGCCGGGTCCAACATGTTCCAAGACAGTCAACACCGAAAATGGCATGTGACATTACTCATCCCCACATCTTTGTGTGATTTCACAGACATTCATTACAAAAAGGGATGTGATTTGTAAGGGTAGTACTCCCCTGGGGTGGTCTGTAGGTGATGAGTATGTGTGCATATTAATCCGACAAAAAGGGTGGGCATGATGTGCCCTACTCACACGTGCGGCTCCAAAAGCACTGTGGGGGAGTAGAAGTGCAGCTCCAACTCATCCAAATAGACATGTCTTGTTAATCCGCATGTTAGCATGCTGGGTGTGAGATTGTGTGAATTTGACTTTAATATCATCCATGGCTTTGCTTGCGGCGTAAGGGGCAGTTCTCCCTCTGCCTTGTGATTTGCCGACCCCGGTCGAGTCTGCAAGGTCAAGGTTGTCAGAGCAGCTGTTCCTCTTGGGGATGTTGACGTTGACTCTGTCATGGATGTCTTTGTGGCTGATGATGTGTAGTGAATTGAATGTGTGTGTGAGTAGTTAGCGGCTTACTTTCTCCTTGTTGTTGCTACATTGGATCTTCTGTGTGTGTTGCCTCTTGTGTTTGGTATGTGGGTTTCTGAAGACAGGTGTGTCTGCCGCTTTCATGCTGTGTTCTAAATTGTGTAGTGGTGTTTTGTATCTCCCTGCCTAGATTTTGTTGCGGTAGTCCAGTCTGCTGTGGATGAGTGCGTTTTGGCCAATTGTTATACTTCCTGGGGTTATACGTTGTGATGGATTAGGTTCGGTCTGTAGGCAGCTGGAGCATGCAATGGAGTAGATCTTGCTGGGCAGGATGATGTTGTACTTGGGATGATGGCAAACGTGCGTGCATGGTCTGTCAGTGAGGGCGGGCTCACACGGGCTGTCAAACACCAGAGGTTGTCCCATGCGGATGTGGATGCAGCAGAGATGAGGAGGTCAGTCTTCTCACAGTTGATCTTTATTCTGAGGTGTGTCATCCAATCTGCTAGTTCCGACATTCATTCCTGGGAGCTGGCTTTTGTGTCTTCTGCGTTGTTCTTGAGGGGGAGGATGTGCTGTGTGTTGTCTGTGTGGGATGATATGCTTAACCCGTGCTGTCTAGCAATGGCAGTGAGTGGGGACAAGTGCATATAGCAAAACGTGTGTGTTAATGACGCTCCATGTTGTACTCCAGGAAAGGGTTTTTCCTTGTATCCCCTTGTGGTGGTGTCTGGCATGTGTTGTGTGTTGTGTGAGAGGGTGTTTGTGGCTGCATAGAGATGTAGTAGGATGTGTTGTTCACAATGTGACACAGGTCAAGTGACATGCATATTTAAGCATTGTCAGCATGGTGTAAGTTCTTGGTGCTGTGCTTGATACCCAAACATGACTGGGAGTGGTCCATGATGGAGTTCTCTTCAATGTAGACAGTCATCTGGGTGTTTATGTGTCTCTCAGTGACTTTGTCCACCACGGGGTGCAGGGAGATGGTCAGATAGTTCATCTTGTCTGTTGGGTCATACTGCCAATGAGCTGATTTGTTCAAAGTAGAGACCGGTCTTGACGGTCTTCCTGAAGGTGTCCAGAGATGTTGTGCATGTGGTCTCTGCTGGTGGATCATTCAATGTCTTGGATGCATGCAGGGATATATTTTCATGCTTGGCACCATTTAACACCCAAATTTAACAGTTGCACCCATTTTAGGACCCATTCTTCCAAATTGAGCCCCATTCAACACCCACTTCTCAGATTTGATCAACATTCCATGCCCAATTTTCAGATTTGTCCGGAAACTTTAACACCGAATTACCCATGAAATTCATTATTTGGCACTTACAAACACATGAAGTTTCCATTTTTAATGATAAGTACACCCTGTGAATCATTGTTTGCATGCTATTTGACACAAGCATTGAGGAATTCTGTGCCAGATTTTACTCCTTGTAAAGTCAAGTTGTGCACAATTGACACCCTGTTAACTCTCTGTGATGCTGAAACATACATCGCAGGATTGTCATTTTGGACTCTTACTTGCAATTATTGTACAATGGTAACATTTCATTGTGATATACTGATGCAGGAAAGTGACTTGCAGACAGGGTATGTGTGTTGAGTTTGTTTATTGTCACAAACACTTCTTGAGGCAAATTTCCATATACATGTATTGGTTTTTGTCAGTCACAATGTGATGTGCTCACGTGAAATAATTGTTTCTTATCCTGTCCCTTCGGGCAATTCCAGCAGCATTGGCAGTGGTGTGTGGACCACCTTGTTGATCTTCTTCATCATCTTGGTCATCGGCCGGTGCTGCAGGCACTTCGATCCAGGGAGCATTTGTGCAGACACAAATGTTGTGCAATACACAACATGCTATTATTATTTTGTTAACCATTTCTGGGCTGTACAGCAGTTTGCCACCTGTAATGTCCAGGCACCGGAAACGTGACTTGAGCACGCCAAATGTACGCTCCACGATCCCACGTGTGCGTCGATGTGCAGCATTGTACTGCCTCTGTGCCTGGGTGGTGGGGTTTCTATTTGGTGTCATCATCCACGGGCAGAGAGCATATCCTTGATCACCTATGAGATGTAATAGGGAGATGTGTACATGATTCATTAGGCATACTATGTTGGCAGTGTTGACATATTTTGCGATTGTTCTTTTTGCTATTTTTTGACTTAGGTTAGACATATGTTGCTTCTGGCTATTTAGCGGCATCAATGCTGAGTACATTGTCTCAGTGTTGATTCTCCAACCATCCTTTTTGCTGGTGTTTGCTGCACGGTTGCATAAGTGCCACTACAAGTGTCCAAAATGGGAATGATGCCTGCACAATAACCACAGACACCGACAGGCAGTCTGGCTCTCCTAACATCCAGCCATAGCACTGATCCACACTCGTTGCAGTCACCGCCATGTGAATGTTCAAATGACTTCGGCCACACATGGCACAGCTGACATTCAGACATGCATCTGATGCTGATGGCAGACCTGTGACACCACACAAGCCACGCAATTGTATGTCCGAGGTAATACGGAGAAACAGACCACAGCCACCTCACCTGCAGGGCCCAATGGGGACAGTGAAGGTTGGTACTCACCATCAACACTGATTTGTGACACCACGTGAACTTACTGGCCTGCGTCATCTGTCACTAGCAGAGCATTAGACTCACATGACACAACTTCTCACAATCATTTTCACTATGTGGTTTCTTCAACAAGATCAGACTCTCCACACACTTCCCCACACTGATACACATGGCATGGCTCACCTTTGCACACTTCTTAGCATTTGTAATGGATTAGCATCTGAAAGGTCAATTACTACACACAAGTAGTGACCGAATACACATCCACTTACTCATCGGGAACCACATGACACACCATATGACAGGGTTGAGGCAGAGAAATATTTGTGGCAGAGTGAGAGAGGAGATGCTACTAAACACCATCAACAGCAGCATCCAACAACACTGCAGTCAACACCAATGGCACAGTATGGTGGTTTAATGACACAATTTACGGCCAATGCATGCACATTTGCCCCACTCTGCACTTCCTACATTCAAAGTGCTTTGTTACAACCTTGGTCACAACAGACCGCTGACTTGACACACTGATTGTACATGTGTGAGTACTTGTGAAACGTTGGCTCACCCTTATAGGTCACCGGGAAAAAGTACTGCAACATGATCATCTTCATCAACCATGCGACCACACACTGGACTGGTATACCAGTCCGGATGACTTTTATAAGGTAAATGGATAGCCAGGTACTGGGGGTTACTCTACACCATGGGTACTCACATACTTTCTCTCTGGTCCCAAATTTGCTGTGTGGTTTGTGTCCCTGTGGCACACAGGTGGGTGCGGGGTCAGTGGGGAAAGGGGCAGGGCTAGTGAGTAAGGGAAAAGACCATGTGGTTGGACACAGGCCCCTGGTGCGCACACCCTCGGTCACTGAGCAACCAGAACTGGCATACACACATCTCTCTCTCTCACTCTCTCTCTCTCTCTCCCTCCCTTGCTCTGTCTCTCCCTCCCTCGGTCTCCCTCCCTCGGTCGCCCTAGGACTCCCTCCCCCTGTCACCCTCATCCCTCTGTCTCCCTCCCTGTGTCTCTTTGCCTCTCTCTCCCTATGTCACCTTCTGTCACCTCCCCCCCTGGCAGCCTGGCCTGGGACAGCTTCCTGGGCACACACACAGCCACACCCCAGTACATCACAGGTTTTTCATGGAGCATTTACTTGTTAACTATTTTGAGTTGTGTTTCACCTCTTGGTGCACATGCATCTCCACTCTGTCTATCGCTGGACTCGCACAGCCCCCATGGTGTGGAGTCTCTCCTAGTCCGCGCTGTTGCGGCAGTGTTTGGTGGCACTCTTCTGAAATCTGCAGACATGGCACACAGGTACAATGTCGGCAAGGTCCACGGCCAAACAAGAAAGTCTTGCCAGGCCGCTGGCAGCACGTGGGCCATACTGTGAGTAGCCGTGCTCTACACAGTGGAGACTGTATACCTCATCCTCGTACACAATACATCAACATGTGCCCATGCATTTTGTGCCCCCCCCTTCAGTACCTAGGCAATGTATTTACATCCTCCCTCTAGATGGGTCAACATGATAGTGTTTTTGTGCATGTGGTGTGTTCAGTTGGTACTTACCGACAAGCAATGCATTTCCATATGTGCCATCCTGGAAGCGCTGGTTTATGATGCATTGTCTGAAGATGAATGCCTCATGCACACTCCCTGGAAATTTGGCAACGACATTTGTGAACAGTCCGCGGTGGTCCACTATTGCCTGCACATTCATTGAATGGGTGTGCTTCCTGTTGCGGTAGATGTGTTCGCTGTCCGCAGGGGGCACAAATGGTACATGTGTGCAGTCAATTGCACCGATCACCTGTGGTATGCCAGCAATGGCATGGAATCCTTGCTTGATGGCAATCTGCTCCTGCACAGTGTTGGGGAAGTATAGGTTCTGTGGAATCAGGCTGTGTATGGCATCCAAGACAGTGGGGAGGAAGGTTGAGAAGGATGCCTGTGATACTCCACCGACTCTGGCTGTTGTTGGTTGGAATGTCCCAGAGGCCAAGAAGTGCAGCACAGCGAGGAGTTTTGTCTGCGGAGGGATATTGGTTGTCCGCTGTGTTGGTGGCGTCAGCCTGTTGGCAATGAGGGTCAGGATGTGCTGGATGGATGTCCTTTTGAGCCTGTAGTGGGCTATGACTTCCTCTGGCCTTAAGTCTGTGAGGTAGACACGCCTGCGCAGTGTGCGCTGTCTTCTTCGTCGCTGCATGGGTGGTGGTGGTCCCGGTGGTGGTGGCATTGGCGGTGGTTGTTGTTGTTGCTGCTGCAGCATTGGTGGGAGTCCGAGCTGCAGGATGACTATCTCCATGGCTTCTGTGGCTGTTCTGGGAAGCTCAGGCCAACTCTCCCTTATATACACCCACTTATCTCCAGTTTAAGTCAGGTTTTTATCAGGTGTTAGAAACTGGAGTTAGCGTGCGTTTTTTTGTAGCTAAGCGTTTTGGAGATAACCTTATTAATATGGAGCAGCTGTGTTAGCGACTTTTTTCGTGAAATTTCAGTCAGGAACGCCTACCTTGCATGTCATTAGCGATATTTATCGCTGGCTTGGAAGGCGATAAAAATCCGGTAGCTATCGCCGGAAAACTCACGCTAACAGGGGTTAGCGTTGCCTTGCTGATAAGGCGATAGAAATATCGCCGCTTTCTCGACGCTAAAGCGGCGCTAAAAAATTATCGCCGCCTTGTTGATATGCCCCTATGTGAGACCCCTGGCGGCTGTTGTGAGGAAGCATGGCTTTTCCTTTGTTTCTTACGCGGATGACTCGCAACTGGTCATTTCGCTGGCAGATTCTCCTGAGTTAACTGCAGGGCGGTTCCATCTGTGTCTGAAAGATATTATGGCTTGGATGTCACTGAGCTTTTTGAAAATCAACACGGAGAAAAGCAAAGTTATGGAATTCGGGAATGGGCCTCCAATCTGGAACAACCTCTGGTGGCCACCGGAGGCAGGACTTTGCCCTCTCCCTGTGGTAAAGGTTAGAAACCTGGGTGTCATATTTGACACTAAGATGAACATGTCAGCGCAGGTTAATAGTATAACTTCTGCTTGTTTTCTCCTGCTCAAGTATCTCTCCGTAAGATCTTTCCTTTTATTCCCGCGGCTCTTCAGAAGACGGTGATGGACGCTCTTTTTATGTCAAGACTTGACTATTGCAACGCTATGTTTTTGGGCATGGACAAGTTTCAGATCAGCAAACTTCAATCACTTCAGAATGCTGCTGTCCGCGTCCTGTTGCACATCCCCAAGGGCCATTCCATTTCCTCTGCTAGGAGATCGTTGCACTGGCTCCCGGTCCAACAGAGAGTTGAGTTTAAGGCATTATGCCTTGTCCATAAGGCACATTATGGGGGTGGTTCTACCCACTGCCATAATCTTTTTAAACCTTATGTTCCCCGTCGTGATCTACGTTCGGCCAATCTTGGCCTTATGTGCATCGCTAGATACAGACGTGCCAGATGGGGCGGTCGCACATTTTCCATCTGTGCCTCTCAATTATGGAACAGGCTTCCAGCCTCTCTTCGACTGGAGCCAGACCTTCTTTCTTTCAGGAAAGCTTTGAAGTCCAGGCTGTTTAATGTCCTCCTGTCCTCATTGCCTTCTCACACCTCAGCGCCAAGACGCCGTTTAGCATTAGAGCGCTTTATAAGCCTTTTTATACATTTATACATGACACCAGTTGTGTCAACAGACCTGTGTGTACATGGAGGACCTTCAGCATCGACGTCTGCCCCACATGCATCTGTTGAAGTAAGTCCACAGACTCCTCACTCAGGGCAGCAGGGCACACAGGGGCAGGGGGTGCGGTGCCTGGCACGAAAGAGACATGCTCACAAACACGGGAGCCCACAGGGACCTCTGGATGGGAGCCAATGGGAGGGGGGTGGTGGTGGTGGTGGTGGTGGAGACAGCCTCACTAGCTGGGGTTTGGTGGCTGCTGACACCTGCCTCCACAGGGGAGTCATCCTCAGAGCTGCTGTGGCCTTCAGCTGGGGGGGATGGTGCTGACGACTCCTCTGTGTGGCTCCACTCGCCCTCCGTGCCACTGGGTCCACCTGACTCCTCGCCTTCTGTCCCTGTAAGGCTCTGTGGCTCCTCCTGTTCCGTGGAGCTGTCCCCTCCTGTGGCCGTGGATGTATCTGGATAGGAATAGGAAGTAAGAGAACATCAGTCACCTGCACGGACTGCACACACCACAGTGAGTACATCACATCACAGGGCAAGCCCTGCCATCATCAGCTGAACACAGCTCAAAGTGCCAACACTGTTTAGAATAAGACAATTGTCATTTCCAACAGCAACCATGGCACAGATATCCCTCCTTGACTTGCACACATATGTCTGTTGCATGTTGGATGCTAATACCCCAATGTGCCAACATGCACTATCCACACATTAGTTGTACATGCAAGTGAACATGTAGGAGTATGTCACTAGACCCACAGCACATCCCTTGCGACTGACTCAGCACAGGTGTCCGGATGAAGGGATGGGCAGAGACTCATTTCACATGCTTGGGATGCATGCCAGCAACACACACTATGATGTACTCATGTCCTGATGGGCAAGGCCACCATGGGGTGCATGGTGCACAATTGAACACAACGCAGGCTGACTCATAGCAAGTTCAATGCTATGGCACTGGGATGCCTTGTAAGTCAGTCAACACTGTCTCCTGTCACAGGGGCAGAGCATCCAGACAACAACAATATGCACTGACTCACAATCCTAGCTCAGAGGCAAATATGACTCTGCAGATGACCAGCGCACTTGCCCATCCCATGCAAACAACATATCCAGGACCCAGAAGACCCCACATCATGAAAATCAGACATATGAGTCTCAGCAAACACAAATCCATGTACATTAACACATCACAGTCTGCCATGCATATAACCCAGCAGCATGAGGGACACAGTTGCATACACCATTATGCGCTGTCAGATGCTCACACACTTCACACAGGTCTTGTCTCCCACAGTCACATTGCAGATGTCATGCTGACCCTCGGAATCATGGACACCCCAGTTGCACGTAGCAACAAGCCACACCCTAATGACACAGAGGCACACACCTGAGGGCACATGTCACTAAGCACAACCTGCAATTTCACACACAGGAGTGGGATTACAGAGTGTTTCTGAATGCCCTTGAGGGGGCAGGACTGGGCAGGACTAATTGAAACAGTGTTTTGCCCCGGACAGTAGTCAGGTGGCTAAGCAATTGTGGCATACTTGCTATACCTACTCCTGATGGCCAAAAATTGGAGTACCCTGCAGCATGGTTTTGTATTGAATACCCCAGAAACATGTTGCGAGTCAGACCAGCAATTGGTACACATCTCAAGGGCACACACAGTTCACATGCAGATCTCAGGCATTGTGTAAACAATTGACCCACCCATGAAACACACAACAGAGTCACGGGAACTAATGCTGACTGGTACCTGATACATAGCTGACTGCAGGGACACAGTGTCCTAGTGACACAAGCAAAAGACTGTAGGGTCCACACCTGTGGAACAGATGAGGAGGGTGCATCACACAAATGAGGGACCTGATTTTGGGACTACAAGACCTACGTAATGTGGAAGTGTGACCCGGACAAAAGACTGCTATTTGCATGTCAGACATAGTACACAGATCAGGCATGGACTTACCCCCTTCCTGCTGCTGTCTGGCCTTCAGCTGCCTATCCAGGTCCGGGAAGACCACCGCCAGTATCCGGAGCATGTGGGGAGTCAGGGTCCGGTGTCCGCCCATCCTGCGTGGAGGTGACAGCTTCAGCTGAACTCTAGCTATCCTCCGGGTCCAGCCCCAAGGTCCTGCCACCTCTTCTGGCAGTTGCGGATGCGGCGCTTGTAGACCCCCACAGAACGAACAGCCCGGGCGATGGTCAGACAGATCTCCGGCTTCTGGTGGGCATCAACCTGTGAAGAGGACAAAGTGAAAAGTATATCAACACACATGCCCCAGATTTGTGCAGCACACATTTAGATATACATGTCATCATCACAAAGGGACAATAATTACACAGGTAGTGCAACCCTGGGGAATGAAAACTCACATGCATATCTGACATGTTAACAATGCATGGATAGTTTAAGCTGGCAAAAATGCACTTTAGCAACAGGAAAAATATTCAGTACATGTCCCTACACACTTTGTGGCAAGAAAGTAGTCAGTGATAATGCTTTCCACTGCTGTACACACTGCTAGTACTGCTAGTCAGACAACATGCTTAATTAGGAAGGCAGTGGACAGCACACTCACCTGCTCCCCTGGTGTCCCATAGAGCTTTCTGTACTCTGGAAGGAGCCCGTCCAGCAGGGCCTGGTTCTCCTCCTCAGTGAAGGCTGGGGCCCTCTCCAGTGTACGTGCCATAACAGGAGCCAGAGGATGCATAGACAGCAGCAGTGGTAGCAGGGATGTGGTCCAGTAGCATGTAGTGCAGGCAAGTGAACTCCCTGGGGTCCAGCCAGCCTTATATCTGTGCTGCAGAGGCAGACTCTGTGCCATGTGTCCAAAGGGATAGGTCCAACATGGTTGCATTCTATAAATCTGGCCAATCCATTTAAAAGTAAGACTCGTACACACCTTCCTCATCGTTCAAATCTTCACCTTCATGGAACACTTGAAATTGCAACATTGTTGTAGGCATTCAACTGAATTTCCAGTGCACAACTCGTACAAGTTTTGAATCTGCATCCATCTCCATGACAGTCCTGAGCCAATGGGTGCGCCCGGCTCGTTCAACTGACTGTACAACGCGTATTTTGAATGTACACATGCACCCGTCTCCATACGATTCAATGGCCAAGGTGTACGCACGGCTCGGACATGACCCGTGCAATGCGTACGCATTGTCACCCGCGTCGGACCTCATTGCATTCAATGACAAGGCGTACGCACGGCTCGGACATGACCCGAGCCGTGAGGGAAGGCATTTTCCACTAATTTTGTCACAAACAGATGTGGGTATGATTCGCTACTTGCTTTTATGCCACTATTTATACCAAAACATTTTTCAAATCGGGCATAGTAATCACTAGTATCTTCATCTTGCTTCTGTTTACAGGCTGAAATAGTACCCCAATCTTCCTTTTTCGTAGTTAATAAACGTGGCAGTACCTGCACTAGTAAACCTGGTAGTGCTTTAGTTTTATCCCCAAGCCCTGCTCCTGCAGTTCGGGCCCTTTCTTCTGCTTCTAATGCTGACCATTCTATCTTTTGGTCTCCCACCTCCCACTCTTTTTCCCTGAGTTTTTCGTAAATGCCAGCAGGCATCAGTACCTTTAATATTGTCATAATGTCGGGATAGGTATACTCTCCCATGAGTAACATGTCTTTTATTTCTCGGTGGAAACCCGCTGGGTCTTTGTCATGACTGGGTACCACTTTCTTCATTTCTAACAATTCTATTTTCGATATGGGCGTGTATACAAATACGCGTTTAAACTCATTGTCCTCGCCCTTTATTGGGTGTACTTCTCGTAAAGGATTCTGTCTGTCCATGTAATACGTGGTTCTTTCCTTAATGGGTAGTGAAACATGTTCTGAACATACAAAAAGAATGTACTGCTTTCTTGATTCTAGTATTTCTTTAATTAATTTAGTACCTGAACCTCTCCATCTATTCATGAGTAATTCAGTCAATATATCAGGTAAGGGACCAGGGTCCGAATGTTGACTCTGATATAGTATAAGGAGTTGTTGAATCATATAAATTCCAGCTAAACGCTGTTCATCTGGGGTGAGATTCAAAAACGTGCGTGCTACTGTATCATCACTGTACTTTCCGGGACTGTCAACCCAATGGACAGCTGACCTGGCTAATTCTTGCTCATCCATAGAATCGAGGAAATGATAACCCCTTCGTTCTCGGAGTAATTTGTCAGCGGCTTGGAACGAATGCTCGTTAGACCTTATATGGACTATGGGTGTTGGGAAACTCCTGTTATTATCTGGACATATCGGACGCATCGGGTCAATAAGACATCTATTACTATTACAAGATTTTCCTCTACCTACATAGGCTATGGTGTCTGACTGTCCTGTGGGCAGTCCTGATCCTTCTTCTTCGTTTTGTTCGAACTGGTCTACCGCTAATCTTTCTTCGTGTAGGCGTTCTATTTCTTTACGGATCTTTCGGCACATGGCTATTATACAATTTTTCTTATCATGTCTTCCTTCTGATATATTCTGACTCCATCTGGTAAGAGTTTGCATTGCTTCCGGGTCTACCCCCGGTCGGTCTTGATTTCTGATCACACAATTTATGAGGAAACGTAACAGTTCCCCCTGTATTTCCACTTTCTGGTATTCCATAGCTCTGTTAATACTTTCAGAATCTCGCCCTGTTTGGACAAAATGGTATATATTATCTAGATGCGCAGTCATTCCGGGTAACTTCCCTAAATACACCGCGGCTCGTCTGATACGTAATGATGCCAGGGTCATTTCGTCCTCTTTGCCGGGCACAGGGTCATATCTACAATCTACAAGAAGTTCCTTAAGCGTACGAGCATTTATGAGTTTGGGGGTACGTGAATGTGCTGACTCTTGAAAAGTAAGTTTATTTATTCTAGGTGGCGTAGAAAAAATGCTGGTAGCACCTCCGGTAGCCCCGTCTGGGGTATCGGGTGTGAAAGGGTTCGTTGAACGTGATACAGCAACTATAGGTGTGGACACAGCTATAGAAGTAGCTGTAGGAACAGATGCAGAAACAGATGTGCTTGCCGGAACTTGTGTCAGAACTTGTTGCTGTAGGGATACGGGTACTGGATCTTGGCGTTGAACCTCCCTGGCAGGCGGTCTATGTGAGGCGGGATTAGCATACTCGGGAGCTGCGTCATCTAAATATGAGGAAAGAAAAACATCTTCTGCGGTTCTAGGATGCCCCTTAGGATGTACCTTTATTGGAAATAATGGGGTTGGCAAGTCTTTTGGTATCTCTGGAGTAGCCTTAGGTAATCCTTCGGCCAGAAGGGGATACATACCATTCATAAGGGCATTTCTTTGTCTGTCTACTTGTTCTGATTTCACTCGTGCACCTTCTTCAATTAATAGATTTTCTCGGACTTCATTTGAATTCTCTTTACTCTTCTCTTCCTGTCTACGTGCTTTTTCTGTACGTCTATACGATTCTTTACGCCATAATTCAATGGCGTCTTTCTGTGATTGTCTAGCTTTCTTTTTCCATAACTCTTCCTCTACTTTCACGATGCACTCTGCATCCCAGGTCCCCGCTGCGGGCCACCTCTGACTTTCTGGTAATTCCTTGGTGTAGTCTACCCATAAATCAAGAAATAATATAGCGTCTAAGCCATGTTTATGATACATGAAGTACCCTGGAGTGTCCCTAGGAGGAATAGGAACGGCTTCTTCGAGTACCCCTTTTCTTGTTGTGATCTGTCTTAATTTCGAAAAGAGCGGCATATTGAAAACTGATCTGATACTTGATTTTAAACAAACTTAATACATTAAACACAATAAGGAACAGTCATTCATACCACAATATGCAGAAAACATTTAACATTTAACATTTAACTGAGCAACAATGATGACGGTCTACGGAAAACCTAATCACTAAACATGATACTCGACTTTAACTGAATTATTCTGAATTTATATACTTGATATACTAGATATACTGCTAAACAGTACAGATACACTGCTGAAACAGTGCAGACCGGATTTGTGTACCCAAACCCGTCTTGACCGGCACAACCTATGTGCACGTCAGAATGCCTCCCCAGTAATGGTACTCACCGGGTAGCTCGGAAACGGAAGGCCTCGGAAACTGAACTGAACTTGAACCGGACTGGACTCGACTCGACTCGAACACTTCGGAAACTGGACTCGACTTCGGACTTCGGGAACTGGTGGGCCTCTGTATACCTCGGATCTTGCTCTCTCAGCTAGGCTCTGGTCGGGATACTTCGCACTTCTCACCGCCTCGTCTGGGTGTTGATCGCAGCCTCAGTCGCCCCCGCTTGACCGGAGGGAGATACAGGAAATCCTGCTGGTACGCGTAATTGTCCGTCCAGCTGTGGCAGGAGACCGGGCCTGCAACTCACCGCCGGCGCGTGAGATGAGAAAGTGTCCCTATTCGGGCGCCATTCATGTGGTAAATAATTTAATTACCGGGACTTAATTTGATACAGAAACATAATAAAACAGCTCAGTAAATAAGAGGCAGAATCCGTGGTATTAGAGGTTCAGAATGGGCTTTATTCCAATGGTCGATTATAATCGGTTGCTCCAAGTTCCGTCACCACGAAGGTTCAGGAAGTGAAGTACATACATTATTGACAAGAAATGACTTTTATAGAACATACATTACAATGAAATAAATGCGGGAGGCGTAACAATTGATAAGGAAGATGACGATTCACATGCGTAACCGAAAATGGGTGTAATGAGGAGTAGAAAGGAACATAATTGGTTATGATGTCATATATAGGTGGATCTATAAGATTATACTTGGCATAGATGCGTGCGCAGCAGCATGACGTGTGATTGACGTGCAACTAGGGGGTGAAGGGGACTTGACATTTAGCTCTACATGTGGAGACAAGAAGTCTGGGGGGTCAAGTCAACCTAATCCCAAATCATATCTAACATCCTATGTTTAAAGAACTATGTTATCCGAGAGAGAGGTTTCTTCGAGTAGAATCTTATTCTATACTGACTATACTGACTGTTAGTGCGTGTACAAGCGTCTAAGTGTCTACACTGGATGCGAGGGCGGAGATCTTCCATAGCAATAGGGCTATGAATTACTTGCATAAAGACAGAGAAGCCGGGCCTTTGCTCGGTAGCTGGAAGAATGTTTACTTAAACTACTAGACAGGAATGCATCGGGCAGGGAACGGAGCAGATAATTTCGAAGGTGAAATACAGTTTTTGGCAGGCAGCAGGCTGATGTCAGGCTTCGTGAGCCGCGCAGAGAATGAGACAAAGTTCATGGTCACAGATGCAGGCTCAGACTGGAGCTTTCAGAGGCAGAAGGCAAGAAGAGTTCGATGACAGAATCAGGGCCTACTTGCCTGGACTGTAAAAATGGCATAAGTGAACCATATAAAGCCGGTGGCCTTTCATACTTAAGAATGGAATATCCGGCCTATTCATGGCGGATCTGACAGAGGACATGTTGGCGGTGGACGCACATGTGTTTGCGTCTTCATAACTGGAACTGGAGGGAGCATACATGTACTTGTGATTCATACATGGAACCGTTGGGGTCCAAGATAGGGGACATAACTGATCAGAAAAATCCATATTTCCACAGTGTGACTATTAGACGGATGCAACACACATATTCTCGCCATGGACACCTGCACACACCTGCCATACCATAGCATTGGCCACACAGTGTCCCATGGCATGTGAGGCTGCATTCCCTGGGTGTTTGAGGGGGCCTCAGCAGTTATTTTGTCTGGCACTTTGTGCAGCCACTCCCAGGCTGTTATCTTGTACATGGGGGCAGAGTCTTTTGTGTGTTGTGCACATTAGCATTGTGATGTGCAATTGGACAGTAATGGGCATGAGTGAAGGCAACAGTGTCAGGTTGGATATGTTTGGGGGGGGAACAACCTTTACAACGCAACTTTTACAACGCACTACCATTACAACGCATTTTTTACAACGCATAATCCATTACAACGCATGACATTACAACGCATGACACTACAACGCATTTTTAAAAACTACCTTTACAACGCATTCCATTACAACGCATACTACCATTACAACGCATACCATTACAACGCATAATATTACACTATACTATCCAACACTTACCCTACTGATGCACCCCCTGGAGTTAGAATAGTAATTTTTACCCCTACACTATCCAACACTTACCCTACTGTTGCACCCCCTGGAGTTAGAATAGTAATTTTTACCCCTACACTATCCAACACTTACCCTACTGTTGCACCCCCTGGAGTTAGAATAGTAATTTTTACCCCTACACTATCCAACACTTACCCTACTGTTGCACCCCCTGGAGTTAGAATAGTAATTTTTACCCCTACACTATCCAACACTTACCCTACTGTTGCACCCCCTGGAGTTAGAATAGTAATTTTTACCCCTACACTATCCAACACTTACCCTACTGTTGCACCCCCTGGAGTTAGAATAGTAATTTTTACCCCTACACTATCCAACACTTACCCTACTGTTGCACCCCCTGGAGTTAGAATAGTAATTTTTACCCCTATACTATCCAACACTTACCCTACTGATGCACCCCCTGGAGTTAGAATAGTAATTTTTACCCCTATACTATCCAACACTTACCCTACTGATGCACCCCCTGGAGTTAGAATAGTAATTTTTACCCCTATACTATCCAACACTTACCCTACTGATGCACCCCCTGGAGTTAGAATAGTAATTTTTACCCCTATACTATCCAACACTTACCCTACTGATGCACCCCCTGGAGTTAGAATAGTAATTTTTACCCCTATACTATCCAACACTTACCCTACTGATGCACCCCCTGGAGTTAGAATAGTAATTTGTACCCCTACACTATCCAACACTTACCCTACTGTTGCACCCCCTGGAGTTAGAATAGTAATTTTTACCCCTACACTATCCAACACTTACCCTACTGTTGCACCCCCTGGAGTTAGAATAGTAATTTTTACCCCTATACTATCTAATACTTACCTTAAATGTAATTTAATATTATGCGTTGTAATGGTATGCGTTGTAAAGGTAGTATGCGTTGTAATGGTAATGCGTTGTAAAGGTATTTTTTAAAAATGCGTTGTAGTGTCCTGCGTTGTAATGTCATGCGTTGTAATGGATTATGCGTTGTAAAAAATGCGTTGTAAGTGCATGCGTTGTAAAAGTGTGCGTTGTAACGTCATACATCCTGTTTGGGGCATGTCACATACACCCTGAGTCCTGGGGGTGATGGCATGTACATCACAGTGAGACCTGTTGCCCCAATACTGATGTGCACCCACAGTCTGTGTGCATGTTGTGTCTCAGATGTGTCTGATCACATGTTACCAATGGGTGACAGTCTCCACATCCATGTGGTATATGCATCAACCTTGATGGGGCCACTACCTGTGGGACTTATGCTTGCCTTGTGGTGTGTACGTGCTACGCCATGTCCATTGCTGTGTTGATGTGGCAATACAGGGAGCCTGGGTTTCTGCATGGCAAAGATCTGTGATGCCTGGGAGACATGAGTCCTCATTAGTCACTGGGGTATTTTTTTTTAACGTTGCAGCAGCACATAGGTTGGGTGACACAGCCAGATGATTAGCCCATTGCACTACATGGGACTCATGTGGACATGTGGAATTGAGATGTGAGGTGGTGGTCTTGTAGGTGACACATGTAGGAGGCCACACACTCGATTTAGTATTCGCCAAACCCTCTGAAACTGAAGTAATCAGTATTGCCCCATTAAATTGGACTGATCACTACTTAATACAGTTCAGGATAAGCATACAAGAGGACAAACTGGCTGGGAACAAACAAGCCAACTTTAGGTGGGGAAGAGATTGGGGTAAACTTTCCAAGAGAGGAACAACTTCCATCTTTTCAAGATCTAATTTGTTTGACCCAAAAGTTGCGCCGGAAGAAAACTATATCAGATATAGTAACTCCATCAACCTAGTATTGGAAGGATTTATACCTAAAAAAAAACTGAGAGTGCGTAGTACTCCATCAGCTCCCTGGTTCAACGAGGAGCTAAAAGCGCTATGCCTAGCACGCAGACAGACCGAAAGAAGCTGGAGTAGACAGTACTTGGAAGCAGATAGAAAAGCCTTAAAAATTATACAATGTCAATACAAGGCAGCTATTAGGGAGGCCAAGGCGAAATTTTATGCTAACTCCATTTTGCAGGCACCCAACGGAACTAGGGCGCTCTTTAACATCGTCAGAGACCTTAGTAATCTGGGTTGCCTGGCCAGCACTGTCCACCCATCACAAAACCTGTGCAATTAAATTGCTACATTTTTTGTTGATAAGGTCAACAATATCGTGGGTGGGTTTGATCAGAATGCTACAGAGTCCTCCTTGATCAGTGTAGATATCAGGAGAGATTTTGCTCTGAGCTATTTTAATCCCCCTACGGAGGATTCCTTTAATGAGATAGCGCGGAAGATATCATCAGGATCACCTCTTGACCCCCTTCCTCATAAGATCTGGAAGGAGCTCGGACCCGATCTATTTGCGGACCTGTGGCAGATCTGCTGTCAATCCCTGAGTGAAGGTACTGTACCAAGCAGGTGGAAGCAAGCGATAGTCACTCCACTATTGAAAAAACCTTCCCTTGACCCATCACTGCCAGCCAATTTCCGCCCAATTTCCCTTTTACCATTTCCAATTAAAATCTTGGAGAAATTGGTCAGCAAATCCCTGTCTAACTTTCTTGAAGAACATTTGATTTTAGACAGGGACCAGTTTGGCTTTCGGCCTGGGCACGGGACGGAAACTGCACTGATAACCATTTTGGACAAACTTCGAATGCGTGCTGACAGTGGCTGCTCCTCTATGTTGGTGCTGCTAGATATGTCGGCAGCCTTCGACACGGTCAACCATTCAGTGCTGCTGGCAAGGTTAGAGGATCTGGGGGTGACAAGTCGTGCCTTGGAATGGCTACGGTCATATTTGACGGACCGTCAACAGGCAGTGACCCTGACGCCATTTGTGTCCCCCTGGGCCCCGGTTCGCCATGGAGTACCTCAGGGCTCAGCCATCAGCCCAATACTCTTTAATGCCTACCTGGGAACCCTGATCCCTCTAATAAAATCCTACGGGATCGAGGTGGTTAATTATGCGGATGACATTCAGCTAATGTTCTCCTTGGAAGGAGAGTAGGCAGTTTCCCTGAATTCCTTCCAGACATGTATGAGGAAAGTCTCAGATTGGCTGAGAGCCAACTCACTGCAGCTGAATGCCGGGAAAACGGAGCTACTGCATTGCTGTGCAGCTAAACTGCCTAAACATCTCTTGGGTGAGTTCCGGCTTTTGCCGGAAGACGCCCCGATAGCGGCAGTAAAAACAGTCCATAACCTGGGGGTCATGATGGATGAAGACCTCCAGTTGCAATCCCAGGCGAATAAGACCATTGGAACCTGTATTGGTTTACTGAGAGCTCTGCGTCAAATCCTTCTGTTTCTCCCTAATGAGGCCAGATCTCTGGTGGTCCAGAGCGTAATTCTGAGCAGGCTGGATTATTGTAATTCACTGTACCTGGGTGCCCCCCTGTATATTGTACAGGGATTGCAAAGAATACAGTCTGCTGCAGCCAAACTGGCCCTGGGGAGAAAACGTGATTCCTCAGTTACACTGGCACTGAGGGACCTTCACTGGCTCCCGGTCAATAAAAGGATCGAGTTTAAATCACTGGTTATGCTTTACAAAGGCCTTCATAATATTGGTCCGCTACCTCTGTGTGACAGATTCTCGTGGTACGAACCAAAGAGACTCCTTCGTTCCACTAGCCAACGTCTGGCAGTTGTCGCTAGAGTAAAACGCACCAAGATGGGAGGCAGGGCCTTCAGTACGGCGGCAGCCCGCCTCTGGAATCAGATCCACCAAGAATTACGTCAAGCCAAAACATTGCTGAGTTTCAGGAAAGATCTTAAAACGTGGCTCTTTGGTAGAGAATAGAGCGCAATACTCTTGTCACATCCGCTTTCGTTCTTACTGTCCAGGTTATCACAGTCTCTCAGCGCCAGGATACCCGTAGGGTGGCAGGCAGCGCTTTAGAAGAGTTTATACAATACAATACAATACATATGTGTCCATGACCAACAGCACACACCTCTGGACATTGTGTAATGTCATGAACTAGCATGTGATATTGATCGTGGTCATGGCCACATGGGTGGATAAACTGACAATCTTCCTTTGTGCATCTCTGTACTGCAGGGCACTAGCTGTGCATCGCTCGTTCCCAGACCTTGCAACCATGCAGGAACGACACAGCATCAGACGGTACCGCTTCACCAGGCCACTGATTGAGGAGTTGGCGGAGCAGTGGGCGCCACATCTGCTACCTGGTCGGACATACCCTACAGCACTGACCCCAGAGGTGAAGGTGATGGCAGCCCTTCACTTCTTTGCTACTGGTACCTTCCAGTACACTGTGGCTACTGCTGGTGGTATGTCGCAAACGATGTTTAGTCGGGTGCTACGCGATGTCTTGGAGGGGATGTTGCAATTCCTCGACCTGTATATCAAGTTCCCTAGCCAAGATGAACTCCCTGAAATTAAGGATGCCTTTTATACAATGGGGAGGATGCCAAACGTCATTGGATCTATTGACAGGACACATGTTGCCCTTATACCACCACAGGCACATGAGCAGGCATACCGCAACAGGAAGCACTACCATTCGATCAATGCTCTGGTGGTCTGTCTTGCTGACATGTTGATCACACAAGTGTGTGCACGGTTCCCTGGTTCGGCGCACGATGCCTACATAATGAGGAGTAGTCACATTGCAACGCTGATGTCACAGATGCCAGCTCAGCGTGCCTGGCTTGTCGGTGTATACTGACTGTTTCTCATTGTGTGTGTTTGTCAGTGTTGTATTCCGCACTCCTACCAAACTCATCCACTTGTTCATTTTTGTGTGTGTAGGTGACTCCGGATACCCCAACATGCCGTGGTTGCTGACACCCCTCAGGAACCCTGTGACACCAGCCGAGCTGCGCTACAATGAGGCACAGGAGGGTGATTGAGCGGACATTCGGCCTCCTGAAAAGCAGCTTTCGCTGCCTGGACAAGACCGGAGGGGCCCTCCCATATGAGCCTGCAAAGGTGTGCAAAATAATACTGGTCTGCTGCATGCAACACAACATGGCGGTGCGGAAGGAGGTGCCTCTCATCCTGGATGAGGATGACGATGACCAACGTCCGGCACCTGTGGAGGATCCCGTCCTGGGCCAAGATGCCAGTGATGATGAAGATGATGGTGACGTCCGCTCCCAGCGCATCAACAACTTCTTCACCTGAAAGTGAGTTTCCAGGGTTGTTATGTGAATGTATGAAGGTAGCCAGGAATGTGTGGAGCCAGCTCTGTTGCTGTCTGAGTGTGTCTGTGTGCCACTTCACTGGATGCGTACTGTGATGTGTCCATTCAGGTGGTGTGTACTCCACAATAGGGTAGTACTGCTAACTAGTGTTTGTGTAGGTGTTTTGCAACATGTTTTTTGCATGTGTATTGCATTTCTCTCCTGTTTGTCTGTGCTTTTGACTGTATCTTGTCTGTCCTTCCCAGGGTCCTTTGCCTGTTGTGTGGTCAACACTGACCCCCAACACCCAGAAGTCAACACCAGTGTGTAAGTTGACAATGCCCATCAACTGATGTACCACACATCCCTGGACTTCCATTCTCCAAAACATTGTGATCGTGTGTCCACTGTTACGTAGAATTACCGTGCAACTATTGTGAAATAAACGTGTTGCTGATGTGTAATGAACCTGTGCTACGCTTTGTTATGTGCGTTGTCTGTCTTCCCACATCTAAGTGATATCTGCTTACCTCACCTGTAGACTTGTTACCACTGACTGTGCTTGGTGTTGTGTCTGTGCATGCTAATGTGTTTCAGGTCAACATCATTGTGTGTGATGAGTCACATGGCCGTGGTGAGTATGTTTTGTGTTGCCATAGTGGTGTGTCTCCCTCACATGTGTCACATCCCCATGACTGACCTTACGTTAGTCACATTGTTGCAGTATTTGGCATGCACTGTGTTGTGTAGCAGATCGACTTCGCCCTGAACATGACAAGTTTGAATCAAAACAGAGGCAAGTATGGTGTACTGGTGAGTTTATTTACAAACATGTGTGTGTGAGGTGCACAGGATGGTGGGTGCTGTACAGTGGTTTGGGAATCCAAAGTTCACATTTGAGTTGGAAGTGCTGGTAGATGAAATGTCCAGAGTAAAGTCCACAGTCATCTGATACATTGGCCCAACATGAACCCTCCATGTCATGTGGGCGAGTTGTGTGTGATTGGACAAGGTGAACGGGTTGCGCACAAAGAACATTACCCAGAACAGGTTTAGAGGCCCTGGGGGATGTTCTGGGACATCTACCTCTCAAATGTCCTTCTTCGGACGACCCCTCTTCTTCCGGGGGGGGATCCTCATGTGGAGGCCTCTGTGGTGCAGGGGACTCTCCGCCAGAGTCCTCCTCCCTCCCTGTGCCACTGGCAGATGTTGTTGCGACAGATGTTGTGGGCACACAGGGGGGTGGGGACAGGTTGGTGTTGATATGGCGGAGGCATTGTAGTATGTCCCGATGCACCGCAATAAGGGCACCCCACTTTGCCTCCATGCGGGCATGGTGGGCGACCTGCTCCTGTTTTATGTCCTTGAGGATCCCCACTACCTGGCCAAATCCTCCGGTGCTATCCTGGTACGCATCTATGATGCGTGCCAGTTGGGGGTCATCATGCAGTCCAGACCCCTCTGCAAGGTGTGCCCTGTGCCTCCCACCCCTCCCAGCACCCCTCTCCACATGGGCAGGACCAGCGGTGGTACGCACAGGTGACCCTGGGACCCCTTGGGTAGTGCTGCTGGTGGTGTTGGCTGTAGTTTCCGGTGGGTCCTGTCTCCCTGGGCTGTGGGTATTGATTGTCCTTGGTCTGTCCGTGTTGGCGGGGGTGCCCTGTCAGTGTCCGGATGGTGGAGGCGTGGGTACAGGGGGGGCAGATGTTGCTGCTGCTGGTGCTGCATGATGGCTCACACCGGAGGGGCCCGGTTGGTCGTCGTCATCCGAAGAGGACAGTGAGAGAGTCAGACCAGAGAGCTAAGTGTCCAACAGAGTTTGGGACTGGGTATCCTCGTCACTTGTCAGTGGGTGCCCAGCACGACCTGTGTTTGGAAGAGACACACAATGTGATTTATGTTTCTACATGCATCGTTGGTTCACAAACATGACATTTTCTGCTTTTCTAACAGATGCCTGCCTGTACACTGCTTTGTCCCAGCTTGTCACAGACCATTTGCCATTTGCCAGCATGGCCTTGTGCTCCCCACAACAGAACCCAGTGTCAGACATCTTGTCGGTCCCTTCCCACTCCCTGTGAGGCGTGTATGGTTCAGGTTGATCTTGCTGGGCCATGTGAGTGGGTGTAGGCTGTCTGTGACTGCGAGTCCCATCATACTCTTGGCTACACCCCCCTTCCCAGCATGCCCATGCGTCCTCCCTCTTGACTCTGCTTCCCTGTGAGGGGGTGTGACAGCAATGGCAAGATGGCTGACTGTGTAGTCCTGATGTATGATGTTGGCCATTTGCCAGCATGGCCTTGTGCTCCCCACAACAGAGCCCAGTGTCAGACATCTTGTCAGTCCCTTCCTTCTCCCTGTGAGGCGAGTATGGTTCAGTTTGATCTTGCTGGGGCATGTGGGTGGGTGTAGGTTGTCTGTGACTGCGAGTCCCATCATACTCTTGGCTACACCCCCTACCCAGCATGCCCATGCTTTCTCCCTCTTGACTCTGCTTCCCTGTGAGGGTTGTGACAGCAATGGCAAGATGGATGACTGTGAAATCCTGGTGTTTGTTTGGCTAGCAGTCCCAGCATGCCCTTGTGCTCCCACAACAGAGCCCAGTGTTAGACATCTTGTTGGTCCCTTCCCAGTCCCTGTGAGGCGAGTATGGTTCAGGTTGATCTTGTTGGGCCATGTGGGTGGGTGTAGGCTGTCTGTGACTGCGAGTCCCATCATACTCTTGGCTACACCCCCCTTCCCAGCATGCCCATGCTTCCTCCCGCTTGACTCTGCTTCCCTGTGAGTGGGTGTTACATCAATGGCAAGATGGCTGACTGTGAAATCCTGGTGTTTGTTTGGCTACAAGTCCCAAGTGAGCCCCTGTGCTTCACACAGCAGCACCCAGTACGGGGGATCTTTTGCTGATATTTTAATGAGGTGTGTGTCAATGCATTGTACCCGGTGAGTTGTGTGGAGTTTGTGTTGGGGGGGGTCTCCCCATGCTGATTAGTATGGTCAGGGCTGTCAGTCCTCCTTCCCATCATGACACATGCTTCCATTGTAGGGCGTGCTAGTTGTCTTTCAGGATGTCAGTCAGTGGTGTCCTGCTTCTGATTTGCGCACATGCCCTAGCAGGTCCTTGTGCTCCCCACAGCAGGACCCAGTGTCAGCCATCTTGTCAGTCATTTTCCACTCCCTGTGATGTGGGCATGTTTCTGAGAGGTCTTGATGGGCCAATCAGGAGGGGGAGCATTATCTGTGACTACAGGCCCCATCATGCTTTTGTCTACACTCACTTCACCTGCATCCCCACTATTCCTTCCTGACAGTCAGCTGCACTGTGAGGTGGTGTGTTTGTGGTGGCAAACTGTCTTGCTGGATGTATTTGGCTTAGTGCCAGTTGCTTGCTCTATTTGTTTGTAGGTTGGTGCATGTCATGACACAGTTCCCAGTCACTATGAGATGGCAGGTATTGTGTTTGTGTGACTGGCATACACATCTTGGGTTGATTATCTATTGGTTAGTGTAGGTTTGCTTGGGGTGCATGGTTTCACTGTCCCCTTGCCACACAATCTTGGGTTTGTTGTTTGTGTACTCACCAGTCTCTGGGATGTCTGTTAGGCCATGGACGCTCTCTGGTGGTAGGATATCCCGCACCTTCTCCTCCCAGATCCTGAAGTAGACTGGTTTGTCAGGAGGGCCACCGCCGGTGCGCTGACTCAAGGCGTGATCTTTCTTGATGAGTTTCTTGACCCTCCTGCGCACGTCATACCACCTGTTCTGGATATCGTCCTTTGTGCGCAACGTTGGTGCTTGTGCGTTCACCTTGTCCACAATCCTCGCCCACATCTTGGTTTTCTGTGAGATGGGGGTCCTTTGAACCAATGTACCAAACAAATGTGACTCTACTCTGATGATCTCGTCTACCAGCACTTCTAACTCACTATCTGTGAACTTTGGATTCTTCTTTGGAGGCATGGTGATGGGTGGTGGTGGTGAGGGATGTGTGTGTGAGGGTGCAAGTGATGGTGGGTTGGTGTTGGTTTTGCTGTGTGTATGTGTGTGTGGTTTTGTATGAGGTGCTGATGGTGTGTGAGTTGTGTGATGTGTGATATGTGAGTTGTGAGTGTGTCTGTGGTTGCTGTGTACTGGTGTTTGCTGCTGGCTGTGCCTCCTAATTGCAAGGGATGATGGTAGTGATTGTAGTCCTTTATATAGTTGTAGTTGTGGGTGTGTCTTTGTCGAATAAATTTATGTTGGGTATTTATTGGCTTAGTCATTGCTTGTTTGGTCCTTTTTTTGTGTTTTTTCCTTTGTGTTTTGTAGGCATGAAGGAGACGTTCATGTGATGGAAACGGACGCTGCTGTTGTCTCGTGCGGGCTTCTCCGCCTCGTTCACGCTGCCTGTCTTCTGTGTTTGGTAGGCGTCGTTCGCAGCGGTCTCTATTGCTTGTGTGCTGGGTTGTCTGTGCGTGTCGGTCGTGCGGCTTGGTCTCCGTGCGAGTCGGTCTGGTTTTACACGCATTGCATCGTACTGCGCTAATCGTACATCGCGGGTACGGGTCGGTCGGGTTGATTCCGGGTTCATGTCGGTCAGTCAAAATCGCGTTGGTTTTCCG
This sequence comes from Triturus cristatus, assembly GCF_964204655.1. Lineage (NCBI taxonomy): Eukaryota > Metazoa > Chordata > Amphibia > Caudata > Salamandridae > Triturus > Triturus cristatus. Next base: position 889,703,262 of record NC_140584.1, on the reverse strand, counting down.
CCCGGATCACTATTTTCCCTCCGGCTCGGTCGTACGGCTTGTATTCCATACGTGTCGGTTGTAATTCACTCGCGTTGCATCGTACTGCGCGGGTCGTACGGCGCTGGTCCGTGTCGGTCGGCATTCGGTCCGGGTCCGTGCCGGTCGGTTCGTTTTGCGGCCGAATCGGAATCGGCCCCTAAGTGTAGACAGTGCATTGGTGAACATTGGATCTACCGTATTTAAAGAGGGTATGGAATATGTTGCTTTGTCGCGAGTCAGAACATAATCTGGTTTGTTTTTGATTGATTTTGATGAGACAAAGGTTACTGCAGATGCAAACTGTGTAAAAGAGTGTAATAGGTTAAGAAGGGTGTATGCTCCAAATTTAGGTCAATATCCTGTATTTGAAAAGTGTGTGGTTGGTCGAAAAAGAAGGTTTGAGAATATCTGTTCTGAAGGTGTCGAGAAGGGAAAAGAACAAGATAATGTTGTGATTGCAAGTAAAAAGAAATCGGACACTGTTGAAGAGATTGTTGGTTATCAGTTTGAAAATAGTTCAGGTGTCAACTGCTATGCTAATGTAGTGGTCAATGTTGTTTTTTATCTTGAAGGTTTGTAAGAACAAATTATGCAGAATCGGCAAAAAAGATTTTGTTCTCTGCTGCATTCTGTTTATGAAAAATTGACAACAGATACAAGTAAAATACAATCTGTTTCAGATGTTCATAATCTTTTGGATGTGTGTTCTGGTTCTACACAATTTGCACAAAATATCCAACAAGATGCTCAGGAATTTTTAATGTATATACTTACCATTTTTGAAAATGAAGGTGTAGAAATAGAAAATATTTTTGGCCTTTCTTACAAATGGGAACATCATTGTGAAAATTGCATGTATATATGTACCACTAATGTAGACACTGAAAGATTTCTGTATTTAACATCACCAGAGTGTAAATCAGTGTCTTTCAATAAATTAGTTAAAGGTGCAAATAAAAAAATGGAGTGTAGCCAATGTAAATCCGAAATGTTATCCACATTATTTTTAACAAAATATGGACAATACATAATTTTAATGATGCAACGTTGTACAGCTGATGGAAGAAAATTGGATACTTTAATAAAGCAATTTGTAGCAACAAAACTATCAATATCAGGAAGGACTTTTGTAGCAATTGCAATCATTTTCCATGATGGTCCTTCCACCACATCTGGCCATTACACTGCCTGTCTAAAATGTGACAAAGGATGGACACTTTGTAATGATTCCCAGTTGGTTTTCAAACAACGTTTGCCTAGGGAATTACCAAATTCCTACCTAATATTTTTAAAGTCAAAGTTTTAGGAAGATAATTCACTCTCTGAGGAATTTATTATTATAATTTAATAGGACTACCATTGGACAATTTACATAAAAAGGAGTGCAAAGATACCATTTGGCCTCAAGGAAAGGTATATGTTTGAATTATGGAATTTGTTGTGCTCATTGACTCAGTGAATATTTTAATGCGACAACATTTACAGTTTTTATAAGTTAAAGTTATAAAATGTTGTTAGCCATAAGCATTTCATATATGTGTGATTTGTATTTTCTGGTATTTTACTGAGAATAGCATGTTGTTGTTTTTTAACAATCTTTTTGATTGTTTTTTTTTTGCCCGCTGTTAAGTGATGAGTACGATAGAAATCACTATTTCTAGTGAAATTCAATATATTCGGAGAACAGCAAAAAAGGCAAACAAATTACTTTGTTGAAATTGTGCTGTGTTGCAAAAAATGTATTATTACATGTTATAACTATTTTTTGTTTTCTTTCGCACATCCTAATTCTAAAATAAGCAATTTACATCAATTTGCATTGCAAAAGAAATCTGAAAAAAATGTATACCATTTTTAATTTCTATTACTGTGAAGGTAAGTTTAACTAAGTATTAATATGCATAATGGGCAGATCTGCAAGAAGCTACAAAGATTGAACACGTTTTAAAAAAAACTCTGTTTGTACCCATGTAGTTTTGAACTCTCTCTGTTATCGGATATCATGTGACCTCCAAAAAAACAGATTTGAGTGGTTCATAATATTTCCCATTGTACCTATTGAAGGACCGCAATCATTTCAATCATTCTTCTTTGAGCATCTTTGCAGACAAAACTCTGTGCTTACCTTCTATCATTCGCAAGCAATTTTAAAACAGAAATATTTCACTTTTTGTAACATAGTTATTGCACAAGACACTCTTTCATATTTACAAAGAGAGGAAAAGGCACTCTGTGTACTTTTTCTACTTCATGTAAATACAACCTCATCATACACACCACTTTGCGTTGAAAGGGTGTTCTATAAGTGTTGTTGTGCATGATTGCACTGAATACTCATAGAACAAGACACATCTCCAGATTTATCAGAAATCATACATCTCGATATGTGTGTGAATGCTGCACCATTCTCCAATTGTCTCCTCATTTTTGAATCTTCAATGCATGCTAAAATGTTCAGCATACATTGAAGGAGAAAAATGCGTTTTCTGATTGTTTTTGTGCAGGAAGGTGTGTCTTTCTGCACAAAAACAAACAGCACATGTCACAGATATCCTTGCACTATGGTGCAAGGGTGCCTGTGTCACCACATGGCTGCAATTTAAGCAGCCGTGCAGAGAGAAGCATAGATTTGCAACATATTTATGTACATATGTTGCATCCCTGTGCTTCGGAAGTACTACAGCACACTGTAGTTAAAGAGGTTACTGTGTGATGCTGCAGCACTTCCTCATAGTTTTGCACTTATACATTCACCATACGCTATTAATGCATTCATTCAGTCAATTACATACTACACATACATTCATCTAAACTTTCACACACGAACAAACAAATATAGCTCTTTTTTTAAACCAGGAAAGTTAGTTCTTAGAAGAACTTTTTTTTTTCTTCTTTTTTCTTTTATATTTTGTTTTTGGTTTTTTGAACAATTTTTTATTTTTTTGTTGTTTTTTCTTGAAAAAAAAGGAAAAAACAGAACTGGAGGAACAAAACAATGAACTTCAGGAAAAATAAAAAAAAAATAGCAATGGTGACTCTCTTGCTTTCGCACGCACCTACTAAATCATCCATTCACACACTTATACACCCACTCATTCTTCCATAGGCCTTTCCCTAAATATATTAAACATATTTAAATTTTACAGAAACACAGACTCACTGGATGACGTAATCAGTGATGTCATCAGTGATGTCATTTGAGATGTCATCAGTGATGTCATCAGTGATGTCACTGACCATGTCATGAGTGATGTAATATGTGACGTTATCAGCAGTGCATTGCGGGGGCGCGAGTTATAGTTAGCTGAACTAACTATAACGGGGGAATTTCTAGGGTTTTGTACGAGGGGAATGTCCAGCTAACTATAACGCCCCTGAAACCGATGGTTTTTTCAGTGAATTTCTAAGGTTTTTTAAATGCCAATTCCTAACTATAACGTGCATGAAACCTATGGTTTTTTCAGTGAATATATATATATATATATATATATTTATATATATATATATATATATATTATCTACTGGCGGTCGCCAGTAGATAGTTATAGTTAGGACCGTGTTTTCATAGGAAATCCGCAACATTCTATTTGGAAAAACTTTGGCGCCGATTGACTAATCCTCGCGAAATTTTCAAAATAGGTGGGGCGCTCCGCTCCGCTCCTTCCCTGAAAGTCTCGGGGGGATTCGTCAAGCGGGGGCTGAGAAAAAGAGGGGTCCCAAAACGCGTTTTCCCCATGCATTTTTCCATAGGACCTTTAGTCCAAGCTACAGCCCGAACGGCTGAACAGAATTACTTGAAATTTGGCAGAGAGGTAGTCCTCAGTTCAGGGATGTGCCTTTTGCAGGTCTTGTGTAAATCTGTTCATTAGTTCCTGAGAAAATTGCAGTTAAAAGCATATATATATGTCTATAAGCGCGCACCGTGCGCGTACGGTAAGCATACCATACGCGCACGGTGACGTGCGCGAGCGCAATTCTGATTGGTTGTTAGATGTCAGTAAACATTCGAATCGGTCGAAATCAGGAAGTCTCGGCCGCCATTTTGTCTCTCGCAGTCTGAGGCAATGAAAAACAAAGGGGGAAAACGTGAGAAGGGGGCAGGATGGACAGGTCCTGACCCCCTAGCCTTTGTCAGGGGGTCACTGAAGGACCCCCAAGGGTAAAAAACAAAAATTATTTTTTTGCGAAAAATCGCGTGGTGCGCGCACCGTACGCGCACGGCACGAACAACGCATCGTGGGCGCTTGGTACTGTACACGCACGGTGAAAAAACTTTAAAAAAAAAAAAACATAACTTAGCATTTAAAAAACCTTACAAATTCACTGAAAAAACCATAGGTTTCACACACATTATAGTTAGGAATTAGCATTTAAAAAACCTTGCAAATTCACTTAAAAAACCATAGGTTTCACACATGTTATAGTTAGCTGGACATTTCACTCGTGAAAAACCATTGAAATTCCCCCGTTATAGTTAGTGCAGGCAACTATAACTCACGCGACCGCAATCCTCTGCTGATGACGTCAGATATTACATCACTGATGACATATGTGTCTTTCTGAAAAAAAAATATTTGTAATATATGTATAGCTAAAAATTAATGGAAGAAGACATGGGTAAATAAGTGTCTAAATACAGTGATGTAATATCTGACGTCATCAGCAGAGGATTGCCGTCGCGTGAGTTATAGTTGCCTGCACTAACTATAACGGGGGAATTTCAATGGTTTTTCACAAGTGAAATGTCCAGCTAACTATAACATGTGTGAAACCTATGTTTTTTTAAGTGAATTTGCAAGGTTTTTTAAATGCTAATTCCTAACTATAATGTGTGTGAAACCTATGGTTTTTTCAGTGAATATATATATACATACATACATTAATATATATATATATACACATACATACATATATATGCATATATATAATATATATATATTTGGTTAATTAATAAAAAGTTCACATTAATAGTTTTATATTTGCTATACATTAATATGGTTATGTTTCACATATGTTATGTGTTTGAAGGGAAGTCCTTTCCCTACTGTTGCACAGACTGGAGTGGGAATAGTAAATGTTACCCCTCCAGAGTCCAACATTTTCCCTACTGTTGCACGGACCGGAGTGGCAATAGTCAATTTTACATTTCCAGAGTACAACACTTTCCCTACTGTTGCACAGACTGGAGTGGGAACAGTATATCTATTATTCCCAGTCTTTAATACTTAAAAAAAATATTGTTTGTAATATTAATCTGTATTTATTTGTTTAACTTATATTATTTGTATGTAAATTATTTTGCATCTAATATTTTGTATTTGATTTGTTAACTTTTGTTATATATATATGCCTACTAAGGCTAAGACATGCAATGATCAACAAGACATTGAAACTACTAAAGCAAATTACTAATACTCACCATCAAGGACTACAAATCCTATAATGCCTTTTCAAATACTGCACTAGGCCCCGCCCACTAATGGTGCGCATATAATGAATCTGAGGTGAGCCATCAATGTTTTAACTCTGCCCAAGAAGAAGAGGCGTGTGATGCCTCGAAACGCGTCGGCAACTTCAAAAGAAATGTTACAGCAATGAGGAGCGAGCTGCAACGAGGTGACAATGGACCGCGAGGTCGGAAATTTGGTCGAGTGCTCCTTTCAAAGTTTTAGGGCATTTGGTGAACAAAATTACTGTCATGGCAGCCTGGCCGTGGAAAGCTGCACCATTCGTTAATACGAAGGCTGTGGAGTGAAATGGATCGACTCCGCACAGCACCACGTTTTCATGCACAATAGCTGGCCCCTTATCGCTGTGCGTACTAAGGCTAAGACATGCAATGATCAACAAGACATTGAAACTACTAAAGCAAATTACTAATACTCACTATCAAGGACTACAAATCCTATAATGCCTTTCCAAATCCTGCACTAGGCCCCGCCCACTAATGGCGCGCATAAAATGAATCTGAGGTGAGCCATCAATGTTTTAACTCTGCCCAAGAAGAAGAGGCGTGTGATGCCTCGAAACGCGTCGGCAACTTCAAAAGAAATGTTACAGCAATGAGGAGCGAGCTGCAACGAGGTGACAATGGACCGCGAGGTCAGAAATTTGGTCGAGTGCTCCTTTCAAAGTTTTAGGGCATTTGGAGAACAAAATTACTGTCACGGCAGCCTGGCCGTGGAAAGCTGCACCATTCGTTAATACGAAGGCTGTGGAGTGAAATGGATCGACTCCGCACAGCACCACGTTTTCATGCACAATAGCTGGCCCCTTATTGCTGTGCCTACTAAGGCTAAGACATGCAATGATCAACAAGACATTGAAACTACTAAAGCAAATTACTAATACTCACCATCAAGGACTACAAATCCTATAATGCCTTTCCAAATACTGCACTAGGCCCCGCCCACTAATGGCGCGCATAAAATGAATCTGAGGTGAGCCATCAATGTTTTAACTCTGCCCAAGAAGAAGAGGCTTGTGATGCCTCGAAACGCGTCGGCAACTTCAAAAGAAATGTTACAGCAATGAGGAGCGAGCTGCAACGAGGTGACAATGGACCGCGAGGTCGGAAATTTGGTCGAGTGCTCCTTTCAAAGTTTTAGGGCATTTGGTGAACAAAATTACTGTCACGGCAGCCTGGCCGTGGAAAGCTGCACCATTCGTTAATACGAAGGCTGTGGAGTGAAATGGATCGACTCCGCACAGCACCACGTTTTCATGCACAATAGCTGGCCCCTTATCGCTGTGCCTACTAAGGCTAAGACATGCAATGATCAACAAGACATTGAAACTACTAAAGCAAATTACTAATACTCACCATCAAGGACTACAAATCCTATAATGCCTTTCCAAATACTGCACTAGGCCCCGCCCACTAATGGCGCGCATAAAATGAATCTCAGGTGAGCCATCAATGTTTTAACTCTGCCCAAGAAGAAGAGGCGTGTGATGCCTCGAAACGCGTCGGCAACTTCAAAAGAAATGTTACAGCAATGAGGAGCGAGCTGCAACGAGGTGACAATGGACCGCGAGGTCGGAAACGTGGTCGAGTGCTCCTTTCAAAGCTTTAGGGCATTTGGTGAACAAAATTACTGTCACGGCAGCCTGGCCGTGGAAAGCTGCACCATTCGTTAATTCGAAGGCTGTGGAGTGAAATGGATCGACTCCGCACAGCACCACGTTTTCATGCACAATAGCTGGCCCCTTATCGCTGTGCCTACTAAGGCTAAGACATGCAATGATCAACAAGACATTGAAACTACTAAAGCAAATTACTAATACTCACCATCAAGGACTACAAATCCTATAATGCCTTTCCAAATACTGCACTAGGCCCCGCCCACTAATGGCATGCATAAAATGAATCTGAGGTGAGCCATCAATGTTTTAACTCTGCCCAAGAAGAAGAGGCGTGTGATGCCTCGAAACGCGTCGGCAACTTCAAAAGAAATGTTACAGCAATGAGGAGTGAGCTGCAATAAGGTGACAATGGACCGCGAGGTCGGAAACGGGGTCGAGTGCTCCTTTCAAAGCTTTAGGGCATTTGGTGAACAAAATGTATATATATATATATATATATATATATATATATATATATAATCCCAAACGGTTCCCAAACGCGCTCTCGGAGTAAATAATAATTACCAGGGAAACGGATGGTCACATTGACACAGGTAGGTTTATTCACATCATAAACCTGCTGCAACGCGTTTCACCCGCGAACGGGCTTGTTCACACAGCATGTCAAACATTAATGCCACAATACATACTGTTCCGTAGATAAGTCAATAACATAAACATAGGACTAGAAAAATACATGCAGTCTGCAATGGTACGGCGCCATACTGTAATGTGTTTTCACTGGTAGTAAATATAAGTAATCATCCCCAATTGTTTCTGTTATTTTGTCTGAAAATATCTACCATGAAGGAAAGTGTCACCATTACAATAGTACTCGAACTCCATTAATTAGCGAAAAGATCCGCATCAACATCATACTCATGGCACATTTTGCGTTAATGCAAACATCAATAACCGGATTTCTTCAAGGCATGCGTTACTAATTAAACAACAATGTGTGAGTCTGATTACAGCATCGTGCCGTTCATAAAGCGTGGTCACTATTGCTGGGTTTGATCCTTCGCATGCTAGGTAGCCGTGTTTTTTAATAAAACTTAATGCGTGTATGTGATTACAACGTAATCCCTGGGGTCGGTTATTGTTCGCTTAATAGTGGCAAACACCATAATGTTGCGTCTGTTTAGATATAAACAGTAACATGTTCCCAAGTTAGTCACCGTCAGCTTTACATACATGTAATTTGATAAATTAAAATGTTCAGTAAATGTAATTTATTCATTAACTTGCCAAAATGTTCAGACGGTTAAACAGATAATCTAAAATGGAGTATACTGTATGGGGAATAACTCAGAGCAAAAAGAAATTGCAGCAATCTGAGTGACTACCAAAATGAAGAAAGAATAATGGTAAAAAGATTCAGAGAAAGGGGTTATCCACAGTGGGTACTCAAAAGGGCAATGGATTGGCATAAAGTTTTATTCAAAAAACGGCGACGTGCGGCGGTCCCGCCACTGCTATTAGGATTCGCCCGCCATAGTGGCGGGTGCATCCAGGGCATTTAACATTGTGGACGGTGCTGCTGGCTGCAGCACTGTACGCAATGCTAAAATGCCATGCTGTTCATTTCCCTGCACTACGTGGTAGGCACCACGCGGTGCCTGCCATGCAGTGCAGGGAAATGCAGGGGGTATCCTGGGTGCCCCTCCAGTGTACCCCCCGCACAACACAGAGGGGGCCCACGCTAGGCCCCTGAATCCAGCCTCTGTCTGTGTTTTCGCGGTGGGATGACCACCCCGAAAAGACAGGTGGAAAGTGATATCCTAATCCCTATGACGGTCTCTTGCAATGCTGGCCTGTGTTTTGGTTCTGCAAGGTGGGCGGAAAAGGACCACCTTGCAGAACCGTGGCAGACAGACTTTCCGTCCATCGGGGACAGATTGGGATTCCCACCGCCATCCTAATTCGGGGGTTCTTCCACCATTCTTATGCACCCCTTTGTTTTCCTAAACAGATATGTATACAAAAAACGAAACTAAATAAAAAGATGTTAAAGGAAGCTGAACATTTATGAAAAGAGATTCGAGGCAGTATAATATACTGTTGTAATGAAGTACGAGTCACCAGACACGAGGTAAGTGGAACTCCGTTTATTCTAGTCATCCGCTCTCATAGCAATGGAACACCAAGAGTTATCAACATTCTAATGTGAGCTCTCTTCTCGGCCGTGCCAACAGGGCTGACAGGAAGGGAGGCATGGACTGTACCACTAAGAACATTAAGTGTACGAGATTACAACACATCTCCTTATATGGGGAACTACAAAATAAATACATTAAGGTTGAGAAGAGACCGCTACTCTGTCCTTGCTCCAAGTCTGTCCATTGTCTAGGCGGACCACATTCCTTCCATACTTTTCCACCCGTTGACCAGAATTAAAGGGCTCCACTAAGACTGACACTGACACTCTACCCCCCTGTAAATTTATTACCTGGAATATAGCCGGTATTAGAGCAAAAAGATCAGATTCATCCTGGGTGGACTTTGTTACTAAACATGATATTATAGCCCTGCAGGAGTCGTGGGACTCCTCCCCCACGTTCTGGATGGATGGGTATACTAGTTTTGTCGTGCCAGCAATTATTAGTAGTATGGGGAGAGCTAAAGGAGGCCTTATTTTCCTTTTCTCACTATCATTGAAAGGTGATTTTAAAATGATTGAGTCGGGTTCTCCTAACCTCTTAATTGTGGAATGGCAGTTTCTACATCCCACAAGTTGTTACTGATTAATTTTTACAACGCATGGAATAGGGAACATGGTATTGACCATATTGCCCTTCTAGAATTTTTTTTGTATAGTTTCAGTCTAAATAACCATACTCAATTCGATCTAATCTTAATGGGCGATTTTAATATACATCCTTGTGGCGATTTTTGCTTTTTTGAGGAATTCGAGGGCCTATCAGGTTCCCTGGCTCCCCACTTTGAACACACAAAAGCAGGGGAGGCTCTTGAAGCCTTGCTGGCCAATTTTAACATGATGGAATTTATGAACACAGAGGGGGGGTGCGCATATGTACATATAAGGGGCACGATCATGGCTCAATAATTGATTACATATTTCTGACCCCTGGTATTTTATTTAGGGCTGTGACTTACAGAGTAATTAGTTCCCCCTATAGTGACCACAACCCGGTGCTACTCGAGTTAATCTGGAGTGACCTCAAGGCCAATAGCGCGAGACCACTGGGAGGGGAAAATGCCCTGTTACCTAAGGACCAAGGCAGAAGACTTAAGTGGGCAAAGGTTGTACCAGAAAACTTTTTTGACAATCTCTTGCCTAAAATTGAGGCCAATGTAGCCATCTGTCAGGACCCAACAGTTGCTAATCTAGACAAGATGGGGGCCTTTGAAAGCATATGTGCCCAAATATCTCATGACTTGTCAACCACATCACATAGGCATGGTACTAACCATTGTAAATGGTTTGATTCTAACTGCTCAAAAGCCCATAGGGCCCTAAAGAAGGCACTTTTAACTACCCCAAGAGATAGGGCCCTTATTGCCAAACTTAGGAAGGAGTACAAGTCAACCACTACCAGTAGGAAGAATGCTATTAAACAAGAGGCATGGGAAAGTCTTCTTAATGTGGATGTTCTGCGTGATAGCAGTCACTTTTGGTCTATTATTAACCATCCTTTTTTCTCGGAATCTGAGAACACGGTCATGGATAATGTAGTCTGTGACTAGAAATGGATGCTCCACTTCCAGGGAGTCTATGGAAATCCAGTCTCCGATTTGTCACATAATCCCACAGTGGCTGTTGCGTGTGCCCCTCTTATTTTCACTTGTACGGAAGTGGAGAAAGCAATTCTAGGGTCTTCTAGAAACAAAGCCCCTGGCCCCGATGGAGTGCCCGCAGACCTGTACTCTCATTTTCCGAATTTTTGGGCTAGGATCCTAACAAATATTTTCTGTGCTGCTAATGGCAACACCCTTCCTTCTACCTGGGTCACTTCAATTATAGTCCCGATTTTCAAGAAGGGAGCAGAGAGATGACCCAGGGTGCTACAGACCCATCTCTTTGCTCGACTCCGCGATCAAGATCTTGGGCAGAGTCTTACTGAAAAGACTGAGGGAGAATATCGAGCGCAAGGGGGGTCTTGCAAATATCCAGTACGGCTTCAGAGAAAAAAGAGGCACTGTTGACCAATGCCTAAACCTCCATCTGCTGATTTCGAAGTACACGGTGGCCAAGGAGGGGTCCATATTTTTGGCCTTTATGGACCTCTCCTCGGCCTTCGACATGGTCAACAGGTCCAAGCTATGGGGTATTTTACTGGAGTTTGGTGTTGATCCAGCTCTCGTTCATTTTATGGCTTCTCTTCACCAGGAGCTGTTTGCAGTGGTTAGGGTTACCAGGGAGGGCAGGTGCACAAATCGTTTCAAGTCCGAGAGGGGGGTCCGCCAAGGTTGTATCTTGGCCCCCCTCCTTTTTACCATTTATATTAATGGATTGGGAAATTGTCTGGCGAACGTGGGAGCGGACGTTCTGCGTGTGGGAGCTATGCTGGTACAAGCACTCCTATACGCGGACGACGCAGTTTTATTAGCACGTACGGGAGTTGGGCTCCAAAGACTTTTGGATCAATTCGGGGTGTTTATGGGTCAGCTAGATTTAAAAATTAACACCAAAAAGTCACACACGATGGTGGTAGGCAACTGCAGAAGCAGAAAAAAACTTAAGACCTTTTTTTGTGAAGGGGAACTAGTCTCTAGAGTTGCGGTCTTCCCTTATCTGGGTGTCCTTTTTGACGATAAGGGATCTTGGGGCCCCCAGATTAAGGTGAAGAGCGTATCTATGGCTCGCTCTTCATCAGCCCTCATGGGCTTTTCAAGGAGACTAGGGTCTAGGCCCATGGAGGCCCTTCTGAAAATTTATAACACTAAGTGCCTATCGATCGCCTCCTATGGCGCATCTTTGTGGGGCTATGTACATGTGGATAGGATCCAAAGAGTGGAGAATGGCTTTATTAGACAACTCCTCTCTCTTCCTAAATCTTCCCCGACCTTCGCCATACATTCGGAGGTGGGCCTGGACTATCTTACAGATAGGTTGAAACTGGCCCCCCTGGTTTTTTGGTTAAAAACCTGGCTCAACCCAGAGTTAACATTAAACCATGCTATTTTGTCTAATGTCAGGGGTTTGGACCGAGCCCACAAAATTCCATGGTTGTCCTACTTGGAAAAAACTTTTTACCAACTAGGCCGTATAGACCTTTTTAAATTGCCAGCTTCCATCAAAAAGGAGGATGTCAATTGGATCAAAACCAAATTCATGGAGAGGGCCAGATTGGATCGGGAGGAAAAGGAATTGGAGAAACCTGCGGTTAGGGCACATTTTCTGTTAACCTCTTCCCCCTCTCTAGAGCCCTACCTTAAAATTGTCACTAAACCTTTGCATAGGTTTCTGCTGATCAAATTTAGGTTCGATTTGATTCACCAGATCCTAGGTAGTCACCCCTCTTGTATAAAACCTGAACTAGGTCCCCCCTGTAATTGCGATAAATTCTCACAACAAGACACTTTACATTTTATTATGTTCTGTGAGACTTACAGGGATATAAGGAAAAGTTACTTGCTACCATTATTGAAAGAGGCTGGCTTCATACAGGTTAGGCCCGCTCTGGTCTACCTCCAGCATCTGGGGTCTACTCGTATCATTTTTTGTGTGGCTAGCTTTTTAGTGGCAGCCTTCAGGATTAAAAAGCAAACCCCTCTCAATGAAATTAATGAAATATGTGAGGTTTTAAATAGTTTGTAATAATAATCAAATAACTCGCCTAGAACTTTTTAGGGTTTGTCCCATTTTTATGTAAAATTGAAATTGAGTGTTTATATGTGTATTTTGTGATTGTGATTTTGTATTGTTGTTTTTAATGTCTTTTATGATTCTAAACGATTCGAATAAAGAGTATTTGACTGACACCCGTTGATGTGCCTGGAACTTGCTTGAACCAGGTTGCACATGTGTGGGCTTCTTAACCACCACGGTGGTACCAACCTTGTAGTCCTGTGCTTTGACCCTATGCTTCTGGTCATACCAACCTTTGTATTTCCGTTGATGTTGAGAAATCAACTCTTTGGCATCACCAGATCAGGAACTACCTTTTTTCCCCCTCCCAACCAGTGTGGGTTCATTTTGGTACAGGGTTCCCTACCTCTCAAGCAAACAAAGGGAGACACTCCTGTGATGAGATGGGAGCTGTTAGACGGCGACCTCAGAGGAGCCCGGAAAGGGGTCCTGACTTCCCTGAGTCCCCACCCGTGTAGTATTGTAGCCGGGCACTGGCGGGAGATTCCCCAGGGGGAGGAATCTCGCAACTAGGATCGTACTTCTGGCACCACACGACACAGAGAGACCACACTGGGTATTCTCAGAACAAGCTTTATCAAATAGGTATCACTGCAAATATGTACAAGGCGAGCACGGGCTCAAGAGTCTCGGAAAGGTAGGGGGTAGCGGGACTGTCTCTGGTAACGGTTCAAAGCAGGGACGTATCCGGCGCACAGCTCACAATCCTCGAGCTGGGGGATACGTTGTCGTAGTCGGGGCCCGGCGGGACCGTGAGAGTCTGTCGGAGCCGCGAGTCACTCAGCGGGCTCAGGTACAAGTTCGGAGGTCTTACGATCTTCAGGGAGCCGCGAGTCACTCAGCAGGGCTCAGGTACAAGTTCGGAGGTCTTACGATCTTCAGGGAGCCGCGAGTCACTCAGCAGGGCTCAGGTACAAGTTCGGAGGTCTTACGATCTTCAGGGAGCCGCGAGTCACTCAGCAGGGCTCAGGTACAAGTTCGGAGGTCTTACGATCTTCAGGGAGCCGCGAGTCACTCAGCAGGGCTCAGGTGAGTTCCAGTTCCAGGAGCCGCGACCACGTCAGCAGGCTCTCGTTGTTCCAGCGTCGAATCTGCCGGACAGTCTCAGAGCACCCCTTGTTATAGGTCGACCCTGCTTTGATGTCCGGAGTCTGCGCAGGCAGGGGTCTTGTCACCTGGGGGACGCTTGTCGGGGTTTCCTGCTATTGTCTTTTGATCCTTTCAGGGTCGGGTCGGGAGGAGTCCCAGACACCCAGCAGGCACGGAGCCAGCCCGCAGGGAGGCCGGAGGGCCGATCGAAACCCATCGTCCCAGGGGAGGTCAGAGGTGCGATAGAAACTGCTCCTCCCTCTCTCATCCCCTGGAAGCGCGATGTCCTCCAGCCGGAGTGGCGCCTCTAGGCCCGGGTCGCGCTGGGGCCGGGCGGCCATCTTATTGCAGGGAGTGGGCACGCGGGCCCGGGGTGGCCGAAAGGAGAGAGGCCATGGACGGGGATGTCCGGAGTTGGCGCAGGTGTCCTGGTGGGAAAGGTCGGCTGGGCCGCGTGCTAGGGTTGCAGGCACCAGGTTTCGGTGGTGCGGGGGCACGGAGGGCCATCCTACGAGGCCGGGTCCAACACGCGTCCCCCCCAGCTGAAAGCCGGAGAGAACTGCCCATCACCTTGGGGGGTTCTCTTCGCTGAGTCGGAAGAACCGGGAGAGGCCGTCCGCGTTGGCGTGGTCCGTACCAGGGCGGTGTTCTACGGTGAAGTCCATTCCCTGGAGGGAGATTGACCACCGCAGTAGCTTGGGGTTTTCTCCTCGCATCTGCATGAGCCATCGCAAGGGCCGATGGTCAGTTTGGACCCTGAAATGAGTGCCGAACAGGTAGGGTCGTAGTTTTTTGAGTGCCCAGACCACGGCAAAGGCTTCGCGCTCTATGGTGCTCCATTTCTGTTCTCGGGGTAGCAGCCGCCGACTGAGGAAGGCGACGGGCTGGTCTAGGCCTTGATCATTCACTTGGGACAGGACGGCCCCAATGCCATGCTCGGAGGCATCGGTCTGGACTACGAACTCCTTGGTGTAGTCGGGAGCCTGGAGGACGGGGGCCGTGCACATGGCCTTTTTTAGAGCATCGAAAGCTTCCTGGCAGGCAGCTGTCCATTGCACCTTCTTTGGCTGTTTTTTAGACGTGAGTTCAGTGAGAGGGCCGACCAGGCTGCCATATCCCCGAATGAATCGGCGGTAGTAGCCCGTGAGTCCCAGAAAGGCCCGGACTTCCGTTTGGGTGATGGGTGGGTCCCAGGCCAGGATGGCGTCGATCTTTGGCTGTAGAGGAGCGACCTGGCCACTCCCGACTTGGTACCCCAGGTAGACTACGGATCCTTGCCCGATCTGGCACTTGCTGGCTTTTACGGTGAGGCCTGCCTGGCGCAGGGCGGTTAGCACTCTCCGGAGGTGTTGGAGGTGCTCACTCCACTCTGAACTGAAGACAGCGATGTCGTCCAGGTAGGCCGCGCTGAACTGTTCTAGTCCGGCCAGGACCCTATTTACCAGTCTCTGGAAAGTGGCCGGGGCATTTTTCATCCCGAAGGGCATCACGCGGAAGCGGTAGTGCCCATCGGGGGTGGAGAAAGCAGACCTCTCCTTGGCCCCTTCGGTGAGCGCAATCTGCCAGTAGCCGCAGGTGAGGTCGAAAGTGCTGAGGAACCGGGCGGCCCCTAGTCGGTCAATGAGCTCGTCGGCTCGTGGAATGGGGTGGGCATCGGCTCGGGTAACGTCATTGAGCCCCCGGTAATCCACGCAGAACCGGAGCTCGGGGGCGACACCGGGGGCTGCTGCCTTCGGAACCAGGACCACGGGGCTGGCCCAGGGACTGTCAGAGGGCTCGATCATCCCCAGGGTCAACATCTTCGAGACTTCGGCTTGAATACAGGACCGGACCCGGTCAGGAACCCGGTAGGCTCGGTGTCTCACCGGCGGGCTGTCCCCGGTGTCCACATCGTGAACACACCAGTTGGTGACCCGGGAGGTCAGGGAGAAGAGGTCAGAAAATTGTCTGAGGAGCTGGCGGCAGTCCGCTTGTTGCTGGGCAGTGAGGGCTGGGGAGAGGTTCACCCCCTCCACGGAGCCATCCTGCTCCTTGACACACAGGAGGTCCGGGAGGGGATCCGACTCATCTTCGGCCCCGTCATCGGTGGCCAGCAGGAGGCTCAGTTCTGTCCGCACGAAGTGAGGCTTGAGGCGGTTCACGTGCAGGACCCGGAGGGGATCCCAAGGCGACTGGACGTCCACCAAGTAGGTGACTTGGCTCTTCCTCTCGACCACTTTGTAGGGCCCAGTCCATCGGTCCTGGAGAGCGCCAGGCTTCACGGGGGCCATGACCCACACCTGCTGGCCCGGCTGGAACTCGACCAGAGTAGCATTCTGGTCGTACCAGCGCTTCATTTCTTCTTGACTCGCCTCCAGGTTGGCCTCGGCCAGTTCTCGGAACCTCCTGGTCTGGTTCCGGAGGGTCAGGACATATTGGAACACATCTCGGGGGGTGGTCTGGGGTGCTGCCTCCCACCCTTCCTTAACCAAACTGAGGGGACCTCGGACGGGGTGCCCATAGAGTAATTCAAACGGGCTGAACCCTAAGGACTTCTGGGGGACCTCCCGGTAAGCGAACAAGAGGCAGGGGAGCAGGACGTCCCACTTACGCCGGAGGGGCTCTTCTAGGCCAGCGATCATCCCTTTCAAAGTCCTATTAAACCTCTCTACTAGGCCGTTCCCTTGGGGATGGTACGGGGTGGTGAACTTATAGGACACCCCACATTGTTGCCACAGGGACGTCATATACCTGGATATAAAATTAGTTCCGCGATCGCTCACGACCTCGCGGGGGAAACCCACCCTGGAGAAGATCCCCATCAGGGCCCGGCCCACCACGGGGGCCGTAATGGTGCGCAGGGGAATAGCCTCTGGGTAGCGGGTGGCGTGGTCCACTAGGACCAAGATGAAACGGTGACCTTGGGAGGTGGGGGGGTCCAGTGGCCCCACGATGTCGATCCCGACTCGTTCGAAGGGGGTACTGACGACCGGGAAGGGTTGGAGGGGAGCCTTGCGCTTCCCCCCACTCTTCCTACTGGCTTGGCACGTGGGGCAGGACTTGCAGTGTGCTTCTACCGCTGCTTTCATCTTAGGCCAATAAAAATGGGTCACGAGACGGCTGTAGGTCTTGTCCTGACCCAGGTGACCGGCGAGGGGGACATCGTGGGCTAAGCCCAGGAGGAAATCCCGGAAGCGGAGGGGTACCACCAGTACCCGTCCGGATCCCAGCTCCACTGATTTCTGCTCACTATACAGGACGTTATTCTCCCAATAGATTCGGTGTGTTCCGGTCTGGTCACCTGCGGCTTGGCCCTCGGCCTGGCGCCGCAGCCCGACCAGGGAAGGACAGGTGGTTTGCTCCCGGCAAAATTCTTCTCGGGTGGGCCCGCCCTCGTGGCGCCAATGGGCCAACTCGGGTAGATCCCCCAACTCGGGGACCGGGGCGGGGTCGGATGGTGCGGGTTCGTCGCTGGCGACGGACCCTTCCGATGGGGGAACGGGAGGACCCTCGGCGGGGACGGTGCTGGCTACTTCGACCGGGGTGCTCTCGACTTCTCTCCGGGGAGCGAGTCGGGCTGTCATAGATCGGGTGGTGGCACACACCCACTCGGGGAGTCCCATCATTCCTAGGTGGGCCTTGCGCTCTACGTGCTTCCAGGGAGAACTCTCCAGGTCGTTCCCTAAGAGGCAGTCGACCGGCTGGGAGGTTCTTACGGCCACCCTGAGTTTACCTATCACCCCTCCCCACTCAAATGGCACCAGGGCTACCTGACACATACTTTCCCTATTGTCTGCAGATATTACGGGGCAAAAGACATTGGGGAGGATCTGCTCCTCGGGAACTAGGTGCCTGAGGACACCGGTGATACTGGCCCCGGTGTCCCGCAGGGCCTCTACCTGGTGGCCATTGATCTTGACGAGCTGCCCATATTTCTGTGTGTTGGACGGTAGGAGGCTACCAGGGATCATTTCCCTATCTCCCAGGGACACTAGGGCCATAGCGGCGGGTTCCCACTCCTCGGCTTCCTCAACCTCCTCCCCCAGGGCTACGTTGGCTATCTGTCTCGCAGGGGTGACTTGGGTGGCCATGGGGCACTCTGGGTCATTGGCGTAGTGCCCGGGTTTCTGGCAACGAAAACATGTGACGGTCACCCGGTGTCCTCGTCTCCCAGGGGGCCCTGTTCCTGGTGGGGGGGGCGCCGGGAAAGGTGGAGGTGGTGTCTTCGGGGGGCTAGGCTGGGACTCTCTCGGCCCTCCCTGGTTCCCTCCCCCTCTCTGGCGGGGTGGTCCCTGACTGGTTCGGGGGTACTCTCCTACCATGCCCCGGGAGACCCGGGTGTTGGTCCAGCGGTCGGCCTCCACGGCCAGCTTCCGGGGATCTGTGAGCTTGCTATCCAGCAGATGTTGACGTAGCTCTACGAAGCAGTTCGCAGCCAGATGTTCCCATAACATGAGGTCAGTGAGTTCGGCAAGGGTGGTGACCTTGCTGCCCTTGACCCACCCATCGAAGGCCCGACTAAAAAAGTTTACATACTCCACCCAGGTGGTGCCCGGGATCTTCCTGCAGTCCCGGAACCGTTGGCGGTACATTTCTGGGGTGAGGCCGTATCTTGTGAGGAGAGCCTCTTTCATGTGGCTGTAGGAGGTCTGCAGGGAGAGGGGTAGGTCGAGCAGGGTGTCCCTTCCTTCGCTCAGAAACCGTCCCCACAACCCCGCCCCCCAGTCCTTCTGTGGAATCCGATGGGAGGTCATGGCGACCTCGTAGGCCCGAAACCATTGCTGAATGTCATCGTTTTTATAATATTCTTTGACCACATCCTTGGGGATGTGGACCTTCTGTTCTGCTGGGGGGGCCGTCTCTCGGTTCCCCGGGGGCCTCCCGTCCTCATTTCGGGCCTTGAGCTCGAGTTCCTTTAAGCTCCGTTCGTGCTCCAGTTGGAGCTTTCTTCCTTCGTGCTCCCGTTGGAGCTTCTTTTCTTCCAGTTCGCCTTGTACGCGCATTTGCTCTACCGCTAGCTTTTTCTCCGCTAACTTCAATTCGCCCTCGATTTTGAGTTTGGCTAACTCGAGTTCATGACTGCGGCTTCTCTCTCTGTCCGCGAGCTCTTCCGGGGATAGGCCCCCGTCTGGTACGATGCCTCGCACCTGATTGCTACTGCTTTCACTTTGGGGGGGTTCGGCTTCGTCGGGGCGCTCCCCCGTGCCTTCCGGGCGGGAGGCCCCGGTCTCCACCCAAGTTTTCAGTGCTTTCTGCAAGTCTTCCTTAGTGTTGAGGCCAGTGGTAGCGATTTTAAGTTCTTTGCAAAATTGTTTTAGCTCTTTGTGTGTGTATTCTTCCAGATGCTCCACCTGGAACACTCTGTTGGCGTTGGTTTCTGCGGAGCTCGTGGCGCTTCCTTCTGCCATCTTTGTTGGTCGTGCGTCCGTTGTTCACTGTACGATCTCTAGGTGATGGGCCCGAATCCCACCGCTGCCACCAATGTTAGACGGCGACCTCAGAGGAGCCCGGAAAGGGGTCCTGACTTCCCTGAGTCCCCACCCGTGTAGTATTGTAGCCGGGCACTGGCGGGAGATTCCCCAGGGGGAGGAATCTCGCAACTAGGATCGTACTTCTGGCACCACACGACACAGAGAGACCACACTGGGTATTCTCAGAACAAGCTTTATCAAATAGGTATCACTGCAAATATGTACAAGGCGAGCACGGGCTCAAGAGTCTCGGAAAGGTAGGGGGTAGCGGGACTGTCTCTGGTAACGGTTCAAAGCAGGGACGTATCCGGCGCACAGCTCCCAATCCTCGAGCTGGGGGATACGTTGTCGTAGTCGGGGCCCGGCGGGACCGTGAGAGTCTGTCGGAGCCGCGAGTCACTCAGCGGGCTCAGGTACAAGTTCGGAGGTCTTACGATCTTCAGGGAGCCGCGAGTCACTCAGCAGGGCTCAGGTACAAGTTCGGAGGTCTTACGATCTTCAGGGAGCCGCGAGTCACTCAGCAGGGCTCAGGTACAAGTTCGGAGGTCTTACGATCTTCAGGGAGCCGCGAGTCACTCAGCAGGGCTCAGGTACAAGTTCGGAGGTCTTACGACCTTCAGGGAGCCGCGAGTCACTCAGCAGGGCTCAGGTGAGTTCCAGTTCCAGGAGCCGCGACCACGTCAGCAGGCTCTCGTTGTTCCAGCGTCGAATCTGCCGGACAGTCTCAGAGCACCCCTTGTTATAGGTCGACCCTGCTTTGATGTCCGGAGTCTGCGCAGGCAGGGGTCTTGTCACCTGGGGGACGCTTGTCGGGGTTTCCTGCTATTGTCTTTTGATCCTTTCAGGGTCGGGTCGGGAGGAGTCCCAGACACCCAGCAGGCACGGAGCCAGCCCGCAGGGAGGCCGGAGGGCCGATCGAAACCCATCGTCCCAGGGGAGTTCAGAGGTGCGATAGAAACTGCTCCTCCCTCTCTCATCCCCTGGAAGCGCGATGTCCTCCAGCCGGAGTGGCGCCTCTAGGCCCGGGTCGCGCTGGGGCCGGGCGGCCATCTTGTTGCAGGGAGTGGGCACGCGGGCCCGGGGTGGCCGAAAGGAGAGAGGCCATGGACGGGGATGTCCGGAGTTGGCGCAGGTGTCCTGGTGGGAAAGGTCGGCTGGGCCGCGTGCTAGGGCTGCAGGCACCAGGTTTCGGTGGTGCGGGGGCACGGAGGGCCATCCTACGAGGCCGGGTCCAACAGGAGCGGTATGGTATGCCCAGATACACTCTCTCAGAGAATCTTACACATTGAACCCACTGGTGATGGCCAATTGAATGTGTTCTTCGATTAACCGATTTGCTCTCTCCACCATCCCATTACCTCTTGGGCAGTAGAGAGCGGTTTTCTCGTGCTTTATATTTAGATCCCCCAAGAATGTACTCATAGTCTCAGAGGTAAATTGCACCCCATTGTCTGTCACCAATGTGGCCGGAATACCCTCATACACAAAAACATTCTTCAAAAATGAGATTAGGTTGCTCGTTGTAGTATGTGAAGTGAACTTAAAGTTTACCCAATGTGAGGTGTAATCCACTAGGACAAACATAAACCTTTTTTGAGCACCTAGAACATCCATGGGGCCAATAATGTCAAGTGCTAATTTGTTCCATGGAACTTCCGGGACCTCAACAGGGGATAGGGGAGCATTGCGAGTAACTTTGCTTTTATCACTGTTTGCGCAACTAATGCATTCCTTGGGCCCGATTCACAGAACTAATTTAAGACAAAATCCTAAACGTACTACCATTTTGGTATTCACAGAAGGCACTTACTCATTTCGGTATTCACAGAAGGCACTTAATCATTTCGGTATTCACAGAAGTTAGGAGTCCTAACTGTAGGACTCCTAAATGCCTTCTGTGAATACCGAAAGTCTTAAAATTAGGATTTTTCTCAATTTAGCAGTAGTAAAGTTAGGACTCCTAAGTTTAGGACTCCTAAACTGAGAAAAATCTTAATTTTAAGACTTTCGGTGTTCACAGAAGGCATTTAGGAGTCCTAAACTTAGGACTCCTAACTTCTGTGAATACCGAAATGAGTAAGTGTCTTCTGTGAATACCAAAATGAGTAAGTACCTTCTGTGAATACGAAAATGGTAGTAAATTTAGGATTTTGTCTTAAGTTAGTTCTGTGAATCGGGCCACCTGACTTTAAGTTCAATCATGGAGTCCATCCTTGGGAACCAGAAACAGCTCCTGACTTTGTTTTTAGTGAGGCTCCTACCCAAGTGTCCCTCATGGGCCAGGTTGATTATTTTGTCTCTCAAATTCTTGGGAGGAACAGCTCTGTTCCCTCGATGTATCACATTAGACAATATCAACAGTTCGTACCTCACCTCCCAATAGTCCTTGACTTCATCTGGTACTTGTGACCGGTTCTCCGGCCAGCCATTGAGGATGAGCTGTTCGAGGATACCCATCTCTTTATCTTCCTTCATACACTTGTCCCATTCTTCCTTCGTTAAAGAAGGGAGATGCAAGTATAAAACGGGAACATCTTGCTGCTCCTCTGTCGAAAGCTCCTCGAGAGGAGACCTGGAAAGATAATCCGCAATTACATTCTCAGGCCCTGGGAGGTATTCCACTTTGAAGCAATAGTTTTCTAGACCCAAAACCCATTTGGAAATGCGTGGAGAATTGTTTTGTATGTTTTTTGACGAGAACATAAAAGTCAATGGCTTGTGGTCAGTACGTATGACAAATTGTGTTCCCCACAAGAAAAATTTTAAATGGTTCACGGCCCAGAAGCACGCCAACGCCTCCCTCTCGATGACCGAATAGTTCTTTTCCACCGAGTTGAGGGACCGTGATGCAAATGCTATAATAGTATCTTGGCCATGGTTTTTTTGGGAAAGCATCGCACTTAAACCCTTGTTGGATGCATCCGTAGTCAGGATGGTTTACTTCCGTGGGTCGAACGATCCTAACGCAGGTGAATCTAGGATGCGCTCCTTTATAGACTTTACCAACATGCTGTGCCTCTCCTCCCACACAAACTCCTTGTCTTTTTTTAAGAGTTCACGCAGACCGTCACACAGGTCTGCAAATTTTTTTACATATTTTGACAAGTACTCTACTAGTCCTAAAAATGATTTAAGCTCCTCTTTGTTTGAGGGGTTCTGGGCATCCTTGACGGCTTGAATCAGGCTATACCTAGGTTTGAATCCATCTTTCGATATGGTGTGACCCAGGTAATCAACCGAGGTCACTTTGATCTTGCATTTGTCTAGCCTCACAGTTAATCCTGCTCTGGACAACCGTTGGCACACAGTGTTGAGAATGACATCATGTTCTTCCTCCGTTGCCCCGAACATTAGTATGTCGTCCTGAAAACAGAGGGTGTTTTTGATGCCATCCAACACTTGTTGCATAACTTTTTGGAAAATAGAGGCCGCTGATGCAAGGCCAAACGGCATCCTAATGAACATGTAGGCCCCAAACGGTGAAGAAAATGCCGTCAGAGGTCTAGAATCAGGGTGCAACTCGACTTGGTGGTAGGCCATTGACAAGTCAATGACCGAGAAAAAACACCCTTTGCCCATAGTGCTCAACATTTCATTAATATTAGGCAGGGGAAACCTCTCTACCCAGATGTTGTCGTTGAGGCTGCGCAAGTCCACGCAGAGGCGGATACCCTTACCATTGGCTTTGGACGCAAGAACAAGGGGGGCCAACCATTCTGATGCGTCTATGGGTTGGATGACGCCCATGTCACACAATTTATCCAGTTCACCTTTCAGAATTTCTCTCAATTGCAAAGGAATGGGGCGCGCTCTATGAACAACGGGTTTGGCACCTTTCCTTACTTTAATTTTATGTTGGAAATCTTTTAATTTTCCCAACCTCTCGGTAAAAAGGTCAGGAAAAGCGTCTTGTAGGAAATTGTTGCTGGTAGGAACGTCTACTAAGATGACTTGGTTCTTGTCATTGGGGTCTAGGATGATACCTAGTTCCTTCTGGTGTTGCCATCCCAAAAGGTTTGCGCACCTCTCTACCACATATACTCTGCCTACAATGGATCTACCTTTGAAATCGATGTGGCTATTCAACATCCCCACCAAGGGAATGGGGTCTCTGGTGTACCCTTCGGGAGCTATATCAGGGGAGACCAGCATACTTTTATTACACCCCAGGAATTTCTCAAAAAATACAAGGTTAATCAACGTGAAAGGTGAACACGAGTCTGCATACACCTCTATGGGTTTGTTGTCAATGTTTATGACACATTTGGGATAGTTGGGACTGGATTTTTCTTGGCTGTCTTTCACCTGAAAAATGAATATTGCTTGTGGTTCCCCACTAGTATTGACAACCCTAGAAGAGCTGCTCGAGCTACCCCTGCATACTCTGGCCAAATGTCCCCTTCTATTGCATTTCTTACACAACACACCACGAGCAGAACAAAAGGGACTGTTAGCCAAGTGGTTATTGCTGCCGCACTTGAAACATTTCAAGCTCTGGCCTTCCTTACTAGTGGGTATACCTTTAAACCCTTCTCTATTGTTCACTTTGAACACTTCGACTTCAGATCCTTCACACTGAATGGACGCCACTACCTCCTCTTTAACCTTCATCTCTCTGACACATTTAGCGGTATGCTCAATGGATTGCGCAATAGAAATGGCATCCTTCAAGGAAGGGTTTTTGGCCAGTAATTTTTCTTGTACCTTCCCACTATTAGTACACCTTACTAGTTGATCTCTTATCAAGGAATCGTTGAGTTCACCAAAGTCACACAATTGTGTAAGGCCTCTAAGGGCAGCTATGTAAATATTTATAGATTCCCCTTTTCCTTGCACTCTGCTAAAGAACTTGTGGCGTTCAAGCACCACATTGACCTTGTCTCCAAAGTGTAACTCTAACTTCATCAGGGTGATGTCGTACACATCAGCGTCTTCCTCCTCATCCACCTCAGGCAAGGTTTCGTAGACTTTACGTCCGTGAACCCACAAATTATGTAACAAGATATGCTGTTTGCGCAATGGGGAGAACCTCTCATCCCCCATAGCAATTAAGTAAGATTCAAACAGCTTTGTCCAGTCTTTCCAATGGATTTCTGGATCACCACAATCGTTTAAGAATGATGGTGGTTGGCTCATGCCAGGTGTACCCATCTTGTAGCTTGTATGTACTATCTAAAGGGAGCCCTTGAAAACTGACTTGCGGTAAACCCCGGCCTATAGACACCCTGAGGAGAAAAGGATAGGCTGGATGAGGACCACTCTTACAAAGCAAATGTGGTGGAGGCAAGCTACGCACCTAAAGAACGTGCCCCAGAACAATGGAGATCCTATGAATGAATTGTTGTACACGCACAATGTGTGCGTATCACAGACTTGGTCTTAACATCCAAAGGTGAGATGGAACACCCAAAAAACGGTGAGCGTTTCCCTATTCCGAGGATCCACTAAACTGTTTAGAGTAGTAATACGCATTCCATGTGTGCGTATCACAGTGTGGAGGAAGAGGCAAAACAAACAGGTTAATTAAGGTAAGTAACGCACAATGTGTGCGTATCACAGGGTAGATTTCGTGAAGAGATTCCAGTACAGTCATGCAATGAAGGCACGCACCATGTGTGCCCATCACAGAGTATGGATAAAGATATCGCACAGCAGACAAGGATGGATCTTACTTGTACGTCACTCTTTCAGGCTCTTGAGGCTGCCGACAGGCTGACTGGAGGCTGGTGCGCTGTTATTTCAATGCCCGAGATGGGGACTAGGAAGCAGGCTCCGGAAACTACCGCCCGGCTCTACAAAGGCTGGAGCGCCGGCAACACGACACCAGAGGCGGGGCTGAGTATCCAGGAAGAGAACGCCTCCACAGAAGCCAGCTGACAGGAACCCGCTCCCGCTGACAGAGATTTTGCACACAATTACCAGGGACTCCCGGTGTGCGCCGTCACTCCAACGAAGACACACAGCACCTCGTGACCCACAGCACAAAGTACAGCACTTGTGGAGATCGAAAGTGGCAGAAGAGCCCCGGGGCTTAGGGGAATCTCCTGCGGTTACAGCAGGCTGACTGGCACATCCGGAAAACAACACCTCACGCCTGTGAAGAACCGTCAATGCTTTGCGAAGACACTGGGGCAGGGTCCGCACACCACAGCAGCGTGTAGCAGTCTTCAAGCTTAGACAACTAGACAGCAAAGGTAACTGCACCAGAACTGCGCCAGTTACAGGAGAGAATAACCAAAGGGGAGATGACTAGCTGCCCCCTCCGCAGATCGTCGCCAGTGTTGTAATGAAGTACGAGTCACCAGACACGAGGTAAGTGGAACTCCGTTTATTCTAGTCATCCGCTCTCATAGCAATGGAACACCAAGAGTTATCAACATTCTAATGTGAGCTCTCTTCTCGGCCGTACCAACAGGGCTGGCAGGAAGGGAGGCATGGACTGTACCACTAAGAACATTAAGTGTACGAGATTACAACATATACCATATAGAAAAAGCGATGTTATGGTAAAAGATATTCTTTTCAAAAAAGAGTTTTACAAGAGATATTTTTGAAAACAATGTTATCACATGGAACCCATAATAAGGCCTTCCGATATCCTGCTTCTCATCGGAGAGCGGGATATTGTCCCCCTTCTGATAAAGAAATACAAACATTTTGTAGCTAAAATATTATGATTGTCCCATTTCACTGCTCTACAGAGCAGCAGTGTCCACTGTAACTGTTTGCTCTGAAATCATTCTTTCAATTATTCTGCATCCCAGTAGCACAATGAAGTCTCTTGGTTTCTTTTTGTTCTGGTCTTTGTTGTTACCCCGGCATCCTCCTTGTGTCCCCTGCACTTTCTCTCAATAATTCGACATTGGCAGTGATCAATCTGTGCCTTCCTTTGGACACCCAGCTGCTTACATTGTTGAACACATGAGCAGTGCATCCATACATACAGGAAACACAGAAATGCAAGCAGACGATTGCTATACCTACTCCATGTAGTCATAATGTTTACAAGGGGTGTGCAATGATGTGTCTTGTATGAGTTCACACTTGAATTTGGCACTTGCGCGGCATATGGTTGGCCTTGCATTTTTCCTCAATATAGCATGTGGGGCTCAGGTGCAATTGTTGTTCCCTGAATCAATGCCTTTTCACCAGACAATCGTTGAACCTTTGTCAGCCCATTCTTTCAAATGAATTAAGACCATTACATGATGGCTGCTTTTCAGACTGTCTCTTGCTAAGAGCAGTTTGCTACTTAGAAGTACCGTAAACCAGCCTAAAGTTGTATTTTATGAATCGTAACTCTATGCTTTGCTCATCCGGGCCTTTGTGAGAAGGCCCATTCGATGTCATTCTTTTTTAATTTATTGCTTTGATGGTGTTGTGCAGCGCACGTTCATGAGACAGACGTTTCACAGTGCTAAAGGATGAAAGGACATGATAGGATCAGAGAGCCCTGTCATTGCTCATGGATAAGACCAATGAGGGTAGAGATTGCACCTTTATGTTGTCCATGGTCTGCAGGCATACTGTTGACGCTGTTTCTAGTCAGTACCGTCCTTACTCACTGAGAAGTGGCAACGTTCTCTCTATAACAGGCCTTCACCCATCCTGTATATAGTAGTTGTAAATGGAAAATATACTAAGGATGATACATTTGGAAAGATGTCTGAGCAGATGCAGTGTTGCTCCTATCATTAAGCATGACATGCAGGTTGTGAGTTTGAATACTCCAACTGAACAGCCAGATGACAGATGGAGCTGGACCAGGGCCGTAAATTGTGTTAGGGAAGGGAGGAGGCACGACATGTATAGGAACTTAAATACCAATAGTCAGGGAGGGAGGGAAGATGACTACTGGACCCTAATACAGCGAAGGGCTGGGAGTGATCAAAAGGGTGGCCGGCAATATCGCGGAGATTGGCCAGGCGTACAGTTTGTTCCACCTCTCATCCCATGCTACAATAGGTTCAGTCCACTGGAGATGGTTGACTGACGCCCGGATTATGAAGAATCTTTCGACTTGTTGTCACCCGTAAATACTATTTTAAATCCATCAGTGATCAGTTTATCTCAGGAAAACTCTGATATGACCACTGGCAGTTTGAGTAATAAGACCTTATCAGCAAGCAAAGAATCGGATAATTTGGCCAAATTGGTGGCGCAGGAGAACGTTAAAGGTAAAAAGGGATCACCTTCTCAAAACAGCCAAAACTAAATTTCCAGGCCAATAGAAAGCTTGGGTGAAACTACAGTTGAAATAAACAAGATTGATAGGGGCTATGTTGACATGGACGAGGCAGTAATACCTAGCCATAGAGAAAACTCTACTGTGATGTTTTGGAATGTGGCAGGTTTAAAGCAGAACATTTCTAATCCCTCTTGGGAAACAGCCATAGATGGCATGGATATTGTGGCCCTCCAAGAAACTTGGACTATAGAGCCCATACATTTAACTGGTTATAAAACTTACTGCACTCCTGCAGTAGGAGGGACACACGGGAGACCTAAAGGCGGTCTAATTACGTACCTCTCAAACTGTATATCATACGAGAGGGTCCGTTTCCACTCAGAGTGTAGCTTCTATCACAAAGTAGTGATAGATACTAAAGCTGGGACCAGTCTTGTTATTGTTAATTTTTATAATAATGTCCCAAGTAGTGCAACTCAGGATATTGTAAAAAGGCTAAATGATGATTTACAAGGGGAGATAGATAGCAAGGAGAGGGAAGTAATGATTTTATTGGGGGGGGATTTTAACTGTCACCTTTGCAACAAGGGTCAAAAAGGAGTTTGTGGTTTTATGTTAGAGCAAGACTTTAACCTTACACACTTTGAGCATACTCTAACTGGGGATTTGTTAAATGAGATATTATTCAACTGTGATTTGGGATATGTAAACGAACTGGCCATGCGCTCAACACACCATTTGTCCCGACCTTTCTTGGGAGGGGAGTATCGACCACCATTGATTTTATTATTTGTTCAAATACTTCTGGATTCAGGATCTCTAGCTTTAAGATTTATGAATTGCCACTGAGTGATCATTACCCACAAGTACTTGAAATTGATATCTCATTTACAGCATCTCAACATGATAAGTTGCAGGTACAGGTAGCCCTGGATGTTTTGATGGGGAGACAAAATGGGTATTCTCTTAAGTGGAGTAAAGTGGTTCTGAACGAATTCTTAGCTAAACTGGCTAAAACTTGTACAGATAGCTTTAGAATTTGCCTAGATGAAAATGCTAAGAGTGAAAATATAATAGAACATTTTAATATTATAGCAGCCACCATTAAAGAGAGTTTGAGGGCGGTTCCTAGGAACAGGCCCAAAAATGGTAGAAGATGGTTCGATAATGCATGTACAAAGGCCCTCACTGTGCTTAAACATGCCATTCATCGGGAACCCCGAGACCCCACCTTAATAAGAGACTTAAGGAACCGTTACAATTTGGTACTGCAACAAAGGAAGAATACCATAAAGAGGGCGGCGTGGGAAGAACTATGTGATGCTTCACAGTCCAAAGACACATCTGCATTTTGGAGGGTAGTTAATGCGCCTCTACTTTTTGATAACACCAAGGCTCGCATAGAAATTGCGATTAGTGAGGACGACTGGGTCACACATTTTTCCACCCTCTATATGTGTTCAGAACAGAGCCCTCATAAAGTTTCTACCTCAATATGTGAGAAAGGGATGGACGTCCAAAAAGTTGCGTTTACTCGGTCGGAGGTCTTATGGGAGAAAGGGGGGGTTGCCAAAAAAATAGTGGTTACCCTGCCTGAGGTTTTATTGAGTTTGAAAGCTACAAAGAGCGGAAAGGCAGCAGGTCCAGATGGGATCCCAGCTGACCTGTATAAGGCTAACAGTGACATCTGGGGGCCCATGCTGGTACAGCTTTTTAATGCAGCATTAGCGAGGGGCTTAAATCCATCATGGTTTACATCTATTATCGTTCCCATTTATAAGAAGGGAGATAGGCAAAATTACGCATGTTATAGGCCAATATCCCTACTTGACTCATCTATAAAAATCCTCGGTAGAGTTATTTTAGCAAAATTACAAAACTGGGCGGAGGATACTGGGGTAATAAGTGACCTACAGTTTGGTTTCCAAAGGGGCATAGGAACTATTGAGCAGTGCTTAAACTTATTTTTTATTCAGCAGAAGTATATATCGATAAAAAAGGAGCGTCTATATCTTGCTTTTGTCGATCTTACTTTGGCTTTTGATTGTATTTCCCATAATAAATTATGGGAATTGATGCAAAGGATGGGCGTGGATGATCCGATTATTTGCTTCTTGAGGGAGCTGTATTCTGGGGCCACAGCTACTGTCCGCTATGGAAAAGGGGGGGAATGTAGTAGATCTTTTGGGATAGGGCGTGGAGTACGCCAGGGCTGTGTCCTGGCGCCTTTTCTATTCCTGATCTACATAAATGGGTTGGAGCGTCGTCTACTGCAGGAAGGCAGAGATGTGCCCATTGTTGGTAAGCGGTGTATCCCTGCGCTCTTGTACGCCAGCGATGCTGTTTTAATGGCGCGAACACCCATTGCCCTTCAAAACTTAATAGTATCCTTTAATAAGTTCATGCACAGTTTGGATTTAAAAATCAACTGTAGTAAAACCTTTACCATGAACTGTGGAACACGATCCAAGAAGCAAATGAAAACTATGTTAATAAATAATGCTTGTTTAGAAATCACGCCCACCTTTTCCTATTTAGGTATTTTGTTTCATGAGACTGGTTCACGGACAAGCGCTATAAGGGCAAGAACTCTTTTGTTTTCAAAGACTATAATGGCCCTAAAGAGTTTTATACAGAAACTGGGAAAGAAGCCCTTCAGGGAAATATTAACTGTTTATAATGCAACGTGTATATCGGTGGCTTTGTATGGATCAGGACTATGGGGGTACGCCAACATAAACTCTATGCAATTAATTGAAAATAAGTTTATGAGGTACATGCTGTCTGTACCCGATAGTACGGCAACCCTTAACTGTCATGAGGAGGTGGGGCAGCCATATATCTCAGATACAATAAGAATTCATCCCATTTTATTGTGGCACAGGGTTTGGACTGTTAATGAGTGTGTTGTTAATCGTGCCATACTCCAGGATGTGCTAAAACTTGAAAATGCCAGTGTTTTCAAATGGTTAAATTATGTGAAGACCTTTCTGACTGAAATCTGCTGTCAACAATATTATGAGGATCCACTTTCTATGGCACATATCTCTAGGAAATTATTGAAAAAATTGTGTATGGAACACCTCAGGGAAAAAAGATTGTTAGAGGAAATGAAGAAAAAGACGGTTTGTTCCCATCAGTTGATATTAAGTGGTGCTAAATTACAACCATACTTATGCCTCCCTATGTCAAATTACGATAGATTTTGCCTTACACGTTTCAGATTTAATATTGTTTTTAGACTGTTAACATTCCCAGTAATGAATTCCTGGTCTAATGAATTGTGTTTATGTCCATGTGATGACCTATCTTCGCAATCTGATATTCATGTGCTGTTTTTCTGTAGATTCTATACCTTGCCCCGTAGGAAACTTATTGTCCCAATCCTTAAAGAGATGAAGGTAAACAGATGCCGCCCAGCGTTTTTAGAATTGCAAAGGATGGACACTGTATTTATTGTTGCTTCTTTGATAGAATTTTTAAAACATGTTTTTAAACTTCGTAAATCGATGGATGAATAATTTTTAAATTGTTCTTAGAGGAAATTTTGCACTTCTCCCCTGTTATAGCAACTGTGTATTGAGCTATTTTTAATTGTATTTTTATTTTGCTGCTTTTATGGTTATTGTTTTTTAACCGAATAAAGTACATTTGACTTGACTTGACTTGAGTTTGAATTCCACCAAGACCACCTAAACCTCTTTCATCCTTCGAAGATCAATACATTGAGCTCCATTAAAATAGATGACATATTATGTTGGTTCCAGCACACATGCTTAAGTGCCATTGGTGGACTGTATTGGGGAACAATATTAGAAAGGGTACAGCTGGTTTTGCAGGAAGAAGAATACAATTCCTAGATCTGGTTATCGACTTTGTGCTGTAATTCGACATGGTCAGAGCAAGACTGCTCCTTTCTCCTATCTAGTACCATCATCTGTCACAACTTTGCTTCAGTGACCACTGTTCAAGGTGACCTCACGGGATTCTAAGGGGGCAGCATTGTCAGTTACAGGCGAGGGAGCTTCATGTACGCTGCTGGCTTGAGACTAAATGCTTTTTTGATTTTTGAACTCAACATCTCTTTAGCTTCTTCACTTCAGTTTGGCGAATAGCGCCTCCTCGGAAGCGGAGCCAGCTGTGTAGGAGTTTAGGGGTGGGCGGAATTTGCGGAATTAACCTTCGCAAATTATCGCGAGAATGTTTAAAATTATCGCAAACAAGCAGAAATATCGCGAAGATGCAGAAGTTTTTTTCCGGCATGTTCGCTAGATTTTCTGCATGGTTGCGGGTCGCCAACTTACCCATGTGGTTGCTTGCGGGCGCGGCCATCTTGTTTTGAGTTGTTCTCGCGGTGCATGATCGCGAGAAGAAAGACGTGATCGCGCGACGCATGACGTCACTGCGGGCGCGAACTGTCGCGAGACAGCGCAAATGGCTAAAAACAATACAACATCTCATGGAGAACGCGACCGGATCAAGAAAACTTGTCGGCGAACGCAGGGATTCAGGTAAGGCGATCGCGCGCGCGCGAGAATGTATCATTTTACAGCGCGAGCAAGAAACAAATTATCGCCAAGCTGCGGAATCCGGAATTTTTGACATTTTCGCGCTCTCCGCGGAACGCAAAAATGTCAAATTATCGCAATTTCCGCGAACGGAACGAAATTTTTGCCCAGGCCTATAGGAGTTGAACCCGTTGCGGAGAGAAACCTCGGTCAATGTTCCTAATGTGCTGTCGGCGGAAGGTATGTAGAATGTACTGTGTGTCAAGTACGTCATCATAACTTTTATTATTGGCACCTGACATGCTTAGTGCCAGTTTTACTGCCCCTGCCCACTTTGTTTTGGCATTAGGACATTTTACAGCGTTACTTCCGGTGCAAGGTATATAAACAAAGGGGTGCGTACATTTGCTTATCAAATGTGAGGAACTTCTATTGCACGGTGAGCAGGAATCGCAGTCCACATCTACAGCATGCTGCAGTGTGCTTACACCACAGTAAAACTCGCAGTCAGTTTACATCGATCCCCACGGAGAATATTTTACCTGAAGGATTTTGTGTATTTTGTACATCCTCCCCTTACTGATTCGCTTAGTCGAGTGCCGCCTTGACTGCTTGTTCTTGACTTTGCCCCCTCCTGTGTGTCTTCAACGATTCATTTTCGGCATAGACACAAATAGAGGACTGAGCGTCAATATCAAGGGCCTGGTATATGGAAACAAAAGTAACATTACATTTGATGGTCCTAGCCACCACTTATGCAGAATCTATCATACAGAAAGGAAACAAAACTTTGATGTAAATAGTTTGTTGATTCAGAAACAGTGCAAAAAAGATATGTACATTCTTACATTTAAAAAAATCATTTCTCCTTCTCTCACTATACACTCATTCTGTTAAGTCTGTGGCTGCTCCTCCTATGTTTTTGGCTCAATTGGGGCCACCCCCAATTGAAAGGGGGGAAAATAGATCGAGAATTACTTGGAAGTCAGACCATCTAGGAAAGAGCACCGTTGCTCAATTCATTGGGAAAGCAAAGCCAACATACTTTCAACTTTTTACCATTAGCTACAAGTCCAAGCAATGCAGAAATTGGACATACTTATATGGAAGCAAATAAAAGACTAGAAATTCACTCTTGAAAGCAGGTCAACTTAACTATGCAGAAACATACATTTCATACACAAACCCAGAAAACCTACAATTCAGTAGATCAGTTAGGGCCAGATGTATCAAAGGGTTTTACCCATTCTGTGTCTATGGGAAAATGTGTTCATACATATGGCCCTTAGTAACTAGATTATGAGAATTACCGATTAAGTGTGACTTTCACAACATGACTGATCAGCGATCAACTAATAGTACAATCTAGAACAAGCCAGTGTTAATAGGTTGTTATAGATGTAGTAGAATGTCACACGCAGCTGACTTCATGTTTGTTTGGCATTGAAGATAGACAGTGCAAAACCAATATGCATGGTCTCAGGATCATACAGTCAGAAGCATCGAAATTTGTGTGCACAGAATTAAGTGGACAAGGTACATTTATGCACATGCTTTACAGCGTTAATACAGATTTGGACCCTCCATCCTGGAGTCTACCCTTACTGCACTTCATCCCCAATGGGGTTTTATACCTTGTCCTGTATCTCCGAGACTTTGAAAACAACCCTTTATTGAAAGTCTCAACTACCCTTCCTACCACACACAACAAAAACATACACTCCCTACCATGTCTGGTGTACATCTCTAAACTATGTTTCCCAGCCACCCCCCTGATGATCCATGTTGGAGCACTATCTACTGTATCTTGATGAACGGTCTTCCCCTTCTCCTAGGGATCACCTGGCCCGCTATCAGTCATTTCATTCCCCGCGACCTCCTCTTGTGTTTCACTACCTGCCCCTTCATTTGTCAACTCTCCCAACATCGCTCTCCATGCCTGTAGGTCATCCTCTAACTTTTCGTCACCTCTGGTTTGTTGCATACGAATCAGTCCAGCTTTCGCCCATTCTTTCATGTCTCGGACCCATTGCAGCATTTGGGGCGGTCTACGGCTGAGCCATGAAATGACTATCCGGTGTTTTGCCAATATCAATCCCAGGAGGACAAACGTCCTGCTCAATTTTTTATTCTTAGGGCAAGGCAATAGACCCAGCAACACCACCCATATTTCCTTTTGTATCTCCCACCCCGTCATTCCCCGCAACGCGTTCAAAAATTCAGTCCAGTATGAATGAAGTTCTGGACAGAACCACACCATGTGGATAAATGTAGCCTCCGTTTCTCCGCATCTATGGCACTGCTCTGAACGCTCCGGATAAATCCTGTGCAACATCTTGGGAGTCAGGTATGTCTGGTGCACGTAATTAAACTGTATAAACTTAAATCTTGTATTCCTGTTTACCTGCTTGACCCCCTCATGAATTCTAGTCCAGTCCCTCTCTGTAATGGGGTCATCCGTCAGTACCTTCCACTTTGCCTGGATTGGTAGTACCTTGACTGCCCTGTCATCCCATTGTGGCTGTTATAGTTGTGAAATTAATCTGCTGCCCTTTGCCATCATGATCAGAGTTTGCAACACATTAGAGATAGGGGGTCCTTCGGGGAACATGGGCCACAGCTCTCTAGCCACCTGGGCTATTTTTGTGTATTGTAGGAACTGTGCAGGGCCTAGTGCAAAGGTTTCCATCGCCAGCTCATGCGTGACATACTGTTTGTTCTCATTTACGACCCTCATGGTCAGGCACCCCCCCTCTAGCCATTTGCATACAGATGCAGAAATCTGGTGAAAGGAACGAACCACCCACAGGGTCATATCAGGGGTGTAAGGAGCTCTTCTTAGCACCCTACGGACTACCATTCCCCATATCTCCACCACATGCCGGACAATATAGGGGCTCATCAGGGGTATCTGCGCTCCCAGCATTAGTAATTCAGGTAGCGCCCTGTCTCCAAAGGTCCCCTCCAGCAGGGCCTTCTCCCAATTTCCGCTACCGTCCAGCCAATGTACCGCATGTTGCAGTTTTGCAGCCGCATAATACAATTCCAAACATGGAACCTCCAACCCTCCGTTCTGCCAGGTTCTTTGAAGAGTGGCCAGTCTGACTCGTTTGTGTTTGGGTCCTCATAATAAATCTGTCAATAGTCTGTCTGATGTAATAAAAAAGTGTTGGGGAATCCTGAAAAGGGAGTGCTGCATCATGTAAAGGCATCTGGGCAGGACCACCATTTTAGTCAACGCAATCCTTCCCATGAGGGACAGAGGCAGCTCATGCCAGAAGCAATCCCTCAATAACTTTCCCGATATTAAGCGCCAGATATTCCTCGGCCGTCTCCACCAGTCTAACCCCTAGATACAGGGGTGCGGTCCTTACCCATGGGAGCCCTACCTCCGGCAATCCCACGTCTGGGAGCGCAGCTAGTCTCCCCATTGGGATTAGTTTAGACTTCCCTGAGTTAATCCGCAGCCCTGACATGTGTCCGAACCTCTCCAGGGCGTTTAGCAATGTTGGTATCGCCCGGGCAGGATTTCGTATACATACCAAGGTGTCATCCACATACATGGACACCACATGATTAGTCTCACCAAGCGGGATCCCAAAGGCCTCCATCTCTTTCCGTAGACCTGCCGCTAGGGGTTTCATTTCCGTAGCAAAAAGGAGCGGCGACAATGGGCATCCTTGTCTCGTAATACGTTGTAGCCAAAAGGCCCGCAAAACCAAACTCCCCGTTCTAATCCTAGCACTGGGCTCCGAGTATAATAACTACACCCATATCAAGAATTGTGTCCCCACACCCATTGCCCAGAGGACCTCCCATAAATACCCCCATTCAACCGAGTCGAACGATTGTTCGATATCCAACAGCACCAGGGCACAGTCTTCCCGTATTGGTACGGGTGAGTGCCACATATGGGCCAGCTGCCTCACATTGTGGCCCGTACAGCATTTGGAGATGAATCCCACTTGATCGGGATGGATTAGATGTTGCATATGCAGTTGCTGTCTAGTTGCCATGATGACCGCTAAGTACTTTCATGTCGATATTTAATAAGGAGATGGGTCTGTAGGACCCCGGGAGTTGGGTGTCCCTATCCGCCTTGGGGATCATAACCATCATGGCTTCATTCATGGATGGTGAGAGCGTACAGGTTTGAAATGCCTCATTGTATACCTCAAGGAGGCGGTCTGCTAGGATAGGGGCAAACTTCTTATAAAACTCGGCCGGTAGGCCGTTACTCCCCGGGCTTTTTGCAGATTTCAGGGACTTAATGCTCGCTAGGATTTTTTCTTTCGAGATCGGATCATCCAGCAATTTGCTGGTCTCACTATGTAAGCATGGTAAATTCAGCGCGGTAAGAAGCCCCTTCAAATCGTCCAGGTTCGGCGTAGGGCGCCCCGCGTATATTCCAGCCATATGATCCGCGAGAGTCTCCAAAATTCTTTGCTGGCTATACACCGTGCAATCGTCCATCGTCTTCATCTGCACAATAGGGGACACCAGCGTCTCATTACGAATCAATCTGGCAAGCAGTGCCCCAGAACATTCGCCCTCCACATGTAGTCGCTGTCGGTACGCAGTTTAATGAAATTTTTCAAGTCTGCATAGCGTTGCCAGTAGTTCCTCCTGTGCTTCCCGCCACTCATTCAACTGGTTGGGAGCCATGGGTAACACCGCTTCCAACTCGGTTAACCTCCTCTCTAGGACCTTAATGTCCCTCTCAAACTGCTGTCGGACCTCGTAAGTCGCCTGAGACAAAACCCCGGGCCACCACCTTCATTGCCACCCACTCCACATCGCCAGCTCATGCGTGACATACTGTTTGTTCTCATTTACGTCCCTCATGGTCAGGCACCCCCCCTCTAGCCATTTGCATACAGATGCAGAAATCTGGTGAAAGGAACGAACCACCCACAGGGTCATATCAGGGGTGTAAGGAGCTCTTCTTAGCACCCTACGGACTACCATTCCCCATATCTCCACCACATGCCGGACAATATAGGGGCTCATCAGGGGTATCTGCGCTCCCAGCATTAGTAATTCAGGTAGCGCCCTGTCTCCAAAGGTCCCCTCCAGCAGGGCCTTCTCCCAATTTCCGCTACCGTCCAGCCAATGTACCGCATGTTGCAGTTTTGCAGCCGCATAATACAATTCCAAACATGGAACCTCCAACCCTCCGTTCTGCCAGGTTCTTTGAAGAGTGGCCAGTCTGACTCGTTTGTGTTTGGGTCCTCATAATAAATCTGTCAATAGTCTTTCTGGTGTAATAAAAAAGTGTTGGGGAATCCTGAAAAGGGAGTGCTGCATCATGTAAAGGCATCTGGGCAGGACCACCATTTTAGTCAACGCAATCCTTCCCATGAGGGACAGAGGCAGCTCATGCCAGAAGCAATCCCTCAATAACTTTCCCGATATTAAGCGCCAGATATTCCTCGGCCGTCTCCACCAGTCTAACTCCTAGATACAGGGGTGCGGTCCCTACCCATGGGAGCCCTACCTCCGGCAATCCCACGTCTGGGAGCGCAGCTAGTCTCCCCATTGGGATTAGTTTAGACTTCCCGGAGTTAATCCGCAGCCCTGACATGTGTCCGAACCTCTCCAGGGCGTTTAGCAATGTTGGTATCGCCCGGGCAGGATTTCGTATACATACCAAGGTGTCATCCACATACATGGACACCACATGATTAGTCTCACCAAGCGGGATCCCAAAGGCCTCCATCTCTTTCCGTAGACCTGCCGCTAGGGGTTTCATTGCCGTAGCAAAAAGGAGCGGCGACAATGGGCATCCTTGTCTCGTAATACGTTGTAGCCAAAAGGCCCGCAAAACCAAACTCCCCGTTCTAATCCTAGCACTGGGCTCCGAGTATAATAACTACACCCATATCAAGAATTGTGTCCCCACACCCATTGCCCAGAGGACCTCCCATAAATACCCCCATCCAACCGAGTCGAACGATTGTTCGATATCCAACAGCACCAGGGCACAGTCTTCCCGTATTGGTACGGGTGAGTGCCACATATGGGCCAGCTGCCTCACACTGTGGCCCGTACAGCATTTGGAGATGAATCCCACTTGATCGGGATGGATTAGATGTTGCATATGCAGTTGCTGTCTAGTTGCCATGATGACCGCTAAGTACTTTCATGTCGATATTTAATAAGGAGATGGGTCTGTAGGACCCCGGGAGTTGGGTGTCCCTATCCGCCTTGGGGATCATAACCATCATGGCTTCATTCATGGATGGTGAGAGCGTACAGGTTTGAAATGCCTCATTGTATACCTCAAGGAGGCGGTCTGCTAGGATAGGGGCAAACTTCTTATAAAACTCGGCCGGTAGGCCGTCACTCCCCGGGCTTTTTGCAGATTTCAGGGACTTAATGCTCGCTAGGATTTTTTCTTTCGAGATCGGATCATCCAGCAATTTGCTGGTCTCACTATGTAAGCATGGTAAATTCAGCGCGGTAAGAAGCCCCTTCAAATCGTCCAGGTTCGGCGTAGGGCGCCCCGCGTATATTCCAGCCATATGATCCGCGAGAGTCTCCAAAATTCTTTGCTGGCTATACACCGTGCAATCGTCCATCGTCTTCATCTGCACAATAGGGGACACCAGCGTCTCATTACGAATCAATCTGGCAAGCAGTGCCCCAGAACATTCGCCCTCCACATGTAGTCGCTGTCGGTACGCAGTTTAATGAAATTTTTCAAGTCTGCATAGCGTTGCCAGTAGTTCCTCCTGTGCTTCCCGCCACTCATTCAACTGGTTGGAAGCCATGGGTAACACCGCTTCCAACTCGGTTAACCTCCTCTCTAGGACCTTAATGTCCCTCTCAAACTGCTGTCGGACCTCGTAAGTCGCCTGAGACAAAACCCCGGGCCACCACCTTCATTGCCACCCACCCCACACCCCTTGAGGACGCCGAGCCCCAGTTTATCACAAAGTAATTAGAGATCTCATCTTCCAGTTTCCGTGACAAAAGGTGGGTCAGTGAGTGCCTCAGTTGGAAGCTGCCACCTGGGTATTGCCACCCTGGGCCTAGCAGTACCCAAGGTCAAAAGCATTGGGGAATGGTCTGAGATATGCCTTGGAAGGTACACTTTCTCCTCGACTCTGGGCATCAGAGACGATGACAAGAGGAATGATCTAACCTGCTAAACGTATTGGTCGCAGGGGTGTGGCAGGAGAACGTCCTAGTGTCCGGGTGTCTAACACACCAGGTGTCTACAAGTCCCAGTTCCCTCATCACGTCCATCAAGGCCCCAGTCATACCAGGATTAATGTTCGGCCGAGGGGGTTCGTGGTCCAGCATCCTATCCATTACACAATTAATATCCCCTAATAGGACAATAATGTCCCCACCCAGATAGGGGGTCGCTGCCGTCAATAATTCGTAAAAAAAATTGTGGGCATCTGAGTGAGGAGCGTACACATTTATGAGAAATATCACTTTCCCGTCAATTCTCCCATGTAAGTTCACGTAACGTCCCTCAGAGTAAAGCACATGGTGCATATGTTGGAAGGGTGTCCCCGGGGCCACCCAGATCAGCAACCCCATGCAAATCCGGAAAACGAGGTGGCATAAAGCTGCCCTCGCCATCTATGCCGGAAATAGGGCAATGTGTCACCCCAGACATGTGTTTCCTGCAAACCAGCTACGGCAATTTTGTAGGGCCGTAAGTAGGAATGCACTCGTCTACGTTTTTCAAGCATTGCCATCCCTGTACATTCCAAGTAAGGAACTTAGTCAGGGAGGGGGCCATAAGACCGTGTAGGTGGTGTCACATTTCCGTTCCCATCCCACCATTTCAATGTTAGACTTAGCATACTGTAAGGAATTAAAACCCAGTCATGGATCCCTGAAACTTACCCGAAAACCACTTAAAACAGATGAAACAGTTTGAAACCCCATAACCCCCCCACCCACTGGGCAGTGTATCAGAACAATCCCTCCCACCGTCATAGAGAGTGAACAGTTCCATCCTCCGCCCTAAACCGCCCCCTCCTATTTTTCCAGTAGCACGTTCATGCCCTGCAACATTACCCATAAGTACATTACACAGAGTGAAACTTTTATGATAAAGCATTGGGCATTACCTTATGCACAGGTGCTATGCAAGTGACTGGCCTCCTAACGGGGCGTGAGGCAGGTGCCTCCAGCTCCCCGACCAGGTCCCAGCCGCTATTGAGGGGCGTGTCACCCCACCTGCGGCATCTGCATACCACGTGTTCCTCGTCCAGTATCAAGGAAAAGAAAAGAAAAAGGGGAAATCACAGACAATCACAATAGGGTTACTTGAAGTCACTTGTCTGAGTATTTCTGCCCCCGAACCAGCTCATCCCACCCGGTTCTCACGGTTCAGACAATGTTAGTGTCAGGGATGACCTCCGATGAGGCCAGGTCAGAGTACGGCGATCCCTCCACCATTTGTAAGGTGCCGTCCTCACACACATTAATCTCCCAGAGTCACCTGTGTCCCCCTGTCGGTTTCCTTTGGATAATCTGCGTCTTCTCCCCGGCAGTTCCATGGAGTCTGCAGGTGGGCTCGCCTTCACCTGTGAGTTCTGTTGTGTAGTTCCTATAGACAATATACAGGATCCATGCGTTTAGACAGCTTACACTGTAGGATTGGTGTCAGACAAACTCTGATCACCCCCACCGGGTATGTTAGCCTTTCCGTATCAGCTACCTCACAGTGCCACTATAATCTCCTCTTACCAAGGAGAGAGAATAGTTGATGGCAACCTCAAAACATGACAACCCTGATCACTCAAGACCGTGGAAACAATATACTACTTTTCTCTCAGTCTCAAAGAGATACACCGAATAAAACAAGCTCGGCGTTTTCAATAATCATTTATTGAACAGTTGTTATTTTGGTGTAGAATAGATGTTCTGCAACAACCGTTAGACAGTATAAGATATAAATGATTAACAGTACTATGAAAGTAAAAGGATGGTATAGTTCTACCATCTAAAATCATGAATACATTAAAGTATATAAAACACATGATAAAAGATGCGTACTCCTACGATGCCTCCCTATCTAGATGTACCTAAATGTACCTAGCATGGGTGTAGATTTTAAGCCAAGAATTCCTCTAGGAACCACTCAACCCCATTACCTTAAGTGAGACTGTGGGATCTCTTTCGGGTCTCGAGTTACATACCCCGCGAGGGATATTAGACAACTGCGAGCTGGAGCGTCTGCATGCAGGAACCTCAGCTTCTCTGGTCATTGTGTCGGCTGGGAAGCTATCTTAGCAAGATGTGATGTATATATAGCCATAGGTCTGCCCAGGGGTCCTACCTTGTTGTGTTACTGTGTCGGCCTAAGGATGACATCGAGCCTGAACTTTGTACATATATTTTATACAGGAGATGGTAGCCCTGCTGTATTTCCAAGAACCCTCATGAATAATGACAAGTTTGCTACTGAACCATTACAGGGTCCATGAGATGTCGAACTAGAGAAAACGCGCGTTCTGAATGCAGAGTAATATCCAGGTAAAAGGTCAGTCCCTGTAAACCGTGAAAAGTGTTATGTAGGGAGAGAATATAGGTGAAGGGTAACAAGTTTATATAGTACCTCTATGGAAGATAACACCCACTCCTCTTCCGAATGGACGACATCGTTTTAAATTCTACATGTATACTAGGTGTTCTAGATATGTGCACACAAATATACAAAACCTTAGTTTGTTATTGTGTTAAAAATATTTGTTTAAAAACTTTTTTCTAAACACATCTAAAAAAAAATTGTTAAAAAAGGGAAAGTATTAGAAATTGACAGGTAGGCTATTGCTCTAAAATATCCGTAGATATAGTCCGAACTACTACAAGCATTTTGAAAGCCATTCATGCGTGAATGGATGGTCAATTTTGATATAGAGTTTCAGTTTTTTGTTTTGTTTTCAAAAAGCCGAATATCTTCCCTGCACCCGACAGGCCAAATGAGTCAAATGTTTATGTGTCCTGGCTGGTAGACGCAACATTCTCGTTGCGTGCTTCAGCAGTTGGAGGTCCCTGTAACACCTCGCAGATTATGTCCATTGAGCACATATGATTTTCCGTACTGTCCACAGCCGGTGCTGGGGCAGCCTGTGTGCCATCCAAGGCCTGGGTGTCAGAGGAGGAGACGGAGTCTGTACCAACAGGTGCTGATGTTACCTGCAGTTGTAGAAAGGAACAGTGGTTCTAGTTGGCCTAAAAAGGTCCAGGGAGAATTGACCCTGTAAAGGGCAATGAGGTCAGTAGAGGTATAGGAACTTAATTCTCAGAAGAGAGCAGTAGTTAATATAAGGAGGGACATGTGGGTCAATGTATGAAAAGTATTTATTACACATTGATGGAATTCAGGTGCTCACACAATAAGTGACAATAAGCGTGACGTGAGAAGTGAGGGTGAACTTAAAATAAAAACATCGCATTGACAACAGTAGTAGAACCACCTTTAAAGATTTTTACACAGTTTAAGGAGTTCATGTTGTAAGGGGTTGACGACGTTTCGAGCTCAATTATTCGAGTTCATCTTCGGGACAAAGTGTGAGCAACTAAAATTAGGCGGGTAGAAACGGTAATAATGTCCGTGTCTGTAGGCGTCTGCAGAGGGCTTTGCTGCCAAACGGGGCTGGGATAGCATGCGTGTTAATGCGCGTTAGTGCTGCCCAGGGGGGAGGAATTAGCTTGGTACCGTGGGGCCTAATCAAGGAGTCACTTTGCCGCTGAGAGGCAACGTGCATGCGCCGGGGAATTAATTATTATTGCCGGTCACATTTCAAGAAATGAAAGCCTGGGGGTCGAAGGGAATGTGTCCTGCTCAGGTGAAGATTCGCGCTGAGAGTCTAAGTGGCTCTAAGAATGCCGACATCAACATAGGAATGCGCTGGGGGCACTGCAGAACATGGGCCGTTATCGGGTCCAGTAAAGCATCAACGTCCGGTGGCTCACATGATGGGAGTGTCAGACAGAGATCCAATATGCATTCTTCTCTGCAGAACAGGCAGCGGAGGACAGGTAAGATGCAGTCCATCCAGACTGGTCTAAATGACAAGAACCAAGAAGCACTTAGTTCCCTTAGGCACGGTGTGCCCAGAAGTTGTACCATGCGATCACGGCATTTTCTCTCCAGGAGTACTGTTTCCATTTTCTTGGTGACTGGAACATCCATTGCATAGCAGAAAAACGACAATCAGGATACCTGCTATTAAAAACAGGATCAGCAGCAGCGCTCCAAAAATGCTTCCAAATACGGAGTGTATAAAATTTGGAATAACCCAGAGGACCTTCTGAAAGGTGCTTAACAGTCCAGAACCTATGGTCTTAAATAGGTAGACAATGCCTGTCGTATCAGACATGTTAAAGATATGATTTACCATTTCTGTGAAATGGAAAGTGCAGTTGGTATGTATAAGTGCCTGTATCTCTGCTGAAGACCTTGCTACTTGGAGATCAAAAGTCTCTCGAGCGGAGGTTAACAGCACGGATTTCTGTGTAAGTATTGCTTTCATTATGCACAAAGTATCAAACCGTATTTATGAAATATTTAATGAAGGCCATAGAGGCGCCTCCCTGGCTGTATGTGTTGGGGGAAACAATACTTGCATACAGCAAGAAACCCTGGAGCTTACAGTTACCAGATAAGCGATGCCCGGAAGCATTCCACAGCAACCTTGATCTTTCAACATCAAGTAACTCCCATTCGAAAGTAGTTTGAATACTGGATTTATCACGGCAGCTGGGGCACCCTCTAAGCGACAGGACAAGTTTGCTACTGAACCAGTACAGACCCCATGAAGCACTATATCCTGG
This sequence comes from Triturus cristatus, assembly GCF_964204655.1. Taxonomy (NCBI): domain Eukaryota; kingdom Metazoa; phylum Chordata; class Amphibia; order Caudata; family Salamandridae; genus Triturus; species Triturus cristatus. Next base: position 889,659,240 of record NC_140584.1, on the reverse strand, counting down.
CATATAAGTGATCCACCTAATGTATTCTCACAGTTAGTACTGCTAAGAAACACTTATTTTTCCCCATTTCGGCAACAAAATCTGTACGGCAATTTCCAAGATTCCTTGATGAATTCCTTACCCATTTCCTCATATCTGCCTGTCTGCATTTGTTCTAGGCAATATTAGAATTGATAGGTTGTCACCGGGAGAGTTATGTGGCCATGTATTAACAATTCTGTGGATGATGATTCTGCAAGTGTGAAGGCTAATCTGTCCAGTTTTTCAACGCACAGCATTGTATAATTCGCTCCCCTCTGTGCCATTTCTATCTGTTTTTCTGTCAGATTGTACGAGGAAAACAGACATGCTGTTTATAAAACGCCATGGCACATAGCCTGCGCACAAAGATCGCAGCGTCTAGCTTAACAACATAATAGAAAGCAATTGTGATTTCCCGTGTTGTAGTATGGACAAGTCTTGTTCTAGTACATTGATAGCAGAAGATACAATGTTGCCAGGTGAATATATCCTGGATGTTAAGGTTGTTAAAAACATTTAAGGACACACCTGGGCTGAGTGGGTATCAACTAATGTAGGCAGAACAATTCCAAAGCAAACACAATAACAATCACACTATTTTTGATATATATAGCTGATGATCAGCAATGTTTATTATTCATATATATATTTTTTTTTAATGTTGTTTTATATCACAAAATATATAGATCTCATTTGCTAGGGATACATGTGGATACATGTGTAAATAAATACATATATCTATTAAAATCAGATCACCATAACAATGCTTCAGTGATTGTAAACAAGTCTTCATACACAGTTAGGACAGTACGAATAATGATCTAACAGTATCAATATATTTCAAATATTTTATTTTAAGACTTTTTTGACAGGGTCAGTTGACATTTAAGACCACAAATATATGATGTGCAGAAACTGGTGGATTGTTGACACACTACAAGCGTTTCGGCATGGCCTTCATCAGGAGTTTGTCCTAATAATCACTGTTGTTTCAGAAGTTGTCTAGAGGGGTGGCCAATCTTAGGTCAATAGAGGGGAGAAGGGGTAAGTAGGTCTCTGTCCTTTGATGTGTTCCTTAAGGGTATTGGGGGATCTACATGAATACGTTCCCCTATCGAGTAAGTGGAAGAAGATCAATGGTTACTAACAACTCATGTGGCTATACTCTAATGCACTGGTGTATACAAGGGTCTCTTTAACTGGATGTTAAGGCTAATAACCCATTATTGACCACTGCTAGAGCTTTCTCCAGAATAATATGATCTTTTTCTCTTAAATCTTTCCGCGGCCTCCTGTTGTGAAATCTTCAAAATCTCATTGTAGACAGCGTAGTAGAAACGTTTGTGACGTTGTTTCCTAGGACCTAATAAAAAATCCCATAGGTCCACATGCTCTGTAAGTAAGGATAAGTGTTGTTTCATCTGTGTGAGTGCTGAGGTTTTTAGCCAATCGAGGCATAACTCCCCAACACTATATGATGACACTACCCCTAGGTGTTGTCTTTGCACATAACATGGATCTGGCCTATTAATACTAAATCCTTTAGTTTTACCCAAGAATCTTTCTTGACAGTTGTTGGTGTCTGCGGGCCAAATCAACCATTCCTTCCAATCGCGTTCTGATCTATTGCTTTGCAAAATGTCATCTATTGTAACCTCTTTTTGTGATGTTATATTATCCTCAGTGTGTGATAGTGCTGGCACCAGAGGTGTATTCAAATCTTTATTCCTGGCTAACCCAAGACAAGTTGTTTGTTGTATTGTTTCATTTAAGAACATTATTTGTTGATGAAGGAGACATGCTCTAAATAGTGCCTCTGTTCCCTGCAAAAGACACACAATTGATGGACGGAATGCAGAACAAATCAAAGCATTCCCCCCCCAGTCAAGAGATCTGGATTAAATCCATCATTCTTTTGCTCACCATGCCACCCCAGTTTAGACCTGGCCATATGCAAATCAGTCTTGACCTTGTGCCTCATGGGAACAGTCCAGTCCGAACTGCTAAGCCATGTCCTCCCTTGACTGGAAAACAAGCATCCTATTCCCTGGACCTGCCTGACTCTAGACACCAGGCCGATTTTAAGTCTATCATGTCTTTCCATAGGTCGAACCCTTGTTCAGACAACTGGGCAATAAAGGAATCAAAAAATATCTGTTTGGTGTTTGTCAGCATATTTTTTTTGTGCTGGTGTAGGTGCAACCTTTTAGTAATAGGAAGCTCGATCTGTCGTGTTAAACCCTGAAAAATATGGAAATTTGTATGCAAATGCCTTTGAACTGCATTTTGGCGGTTGTCGGGCAATGTTCCCATTGGTGATATGTGAAAACATTCCTAGGGTTAGCAGATTTGTGCAAAAAAAGATGACCATAATGTTGATAGCAAGACATTTTCTCAAAGTCTGATATTTACAGTTTCATAGTCCCAATCATCGGAAAATGTACTGGAGGTAATGATATCACTCAATGATATTTTAAATAAATATGGTATTTTTAAAAGTTCAGTCAGGCCAAATATATCTAAATCAACCTTGTCCCATACTATACCATCAGGTATAGGAACTGCTGTAATGTTCTTCTTTCACCATGTGATGATAGGTGTGGTTTCAGAATCACAATCACTTTCTGTGTCGCAGAGTTTTTTCGAAGATAAGTTCCATTAATAAGCATACTAAAAACAATTACTAAGCCTATCCAGAAAAGGAAGAAAAGTATTCCGGTAGATACCCAGAGTTCCACCCAAGATGATACCAATTAAGTCGTTTTGAGAAAGATCAGAAAGTCTTTACATCGCTGTAGATTAGTTTTTTAGGCTGGCGTTGTTTCAGTTTCGCTTGGATCTAATGAGAAGGTGTCAAAGTTAATGAAATAGCCAGATGCAGTTCGATCAATTTTCAGTAGTTCCCTAGTTTTTGTGGAAACTGTAGCTTGGTCTTGTTGGGCATGTTGACGTAGATGTCCGTGTTTGGTCAAATTGAAATTTGTCTTTCAGATGAGTTCTCATTTTGAACTTCAGGTTCAAGAGGAACGAGTCCCATTGCATTGCTGCTTAGTCCTTCATTCCGTGTAGGTGACCCTACAAACGTGATGAGTCTTTCTGTTTAACCCCTTCACTGCGGCGCTGGGGGGGTGCCGGGTGAGCGCGGCGCCGCCATGCTCGTGACGGAACCACGCCGTCATAAGTCACGGGCGAGCTGTGCTCATGACGGCGTGGTTCCGTCACGACTCCGCCCACTCGTTATTTCGCCCGCACAGGCGGGGAATCAGTGACGCGTGGGCGGAGCAGCCGCAGCATGACGGAACCACGCCGTCATGAGCACACGCCGCCCGTGGCTCATGACGGTATGGTTCCGTCATGCACATGCAAGGGGTTAAACTTCTTGTATAGTTGTGAGAGGAGGGTGTCTGGTACTTCGGAGTCCACATGGTCTACTACTCAGTATCGCCCACATAGTGTGGTTTGATTAGGTCAATGGAGACCAATCTTTTTTCCTTTTTACCGGTGTTATAAATGGGATTTCTGGTTGGCTAAGACTTGCGCCAAAGCCAGGCAGAAACCACCACTCTAGTCAGGGCAAGGGAGTTCCACACTGATGATAACCCCTGCCCACCCCCTTGGTAGCTTGGCACGAGCAGTCAGGCTTATCTCAGAGGCAATGTGTAAAGCGTTTGCGCAACACACACACACAGCAGTAACACACTAGGCACACCACAAAAGAAACTCCACACAAGGTTATATCAAAAATAGCCTTTGTAATACCATAAACACATTAGAAACATAATCACACATTTACACTGTGCCAACTGTACCAGGCCAATCGGGCCGTGGTCAGAACCATCAGAACAGGTAAGTAAATAAAAAACACAACCAGTAACTACTGGTACAATAATGACTTAAGCATTATCACATTAGCATTAGACACCATTCTGAAATATCATAACATGAAATAAGGCAATAAATCACATTAGGCCCAAACCTTATTAGCATAAACACATTATGCACTAGGCCTCACCAGCATGAACACAGTATACCTAAACATCCGAAACATAAAAACATTATGTCATAGGCATCACAAGCATAAGTCACATTAGGCATAACTCACGGTGCATAAATGACATTATACATACACCATCAGCATAAATGACATGGGGCAATAAATCACATTAGGGCTTTGCGCCCTACCAACCATAAACTGAGCCCTGGCCAACTGGCCTTTTCTAGGGCTCCAATGCCCTATGTCACGCAAAGTCAGGGCTCAGCTGCCAATGCAGCAATAATGAAAAAGTGCACAATGCACTGGCCTAAATGTAGCAGCTGCCGCTAATGGCAGTGCAGCTGTGAAGATCACTGTAGGCCCTGGCACTCACTGTGCCTCTCCTGTCCCACTCAGTGACTTTACCAAATAAAACTTGCCCCAACGTTGCAGCTGCCCATTGTCCGGAGGGGCAGCTGTGAAAATGAACCCTGGCACCACTGTGCCTCTTGAGTCCCCCCATGGGAATTCTACCAACAATTGGGCCCCTCGGTGCAGCTGCCCGCAACAGCGGCGCAGCTGTGTGGCAAGTAAAGGGGGCTCTTCTAAATAAACTTTTCCCCCATTGGTGCAGCTGCCCACTAGCAGGCGGGGCAGCTGTACGAAATATCCAAATTGAAGAGACACGGGCACTGTGCCTCGATTTTGCGCGGGATTCCCTCTGGACGCCTTTGCAACCCAGCGCTGCAGAGGCCAGGCATTCCTCTTGCTTGACAGATTACAAAATAGCGCTCCCAGGCACTAGGAGCCCTTAAGGACCTGGAAAATGAAAAGAAAAGCACTCAGGGGGCGCAAAAAGTCCTTCAGGCTTCATGGGGCATAGCTGGGCCCTGGGAGGCCACCACACAGGGTCCTCCAGCAGGGAAGCAAGCCCCCATGGCGGTTTCTCCTGGGCCCTAGCAGCAGCAAGCCCCCCAAAGGTCCAGGAACAGCACAACTTTCATGGCGTTACAGCCTCTACATTTATACCACCATTCTCTTAGTTCTGAAGAGCACAGGGCTTGGGGGAACCAGTTCCAACTGGTTCTGGGGGGTGTTGAAGCACTTTGTGTACAGTGCTCAGACCCTCCTTTGTCAGGCGGGGGCTCGTCATCAGACACACCACAGGGGGGCGAAGCCAGCATTCACTAGGGCAGGCACCATCCTATTCAGAGACTTCTCCTCTCACCACTCCAAATGCAGATGTCCCATTCAGCCTAGCGCTGACTCACCCTGCCCCTCCTGGAGCCAAACACACCTCCCAGCCGCTGTCACTCAAAAGCCAGACATGCAATTCACATCAGGCAGGCAGACACATAGCACACAAAAATGCTAACTTCTAAAAGTGGCATTTCTAAAATAGTTATAATAGATTGCGTAGCATTTATTATCACTATTCAAAACATACCAAACTTGACCACGCTGCGCCTCTCATATCAGGAATTACCACTGAAACACTTATCAGGGAATCCACAATGCATTCCTATGGGAGGGCAGCCCCACAGTAGTGAGAAACCAAAATGGCTGTTTGTCACTACCAGGACATGTCACACACTCAAGGTACATGCCCTATCTTTTACCTACAATGCACCCTGCCCATAGGGCTAGCTAGGGCTTACCTTAGGGGTGAGTGACATGTAGTAAAAGGGGGGTCATGGGCATGGCACACACTTTAGGTGCCACGTCACAGCGGCAGTAACAGTCTGCGCACAGGCCCTGCAGTGGCAGAGGCCTGGGATAGGTTTGAAAGGCTGCTTTGGTGGGTGGCGCCATCAGCGCTGCAAGCCCACCAGTAGCATTTAATTTACCAGCCCTGGGTATATGGGATACCACTTTACAAGGGACTGACAAATAAATTAAATGGTCCCACACAGGTGTAGACCAATCCTTATCATATTTAACATAGAGAGCGCACACACTTTACATTGGACAGCAGTGCTAAAGTGCCCAGAGGCCTAAAACCACAAACACCATGTCAGAAAAAAGGCTAGGAGAAAGGCAAAATGTTGAGGGATGACCCTGCAAAAAGGGCCAAATCCAACAACCGGCAAGAGGTGGCAGAAGTACAGTTCTTGTTCCTTCAACTGCCAGGACAGGTACAGGCTTTCTGTAGGATGGCCCAAATTATTTTTTGTCTGCTATTTTCTTTCTGACCAGATTCCCGACTTTTTGAATCCAGACAGGTCTTGCTGTGGCACTTTTTACTTCTCCAGTGGCATTCTACTTTATATTGACATTACTCTGTTGTGCCCTGGTTTCATTTAGGTCCTGTAAAACAGCCAAACGTTTATGGGTGTCAAAAGATTTGTATCCGCCACTGTGCCTTCACAATCAAGATCAGGTACCCACATTCTCATCCCAAATAGGACCTCATAAGGAGTGACCCCCCCCTAGAGAGCTTCTTGGCTGAATATTTAATGCCCTTTGGACTCCATACAGATATTTTACCCAATTTCCACCCAAGCCTAATACTCTAGCTGTTAAAGATTGCTTTAAGTCCCAGTTTTTCCTCTCCACAGCCAGATTTCCCTTGGGATGGAACGGAGAGGAGAACCACAACTTCGCATAGCTTCCTTGTAAACCGAGAGCTAAAAGCGGGGCCACGGTCAGAATGAAGTGTGCCAATTGCGTATGTCCCTATAAAGACTCGCAAATCTTTTATAACAGTTTGTGCATAAGCCAAGCGCTGGGGCCACACCCATAGGAACTTAGAGCAGGAATCCACTGAAACCATGATATACTTGTAAGCCCCATCAGATTGTAAAGGGCCGCAGTGGTCCAAATAAACACACGTGAGTGGTTTGTCTGATATTAGTAATGGTGTGTGCACTGGACGTGTTACGGTGGAGCCTTTCATCTGCTGACAGATGTTGCATTTTAAGATGTTGTCTTTAGTCTGCCTTCTTAGCCCTGTTCACCAGTAGCGTTGTTTCAATAGAGAAATCGTAGCAGAAAATGCTGCATGTGCAGAACCTATACCCTTGTGTGCTGCTAGAATTAATCCTAACCTTCAATCCATATTTGGTATTACTCTATCGCCCACTCCAGGAATCTGAGCAAATGGAACATTGTTTGCATCTAACTTGTAGGAGTACTTGAGTGGAAACATTTTCGGTACTGCTGAGTTATTGCATGTGGCAATAATCGCAACCATTATTTCACTGTCTATCCTCATCTTTGAGCGAGTGATTGCAGCTATGGAAGCCATGCGTACAGCCCCCTTTGCGGCTTCATCAGCCAATGAATTCCCTTCAAAGTGAACGTCATAACGATGATGACTCAATTTGTGTATCACGTGAGCCCTTGGTTATTCATTTTTCAACTCCACTACCTGTTCCCATAGCATTTTTCTGCTTAATTGTGCCACCTTTTGCATCTTTAAACCCATTCTTTCCCCAGTGATGTAGATGTTCATTGTATGACTGTACACAGTAAAAGGAGTCACACACAATTGGTGTGGGGAATTCTTGATCCGTATTTATCAGTGCCAGTATTAGTGCTTTTAGTTCTGCCAGCTGTGCCGTGCAGTCTCCAAGAGACTGTATTTTTGTGCAATTTGGATGACATTTTCCATCCTGCATCTGTCCTTTAAGGATAGCACACGCGGCGCTATATCGCTGTTTACTCCCTATGGCCGGTTGCGCAGAACCCTCAGTATAAATAATATATTCATACTGATCTAGAGGCATTATTTCATTTGGTAGAGGATATTCTTGTTTGTATTGCAGAAATGCTTGTGTTTTTAAATTCAGTACGTACCTGTATTCTACATCTGTTGCAGTGAAAGAATTAGCCCATTGTATCCAACTTGGATGTAAGGCTTTAGCATTGGGAACGCTTGCCTTTTGTTTCAGCCTCCAAGGCTGCAACTGGTGTAATGACTATTATATGTATCCCTTGAGCCAGAGCTCTGTCTCTAACTAGAGCAGTCAGTACTGCTGTCAGAATATTTTCTGTACATGCGAAACGCGTCTTAGCTTTTGTGTACAAGTGAGATTTATATGCTATTGGTACTGTTTCACCTTCATTATAGGATAGATAGGTGTACCCTGCCTCATCATCCACATTTTAAACCAACTCAGTTACTCTGGCTGAAAACAAACCTGGGCTGTTCTTATACCCCTGGGGGAGTTGACAAAATTGCCGCAGGGACCCTAGCTCTGAGAATGCTGTCAAGTATCTGCTCTCAGGCGCTATATTTTGGCAAAAGAATCCATTTGTGATATCTATTGTTTTGTATTTCTTCCGCTCAATGTTATTTATTAATGTGGCACTGTGTGCATTTTGAACTGCAAACGTCTTAGTGCAAGTGTTTAAATGTCTGTAATCTAAAACTAAACAATATGAATAACGAGGAGGAAGTCCTAGAGGCCATTGAGGCAATGGCACCAGGTAAAGCTGCCGGCCCGGATGGTGTGCCTGCGGACCTTTATAAGGCTGACCCAGGGCTTTGGGCGAAAGTTTTAACTAGCGTTTTTAACGCTGCCTCAGAGGCCGGAGCTCCAAGATCATGGGACAAAGCGGTAATTGTCCCTCTTTTTAAAAAGGGTTCAAGAGAGGAGGAGGAGCCAAGATGGCGACCGGGAAGGCAGCGTAGACTCCCGGCTCCGTGAACCTCCGCATCCCGCACGGATATCCTGCACGAGATCCTCAACCTGTGCTACGCGGTCGTGTTTCTGAAGGAGAGTGGCACCCGACTGTGTGACTCCGAGGTTTCTGGCTGCGGTATCGCCGGAGAAACTTTCATTTGAACTTTGCGGCTTGTGCGGCCCTGGAGCCGGGACCTCAGGTGGACGCCGTGGCCGGGTGGCAGTTCAACAACAGCGGCCTGTTGTGACTGGGCGGAGGCGGTCCACCGGAGCGGTGCCAAACTCGGCCTACATTTCGTCGTGGTCGTTTCTACTGTCAAGTGTAGCGGACCGAGTGCATGCCCGTGGGTGCACTTCTCAGATCCTCCGGTGGCTGCCCCTGCCTTTGATGGTGAGCTGCCCGGCCGCCGCCCGTATCCTGCCCTGATCATTGCGGGCCGCCCCCGGATTTTTACGGGAGCGGGTCCGTAGTGGGGACGACTATTGCCCGTGACCACGCAACGGATAACTTTTCGCCTGCCCCCGGAACCCGGTCACCAGCGACGTGGCCATCGAGACACTTGTCCCAGGGTCCCGGCCCCGGTGAGGGTCGGGCATACTTGGCGGCCATCTTGTTGCGATGAAGCCTACCATCCTGTCCGCTGGGTCGCAGCGGGCTTGTGAGAGTGCGACTTTTGGGAGTGTGGCGGCGCGATCGCAGAGAGCTGTGCTGGGATACGGCGACCTCCTCGAGGCCCTTGGTGCTCTTCACTCCTCCTGGATTCATGGTGTCGGGGTCTTGGGGGGTAAGCTCGACGGTGTGGCGTCGGCGTTGGGGCAATGGCGGCCCGCATGTCCGCACGTGCACAGGGACTACCCACACTGCGCACAGGAGGACACTTTGGCGGCCACCCCTGAGGTTAGTGCACGGCTGGACACTCGGGCCAGTATGCTACAGTGTGTTCGTCCGGCTGAGGGCTTGATTTGTCCTGGTGGCATTGGACCTGAGTGGGATGTGGTAGCCTCGTCCCGTACGTGCCCTCCTGCGACCCAGGGACAACTCCAGCAACTATTGTCTGCTTTGGCTGCTTCTGCCTTCCTGGACCTTGAGTGCAGTGCATATCCTGGGGCAGCACTGGGAAGCCTGTTTCTCCACGCTGCGGACTGTGTTGATGCTCAGAGACTTCCACCCCACCTGTGTGCGTCGCGTCTCGGACGTTTTTGGACAATCCTCTACCTTGGAACGTCGGATATGGTGCTGGGTCGAGGGGTAGGCATGGGCAGAATTCCAAAGAGTGGTCAGGGATAAGGCTGATCCTTCAGGGGTGGTCATCTAGTGGACGGGCGGGCTCAGGGGTTGCGCGCTCTCCTGGCATAGCTAACAGCATAATAGGTGCATAATGCTCCCCATCTTTCTTTGAGAAGATCGCTTGTGTGCTGTTTATTGTTCACTTTGGGGGAAACTTACCGTGCGGGAGGGAGAAGCCGGGGGTATGTTTTGAAGGCCCTCCTCCAGTTTATTAATACTTTCTCTACCCCCCCGTCTGGTGGGGTTCTTTTCCTACTTCTTTTTCCCTATTCTCCTATATTTCGGGTCTGGTTCCAGGGCGACAGGCACACTGCTGGGGGGGGGGGCCGTACTCATCTGCAGAGGTGCAGGGTGGGGGGTTGGGGGAGGGGATTCTTTTGTCTTTTATCTCTTTTTCTATGGCCTCCTTTTTCTTCTCTGATTCTTTTTGTTTTTTCTTTTTCTGGGATCAGTGTGATACGCCTCCTTTGCTATGACTCGTTGCCGCTCCATGTGTACCACAATTTCCGGGGTGTTCTCCGGGAGTTCTGGCGGGGGACTGCAGGCGCAACTGCTTATGATATTCTTCCTCATCCTGATGTTTTTGTGTTTACGCCATTGACCTAATAGATTGCTGTAAATCGTTTACGTCTATTACTCTGCATACCTGTAATTGCTGTTTGAAAATTGTCTGGCACCTGATCCTTCTGCCTCGTTTCATTATAAAACGAAAACCTTTTTCTCCTGGTGCCCTACCTACGCTGTTCACAGTATTAGCATCACGATTCTGCTACCCGATGTGCTGCCTGTGTCTACACTTGCCTGTTTTTGCTCTGATTGATTAGCGGCCGGCCCCGGGGGGTTGTAGGCCCATACTTGTTCTCTGTTGAACTGTCAATAAAGGTTTTCAAAAAAAAAAAAAAAAAAGGGTTCAAGAGAAGATCCGGCTTGCTATCGGCCCATTTCTCTCCTGGACTCCGCCGTGAAAGTTATGGGTAAAGTCGTCCTTGCCCGTTTAACATCATGGTTGGTGGAGCACTCTATAATTTCTGATCTACAATATGGGTTCAGAGAAGGGAGGGGAACAGTTGGCCAATGTCTTAACCTACATTTGATCATAGGAAAGTACACGGTCGCTAAGCAGGGGGACCTCCATTTAGCCTTTATGGATTTGTCCACTGCTTTCGACCTTGTCAATCGACAACAGCTATGGGCCTTATTAGCTAGCCTGGGGCTTGACACAGTTCTGATTTCCTTCCTGGCTGTTATCCACGAGGACACAACTGCAGTCGTTCGTTATAGTGAAGACGGAAGTCAGACTGACGCCTGGCAGGTAAAGCGTGGTGTAAGACAGGGGTGTATTTTAGCACCACGACTTTTCTCGCTCTATATCAATAATCTGGGCCCGGTTTTAATTGCAACTAGTAAAGACATTCCGAAAGCCGGCTCCAAAATGATTCCCGCATTGCTATACGCGGATGATACAGTTTTATTGGCTAGAACTGCGAGAGGATTACAAGCACTTTTAAATGGTTTTTATGATTTTATGGTCTCTCTAGACTTATTAATTAATTTTAAAAAATCCCACTCTATGTCGATTGGCTCGGGGAGAGCAAAAAGGGTGAAATTCTTCTGCAATGGGCAGGAATTAACCAAAGTTCAATCCTTTCCCTATTTGGGAATTGCATTTGACGATAGATCATCTTGGGTTATACAACGCGCTCAGAAAAAAAATAATTTAGTCAGAGCCACCGGCGCATTGCTGGGCTTTGCAAAACGCATAGGGTGCAAACCGCTTCCTGCCCTATTAAAAATTTATAGCGCAAAATGTTTGCCCATGGCACTTTATGAAAGCGAGGTCTGGGGTTACAAGGCTGCTCCTAGCATTCAAGTAGTCGAAAATAATTTTTTTCGGAAATTGTTGTCTCTCCCTCTGTCTGCTCCTATTTTTAACATTCATGAGGATTTGGGGATGGGATATGTTGCCGACCAAATAGCTGTCGCACCGCTATTAGGTTGGTTGAGGGTTTGGGCACAACAGCCACCAAACCTTAATCAACAAATTATCGAAGACTGTCTGTCCTTGGAAAAAGCCTTGTCTATCCCGTGGCTACTTTAGATTAAAAACAATCTGAAATCACTCGGCTGTCTGGACCTATTCACCAGCCCTTGTGTTTTAAGTAAAGAACAAATTAAGGCCATTAAGCATCAATTTTTGTCTAGATCAATGTTGTCAAGGGAGGGCGAGGAACTAGGGAAACCGTCAGTTAGGAGGTTTGTTACATTAAGTATGGGGAGTGGGATTCAGCCCTATTTAACTTTTATTAACAAACCTTTCCACATGTTTTTGCTGATAAGGTTTAAGCACGGTGTGCTCCCTTGGCTCTTGGCTTACCCAAAAGGATTTTTTAAGGAGGGAACTTTGGGGCCCTGCCCTTGTGACAATATTTCTGAGCAAAATTTGTTGCATATGTTATTCTTTTGTAAATTTTACTCTTCTCAGCGCAAAAAATTCATTTTGCCAATCTTGAAGAAATGTCAATTTAAGCAAGCGAGGCCTGCATTGATTTATTTACAAATGTTGGACTCTCCTCTGACTTGCTTCGGGGTCGCTTGTTTCATTGTGGGTGCTTTAAGAGCTAGAAACAGGGCTCTGCTTATATAGTTATCCTCTAACGAACATTTTTTTTAAATGTGTTGTTAGGGACAGAGCATTTCAGTAGACATGATTTTTTTAGAATGTATATTTTTGAATGAAGGAATCAATTGTAAAACATACTTTTATTATATAATGCGCCAAACAGTATTGTATTTAATTCTTGTGTTAAATTATATTTTTTGTAATTGCATTTATCTGTATCATGAATTTCTGTCCTGTGCTTGTATGGTTTTAATATTTTAACCGAATAAAGCAAACTTTGACTTTGACTTTGACTTTGAATAGTCTGGTTTTGATACTGGAAACAAAGGGTTATTCATTTGAGAGGTGCATGTTTCAATCCCCCTCTGATATTCAAGTTGATCTAAGATCTCCCTGACTTGTTTTTTGGCTTCTTGCTTTATAGGATACTGCCTTTGTGCAGTTGGAATGTTTTTTGTGGAATAATGTGGTGGGTTGAATCCTCATCCCATCCAACATGGTTTTTGTATAATGCCGGAGCTTAGGTTACCGCCCACTCCCCCGCATATTTATATTTTAAATGTTTTGGAACGTGGTCGGAAAATGCTGGTAAAATTAAATTTTTTCCTCTAGGGCAACCCATGACGAATGCTGGCGGCCAATCTTGTTAAGCTAACAAAATGTCATAGCCAAACGTCAGGTTCTCCAAAAAGAGACCTCTAACTGTCCTACATTTGTCCCCCTCCATTTGGAGTGTTATTTCATACAATTTATGTGGGACACTTAACTTAGTATCAGGTGTTTCCACTGTGACATAATTATTCAAGTCCGCTCTCACCAGAAATTCCATCAGATTCTGGCGAGCTATTGTTACTTCTGCCGCACTGTCTAGCATCGTCAGAGCTCATTTCCTGTTCAGTAGTCGAGTCCTCAGAAATCTGGGCATGTCTAAACTGCTGAAAGGAATGAGAGGAACGTGTATCAGTATCCTGAAACCTGTCAGGTTTCCTAATGTTATCCCTATTCCGAAAGTTATACCTCCTTTCAGATGGCTCCTGTGGAGGAGATATACTCTGGACTGAGATCTGTTGTCTTTAATGTTTTGTTTTTTGTTATTGTCCCACTTCTTTTTAGAAGAAGTAGGTGTCTGCTTGAAAGTCTCCTTCTCAGAGCTCCCCATGAGTTGTGGTTTTAATGCTTTCCCACCCAAACTGTTCCTGCCTAATTCTGCATACGCAGTTTCAATTATTTTGGGTAGTTCCTGCTCCTGTTGTAAAGGACTGAACTCCCTTAGGCATTGACGGAAGGCCACTGATGCTGCTTCCCCTTTAATATTTGCCAGTATTATCGCTGATACCTGGTCATAGTTACCTAGTAACTTCATCCCTAAGTTTAGAGCAGGTTCTGCTCCATACTCATTTTGTATTTGTCTTAACACGTCTGGTAATACTGCTAATGACGGTATACCATGAGTTCTGGTATATATGGCAGCGAAAACTGTACCCCACGAGGTACATTCCTCTAGTTGTGGTGAGATCCCCATGGGCAAGCAGATTGTTAGCATTCTGTGTTTTTCATAAGGGCTAGTATTTGGGAATAGTGCTTCTAGCTGTGTTATTTTCTGAGCTATCCAGAATGGCATTTGTTCACGTTTTGTGGGCATTTTACCCATTACTGCGTGTAACGTTTGTGGTGTAATTTTAGTTGTTGTGCTTTGAACTCGAGTTGTATTTGTTGTTGCTATTGCTGGCTGGACTGTAAATGTCCTCATGACGTATTGCGTCATGTTTCTGTAAAGTTTTATTAATTCTTTGTGACAAATGAGTAAGTCTGGTCTTGGCATTGTCTCAATGTCAGGCAGTGGTGTTTAAGTTGCCAACATTGGCCATGTCTTCTTATATGGGGTAGGGTGCCTTTAAACCAGTATAGGTGTTCCTGGTACGTAAGCGGAACCTCTATGTCCTCAAATGGACAATATTCCGCTGGTGCATCCCCTTCTGTGTAGAAGTGAAATATTTTTGTTCTTGCATTTGTTGCTGGGAATGTAACCCATGAATAAAACACCTCTGCTCTGTATGATTCGTGTGCCTCGATCATGAAAGCTACTATGCCACCCCTGGCTGTTACACCATGCGCAAGCAGTTTCAAGGTGACTGTGTTTCTAAAATTCCCTGCAATCGGAATTGCATCTGCATTTTCTTCTTCATCTGAGAGGTGCATTTCTCTTTTTAGAGACAAAGAATTATTCCAGGAAGTTTAGGATAAGGTGTTTGCACAATTTTAGGAACTTTGTGTCCTTCAAGATTGATTAACCAACAGCCAATAAATAGGATGTTTGCCTACTCAGCTGCTGCGGAATTTAGGCTACCCACTCCAGACGTCTCTGGTGTTTTGTGAATAGGGATTTCTGAGAATAGCATGACTGAAGTACTCAGATTCTATTGTTAAATAAGTACCCAACCAACGCTGGGTGCCATGTCGTGTTGTTCCTATAGACAATATACAGGACCTGCGCGTTTAGACAGCATACACTGTGGGATTGGTGTCAGACAAACTCTGATCACTCCCACCGGGTATGTTAGCCTTTCTGTATCAGCTAGCTCACAGTGCCACTATAGTCTCCTCTTACCAAGGAGAGAAAAGTTTCTGGCAACCTCAGAACATGACAACACTGAAGACCATGGAAACAATATAGTACTTTTCACTCAGTCACTCGTGCTTGTTTAGTTTCTCTCAGAGAGATACACCGAATAAAACAAGCTGGGCGTTTTCAATAATCATTTATTGAACAGTTGTTATTCTGGTGTAGAATAGATGTGCTGCAACAACCGTTAGACAGTATAAGATATAAATGATTAACAGTACTATGAAAGTAAAAGGATGGTATAGTTCTACTATCTTACTAAAATCATGAATACATTAAAGTATATAAAACACATGGTAAAAGATGCGTACTCCTACGATGCCTCCCTATCTAGATGTACCTAAATGTACCTAGCATGGGTGTAGCTGTTATGCCAAGAATTCCTCTAGGATCTAGTCAACCCCATTACTTTAAGTGAGACTGTGGGAGCACTTCCTTGTCTCGAGTTGGACACCCTGCGAGGGATGTTAGACCACTGCGAGCTGGAGCATCTGCATGCAAGAACCTCAGCGTCTCTTGTCAGTGTGTCGGCTGGGAAGTCTCGATCTCCTCTAGCTATCTTAGCAAGATGTGATGTATATATACCCATAGGTCTCCCCTGGGGTCCTACCTTGCTTTGTTACTGTGTCAGCCTAAGGATGAACGTTGAAAATGGGTGGTGGGCGCACTCGTTTTTTAGGAGATAAACTGAGATTATGACGGTAGGCGTGCAATATTGCCTTATGCTTGCGTGGCACGTGGTATGAAGGAAAGGGGGTGGCCTAGTATAAAATTTACCAGGACTGCAATATGCACAGCTATAAAATTGTTTCAAACATTTAATTCATTTCACTTCAAAATAAACAATGATCATATGCAATTTTATCATGTGAGCTTCCACAATATACATAATCATTCAATGTGTATACATTTATACAGTAATAAACACAAGTTACTGATTAAGTAATTTTTCAAACACCCAATGCATTTCGGGACATTTGTGGTCCCTTCTTCAGGGGTAAACTGTTGGAGAAGAAAGGAGAGTGTATATCAGAATCTGCACGGTGCGTGAACAGAATGTCGTGTTTTTTAATTTAATAATGAGGTATACGATACCTTTCAGTAGTTCACATGAGTTACATGTTCGTATTCTGAGGAGAGAGTTCAAAACAATGGAAGTATAAGAACAACTAATCTCTCTGTTAGTTAATAATGATAAATAATGCAAGGAACCCCGATATCGTACCTGGACAGTTATGTCATTTTACACGATTTTCATGTTGCTAACAGGGAAGAATCTGCAGAAATAAAAGCTCTATATTAACTGCGTTGTGTGAAGCATTATGTCTGGATACACTCAATGCTTAAAGCAAAGCTCACCTTGATAACAACAGTTCAGGTGGCGGTAAAAACCGTTACTGGAGCAGTGTATTACTGATCTGAAAATAAAGGACAAACCTTATATTCCAGTCAAATCTTTAAGTGCAAGCCCATAGAAATGGGGTCATAAAGTATAACGTCCTTACCGATTCAAAGAAACGTTCGTGATGAAATGTGTTTCCCTCGGTCGAGGTTAGTAGTTCATCAGTATCAGGTGAATAAATAGTCGCGCTGTAAAGCGTAGACATAGAAACTAAAGAAAGACTACGAAGCACCATGATCGCGAAGAAAGATTCAAGCGTTACCTCTGCGCTCGATACAAATCTACAAAATCTATTCACCTTAAGTGAAGTGTGTAGATCATCTGGTTGAAAAATAGAATGTTATTAGAACCATCTAAAATGGTTCGAATAATTTTCAGAATAGAATGAAGGCGCGATGAAGCTTGCTTAGTGTGCACGGGTCGTTTGTCAATAAAGTTCTGAAAAAAATGGAACCTGAACGAATATTGTTGATGGATGTATATAAGTTGTGCGGCCGCCAGAGTGTACCTGGCTTCATAAAATAGTGTGAGTGAGCGTAGTTTATACACTGAATGTCAGCAACAGTATATCAATTTAAACATAATCAGATAATACAGATCATATGAATCATATGGTCAAACATAACGTCAACAATTATAAGACATCATCATAATCAGATATTACGTTTTATGGTCTATGTCTAAGGGAGTTCAGGAAAAAAGGACCAGTGTGTGGGGAAATGTATGTGCGTGTAATGTCAGGTAGGAAATAAACGTGGGTTGAATGCATTATAGGTTAAAGTACTTTCTAATTGAGTCGGGGTCCCAGAGTGGAACAAGTATCAGATATGAATATTCTTTTTAGAGAAAGCAAGCCATTTCAAATTTGTCGTTGAGTCCGTGCGGAGTAAGGGTTTTCAGCTTCTTAATCCAGAATGCCTCTCTTTGTAAAAGATACTTTGAATTGTCGCGATCTGTGTGTTTTGGTACTTCTTCGATGATCTGAAATTTCAGTTGGGCAATTTGGTGCCGTGATTCCTCCCAATGTGTCGCTAAGCTAGACGTCGTACTTTTGGTGCGTATTTTGCTTTTATGTTCCGTCAATCTGATTTTCATTTTCCTCTCTGTTTTACCGACGTATAGTAGCCCACAAGGGCATTTTATTGTGTAAATAACATTTTCTGAGTTGCATGTTGTGTTGCTGTGAATTTTAATTTTTTGACCCGTGGATGGATGCAATAAAGTATCACCTGTTATTACATTGTTGCAATGTGTACAGTTCCAGCATTTCTGTGTGCCTTTACTTGGTTCAAGAGTCCTTATTGGTTTTTGTTTTTTGGATAATAATTCTTTCAAGTTTTGGGCTCTTGTGAAGGCGAATAGTGGTTTCTCTTTGAAGAGATTTTTGAAATCAGTTTCCAATTGGAGTAAGTTCCAGTGCTTGTTGATAGTTTGTTTAATCTTCCTGGATGCTGTGGAGTATTTAGAGACAAAAACTGTACGTGTGCTCGTGTCTTTTGGAACTTTCTTCAGCAACTCTTCACGTGGTCGGGTCTTGACTTTGTTTAGTTGTTCTAAAACAAGTTTCTCAGGATATCCTCTGTCTGTATAGTTCTTTATTTGTTGATGCCATGTGGATTCACATGCCATATCTGTAGAAGAAATTCTTCTAGTTCGCAAAAATTGGGACACTGGTAAATTCCGGATCAACGAAGGAGGATGGAAACTGCTAAAAAGCAGAGCATTATTTCTGTCTGTTGGTTTTTTGTACACACTCGTTTGTATTTCGCCTTCTCCAATGTCAATCCATACGTCTAAAAAAGCAATGGATTTGCGGCTTATTGTATGAGTGAATTGAATTCGAGGATCGATCAGGTTAAGTGTCCGTATGTTGTTGATAAGTTCTGGTTCTGACTGATTCCAAATGAGGAAGATGTCATCTATAAAGCGTTTGAAGAATATAAGGCCTTCTTTCCATGTGGGGTCCCGGAGGATATAGTCATGTTCGAATTTTGCCATATACGTATTAGCGTATGCTGGTGCTCCTGGAAATCCCATAGATGTTCCATTTAGTTGTATGTAGAACTTTTCATCCCAACAAAAATAGCTGTTTTGTAAGCAAAACTCCAGTAGTTGTGTAATGAAATGCTTAGGTATTTGTGTATTTTCT
This sequence comes from Triturus cristatus, assembly GCF_964204655.1. Lineage (NCBI taxonomy): Eukaryota > Metazoa > Chordata > Amphibia > Caudata > Salamandridae > Triturus > Triturus cristatus. The sequence continues at coordinate 889,640,536 of NC_140584.1, read as the reverse complement.
TGTTGCAATAAAGCCCATTCAACTGCTTCAATTCCGTTAGCATGTGGTATCGAAGTGTATAATGCTACTACATCAATAGTGCATAAAATCCAATTTTCTGTATTTAGGTGATTAAACATTTGTAAATTTCTCAGGAAGTCCGTAGTATCTTCAATGTAAGTCTCCCAGTTTTGAACAAATGACTGTAAGAATGTATCGATAAACCTGCCTGGTTTTTCAAATATTGAGTCGCATCCGGAGACGATAGGTCTAAATGGAGGATCCATCAAATTTTTGTGGATCTTTGGTAGTAGGTAAATTTTTGGTCTCCTTGGGAAGTCAGTCCAAAGGTATTTTTTGGTTGGTAAGTCAATCCAATTGAGTTCTTCCGCTTTATCCAGCATGAGATTGAGATTGTTGGAAATTTCCTTTGTAGGGTCTTTATCAAGTTTTCCATAAGTGTCTTCGTTTGTAATGTGTTCAAGAACTTTCCTTTGGTAATGCTCGGAGTTCATGATTACTAATCCTCCCCCTTTATCTGCTTTTGATATTGTAATTGTTGGGTTTCTGGCTAGTCTGATTAAAACACTTTTTTCCGCTCTACTCAGATTGTTTGTTTTGCTGGAATATTTTATCTTTTTTAGGTCTTGTTGTACCAATAGTTCAAATGTGTCCAGAGTTTTGTGGGACACTGGAGCAACAAAAGTGCTCTTTGGTTTGAAAATTGGGAGTGATACATCTGTAGTAGAGTTATCCGATGTGTCTTGGGGGCAAATGTTGGTGAAAAAATTACGAAGTCTCAAAATTCTCATAAATTTATAAAGAGCTACTTCTGTCTCCAATTCTGTGCTGTTATAGGTACTCACAAAGGACATTCCTTTGTTCAGTACATTTTCTTCGAACGATGTTAGTTTTAGAGAAGAAATATTTATGATAAGGCTTTTGTTTGGCTCCTCAGACCCTTTTTGCTTTTGTCTTTGTCCTTTTCCTCTCCTTGTTTTTCGGTACCGCTGGCAATATTGCACGCCTACCGTCATAATCTCAGTTTATCTCCTAAAAAACGAGTGCGCCCACGACCCATTTTCAACGTTTTCACTTTTGCGACTTTGGTGGACTGCACCGCACAAAAATGTCTTTCGAATCTATTTCCAGTATCACTGAAAATCGAGCTACAACTAAAGTTTACACAACAGAAGACGCAAATGAAATTTACAACTTAATAAAGGAGACAAAATCATTTGACGCACAGAGCGGATCAGTCACACAACAATTACGCCAACTGGAATATCTCACCAGAAGAGAATTGAACCAACGTTTACACGCTTCTACACTAATACAATACCATCGAGTCAAACGGATCCCGCGTGGTTTAAGATTATCAATACGTCCAATGCTTTTCAGGCTTCAAAACAACCCACAATTCATGGAAAAATGGTATTCCATTTTAAATAAATGTTCTCTGGATCTGATACTGCTGATAATTGAGGAACTGTCCAAAACAATTCGGGATTTAGAAGAAGAAATAAACACTTTAAAAACTGAACTATCAACAAGAATGGAAGTTGAACCATGGGGACAATTCCTAGAAAGTCTCAACCTTAAACTAGAGAAATATGGAAAAGAGTTACAAGAAACCAAATTGCGAAAATTTAAGAGAGATACAATTGATTATAAGCTGAATGAAGTTTATACTTGGGCCGATGTATACACACAACGAAGATTTACCACCAAAAAAACCACCCAAGCATCCTCAGAGGAAAGTGTCGTATCCGATTCAGATATTGATACTCAGAGAGCTTCATTTACAGGCAGCGCTAGTTCAAAATCTACGACTAAACCACCAACAGAAAGTTCGTCAGGCGCAACACCTAGCACTTCAGGTTCTTCATCTTCTTTTTTGGACTCCAGCAGAGAGCAAGGGAGACCCCCAGACAAGAGTCAAACCAAAACAACTAGCGGTACCGAAAAACAAGGAGAGGAAAAGGACAAAGACAAAAGCAAAAAGGGTCTGAGGAGCCAAACAAAAGCCTTATCATAAATATTTCTTCTCTAAAACTAACATCGTTCGAAGAAAATGTACTGAACAAAGGAATGTCCTTTGTGAGTACCTATAACAGCACAGAATTGGAGACAGAAGTAGCTCTTTATAAATTTATGAGAATTTTGAGACTTCGTAATTTTTTCACCAACATTTGCCCCCAAGACACATCGGATAACTCTACTACAGATGTATCACTCCCAATTTTCAAACCAAAGAGCACTTTTGTTGCTCCAGTGTCCCACAAAACTCTGGACACATTTGAACTATTGGTACAACAAGACCTAAAAAAGATAAAATATTCCAGCAAAACAAACAATCTGAGTAGAGCGGAAAAAAGTGTTTTAATCAGACTAGCCAGAAACCCAACAATTACAATATCAAAAGCAGATAAAGGGGGAGGATTAGTAATCATGAACTCCGAGCATTACCAAAGGAAAGTTCTTGAACACATTACAAACGAAGACACTTATGGAAAACTTGATAAAGACCCTACAAAGGAAATTTCCAACAATCTCAATCTCATGCTGGATAAAGCGGAAGAACTCAATTGGATTGACTTACCAACCAAAAAATACCTTTGGACTGACTTCCCAAGGAGACCAAAAATTTACCTACTACCAAAGATCCACAAAAATTTGATGGATCCTCCATTTAGACCTATCGTCTCCGGATGCGACTCAATATTTGAAAAACCAGGCAGGTTTATCGATACATTCTTACAGTCATTTGTTCAAAACTGGGAGACTTACATTGAAGATACTACGGACTTCCTGAGAAATTTACAAATGTTTAATCACCTAAATACAGAAAATTGGATTTTATGCACTATTGATGTAGTAGCATTATACACTTCGATACCACATGCTAACGGAATTGAAGCAGTTGAATGGGCTTTATTGCAACAAGAAAATACACAAATACCTAAGCATTTCATTACACAACTACTGGAGTTTTGCTTACAAAACAGCTATTTTTGTTGGGATGAAAAGTTCTACATACAACTAAATGGAACATCTATGGGATTTCCAGGAGCACCAGCATACGCTAATACGTATATGGCAAAATTCGAACATGACTATATCCTCCGGGACCCCACATGGAAAGAAGGCCTTATATTCTTCAAACGCTTTATAGATGACATCTTCCTCATTTGGAATCAGTCAGAACCAGAACTTATCAACAACATACGGACACTTAACCTGATCGATCCTCGAATTCAATTCACTCATACAATAAGCCGCAAATCCATTGCTTTTTTAGACGTATGGATTGACATTGGACAAGGCGAAATACAAACGAGTGTGTACAAAAAACCAACAGACAGAAATAATGCTCTGCTTTTTAGCAGTTTCCATCCTCCTTCGTTGATCCGGAATTTACCAGTGTCCCAATTTTTGCGAACTAGAAGAATTTCTTCTACAGATATGGCATGTGAATCCACATGGCATCAACAAATAAAGAACTATACAGACAGAGGATATCCTGAGAAACTTGTTTTAGAACAACTAAACAAAGTCAAGACCCGACCACGTGAAGAGTTGCTGAAGAAAGTTCCAAAAGACACGAGCACACGTACAGTTTTTGTCTCTAAATACTCCACAGCATCCAGGAAGATTAAACAAACTATCAACAAGCACTGGAACTTACTCCAATTGGAAACTGATTTCAAAAATCTCTTCAAAGAGAAACCACTATTCGCCTTCACAAGAGCCCAAAACTTGAAAGAATTATTATCCAAAAAACAAAAACCAATAAGGACTCTTGAACCAAGTAAAGGCACACAGAAATGCTGGAACTGTACACATTGCAACAATGTAATAACAGGTGATACTTTATTGCATCCATCCACGGGTCAAAAAATTAAAATTCACAGCAACACAACATGCAACTCAGAAAATGTTATTTACACAATAAAATGCCCTTGTGGGCTACTATACGTCGGTAAAACAGAGAGGAAAATGAAAATCAGATTGACGGAACATAAAAGCAAAATACGCACCAAAAGTACGACGTCTAGCTTAGCGACACATTGGGAGGAATCACGGCACCAAATTGCCCAACTGAAATTTCAGATCATCGAAGAAGTACCAAAACACACAGATCGCGACAATTCAAAGTATCTTTTACAAAGAGAGGCATTCTGGATTAAGAAGCTGAAAACCCTTACTCCGCACGGACTCAACGACAAATTTGAAATGGCTTGCTTTCTCTAAAAAGAATATTCATATCTGATACTTGTTCCACTCTGGGACCCCGACTCAATTAGAAAGTACTTTAACCTATAATGCATTCAACCCACGTTTATTTCCTACCTGACATTACACGCACATACATTTCCCCACACACTGGTCCTTTTTTCCTGAACTCCCTTAGACATAGACCATAAAACGTAATATCTGATTATGATGATGTCTTATAATTGTTGACGTTATGTTTGACCATATGATTCATATGATCTGTATTATCTGATTATGTTTAAATTGATATACTGTTGCTGACATTCAGTGTATAAACTACGCTCACTCACACTATTTTATGAAGCCAGGTACACTCTGGCGGCCGCACAACTTATATACATCCATCAACAATATTCGTTCAGGTTCCATTTTTTTCAGAACTTTATTGACAAACGACCCGTGCACACTAAGCAAGCTTCATCGCGCCTTCATTCTATTCTGAAAATTATTCGAACCATTTTAGATGGTTCTAATAACATTCTATTTTTCAACCAGATGATCTACACACTTCACTTAAGGTGAATAGATTTTGTAGATTTGTATCGAGCGCAGAGGTAACGCTTGAATCTTTCTTCGCGATCATGGTGCTTCGTAGTCTTTCTTTAGTTTCTATGTCTACGCTTTACAGCGCGACTATTTATTCACCTGATACTGATGAACTACTAACCTCGACCGAGGGAAACACATTTCATCACGAACGTTTCTTTGAATCGGTAAGGACGTTATACTTTATGACCCCATTTCTATGGGCTTGCACTTAAAGATTTGACTGGAATATAAGGTTTGTCCTTTATTTTCAGATCAGTAATACACTGCTCCAGTAACGGTTTTTACCGCCACCTGAACTGTTGTTATCAAGGTGAGCTTTGCTTTAAGCATTGAGTGTATCCAGACATAATGCTTCACACAACTCAGTTAATATAGAGCTTTTATTTCTGCAGATTCTTCCCTGTTAGCAACATGAAAATCGTGTAAAATGACATAACTGTCCAGGTACGATATCGGGGTTCCTTGCATTATTTATCATTATTAACTAACAGAGAGATTAGTTGTTCTTATACTTCCATTGTTTTGAACTCTCTCCTCAGAATACGAACATGTAACTCATGTGAACTACTGAAAGGTATCGTATACCTCATTATTAAATTAAAAAACACGACATTCTGTTCACGCACCGTGCAGATTCTGATATACACTCTCCTTTCTTCTCCAACAGTTTACCCCTGAAGAAGGGACCACAAATGTCCCGAAATGCATTGGGTGTTTGAAAAATTACTTAATCAGTAACTTGTGTTTATTACTGTATAAATGTATACACATTGAATGATTATGTATATTGTGGAAGCTCACATGATAAAATTGCATATGATCATTGTTTATTTTGAAGTGAAATGAATTAAATGTTTGAAACAATTTTATAGCTGTGCATATTGCAGTCCTGGTAAATTTTATACTAGGCCACCCCCTTTCCAGCCTAAGGATGAAGTCAGGCTTGAACTTTGTACATAGATTTTATACAGAAGATGGTAGTCCTGCTGTGCATAATTTATGAGATTCCGAATTAGGGAAAACCCGCGTTCTGAATACAGTGTAGTATCTAGGTAAAAGGTCAGTCCCTGTAAATGTAGGGAGAGAATATAGGTGAAGGGTAACAAGTTTACCGAGGCCTATATTATAGTACCTATATGGAATATAACAGTTCCGTCGAAGTTCCCGGACCTGTGTATTGTCCATCCAGTCCGACGCTTCCTGCGCTGAACCAAAAAACAGAGCTTTTCCTTTATGCTCAACTCAGAGCTTGGCAGGACACAGGAGACTGTTTATCACTCCAGCCTCCCTAATCCACCTCATCACCGCTAAGAAGGTGCGTAGTTGATCCTGTACACTTTGCGTGTAGTCTGGGAAGACTGCGATATGGTGTCCCTCATAATGCAAGTTGGTCTTGGTTTGGGTGGATTGCAGGAGCATGTCCCCATCCCTATAGTTGAAAAATCGGGCTATGATGGCCCTCGGTGGGGCCCCCAGGTGTGGGGGAAGGGCCAGTGCCCTCTGCGCTCTCTCAATATCAAAGAACTTGGGGGCATATTATCAAGCACGGCGTTAAAATTATCGCCGCTTTAGCGCAGAAAACTGCCGCTAAAGCGGCGATAATGGGCTTGATAATATGCCGCAGAGAATTCCAATAGAAGCCCATGTTGACACCAGAACATGGGCTTCTATGGGAATTCTCAAGGGCATATTATCAAGCCCATTATCGCCACTTTTCCGTTTCTTGATAATATGCCCCTTGGATGGTTTGCCTGGTGCCAACACTTTTGTTATCCAGTCCTCCAAAATTAGTTCCACGTAGGGTTCCTCCGCTCGTTCCGGGAATCCTACAAATCTTAAATTGTTTCTTGGTGAGTGGCCTTCCTGATCCTCAGCAAGCTCGTCCAGTTTAATTGTCTTCTTCTGGAGCTCCATGACCGCCTCTCGCAGAGCTTTGACCTCTGACTGAAGGACGTCTACGTTTTGTTCTGTCGTGGTGACCCTATCTGAAACCTCACATCTGAGAAGGTTGACATCAATCGCTACTGCATCAATCCTGGTCACCATCTCATACCTCGCAGTCCATACGGCCATCAGGATGTCACTCAGAGAGGGATCCCGCAGTTCCTCCCCCAGCACCACCTCAGCATCATCTTCACCTTGTGTGTCCCGTTGGTTAGGGCCCTGGGGAAGGGGCTGCGCATGGTTCAATATTTTGTTGGATTGCACCCTGTTACCTTTATCCTTAACCATGATGAATAGTAGTGGCCCACTGCTTCAGGGCCAACCAGGACAAGCACCTCCCCAGAGCGCCTCACACAATATCTTCCGCTTATAGCACTCAGGTTTACCTTCTTACCTATATCCCAACTGGCTCTTGGTCCATTATATCAGTTGTGGTGCACCCCAGGTGCTAAGCCCTTCCAGGTCTCCCCCTAGGCCCGCGGACAGCCACAGGCCGATCCACACTTGCCTTCCAGCTGTCACGTATCCGTCGCCTTCCAGGGCTGGGCGTCTAGCCAAGGAGTGTTTTTAGTCGTCTCCCCTCTTCAAGTCGATGTCCCCTGCACTCCAGAGGCCTGCTAGCACTTCACCTGCTTTATCTGGCATTTTTTGTTTGGTGTGACTAAGTCCTGTAGACTGGCCCTTCACCGATACATGTCTTCCTGCCTCCCTAGGTTCTTTCACCAGGTGTAGCCCCTCAGGACGCATTGCCTTAGCCACGGCTGGGTCACCAGGCACCCACAGCCCTTGGTCCCGGCCGCCCACCCTTCCACCAACCGCTTCTCTGGCAGCCCTTAAACGGTGCCCCATTGGCATCTACCTTAGGGATAGGGCACTCCATTTAGCTCGTTCCTCTGGGTGGGGGCTGTCCATTGTCTGAGGATCCGTCAGCGCTGCCACTGGCTGTGTCTTCGCAGGTTCAAGTTGCGGGGGCAGTCGCTTCTTACTGTATTCCCCTACTCACCAGGGCCCTTATTCACCATAGTTCGCCCCCAGGGAGCCCCCCACTCACCAGGGTCAGGATCTCCACCTCTCCGCTCCACTTGGGACAGGCTTCTCGTGCCCTTTCGGAATATTCACACCCGGGGACCCACCTCACCTCTGCGCGCTCCTATCGGCGAAAGCAGGTCCCAGCCTCAGTAGCCCCCCCTCATGATATTCCCCTGTTCACCCGGGCCCTTATGCCTCAGAGTTTGCCACCAGGGAGCCCCCCAGGAACCAGGGTCAGGAATTCCACCTCTCCACTCTGTTTAGGGTCAGGCTTCTCGTTCCTTTTCAGAGTATTCACTCCCGGGGACCCACCTCACCTCAGCTTGCTCCTGTCAGCGAGAGCGGGTCCCGGCACATCGGTGCTGCAGCCTCTCCACCGCTCGGCCATTCCGTTGCTCCACTTGTAGGTTCCCAGGCCTCACGGTACAAGGACCTCCAGGATCACAATGCGGCTGGGGAACCACCCTCGGGTCCGCGTAAGCAGGGCTGGGCAGGACACCCGGGCTGGGGCACCAGTGTTCAGTACGAGAGCCACCGCACCAGGAAAATTGCAGCCTCACGAGCAGATATTCCAGCTACGGCACCTTTCACAGCCGGTTTGCTGCAGTCTGGGGAGCGATTCTCGGTTTGAGGGATCCCCCCAGCCAGGCCGATGAATGTAGCGAAGTCGGTGCCTAATAGCACCGCATGATTATTAAGGATTTTGTTGCGTTGGACGGAGATTCACAAGGCAGGTCCTATTCTGCCATCTTGTTGGCCACGACCCCTGAGCTAACTTCAAGGTTGTTTTGCAGATGACAAGGACTGTCACATACGTGGGGAAAATAGGCATAAAGCTAAAGTTTGAAAAGATATGTCTAGAAATCGTGTAGCTTGCATGGATGATGAAGATGAAACTCCTGAAACAGACTGTGTATTGAAAACACTGGGAATGTAAGATAGAAGAGACCCAGTTCAGAACTATTGGTGAATGGGGCAGTGGTAAAATTAATGATGGATCCTTGATCAAAGTAAAAAAAATCCAAAAGCCTTATTTGGCAAAATGTGGCCAAGTACCCCCTTAAAACCAGGTGATATTCAACCAAAGGGTTATCGGGGAGGTAAGATACGAATTGTAGGTTTCATAGATTCTTCATATTCATTCAAAGGATGTGTGATGCCTTGAAAGATCTATGTGTCAGTATAGGATGCAGCCATAATTTGTTGGGTACAGCAGAATGACTTGCACATAGTTCTTGATCCTAGATCTGATGAATAGGTTGTAGTGATACAAGATAAGGGGGATCTTGATGACATAATGAATACATTTACAGGCTTTCAGAGAAATATTGGATACCTGAATTTCTGTTAGGCAGAACATAAGGAAAGTTCCCATTGTTTTATGGGATGAAGTAAGGAAAATGTTAGATGAAGTACAAAAATAAAGGGATCATTGAAGTGGAGAAGCTTCTGAGTGGCTTTCTTCTGTGAGAATTGCAAAGAAAGGGGGTGGTTTGGGATTTTGTATGAACTTGAGGATCTGTACAAGTGCATAGTATTGGACAGTTTCCCTTACCAAGTATAAAATGGTCCTGCCATTTAACCATGCCAAATATTTCACCAATTTAGATCACAAATCTGGATATCATCAGATTAAATTACACCCCAAGACCTAAAGCCTCATGGCATTAGTCACACTTGAAGGGGTATTCCAATATATCAGGCTTCCTTTTGGCTTGGCATCAGCTTCAAGCATTTTCCAGCACATGATGCACACGTTATTTAAAGACATATCTAAGTCAGTTTTTTCCTGGACGATATTTTGATTTTTGGAGCAAAAGGAGAGGAACATAATAATGTGTTGGTAAAAGTGTTAAATGTGCTGCGGGAAGCCGGTTTAAATCTTTGCAAAGAGAAGTGTTAATTTTTAATAAAAAAGATTTAATATATGTGATACACCACTTCAGTACACAGTGTCAATACCAAGGAAGATATGGCAAAATCCATCAGGCTTGCCTCATCTTCTCAGGAAAAATACCAATTGTGATCCTTCATGGGCTTAACTGAATATTACGCTAGATTTGGTAGTGGTTTTTTGCAAAAGACAGAATCCATGGGAGAATATTAAGGAAGGGTAAGGAATCTGTGTGAAGTGAAAGACAACAGAATGTCTTTACAAATATCAAGTCAGAAATTGTGAATTCACAAATACGAGCCCATTTGATCCCAAAGATACAAGCATTCTGAATGTAGAGATGTTAGTGCTCATGGGTTAGGAGCGATATCTCACGAATCAAAGATGGAGTAGAAATACCAGTAGCTTTTGCCACAGACATTAAGTTGTACTGAAAGCAATTACGCTTCGATTGAGAGAGAAGCTCTAGCAGCTCCATGGGGTGCTGAAGATTTTTGCACTTATTTGTGGGATATGTGTTTCAGGTTACATATGAGTCACAAAACTTTGTTCAAGGTTGTGCAATCAGGAGGGGCTGACAGGGTGTCTGCACGAGTTGGCCAGATTTTCTTCTTGTCTATCAGAGCTTCAGTACAAAATAGAATATGTATCAGGGTGGAGAAATATGCAAGCCAATTGTCTATCAAGATTACCACTGGATTTAGAGAATGTTGAAGGAGGATCATGCAAATTTGATAACATGGAATGTGCCATAGCGAGTGCTGAGGATGCTATGGAAGGAGAGTGTGGTGCCATTACGCAAAAAGAGTGGGAAAATGCTGCACAAGTTGACACCATATTTCAAGAGTTGGTAAGGAGTCTACGTCAAGGATTGAAAAGGGAATCTAATGTGATGGTCTCATTGCGTAGTTATGTAAAACTTCGAGATTAATTGAGTATGGGTGCATCTGATGTATCACTCATAGAAGGAAGGCATGTACTCTGTAAGGTGTAAAGAAGAAATTAATCTGATCTGCTCATGAGGTACATTTAGGGCAGTCGCTCACGAAAAGACATTTAAAAGATAGATTTTGCTAGCCTCACATAGCTAATGATGTTAGGGAGTGAGTGGAAGGTTGCACGTTATGTAGGAAGAGTGAGAAGTGTCAGAACGTTGTAGATGAAGCAATGGGATTCTTGACTTATGCAGGAGGTGTGTGAGTGAAGGTGTGAGGGTATTACATAGGTCCAAGGGAGTATTTGCATGATTCTGAAACTTTTGCAATTTTTGTAGTCAATGTATTTTCAAGATGGATGATAATGGAGTTTGTGAGGACAGTTAATCCAGAGAGTGTGATCAAGGTTCTGAAGAAAAGTTTCTTAAGAGAGGGATGTCCTGGTCTTGTAATAACTGACAATGGGGCCCAGCTTACTTTAACAATGGTGCAAGAATGTTTCAGTAGAATCAGTCTTGACCCTATTCCTCATGGGAGTAGTCCAGCCCGAACTGCCAAGCCAGGTCTTCCCTGAACCGGAAACAAGCATCCTGGGACCGGTTTCAGGGTAATATCCTCATCAGCCAGGCTAGATTGAATTCTGTTGCAAAGTGAGCAAGGGACCCACGTCTGGGCATACCCTGCCAACTTAGGGCGAACAAAGCACACATAAAGGGGTGATGGACGGAGCGCTGAAACTTTTCAAACACTCACCCCCAGTCACAGATCTGAGTTGAATCCATCATCGTTCTTTAGGTCACTTCGCCAACCCAGTTCTGACCCAGCCATATGCAAATGTCCAGCCCGAACTGCCAAGCCAGGTCTTCCGTGGACTGGAAACAAGCATCTAGGGCACCGGTTTCGGGGTAACCCCCCTAATCAGCAAGACTAGCTTGAATCCAGTGGCAAAGTGTTCAACGGGACCCACGTCTGGGCACACCCTGCCAATTTAGGGTGAACAAAGCAAACACAAGGAGATGATGCAAGGAGTGCTGAAACATTTCAGACACTCACCCCCAGTCACAGATCTGGGTTAAATCCATCATCGTTCTTTAGCTCACTTCGCCACCCCAGTTCAGACCCAGCCATATGCAAATCATTTTTTATTCTATTCCTCATGGGTAGAGTCCAGCCTGAACTGCCAAGCCAGGTCTTCCATGCACCAGAAACTAGCATCTTGGGACAGGTTTTGGGGTAACACCCCTCAAAAGCCAGGCTAGCTTCGAATCCAGTGACAAAGTGAGCAAGCGGCTCACGTCTGGGGATACCCTGCCAACATAGGGGAAACAAAGCAAACACAAGGAGATGATGGATGGTGCGCTGATTCTTTTCAGAAACACTCCCCCAGTCACAGATCTGGGTTGAATCATCATTACTCTTTAGCTCACTTCGCCACCACACTTCGGACCAAGCCATATGCCAATCAGTCTTCACTCTATTCCTCATGGGAATAGTCCAGCCCGAACTGCCAAGATAGGTCTTCCCAGGACTTGAAACAAGCATCCTGGGACCGGTTTCAGGGTAACACCACTCATCAGCCAGTCTAGCTTGAATCCAGCAGCAAAGTGTGCAAGGAACCAAAGCCTGGGCATACCCTGCCAAATTAGGGCAAACAAAGCAAACATAAGGAGGTGATGGACGGAGCGCTGAAACTTTTCAGACACTCACCTTCAGTCACAGATGTTGGTTGAATCCATCATCGTTCTTTAACCTCTTCCATGCTCATGACGTCTCCCGGCCATCATGAGCTCACGGTGGGCGTGTGCGGATGACGGCCGGGAGACGTCATGACCACGCCCGCGATCGGAAGGCCAGCACCGCGGAAGCGCTGCGGCGGAATTTCCGCCGCAGCGAAGAGGTTAACTCACTTCACCACCCCAGTTCAGACCCAGCCATATGCAACTCAGTCTTGACTCTATTCCTCAAGGGAATAGTCCAGCCCGAACGGCCAAGCCAGGTCTTCCCTGGACCTCAAACAAGCATTCAGGGACCAGTTTCGAGGTAAAACCCCTCATGAACCAGGCTAGCTTGAATTTAGTGGCAAAGTGAGCAAGGGACCCATGTCTGGGCATACCCTTCCAACTTAGGACAAAGAAAGCAAACACAAGGAGATGATGGAGGGTGCACTGAATCTTCTCAGACATTCACCGCTAGTCACAGATCTGGGTTGAATCCATCTTTGTTCTTTAGCTCACTTCGCTACCCCAGTTCAGACCCAGCCATATGCAAATCAGTCTTTACCCTATTCCTCATGGGAATAGTCCAGCTCAAACTGCCAAGCCAGGTCTTCCTTGGACCACAAACAAGCATACTGGGACTGATTTTGGGGAACACCCCTCACCAGCCAGGGTAGTTTGAATCCAGTGACAGAGTGAGCAAGGGACCCACATCTGGGATGCCCCTGCGAACTTAGGACAAACAAAGCAAACACATGAAGATGACGAAGGGAGCGCTGAAACTTTTCAGACACTCACCCCCAGTCACAGATCTGGGTTAAATCCATCATCGTTCTTTAGCTCACTTCGCCACCCCAGTTCAGACCCAGCCATATGCAAATCATTTTTGATTCTATTCCTCATGGGTAGAGTCCAGCCTGAACTGCCAAGCCAGGTCTTCCATGCACCAGAAACTAGCATCTTGGGACAGGTTTTGGGGTAACACCCCTCAAAAGCCAGGCTAGCTTCGAATCCAGTGACAAAGTGAGCAAGCGGCTCACGTCTGGGCATACCCTGCCAACGTAGGGGAAACATAGCAAACACAAGGAGATGATGGATGGTGCGCTGATTCTTTTCAGAAACACTCCCCCAGTCACAGATCTGGGTTGAATCATCATTATTCTTTAGCTCACTTTACCACCACACTTCGGACCAAGCCATATGCCAATCAGTCTTCACTCTATTCCTCATGGGAATAGTCCAGCCCGAACTGCCAAGATAGGTCTTCCCAGGACTGGAAACAAGCATCCTGGGACCGGTTTCAGGGTAACACCACTCATCAGCCAGTCTAGCTTGAATCCAGCAGCAAAGTGTGCAAGGAACCAAAGTCTGGGCATACCCTGCCAAATTAGGGCAAACAAAGCAAACATAAGGAGGTGATGGACGGAGCGCTGAAACTTTTCAGACACTCACCTTCAGTCACAGATATTGGTTGAATCCATCATCGTTCTTTAACCTCTTCCATGCTCATGACGTCTCCCGGCCATCATGAGCTCACGGTGGGCGTGTGCGGATGACGGCCGGGAGACGTCATGACCACGCCCGCGATCGGAAGGCCAGCACCGCGGAAGCGCTGCGGCGGAATTTCCGCCGCAGCGAAGAGGTTAACTCACTTCACCACCCCAGTTCAGACCCAGCCATATGCAACTCAGTCTTGACTCTATTCCTCATGGGAATAGTCCAGCCCGAACGGCCAAGCCAGGTCTTCCCTGGACCTCAAACAAGCATTCTGGGACCAGTTTCGAGGTAAAACCCCTCATGAACCAGGCTAGCTTGAATTTAGTGGCAAAGTGAGCAAGGGACCCATGTCTGGGCATACCCTTCCAACTTAGGACAAAGAAAGCAAACACAAGGAGATGATGGAGGGTGTACTGAATCTTCTCAGACATTCACCGCTAGTCACAGATCTGGGTTGAATCCATCTTTGTTCTTTAGCTCACTTCGCTACCCCAGTTCAGACCCAGCCATATGCAAATCAGTCTTTACCCTATTCCTTATGAGAATAGTCCAGCTCAAACTGCCAAGCCAGGTCTTCCTTGGACCACAAACTTGCATACTGGGACTGATTTTGGGGTAACACCCCTCACCAGCCAGGGTAGTTTGAATCCAGTGACAGAGTGAGCAAGGGACCCACATCTGGGACGCCCCTGCGAACTTAGGACAAACAAAGCAAACACATGGAGATGATGAAGGGAGCGCTGAAACTTTTCAGACACTCACCCCAGTCACAGATCTTAGTTGAATCAATTATGGTTCTTTAGCTCACTTTGCCGCCCGAGTTCCGACCCAGCCAAATGCCAATCAGTTGTGACCCTATTACTCATGGGAATAGTCCATCCCACACTGGCAAGCCACTTTTTCCCTGGAGTGGAAACTGGCATCCTGGGACCGGTGTCCGGGTAACACCACTGATCAGCCAGGTAGCTTGAATCTAGCGGCAAAGTGTGCAAGAAACCAGCGTCTGGGCATACCCTGCCACCTTAGAGCAAACAAAGCAAAGATATGGAATTAATGGACAGAGCGCTGAAACTTTTCAGACACTCACCTCCAGTCACAGATCTTGGTTGAATACATCATCGTTCTTTAACTGACTTCACCACCCCAGTTCAAACCCAGCCATATGCAAATCAGTCTTCACCCTATTCCTCATGGGAATAGTCCAGCCTGAACTGCCAAGCCAGGTCTTCCCAGGACTGGAAACAAGCATCCTGGGACCGGTTTCAGGGTAACACCACTCATCAGCCAGTCTAGCTTGAATCCAGCGGCAAAGTGTGCAAGGAACCAGAGTCTGGGCATACCCTGCCAACTTAGGGCAAACAAAGCAAAGATAAGGAATTGATGGACAGAGCGCACCTCCAGTCACAGATCTTGGTTGAATCCATCATCGTTCTTTAACTCACTTCACCACCCCAGTTCAAACCCAGCCATGCGCAAATCGGTCGTGACTCTATTCCTCATGGGAATTGTCCAGCCCGAATGGTGGATTCAATCCATCATTGTTCTTTAGCTCACTTTGCCACCATACTTCGGACCAAGCCATATGCAAATCAGTCTTCACCCTATTCCTCATGGGAATAGCCTAGCCCAAACTGCTAAGCCAGGTCTTCACTGGACTGGAAACAAGCATTCTGGGACCAGTTTCAAAGTAACACCACTCATCAGTCAGGTAGCTTGAATCCAGCGGCAAAGTGTGCAAGGGACCAACGTATGGACATACCCTGCCAACTTAGGGCAAACAAAGCAAACATAAGGAGGTGGTGGACGGAGCGCTGAAACTTTTCAGACACTCACCCCCAGTCACAGATCTTGGTTGAATCCATCATCGTTCTTTATCTCACTTCACCACCCCAGTTCAGACCCACCCATATGCAACTCAGTCTTGACTCTATTCCTCATGGGAATAGTCCAGCCCCAACAGCCAAGACAGGTCTTCCCTGGACCTCAAAGAAGCATTCTGGGACCAGTTTCGAGGTAACACCCCTCATCAGCCAGGCTAGTTTGAATTTAGTGGCAAAGTGAGCAAGGGGCCCATATCTGGGCATACCCTGCCAACTTAGGACAAACAAAGCAAACACAAGGAGATGATGGAGGGAGCACTATCAATCAATCAATCAAAGACATTTATAAAGCACACTACTCACCCGGAGGGTCTCAAGGCGCTTGGGGGGGGGGGGGGGTTGCCGCTACTGCTCGAACAGCCAGGTCTTGAGCTTCTTCCTGAAGGAGAGGTGGTCTTGGGTCAGGCGCAGGTCGGTCGGGAGGGAGTTCCAGGTCTTGGCGGCCAGGTAGGAGAAGGACCTTCCTCCAGTTGTCGCTCTTCGGATGCGGGGAACGGCGGCGAGGGCGTGACTGGTTGATCGGAGATGGCGTTTGGGAGCGTAGAAGTTGAGGTGGTTGTTGAGGTAGCTCGGGCCTTGGTCGTGTAGGGCTTTGTGTGCGTGGGTGAGGAGACGGAAGGTGATTCTCTTGTTGACGGGGAGCCAGTGCAGGTCTCTCAGATGTCCGGAGATGTGGCTGCTTCGGGGGATGTCGAGGATGAGTCTGGCTGAGGCGTTCTGTATCCGCTGGAGTCTCTTCTGGAGCTTGGCGGTGGTTCCGGCGTAGAGGGCGTTGCCGTAGTCCAGTCGGCTGGTGACGAGGGCCTGGGTGACCGTCTTCCTGGTCTCGGTGGGGATCCACCGGAAGATCTTCCGTAGCATGCGCAGGATGTTGAAACAGGACGAGGAGACGGCGTTGACTTGTCTGGTCATGGAGAGGGAGGAGTCCAGGATGAAGCCCAGGTTGCGTGCGTGGTCTGTCGGTTTGGGTGCGGTGCCCAGGGCGGGGGGCCACCAGGAGTCGTCCCAGGCGGAGGGCGAGGAGCCCAGGATGAGGACTTCCGTCTTGTCTGAGTTCAGTTTCAGGCGGCTGGTCGTCATCCACTCGGCTACGTCTTTCATCCCTTCGTGGAGGTTGGCTCTGACGTCGGCGGGGTCGTTGGTCAGGGAGAGGATCAGCTGGGTGTCGTCGGCGTAGGAGATGATGTTGAGGTTGTGTTGGCGTGCGATGGCCGCAAGGGGGCTCATGTAGACGTTGAAGAGGGTGGGGCTGAGCGAGGATCCTTGAGGGACGCCGCAGATGACTTCGGTGGCCTCTGACTTGTACGGTGGTAGGCGGACTCTCTGTGTCCTTCCGTCGAGGAAGGAGATGATCCATTCCAGTGCCTTCTCCTGGATTCCGACGTTGCTGAGGCGCTGCACTAGGGTGCGGTGGCAGACAGTGTTGAATGCTGCGGAGAGGTCTAGGAGGATGAGGGCCGCTGTTTCTCCGTTGTCCAGCAGGGCTCGGATGTCATCGGTGGCAGCGATGAGGGCGGTCTCGGTGCTGTGGTTGGCTCGGAAGCCAGACTGTGAGGGGTCGAGGGATCCATTCGTCTCGAGGAAGGTGGCCAGCTACTTGTTGACGGTCTTCTCGATGACTTTGGCTGGAAACGGGAGGAGCGAGATGGGGCGGTAATTCTTGAGTTCGGTGGGGTCCGCTGTTGGTTTCTTTAGTAGAGCGCTGAGTTCGGCTTGCTTCCAGCTCTCAGGGAAGGTGGCGGTGTCGAAGGAGGTGTGGATGATGTCCCGCAGGTGGGGTGCGATGACAGCGTCGGCCTTGTTGAATACGTGGTGAGGGCAGGGGTCGGTCGGAGATCCGGAGTGGATAGAGTTCATCGTGCGGATGGTGTCTTCTGTGTTGATCGGGGTCCAGGCGCTGAGGGTGGTGGTGGGGGGCGTTGGTGCGGTCGTGGGGGGCATTGTTTGTGGGATGAAGCTGTTGTGTATGTCAGCGATCTTGTTGTGGAAGTAGGAGGCGAGGGAGTTGCAGAGGTCTTGCGATGGGGTGATGTCGTTGTTTCCGGCGTTGGGGTTGGAGAGCTCTTTCACGATGTTGAAGAGTTCCTTGCAGAGACACTCACCGATAGTCACAGATCTGGGTTGAATCCACCATTGTTCTTTAGCTCACTTCGCCACCCCAGTTCAGACGCAGACATATGCAAATCGTTTTTGATCCTATTCCTCATGAGAAGAGTCCAGCCCAAACTTCCAAGCCAAGTCTTCCGTGGACTGGAAACTAGTATCTTGGTACCGGTTTTAGGGTAACACCCCACATCAGCCAGGCTAGCTTGAATTCAGTGGCAAAGGGAGCAACGGACCCACATCTGGGAATACCCTGCCAATTTAGCACAAACATGGCAAACACAAGGCGATGATAGAGAGAGCGCTGACATTTTTCAGACACTCACCCCAGTCACAGATCTGGGTTGAATCCATCATCGTTCTTTATCTCTCTTTGCCACCAGCGTTCAGACCCACCCACATGCAAATCAGTCTTGATCCTATTCCTCATGGGATTAGTCCAGCCCAAACTGCCAAGCTAATTTTTCCCTGGACTAGAAACTAGCATCCTGTGACCAGTTTCGGGGTACACCTCTCATCAGCCAGGCTAGCTTGAATCCAGTGAGAAACTAAACAAGCGACCAACGTCTTCGCATGCCCTGCCGACTTAGGGGGAACAAAGCAAACACAAGGAGATGATGGATGGTGCGCTGATTCTTTTCAGAAACACACCCCCAGTCACAGATCTAAGTTGAATCCATCATTGTTCTTTAGCTCACTTCGCCACCACACTTCGGACCAAGCCATATGCCAATCAGTCATCACCCTATTCCTCCTGGGAATAGTCCAGCCCGAACTGCCAAGATAGGTCTTCCCAGGACTGGAAACCAGCATCCTGGGACCGGTTTCAGGGTAACACCACTCATCAGCCATTTTAGTTTGAATCCAGCGGCAAAGTGTGCAAGGAACCAACGTCTGGGCATACCCTGCCAAATTAGGGCAAACAAAGCAAACATAAGGAGGTAATGGACGGAGCGCTGAAACTTTTCAGACACTCACCTCCAGTCACAGATCTTGGTTGAATCCATCATCGTTCTTTAACTCACTTCACCACCCCAGTTGAAACCCAGCCATGCGCAAATCGGTCTTGACTCTATTCCTCATGGGAATAGTCCAGCCCACACTGAGAAGCCACTTCTTCCCTGGAGCAGAAACTGGCATCCTGGGACCAGTTTCGGGGTAACACCACTCATCAGCCAGGCTAGCTTGAATTCAGTGGCAAAGTGAGCAAGGGACCAACGTCTGGGCATACCCTGCCAACTTAGGGCGAACAAAGCAAACATAAGGAGGTGATGGGCAGAGCACTGAAACTTTTCAGACACTCACCCCCAGTCACAGATCTTGGTTGAATCCATCATCGTTCTTTATTTCACTTCCCCACCCCAGTTCAGACCCAGCCATATGCAAATCAGTCTTGACTCTATTCCTCATGGGAATAGTCCAGCCCGAACGGCCAAGCCAGGTCTTCCATGGACCTCAAACAAGCATTCTGGGACCAGTTTAGAGGTAACACCCCTCATCAGCCAGGCTAGCTTGAATTTAGTGGCAAAGTGAGCAAAGGGCCCATGTCTGGGCATACTCTGCCAACTTAGGACAAACAAAGCAAACACAAGGAGATGATGGAGGGAGCACTGAATCTTCTCAGACACTTACCACTAGTCACAGATCTGGGTTGAACCCTTCATTGTTCTTTAGCTCACTTCGCTACCCCAGTTCAGACCCAGCCATATGCAAATCAGTCTTTACCCTATTCCTTATGGGAATAGTCCAGCTCGAACTGCCAAGCCAGGTCTTCCTTGGACCACAAACAAGCATCCTGGGACTGATTTTGGGGTAACACCCCTCACCAGCCAGGCTAGTTTGAATCCAGTGACAGAGTGAGCAAGGGACCTACATCTGGGACGCCCCTGCGAACTTAGGACAAACAAAGCAACACATGGAGATGATGAAGGGAGCGCTGAAAATTTTCAGACACTCACCCCCAGTCACAGATCTTAGTTGAATCAATAATCGTTCTTTAACTCACTTCGACGCCCAAGTTCCGACCCAGCCAAATGCCAATCAGTCTTGACCCTATTCCTCGTGGGAATAGTCCAACCCGAACTGCCAAGCCAGATCTTCCCAGGACTGGAAACAAGCATCCTGGGACCGGTTTCAGGATAACACCACTCATCAGATAGCCTAGCTTGAATCCAGCTGCAAAGTGTGCAAGGAACCAACGTCTGAGCATACCCTGCCAACTTAGGGCAAACAAAGCAAACATAAGGTGGTGATGGACGGAGCGCTGAATCTTTACAGACACTCACCTCCAGTCACAGATCTTGGTTGAATCCATCATCGTTCTTTAACTCACTTCACCACTCCAGTTCAAACCCAGCCATATGCAAATCAGTCTTCACCATATTCCTCATGGGAATAGTCCAGCCCGAACTGCCAAGCCAGGTCTTCCCAGGACTGGAAACAAGCATCCTGGGACCGGTTTCAGGATAACACCACTCATCAGATAGCCTAGCTTGAATCCAGCTGCAAAGTGTGCAAGGAACCAGTGTCTGGGCATACACTGCCAACTTAGGGCAAACTAAGCAAAGATGAAGAAGTGATGGACGGAGCGCTGAAACTTTTCAGACACTCACCTCCAGTCACAGATCTTGGTTGAATCCATCATCATTCTTTAACTCACTTCACCATCCCAGTTCAAACCCAGACATGCACACATCGGTCTTGACTCTATTCCTCATAGGAATAGTCCTTCCCGAACGGTGGATTTAATCCATCATTTCTCTTTAGCTCACTTTGCCACCATACTTCGGACCAAGCCATATGCAAATCAGTCTTCACCCTATTCCTCATGGGAATAGTCTAGCCCGAACTGCCAAGCCAGGTCTTCACTGGACTGGAAACAAGCATTCTGTGACCAGTTTCAGGGTAACACCACTGATCAGCCAGGTAGCTTGAATCTAGCGACAATGTGTGCAAGGGACCAATTTCTGGACATACCCTGCCAACTTAGGGAGAACAAAGCAAACATAATGAGGTGATGGACGGAGCGCTAAAACTTTTCAGACACTCACCCCCAGTCACAGATCTTGGCTGAATCCATCATCGTTCTTTATCTCACTTCACCACCCCAGTTCAGACCCAGCCATATGCAACTCAGTCCTGAGTCTATTCCTCATGGGAATAGTCCAGCCCGAACGGCCAAGCCAGGTCTTCCCTGGACCTCAAACAAGCATTCTGGGACCAGTTTCGAGGTAACACCCCTCATCAGCAAGGCTAGCTGGAATCCAGTGACAAAGTGAGCACGCGGCTCACGTCTGGGCATACCCTGCCAACTTAGGGTGAACAAAGCAAACACCAGGAGATGATGGATGGTGCGCTGATACTTTTCAGACACACACCCCCAGTCACAGATCTGGGTTGAATCCAGCATTGTTCTTCAGCTCACTTCGCCACCACACTTCAGACACAGCCATATGCAAATCAGTCTTCACCCTATTCCTCATGGGAGTAGTCTAGTCCGAACTACAAATCCAGGTCTTCCCTGGACCGGAAACAAGCATCCTGGGACCGGTTTCAGGGTAACACCACTCATCAGCCAGGCTAGCTTGAATCCAGTGGCAAAGTGAGGAAGGGACCAAAGTCTGGGCATACCCTGCCAACTTAGGGCGAACAAAGCAAACTTAAGGAGGTGATGGGCATAGTGCTGAAACTTTTCAGACACTCACCCCCAGGCATAGATCTGGGTTGAATCCTTCATTCTTCTTTAGCTCACTTCGCCACCCCAGTTCAAACCCAGCCATATGCAAATCATTTTTGACCCTATCTCTCATTGGAAGAGTCCAGCCCGAACTGGCACGCCAGTTCTTCAGTGGACTGGAAACAAGTATCTTGGGACCGGTTTAGGGGTAACATCCCTCACTAGCCAGGCTAGATTGAGTTCAGTTGCAAAATGAACAAGGGACCCACGTCTGGGCATACTTTGCCAACTTAAGGTGAACAAAGTAAACACAAGGAGATGATGGACGGAGCACTGAAACCTTTAAGACACTCACCCCCGGTCACAGATCTGGGTTGAATCCATCATCGTTATTTAGCTCACTTCACCACCCCAGTTCAGACCCAGCCATGTGCAAATCAGTCTTGATTCTATTCTTCATAGGAATAGTCCAGCCCGAACAGCCAAGCCAGGTCTTCCCTGGACTTCAAACAAGCATCCAGGGACCAGTTTCGAGGTAACACCCCTCATCAGCCAGGCTAGCTTGAATTCAGTGGCAAAGTGAGCAAGGGACACAGGTCTGGGCATACCCTGCCAACTTAGGACAAACAAAGCAAACACAAGGAGATGATGGAGGGAGCGTTGAAACTTTTCAGACACTCACCCGCAGTCACAGATCTGGGTTGAATCCATCATCGTCTTTAGCTCACTTTGCCACCCCAGTTCAGACCCAGTCATATGCAAATCATTTTTTATCCTATTCCTCATGGGAAGAGTCCAGCCCAAACATCCAAGCCAAGTCTTCCGTGGACCGGAAACTAGTATCTTGGCACCGGTTTTGGGGTAACAACCCACATCAGCCAGGCTACCTTGAATTCAGTGGCAAAGGGAGCAACGGGCCCACATCTGGGAATACCCTCCCAATTTAGGACAAACATGGCAAACACAAGGCGATGATGGAGGGAGCGCTGAAACTTTTCAGACACTCACCCCCAGTCACAGATGTGGGTTGAATCCATCATTGTTCTTTATCTTTCTACGCCACCTCAGTTCAGACCCAGCCATATGCAAATCAGTCTTGATCCTATTCCTCATGGGAATAGTCCAGCCCAAACTGCCTAGTCACTTTTTCCCTGGACCAGAAACTAGCATCTTGTGACCAGTTTCGGGGTAACACCTCTCATCAGCCAGGCTAGCTTGAATCCAGTGACAAAGTGAGCAAGTGACTCACGTCTTGGCATACCCTGCCAATTTAGGGGAAACAAAGCAAACACAAGGAGATTATGGATGGTGCACTGATTCTTTTCAGAAACACACCCCCAGTCACAGATCTGGGTGAAATCCATCCTTATTATTTAGCTCACTTTGCCACCACACTTCGGACCAAGCCATATGCAAATCAGTCTTCACCCTATTCCTCATGGATGTAGTCTAGTCCGAACTGCAAAGCCAGTTCTTCCATGTACCGGAAACAAGCATTCTGGGACCTGTTTCAGGCTAACACCACTCATCAGCCAGGCTAGCTTGAATCCAGTGGCAAAGTGAGGAAGGGACCAATGTCTGGGCATACTCTGCCAACTTAGGGCGAACAAAGCAAACTTAAAGAGGTGATGGGCGTAGCGCTGAAACTTTTCAGACACTCACCCCCAGTCACAGATCTGGGTTGAATCCTTCATTCTTCTTTAGCTCACTTCGCCACCCCAGTTCATACCCAGCCATATGCAAATAATTTTTGACCCTATTTCTCATTGGAAGAGTCCAGCCCGAACTGGCAAGCCAGGTCTTCAGAAGACCGAAAACAAGCATCTTGGGACCGGTTTCGGGGTGACACCCCTCACCAGCCAGACTAGGTTGAGTCCAGTGGCAAAATGAACAAGGGACCCACGTCTGGGCATACCTTGCCAACTTAGGGTGAACAAAGTAAACACAAGGAGATGATGGACGGAGCACTGAAACCATTAAGACACTCACCACCGGTCACAGATCCGGGTTGAACACATCATCGTTCTTTAGCTCACTTCAGCACCCCAGTTCAGACCCAGCCATATGCAAATCAGTCTTGAGTCTATTCCTCATGGGAATAGTCCAGCCTGAACGGCCAAGCCAGGTCTTCCCTGGACCTCAAACAAGCAACCAGGGACCGGTTTCGAGGTAACACCCCTCATCAGCTAGGCTAGCTTTAATTCAGTGGCAAAGTGAGCAAGGGACCCAGGTCTGGGCATACCCTGCCAACTTAGGACAAACACAAGGAAATGATGGAGGGAGCGTTGAAACTTTTCAGACACTCACCCCAGTCACAGATCTGGGTTGAATCCATCATCGTCTTTAGCTCAATTCGCCACCCCAGTTCATACCCAGCCCTATGCAAATAATTTTTGATCCTATTCCTCATGGGAAGAGTCCAGCCCAAACTTCCCAGCCAAGTCTTCCGTGGACCGGAAACTAGATTCTTGGTACCGGTTTCGGGGTAACACCCCACATCAGCCAGGCTAGCTTGAATTCAGTGGCAAAGGGAGCAACGGACCCACATCTGGGAATACCCTGCCAATTTAGGACAAACATGGCAAACACAAGGTGATGATGGCGGGAGCGCTGAAACTTTTCAGACACTCACCCCCAGTCACAGATCTGGGTTGAATCCATCATCGTTCTTTATTTCTCTTCGCCACCTCAGTTCAGACCCAGCCATATGCAAATCAGTCTTGATCCTATTCCTCATGGGAATAGTCCAGCCCAAACTGCCAAGCCACTTTTTCACTGAACAAGAAACTAGCATCCTGTGACCAGTTTCGGGGTAACACCTCTCATCAGCCAGGCTAGCTTGAATCCAGTGACAAAGTGAACAAGCGACACACGTCTTCGCATACCCTGCCGACTTAGGGGGAACAAAGCAAACACAAGGAGATCATGGATGGTGCACTGATTCTTTTCAGAAACACACCCCCAGTCACAGATCTGGGTTGAATCCATCATTGTTCTTTAGCTCACTTTGCCACCACACTTCAGACCAAGCCATATGCAAATCAGTCTTCACCCTATTCCTCATGGGAATAGACTAGCCCGAACTGCCAAGCCAGGTCTTCACTGGACTGGAAGCAAGCATTCTGGGAACTTTTTCAGGGTAACACCACTCATCAGCCAAGTAGCTTGAATCCAGAGGCAAAGTGTGCAAGGGACCAACGTCTGGACATATCCTGCCAACTTAAGGCGAACAAAGCAAACATAAGGAGGTGATGGACGGAGCAATGAAACTTTTCAGACACTCACCCTCAGTCACAGATCTTGGTTGAATCCAGCATCGTTATTTATCTCACTTCACCACCTCAGTTCAGACCCAGCCATATGCAACTCAGTCTTGACTCTATTCCTCACCGGAATAGTCCAGCCCGAACGGCCAAGCCAGGTCTTCCCTGGAGCGGAAACTGGCATCCTGGTACGGGTTTCGGGGTAACACCACTCATCAGCCAGGCTTGTTTGATTCCAGTGACAGAGTGAGCAAGGGACCCACATCTGGGACGCCCCTGCGAACTTAGGACAAACAAAGCAAACACATAGAGATGATGAAGGGAGCGCTGAAATATTTCAGACACTCACCCCCAGCCACATATCTTGGTTGAATCAATCATCATTCTTTAGCTCACTTCGCCACCCAAGTTCTGACCTAGCCAAATGCCAATCAGTCTTGACACTATTGCTCATGGGAATAGTCCAGCCCACACTGCTAAGCCACTTCTTCCTTGGAGCGGAAACTGGCATCCTGGGACCGGTTTCGGGGTAACACCCCTCATCAGCAGGGTAGCTTGAATCCGGTGACAAAGTGAGCAAGCAGCTCATGTCTGGGCATGCTCTGCCAACTTAGGGGAAACAAAGCAAACACAAGGAGGTGATGGACGGAGCGCTGAAACTTTTCAGACACTCACCCCCAGTCACAGATATTGGTTGAATCCATCATCGTTCTTTATCTCACTTCACCACCCCACTTCAGACTTAGCCATATGCAACTCAGTCTTGACTCTATTCCTCATGGGTTAAAAGTCCAGCACGAACTGCCAAGCCAGGTCTTCCCAGGACTGGAAACAAGCATCCTGGGAACGGTTTCAGGGTAACACCACTCATCAGCCAGTTTAGTTTGAATCCAGCGGCAAAGTGTGCAAGGGACCGTCTGGACATACCCTGCCAACTTAGGGCGAACAAAGCAAACATAAGGAGATGATGGACGGAGCGCTGAAACTTTTCAGACACTCACCCCCAGTCACAGATATTGGTTGAATCCATCATCGTTCTTTATCTCACTTCACCACCCCAGTTCAGACTAAGCCATATACAACTCAGTCTTGACTCTATTCCTCATGGGTTAATAGTCCAGCACGAACGGCCAAGCCAGGTCTTCCCTGGACCTCAAACAAGCATTCTGGGACCAGTTTAGAGGTAACACCCCTCATCAGCCAGGCTAGCTTGAATTTAGTGGCAAAGTGAGCAAGGGACCCATGTCTGGGCATACCCTGCCAACTTAGGACAAACAAAGCAAACACAAGGAGATGATAGAGGGAGCACTAAATCTTCTCAGACACTCACCGCTAGTCACAGATCCGGGTTGAATCCATCATTGTTCTTTAGCTCATTTCACTACCCCAGTTCAGACCCAGCCATATGCAAATCAGTCTTTACCCTATTCCTCATGGGAATAGTCCAGCTCGAACTGCCAAGCCAGGTCTTCCTTGGACGATAAACAACCATCCTGGGACTGATTTTGGGGTAACACCCCTCACCAGCCAGGCTAGTTTGAATCCAGTGACAGTGAGCAAGGGACCCACATCTGGGACGCCCCTGCGAAGGTAGGACAAACAAAGCAAACACATGGAGATGATGAAGGGAGCGCTGAAACTTTTCAGACACTCGCCCTCAGTCACAGATCTTGGTTGAATCAATCATTGTTCTTTAGCTCACTTCGCCGCCCAAGTTCCGACCCAGCCAAATGCCAATCAGTCTTGACCCTGTTCCTCATGGGAATAGTCCAGCCCACACTGCCTAGCCACTTCTTCCCTGGAGCGGAAACTGGCATCCTGGGACCAGATTCGGGGTAACACCCCTCATCAGCCAGGCTAGCTTGAATCCAGTGACAAAGTGAGCAAGCAGCTCATGTCTGGGCATGCCCTGCCAACTTAGGGGAAACAAAGCAAACACAAGGAGGTGATGGACGGAGCGCTGAAACTTTTCAGACACTCACCTTCAGTCACAGATATTGGTTGAATCCATCATCGTTCTTTATCTCACTTTGCCACCACACTTCGGACCAAGCAATATGCAAATCAGTCTTCACCCTATTCCTCATGGGAATAGTCCAGCCCGAACTGCCAAGCCAGGTCTTCCCAGGACTGGAAACAAGCATCCTGGGACCGGTTTCAGGGTAACACCACTCATCAGCCAGTCTAGCTTGAATCCAGCGGCAAAGTGTGCAAGGAACCAACGTCTGGGCATTCTGTGCCAACTTAGGGTAAACAAAACAAACATAGGAGGTGATGGACGGAGCACTGAAACTTTTCAGACACTCACCTGCAGTCACAGATCTTGGTTGAATCCGTCATCGTTTTTTAACTCACTTCACCACCCCAGTTCAAACCCAGCCATGCGCAAATCGATCTTGACTCTATTCCTCATGGGAATAGTCCAGCCTGAACGGTGGATTGAATCCATCATTGTTCTTTAGCTCACTTTGCCACCATACTTCGGACCAAGCCATATGCAAATCAGTCTTCACCCTATTCCTCATGGGAATAGTTTAGCCCAAACTGCCAAGCCAGGTCTCCACCGGACTGGAAACAAGCATTCTGGGACCAGTTTCAGGGTAACACCACTCATCAGCCAGGTAGCTTGAATCCAGCGGCAAAGTGTGTGAGGGACCAACGTCTGGCCATACCCTGCCAACTGAAGGCGAACAAAGTAAACACAAGGAGATGATGGACGGAGCACTGAAACCTTTAAGACACTCACCCCCGGTCACAGATCTGGGTTGAATCTATCATCGTTATTTAGCTCACTTCACCACCCCAGTTCAGACCCAGCCATATGCAACTCAGTCTTGACTCTATTGCTCATGGGAATAGTCCAGCCCGAACGGTCCAAGCCAGGTCTTCCCTGGACCTCAAACAAGCATTCTGGGACCAGTTTCAAGGTAACACCCCTCATCAGCCAGGCTAGCTTGAATTCAGTGGCAAAGTGAGCAAGGGAGACAGGTCTGGGCATACCCTGCCAACTTAGGACAAACAAAGCAAACACAAGGAGATGATGGAGGGAGCACTGAATCTTCTCAGACAATCACAGCTAGTCACAGATCTGGGTTGAATCCATCATTGTTCACTAGCTCACTTCGCTACCCCAGTTCAGACCCAGCCATATGCAAATCAGTCTTTACCCTACTCCTCATGGGAATAGTCCAGCTCGAACTGCCAAGCCAGGTCTTCCTTGGACCACAAACAAGCATCCTGGGACTGATTTTGGAGTAACACCCCTCACCAGCCAGGCTACTTTGAATCCAGTGACAGAGTGAGCAAGGGACCCACGTCTGGGACGCCCCTGCAAACTTAGGACAAACAAAGCAAACACATGGAGATGATGAAGGGAGCGATGAAACTTTTCAGACACTCACCCCCAGTCACAGATCGTGGTTGAACCAATCATCATTCTTTAGCTCACTTCGCCGCCCAAGTTTTGACCCAGCCAAATGCCAATCAGTCTTGACCCTATTCCTCATGGGAATAGTCTAGCCCACACTGCCAAGCCACTGCTTCCCTGGAGCGGAAACTGGCATCCTGGGACCGGTTTCGGGGTAACACCACTCATCAGCCAGGCTAGCTTGAATTCAGTGGCAAAGTGAGCAAAGGACCAACGTCTGGTTATACCCTGCCAACTTAGGGCGAACAAAGCAAACATAACGAGGTGATGGGCAGAGCGTTGAAGCTTTTCAGACACTCACCCCCAGGCACAGATCTGGTTTGAATCCACCATTGTTCTTTAGCTCACTTCGCCACCCCAGTTCAGACCCAGCCATATGCAAATCATTTTTGACCCTATTCCTCATGGGAATACTCCAGCCCGAACTGCCATGCCAGGTCTTCAGTGGACCGGAAGCAAGCATCTTGGGACCGGTTTCGGGGTAACACCCTTCACCAGCCAGGCTAGCTTGAATCCAGTGGCAAAATGAACAAGGGACCCACGTCTGGGCATACCTTGCCAACTTAGGGCAAACAAAGTAAACACAAGGAGATGATGGACGGAGCGCTGAAACCTTTCAGACACTCACACCCAGTCTGAGATCTGGGTTGACTCCATCATCGTTCTTTAGCTCAATTCACCCCCCCAGTTCAGACCCAGCCATATGCAAATCAGTCTTGACTCTATTCCTCATGGGAATAGTCCAGTCAGAACGGCCAAGCCAGGTCTTCCCTGGAGCGGAAACAAGCATCCAGGGACCGGTTTCGTGGTAACACCACTCATCAGCCAGGCTAGCTTGAATCCAGTGACAAAGTGAGCAAGCGGCTCATGTCTGGGCATACCCTGCCAACGTAGGGGAAACAAAACGAACACAAGGAGATGATGGATGGTGCGCTGATTCTTTTCAGAAACACACCTCCAGTCACAGATCTGGGTTGAATCCATCATTGTTCTTTAGCTCACTTCGCCACCACACTTCGGACCAAGCCATATGCAAATCAGTCTTCACCCTATTGCTCATGGGAATAGTCCAGCCCGAACTACCAAGCCAGGTCTTCCCTGGACTGGAAACAAGCATCCTGAGACCGGTTTCAGGGTAACACCACTCATCAGCCAGTCTAGCTTGAATCCAGCAGCAAAGTGTGCAAGGAACCAACGTCTGGGCATACACTGCCAACTTAGGGCAAACAAAGCAAACATAAGGAGGTGATGGACGGAGCGCTGAAAATTTTCAGACACTCACCTCCAGTCACAGATCTTGGTTGAATCCATCATCGTTCTTTAACTCACTTCACCACCCCAGTTCAAACCCAGCCATGCGCAAATTGGTCTTGACTCTATTCCTCATGGGAATAGTCCAGCCCGAACGGTGGATTGAATCCATCATTGTTCTTTAGCTCACTTCGCCACCCCAGTTCAGGCCCAGTCATATGCAAATCAGTCTTGACCCTAATCCTAATGGGAATAGTCCAGCCCGAGATGGAATCTTACAAGGACATTGGAAAGGCATCCAGACTACGAGGCCATGGATTGTCATGGGATATCCACCCAATGACAGTAAGACCCTCATTATGAGTTGACCAGATGTAAGGGTGGAAATCCCATTTGCCAATGATTCTTGGGTCTATCCTACAATGTCACTGAAAGCTGTTCAAGTATACCCTTTCTGCACTTGACTCTCAGGGTAGCAAGGAATAGCAGTCAAAGGCTTCTCAGGGAGGTAGTGTGGAGGACATGAGCTCGGAACTCAACAGTCAATCAACTGACACAATAATTTATTATCTAGCCCAGTTCTAATTATAGTAAAAAGAAGGTTAGCACAGAAAACCATAACACCACACAATTTAATGGGACTCCGAACAGGGTTGTAATTCCAGCTATGATCCCTTGGCACGTGATTATCATTTACACCCTATATTGGGCCCTCACGCTGTTCTAGGAGGACAATGGAAGTCCAAGAAATAGACTGCCTCATGCCTTGCCATATGGAGAATTCTTCAAAAAAATTCTGGATCTACTTCCCCCACAATCTAGGAGAATTGTAGTTCAGGTGCTCCTTCTTCCCACCTGGACTACGGAAACTCCTTGTATTTGGCACCTCCTAAATCGGTCATCAAGAGACTTCAGGTGGCTCAAAATGCGGCGGCAAGGATCATCTACAAGCAACCCAAACATTCCTCTGTGAAAAGTGCTTTGTCCTCCCTGCAGCAGCTTCCAGTGGAGGAAAGGATAATGTTTAAGGCCTGTTGCATGGTCCTCATGAGTATGAACCATAGAAGACCTCCCCTGATAAGGGCCCTTCTACCAGTTTATGTCCCCAATAGAGGTCTAAGATCTTCTAATGTAGGGCTCTTGAAGGTTCCACATGCTCATAGATCCAGATCGAATTCATACCTAAACTGAGATTGCTTACGTAACAGTCAAGGCTTCCACTGCAGAACATGGACTATGCATCTAGCTCAGTCTTTCACAAGTGAGGGCCCTGTGGATGGGACTGCAGACGAAGTGTCAGGGATTTCAAGATGGCTGTCACAAATTTCTTCAAAAATAGTTAGAATGTGGTTCTAGAGTCTGGTCTGCACTCACCCAACCAGAGAAGTCACCACCCCGGGAGGGCACAAAGCAAAGAAGGACTGGAAGAGGTGCGCAGAGGAAGATGCCAGGGGGAACAGTGAGAACAACTAAGGCAATGGGCCGTAGCACCAGGTAATTGTTATGATATACAAGTATTGCATGGTGACAGTGGGACTGTTGTGGGACACATTGTGATAAAGTAAGAGGCTTGGTGATGGCCAAAGCATCATTGTGGGGCCACTCGGTAAACCATGAAACACATGAATCTCATCTGAATGTTTGGGGTTCACAAGAACACGATTCACTGGTGACAGGTAAAGGAGAAAACCTTAATATAGAAATGTGATATTCAGGGCATGTTTTATTTTCCGAGGGTCAACCATGGTACATCAAGAAGACCTGATAGGAGGAGAAAACAGAAAGAGTAAAATTTCAGGAAGACATATGGTGAAAATATGAGTGATGTAACTCCATCATTGACTAAGCCGAACTTCTTCATTTTCTTTTGTTTTTCCGCTATATTTGCTTTAGAAGTTCACAGTCTCTAAATCATATATGACTTCTAATTAAGGAACTGGGTACCATGTCTAATTAGTCGGGTTCCATCTTGCAAGCCTGTTACAGGCCCACTGCCTGCTCATGTTGCTTCAGTCATGTGCCGCTGGCACATATTCTCCTAGTTGGCACTCTCAGCAGCCTCTCTGCTACCACAGCACTGCAGCTTCACTTAGTACTCAGGCCAATGTGGGTGAGCAACGCAGCAATCCTGTTTAGTGAACTCCAAGTCTAGCAAATGGGACATCCAGGCCAGGATCTGACGGATGCTCATTGTGGGCAGTTGCTGCCTTTGGTTTGGGATCACACAGGGTGCAGCCTCTGAGCCAGGATAAGACTTCCACTTTAACAACAACAGCAGCCCCTTCACTGGATTTGCTTGACGGGTACTTTGGGCACTGCAGAGATGCCACGCTATACATGGTTACTTTTTTTACTTGGTTTCTGTATATAGTCCACTGCGAGCCTTCAGTGGGAGAGCAGGTGATTCTTCACAACACAGGATGGCTCTGGCTTTTCTCCCAAGGGCAGTCAGCAATATCTGTATTTTCTGCAATTGAGAACAGAGTAGGCTTCTCCTTCAGCTCTCTCTTTGCCTCTCCGAACAGGCAGGCAGACTTCTCGGTGCTAGGAAGACCTTCAGCTTTTCCAGAAAGTTGTGAAGGCTTCAGTTGATGTCCCCTCACCACTGGGAGACTGGCTGTCATGCAGACATCAGCTCGAGTTACCCACAAGCTCTTCGAGTACTCTGCTGAAAACTCCCTTCCTTAGTTAGAAAACTGCAATTAACTGTGGTGATTTGGATCCCAATTTTTTACACATTTTCCAGACAGGGGATGTGGTTCCTCTGTCTAAGGTTTCAGAACTGCATTGGGTGCTACTAGACCTGAAATCCTTGGTGTGGTTTCCCCCCTAATCCTTTGCCTTCAACCCTACTCTTTTGCTGTCTTTAGGATTCTGAGCACTTTACCACTGCTAACCAATGCTAAAGTACTTGTGCCCACTCCTTAAAACATGGTAGAATTTGCTTATGCCCAATTGGCATCCTTACTTTACTTGTAAGTCCCTAGTAAAGTGGCACTACCCGTGCCCAGGGCCTGTAAATTAAATGCTACTAGTTGACCTGCAGCACTGATTGCGACAACCACTTAAGTAGCGCTTTAAACATGTCTCAGACCTGTGAGTGCAGCCTGTGTGCGCAATTTTAAACTGCCATTTCAACCTGGCAAACTAACTTTCTGCCATGTCAAAACCTTCCTTTAATACATATAAGTCAAGCCTAGAGTAGACTCTGGACAGCCAAGAGGGCAGGGTGCAATGTATTTAAAAAGGAGGAGATGTACTCTTATGTTTTACATTTCCTGGTAGTTTCACTACTGCAAGGCCTACCTTCCCATTGGATTACACTGGAGTTAATTTATTACACGTAATATGCTGTAATTTCCACATGGGAACAGGTAACTCATTCATGTTTGGTGTCTTTGGAAATGTAATGAAAATTCTGAACTTAGGGTGAAGTTGAATTTTAAATTACAATTTTGAAAATGCCACTTTTACAACATTCAAAAGTCTATATGCAGCTGGAATGCACTCAGTAATCTTAATTCAAACAAACGTAACTCATATACAAAACTTAATCAAAATCACGTGTGCACCTAGAGAGGGGCTCTGCTGGCCTCCTAATTCATAAGTGAAATATCAAAAAGACCCGGAAATGTATCTAGGAATGCCAGGTGCACTACTTACAAGTCACTCAATGAAGTGTACACAAAATTGTCAAACGTTATTAATACAATTGTATGAAAATTGACAAACTGAAGACGATGTATCCAATACTCCAAAGAAGTTAATCAAACATAAAATGTGGTTAGATCTGCTTTTATTCTTGATTGCCGCAGATGAAATAATGTTCATGAAGAAAAGTATTGAAAAAATAAACCAATGTGCTTGAAATTGGCAGAAAGATTAACAACGTAAAATTTCCCAATGCATTTTGGGCTATAATGTGAGCCCTTCGTCAGGGGAATCAGAAATACATTAATGAACTGCATTATTGTTTCTAGCAACAAGTGCTGGTCTGAAGATTCAACAAGAATAAAACATCAGGGCTCTATTAGAGGGCAGGGAGAATAGAAAAGGAAAAAGGGAAAGAAAGGGAAATTGTGGTAATTGACCACATGTTGTACCACGTGACTAAAGGAAATGAAACAAAAAGCGAAAGCTTGTGACAAACAAAATGTCAACTACTCTATTTAAAGGTGAAACATTGTGTGAATCATGTGCACAACAATCCTCAACTAAACTACAGTGATTAGCTAGAACGCCAAACATTCCCAGATAAACGCTATACAAACAAGTGCAATGAAGACTGTGCACATCTATATACTACATCAAAGAAAAAGTAAAAGTATACCTCAATTCATAATGTGTTCAACTCAAAATACAGGATATTGGACTCAACAGGAGGACTCTATAAAATAAATGAATCATATTCAAAAATTTGAAAATTGAAATAGTGAGAATTGAAATGCTGGCGGTACTGGAAATTCTTTCTTACCTACGCATACATGCAGGCAAAAGAATATGCTAAAAGTCTTCCGCACAGTATCAATGAAGAAAATGAAGTGGCACACCAGCAAACTGCACATAACGGAAGTCCTGTAAGCTGTCCGAGTTGCGACCTTAAAAACCAACAAGAAGACCATGTTAGCTGAAATGAACTCACCAATGCAGATCGGTCTTCCAACAAAACTCAACCGCTATGAAGTGGAAAACGTCGACTCCATCTGATTGACATGGAGCGGCATGCTGTGTTTAAAGCGTACACTGCAAAAATAGAAATGGGACTGGTTAGTAACGACAAAAGCAAACGAGTTAGATGAACAACTGAAACAGAAATAGGACTGGTCAATAAACACGGGGAAACTAAACAAAACAATAAAGCAGGTTGAAAGCCTAACTAAAGTTAGAAAATAGCTAAAAAATAGAAAAAATTGAAATGCCCATCAGCCAAGTGCTCAAAGGAAGATAAAAAAGGAAAATAAAAAGAAAGATGAAGAAAAGCGGGGGAACACCACTTATGTTGTTACCACATGATAAATGAGGCAAAGATACATGAAACACACAAAATATCCTCTGATGGAACAATAAATAAGCATCATATTAATAACACCAAAACACTGAAAAATGAGCATCTAGCACTGCATTAACATTGCAAATACATCGTAGAGAATCAGACAACGAGTTTGTGAAACGAAACCAAGACTAGAACACTCTAGGTGGCTGAAACATCGAGAACCAATATGAATTGTACAATCTAGTACAAATACCTGAAGTACTCTAATCTAATCTAATACATACACAAACCTAACTAAAAACTAAATGAACAAAAATACAGAGAGAATTAATTAAAAAGAACAATGGCAATCAGATTAAAATGTAAACAGCACTGTGGTCAAATATGCATGAAATGTACATTGCACAAAATGATTCATAAAAAACAAACCTTTCAGGGACATCGTTTCCATGAACCAGATCCAATGTGTCTCGCGTTGAGATAATATTCTAGACATGTCCCTGTCAAGATGAGTGTGTAACACTTCAAGTACACAGAATCTTAGTTGTGCAATCATATGGTGATGGGATGACCAATGCTGGTATAATGGGGAATTTATAGTCTTAGTCCTAATTCTGCTTTTGTGCTCTGTTATGCGAGTACGTAGGACCCTCTCAGTTTTACCAACGTAGTGTAGGTCACAGGGACATTTAATCACATATATAACATATTGGCTGTTACAATTGGCATTAAAGTTTAGCATGATCTTTTCCCTTGACCGTGGATGTGGAATACATCTACCTGTGATCACGTTATTACAATGTGAACAATTCATACATTTTGACATCCCTCTGTAAGGTGTTTCAACTGTGGCAACTGGTCTAGACAAAATCTCTTTCAAATTGCGTGATCTTTTGTATGCAAATAATTGAGGATTATAAAAAATACCATTAAAATCTGGTTGTGATTGTAACAATTCCCACTGTTGTAATATGATCTTCTTGATAGAAGGTGAGTGAGTGGAGTAAGTGGAAACAAACACCTCTCTGGGTGTAACTGGACTCTTGGATGTATTTTATAAAAAGGTTACCTCGATGTAAGACTAAAGATCGTGTCACCACCTGGTCAACTACCTCTTACGGATAACCTCTGGCTAAAAACTTTTTCTTGTACTCTTAGATGGTGTTATGTTATTTTATGTTAAACCAGATTTATAGTGCGCACGGATACTCGGAAGTGTCCCGGCGCGGAAGCCAAGGAAAAAGAGACAGAGGGACGTAGGCCGGGGCTAGGAAGTTACTTAAAAAGCAAAGTTTTTAGCTGCTTTTTGAACAGCCTGAGATTGCCGATGTTCCGAAGCTCAAAGGGAAGAACATTCCAGGCCATAGCTTCTCTAACTGAGAGGGAGCTGCCTCCCGTTCTGACAAGACGGTACCTTGGTATAACAGCGAGGCATTGCCCCGTAGAGCGAAGATGCCTGGGTGGCACATAGAAATCAAAACGTCTCCTCAAGTACAGAGGCCCCGCTTTATAAAGAGCACCGTGGGCAAGCATAAGGGCCTTGAACAGCACCCACAGATCCACAGGAAGCCAGTGCAGCTCCTGTAGCAACTGTTTGGAGTTGGACCTAAAAGGCTCACTCTGGCAGTCGCGTTCTGAACGATCTGAAGCTTTTTCATCAGATAAATAGGAAGTCCGATGTAAAGCGCATTGGCATAGTCCAAAAGCGAAAGAATGAGAGCGCGGGTCACCATTGCTTTAGCCGTTTTGGGTAGTAGGGGCAGAAATCGCTTCAAAAGTTTCAGTGTGCCGAAGCACACCCCGGCTAATTTGTTAATCTGCGGTAAAAATTTGAGGTCCTCACTGAACCAGACCCCCAGATTTTTAACCGGACTCCCCATAGATTTAGGCAAGGGGTAGCCCACGGGCCAAATGTCTTCTCTAAAATGCGGAGGGAAGCACCCGTAGAGGAGCAACTCAGATTTACCCTCATTGCATTTAAGCTGGGCCTGCGCTAACCACTTGAAAACTTCCGCAAGGCAGTTTTTGGCAGCATCCGGGGACAGATCGTTTTCCTTCCATGTGAAGAGGAGCTGGGTGTCATCAGCATAAGCTATGATTTTAGCACCCAGCTCCTCCGCCAGATAGACAAGCGGCGTCATGTACACATTAAAGAGAAGAGGGCTCAAAGTTGAGCCCTGAGGAACACCCGTGGTCAAGCTTCTCGGTGTAGAGGAGAATGGAGGCAGCCATACTTGCTGTGTTCTATTAGCCATAAAGGATTCTATCCACTCCCCCACCTGGCCCGAGATGCCGATGTTAGACAGCCGAGCCAAGAGTTGGCAGTGCGGTACCGTGTCAAACACGGCAGAGAGGTCTAGTAGCACCAGAGCCACTCTGTCGCTCGCATCAAGGCATACTCTAATAGCCTCCGCCATCTCGACCAGGGACGTGTCAGTACTGTGTAAGGGCTGGGTGGATAGCGCCAAAAGTCTCAACAAACTCAGAGAGCTGCTTGTGGGTGGCCTACTCACACACCTTCGCCACAGCTGGGAGAAGTGAGATTGGTCTGTAGCTAGCCAGGGTAGCAGGATTAAGTGAAGGTTTCTTTAACAGGGGCAGGAGTTTTGCCTGTTTCCATTTGGAAGGAACCTTAGCGGTTTTGAGCGACAGGTTAATAATATTATTTACTTCAGGGTTGATTACCTCTGCCACTGCAGCCAGCAACCTGGCTTGACAAGGATCCGCTGGGGAACCTGATTTGAGAGATTTAAGGATAGCCAAAGTACCAGTTGGGGAGAGGATGGGGTCCGTCGGCTTAAACTGCCGACTTTGGTGCAGGAAACCAGGGTTCGAGCCTCGAGGTCACATCCACATCCTGTGATTCTGGGCAAATCACTTAATCTCCCCGTGCCTGAATGTGTAATGTAAATACGGTGCTCATGTAAAGCGCTCCAATAACTTTGGGTCGAGTTCGCACTATATAAATATGCAACAAAAAAAAGACAGCGGAATCGGGGCAAACGGCGACATGTGCGAGCGGGCTGGATCTAAGTGTGGAGCTGTCTGACTCCAAGGGCATGTTGACTGGCCTCCTGGCTTGAGGCTCAGGGACAGAAGGTTCCCACAATCTTGACCTAAGCACCTGGACTCCACAATCCGTGAGTTTACCCTGCCAAGTGGTGTCACCCCTGTCCTGGACCCTTAGAACTGGGCCTCAGGTGCAGTTGTGAGCCACTGTGAATCCAGTGGAACAGATGCATCTTTTCTGCTGCGCGATGCACCCCCGATCAGAACCGACGCATCACCGCCGCTGTATGGATCTTCCCTGTTGCAAAGACCTGTATCGCAGGCCGTCGCCTCATCAGAACTGATGCTGTGTGGCCCATCCTCCGCACAGGCCCTTGCATCCCTCATCAACAGCAGCATTGACAACAGACTCTGCATTGCAGCCTCACAGCTCCTCAGAACCAACTAATCGTCCCGACTGTGCTACGTATCCCTAACATCAGACTTCACATCACAAGCCCTCATTGGTGGGAACCTCGACAACAACACAGCCCCTCACACCGCAGCCTCTCCACATTTTGGAACCGATGCATCACTTCAGCTGCACGATGAATCTTTTATGCAGACCCTCACAATGCTCCGCAAACCAGGATTTTAAGTACTTTGTTCACCGGGCCTAGTAAGGTCCCTGTAGACAACCCGTGCTCCATCGCGGTAGGCCTGAGCTTGTGGCTTTGTCTCGGTCCAACATGACCAGATATCAACAGTTGGCACGTTGTGCTTTTGGGCACTATTTTCACAAAATTCTTTCAATTTAAACTTTAACTTTACATTTGCATATCTATGGTTCTACTGAATGGATTTTTGTCATTTTGGTCTTGTTTTACTTATTAAATATTACTCTACTTTCTAATCCGGTGTGGGATCCTTTTGTGTGGTGGTTTTACTTTATTACTATTTGAAATATTGCACAAATACTTTACACATTGCCTGTGAATTAAGCCTGACTGCTTTGTACCAAGTTACAAGAGGATTGAGCAAAGGTTAATTTAAGATTGAATTGTGCCTCAACCTGGGTAAGGTTTGCTGCTTGACCATGGCTCAAACCCCAGTCAACCTGTAACCCAATATCTTACTGGTGCTTCTCTTTCAAATGTTTTTAATGGCACTTTCTCAGACATTGTTATGACTGCCACAAAAGGTAGTAATGATCTGACTCCAAGAAAGAGAATGTGTTACAAGAGCACAATGAAGCAGATCTGTGCTGCAGGCTGTCATCAGCTTTGCTGAAATAGTAATCGGGGATAGACTACAGGGCAAGCCTTGCATAGCCTTGATCAACAGGAATGACATCCTCATACCAACATACCAACAATTAGGTTAAAAAACATTGTCAACAGTCCCTTACTCAGGATTGGATGGCTTTCTTGTCTGTCTCACTTCAGATCCCCAACTGATTTGTAAGATGATGACATTTTTGATACTCTACGAAAAGATATTACGGACCAAGGAAAAACACGTCTCCATGTGATCCATGACTGTATCTAAACCCCAAGCTAATTATACTAACGCACTTTATATTGAGCACTGATGTGATACCAATTTTGCAGATTATTTTTATGATATAGTAATACCCTCCACTTTGGTTGTTTTAAATGGTACAAAAATCGTTATTATTTTTGTTTTGATACTTCATGCCTAAAGCAGTATTATTTCTCAGTTTTCCACATTCACATGCGCATCGTTTTCCTACCAACCTGTCCCCCCTCTGATAGAAAGCTCATAGCACACACAATCTTGCTGCTTCTAGGCGCTCCTTTGGGAGCACAAAATACATAAACGCTCGGAGGCCTAAACTGGGAAGGGCTGACCCAGCTCTGTGTTCTCCGGAATCAACCTCTTGAGGGGACAGAGATGAGGAGGAAATGCACATTCTTCATTGACAGTATCCTGAATGCATGCTTAATCCACCAGTGTTGCTTTTAGTTTCTCCATCTGCTCCAGAGTAGGCTAGGAACATACCGAGCCTGGTTTACTTACCATAGCGCCCTCTATTTTGACGTTGTCTCTACACAGATGCGGAAACTGGAATAAGGAGCCGGCGGAGGACCACATTATGCATCAGGGTTGGCTAAATTTTTTGATGAGCAAAGGGAAATTATGCTTCACCGATTTCTGGGGCCTCTTTCAGGAAAAAAAAAGCTCAGCAAAACATTATGAGGCATTTCATTCTTTTTATATATATGCATCTCACTAGTCGTTTCTTTTGGATTTAAGGCATGAATGGAACCTTAAAAAATGCAACATTCTTGTGTTTCATCTAGTCTATACTCTGAGTGATCTGTGGATTGGAACACCTGCAGCTTTGTGAACAGTATTTATGATGTACATTTGTGTTACTAGTAAAGGGACAATCGCACATAACAAGGAAGGACCTATCTATCCACATTGTTTGTCGTCCATTTAAGTATTTAAGATGTTTATTTTCTGCTCAAGCCAAAAGTCCTTTCCCTTGTCCATTAAACTATGTGGCAAAATGATATGGCAGTGTGAATCGCGAATTACACCAATCAACAGCTGAAAGTGTGATTGGTTGAATTTTGTAAAGCGATTGACGTCGCATTGTACCCGAAGCAAATTTCAGGACAATAATTAGGGGTGGACGGAATTTGCGAAATTCACTTTCGCAAATTATCGCATAAATGTTAAAAATCTCCGCAAACACGCGGAAATATCGCGAAGATGCAGAAGTTTTTTTCCCGCCCATTCGCGGTATTTTCTGCGTGGTCGCGGCTCGCCAACTTACCCATGCGGTTGCTCGCGGGCGCGGCCTTCTTGTTTTCACTTGTCTCGCGGTGCATGATCGCGAGAAGAAAGACGTGATCGCGCGATGCATGACGTTACTGCGGGCGCGAACTGTCGCGAGACAGCGCAAATGGCTACCGACAATCCAACATCTCGTGGAGAACGCGACCGGATCGGGAAAACTTGTCGGCGAACGTGGGGATTCAGGTAAGGCGATCGCGTGCACGCGAGAATGTATTATTTTACAGCGCGAGCAAGCAAAAAATTTCCGGTAAAGTGCGGATTGCGGAAATTTTGACATTTTCGCGCTCTCCGCGGAACGCGAAAATGTCAAATTATCGCCACTTCCGAGCGGAACGGAATTTTAGCCCAGGCCTAACAATAATCACACACTCTTTTTCGAAGGTCTTAACCCCTTCTGTGCCCATGACGAGATGGTCTCGTCATGGAGCACAGTCGCGCTGTGCCCATGACGAGACCATCTCGTCATGGGACCCACCCTTGGGGGAAGCGCTGGCGCTCCCCCCGTGATTCGTCGATTTTTTTTTTTTTACTGGGGAGGCAGGGGAAGACCTTCCCCTGCCCCCCCCCGCCCCCCGCCCGCGTCATCAATGACGTCAGCGCGCGAGCCGCGCTGACGTCACCGGAGGCTTCCCCTTTGCTCTCCGAGGCGCAGGAAGCCATTTGCTTCCTGCGCGTCGGAGAGTAAAGGTCAGTTTTGGGGCTGGGGAGGGGGTATTATTGCATCGGTGGGTTAGGTAGGGTGGGGGCACAATGTTGGGGGGGTAGAAATGTTTTTATGTAGGCTCCGGTTTGTTCCTGCGCTTGGATCGTCCAAGTGCAGTTGCTTCTATGTGAAATGGATCCAAAAAATAAACGCTCGTTTTCGAGAGATGCCCTTTTTCTCTCGTTTTCTGTATGAGGGGTGCTGCTAGCGTGGGATGGGGGTGGGGGGCGAAATAAAGTAAGCCATAGGGGTTGCAAAGTGGCCAGATTGTTTTTATGTGCATCCAAATACACCAGCATCACATAGTTTTCCAGTGAAGTACTACTTTTGTTTTCTGGTCTTCCTTTGAACAGCATTGTTGTTCCCCGGGGGCAAAATAAAGTTAGACAGAGGGATTGCAAAGTGGCCAGATTGATTTCTTTTACATCTTGTGATCGGTGGGTGCTGGTAGGGGGGTGGGGGGTGAAACAAAATAAGTCAGAGGGGTTGCAAAGTGCCCTGTTTTTTTTTTTTAGTATACAAATACACCAGCATCACAGAGTTTGCCAGTGAAGTGCTACTTTCGTTTACTCTTGTAACGTTGAAGAGCATTGTTGTTCCCAGGGGGGGGCGAAGTAAAGTGAGACAGAGGGGTTGCAAAGTGGCCAGATTGATTTTATTTGCTTCCAAGTACACCAGCATCAGAGTTTGCCAGTGAAGTGCTACTTTCGTTTACTCGTCTAACTTTGAACAGCATTGTTGTTCCCAGGGGGGGCGAAATAAAGTAAGACAGAGGGGTTGCAAAGTGGCCAGATTGATTTTATTTGCTTCCAAGTACACCAGCATCAGAGTTTGCCAGTGAAGTGCTACTTTCGTTTTCTCGTCTTCCTTTGAACAGTATTGTTGTTCTCAGGGGGGGCTAAATAAAGTAAGACAGAGGGGTTGCAAAGTTGCCAGATTGATTTTATTTGCATCCAAGTACACCAGCATCAGAGTTTGCCAGTGCAGTGCGACTTTCGTTTTCTCATCTAACTTTGAGCAGCATTGTTGTTCCCAGGGGGGGCGAAATAAAGTAAGACAGAGGGGTTGCAAAGTGGCCAGATTGATTTTATTTGCATCCAAGTACACCAGCATCAGAGTTTGCCAGTGAAGTGCTACTTTTGTTTTCTCGTCTTCCTTTGAACAGTATTGTTGTTCCCAGGGGGGGCGAAATAAAGTAAGACAGAGGGGTTGCAAAGTGGCCAGATTGATTTTATTAGCATCCAAGTACACCAGCATCAGAGTTTGCCAGTGAAGTGCTACTTTCGTTTTCTCGTCTAACTTTGAACAGCATTGTTGTACCAAGGGGGGGTGAAAGAAAGTAAGACAGAGGGGTTGCAAAGTGGCCAGATTGATTTTATTTGCATCCAAGTACACCAGCATCAGAGTTTGCCAGTGAAATGCTACTTTCGTTTTCTCGTCTTCCTTTGAACAGTATTGTTGTTCCCAGGGGGGGCGAAATAAAGTAAGACAGAGGGGTTGCCAAGTGGCCAGATTGTTTTTATTTGCATCCAAGTACACCAGCATCAGAGTTTGCCAGTGAAGTGCTTCTTTCGTTTTCTTATCTAACTTTGAACAGCATTGTTGTTCCCAGGGGGGCTGAAATAAAGTAAGACAGAGGGGTTGCAAAGTGGCCAGATTGATTTCATTTGCATCCAAGTACACCAGCATCAGAGTTTGCCAGTGTATTGCTACTTTCGTTTTCTCGTCTTCCTTTGAACAGCATTGTTGTTTCCAGGGTGGGAGAGTGTACCATTTCTGGAGGTACTGCAATACCTGGTTGATGGGTGAATTGGAAAACACAATGTGCACCATGGTTCTGTGTTTATGGATGTGGTCTACCATACTGCTTATGTTTTGTAAGGATGTAAGCAATGGACAGTGAAACGGTACCCTTCAGGGCCCTCTAGTCTTGTCCATAACTTTTCCGGTGAAACCACTCGCTGATTTCTGAATAGTTAGTGAGAGATCGTTTAGGTAACCATGTTGTTGCTGCTTACATTTCACATGCTTTGCATTCCCTAGGAGTGTTTTTTTTTTTAGGCAGCGTATTACTCTTATCAAGTGCATAATTTGAATTGAGCCACTTCCAAGTGTTTATAGCGGGCACAATTAGGTTATAGCTGAAGGCAGTGCGAGTTTCTCTCAGTGGGCAAGTATGGCGTTCAGTGGGGATGTGGCACTATGGCCGGAGCTGTTGAATTTGGAAATGGGGAACCGGGTTCAGCATTCATGACCAGTCCACCACACCACTGTACTGAGGGAGCACATTCCCATGCTACACCGTAGAAGGCCCCACTAGACCTTAGAAGGCTTGATGTCTTAGCACAAGCAGGTGTACTGTAGTGGTGTCAACTTACAAAAGAGTACAAAGTACAAGTAGAGGTATAAAAGTGCAATAAATGGCAGACACGCAAAACACAGGAACACACTGGGTAGGCACTTCTACGGGCATGGAGAACAGAATTTCCTATAATGTAAAGACTTCCTTCACACAATAGAGAGGGTGTGAATTAAGTTTGGAAGTGTCTTTGCAGGAGGAGAACTTTGAGGTTAGTTTTGAAGGACTGGGAAGAGGGAGGGGGTGGTCCGGAGCTGAGGCTCAGTTCCAGATTCTCGCCGCGTTGCTTGTAAAGGATTGGGCCATCGATCTTTCCTTTTTGAAAGTGGGAGGGTCAAGCAATACATTTTGCGCAGTACGTGATGGTCTAGAGCATTATATGCATATGTTACAATAAAGTTTTTTTTCTTCTTTTTATTCTAGTCTAAAGCTTTTCGACGGTGGCTGTTCTGCAGTTTTGTGTAGTTGCATTGTGTTGGTAAGAAATTTTTTGTTGTTGTATTTACAACAAATGAGTAATAATATAATGTCTGAATGAATTTTTTTGTAAGTGATGTCATAATGGCGGCATATTTAGTTAGTGGTTTGAGCATGAAATTCTTTGCGATGTGTTTTGCATAGTCTTATGTGTAATTGCTTTTCTCTTTCTTTTTTAGTGGGATATTGTTGATCCATACTGTGTCTGTACAGAGTTGGTGGTGGTGAGTAGTTTAGCTGCCTCTGGCAAGTGAGTGGTATTGTTT
Source organism: Triturus cristatus (assembly GCF_964204655.1). Taxonomy (NCBI): domain Eukaryota; kingdom Metazoa; phylum Chordata; class Amphibia; order Caudata; family Salamandridae; genus Triturus; species Triturus cristatus. The sequence goes on along the minus strand of NC_140584.1, from coordinate 889,596,501 downwards.
TGGAGTATATTTGAGTTTTTGATAAAGGTGCTTTTTGCTTATTACTTATTTTACAAAGCGTTTGTTGTTGTTGACTTGTTTGACAAGTTACCTTTATTAGTAAGCAATATGGCTAGCCGTAGAATGACTGCTCAACAGGTGGTCGTTATGCTTCTTGAATCTTCCTCTGAGCATGATTATGAGACTGACAGTGCGTCTGAGGGAGAGGAGGGAGGGGAAGATTCTGGCAGTGAGTTTTCACTCAACATGGAATCATCGGATGATGAAGGTACTCTCAGTGCAGATGAAGGTACTCTTGGTGTGGATGAAGCAACTCTCAGTGCGGATGAAGTGCCTGTCTTAGAGGAGGAAACTGCTGTGCCGATGGTGCAAGAGGCATCTGGATTGCAGTCTGAGGCTGCTAGGCTTCCTACTGGAAGTGCTGGACTTTGGGTTGATCCAAACATGGTGCAGCCGGTGTTGCCTGCCTTTAGCGGTGATGCAGGGTGTACAGTAGGCCTGGGCGGTAAATTCCGTTCCGTTCGCGGAATTTGCGGAATTTGGGTAATTTCGCGTTCCGCGGAGAATGCGAAATTGCCCAAAAATCTGCTTTCCGCGACTTCGCGAAATTTTTTGCTTGTTCGCGTTCTCGATATGCGTGTTCGCGAGATATTTCACCCCGAGCACGCAAAAAGCGATCGCGAACAGGAAAAAAGTATCACGAACAAGCAATTCCACGCTTTCGCGGAATTTCTGCGTGTTCGCGGAGATTTTTTACCGTTTCGCGGAGATTTGCGTAACGCGATTACGCAAATTCCGCCCACCCCTAGTGTACAGTGAATTGTGAAAACTTTTTGCCTATACAGTTTTTTCAGTTGTTTATGGATGATGTATTTTTGGGTGAGATTGTTGAGCAGACGAATTTGTATGCTGAACAGTTTTTGAGGAACAACAGCGACAAACTTAGGCCCCAGTCTAGAGCTACCCGGTGGACTCCCACATATCTGGAAGAGATTAAGAAGTTTTTGGGTTTGACTTTATTGATGGGTGTGGTAAGGAAGCCAACCTTGGCTTCATATTCGTCTACTAGCCCCTTGTTGGCAACTGCCATATTTGCTGCAGTTATGACTCGTAATCGGTATTTACTTTTGCTACGTATGCTGCATTTTGTTGATAATTCTATGGCGTTGCCACGAGATCACCCTGACTGTGACCGTCTTTTTAAGATTCGGCCCGTTCTTGATCACTTTGTGGATCGATTTTCTGAGATCTATACTCCAGGGAAAAAAATATCTATTGATGAGTCTTTGGTCTTGTTCAAGGGCCGTTTGGTTTTTAGGCAGTACATCCCTAACAAGAGGGCATGCTATGGAATTAAGCTCTATATGTTGTCTGAGAGTAGGACAGGATATGTTTTTAATTTTCATGTGTACACTGGTAGAGATTCTGCTATTGACCCCCCAGGTTGTCCGTCCACTTTTGGAGTTGCAGAGAAAATTGTGTGGGATCTTGCTAGGAGACTGTTAAACAGAGGCCACCATTTGTACCTTGATAACTTCTATACTGCTGTGCAATTATTTAAGGAATTTTATAAAGTGGACACTTTTGCATGTGGCACAATCCGCTCTAACGGTAAAGCTTATCCGAAAGAGCTTCGTTTGCAAAAAACTTCAGAGGGGGCAGTGCAGTTCCTTGCGTAGTGATGAACTACTAGCTGTAAAATTTGTGGACAGGAGGGATGTGTACATGCTGACTACCATCCATGATGAGAGTACTTCACCTGTGGCTGTTTGGGGTCAGGTTGCTGAAGTGCGCAAACCTGTGTGCATTCTAGACTACAATAAGCACATGGGTGGTGTTGACAGAGTAGATCAGAGGTTGGAACCTTACTCTGCTATCCGGAAGGCTTATGTTTGGTATAAGAAGTTGGCCATCCATTTCTTCGAATTAGCAAATTTCAATGCTTTTATTGTGTTCAAGGAGTGTTCTCCTGCGTCAAACTTGACATTTCTTCAGTTTCAGCACTGTGATAGCTAGCCTTGTTGTTGTGGAACAGGCAAGTGTTCCTGGATTTGGAGTGGTGGAGGATGTGGTTCGATTGAAAGATCGCCACTTTCCTGATTTCATCCCTCCCACACCGGCAAAAGATTTTCCCACTAGGAGATGCAGAGTCTGTTGGCGAAGAGGAACGCGGAAGGAGATTCGTATGTATTGCCCCGACTGTCCATCTGTGTGTCCCTGCTTGTTTTAGAGCGTACCATACGCAAAATAATTTTTGGGAGCATTCATGAGTGGTAAAGTTAACTGATTGGTTTGTATTCTTTGAAAAATTTGATTCTGTTTCAAGGTTGCTGTTAGTGCAATGTGTTTAGTTTCTGATTTTGTGTTTGAAGATTTGTATCGATTTGTGATTTGTTTGTGTTTTTATTTTTGTCTAAAAAAATCCTAAATGTGTTGGCAGTGTGTGTGGACTGGCACTTCTTTGGCGGTGTACGTGGAATGGTGCTTGGCTGGCGGTGTGCATGGACTGGTGCTTGGCTGGTGGTGTGCGTGGACTGGTGCTTGGCTGGCGGTGTGCGTGGACTGGTGCTTGGCTGGCGGTGTGCGTGGACTGGTGCTTGGCTGGTGGTGTGCGTGGACTGGTGCTTGGCTGGCGGTGTGCGTGGACTGGTGCTTGGCTGGCGGTGTGCGTGGACTGGTGCTTGGCTGGCGGTGTGCATGGACTGGTGCTTGGCTGGTGGTGTGCGTGGACTGGTGCTTGGCTGGCGGTGTGCGTGGACTGGTGCTTGGCTGGCGGTGTGCGTGGACTGGTGCTTGGCTGGCGGTGTGCGTGGACTGGCGATTGGCTGGTGGTGTGCCTGGACTGGCGCTTGGCTAGTGGTGTGCGTGGACTGGTGTTTAGCTAGCGGTGTGCGTGGACTGGTGCTTGGCTAGCGGTGTGCGTGGACTGGCGCTCGGCTGGCTGTGTGTGAGTAGTGACTTGCTGCTGTCACTACACACACTGCTAGCTGAGTGCCACTCCACGCAATCCATCTGCTTGTGTAGTTGCTGTGTCAGGAATGTGGGCGTGTGAAAGTGATGGGCCCTTAAATGGCGCTGTGTGCTGGTGTGAGTTTTGTTATGTGATGGGCCCGCGGCTGGCGGTGTGAATGGTTTTGTATGTCTCACGCGTATGAAAGGTGTATGAATGGCCTGTAAAGAGGTTGGTGCCTTGTCGTGGCTTTACAGCTCACGAGCTGTGAGTCAATGGTTCAGTTTCTCGCCCTTTCAATTATTAACAGTGCATTTCATTTTTGTGAAATCACTTGCTAATACAATTGTATATTCTGAACCATCACTCACCCTCGTGCCAAATCCAACCAGTATGTGTGTGTGCTTGAGGATTAGATGGCTGTGCAGTAATATTTGCCTTTCTGAAGCAGGGTGTACCTTGTCCCTTTTGTGAATTTTGTAATGTGTTGTTTTTGTGCCTGGTGGTGCGAATGGTCTTGTGTGTATCACGTATGAAAGGTGTGTGAATGGCCTGTAAAGCGGTTGGTGCCTTGCCGTGGCTTTACAGCTCACAAGCTGCGAGTCATTGGTTCAGTTTTTTCTCCATTGAATTATTGACAGTGCATTTCATTTTTGTGAAATCTCTTGTTAATAAAATTTAATATACTGAACCATCACTCGCCCTCATGCCAAATCCAACCAGTATGTGTGTGCGTTTGAGGAATAGGTGGCTGTGCAGGATTCTTTGTCTTTTTAGTTTCTCTGCCAAGGTGTATGTTCCATGTAAAAATAACCCACTACGTTTTGGGCCCTTGCCTGTCGCGGGTACCTGGGCCTCCCACACAAGTGAGGCACCATTTTTACCGGGAGACCCAGGGGAATGCTGGGAGGTGGGAAATTTGAGTGAGCCCGGTGATGCCACAACTTTCCCACACAAAAAAGTGTGAAAAAAGTGCTTTTTTCAGCTAAAATTGAGGTTTGCGGGGGATTCTGGGTAAGGAAACGTTGGGGGATCCACGCAAGCCATACCTCCCTGGAAGCCCCCGGGTGTCTAGTTTTCAGAAATGTATGGGTTTGGGAGGTTTCCCTAGATGGCCGCCGTGCACCGGGCCAAAAACCCAAGAGACCCCCCTTGCAAAACCAGGTGGTTTTGAGATAGGCAATGTTGATGTCGCATCACTACATTTTGGGCCCTTGCCTGTCGCGGGTACTTGGGCCTCCCACACAAGTGAGGCCCCATTTTTACCGGGAGACCCAGGGGAATGCTGGGAGGTGTGAAATTTGAGTGAGCCCGGTGATGCCACAACTTTCCCACACAAAAAAGTGTGAAAAAAGTGCTTTTTTCAGCTAAAATTGAGGTTTGCAGGGGATTCTGGGTAAGGAAACGTTGGGGGATCCACGCAAGCCATACCTCCCTGGAAGCCCCCGGGTGTCTAGTTTTCAGAAATGTATGGGTTTGGTAGGTTTCCATAGATGGCCGCCGTGCACCGGGCCAAAAACCCAAGAGACCCCCCTTGCAAAACCAGGTGGTTTTGAGATAGGCAATGTTGATGTCGCATCACTACGTTTTGGGCCCTTACCTGTCGCGGGTACTTGGGCCTCCCACACAAGTGAGGCACCATTTTTACCGGGAGACCCAGGGGAACGCTAGCAGGTGGGAAATTTGAGTGAGCCCGGTGATGCCACAAGTTTCCCACACAAAAAAGTGTGAAAAAAGTGATTTTTTCAGCTAAAATTGAGGTTTGCGGGGGATTCTGGGTAAGGAAACGTTGGGGGATCCATGCAAGCCATACCTCACTGGAAGCCCCCGGGTGTCTAGTTTTCAGAAATGTATGGGTTTGGTAGGTTTCCCTAGATGGCCGCCGTGCACCGGGCCAAAAACCCAAGACACCCCCCTTGCAAAACCAGGTGGTTTTGCGATAGGCAATGTTGATGTCGCATCACTACGTTTTGGGCCCTTGCCTGTCGCGGGTACTTGGGCCTCCCACACAAGTGAGGCACCATTTTTACCGGGAGACCCAGGGGAACGCTGGGAGGTGGGAAATTTGAGTGAGCCCGGTGATGCCACAACTTTCCCACACAAAAAAGTGTGAAAAAAGTGCTTTTTTCTGGTAAATTTGAGGTTTGCGGGGAATTCTGGGTAAGGAAACGTTGGGGGATCCATGCAAGCCATACCTCCCTGGAAGCCCCCGGGTGTCTAGTTTTCAGAAATGTATGGGTTTGGTAGGTTTCCCTAGATGGCCGCCGTGCACCGGGCCAAAAACCCAAGAGACCCCCCTTGCAAAACCAGGTGGTTTTGAGATAGGCAATTTTGATGTCACCTCACTATGTTTTGCGCGGTTTCCTGTCGCGGGCACTAGGCCGACCCACACAAGTGAGGTACCGTTTTTCTCGTAAGACTTTGGGGAACGCGGCGTGGGTGGAAATTTGTGGATCCACGCAGATTCCGGAACTTTCCACGACAGAAATGTGTGGAAAATGTGTTTTTTTTGACAATTTTTTAGGTTTGCAAGGGATTCTGGGTAACAGACCCTGGTGCGAGGCAGTCAAGTCACCCCATCCTGGATTCCCCTGGGTGTCTAGTTTATAAAAATGTATAGGTTTGCTAGGTTTCTCAAGGTGCCCGCAGAGCTAGGGTTCAAAAACTACAGCTAGTCATTTTTCCAAAAAAGGGTCATTTTTCACTGCGAAATTGAGGTGTGACCAGGTTGCGTTTTGCGCCGTTTCCTGTCGCGGGCACTAGGCCGACCCACACAAGTGAGGTACCGTTTTTCTCGTAAGACTTTGGGGAACGCGGGGTGGGTGGAAATTTGTGGATCCACGCAGATTCCGGAACTTTTCACGACAGAAATATTTGGAAAATGTGTTTTTTTGGACAATTTTTTAGGTTTGCAAGGGATTCTGGGTAACAGACCCTGGTGGGAGGCAGTCAAGTCACCCCATCCTGGATTCCCCTGGGTGTCTAGTTTTCAAAAATGCATAGGTTTGCTAGGTTTCCCAAGGTGCCCGCAGAGCTAGGGTTCAAAAACTACAGCTAGTCATTTTTCCAAAAAAGGGTCATTTTTCACTGCGAAATTGAGGTGTGACCAGGTTGCGTTTTGCGCCGTTTCCTGTCGCGGGCACTAGGCCGACCCACACAAGTGAGGTACCGTTTTTCTCGTGAGACTTTGGGGAACGCGGGGTGGGTGGAAATTTCTGGATCCATGCAGATTCCGGAACTTTTCACGACAGAAATGTGTAGAAAATGTGTTTTTTGGGACAATTTTTTAGGTTTGCAAGGGATTCTGGGTAACAGACCCTGGTGGGAGGCAGTCAAGTTACCCCATCCTGGATTCCTCTGGGTGTCTAGTTTTTAAAAATGTATAGGTTTGCTAGGTTTCCCAAGGTGCCCGCAGAGCTGGGGTTCAAAAACTACAGCTAGTCATTTTTCCAAAAAAGGGTCATTTTTCCCTGCGAAATTGAGGTGTGACCAGGTTGCGTTTTGCGCCGTTTCCTGTCGCGGGCACTAGGCCGACCCACACAAGTGAGGTACCGTTTTTCTCGTAAGACTGTGGGGAACGCGGGGTGGGTGGTAATTTGTGGATCCACGCAGATTCCGGAACTTTCCACGACAGAAATGTGTGGAAAATGTGGTTTTTTTGACAATTTTTTAGGTTTGCAAGGGATTCTGGGTAACAGACCCTGGTGGGAGGCAGTCAAGTCACCCCATCCTGGATTCCCCTGGGTGTCTAGTTTTCAAAAATGTATAGGTTTGCTAGGTTTCCCAAGGTGCCCGCAGAGCTAGGGTTCAAAAACTACAGCTAGTCATTTTTCCAAAAAAGGTCATTTTTCACTGCGAAATTGAGGTGTGACCAGGTTGCGTTTTGCGCCGTTTCCTGTTGCGGGCACTAGGCCGACCCACACAAGTGAGGTACCGTTTTTCTCGTAAGACTTTGGGGAACGCGGGGTGGGTGGAAATTTGTGGATCCACGCAGATTCCGGAACTTTCCACGACAGAAATGTGGGGAAAAATGTGTTTTTTTGGACAATTTTTAAGGTTTGCAAGGGATTCTGGGTAACAGACCCTGGTGGGAGGCAGTCAAGTCACCCCATCCTGGATTCCCCTGGGTGTCTAGTTTTCAAAAATGTATAGGTTTGCTGGTTTCCCAAGGTGCCCGCAGAGCTAGGGTTCAAAAACTACAGCTAGTCATTTTTCCAAAAAAGGGTCATTTTTCACTGCGAAATTGAGGTGTGACCAGGTTGCGTTTTGCGCCGTTTCCTGTCACGGGCACTAGGCCGACCCACACAAGTGAGGTACCGTTTTTCTCGTAAGACTTTGGGGAACGCGGGGTGGTTGGAAATTTGTGGATCCACGCAGATTCCGGAACTTTCCACGACAGAAATGTGGGGAAAATGTGGTTTTTTTGACAATTTTTTAGGTTTGCAAGGGATTCTGGGTAACAGACCCTGGTGGGAGGCAGTCAAGTCACCCCATGCTGGATTCCCCTGGGTGTCTAGTTTTCAAAAATGTATAGGTTTGCTAGGTTTCCAAAGGTGCTTTCAAAGAGCTGTCATAATTAGAAGAAGTTACAGGTGAAAACGTTGACACAAAAGGCTGTTTTTTTCAACTAAATTTCAATTTATCCTACATTTAACTGTTTGTTTCTATAAAAAAAACCTTGATGGATCTACACAAATGACCCCTTGCTGAATTCAGAATGTTGTCTTCTTTTCGAAAATGTATAGCTTTCCAGGATCCACTATTGCTTTTGTACCCATTTCTGCCACTAACTGGAAGGAGGTCAAAAGCACAAAAAATAGCAAAAATAGGCTATGTCCCAGAAAAATGCCAAAACTGTGTAAAAAATGTTGGGTTTCTGACAAAAGTCAAGTATCCCCGAAAAGCTGGGAAAATGGTGATTTTAACCCCACAAACCCTTTTTTGATAACATTTGCAGGGAAAAACCCAGATGCTTTCATTTGCAGCCCGTTTTTCCAATTTTTCCAAACAAAACAAAATTTTGCTGTATTTTGGCTCTTTTCTGTGACCCCTCCAGGGGAATCCACAAACCCTGAGTACCTTTAGAATCCCCATGATGTTGGAAGAAAAGGACGCAAATTTGGCGTGGCTACCTAATGCGGTCAAAAAGTTACAGGGGCCTAAGCACGCACTACCCCAAATAGCCAAAAAAAGGCCTGGCACAGGAGGGGGAAAAGGCCTGGCAGCGAAGGGGTTAAAGACCTGGCTGTTCCCTTAGATGCTTGTCTGAGTGTGTCTTATCCTGCTTGCATATTGTTCTGCTGTTAGCGCCTTGACGCCCTTGGGCTAAGTTAGCGCTCTATACATTTTATATTCATTCATTCATTCATTCATGTTGCTAGTCCAATTGACATCAGAGAAAATGTGTTCTGTCTCAAATTTCAGCATGAAACTATTCGAGTAACTAGCTCCTGAAAAGCCCATAGATGTACCATTGGTCTGAAGAAAAAAACGCTTCTTCCATTTGAAATAACTATGGAATAAACAAAACTGTAGAAGTTCAAGAAGGAACACTTTGTTAACCTGTACGTTCTCTTGTCCTAATAGTGCCCACTCAATAGATTCAATACCTTCAAGGTGGGGAATCGAGGTATATAATGAAACCACGTCTATTGTTATTGTGCATAGCTAAATATCTCCAATATCTGGAATGTGAACTTCATTAAGAATGTTCAACAAATGAGTTGTATCTTGCAGATACGACAGACTTGCTTGCACAATGGGTTGGAAAAAGACATCAAGATATTGACCCAATGGTTCATGTAACGATCCACAACCGGATACTATTGGTCTCAATGGTGGGTTCGATACATTTTTGTGTATTTTGGGTAACATGTAAAGCTCTGGTCTACGGGGGTGGCTAGTTAATAAGAATTCTCTAGTCTTAGTGGTAATCCATTTAATTTCCAAAGCCTGGTACAATATCGAACCAACTTTTTCAACATTGTCATTTTCCTGCCTTGGCCATTTCATGCCTGCCGCCTGTCTTTGAGTCATTTGATTGAGTGTAGTTGACAACTGACCTTTGTGTATTCCTCCTAAACAGTCACACACAATAGGGAGCCTAGGGGTGCCTGGATGGGCCATCACTGGCAGGTTGGGAGGAAGAAGCTGGGCACTGCCCCACTTACACTCAAATAGACTGTGTCCTGCCTCCACACGAAGGCTACATACCCCCTCTAGTTAGTCTGGAGCAAAGACAAGGAACGCAGGGCACCTATTCACTTCAAATGCATGCTTCTAGAAGCTTCTCCCACTTCAAAGGCAGAACTGGGTATAAATATTGGCCCTCAGACACTAACTGTTCAGTACACTTCTGGTCCTGTGGATATTATGCCAGGAAGAAGACTGCTTTGTTGCCGAAATCACAGCCGTACTGCTGAACTGCTGCTCCGAGGGAATGCTGCCCTGCTGCCCTCTTGCCTTGGTGGGAAGGGGTGCCTGGATGGGCCATCACTGGCAGGTTCGGAGGAAGAAGCTGGGCACTGCCCCACTTACACTCAAATAGACTGTGCCCTGCCTCCACACGAAGGCTACATACTAGGCCTGGGCGGCAAATTCCGTTCCGCTCGCGGAATTTGCGGAATTTGGGTAATTTCACGTTCCGCGGAGAACGCAAAATTGCCCAAAATTCTGCTTTCTGCGACTTCGCGAAATTTTTTGCTTGTTCGCGTTCTCAAGATGCGTGTTCGCGAGATATTTCTCCCCGAGCACGCAAACAGCGATTGTGAACAGGAAAAAGCATCGCGAACAAGCAATTCAGCGTGTTCGCGGAATTTCTGCGTGTTCGCGGAGATTTTTTACCGTTTCGCGGAGATTTGCGTAACGCGATTACGCAAATTCCGCCCACCCCTACTACATACCCCCTCTAGTTAGTCTGGAGCAAAGACAAGGAACGCAGAGCACCTATTCACTTCAAATGCATGCTTCTAGAAGCTTCTCCCACTTCAAAGGCAGAACTGGGTATAAATATTGGCCCTCAGACACTAAGGGCCCGATTCACAGAACGAACTTAAGACAAAATCCTAAACTTACTACCATTTTGGTATTCACAGAAGGCAGTTACTCATTTTGGTATTCACAGAAGTTAGGAGTCCTAACTTTAGGACTCCGAAATGCCTTCTGTGAATACCAAAAGCCTTAAAACTAGGATTTTTCTTAGTTTAGTAGTAGTATAGTTAGGACTCCTAACTTTAGGACTCCTAAATGCCTTCTGTGAATACCGAAAGTCTTAAAATTAGGATTTTTCTCAATTTAGTAGTAGTAAAGTTATGACTCCTAACTTTAGGACTCCTAAATGTCTTCTGTGAATACCAAAAGCCTTAAAATTAGGATTTTTCTCAGTTTACTAGTAGTAAAGTTAGGAGTCCTAACTTTAGGACTCCTAAACTGAGAAAAATCCTAATTTTAAGACTTTCGGTATTCACAGAAGGCATTTAGGAGTCCTAAAGTTAGGACTCTTAACTTCTGTGAATACCGAAGTGAGTAAGTGCCTTCTGTGAATACAAAAATGGTAGTAAGTTTAGGATTTTGTCTTAAGTTAGTTCTGTGAATCGGGTCCTAACTCTTCAGTACACTTCTGGTCCTGTGGATATTATGCCAGGAAGAAGACTGCTTTGTTGCCGAAATCACAGCCGTACTGCTGAACTGCTGCTCCGAGGGAATGCTGCCCTGCTGCCCTCTTGCCTTGGTGGGAAGGACTGGACCTGCATCTGATGAACCCAGGACCCCATAGTGTCTCCAAGGGCATGTTGACTGGCCTCCTGACTTGAGGCTCAGGGACAGAAGGTTCCCACAATCTTGACCTAAGCACCTGGACTCCGCAATCCGTGAGTTTACCCTGCCAAGTGGTGTCACCCCTGTCCTAGACCCTTAGAACTCGGCCTCAGGTGCAGTTGTGAGCCACTGTGAATCCAGGGGAACAGATGCATCTTTTCTGCTGCGCGATGCACCCCCAATCAGAACCGACGCATCACCGCCGCTGTATGGATCTTCCCTGTTGCAAAGACCTGTATCGCAGGCCGTCGCCTCATCAGAACTGCTGCTGTGTGGCCCATCCTCCGCACAGGCCCTTGCATCCCTCATCAACAGCAGCATTGACAACAGACTCTGCATTGCAGCCTCACAGCTCCTCAGAACCAACTAATCGTCCCGACTGTGCTACGTATCCCTAACATCAGACTTCACATCACAAGCCCTCATTGGTGGGAACCTCGACAACAACACAGCCCCTCACACCGCAGCCTCTCCACATTTTGGAACCGATACATCACTTCAGCTGCATGATGAATCTTTTATGCAGACCCTCACAATGCTCCGCAAACCAGGATTTAAAGTACTTTGTTCACTGGGCCTAGTAAGGTCCCTGTAGACAGCCCGTGCTCCATCGCGGTAGGCCTGAGCTTGTGGCTTTGTTTCGGTCCGACATGACCAGATATCCACAGTTGGCACTATTTTCACAAAATTCTTTCAATTTAAACTTTAACTTTACATTTGCATATCTATGGTTCTACTGAATGGATTTTTGTCATTTTGGTCTTGTTTTACTTATTAAATATTACTCTACTTTCTAATCCGGTGTGGGATCCTTTTGTGTGGTGGTTTTACTTTATTACTATTTGAAATATTGCACAAATACTTTACACATTGCCTGTGAATTAAGCCTGACTGCTTTGTACCAAGTTACAAGAGGATTGAGCAAAGGTTAATTTAAGATTGAATTGTGCCTCAACCTGGGTAAGGTTTGCTGCTTGACCATGGCTCAAACCCCAGTCAACCTGTAACCCAATATCTTACTGGTGCTTGTCTTTCAAATGTTTTTTTCTGGCACTTTCTCAGACATTGTTATGACTGCCACAAAAGGTAGTAATGATCTGACTCCAAGAAAGAGAATGTGTTACAAGAGCACAATGAAGCAGATCTGTGCTGCAGGCTGTCATCAGCTTTGCTGAAATAGTAATCGGGGATAGACTACAGGGCAAGCCTTGCATAGCCTTGATCAACAGGAATGATATCCTCATACCAACATACCAACAATTAGGTTAAAAAACATTGTCAACAGTCCCTTACTCAGGATTGGATGGCTTTCTTGTCTGTCTCACTTCAGATCCCCAACTGATTTGTAAGATGATGACATTTTTGATACTCTACGAAAAGATATTACGGACCAAGGAAAAACACGTCTCCTTGTGATCCATGACTGCATCTAAACTAAGGGTGGGCGTAGTTCGCGAAGTAGCACTTCGCGAAGCTACGCAAAGTGAAGTTCGCACTACGCGAGCTACGCGTAGCACTTCGCGAACTGCGTAGTAACATGTTCGCACTGTGCAAGATGTTGTTTTCAATGATTGCACAGTGCAGACAAGCAACCGGCACTGTGCAATCATTGAAAATGGCATCTTGCACAGTGCGAGCTGTAGTTTTCTGCTGCTCGAGTAGATTTTTACTCGAGCGGCAGCTTCCTCAACGCGAACTGGTAGTTTCTCATCGCGAGCGGTCGCGAGCATACGTGACCTCTCGCAATGAGAAACCTGACCTCCTCGCGTTGGGAATCTCGCCGGGAGGTTTATTTTCCATGCTCGCGAACAAGGAAAAAGTCTCGCCGGGATGTCATTTTGCTTGCTCGCGGTCGCCAACTTGGCGTTGAGGACCGCGAGCAAGCAAAAAATGACCGCAGCACTACGCAACACTACGCTACGCGTGTTCGCACTGTGCTACGTGCAGTTCGCGTAGTGCGAAGTAGCGCGAACTTCGCAAACTACGCGAGCGTAGCGTAGTGCTTCGCCCAGGCCTAATCTAAACCCCAAGCTAATTATACTAACGCACTTTATATTGAGCACTGATGTGATACCAATTTTGCAGATTATTTTTATGATATAGTAATACCCTCCAATTTGGTTGTTTTAAATGGTACAAAAATCGTTATTATTTTTGTTTTGATACTTCATGCCTAAAGCAGTATTATTTCTCAGTTTTCCACATTCACATGCGCATCGTTTTCCTACCAACCTGTCCCCCCTCTGATAGAAAGCTCATAGCACACACAATCTTGCTGCTTCTAGGCGCTCCTTTGGGAGCACAAAATACATAAACGCTCGGAGGCCTAAACTGGGAAGGGCTGACCCAGCTCTGTGTTCTCCGGAATCAACCTCTTGAGGGGACAGAGATGAGGAGGAAATGCACATTCTTCATTGACAGTATCCTGAATGCATGCTTAATCCACCAGTGTTGCTTTTAGTTTCTCCATCTGCTCCAGAGTAGGCTAGGAACATACCGAGCCTGGGTTTATTTACCATAGCGCCCTCTATTTTGACGTTGTCTCTACACAGACGCGGACACTGGAATAAGGAGGCGGCGGAGGACCACATTATGCATCAGGGCTGGCTAAATTTTTTGATAAGCAAAGGGAAATTATGCTTCACCGATTTCTGGGGCCTCTTTCAGGAAAAAAAAGCTCAGCAGAACATTATTATTTTTTTTTTTTTTTATTCGGATCTTTTATAGCGCACGGCTACTCCGAAGAGTGTCCCGGCGCTTTGACAAAAACCCGAGAAGTAAAAACAGGGCCGATGAGAGCAAGCAGAAGGGCTACTGGGCAAAGAGCCATGACTTCAGCTCCTTCCTGAAAGTCAATAAATTATTGGCTTTCCTCAAAGAGACAGGCAAAGAATTCCAGCGTTGAGGCGCCAGAAAACGAAAAGAGCGACCTCCAATTCTGGCCAGTCTAATGGAAGGGACAGAGGCCATGGACAAAGATGTGGATCTCAGAGTTCTGTTGGGAACATAGAAAGCCAAGCGCTTCCTGATATATTTGGGCCCTACCTGATGAAGTGCCTTAAAGGCAAGAGTTAATGCCTTAAAGGTGATCCTTTTAGACATAGGGAGCCAATGCAAACTTTTTAGTAGATCAGATGCTCTCGTCCTCCGCTGGAGACCATAAATGGCTCTTGCAGCGGAATTCTGCACAATCTGCAAACGTGAAAGGAGAAATTTTGGCAGTCCCAGATAGAGCACATTCGCATAATCAAGGCGAGAGCCGATCAGGGCCTGCACCGTATTCTTTCTATGCTGCAAAGACAACAGCGGAAGAAACTTACGCAGCATCTTCAAGATGACAAAACATTTTCCCGCCAGGCCAAGGATCTGAGATCTAAAGGAAAGACCATCATCAATCTGGAAACCAAGATTTTTAGCCTTAGATGAAACATTTGCCGGAGGAAACATATCGGGTGGCCACCAAGCCTTCCATCTGGGGTCAGAAGAACACCCAAAGAAGAGCAGTTCCGATTTATCGGAATTACATTTAAGACTGTGCTGTTGAAACCAGTCAAAAACAGCCCCCAAACAGTCTCTGATCCGCAGGCCGTCAAAGTCTGAGCCCTTAGCACAGGTAAAGAGGAGCTGGGTGTCGTCAGCGTAGGATATGATCTGGGCACCAAACGATTCCGCCACTGCTGCCAGAGGAGCCATATAGATATTAAAAAGGGTGGGGCTTAAGATGGAACCCTGAGGCACCCCAACCTCCTGTGCCGGCATCTCGGCGGAAAAAGGTGGCGCCCAGACCGTTTGCCGGCGGCCGGTCAGAAATGACTTAAACCAGTTCAACACCGTTCCCCGCAATCCAATCTCCCAGAGTCTTGAAAGGAGACCGTCGTGGGAGACGGTGTCAAAGGCCGCCGACAAATCCAGCATTACCAGAATGGCCTTTCCTCCAGTGTCTAATACCTCCCTGATGGCATCGGTGATTTCAAGAAGAGCGGTCTCCGTGCTCATATTCGCACGAAAGCCCGATTGAGTATCGTGCAAGATATTGTTGCTCTCAATAAAGGTGGAGAGAGAGGCATGCACATGCTTCTCAACCACCTTTGCCAGAGCAGGGAGGAGGGAGATAGGCCTATAATTGGAGTGGATAAGTGGGTCCAGATTGGGCTTCTTTACTAGCGGCAGGATCAATGCGCGTTTCCAGGCTTGGGGGACAACTCCCGTGCTCAGGGACAAATTGAGCACCGGATTGAGCAAGGGGTTCAAGGCAGGTGCTACTCGCCCAAGACATTTAGCAGGACAAGGATCCTGTGGGGAGCCAGATTTCAGCTGAGTGAGGAGATCAAGAGAGGCTGAAGATGATAGAGGTGAAAATTCAGAAAAAAAGGGACCTTCCACCACCCCAGAAGGACGCAGGGCCAGCCTGGTCTCTGGAGTAGATACAAGACTCATAGGGGAAAAAGTATCTTGTATGGATTTGATTTTAGTGGTGAAAAAACTTGCAAGCTGGCCAACCCAGAGTTCGGTATGGGAATGTGAGGGCAAGATTGAAGTAGGGGAGACAAACTCCTTAACAATGCGAAAAATTTCTTTGCTAGTATTCTCAGCATCGTCAATCCTTCTTTCAAAATAGGCTTTTTTTCCCGCCACAATATGGCTGTGATAAAGCCTAATAGCTTCCCTATATTTAGTTTTATCCATGGGATCATAAAGGCGACGCCATGCCCTTTCGACTTTCTTACACTCTCGTCGCATCTCACCGAGAGAGGGAGTAAACCATGGGGCGGAAGCGCGCCAGCAGAATTTGCTGGGAGTTTTCCCAGGAGCTAGCTCCTCAAATCTATCTACAAGCCATCTCTGTAGAAGATCCAGATCATTCTGTAGACTGCCGGATAGCTGACAGGGGTGGAGAGAGAGAGCATGTGTCAGCATTTCAGAGGACACCCGGTGAAATGCCCGTGCCGTCCCTCTAGAGGCTTCCAACGATCTTATGGAAGTCACGGTAGTAGAGGGGATATGAAAATGTATTAAATAGTGGTCGGACCACAATACCGGGGCCTGGGGGAAACGTGTTAATCAGTGTAGTAGAGAAAACTTTATCGAGGATATGACCTTTGTTGTGTGTGGGAGCAAAGATGTATGGTGACAGACCCAAAGGGGCTGTGATATCCCACAATTTCACAGCATCTGTGTCACTGCGCATGTCCATATTGAGATTAAAATCTCCCAACAGTATGCAGTGTTCAGATTTTAAGCAGAGTACGGAAAGCGCAGCCTGCAATTCCTCGAAAAAGAGACTGAACGGTCCCGGGGCTCTATATATTAGAAGCCCGACACAGGCTTGATGAGGGGACAAGGAAAGGGTGAAACCGAGGGACTCACATCCCGCGATTTTCTCAGTTGGAAGAGTTGCACAAGGAAAACACTTGTCGACCACCATGGACACCCCGCCCCCTCTACCTGCAACCCTCTCTGACCTGATGATAATATAATCCGCCGGAACGGCATTAGCCAGATCAGGGCCAGAGCTCTCCCCCAGCCAGGTCTCTGTTAGAAAAAGGCAGAGCGGTGTATTATGAGGCATTTCATTCTTATTATATATATATATGCATCTCACTAGGCGTTTCTTTTGGATATAAGGCATGGATGGAACCTTAAAAAATGCAACATTCTTGTGTTTCTTCTAGTCTATACTCTGAATGATCTGTGGATTGGAACACCTGCAGCTTTGTGAACAGTATTTATGATGTTCATTTGTGTTACTAGTAAAGGGACAATCACACATAACAAGGAAGGACCTATCTATCCACATTCTTTGTCGTCCATTTAAGTATTTAAGATGTTTATTTTCTGCTCAAGCCAAAAGTCCTTTCCCATGTCCATTAAACTATGTGGCAAAATGATATGGCAGCGTGAATCGCGAATTACACCAATCAACAGCTGAAAGTGTGATTGGTTGAATTTTGTAAAGCGATTGACGTCGCATTGCACCCGAAGCCCTGGCCTGGGGAAGGCGTAGCCGGACTCAATGGGGGCCCGGGACAAATGCCTACCGGAGGCGGAAACCATTTCCCTTACCCCCTCGTCGCGGAAGCCCGCAAAAAAGGGGTGACCATGATTGGTTGCTCCAGGATAGGCTACGGCACCCCCAATCCAGGGGCGAGTCAACATGCGGCTGGGAGGGTTAAATAAGGGCACAGAGTCCTGGACAAACACATACCCCGCATCCCCGTTTGCCAGGACACGAAGAAGGCCCACCCACCCACACCAGAGGAACACGGGTGTCGCAGCCGCAAAGTAGAGGTGAGGCGGAAGAAACCCAGGAAAGATATACAAAAGAGAGAAAATTACTAGAGTTACATGAAAGGCTCACACAGTGTCCCTGGGGTGCCTCACAGCAGGGGCACTGAGGGAGCTAACAACGGCACACAGCCACAGGCAGAGTAGATGTGATGCTCCCACAGGGCACTTGGGATGCCTCACGGCAGGGGTACTGATGGAGCGAGAGGTCAGACACAGCCACAGGCAGAATAGATGAAATGCTCACACAGGGTCCTTGAGATGCTGCATGGCAGGGCCCTGAGGTGCAGGCGAGGAGCTAACAAAGGGTCCAGGGCAAGCAGAACGGCACTTGCAGCCCGGGCAGGTCCTGACGGACACCCACCCAATTTGGTAGATTCTTAAGCCATATGTCGTTAGACAAAATATGTTCTTTTTCAAATTGATGCATAAACAGATTGACATAGCTGGGGGCTGCACAATTGCCCATAGATGTAAAGGTGAGCTGTAAAAAATATTGATCATCCCACGCAAAGTAACTGTGGTACAGTGTGAAGTGTGTTAGTTCCATCAAAAAATAAATTAAATCGTTGTTCCAATCTGTACGGGTAATGAAGAATTCCAGGGCCTCTAAGCCCATGTCATATGGAATCGACGTATAAAGTGCCTTAACATTTAGGTTACAGAGTTATATATCTTGGGTTGTTTCCAGTTGTATGATTTTCAATTCGTTAAGAAAATCTGTGATGTCTTTAATATATGTTGTCATTGCTTGAACAATGGGTTGTAGGTGTACATCAATGTATTTGCCAATAGGTTCATGTAGTGAACCTCTAGTTGAGACTATAGGTCTGAAAGGTGTTTTTTTCAAATCTTTATGTACTTTCGGGGTCATGTAGAATTTAGGTGTTCTCGGGTGGCTTTGGAGTAAATATCTTTTGTCTTTCTCTGTAATGGTTCCATTCAGTAGAGCTGCATCTGAGATTATCGTAAGTTTGCAAATGAAAGCTTTAGTGGGATTCGAAGGTATTTTCTGATCCCTTGTGTATATCGCCCTGAGAATGAATGTGTTTTAGTATCAGGGCTGGTTTGCTACTACTTTACTTTTTAACGTTCTCCTGTTAATAGTTCCCCTTTCATTTCTTTGCTTCTCCTCTTTTTATTTTAATGTTTCATAAAGGGATACTACAGCTGTACAGCTAATGGTTTGCTTGCTTGCCCCTTATTTTATCTGCAGTGCACCACATTACATGTGGCCATTTCCTCGAATCCAGGAAATCATTAGGAAATGCTGTTGTCCGTAGTGTACCATTGTTTTACCATTCCTAAATGACCAACACATGGCTTCTAAATGTGGTGCAAAACACACAAGATGATGGACGGAATGTTGCACAATGACAAAACATTCACCCCCAGTCACAGATCTGGGTTTAATCCATCGTTATTTTGCTCACCACACCACCCCAGTTCAGACATGGCCCTATGCAAATCAGTCTTGACCCTGTGCCTCATGGGAACAGTCCAGCCCGAACTGCCAAGCCATGTCTTCCCTGGACCGGAATCAAGCATCCTAGGACCGGTTTCTGGCTATCAGCCGTCATCAGCCAGGATAGCTTGACTCCAGTGGCGTAGTGAGCACGGGACCCACGTCTGGGCATACCCTTCCCACATAGGGTGAACAGCAAAACACACATGATGATGGACGGAATGTTGCACAATGGCAAAACATTCACCCACAGTCACAGATCTGGGATTAATCCATCGTTATTTTGCTCACCACACCACCCCAGTTCAGACATGGCCATATGCAAATCAGTCTTGACCCTGTGCCTCATGGGAACAGTCCAGCCCGAACTGCCAAGCCATGTCTTCACTGGACCGGAATCAAGCATCCTAAGACCGGTTTCTGTCTATCAGCCATCATCAGCCAGGATAGCTTGACTACAGTGGCGTAGTGAGCACGGGACCCACGTCTGGGCATACCCTTCCCACATAGGGTGAACAGCAAAACACACAAGATGATGGACGGAATGTTGCACAATGGCAAAACATTCACCCCCAGTCACAGATCTGGGTTTAATCCATCGTTATTTTGCTCACCACACCACCCCAGTTCAGACATGGCCATATGCAAATCAGTCTTGACCCTGTGCCTCATGGGAACAGTCCAGCCCGAACTGCCAAGCCATGTCTTCCCTGGACCGGAATCAAGCATCCTAGGACCGGTTTCTGGCTATCAGCGTCATCAGCCAGGATAGCTTGACTCCAGTGGCGTAGTGAGCACGGGACCCACGTCTGGGCATACCCTTCCCACATAGGGTGAACAGCAAAACACACAAGATGATGGACGGAATGTTGCACAATGGCAAAACATTCACCCCCAGTCACAGATCTGGGTTTAATCCATCGTTATTTTGCTCACCACACCACCCCAGTTCAGACATGGCCATATGCAAATCAGTCTTGACCCTGTGCCTCATGGGAACAGTCCAGCCCGAACTGCCAAGCCATGTCTTCCCTGGACCGGAATCAAGCATCCTAGGACCGGTTTCTGGCTATCAGCCGTCATCAGCCAGGATAGCTTGACTCCAGTGGCGTAGTGAGCACGGGACCCACGTCTGGGCATACCCTTCCCACATAGGATGAACAGCAAAACACACAAGATGATGGACAGTTGGCAGTTGTATTTTCTTGCCCAAACTCCTCTCCAACTCATTCCCTTCAAAAAAAATTGTAGAAATGTAGTCCTGTCTAGACCAAGAGAACATTCCTTTAGATGGTGGGTAGGGGATTAGAGAACCTCAAAATTCTTGAAGCCTATACAAACGTTTTTTCCACCGGAAATGTGTTTCTTCACGAAGAAGAAGTGGGAAAAGTTAGCAAGTGCAGTTGCACTTCCTTGACAGATATACAGATTATTGTATGAGCAAAATATACATATAAATATACTTATTCAATCGAAAATTGAATTTTTATCGGTTTTGCTGGAGTGTGCCTGTAAAATTATGATTGTCTCAAGTTTTCAGAGATACTTCAGGGAACTTCTGGTAATTCCTGAATGTTATAAAACAGCACCCGCATAAGGTCCTTGATCTGTGGGTGAACATTTACGACTGTCTATGAAAATCAGGGCCGTAGCTGCCGAGTATCCTCATGCCATGTGTGGCAACTTCAGACAATGCTGACTCTTGAGCATGCTGTGTATATGGACTTGTAGTTTTGCTTTTAACATTGTAAGCCTAAGTTCACAAACTGGAGCACGAAAAGTGTAATTGGCTAAAAAGCTAGAATTGGCTGATCATCTGACACAGAACATGGGGCCTCTTGTGTCCTATACGGGTATGATTAAATGCCTAGACATGTAAAGCAAAAGTGAGGCAACATACCAATATAAAGTATGCCACTCCTGCCTGCTGCTCTCCGTCCACTCCATGCCTCGTCTTCCTCCTGCAAAGCTTTTAATAGTCTACTGATAGATAGCAAGTGATTCTCCCCAGGGGCGTAATAAACACCCCCGCAGCCCCCGCAGTGTGGGGGGGGGGGGGTGGCCCAGTCTTCAGTAGGTGAAGGGGGCCCCCTCAGCTCTTCGGTAGAGAGCTGTGTGTCTCACTCTCTAAAGCAGCTGCATGTGCAGTCTACTCTGACCTCCTGAGCTGACCCAGGACTGAAGAGAAACAAAGTAACAAGTTACATTGTTTCTCTTCAGTCAGAGCGAGCCAGGCCCGGAAAAAGAATGGGGGTGGGGGCCCTCAGAGTTACAGACCTGGGATGTGAGTTTAGAGGGATCTCTGCAAGTAGGCTGTTAACTCAGTGATCAGGGACATTTTAAGGAATTTGGGGGCCCACGGCCAAACGGATTTTGGGGGCCCCTGTTCAGAACAGTTTTGAATTTCTGATCCTGTTTCAGCTCTATTATCCCATCTTTGGCCAGGTCACTGAAAATGCACAGACTCACTCATCCAAATTCTAAATGTGTTTATTTCTAAAATTCAGGGACAGTGATGTGTGTTTTCAATATTGTAACACAGCAGCAGCTCACTAATATTACTGCAAATAATCTCTTGAGACCCCCTTCCATTTCTCATACATGGGGTCTGGTTTTGATCTAAAAGAAAAATATTTATGATTGTTTGATGAAACCTAAACAGGACATTTGTCTGCAAAATGCCCGTAATAGACCCTCACACATCACCCACATTAAAAATAAATGAAAGGTAAACTGTATTTAAAAGAATTTGTTTAAAAATTAGTCAAAGTCATCAGGGCAAGCCTCTGCAGAACAGAACTGGCTCTGTGAGGGGGCCACTTGAAAGGCTGGGGCCCTGGGCCAGAGCCCACTTTGCCCATGAATTAAAACATCTTTGCCAGTGATCTTTCTGCGTGGGGTGGAGGCGGGAGGAGGGAGGTTGGAGGGAACTGACTTTGAGGCTGGAGTTAGGTGCAGTTTCAATGTAGCTCATTCCTGGCATCTATCGGATACTCTGCTGTAGTCTTGTAAACATGGAAGCATATAATGTTGGATGAAAACGAAACAAATAAAAAAAAAACAATTGCATTGATTGTTATACTTAATAGTCGGGGCCGCTAGAGTTATTTTGAAGTAGAAGACTGATTATGCGGAAGGTTTCACTCCATTCTGGGACAAGACAGGGCAAGTTATTCTGCACGATGCCGGGCATTTTGCTGAAGTATTATTTTGCAATTTTAACGCACAGTGCTTTAACAAATGTGGTGCTTTTTAGTAACTTTTGACTTATACAAGCTAGTACCTTTTTTGCCGAAATCAGCAAATTATTCAGCAGATGGTAGTTTATATGACAAGTACGGTAAATGGATAATTACGCGGGATACACATACTTCCGGTGGCCTTGATAAAAATGCTTCTTGTAAAATAGAACACTAAAATATGAGCACGGGGAATGCAAGAGCACTGCACATGTAAGTATTTTCTTTTCCGATTCCTTTCTAGTACTCTGTTCGGCGAGGCTGTTTGGGAAACTGTGCGTCAGAGTTCCTTCTGAATAATGTTTGCAGACAGTCCTCCATTAGTAAATACATTCATTGCCATTTCAGATGGCGCCACTATGGCAGCAAAGGGTTAAGCGGAGTTGTTTATCCGCACCACTGGGGCCCACAGTCTCAGCTTTGTCGAGGCTTTTAGGAGTTCAACACTACAGTCCCCCGTGCGGGCACGTGTCTGCCACTTTAAATCATGCAGCTTCACTGGTAAACAGGGCTGTGCTTCCTGCAGACTGCACATGACTAAGCATGCCCCGTTGCCCCCGCCTCCCTTCACACCCTGAGCCCACCCACCCCCTGGTGCCAGCACAGCCTGGCAGGCCTCGGAACCTGCACATCAGAGCGCTCCCCTGGTGCAAGCACAACCTGGCAGGCCTCGGACCCTGTCCACACTGAATCTAGGAGGCCCACCGGCAGGACCCAGTCCCGAGCCATGGCTGGGCCATCGCTGCTGCTGCCCCGGGCCCTGCATGGCCCCCGTCTGCTCCTCCGCCTGAGGACCTCCTCTGCCATCCTGCAGCACCCCCAGGTAACCCCTGCTACTTTGCAAGCTTGGTTGTAGCGCTTCGCACCAGCTGAGCTGCTACAGAGCACTGGAGGGTGAGGGGGAGTTGGCAGTAGATGAGAGGATAAGCAGATGGCAGAAGAGAGAAAAGTAAGTTTGAGTGTAAAGTAGACACGCCCCCTTCCCTCTCCAATACCTAGCAAGCCCTCCCGACCCTGGCTTTTCGGTACTCTCTGCAAAACCAGAGGCACAACTAATTCAAATCATGCACACACGTGCTCCAGCCTTGCACAAACCTGCATGCACACACGTGATCACACCCATGAACCACTACTTTCATATATCCACGTGTCCAACCCATGAAACCCTACCTGCATGTACACATCTGTCCCAGCCATGCACCTACTTGCATACATCCACGTGTCCCACTTGAGCACCTACCTGCATGCACCCATGTGTAAAATCCGTGCACCTACCTGCATGTACCCACGTGTCCCACCCATGAACCCCTACCTGTGACTGCACCCCCCGGCCACCACCTGTGGTTAAAATTTATGGCGTGTCCCCTGCCGACAGGGAGCAGGAGACACACTGTGCGCCCCAAGCGTAGCTCCACCCTCACTCCCGGGCGAGAGAGGTGCTACCCACGCACCCTATACAGGGCCTTATCAGTAACTAGAAAGTGCCTTTGAGGAAAAACGGAAGACGGCCAATCAACAAATGCCGCCCAGGCACCAGCTGCAGGGGCACCCAGCCGCTCACTCCTCCTCATCATCCACACAGTTTAAGAATCCTACGACCTTCCTGTTACTAGGTCGAAAAAGTTGTTCAGAAGACAGCCATTCAATCGTTGGCCTCTCTGTAGAGCGCACAGAGCAATTGGTCACTTTTCCAGTTGCCATTTTGTGTATTGTTTGCTCTGGAGATACACAGCTGTGACTGTTTAAAGGCTGATAAGGCAAAGTAAAATACAGTGTTTATAGGTAAGTGGATGTGTTGTGTGTTTGAGTGATTAAAACATTCTGAAGATCACTACAGCTTCCACAGGTGCCACAATTTCAGAATTTAAAAAAATCAATAGTAATTATTTACAGCAAAATAATAGCTGTTAATTATTTATCTTGAAGAGCTAACGATCATTGATAAAGCCAATAGTCCTGGCTGATTTTAGGTTGTCAGTTGTGTTATATATCTGGATACAAGTACAGAAAGCTCAGAGAGGAACCAAAATACCGATTGGTTGGCATGCTAGCAGAATCACAGAAATGTAGTTTACTTCTTTAAGTCACACCCTTAATTACATAGACCACCCCCGTTTCAGAGCCTCCCGCATTTTTGTATCCCACGTAAAGCCCTTGTCAGTGGCGTCAAGAAGGATCCTCATGGGACTGGCTACATCATTCTATATTAGGTCGGTCCCTACACATTCTTCCGCTGTATCTCGATTCTTGTACGTGAAGTCTTTTATAGCGCTTCAGGACAGTGAGTGTAAAAATTCAGGACAAAGGGTCAAAATTCAGGACAAAAATTCAGGACAGGAAGTCGAAATTCAGGACAAAAGATACGTTTTACAGACACATCAGAGGAGGTTGCGCAAACGTATATTAGTAAGTAAATAGACAACCACTTAAGTACAAGTGAAAATAAGTTTATATTAGGTTGAGCCAATTGTGCACTTCATGGTTTTTCAGTATGCGCAGCTTTGAGCAAATGTGCATGTATTTTTGTGGTAACAAAACCGCCCCCACCCAACCTTTCCAGCCTCCAAGGGAAACACATGATGCCTGGACCGGGCAGTCCGGCCTTGCTACCACCCTCCAATGGTGCCCCTTATCTCCACAAAGACCCTCTCTCATGTGTATTTAATTTCTTTTATAGAGCTTCTCATCCCAAGTAAGTAGGACAGGGTGTTGGGTGCGTTACATCACACACATATTATATAGAGACAATGACTCATATAAATGTGAAAGTCAATGTATAGGAAATGTTACTGAAGATAATGGGGGTTACAAGGTGTAATCATTAGTTCATCCATCATTCAATCCTTCACCATTCATTCTGTCCTTTCATCTGTGTGCCCATCCATATCAATAGTCAACCATTTACAAACCTATGCATCATCCATCCTTCCATCCATCCATCATTCCACTCATCTATCCCTCCATCCACACTTTCACTCATCCATCCCTCCATTCATCCTTTCACACTATCCATTCATACACTCATCCATCCACTCTTCCACTCATCCATCCATTCACTCATCCATCTAGCCATTTAACCTTTCACCCATCGAGCCATACTTTCACTTACTCATTCATCCACCCAGTCACTCATCCTTCCACCCATTCACCCTTTGTCATCCATCCATCCTCCCTTTCTCTCTTGATCCCCTTTCACTTAGTCATCCATGCTTCCACCCACCCATCCATCTACTCATCCACTCATGAATCCATCCATTGACCCTATCACTCATCCATCCTTTCACTCATCCATCCATCCATCCTTTCTCTCATCCATCCACCCTTTCACTCCATCACTCATCCATCCATCCTTTCTCTCATCCATCCACCCTTTTACTCCTTCACTCATCTAGCCACCTTTTTGTCCATTTACCCTCCCTTGCACTCACTCATCCATCCATCCTTTAACTTATCAATTCATCAATCCTCCCATCAGTTCACTCATCCATCCACCCATTCACTCGCCCATCATCCACCCTTTCAATCAATCAATCAATCAGAACATTTGTAAAGCACACTACTCACCCGTGAGGGTCTCAAGGCGCTGGGGGGTGGGGGTGCTGCTACTGCTCGAATAGCCAGGTCTTGAGTAGCATCCTGAAGGTTAGTAGGTCCTGGGTCTGCCGTAGGAGGATGGGGAGGGTGTTCCAGGTCTTGGCGACGAGGTGGGAGAGCGATCTGCTGCCAGTGGTTGCTCTTCGGATGCGGGGGACGGTGGCGAGGGCAAGGTCGGCAGAGCGGAACTGGCGGTTTGGGGTGTAGAAGGTGAGTCTGTTGAGGTATCCCGGTCCGGTGTTGTGGAGTGCCTTGTGTGCATGGGTGAGGAGTTTGAAGGTGATCCTCTTGTTGATGGGAAGCCAGTGCAGGTCACTCAGGTGGCATGTGATGTGGCTGTGGCGAGGGATGTCGAGAATCAGGCGTGTAGAGGCGTTCTGTATGCGTTGAAGTTGTTTCAGGAGTTTGACCAAGGCTCCTGCATAGAGGGTGTTTCTGTAGTTCAGCCTGCTGCTGACGAGGGCCTGGGTGACCGTTCTTCTTGTTTCTGTTGAAGCAGGAGGATGAGACTACATTGACTTGCTTGGTCATGGAGAGTGTTGAGTCGAGGATGAAACCCAGGTTGCGTGCGTGGTCGGTGGGTGTTGGTGCTGCTCCCAGTGCAGTCGGCCACCAGAAGTCATCCCAGGCTGAGGGGGTGGAGCCGAGAATGAGGACCTCCCTCTTGTCTGGGTTCAGCTTCAGGCGGCTGTTCTTCATCCACTCGGCGACGGCCTTCATTCCTTCATGGAGGTTGGTTTGGGCAGTGAGGAGGTCCTTGGTGAGGGAGAGGATCAGTTGAGTGTTGTCGGTGTAAGAGATGATGTTGAGGTCATGCAATCGGGCGACGTGGGCGAGCGGTGCCATGTAGACGTTGAACAATGTTGGGCTGAGGAATGATCCTTAGGGTACGCTGCAGATGATCTCAGAAGCTACGGAATGGAAAGGGGGAGGCGGAAGCTCTGGGTTCTGCCAGAGAGGAAGGAGGTGGTTCATTCCAGAGCCTTGTCTCGGATCCCTGCGTTGTGGAGGCGTGTGCGTAGGATGCAGTGAAAGACAGTGTCGAAGGTGGCTGATAGGTCCAGGAGGATGAGGGCCGCGGTTTTGCCGTTGTCCATCAGGGCCCTGATGTCATTGGTGGTGGCGATGAGGGCAGTTTCGGTGCTGTGGTTGCTGCGGAACTAGGACTGGGACGATGTTCTCCTCGAGGTAGCGGGTCAGTTGTCCGTTGACGGTTTTCTCTATGACTTTCACTGGGAACGGGAGCAGGGAGATGGGCCGGACGTTCTTGAGGTCCTTCGGATCCGCCTTGGGTTTCTTGAGTAAGGCGTTGATCTTGGTGTGCTTCCAGCTCTCTGGGAAGGTCGCAGTCTCAAAGAAGATGTTGATGGCCTTGCGGAGATGGGGTGCGATGGTGGCGCTAGCTTTGTTGAAGATGTGGTGTGGACATGGGTCTGACAGAGAGCCGGAGTGGATGGTATTCATGATTTTGATGGTGTCGTCATTGTTTATGTTGGTCCAGGTGAGCAGGGGAGCGATGTGGGTGGTGGCCGTGGGGTCTAAGGTGTTGGTGGCTGTCGGGGCAGCCGGGTTGTTGAAGCTGTCGTGGATGTCTGCGATCTTGCGATTGAAGAAGGTGGCAAGGGGACCAGCATAGCTCAACAGGTATTGCGATGGTGGGATGTCGTTGGTGTTGGAGCTGGGGTTGGAGAGTTCCTCCACGATGTTGAAGAGCTCTTTGCTGTTGTGCGCGTTGTTGTCGAGGCAGTCCTTGAAGGAGGCCCTTTTGGCAGACCTGATGAAGTGATGTTGTCTGCGGATGGCGTTCTTGTGGGCTGCGTAGCTGTCCGGTGTCTGTTCGTAGTGCCATTTCTTCTCTAGTTTTCGGCAGGTTTGCTTGGAGGCCTGGAGGTTCACGGTGAACCAGCTGGCTTTCTTGTTAGTGCGTCTGTTGGAGGGTTTCCTGATCAGGGCGAGAGTGTTGGCGCAGTCGTCGATCCATCACCTGAGGTTGCGGGCGGCGGTGTCGGAGGGGTCAGCGGGTGGGCTTCAGGCGAGGGTGGTCTTAAGCTGGTCTTCGGTTACTTTGCTCCGGCTGCGGCGGGGGATCTGTTGAGTGCAGTGGTGCGTGGTGGGTTTCTGGATGGTGAAGTGGATGCAGCGATGGTCAGTCCAGTGGAGTTCGGTGGTGTGGTTGAAGGTGACGTGGGAGCTTGCGGAGAAGATGGGGTCAAGTGTGTGGTCGGCGGATAGGGTGGGCGTTGTGATGAGCTGTCTGGGTCTGAGGTTGGCGAGGGTGTCAATCAGGGTGGTGGAGTTGGTGTCGTTGTTGTTCTCATTGTTTCACTCATCCATCCATCCACTCATCCATCCATTTACCCGTCCATCTACCCTTCCACCCATGCATCCATGTATTTACCTTCTCTCATCCATCCATCCACTCTCTTATCCGTCCATCCTTTCTCTCATTACCCATTCATTCACCCTTTCATTCATCCATTCACCCTTTCACTAATCCATCCAGTCATCCACCCATCCCTTCACTTACACACCTTTTCACATTAATTATGAGCTGAGCCTTTGTCTGCAGAGTTGCAGACAAAAAGACGCCCATCAAGTGCTTCACTCCTGCTGTAGTTCCTAAAGCAAGGGGTGGGACGGGGGAGGGCTCACTATACCCCTGTACGTAGGCAATCCCAAAAAATGGAAGTCATGAGTCATGCATGAAGCACAGTGCCACTGTGACATGTTGTTGTTTTCTGGGCTTTAAGTGGGATGAAAAAACTGTGGGGGTCTTTCTAAAGGGGGTGTTCAATGTAACTAAGGGCATGGCTTAAAACAAGTAAGCTAAAAATCTGTGCTTAGCATAGTGTGCCGCCCGACTGGTAATTTGCAGCCTCTTTCATTGCATTCAGATAGATAACACAACAAGTAGAGTTACACCTACACGCCAGAACTATTGGCTTTGTCAATGGTTGTCAGTTGCATAAAATAAAAATGCAGCAACCATTGCTTTGTTGAATATAACACTGAAAATGCGTCCGTTTTAAAATGTTTTTTTTTACTTGTTCCACCGCCTTCTTTTCGTGAACCTGATTATCGTATAGCAGCATTGGCGTTTTTGTGCATTCCTTCCACCTGGCTGAATGCCCTGCCATAGACCGAGACTGCAGGAGACTCGCATTAAGAGTACAGCTGTCCCATTGTCGTTATGTATGTGGCAATCAGCCCCATACAGAATGACAATGGGTGGATGGGGCTTGCCTTGAGCTCAATGTGCTCAGAGGATGAGTGCGTGTGCCAGCCCCATCAGGGAGGTGAGGCTTCTGGCAGGGGAACAGTGATGTTCCCCAATGCCCAAAACTACAGACAAAAGGCGTCCGTAAAAGGGATCGTCACGGACAACGGACGTGAGATCCAAATTACTGACGGTCCGTGAAATTTATGGATGGTTGGTCACCCTAGCTCTAGTTGAGTCAAGCGGATCACGTTTCTCTGAAAGAAGTATATGCTTTCTCTTTTTTTACAGAGCACAAAACGCAAAGCCAACCTGTGAAATGTATATAGATTTAGTCATTTTTTTGTAAAACGCAAGCACACAGCCGGTCTGCTTTTAGTTATTTAGGCTCCGGTCTGCTTTTAGTTATTTAGGCTCTCTCAATACAAAGAAGGGTGTTTGATGTATTTCTTCACTAGCTCTTATTTTTTATTTTATTTTATTTATTTGATGAGTTTTATATAGCGCTGGCTAGACCCGGAGCTCTTTACATGAGGTTCCACATTGTTACAAAGTTACATCACTTACAAGTTACATTTGTTGCAAAAAAAATTAAAGAGCATAGAAGACGAGATAAATGGAGCGTAGAAGGGTAGGGTGGTAAGGTAAAAGGGTAGGAGGGAGATACGGCGGAGAGATGAAGGAAAGTCTGCCCAAAGTCCGGCTGGGTAGGTGACGGCCGAGTGGGAAGTCCACAGCCCATCTCCTCTATAGCTATCAAGGTAGCTCCACCGGGGTTCGGCCAAAATGTTAGGTCTCAACGGTCAGTGGCAAGTTCACAGATTCAATGTCCTGATGGGTGAGCCGGATAGGGGATATGCTCGAGGTCTGGTCGATGTCAATTTTTGTCCAAGAGTAGTAGCACATCGTGGTAAAGGACCACTGTGGTGGCCATCTTGGGGTCAGGCAAGGGATTCTGCCCCTGGTGTTACACTCAGCCGGGCCCCATTTTATCTTTCCCCATTTTTATCTTTCCCCTATGTATTCTCAGGGGCCCCTAGGGTACTTGGTGTGTTGCTATCTGTGGACTCCTTTCCCCGGCGCCAACTCGGGGGTCATAGCGCCAGCTCTTTCTCCTTGATTACTTCGGAGCCAGACAGCCCACAGTTCACAGCCACTCTCCTTTTGCAGCCCAGTCAGGCCATGATGCCTGCCGCAGCCGCCATTTTTTTATTTCTTAGGGTCAGGCACTGAGGGTATCTTCGTGCATGCCAGCGAGTTGCTCCTCAAACTTCTCCTCCAATGTCAGGGGACAAATGCCTCACCAGCAGGGTTTTTCTGTTGCAGCTCCCCCAACCAGTGATATCAAAAAGGGTGCTAAGCTCGTTTCACAAGGGAAGCCTCTGGTCGGGCGCCATCTTAAAGTCAGGCGCAGCCTCCCACCATCGGCTCCTCTCAAGGCCCCTCACCAATGCCCAGCAGGCGCACAGATCGGTGTGGGATGATCCCCTTGAGCTGACTCAATGCTCCATGCTGCCCCCAACTCGTCACTCGCTCACCTCCACGAGACTGCGCCACCGCAATATATTGTGCCGTTTTGATTAAATTCCTTATTAATTTTATAACTGCACTAGATTGTACTGACTCTGTTTAGGGAAATGAGTACCATCTTCAAAAATGCAACATGCTATTGACTCGAAGGTCAGGACTGTCTGGAGTTTGTCAAACCAGTTATAGCTGACTTGGTGGGGTGTCACATAATTTATTTTTGCAAAGTTTGGCTCTGTTCCCAATATCTATCAAATATACAATCTCCTCTTCATCAGGCCCTTAGGCTGGTATTAATGTATAGGAAGTTTACCAGATAGGCCATGTCACCAGGGGCACCCTATTCAGGGCCATCTATTCCTTTTACAAAGCATTGTAATTTGGAATCTATCTATCTGGCCAGAAAAGAGTAATATGGCAAGTTTTTTAGAGTGTACATTGCCAGGATAAATATATTTATTTCACAAAACAGAAAGCGGCTGACACAAGAGCGAGAAGTTTCTGAAAGTAAACAGTTCTTATCGGCATCCTGTTTGCCTTCTGCTCTTCATTTTGATCTACCTACCATGGGTCACAAGGGGAGTGCCATGGGTCGCAAGTGGAGTGCCATTGGTAGCAAGGTGTCGCAGGTGCGATCCCATGCGACTTCTAAATGATAGTCCATGGCTGCATCCTTCCTCTTGGTACTTTTCATTGGCTCCTGCCTCTGCTGCAGTGCATCACTGGGAGCCCCTGCCTCGCAACTAGCACTGACTACTAGAGAAAAGCACAAGCCACCAACCTCTCAGGGGCCTAGGATGACTAGGTGTCCTGGATTCGCCATGACAGTCCAGGTTTTTCACCAGCTGTCCCATTAGATTTTGACAATGTTAGCACATGTCCTTGTTTTCAGAGAGGGCCAACTAAAGACATAGGAAAGCACGTTTTTATGTGTTTCATGGGCAGTATGGCGGGTCGCTGGCTTGAGAGCTCTTGACTGGCACGGAAAATGGGGGTCCCCCTCTATGTACTTTGCAGGGGGGGCCCCTCAAGTTTCGTTACGCCATTGCCCAGCTCATGGGAGTCAGCGGCCCATGCTTTCCACTCCTATGTGCTGTGCTCAACAAATGGACTGTGTCTATGTCTTGGGCGGTCATTGGACCCTGTACTACTTCAAAATCAAATCTGTGCTTTTTAGGTCTCGGCTAGCGTAGGGTGCACACATGCGCAGTCTCGCTGGCGAGATTTAACGTTTTTAGGTATTTTGTGTAAAGGGCATTAAGCCCTGCCCCTCTTTTCCATTGGCTGGCGTCACCGTTTATGCTAAACGGTGGCCAGCCATTGGAAAAGAGCTGTTAATGATGTTTTCCTTCGGCCTTTTGAGCCGTCCCATTTGGTTAGGCTCGTCTGCCTTCCTTTTGTCGTAAAAAGTTTCTTATCTTTATGGGGCCAAACACATGACCCCATAAAGATAAGAAACCTTTTACTAAAGAAAGAAAGCAGGTGAGGCCATCGAAGTGGGATGGCAGAAAAAGAGAAGTCCCCGTCACAACCGCGGCTGCCTGGCGAGCGCTTACAGACTCGGTTTTGCCCAGAATCACATGGAGCTGAATCGACCCCAGCTCCAAAGTTGCCCTTGTATGGGTTGTAGCGTGTAGTACCCCGATGGGGCATCGAAGCGCTTATACCCAGTTTTGGAGAAGGGAGGTGATATTTTCTCCCGTGGTAGGCAGAGTGAAGTTATTCCTGCCCACTATGCGCGCACCGTGTGATCTTGGGAGTAGCGATATTTCTCTCTGTCATTAACAGCTCGGCCTGTTGTCTGGTAAAGCCCCATAGCCCCGTCCCCCCACCTCCCCCCGTCCCATTGTGTGGGCATCCTCTAAGCCTGTTGGTCACCCCATGCATGTCCTAATACAAGCAAGCCTGTTGCTAAACGCTATGAAAGCGTGGCCCATCCCCCGCCCCTCCTATAAGCCGGTCACAATTTAAAAATGCATTTGAAGGTTAAAAGGCCCGTGCAGTGGGCGGGTGCCAGGAGGCACTGGACGCGAATCCCAGCGTGCCGCTACTGCCCCTAATTTACCAACCAGCGAGGAGTAAACTATTAATGAGAATTGCCTGGGCATCTCGGAGGCTCCTGCAGGAGCTGGCAGAGCCCACCCCTGCCGGCAGTGCGGGCCCCAGACACACAGAAAGTGCCCAGACGGGATCCTAAGGCGCTGAGCCAGCGCCTCCTGCTAGGCTCACATTATGTTTGTTGCTGTTCCCTGAGCAGAAGCGTCTGTTTCCCACGGCTGAGTTATCATTTTAAGGTGAACTCTGGAGACTGTTGGAGGGTGGACAGATGTCAGTTCACGTTCCTGCTCCGTTTCCAAAAAGGCATGTTTAGGATTAGGTATTAATATACTGTGTTTGGATACATATAATTAGCCAAAACGCATCACAGACAGGATCACCTCTAGGCACTTAAATGATCCGTTGTTTTGATCCAGGTCAATGGAACGCTTTTCAGCACCATCAGGAGGCGGATGAAAAGCGGAGCCGGCTGTGTCTGTGTGCGCGTGTTGCAAACATACTCTCGGTGTCAGGGGCTCCCAAATTAATGTATCTATTTTGCGGGAAATATCAGAGCTCCCTTTTTTCTAGGTTAAGGCTGCTGTTCGTTTTGATTCAAGGATGCTGGAAATTTCTAGGAAAAAGAACATTCGATATAGATTCTTTAAGCAAAGTCGTATTTAATAACACTTAAAAGGCTCTGTAAAGTCTTCGCTGCTGTAAAACCCCTCATGTGGTCCCAGTGCGAGAGCCATGTTGGGGATGGTTGGTTTAAGGCAGAGTACCACAGGTGGGAAACTCATTTTCATTGATATGCCTTGGTCACCACTGGTGTGTCCATGGTCCACCATGGAGGGTCATTGCTGGTGTGTCCGTGGACCACCTTGGATGGTCATGTGTTGGTTGATGTGTCCATGGTCCACTATGAATGGTCGTGTGTTAGTGTGTCCATAGTCCACCATGAATGGTTTTGTGCTTCAAGAAAGAACTCTACTACTCACTCTCTACCACTCACTACTACTCTCTTCTACTCTCTACTCAATCTCTACTCACTCTCTACTACTCACTCTCTACTACTCACTCTACTACTCTCTACTACTCACTCTCTACTACTCTCTACTACTCACTCTATACTACTCACTTCACTACTCCCTACTACTTACTCTCTCCTACTCACTCTCTACTACTCTCTACTACTCACTCTCTACTACTCTCTACTACTCACTCACTACTACTCACTCTCTACTACTCACTCTCTACTACTCACTACTACTCTCTTCTACTCTCTACTCACTCTGTGCTACTCTGTACTACTCTCTACTACTTACTCTCTACTACTCACTCTCTACTACTCTCTACTACTCACTCTCTACTACTGTCTACTACTCACTCACTACTACTCACTCTCTACTACTCACTCTCTACTACTCTCTAATAATCACTCTCTACTACTCACTCTCTACTACTCACTCTCTGCTACTCACTACTACTCTCTTCTACTCTCTACTCACACTTTACTACTCTCTACTACTCACTCTCTACTACTCGCTTTCTACTACTCTCTACTACTCACTCTCTACTACTCTCTACTACTCACTCTCTACTATTCACTCTCTACTACTCACTCTCTACTACTCACTACTACTCTCTTCTACTCTCTACTCACTCTCTACTACTCACTTTCAACTACTCTCTACTGCTCACTCTCTACTACTCACTCTCTACTACTCACTTTCTACTACTCTCTACTGCTCACTCTCTACTACTCACTCTCTACTACTCACTTTCAACTACTCTCTACTGCTCTCTCTCTACTACTCACTCTTTACTACTCACTTTCTACTACTCTCCACTGCTCACTCTCTACTACTCTCTACTACTCACTCTATACTACTCTCTCCAACTCTCTACTACTCTCTACTACTCACTCTCTACTACTCTCTACTACTCACTCACTACTACTCACTCTCTACTACTCACTACTACTCTCTTCTACTCTCTACTCACTCTGTACTAATCTCTACCACTCACTCTCTACTTCTCACTTTCTACTACTCTCTACTACTCTGTACTACTCACTCTCTACAATTCACTCTCTACTACTCACTCTCTACTACTCACTACTACTCTCTTCAACTCTCTACTTACACTGTACTACTCTCTACAACTCACTCTCTACTACTCACTCTCTACTATTCACTCCCTACTACTCACTCTCTGCTACTCACTACTACTCTCTTCTACTCTCTACTCACACTTTACTACTCTCTACTACTCACTCTCTACTACTCGCTTTCTACTACTCTCTACTACTCACTCTCTACTACTCTCTACTACTCACTCTCTACTATTCACTCTCTACTACTCACTCTCTACTACTCACTACTACTCTCTTCTACTCTCTACTCACTCTCTACTACTCACTTTCAACTACTCTCTACTGCTCACTCTCTACTACTCACTCTCTACTACTCACTTTCTACTACTCTCTACTGCTCACTCTCTACTACTCACTCTCTACTACTCACTTTCAACTACTCTCTACTGCTCTCTCTCTACTACTCACTCTTTACTACTCACTTTCTACTACTCTCCACTGCTCACTCTCTACTACTCTCTACTACTCACTCTATACTACTCTCTCCAACTCTCTACTACTCTCTACTACTCACTCTCTACTACTCTCTACTACTCACTCACTACTACTCACTCTCTACTACTCACTACTACTCTCTTCTACTCTCTACTCACTCTGTACTAATCTCTACCACTCACTCTCTACTTCTCACTTTCTACTACTCTCTACTACTCTGTACTACTCACTCTCTACAATTCACTCTCTACTACTCACTCTCTACTACTCACTACTACTCTCTTCAACTCTCTACTTACACTGTACTACTCTCTACAACTCACTCTCTACTACTCACTCTCTACTATTCACTCCCTACTACTCACTCTCTACTACTCTCTACTACTCACTCTCTACTACTCACTACTACTCTCTTCTACTCTCTACTCACTCTCTACTACTCTCTACTACTCACTCTCTACTACTCACTTTCTACTAATCTCTGCTGCTCACTCTCTACTACTCACTCTCTACTACTCTCTACTACTCACTCTCTACTACTCTCTCCAACTCCCCTACTCTCTACTACTCTCTCTACTACTCTCCATTCTGTACTACTCACTCTCTACTACTCACTCTCTACTCTATACTACTTACTCTCTACTACTCTATACTACACTCTACTACTCTCTACTACTCACTCTCTACTACTCACTCCCTACTCTCTAGTCCTCTCTCTCTACCTCTCTCTCTGCCTCTCTCTACCTCTCTACCTCTACCTCTCTACCTCTACACCTCTCTCTGTTATGTATATGAAAGTTTGAAAGACACTAATAATCCATAGCTAAAAAGCCACCTAATTACAAACAGAATTGCTTTAACTTTTACAAAGCCGAGACCTGTTGCATTTTTAATGCTTGTTGTTTTTTACAGCTGAGAAGTCCTTCCCAGCTACCTTGAAAGTGAATGGAAAAATCATGCATTCTGTTGGAGGCCCCGGAATGTTTGGTGCTGTGTGACACCACTTCCACGAGCCTTCAAAGAATGCTGTGGTGTTTGAGCTCATGAAAACCTTGAAAGAAACTTTGCTAAGTAACACCTTGACAACACAGGCTCAAGTGACAATTGTTTCAAGTCAGTAACTGTGCACTCTAGGCAGTAAACTCAGCTCCAGTCAGCTGTTTTTTTTGTAAACTAAGGTATGAAAAATAAAAAGGTTAATTTCCCACAGTTTCACTGCATTCCAGACCTTTAATAGCAAGAGCAGTGCCAGGGGTAGCGAGGACAAGCCAGGGGTTGCAGCTACAACTACTGGTGACCCCAAAATGGCGTCAATGGCCTTGTTGCCCCAGTCCGGCTAGAAGCCTGAGCCTCTCAGAACAGACTTCCAATATTTCCATGAGCCTGTCAAAGGCTTGGCAGACCTCACTCAGTAAACTAGTGTAGGGAACACATGGTTCAAGTTTAGTTCAGGACAAGATGATATGAAGCTAAATACATCAGATAATATTAGAAAGAAAAATACTATTTGATGAGAGTGTATAACCATGCAGCCATCGCGCAAAATGTCCTTACGGACACCTGTTCCAGGTAGTAGTTCATGATCTTAAGTTTCTTTCCAAAAACTTCTTTTAGAGATACCCACAGGAGAAGCCCTGGCTGTAGGTCTCAAATGCTCAAAGGGAAGAATAAGTAGTTGCTTGATTTAAAGACCCTCCCCCCGCCCTTTTCACACTCTTAAAGTCTTACGTGTTATCTTGTGTTTTTGTGTACACATGTTCTTGATGTGCACCTCAATGTTGTAGGTCGGTCTGTGAGTAGGGATGTTGTAGGCGGCTGGGTATATTGCAGGTCTGTATGTTTATGGGTGTAAGTGCACTGATGTTTTAGCTCTCTGCACGGATCCCCTCAGTGGGGAGCAGGCAAATGCTTAGATGAACAACCCCAAAACTGGTTCCTTGGTAGCAAGCTGAGGCCAAAGCTTCTTTGCAAACATGATGGGCAGGTAAAACTAAAAAATAAATACAATTTGAAAATTAACAAAGCAAATAACTAACGCCCCAAATCTTGAGAATAAATTAAAAACTATTTAACTGTGGCTATGACATAAAAACGAAAACTCGGTAAGAGCTAAATATCCCTATGATAAAAAGATGTCATTTCCATTTGACAAGCATTTGCAATGCAAATTGGTCTCGCATTTATGAGAGTTAGAGCTATTGGCGTAAATGATAATGTCTTTTACTCATTTGTTTTGGTTTACAGTGGGAGGAAGCAAAATACAGGCATTTGCAATGCAATCGGTCTCACGTTTGTGAAAGTCAGACCTATTGGCGCTGTAAATTACAATGTTTTTTACATTTGTTTCTTTTATTTGCGGCGGAATTATCATATTTGCATAGCGCTTTTTCCATTCGTATTACCTTGCGGCGCTGGCTAGCCAGAAAATGGGAAATAGGTTACGAGGGAGGGGAGGTGAAAATAAAATGACACCAATGGAAAAAAGAATTAAAAAAATAGGGATGAGTTTGTTATATCTTGTGTACCTATCTATGCATCTTCCCTGGTGCCTTGGCCCTTGCTGTTCAGCCATTGTGGATGTGCTGTGTGGCATGTTGGAGGAGTGATGACGCAATGGAATGTTTGTAGTGCCGGTGAGAGGTGTCAGTCGGCGTATGGGCTGAGGAGCAGGGAGGCTGCTCCTGATGGGGCTATACTAGCTACTAAACCAGGAGCATACTATGAATATACTAACCTGTATCTAAGACTAATAAATCATCTTCAATAAATGATACCTCGACTACTAGACTCATTAAAACAGAGTTGCTGTAAATGGTCGCGGATGATGCGTGACAAGAGAGATCCTGATACCAGAGCAGGATATGTGCGTGAGAGACAGAAAGAGCGAATGAGGGTTTAGAGAGAAGTGAGTGTGAGTGACAGGGAGAAAAGGATGGTTAGATAAGAATGGGGAAGGGGAGAAGGAATATGACAGGGAGTGGGAAAGTGAGAAAGAGACTTAAGCTGAATGGACGAAAGATAGCTTAGGGATTTGATTTTGGAGCCTGATTAACCAGCTCTGGAGGGTCAATAAATGTAGCAAGGTTTAAGCACAGAAGAATAAGGACACCTCCCCAAATGGCAACAGCTGAACATAACCCCTCTCAAAAAATAGACTCCCAGGAGACACACAGCGATTCAGGTGAGCGTACACATTATAAGGGACTAAACAGCTCATCCTTGCATGTTTATTTTGCAAGCATCCAAGGCAGCATTTGAAGTGCATAAAGTAAACTGTGGGATAGAGCAATCCAGTACTGGTGGAAGGATACAGTAAATAGGATTGGGCAAGAGGAGGGACGAACACAAGCTGGATAGTGTAAATCAAATAGAGCCAAAAAACAGAACGCAAGCAAGTGTGCCTAACAAATGACAAAGCTAATGGTAAGCAGTGGGTGGAAAGCATTCCCAGGGACGTTTTCCGAATGGCCCCAAGATGTCGTTAGCAAACCAGTAGGTTTAGACCTAAAGATCACAGAGCATGCCCTAAATGAGCTGCACGCTGCATGTGTTTTTTTCTCATGTCACTTCCTGTTTCAATAGTTATAGGTGAGTCACGAACTGGAATAAGCACTAGGCAAGGAAAAAAGAGTACAAATAATTTAGCTGGGAAGAATCTTTGATGGATGAAACTGGCAGAAGTTGGCACATTGATTGTGAGGAACAACATGTAGTGTTATAAGAAAAGGTGCGTGTCACCTTAAGTCTTAAGGGCCATCTCTCAAGTTTCCCATGCAGTTATGCACACAGCTACCAAATGAACCCACACTTTGTGTGGTGTCTCCTGTCAGTTCTGGATTTCCACCCAACATCTTTTTTGTATTGTGGAACTTGTGGTTTTTCCTTTCATGAAGAAACATATTGGCACAAACAGCCCAGTGTAAAAAATGATATTAAATAAAACAAAAACCCAGGATTTGCTGGAAGTTGTCATGCATGGCACAGGAGCAGTTGGCACATTACAATTATTATCAATCACATAATCAGCCCAGCTCATCCCTACAAATGATGAACACCACCAGAAGTGCCTTAAAGTATGTTTCTGATAGAGCATTTGCACTTACACAATTGTTCTTTGGGGCAGAATGTTACTGGGAGTCTTGTTTGTGCCTTGTATTCAAATGTGTTGTTCAGTCAGTCAAAGAACTTTATTCGGTTACTAAAAACCATAAAAGCAATACAAAGTACATAAAACAAGGTTAAAATTCAATAAAACAGATTTAAAAGTGATTGCAAATCCTAAATAAAAGAAACATGTTAGAGATATAAGGAGTACCATATTTGCAAGTGTCAGGTTTGGTGGTTGATTTTTGGGGCCAGACTGGTTTTGTTTTGTCTAGCGGCTGCTACCAGAAAACAAGCTACACCATATGTGACCTGTACCGAGTTCAACATCTGTAAATATAATAGAGCCGGCCGTACCTGAGCAAAGTTTAAGTCTTTCAGGATAGGGAAAAGAATTTTTTTACGGGCCACCAAATAATGTTCACAAAGCATAACTAGGTGCAGAGTATCCTGTGTAGAAAAGAAATCGCAGGTGCAAGGTGGGGAATCTTCTGGGATGCCCCACTTTGTATACGAGCCAAGCACAAAATGTATCAAGTAGGTAACGATGATATGGTTTGGTAACATATTTTAAATAAGGTTCCATGGCCAAAGACGACGAAAGTTGGTAAAATGATCTTACCATTGGTTTACAAAGCTCAACCGTTTCCCTCTCCGCTTCCAACATATTTCGAAAGTGCTGCTTCACCCACCTTACATCCTCTTTCTTAAGATTCTGTGGAAAAGAGTACATGTCCGGGCGCCCTAGCCTAGCGCATGCTGCTCTAACATACGCTAGCCACGGTATGCTATCTGCTTTATCCAAAGTCATACAATCTTTGAGAATGCAATGGTTCAATGTGATCTCCTCATTTGTCCAAGTTTTAATCCAACATAACAGTGGGGACATTTTTAAGAGATCAGTGACATAACCCAAGCCTATTTCGTTATGGATTGAATATGTGGGAGATGATTTCGGGAGTGATAACAAGGCTCGTATAAAGTTGTTTTCTACGATTTGGATGCCTGGGGCTGAAACGTAGGCCCAAATATCTGCCCCATAGGATGCAATTGCCACACATTTGGCTCTATAAATACGAGTCATGGCTTCCATGGGTCTCGAACCCAATCTTTTAGCAAAATGCATAAGAGCTGTGGTGGATCTGCTTACTCCATTCTCCTTTAATTTCAGTTGGGCACCCCAAGTTCCTTTCTCATCAAAAGTGACTCCTAAATAACAAAAAAAGGGTACCCTCGAAATTGGAGAATTGTTACAGCTGAAGGACCTAACCTTCATATTTTTCCTCCGTGAACCTGTAACCATAACATGAGATTTAGCAGTGTTGATCTTTAGGTCCAAGGCTTCCATGAAACCACCAAAATGATCTAATAATCTTTGCAGGCCCGTACCAGTCCGAGCTATAAGAACGGCGTCATCCGCGTATAGGAGGACCGGAATAGGTAGCCCCCCCATACGCGGTATGTCCAAGGTAGCTGAGTTCAGGGATTTCCCCAAGGAGTTAATATACAGTGTGAAGAGGAGAGGGGCCAGAATGCAGCCTTGTCTGACCCCTCTCCCTGACCTAAACTTCGCCGTGCATCTTCCTTCCCTTGTTACCCTAACCGAGGCGGACAAATTTTGGTGGAGGTCGTGCAAAAAATTGACCAAAGTGCTGTCCAAACCCAAGTCTCGCAAAATAATCCACAGTTTTGAACAGTTTACCAAATCAAAAGCAGAAGATAAGTCCATAAATCCCAAATAAAGAAGCCCCCCCTTCGCCACGGTATATTTACTAATAATAAGGTGGAGGTTTAAACATTGGTCCATAGTCCCTCTTTGTGCTCTGAAACCATACTGTAGTTCCGAGAGGGTCCCGCTCTCCACTAGCCAATCCCCCATTCTTTGCAAGATGACTCTGCCCAAGATCTTAACGGCAGAGTCCAACAGGGAGATTGGCCTGTAACAGGCAGGGTCCCCCCTATTCCCTTTCTTGAAGATGGGCACAATAATAGAGGTAGACCAGGAGGAAGGAAAGCCAGCTGCAGGTATTGCATTAAAAACATTGGTTAATATTTTTGACCAAAATTGTGGATACTGGATGTAGAGATCTGCGGGGACCCCATCAGGTCCCGGGGCCTTGTGTTTACTTGTGTCTTTAATCGCCCTCTCAACCTCGGTGGTATTAAACTCCATAACCAGGTGAGGTGTAACATGGGCACTGACTGGTGAAGTTAATGCTGTGGATTCATAAATCTGTTTAAAGTGGCCTAGCCATCTATCATCTTCGATCACACAGTCCATATCCGTTTTCCCATCCTCGGAAAAAAAAGGCTGGTTCACCATGGCCCAAAACTTTTTGCTATCTCTCAATACATCAATGGATAGTAAACTGTCCCAAGCTTCCTCCTTAATTTGGGTTTTGCGATTGGTGACTGCAATTTTGTATTCCTTCCTTAGGTTAGTCACTAAGGGCCTGTCTCTGGGTTTATGTTTTAATGCTTTCAACAAGGCACTGTGTTTTAGCGAGCAATCCTTGTTAAACCATTTATAAATCTTCTTGTTCCTTAGTGCGCCTGGCCTTGGCTCCAAGTTCTTAGAGATCCTTGTACATATTTCCTCATATGCAGCCACAACGTCAGAGCCAAGGGCTGTTGGATCTAAGCACACTGCCAAGTTAGCCTCCGACTCTTGGGCTAATGTTTGGAAGAATTGCTCAGGGACAATCATCCCCCAATTAAGACGCCTTCCCTGGTCCTTAGTCGTCAAGACATTTGGAGCTGCCACACTTGTCAATCTACTAATCCGGAAACAGTCTAGGTCCAGCATTAAGAGGACAGGATAATGATCACTGAAGCTAGCAGTAACAGCCCTATACTCACATGCCTTTGACAGGACCCCGGATGATACAAAAATATAGTCTATGACAGTGTTGGCGTCTCTCCCTATAAAAGTTGGGGCTCTGGGTTCATTTTTGCCCTGCTCAATTTCAAATAGGTTTAAGTTCGCAAGGAAAGTCTCGAGGCACTCACCCTCATTTGTATGTTCAAAATGGGGAATGCCCTCGGTCGGTAAACCCCCATATCTATCGTTAAAACAGTCTCCCTCACAAGGATGGATGTTAAAATCACCCAGGATTACCATCTCTGGGGCGGAACTGCAATCTCGTCTATAGACTGACAGGAATTCTAACAAGGAGGTCAAATGCTCATTCGCATAAGAAACCTCCTTGGAATTATAAAAATTAATAAGCAGGAAGATTTTAGAGTCAGATAAAGTCCACTCCACAACTAACGTGTTCCTGGGTGCGGAATCTAATTATTTAAAAACCCCCACTAAGTCCAGAGAACATAGTGTGAATAGGCCACCCTTTGCTCTCCCTCTTGCTCCTGGGGCTGCAGGAGTAGAAAAACTACAGAAGCCATCCAATGAAAAACTTGTAGTGGTGTCCCATGTTTCTTGGATTGCCAGGACGTCGTATTGTTTTACAAACCCTTGCCAAATGGGGTCTAGAGCCTTTACATTTAAACCCGCCACGTTCCAGGTGAGAAATTTACAATATGGTGAATCTGTGATAGGAGGGGTAAGCGCACCCCGGCGATCGCCCTCCACTGGGTCTTTATCAGGCGTAGGAGAAAGGTTTGATTTAGTCAAATCCTCCGTCGCAACAACCTTGCCTGGTTGAGTAGGGATAATCTGGTAACTCCGTCCACATGCCGAGCCCTGTGTTTGTCAGTCAACCCAATCTGTGGTTGACAGGCATTCAAAGCGATTGGCTAATGGAAAGTGCAAGGGATTATCTAGACTATTTGTAAGCTGTTGGTAATGATAAGGTTGGCTGTAATGTGGACCAACAAGAGGGCCGCCTTGACGCGGTCTACCTCTTCTGCTCCTTACCCGGTTCCATCCCGCATCCCACCCCTCCTCCCACCCACGGGATTGTATCTCCCAGGGGGGATTAAGTCTCTGTCTGAATTTACTGTCATATGGTCCTTTTAACCAGCTCCATCGATTGTCAGCTTGATTTTGTGGGAGATAAAAATAAGAAAGAGGTCTAGCAGCCACCGTACTCGTCTGGAATCTGGGGGATCCACTACTACAAATAAAATCTACAACCTCAGTATTCTCGAAAGTGACCACTACGCAGTCCCCTTGTAGGTTTTTTCTGTTGCCTCCCACCCACGGAGCTCTCTCAATCATTAGAATATTGCACGGTATGTTTGGCGGGAGGGATAGTTTTTGGATAGCCAGTAACATACTTTATTTTTAAGAGCCTGATACGATTCTACTTCTGATGGAGGGATTTCAGTAACACCAGTGAGAATAATCACGTAGGGGCAGGCATCAGGGGGAAGGTGAATGTTTCTACGGGCCATGCCCTTGGCTCTGTCGGGTGCATCAAGATTTAAAGGCTGTGATAAGCAATCACTTAATGTGGCCTGAGCGGTTGGATTGATTTTAGTTGTTATCTGAGATTGATCTGTTTTCTGAGATTGGTTAGTTATGGGGGCCTTTGTTGTGGTGTCAACCTGGTTTGGAGTGTTACTGGGATTCTTGGGGGCCACTTTTATAGTCTCCAGCGATCTGTTAACAGCCACCGAAGGCTTATTGGCCGTTTTCGATGGAATAGTAACCTGGGCAATTTTGTTATTCAAGGTAAAACTAGGGGTACTTATGTCCTTATGTATGTTTTTTAGGACAGTTTCCAGGCAGCGTAGTCTAGCCTCTATGGGTTCCAGCAATACTTTTAACATATTAAAAATAGTGGTGTTATTCATGCTTGAACCATAGCCCTCCTGTAATGGAGATTTTACTGGATTACCAACTTCCCCGGTCAACTCCAGAATTTCCTCCAGACTTTGATCGATAATAGTGTCGTCTGGAAGGCTCAAGGGTAAACCACTCTTAATAACATGCGGTCCCCCTGTGGAACTGGGTAAAACTACTGGCAATTTATCCATGTTAGGGAGGTTAGGGGGAATTCGACCCTTCTTTCCTTTATGAATGGATGGTTTATTGGTCTTTCGAATTTGCTTAGGGATAGCCCCTTCTGTCCGACCCCTTTCTTTTGTAACGGATATATTGTTAGAGGTA
This sequence comes from Triturus cristatus, assembly GCF_964204655.1. Lineage (NCBI taxonomy): Eukaryota > Metazoa > Chordata > Amphibia > Caudata > Salamandridae > Triturus > Triturus cristatus. The sequence goes on along the minus strand of NC_140584.1, from coordinate 889,552,604 downwards.
TTTGACTCACTTTGTTGCACTCCACATTCTGATAGGAGATGAAGGTTAGGAGAAGCCTCCAGGTCCTGTAAAGTGTTTGAGGCATCAAGATCCCCGATCTCTCCAGTGCTATGTACTAGGGCCTGTATATCTGTCCGAGAATCAGTGTTGGGTGTCTGTGCCTGTGCAATAGGGCCCAAGGAAGATCGTTTGGCCATGGCCAGGTCTTGGGACACTCTCCTATCCATTAATGTTATACCCTCGTCAATTAACGCATGAGTGCGGGTGATAAAATTATCCAAGGTTCCGGTAAGTTTTTTAGCTCCTACAGCGGCCATACTTCTGGTTTCGCGACAGTTCATGGCCTATATTTCCTATCAGTGAGAGCACAGGGGAGCTAAGTGTAACCGACTAGGGTTTATGGTCCAGTCCAGCCTCCTCTGGCCTCTGAGGGCCACAGAGGGCCCGCCCTTTGCCCGGGCTTCGCTCGGCGTCCCGCTCGCGTCCCGCTAAGCGGAGGAGCGCTGTTCTTAAAGGTGGCGTTGCGGCCGGGGGCGTGTCTTGCTGGGGGCGCGGCCGTGCCTACCTGTGCAGCGCAGGGACTCCTGGTCTAGAGAGTCCCTGCAGCACGCGCCCTCTGTTATCTCCCGCAGTTATTCCCTCCTCCTTCCGGGCACTCACCGGCACCCCTGCAGCCTCGACCCCACGCCAAATGCCGCGCAGCGGCACCCGCGAAGCGGGTGCTGCAAGTTGTTAGCTGGCAATATGGCGGTCAATCCCTCCAGGGACACGGGGAGGCCACAAGACGAGTCGGCGTTATCCCAGCTCACCCAGTCGGCAAGTGGCGGCGTCCAGGTAAAGTTTCTTGTGAATAAGGCTCCCACAACACTTAGGGAATCTTCACGTTTTAAAGCTTGGTCGGCCGGGGGCGTGTCTTGCTGGGGGCGCGGCCGTGCACACCTGTGCAGCGCAGGGACTCCTGGTCTAGAGAGTCCCTGCAGCACGCGCCCTCTGTTATCTCCCGCAGTTATTCCCTCCTCCTTCGGGGCACTCACCGGCACCCCTGCAGCCTCGACCCCACGCCAAATGCTGCGCAGCGGCACCCGCGAAGCTGGTGCTGCAAGTTGTTAGCTGGCAATATGGCGGTCAATCCCTCCAGGGACACGGGGAGGCCACAAGACGAGTCGGCGTTATCCCAGCTCACCCAGTCGGCAAGTGGCGGCGTCCAGGTAAAGTTTCTTGTGAATAAGGCTCCCACAACACTTAGGGAATCTTCACGTTTTAAAGCTTGGTCGGCCGGGGGCGTGTCTTGCTGGGGGCGCGGCCGTGCACACCTGTGCAGCGCAGGGACTCCTGGTCTAGAGAGTCCCTGCAGCACGCGCCCTCTGTTATCTCCCGCAGTTATTCCCTCCTCCTTCCGGGCACTCACCGGCACCCCTGCAGCCTCGACCCCACGCCAAATGCCGCGCAGCGGCACCCGCGAAGCGGGTGCTGCAAGTTGTTAGCTGGCAATATGGCGGTCAATCCCTCCAGGGACACGGGGAGGCCACAAGACGAGTCGGCGTTATCCCAGCTCACCCAGTCGGCAAGTGGCGGCGTCCAGGTAAAGTTTCTTGTGAATAAGGCTCCCACAACACTTAGGGAATCTTCACGTTTTAAAGCTTGGTCGGCCGGGGGCGTGTCTTGCTGGGGGCGCGGCCGTGCACACCTGTGCAGCGCAGGGACTCCTGATCTAGAGAGTCCCTGCAGCACGCGCCCTCTGTTATCTCCCGCAGTTATTCCCTCCTCCTTCCGGGCACTCACCGGCACCCCTGCAGCCTCGACCCCACGCCAAATGCCGCGCAGCGGCACCCGCGAAGCGGGTGCTGCAAGTTGTTAGCTGGCAATATGGCGGTCAATCCCTCCAGGGACACGGGGAGGCCACAAGACGAGTCGGCGTTATCCCAGCTCACCCAGTCGGCAAGTGGCGGCGTCCAGGTAAAGTTTCTTGTGAATAGTTGTTGATTACATTACGATCCAGTTGCCCGTTCAAAGCTTCGCAATACTTATGAATATTTCCTTTTTTTTGCTTTACAATATAGACAGAAGGGAACGTAATGCAACCCTTCATATATACAGCTATTTCTCTGTGTCGGGATATGTTTCTCCCGTGGGGGCTTTCAGTGCGTACGTTTGGTCCAAGTTGTAACTTAAGAACTGTTTACCTCTTGCCAGGAAAGTCCGGGTAAGCCTCGTTTATGATCAGGAGGTTTCCAGACAGACTATCGGTGCCTGCTACGAACAGGGGCGGCTGGTGACATTTGAAATTAGTGGGGCGTAAAGGTTTGGGATGAGTGGCTGTTGGTGTGCTCGCACGGCGAGCAAACCCGACCGTCATAAGGTAGAACCCCCCCAATTTTGGGGGGTAAAAATAGTGTGCAAATGGTGCATTGTCGAGGATATTTACCATGGATTTTTTAATTGGCACTGCCAAAATACTGTCATGATGACTGTGTTTGCACAAATGCACACAATAGTGCGAATATGATTGACAGCACAGGGCCTGAATGGACCCTGCTCTGTCAAACACAGCGTGATGGTGAGTATGCAGACATTATTCAAATACTACACAGAGTCTAAGAAATTGGGCAGTTCTTGAAATTAGATTGTTATGGTGTAGATTGAGGGGATGGAGAATGTAAAGAATAAGGGCCATATGTAGGAAGCCCAATACCGGTCGGTAACGGCCGATTTTCGGTAAAAATCCCGTTACCGACCGGTATTCAGGCTTTTGGTATGTAGGGGGCACATTTCAGGATTCGGTAATTTACCGAATCGGTAAAATTACCGAATCGGTAATTTTACCGATTCGGTAAATACCGAATCCTGAAATGAGATGTAGGGGGAGTGTGTGGGTGTTGTGTGGATTCGTTATTTACCACCAACTAAAAGTTGGTGGTAAATGACGAATGGCTTTGAAAAAGCATTTTTTTGCACTTAGAAGTGTGCAATGTGTCATACATGCCCTTAGGGCATGTATGTGTGCCACATGTGCACACATGCAGGAATCAGGGGTGCAACAGGGTGTCACTGTGACACCCTGCCACCCTTGATTGTGCTCCCCCCATTACCGAATCGGTATTTACCGATTCGGTAATGGTAACTGGCTTCCCATTGATTCCTATGGGCCTCCTGGCCCATAGGAATCAATGGGAAGCCAGTTACCATTACCGAATCGGTAAATACCGATTCTAAAATACCGACCCATTCCGAATCGGTAAATATTACCGATGGATTACCTACATAGCATTTACCACTTCATAAAGTCTTCGCTGCTGTAAAACCCCTCATGTGGTCCCAGTGCGAGAGCCATGTTGGGGATGGTTGGTTTAAGGCAGAGTACCACAGGTGGGAAACTCATTTTCATTGATATGCCTTGGTCACCACTGGTGTGTCCATGGTCCACCATGGAGGGTCATTGCTGGTGTGTCCGTGGACCACCTTGGATGGTCATGTGTTGGTTGGTGTGTCCATGGTCCACTATGAATGGTCGTGTGTTAGTGTGTCCATGGTCCACCATGAATGGTTTTGTGCTTCAAGAAAGAACTCTACTACTCACTCTCTACCACTCACTACTACTCTCTTCTACTCTCTACTCAATCTCTACTCACTCTCTACTACTCACTCTCTACTACTCACTCTACTACTCTCTACTACTCACTCTCTACTACTCTCTACTACTCACTCTATACTACTCACTTCACTACTCCCTACTACTTACTCTCTCCTACTCACTCTCTACTACTCTCTACTACTCACTCTCTACTACTCTCTACTACTCACTCACTACTACTCACTCTCTACTACTCACTCTCTACTACTCACTACTACTCTCTTCTACTCTCTACTCACTCTGTGCTACTCTGTACTACTCTCTACTACTTACTCTCTACTACTCACTCTCTACTACTCTCTACTACTCACTCTCTACTACTGTCTACTACTCACTCACTACTACTCACTCTCTACTACTCACTCTCTACTACTCTCTAATAATCACTCTCTACTACTCACTCTCTACTACTCACTCTCTGCTACTCACTACTACTCTCTTCTACTCTCTACTCACACTTTACTACTCTCTACTACTCACTCTCTACTACTCGCTTTCTACTACTCTCTACTACTCACTCTCTACTACTCTCTACTACTCACTCTCTACTATTCACTCTCTACTACTCACTCTCTACTACTCACTACTACTCTCTTCTACTCTCTACTCACTCTCTACTACTCACTTTCAACTACTCTCTACTGCTCACTCTCTACTACTCACTCTCTACTACTCACTTTCTACTACTCTCTACTGCTCACTCTCTACTACTCACTCTCTACTACTCACTTTCAACTACTCTCTACTGCTCTCTCTCTACTACTCACTCTTTACTACTCACTTTCTACTACTCTCCACTGCTCACGCTCTACTACTCTCTACTACTCACTCTATACTACTCTCTCCAACTCTCTACTACTCTCTACTACTCACTCTCTACTACTCTCTACTACTCACTCACTACTACTCACTCTCTACTACTCACTACTACTCTCTTCTACTCTCTACTCACTCTGTACTAATCTCTACCACTCACTCTCTACTTCTCACTTTCTACTACTCTCTACTACTCTGTACTACTCACTCTCTACAATTCACTCTCTACTACTCACGTGATGGTGAGTATGCAGACATTATTCAAATACTACACAGAGTCTAAGAAATTGGGCAGTTCTTGAAATTAGATTGTTATGGTGTAGATTGAGGGGATGGAGAATGTAAAGAATAAGGGCCATATGTAGGAAGCCCAATACCGGTCGGTAACGGCCGATTTTCGGTAAAAATCCCGTTACCGACCGGTATTCAGGCTTTTGGTATGTAGGGGGCACATTTCAGGATTCGGTAATTTACCGAATCGGTAAAATTACCGAATCGGTAATTTTACCGATTCGGTAAATACCGAATCCTGAAATGAGATGTAGGGGGAGTGTGTGGGTGTTGTGTGGTTTCGTTATTTACCACCAACTAAAAGTTGGTGGTAAATGACGAATGGCTTTGAAAAAGCATTTTTTTGCACTTAGAAGTGTGCAATGTGTCATACATGCCCTTAGGGCATGTATGTGTGCCACATGTGCACACATGCAGGAATCAGGGGTGCAACAGGGTGTCACTGTGACACCCTGCCACCCTTGATTGTGCTCCCCCCATTACCGAATCGGTATTTACCGATTCGGTAATGGTAACTGGCTTCCCATTGATTCCTATGGGCCTCCTGGCCCATAGGAATCAATGGGAAGCCAGTTACCATTACCGAATCGGTAAATACCGATTCTAAAATACCGACCCATTCCGAATCGGTAAATATTACCGATGGATTACCTACATAGCATTTACCACTTCATAAAGTCTTCGCTGCTGTAAAACCCCTCATGTGGTCCCAGTGCGAGAGCCATGTTGGGGATGGTTGGTTTAAGGCAGAGTACCACAGGTGGGAAACTCATTTTCATTGATATGCCTTGGTCACCACTGGTGTGTCCATGGTCCACCATGGAGGGTCATTGCTGGTGTGTCCGTGGACCACCTTGGATGGTCATGTGTTGGTTGGTGTGTCCATGGTCCACTATGAATGGTCGTGTGTTAGTGTGTCCATGGTCCACCATGAATGGTTTTGTGCTTCAAGAAAGAACTCTACTACTCACTCTCTACCACTCACTACTACTCTCTTCTACTCTCTACTCAATCTCTACTCACTCTCTACTACTCACTCTCTACTACTCACTCTACTACTCTCTACTACTCACTCTCTACTACTCTCTACTACTCACTCTATACTACTCACTTCACTACTCCCTACTACTTACTCTCTCCTACTCACTCTCTACTACTCTCTACTACTCACTCTCTACTACTCTCTACTACTCACTCACTACTACTCACTCTCTACTACTCACTCTCTACTACTCACTACTACTCTCTTCTACTCTCTACTCACTCTGTGCTACTCTGTACTACTCTCTACTACTTACTCTCTACTACTCACTCTCTACTACTCTCTACTACTCACTCTCTACTACTGTCTACTACTCACTCACTACTACTCACTCTCTACTACTCACTCTCTACTACTCTCTAATAATCACTCTCTACTACTCACTCTCTACTACTCACTCTCTGCTACTCACTACTACTCTCTTCTACTCTCTACTCACACTTTACTACTCTCTACTACTCACTCTCTACTACTCGCTTTCTACTACTCTCTACTACTCACTCTCTACTACTCTCTACTACTCACTCTCTACTATTCACTCTCTACTACTCACTCTCTACTACTCACTACTACTCTCTTCTACTCTCTACTCACTCTCTACTACTCACTTTCAACTACTCTCTACTGCTCACTCTCTACTACTCACTCTCTACTACTCACTTTCTACTACTCTCTACTGCTCACTCTCTACTACTCACTCTCTACTACTCACTTTCAACTACTCTCTACTGCTCTCTCTCTACTACTCACTCTTTACTACTCACTTTCTACTACTCTCCACTGCTCACGCTCTACTACTCTCTACTACTCACTCTATACTACTCTCTCCAACTCTCTACTACTCTCTACTACTCACTCTCTACTACTCTCTACTACTCACTCACTACTACTCACTCTCTACTACTCACTACTACTCTCTTCTACTCTCTACTCACTCTGTACTAATCTCTACCACTCACTCTCTACTTCTCACTTTCTACTACTCTCTACTACTCTGTACTACTCACTCTCTACAATTCACTCTCTACTACTCACTCTCTACTACTCACTACTACTCTCTTCAACTCTCTACTTACACTGTACTACTCTCTACAACTCACTCTCTACTACTCACTCTCTACTATTCACTCCCTACTACTCACTCTCTACTACTCTCTAATACTCACTCTCTACTACTCACTACTACTCTCTTCTACTCTCTACTCACTCTCTACTACTCTCTACTACTCACTCTCTACTACTCACTTTCTACTAATCTCTGCTGCTCACTCTCTACTACTCACTCTCTACTACTCTCTACTACTCACTCTCTACTACTCTCTCCAACTCCCCTACTCTCTACTACTCTCTCTACTACTCTCCATTCTGTACTACTCACTCTCTACTACTCACTCTCTACTCTATACTACTTACTCTCTACTACTCTATACTACACTCTACTACTCTCTACTACTCACTCTCTACTACTCACTCCCTACTCTCTAGTCCTCTCTCTCTACCTCTCTCTCTGCCTCTCTCTACCTCTCTACCTCTACCTCTCTACCTCTACACCTCTCTCTGTTATGTATATGAAAGTTTGAAAGACACTAATAATCCATAGCTAAAAAGCCACCTAATTACAAACAGAATTGCTTTAACTTTTACAAAGCCGAGACCTGTTGCATTTTTAATGCTTGTTGTTTTTTACAGCTGAGAAGTCCTTCCCAGCTACCTTGAAAGTGAATGGAAAAATCATGCATTCTGTTGGAGGCCCCGGAATGTTTGGTGCTGTGTGACACCACTTCCACGAGCCTTCAAAGAATGCTGTGGTGTTTGAGCTCATGAAAACCTTGAAAGAAACTTTGCTAAGTAACACCTTGACAACACAGGCTCAAGTGACAATTGTTTCAAGTCAGTAACTGTGCACTCTAGGCAGTAAACTCAGCTCCAGTCAGCTGTTTTTTTTGTAAACTAAGGTATGAAAAATAAAAAGGTTAATTTCCCACAGTTTCACTGCATTCCAGACCTTTAATAGCAAGAGCAGTGCCAGGGGTAGCGAGGACAAGCCAGGGGTTGCAGCTACAACTACTGGTGACCCCAAAATGGCGTCAATGGCCTTGTTGCCCCAGTCCGGCTAGAAGCCTGAGCCTCTCAGAACAGACTTCCAATATTTCCATGAGCCTGTCAAAGGCTTGGCAGACCTCACTCAGTAAACTAGTGTAGGGAACACATGGTTCAAGTTTAGTTCAGGACAAGATGATATGAAGCTAAATACATCAGATAATATTAGAAAGAAAAATACTATTTGATGAGAGTGTATAACCATGCAGCCATCGCGCAAAATGTCCTTACGGACACCTGTTCCAGGTAGTAGTTCATGATCTTAAGTTTCTTTCCAAAAACTTCTTTTAGAGATACCCACAGGAGAAGCCCTGGCTGTAGGTCTCAAATGCTCAAAGGGAAGAATAAGTAGTTGCTTGATTTAAAGACCCTCCCCCCGCCCTTTTCACACTCTTAAAGTCTTACGTGTTATCTTGTGTTTTTGTGTACACATGTTCTTGATGTGCACCTCAATGTTGTAGGTCGGTCTGTGAGTAGGGATGTTGTAGGCTGCTGGGTATATTGCAGGTCTGTATGTTTATGGGTGTAAGTGCACTGATGTTTTAGCTCTCTGCACGGATCCCCTCAGTGGGGAGCAGGCAAATGCTTAGATGAACAACCCCAAAACTGGTTCCTTGGTAGCAAGCTGAGGCCAAAGCTTCTTTGCAAACATGATGGGCAGGTAAAACTAAAAAATAAATACAATTTGAAAATTAACAAAGCAAATAACTAACGCCCCAAATCTTGAGAATAAATTAAAAACTATTTAACTGTGGCTATGACATAAAAACGAAAACTCGGTAAGAGCTAAATATCCCTATGATAAAAAGATGTCATTTCCATTTGACAAGCATTTGCAATGCAAATTGGTCTCGCATTTATGAGAGTTAGAGCTATTGGCGTAAATGATAATGTCTTTTACTCATTTGTTTTGGTTTACAGTGGGAGGAAGCAAAATACAGGCATTTGCAATGCAATCGGTCTCACGTTTGTGAAAGTCAGACCAATGTTTTTTAAATTTGTTTCTTTTATTTGCGGCGGAATTATCATATTTGCATAGCGCTTTTTCCATTCGTATTACCTTGCGGCGCTGGCTAGCCAGAAAATGGGAAATAGGTTACGAGGGAGGGGAGGTGAAAATAAAATGACACCAATGGAAAAAAGAATTAAAAAAATAGGGATGAGTTTGTTATATCTTGTGTACCTATCTATGCATCTTCCCTGGTGCCTTGGCCCTTGCTGTTCAGCCATTGTGGATGTGCTGTGTGGCATGTTGGAGGAGTGATGACGCAATGGAATGTTTGTAGTGCCGGTGAGAGGTGTCAGTCGGCGTATGGGCTGAGGAGCAGGGAGGTTGCTCCTGATGGGGCTATACTAGCTACTAAACCAGGAGCATACTATGAATATACTAACCTGTATCTAAGACTAATAAATCATCTTCAATAAATGATACCTCGACTACTAGACTCATTAAAACAGAGTTGCTGTAAATGGTCGCGGATGATGCGTGACAAGAGAGATCCTGATACCAGAGCAGGATATGTGCGTGAGAGACAGAAAGAGCGAATGAGGGTTTAGAGAGAAGTGAGTGTGAGTGACAGGGAGAAAAGGATGGTTAGATAAGAATGGGGAAGGGGAGAAGGAATATGACAGGGAGTGGGAAAGTGATAAAGAGACTTAAGCTGAATGGACGAAAGATAGCTTAGGGATTTGATTTTGGAGCCTGATTAACCAGCTCTGGAGGGTCAATAAATGTAGCAAGGTTTAAGCACAGAAGAATAAGGACACCTCCCCAAATGGCAACAGCTGAACATAACCCCTCTCAAAAAATAGACTCCCAGGAGACACACAGCGATTCAGGTGAGCGTACACATTATAAGGGACTAAACAGCTCATCCTTGCATGTTTATTTTGCAAGCATCCAAGGCAGCATTTGAAGTGCATAAAGTAAACTGTGGGATAGAGCAATCCAGTACTGGTGGAAGGATACAGTAAATAGGATTGGGCAAGAGGAGGGACGAACACAAGCTGGATAGTGTAAATCAAATAGAGCCAAAAAACAGAACGCAAGCAAGTGTGCCCAACAAATGACAAAGCTAATGGTAAGCAGTGGGTGGAAAGCATTCCCAGGGACGTTTTCCGAATGGCCCCAAGATGTCGTTAGCAAACCAGTAGGTTTAGACCTAAAGATCACAGAGCATGCCCTAAATGAGCTGCACGCTGCATGTGTTTTTTTCTCATGTCACTTCCTGTTTCAATAGTTATAGGTGAGTCACGAACTGGAATAAGCACTAGGCAAGGAAAAAAGAGTACAAATAATTTAGCTGGGAAGAATCTTTGATGGATGAAACTGGCAGAAGTTGGCACATTGATTGTGAGGAACAACATGTAGTGTTATAAGAAAAGGTGCGTGTCACCTTAAGTCTTAAGGGCCATCTCTCAAGTTTCCCATGCAGTTATGCACACAGCTACCAAATGAACCCACACTTTGTGTGGTGTCTCCTGTCAGTTCTGGATTTCCACCCAACATCTTTTTTGTATTGTGGAACTTGTGGTTTTTCCTTTCATGAAGAAACATATTGGCACAAACAGCCCAGTGTAAAAAATGATATTAAATAAAACAAAAACCCAGGATTTGCTGGAAGTTGTCATGCATGGCACAGGAGCAGTTGGCACATTACAATTATTATCAATCACATAATCAGCCCAGCTCATCCCTACAAATGATGAACACCACCAGAAGTGCCTTAAAGTATGTTTCTGATAGAGCATTTGCACTTACACAATTGTTCTTTGGGGCAGAATGTTACTGGGAGTCTTGTTTGTGCCTTGTATTCAAATGTGTTGTTCAGTCAGTCAAAGAACTTTATTCGGTTACTAAAAACCATAAAAGCAATACAAAGTACATAAAACAAGGTTAAAATTCAATAAAACAGATTTAAAAGTGATTGCAAATCCTAAATAAAAGAAACATGTTAGAGATATAAGGAGTACCATATTTGCAAGTGTCAGGTTTGGTGGTTGATTTTTGGGGCCAGACTGGTTTTGTTTTGTCTAGCGGCTGCTACCAGAAAACAAGCTACACCATATGTGACCTGTACCGAGTTCAACATCTGTAAATATAATAGAGCCGGCCGTACCTGAGCAAAGTTTAAGTCTTTCAGGATAGGGAAAATAATTTTTTTACGGGCCACCAAATAATGTTCACAAAGCATAACTAGGTGCAGAGTATCCTGTGTAGAAAAGAAATCGCAGGTGCAAGGTGGGGAATCTTCTGGGATGCCCCACTTTGTATACGAGCCAAGCACAAAATGTATCAAGTAGGTAACGATGATATGGTTTGGTAACATATTTTAAATAAGGTTCCATGGCCAAAGACGACGAAAGTTGGTAAAATGATCTTACCATTGGTTTACAAAGCTCAACCGTTTCCCTCTCCGCTTCCAACATATTTCGAAAGTGCTGCTTCACCCACCTTACATCCTCTTTCTTAAGATTCTGTGGAAAAGAGTACATGTCCGGGCGCCCTAGCCTAGCGCATGCTGCTCTAACATACGCTAGCCACGGTATGCTATCTGCTTTATCCAAAGTCATACAATCTTTGAGAATGCAGTGGTTCAATGTGATCTCCTCATTTGTCCAAGTTTTAATCCAACATAACAGTGGGGACATTTTTAAGAGATCAGTGACATAACCCAAGCCTATTTCGTTATGGATTGAATATGTGGGAGATGATTTCGGGAGTGATAACAAGGCTCGTATAAAGTTGTTTTCTACGATTTGGATGCCTGGGGCTGAAACGTAGGCCCAAATATCTGCCCCATAGGATGCAATTGCCACACATTTGGCTCTATAAATACGAGTCATGGCTTCCATGGGTCTCGAACCCAATCTTTTAGCAAAATGCATAAGAGCTGTGGTGGATCTGCTTACTCCATTCTCCTTTAATTTTAGTTGGGCACCCCAAGTTCCTTTCTCATCAAAAGTGACTCCTAAATAACAAAAAAAGGGTACCCTCGAAATTGGAGAATTGTTACAGCTGAAGGACCTAACCTTCATATTTTTCCTCCGTGAACCTGTAACCATAACATGAGATTTAGCAGTGTTGATCTTTAGGTCCAAGGCTTCCATGAAACCACCAAAATGATCTAATAATCTTTGCAGGCCCGTACCAGTCCGAGCTATAAGAACGGCGTCATCCGCGTATAGGAGGACCGGAATAGGTAGCCCCCCCATACGCGGTATGTCCAAGGTAGCTGAGTTCAGGGATTTCCCCAAGGAGTTAATATACAGTGTGAAGAGGAGAGGGGCCAGAATGCAGCCTTGTCTGACCCCTCTCCCTGACCTAAACTTCGCCGTGCATCTTCCTTCCCTTGTTACCCTAACCGAGGCGGACAAATTTTGGTGGAGGTCGTGCAAAAAATTGACCAAAGTGCTGTCCAAACCCAAGTCTCGCAAAATAATCCACAGTTTTGAACAGTTTACCAAATCAAAAGCAGAAGATAAGTCCATAAATCCCAAATAAAGAAGCCCCCCCTTCGCCACGGTATATTTACTAATAATAAGGTGGAGGTTTAAACATTGGTCCATAGTCCCTCTTTGTGCTCTGAAACCATACTGTAGTTCCGAGAGGGTCCCGCTCTCCACTAGCCAATCCCCCATTCTTTGCAAGATGACTCTGCCCAAGATCTTAACGGCAGAGTCCAACAGGGAGATTGGCCTGTAACAGGCAGGGTCCCCCCTATTCCCTTTCTTGAAGATGGGCACAATAATAGAGGTAGACCAGGAGGAAGGAAAGCCAGCTGCAGGTATTGCATTAAAAACATTGGTTAATATTTTTGACCAAAATTGCGGATACTGGATGTAGAGATCTGCGGGGACCCCATCAGGTCCCGGGGCCTTGTGTTTACTTGTGTCTTTAATCGCCCTCTCAACCTCGGTGGTATTAAACTCCATAACCAGGTGAGGTGTAACATGGGCACTGACTGGTGAAGTTAATGCTGTGGATTCATAAATCTGTTTAAAGTGGCCTAGCCATCTATCATCTTCGATCACACAGTCCATATCCGTTTTCCCATCCTCGGAAAAAAAAGGCTGGTTCACCATGGCCCAAAACTTTTTGCTATCTCTCAATACATCAATGGATAGTAAACTGTCCCAAGCTTCCTCCTTAATTTGGGTTTTGCGATTGGTGACTGCAATTTTGTATTCCTTCCTTAGGTTAGTCACTAAGGGCCTGTCTCTGGGTTTATGTTTTAATGCTTTCAACAAGGCACTGTGTTTTAGCGAGCAATCCTTGTTAAACCATTTATAAATCTTCTTGTTCCTTAGTGCGCCTGGCCTTGGCTCCAAGTTCTTAGAGATCCTTGTACATATTTCCTCATATGCAGCCACAATGTCAGAGCCAAGGGCTGTTGGATCTAAGCACACTGCCAAGTTAGCCTCCGACTCTTGGGCTAATGTTTGGAAGAATTGCTCAGGGACAATCATCCCCCAATTAAGACGCCTTCCCTGGTCCTTAGTCGTCAAGACATTTGGAGCTGCCACACTTGTCAATCTACTAATCCGGAAACAGTCTAGGTCCAGCATTAAGAGGACAGGATAATGATCACTGAAGCTAGCAGTAACAACCCTATACTCACATGCCTTTGACAGGACCCCGGATGATACAAAAATATAGTCTATGACAGTGTTGGCGTCTCTCCCTATAAAAGTTGGGGCTCTGGGTTCATTTTTGCCCTGCTCAATTTCAAATAGGTTTAAGTTCGCAAGGAAAGTCTCGAGGCACTCACCCTCATTTGTATGTTCAAAATGGGGAATGCCCTCGGTCGGTAAACCCCCATATCTATCGTTAAAACAGTCTCCCTCACAAGGATGGATGTTAAAATCACCCAGGATTACCATCTCTGGGGCGGAACTGCAATCTCGTCTATAGACTGACAGGAATTCTAACAAGGAGGTCAAATGCTCATTCGCATAAGAAACCTCCTTGGAATTATAAAAATTAATAAGCAGGAAGATTTTAGAGTCAGATAAAGTCCACTCCACAACTAACGTGTTCCTGGGTGCGGAATCTAATTTTTTAAAAACCCCCACTAAGTCCAGAGAACATAGTGTGAGTAGGCCACCCTTTGCTCTCCCTCTTGCTCCTGGGGCTGCAGGAGTAGAAAAACTACAGAAGCCATCCAATGAAAAACTTGTAGTGGTGTCCCATGTTTCTTGGATTGCCAGGACGTCGTATTGTTTTACAAACCCTTGCCAAATGGGGTCTAGAGCCTTTACATTTAAACCCGCCACGTTCCAGGTGAGAAATTTACAATATGGTGAATCTGTGATAGGAGGGGTAAGCGCACCCCGGCGATCGCCCTCCACTGGGTCTTTATCAGGCGTAGGAGAAAGGTTTGATTTAGTCAAATCCTCCGTCGCAACAACCTTGCCTGGTTGAGTAGGGATAATCTGGTAACTCCGTCCACATGCCGAGCCCTGTGTTTGTCAGTCAACCCAATCTGTGGTTGACAGGCATTCAAAGCGATTGGCTAATGGAAAGTGCAAGGGATTATCTAGACTATTTGTAAGCTGTTGGTAATGATAAGGTTGGCTGTAATGTGGACCAACAAGAGGGCCGCCTTGACGCGGTCTACCTCTTCTGCTCCTTACCCGGTTCCATCCCGCATCCCACCCCTCCTCCCACCCACGGGATTGTATCTCCCAGGGGGGATTAAGTCTCTGTCTGAATTTACTGTCATATGGTCCTTTTAACCAGCTCCATCGATTGTCAGCTTGATTTTGTGGGAGATAAAAATAAGAAAGAGGTCTAGCAGCCACCGTACTCGTCTGGAATCTGGGGGATCCACTACTACAAATAAAATCTACAACCTCAGTATTCTCGAAAGTGACCACTACGCAGTCCCCTTGTAGGTTTTTTCTGTTGCCTCCCACCCACGGAGCTCTCTCAATCATTAGAATATTGCACGGTATGTTTGGCGGGAGGGATAGTTTTTGGATAGCCAGTAACATACTTTATTTTTAAGAGCCTGATACGATTCTACTTCTGATGGAGGGATTTCAGTAACACCAGTGAGAATAATCACGTAGGGGCAGGCATCAGGGGGAAGGTGAATGTTTCTACGGGCCATGCCCTTGGCTCTGTCGGGTGCATCAAGATTTAAAGGCTGTGATAAGCAATCACTTAATGTGGCCTGAGCGGTTGGATTGATTTTAGTTGTTATCTGAGATTGATCTGTTTTCTGAGATTGGTTAGTTATGGGGGCCTTTGTTGTGGTGTCAACCTGGTTTGGAGTGTTACTGGGATTCTTGGGGGCCACTTTTATAGTCTCCAGCGATCTGTTAACAGCCACCGAAGGCTTATTGGCCGTTTTCGATGGAATAGTAACCTGGGCAATTTTGTTATTCAAGGTAAAACTAGGGGCACTTATGTCCTTATGTATGTTTTTTAGGACAGTTTCCAGGCAGCGTAGTCTAGCCTCTATGGGTTCCAGCAATACTTTTAACATATTAAAAATAGTGGTGTTATTCATGCTTGAACCATAGCCCTCCTGTAATGGAGATTTTACTGGATTACCAACTTCCCCGGTCAACTCCAGAATTTCCTCCTGACTTTGATCGATAATAGTGTCGTCTGGAAGGCTCAAGGGTAAACCACTCTTAATAACATGCGGTCCCCCTGTGGAACTGGGTAAAACTACTGGCAATTTATCCATGTTAGGGAGGTTAGGGGGAATTCGACCCTTCTTTCCTTTATGAATGGATGGTTTATTGGTCTTTCGAATTTGCTTAGGGATAGCCCCTTCTGTCCGACCCCTTTCTTTTGTAACGGATATATTGTTAGAGGTATTTGACTCACTTTGTTGCACTCCACATTCTGATAGGAGATGAAGGTTAGGAGAAGCCTCCAGGTCCTGTAAAGTGCTTGAGGCATCAAGATCCCCGATCTCTCCAGTGCTATGTACTAGGGCCTGTATATCTGTCCGAGAATCAGTGTTGGGTGTCTGTGCCTGTGCAATAGGGCCCAAGGAAGATCGTTTGGCCATGGCCAGGTCTTGGGACACTCTCCTATCCATTAATGTTATACCCTCGTCAATTAACGCATGAGTGCGGGTGATAAAATCATCCAAGGTTCCGGTAAGTTTTTTAGCTCCTACAGCGGCCATACTTCTGGTTTCGCGACAGTTCATGGCCTATATTTCCTATCAGTGAGAGCACAGGGGAGCTAAGTGTAACCGACTAGGGTTTATGGTCCAGTCCAGCCTCCTCTGGCCTCTGAGGGCCACAGAGGGCCCGCCCTTTGCCCGGGCTTCGCTCGGCGTCCCGCTCGCGTCCCGCTAAGCGGAGGAGCGCTGTTCTTAAAGGTGGCGTTGCGGCCGGGGGCATGTCTTGCTGGGGGCGCGGCCGTGCACACCTGTGTAGCGCAGGGACTCCTGATCTAGAGAGTCCCTGCAGCACGCGCCCTCTGTTATCTCCCGCAGTTATTCCCTCCTCCTTCCGGGCACTCACCGGCACCCCTGCAGCCTCGACCCCACGCCAAATGCCGCGCAGCGGCACCCGCGAAGCGGGTGCTGCAAGTTGTTAGCTGGCAATATGGCGGTCAATCCCTCCAGGGACACGGGGAGGTCACAAGACGAGTCGGCGTTATCCCAGCTCACCCAGTCGGCAAGTGGCGGCGTCCAGGTAAAGTTTCTTGTGAATAAGGCTCCCACAACACTTAGGGAATCTTCACGTTTTAAAGCTTGGTCGGCCGGGGGCGTGTCTTGCTGGGGGCGCGGCCGTGCACACCCGTGCAGCGCAGGGACTCCTGGTCTAGAGAGTCCCTGCAGCACGCGCCCTCTGTTATCTCCCGCAGTTATTCCCTCCTCCTTCCGGGCACTCACCGGCACCCCTGCAGCCTCGACCCCACGCCAAATGCTGCGCAGCGGCACCCGCGAAGCGGGTGCTGCAAGTTGTTAGCTGGCAATATGGCGGTCAATCCCTCCAGGGACACGGGGAGGCCACAAGACGAGTCGGCGTTATCCCAGCTCACCCAGTCGGCAAGTGGCGGCGTCCAGGTAAAGTTTCTTGTGAATAAGGCTCCCACAACACTTAGGGAATCTTCACGTTTTAAAGCTTGGTCGGCCGGGGGCGTGTCTTGCTGGGGGCGCGGCCGTGCACACCTGTGCAGCGCAGGGACTCCTGGTCTAGAGAGTCCCTGCAGCACGCGCCCTCTGTTATCTCCCGCAGTTATTCCCTCCTCCTTCCGGGCACTCACCGGCACCCCTGCAGCCTCGACCCCACGCCAAATGCCGCGCAGCGGCACCCGCGAAGCGGGTGCTGCAAGTTGTTAGCTGGCAATATGGCGGTCAATCCCTCCAGGGACACGGGGAGGCCACAAGACGAGTCGGCGTTATCCCAGCTCACCCAGTCGGCAAGTGGCGGCGTCCAGGTAAAGTTTCTTGTGAATAAGGCTCCCACAACACTTAGGGAATCTTCACGTTTTAAAGCTTGGTCGGCCGGGGGCGTGTCTTGCTGGGGGCGCGGCCGTGCACACCTGTGCAGCGCAGGGACTCCTGGTCTAGAGAGTCCCTGCAGCACGCGCCCTCTGTTATCTCCCGCAGTTATTCCCTCCTCCTTCCGGGCACTCACCGGCACCCCTGCAGCCTCGACCCCACGCCAAATGCCGCGCAGCGGCACCCGCGAAGCGGGTGCTGCAAGTTGTTAGCTGGCAATATGGCGGTCAATCCCTCCAGGGACACGGGGAGGCCACAAGACGAGTCGGCGTTATCCCAGCTCACCCAGTCGGCAAGTGGCGGCGTCCAGGTAAAGTTTCTTGTGAATAGTTGTTGATTACATTACGATCCAGTTGCCCGTTCAAAGCTTCGCAATACTTATGAATATTTCCTTTTTTTTGCTTTACAATATAGACAGAAGGGAACGTAATGCAACCCTTCATATATACAGCTATTTCTCTGTGTCGGGATATGTTTCTCCCGTGGGGGCTTTCAGTGCGTACGTTTGGTCCAAGTTGTAACTTAAGAACTGTTTACCTCTTGCCAGGAAAGTCCGGGTAAGCCTCGTTTATGATCAGGAGGTTTCCAGACAGACTATCGGTGCCTGCTACGAACAGGGGCGGCTGGTGACATTTGAAATTAGTGGGGCGTAAAGGTTTGGGATGAGTGGCTGTTGGTGTGCTCGCACGGCGAGCAAACCCGACCGTCATAAGGTAGAACCCCCCCAATTTTGGGGGGTAAAAATAGTGTGCAAATGGTGCATTGTCGAGGATATTTACCATGGATTTTTTAATTGGCACTGCCAAAATACTGTCATGATGACTGTGTTTGCACAAATGCACACAATAGTGCGAATATGATTGACAGCACAGGGCCTGAATGGACCCTGCTCTGTCAAACACAGCGTGATGGTGAGTATGCAGACATTATTCAAATACTACACAGAGTCTAAGAAATTGGGCAGTTCTTGAAATTAGATTGTTATGGTGTAGATTGAGGGGATGGAGAATGTAAAGAATAAGGGCCATATGTAGGAAGCCCAATACCGGTCGGTAACGGCCGATTTTCGGTAAAAATCCCGTTACCGACCGGTATTCAGGCTTTTGGTATGTAGGGGGCACATTTCAGGATTCGGTAATTTACCGAATCGGTAAAATTACCGAATCGGTAATTTTACCGATTCGGTAAATACCGAATCCTGAAATGAGATGTAGGGGGAGTGTGTGGGTGTTGTGTGGATTCGTTATTTACCACCAACTAAAAGTTGGTGGTAAATGACGAATGGCTTTGAAAAAGCATTTTTTTGCACTTAGAAGTGTGCAATGTGTCATACATGCCCTTAGGGCATGTATGTGTGCCACATGTGCACACATGCAGGAATCAGGGGTGCAACAGGGTGTCACTGTGACACCCTGCCACCCTTGATTGTGCTCCCCCCATTACCGAATCGGTATTTACCGATTCGGTAATGGTAACTGGTTTCCCATTGATTCCTATGGGCCTCCTGGCCCATAGGAATCAATGGGAAGCCAGTTACCATTACCGAATCGGTAAATACCGATTCTAAAATACCGACCCATTCCGAATCGGTAAATATTACCGATGGATTACCTACATAGCATTTACCACTTCATAAATACCGAATCGGTAAAATTCGGTATTTATGAAGTGGTAAATGTTAGGCCACCTACATATGGCCCTAAATGCCTAAAACAAGGAAAGGGAACCATGGCCAGCAGGGGAATGAAGCAGACCTGAGAATCGACTGCTCTGCTCCATCCCTTTCAATGTCACCTGGCATGGGTGCAGCAGGGGCAGTCGCACTAGGGAATTGAAAGGGCCATTAAACCCTAGTAATTGCTGGATTTAATCGCTCCAACAGCAAAGGGGCGATTTCCCCTGCTTACACTTGAGCCTATGGCATCCTTGCTACTCTACTGCTTGCTCAACACCCCACTGTAGTCCCTGGGTAGGAACAGTATGAGTACTTCCCTAGAACTCCATCAAGGTACAAAAAAACAGGGATATTGTTCAGGACAGGTGATTGAAATCCAGGCAACGGAGCACTGGAAGAGTCACGAGGTACACACTAGCCAGCTTAGTTTGCAAAAACTAGAGGAGCACGGAATGCCCAATTGCCAGAAGGGACTGGAGCACTGTCTCCATTGAAGGTGTGCCGGCTAAAAAAACATGAAGCGGTAGGAGCCCAGGAGTAAACCAATTACCAAAGACATCCAAGGCGACATTGATAAGTGAAGAAACACCGGAGAGCTATTGCAGCCCAAGAGGCAAAAGGCCCTCTGCCAAGATCGAACTTAGGCCCTGGCAGCAATGCAGAGCAAAGACAGTCTTAAACATGGAGGCCGACATTACTAGTACCAGCAAAACTGCAAGCAAGCCCAGCACTGCCGAGGCGCCAACCCGGCCAGATTATCCAGCCAAACCTGACCAACCCCAACCCAGTCAAACCACCCTAAAATTAAAAAACACTTACCTGACCGGTGACCGCCTCTTCTCCTGGCCCGCGTTGGCGCCTCTCTGCCCCTTCAAACGGTCCGGAACACCACGTCCACGTGACGCAAGTGACTGGCAACCCGGCCCTCAGCCAATCCTGGCGCTGCAGCAGCGCCAGGATTGGCTGACGGCACAGCCTACTCCTCACCCGCCGCCTGCCCATTAGGAGACCGAGGGGCTCCTAATGGGCATGCGCAAGGCAGCAAAAACACAAATACGCATGACTGGGCACGGAGTAAAAAATTAAGCTCCATGCCCACTCATGCGCACTTGTGCTGCCTTTCCCAAAGGCGTCTGACAATGATGTCAGTCAACATGACGCCGGACCGCCCACGGTCCGACGTCATGCTGACTGACATTCACAGAGGAGGGAGCTGCGGACATTCACAGAGGAGGGAGCTGCGGGCACGGGCGCGGGCGGGGGGGCTACGCCCCCACGCCCCAATGGACGCACCGCGCCTGGCTACGAAATGCCTCTGTGGACTGGCACTGCCAAGGGACATATTCTTCCCTTCAAGCCACTTATTCCTGCTACCCTCTAGGAAGAGGGGCAGGGATCAGCACCACAAGCACACAGCCAGGAACAGTCCAAAGAGAAACGAGTCAGTGCCCTATTGGGGGGAACCAAAACCCCCACTGAGCTGCAGTGGCGTAGCTAGAGCTTCTGGCGCCCGTGGCTATCCCCCAGATTGCCGCCCATGGCAAGTAGCGGGTGAGGAGGAGCAGGGGAAAAGGGACGGCGAGCAGCGGGGGTGGATTGGCAGTGTTTAAGTTATGACGCCACTCTCTACTCCACTGCAGGTGAAAGCAAAGGTCGGAGCGGAGGTGCAGCGTGCCCAACACTAACCTCGCATCCCAATGCAGGGTGTCAGAGAGATTTACATAACACACAGATTGACAATAAATCACGCAGGCGTGTAAATCAGTGTACAAGATGTGTAGCATGAGTCAGTGAGGGTTAAAAGGTGTAAGAGTCACATATCCTACATAACTCATTGTGCTATATTAAAAGGCGTAGTATTTAAGAACTGCAAGTAACAAAGGGATCTGTGTTCAAAGCAGTAACCCACTTACCTAGCTACATCAATAAAAAACATTAAAAAATCTTGCATCTGCATATTACATGATGTCCTTTGCAGGCACATTAACTTTCTATACTACTTTGAATCAGATCTGGGACTACACAAACAGAAATCTCTCCAAGAAATATTTTAACCTCAGGGTTATCTCACCATTTATTATTCCCTGATATTTACTGGGCACCTCTGCAGCAGATGTCTTAACCCTATAAAAATATTAGAAAACGCAGACTTTGTAACCAATTAATTAGAAAAGATCTACTAACATGCTTCTCCTTGTTGCCAATTTCTTTGTGGCAGGGTTATAAAACATTTGTAAAATTAGTTGAGACGCAGATTTTGCATCGAGATTGCGCCACTTTTTTTTTAGCACAACCCCAAAGCAAAATCTAATTTGTTAAATCTCATAATGTGCTTAAATGCACTCATGATATACATAATAAAAACAACTGTGTGAGATTATAATGTCTGATGTTACTTCTTGTGCTGTCACTTACTGTGATGCCATGTGTGATGTCATGCATTGTGACATCACTGACTGTGATGGCACACACCATGATGTCACTTGCATACTGACTAACTAGGTTAGTCACCATCCATGTGCTGGAGCTGCAAGAAAGTCCACAGCTTCAAGGCATTCCATTTGAGGAAAGAATAATTTTACCCAAAAACAAAATCTACTTTGCCAATTTTTTCTCAAAATTACCACCATTACTTTCAAGAGTAAAAAAAGTACAATGTACCTATTTTTGCCCACAGGGCAGGCAGTTCTCTCATCCACATGCCTTCCAAAGGCCTGCACTCCTGGTAAAATAACTGTATAACTTCCAGAATTGCTGAAGTAACAGAGGTCAGTGACTAAACAGTCAAAACTGCGAGAACTACTCTCTTCTAACCTCGGAGGGGGGCTCGTTTGTTAAAGGTTGTTTGCCTAAAGGCTACCAAGATGGGTGTTGGGCGGAAGCAATAGGAGCTCTAGCAATAATTTAGACATGGGGTGGTGGTGGGCTTGAAGGTTCCACCGCGTACTTTATGAATGATGCAGTGCGCTATAGGAAGGGGAAAAAGGATGTGTTTGGGTGCCAGAAAAGTCATAGGTCACCCATGCACAAGGGGGAAGAGTGTGAAGGCCCCGTGAAGGTAAGTGGGGGTCGTCGTGAGTGGGTGAGTGGAGGCAGGCAAAGGGGGCTGGTGATGGTTTGAGAGAAGAAGAAAAACACGTGAGAGATCAGGTCATCTGTAACAGAGGTCAGGAAATCTATTACTGAAAGAGAGTGGTGCGGCTCGAATTCAAGAAGATTACGATTTAGAAATTAGTTAGGGGTGTGGGGGTGCAGGAGGTTGAGAATTGGAGACGCTATGATGGTGTTTACAGGTGACTGTTTAGGATGGCTGCAATGGAGCGTGGTCTAGGGTGGCTAGAAGAGATGAAATTGCGCTGGACTCGAGCGCGCCCGTGGCCTGGCTGCAGGTGTTCAGACTTGCTAAGGCCTTGCTTCGCCCCGGCCCTGAGTCTTGGGATGTATCGCTCTTTCTCACCACCGGCCTCCCCGGGAGCCTCACACATTGATCCCGGACCAGGGGTTTGCTATGGGTTGCTGCGAAACAGCCTCCAATAAGCAGGTTGGTGGTGGTGCTGAGCTCAGGGTGTGTTTGTATATTACTTAAGGGTTCAAAAGTCAGCGATGCCCTGCTGCTGGCCCAAAGTTAAACACGAGGCCGCGGGCAGGGCTCAGGGCTGCCGTCCGCCTGCAGATCGAACAGCCCCGGCTCGTCTCTCACCGGACTGTTACAGGGAGCAGCAGTCAGCGCTCCAGTCCCACCTCCAGCATGGACTTCATAGCTGCCAAGGTTTCAGATTGCTTATGTGTGACATTTTCATATTTTCATTGTAATTATTTATGAGTGACATTCAACAACTATGAGTGACACTTTCTCGCCAGCAAAAATCAAGCAATGAAGATGAGGGAAACATATATATCAGACATTAAAGCCATTTCAGCAACGAAAAACTCTACAAAGATCTTAAAAATATTGCAAAGCACCAGAAATGGAAGGGCACTATCTGACTTGAAACACAGACTGCATAGCTGCCACGTTTTAAGAGTGCTTATGTGGGACATTTTCAAGGTTTCGGGACACCTATGAATGACATTCAATTACTAAATGTATGACACTATGTTTCGAGCAAACTCAACAAATTAAGTACATGGAAATAGATAAACGTTAAGAAATTACACTCATTTGAGCAAGGACAATTTATGAAAAGAACTTGAAACTGCTGCAAAACACCTGAACCTACTGTAAAACGATTATATGCCCACAAACTACTCACATCTTACATGATTTTACACTTGTAATCATTACTGCTTCTTGCATAGCCACATTTGACAGTGTAAAATTGCCAGATCATGTTAGGCTACGGAACCCCTAATCGCACTTAGGGCCATATGTAGGTAAATTACATTTACCGATTCTTAAATACCGAATTTTACCGATTCGGTATTTATGAATCGGTAAATGTAATGTAGGTAAATAATTACCGATTCGGTATATGTCGGTATTTTAGAATCGGTATTTACCGATTCGGTAATGGCAACTGGCTTCCCATTCATTCCTATGGGCCTGGAGGCCCATAGGAATGAATGGGAAGCCAGTTGCCATTACCGAATCGGTAAATACCGAATCGGTAATGGGGGAGGCATCATCATGGGTGGCAGGGTGTCACATTGACACCCTGTTGCACCCCTGATTTGTCCATGTGTGCACATGTGGCGCACATACATGCCCTAAGGGCATGTATGTCTGACACATTGCACTCTTCAAATGGAAAAAAAATGCTTTTTTCCAGGTATTCGTCATTTACCATCAACTTTTAGTTGGTGGTAAATAACGAATCCCCACACCAACGACACACTCCCCCTACATATCATTTCAAGATTCGGTATTTACCGAATCGGTAAAATTATCGATTCGGTAATTTTACCGATTCGGTAAATTACCGAATCCTGAAATATGCCCCCTACATACCAAAAGCCTAAATACCGGTCGTAACGGGATATTTACCGAAAATCGGCCGTTACCGACCGGTATTTGCCTTCCTACATATGGCCCTAAGTTCAGCAACTCAACTAATTTTCTTATTGCAATCTGAACCTTATTGCGTGCTCTCTTCCTAAACACAAACATCACTGCACTGATTCTAGTGCTTGCACCGTAGTGTAACAGGCCACTTACCAATGGGAAAATCCTGCCTTGGGCTGTAGTTTCTAAGCTGCAGTGGCAAACTCACTGCCGACAGCTGCTCTGCTCAGCTGTTCACAGACAGTGCTGTGCTCGAGTCCATACACCACGGTGCTCTGACCGGGGCAGAAAGGGCAAATGCTCTCAGCAGCAAAACTGCAGTGTGCGTGGTCGGTGTCTTTTAAAAACAGCGCTCACCATAACGTAACGTAACAGGAAACAAGTGGAGTACTTTTTTTTGCCAAGGCCCTACCAGGGTCGCAGCAATGTCTTCCTGGGGGCTCAGCATGACTTGTAAAAAAATACCTCTCCTGTCTGGAGATAGTCAAGGCCCATCCACTGACGGAGCCAGCCAGTCTATGGAGGCATGCATGAGTGCATTGAAAGGAGCTGGTTGGAACCAACGGATCAAGGGTGAAATGATGCATTAGCGTAGATATCGGAAGATGCGGGACAGTGTGTTGTGTGAAGATACACTATGTGGTTCTTATGTAGTGGTTGGGTAGCTTGATAGATTTGGGGCATGAATCGGTTGCCGCACAATGGGGGGGGAGGTGACAATGGGAAATGGTTATTGCTTTATATTTGTTTCATTTACCAATATTGTAAACGAAATTTCAATGTCAATATATTGTGGCCGGATATATATCGACGGTTTCCTGAGATGGGGAGCGTCATATGGTATGTAATAATTGACAAAATAAAATATGTTTCTTAAAAAAACAATAACTGACTGTTAAACGGAGGCTCAGCAGAGCTGCCGTACAATGTTGCAACATCAGAACATCCTGACCCAGGGATACTAGTGAAACATTATTTTATTACATGAGACCATGGTTTGCAGCTGAATTTTCAATTCAGCTGAGTTTTTCTAAAAGCAAAATAAAACATGAACGAGCACAGCTTGTTCACAGAAAAATAGACATGCACTCTTATATAATGTGGCCTAGAGCTAACTAAAGCAAACTTAAATAGGACCCATAATACAACAACACTTATCTATGTCAATGAAGGGTAGCCGGGCCTAGCAGCTTCTACCCCTGATTTACCATTCTTGCCTCTAGCACTAGCCTTGCTCCTGCTAGCCTCATAGGTGAAGGTCCAAGAGGAACAGAAGTAAACACGCCTCCAACGGACCAGTGAAACGAAACAGACGGTGAGCAGCGGAGAAATGAAACATTGCTGGGCGCGGTAGATTAAAGAGGGAATACTGAGTGTGCTTCTGCCGCCGGTGGGTAGGGCATTGGTGAGGAGGAACCACACATAACAGGACATCCACCCTCTCACAACTTCCACTGCTTCGCCCGCTGTGATCGGATCCACGCCGTGAGAACCTGCCCTGACAATAAACAAGAATTATTTATTTATAGCCTAACAGTTACCGGCCATCGGCTGCCTATTTAAATTATGACTTAGAAAACAAAAGCAGAGAATACCCTGCTCTACTTACTTTTTGCTGCAATTTAAAGCTTGCGAGCGTGGCAATTCGGTAAAGGGCGCTTGTGGCTGCAATCAGAAGTACGACTCCGAGTTTCGCCCAAACCGCAAGCCTGCTGGAAGCAGCACGCCTCAACTCTCCAGGAGACACCAGGCCGGCCTGGAAACGTGCGTGCAGCAGCATTCGCAAGCATTTTCGCTTGCACTTCATACACGTGTGCAGCGCAGCCGCAACCGCGCTGCCCCGAAAATAGTGCCGCCTGGGGTGGACCGTGCCCACCGCCCCCCCCAGCTACGCCTGTGTGCAAACAGTAAACTGAAATTCCACTAGTTCCTTCCGAGGGCTGATGGAGAGCTTAACTTGCCGATGAGTGTGCAAATTTGAAGAAGCTAGGGATTGTGAAAGTGAAACCAGAGCCAAAACAAATGCCAACAATGAAGCGTAAGTACATTTCAGCGTAAAAGCTGTACTTCACAGTAGCTGTCTTCGGAAACAAATCTCTATGCAGGAAACGTTGCAGGTCCTCGCATTTAGCAGACCGGACGGTATTTTAGTTTTGTGTGCAACATTTAACTTTTAATGGAAAAGGGAAGGCTAAATTACGCCTGCTCACCTCCTCACATATTAAGGACCCAACGCTGCCTCTGCTCCTCATGCCGCAACCAGAAACAAAAACAAGCATTTGCAATGCAATAGGTTTCGCATTTGCAAAATTTTAAGCGATTGGCATTGTCGGCTGGCATTGTTCTTTTCACAAATACTTTGTACATAAAACAGCTTTCATGGAACTACCGGTGTCGACCTCTTTATAATTTTCACTATGGTAACAACTGTTTATTTATTACGTGTGCCCAGGACTTGCATTTTGGTTCCAATGTTTTGGGCCCATTGGCTCATAACTCATTCAGAGGTTTAGGGTTTTTCCTCTGCCCTGGTTGCACCGTGAAGCACTAGTTCTTCATTCTCTTTACACACTGTATCGGTTACCTGCCTGAGCGCCATTGTCCTGCTACCTCTTAAACCCCTCGCAGAAACTTTATATTGTAAATTACAATGCCTTTTATTTATATGTTTTCAAAACCAACACATAAATATAAGGTTTGTTATTTACAATGCCAGTAGCTCAAAGTTTCGCAAATGCGAGACCTATTGCATTGCAACTGCTTGTTGTTTTTATACTCCAGGAGCATTTTTCTAATATTTTACCCGGGACTTCAAATGGGAACTAGACCTTATTGGCTGCGCCTGGCTGCAAGGATTGCCCCCTTGAGTATGTCTGCTGTGTTCAGCTCGCTTTGAGTTTGTTTCATCACCAGTTTGGAGCTTGGTGATAGGAGTTTGTGATTAGATGGATGAATGAATGAATGAACAAACAAATGAATGAATGAATGCACGAACGAAGGCTGGGGTTGAGTGAATGACGGTGATGGATCGTGATCACTACACCCTGGACTTTATAGCTGGGCACAAGCAGAGACGGCTGCAGTGGAGTGAGGGCGCTGAAGAAACCTGCTTTGGGGTTTTCATTGCTGGAAATTCCGCTGACTTTAACCGAACCTGTGCTGTCAGGCCCTCCCCGCAGCCAGCAGCTGGGGAACCACGGCCCTTCCTTTTTCACACACTTCTGCTTTCCAGAAAACACCTTTTTCAAGTTGTGTTTCTCTAGAAGTGTCTGGTCTGTGGTTGGAGCTGAGAAAGAATAATTTCTGTTATGAGAAAAAACCCCAGGAGATAAGAGGAACCGATTTTGTTTACAGGAAGTAAGTCTGGGTTGTAAAACTAAAATGTCTTGTGGGGTTAGCACTCCTGCTGCAGAGATCTGTGTGCCCAGCAGCTCTGGCGAGAGATGATAACTCACAGCTGAAAGGCCCTTGATGGAGTTTTTTCCGGATATGTGTGTGTTTTTTAGTAAAAGGCTCTGTATTAGCTCAACGTAAAGTAGCACAGAGGGCCAATGGGCCTCCTGTGAAACACAAAGTGCAGCTTGCGTCACAGAGTTGTATTTAGGGGCAGATTTATGACGACTGGCGCATCCCTGCATATCAGCAGGGATGCGCCAGTTATTATGCGCCACAGCTGCGCCACCATGGATGCGCCGCATTTATAATGCGGCGCACCATGGGGCAAAAACGGCACAGATGCGTGACGCATCTGTGCCGAAAAGTGGCGCATTGCTGGAGTTGCGTCGCAAGCACGACGCAGCTCCAGCAATGATCTGGGGGGCCCTATCTTTAAAATGCTGCGTCAATCCTTACGCCTGCTTCAAGCAGGCGCAGGGTTTTGACGCAGCATGGGCCTAAAAGTGACTGAGTGAAATCTTGTAGATTTCACTCAGCCACTTTTAGGAGGCGTTCCTGCGCCGGAACGCCCCCACCTGCCCTGGAACGCCTACATGTGGCGCAGGGCTTTACAACGTGACGCATCTCCCAGATGCGTCACGTTGTAAATACCCCGCACCATGGCGCAGGATTTGCGCCGCTGCTGCGTCACAAAAGTGACGCAACGGCGGCGCAAAAGTGGCGCAAGTGCAACATAAATCTGCCCCTTGATGTGGATAGCTCCGCGGGTTACTGCTTTTGGCACAGAGAACCTTTTGTTACTCGCACTTACTAATCTGCAGTCCTTCTAATAAAGCAAAGTGAGCAGCAGCGCCAAGAAGCCTCGTGCACACTTCTAGGCGTGGGTTTTGAACTCTTTTGTTTTTCCCCCTCCTTTATTGCTACAAAAAAGTTTCCTGTGGGTAGTGATACTGTTGGATTAGAGCATGCGACCCCCCCCCCACTTTATAGGAAGATTGCAGGTGCAGTAAATCAATAGGAGCCGGCCTGTAGCTCGAGCCACTTGCAGAAGTTCCCTTGCAGGAACGTTTTACATCAAGAGCGTTTCTGTGCAAAATATTGTCTGAAGTACCGCATGTCAGCTGCCGATGTCCTTTGCGACTTTGGAGGTTAATTTAATGTTTGCACGGGCCTCAAAGCACTGCCAATCTTTCAGCTTTGTTAAAGCAATTCAGTTCAAATGTTCAGATGTGTTCACAGGCATTATCTGTCTTAGCTGGGGAATATTATAGAGAAGAAAAAAAAAGCTGCGCCGGCTCATGAATAGAGATTAGCACATTTTTAAATAAATGAGCGAAGAGCTGTGGATGTGCTCTCACGCTGGAACAAGGCCTTTTGTTTCAGATTGATTTGATAGGCTATCTCAATTAGCCGAACATCAAACATCACAGGAAGTACAAACTGACTGCTGATGTGCGAAAAGAGCCCATGCGAAGGGGTTTGAAGCAACAGCGAAACTGTCTAAAAGACAGCTGTCTCCTCATTTTCAAGACCTGCACTTGTGGCGCGCCACTGCAGGCTCCCGCAAGGTGGATGCCGCCACAAGCAAGAGTGTGTGCTTCCAAAAAGAGCAGAGCGACGGCTAAAGGTCCTCCTATTGAGCGCATGCGCGCAGCATAGGTAATACCTAAAAAGCGTGCTGAAACATTCTCCCCCAGTCAAAAGATCTGGGTTGAATCCATCGTTCTTTTGCCCACTACGCCACCCCAGTTTGGACCCGGCCCTATGCAAATCAGTCTTGACCCTGTGCCCCATGGGAACAGTCCGGAACGAACTGCCGGGCCAGGTACTTCCTGGACCGGAAACAAGCATCCTGGGACCGGTTTCAGGGAATGTCACCATTCTTCAGTCAGGCTAGCTTGAATCCAGTGGCACAGTGAGCAAGGGACCCACGTCTGGGCATACCCATCCTACTTAGGGCGAAAAGTGTTACAGCAAACAAATGATGGACGGAATGCTGACAATGCAAACATTCTCCCCCAGTCAAAAGATCTGGGTTGAATCCATCGTTCTTTTGCCCACTACGCCACCCCAGTTTGGACCCGGCCATATGCAAATCAGTCTTGACCCTGTGCCCCATGGGAACAGTCGGGACCGAACTGCCGTGCCAGGTCCTTCCTGGACCGGAAACAAGCATCCTGGGACCGGTTTCAGGGTACGTCACCCTTCTTCAGCCAGGCATGAGTCCCGTGCTCTCCATGCCACTGGATTCAATCTATCCTGGCTGAAGAGGGGTGAAACCCCGAAACCGGTCCTAGGATGCTTGGTTCCAGTCTAGGAAGGACCTGGCTTGGCAGTTCGGCCTGGACTGTTCCCATGAGGCACAGGGTCAAGACTGATTTGCATATGGCTGGGTTTAAACTGGAATGGCATGGTGAGCAAAAAACGATGGATTTAGGCCCAGATCTCTGTAGACTCAGGTCATTTGACACTCCTTATCTCCCGCGGCTTTCTTAATTGCTGCTATTGCCGCTGTCAGCAGGATGCCTGGATTGGAGTGTGTGCACAAATAGCCATGGTGTGAATGACAGCACAGGGCCTGAATGGACCCTGATCTGTCAAACACAGCTGGTGGTGAACACTGGACATTATGCAAATGAGCCTTGCTGAATTGTTTAGAGGTGGCTCAGCTTGGGCTAGAGGCGCTTTGGCTGTCAGAAAGCCTCGTTCGTGCTCGTGAGCACTAGCATGAGCCAACCTTTGAAGCAGGGAACTGCTGGTACTCAGAGCAATAAAAATGAGAAATGCCGGTACTCAGTACTGGTGAGTACCGGCCCATTTAAAGCACTGCTACATGCTTCACAGCATTTCAGCGAGGGGTCCCAAGGGCAGCACCAGGGGTAGCAAAGGGTAATACAGGGGTTGCAGCTGTGACAGCTGGTGGCCCCTAAATGATGACCACGGTACAGCTGCCGTGAGTCCTGCAGGATTTCCTATTCTAGCGGCCAGGACTCCTTAGTGCGTACTGTGAGCATTCTCTTCACTCAAGATGGCCTTTCTATGGATCTCCACTAGCCTCGGGTGCACCAGCCATCAAGATGGCCAGAGCTGCCAGTAAGCAGGGTGCCTTCGCACTGTCACTCTTAGGGTCTTGAGATGATCAGTGCTGCCTTCTTTAATAGGCACCTACTCTGAAATTGATACTGGGCTTGACTTCACCTCAGAGAGCTACTTTGAAGATACTGGCGAGCTACCGGTAGCTCCCGAGCTACTCGTTGGAGACCCCTGTCCTAGACCATAATGAATCCTGCTTATTGATCCTCCTAGACTTATCTTCTACCTTTGACACTGTGAACCACGTCAAACTACTATCTACTCTGGAACACAGGATGGGCCTTTGTGGGTCGGTACGGAAGTCGTTCACTTCCTTCCTTCAAAACAGATCACAAACAATAAAGTTGAATCATACTCTATCTCAGCCCCAGACAGTATCTATGGGGGTTCCACAGGGGTCTGCTCTTTCACCCACAATCTTCAATTTATTCTTGGAACCTCTAGACTATACTTTGAA
Organism: Triturus cristatus; assembly: GCF_964204655.1. NCBI lineage: Eukaryota > Metazoa > Chordata > Amphibia > Caudata > Salamandridae > Triturus > Triturus cristatus. The sequence goes on along the minus strand of NC_140584.1, from coordinate 889,521,622 downwards.
CTCCGCGAACATCCTTTTTCATATGTATGCGGATGACTCTCAACTCTATCTGAAAATCACCTCCCCAGAAGACACCATCTCACTCAACTCAATCCTGATGAACACTCAAAACTGGCTCACGGACAACTACCTCATGCTCAACACATCCAAAACGGAATTCCTTCTCATCTCTCCCCCAATCACATTCCCACGACTGACCTTTGGATGAAACACCTCACAACCTTCAACTGTTCCCCCCACATCATTGAGTCAGCTAAATCGCTCGGAATCACACTAGACTTGCAACTGAATATGAAGAACCATATAAGCAATGCAACCAAGTGAGTCAAACATCAGTTGAGTATACGAAGGAATCTCAAACCATTCCTTTCACAGACACATTTCAAATTGGCGGCACAAACTTTAGTATTGCCAAGACTAGACTACAGCAGTTCCACACTGTATGGTCTCTCCAAACTGAGCTTGGCCCTGTTAAGGGCTTCCCTTAATGCCGCAACGAAACTGAATACTGGGACAAAAAGAAAAGATCACATTTCCCCAGCCCTAAAGTCCCTAAACTGGTTACCATACGAGGCCAGAATTCACCTAAAAATTGCCTGCAAGACGCACAAAGCCCTCCACTTCAAGACCCCCATCTATCTGGCTCAAAAACTAGAACTATCAGGGGGACTCAGAGCATCACGAAGTGCAAGTACAATGCTTCTAAAACCACAGCTTTTCCACAAAAAGAGATCGAGTATCAGAGCCTTCTCTGGCATTGCCCCAAAGATTTGGAACTCTCTTCCTCCAGAAATCCGTACAATCTCCTCGACCACTTCCTTCAAAAAAGAAGTGAAAAAAATCCTAATGCTCAAGTTCCTGCCTGAATAGGCCTTGACTAGTAGACTACATTGCTGCCCTCTGTTTGCTCATCTTGATTGACTTTGGACATTATTATATACCCGGAAATACCATTATTTAGCATGCATTGTACTTATATATGTTTGAATGTTCTTCACCCATTGCTGTATCCACCCTAACCTCCAGTGAAGGTTTCGGACACCTACTAGATTATTTCACGCGTCTTGTATTATCATGTAATGAACAAATGCTTTTGCTTCCCAATGCTGTATCCCTCTCGCCCAAAATTGTGAAGCGCTCTGATACCTGTAAGAGTCATGTTTGGGCTATACAAAACTTTATAAATAAAAATTTTTTAAAAATCACCTAGACCTGCATGTTCACACGCTTGTGAAACTACTTTTGGCTGCTAGACTGCATCAATAAAGTCCTCATGGCCTTCTTTATGCAGTGTCTTCTTCAAGTGACGCAAGATGGTGGGAAAGAGAGGATCACAATTTGCAGGTGGACATCATGACACAGCACTCTGCAGAAATACTCTGCAGCATGTGGACAGCACCATGCTGCTTTTACACATCACCTGACACAGCAGCGGTTTCTTTCATTGGACAGGCACTCCAGACTTAAGCAGGTCAGGAGATGGAGTACACCCTTGCCCACAACAAGAGAAACACTGTATGCAAACCGACCACCAGCCCATAGTAGGTAACGAAACTCATACAAATCAATACAGGCTGACAGAGCATACATCCATTCAAGTGACAATGTATCTAAATGCCTTGAGTCCATGATACTTCAGAAGTGATTACATGCACACGCTACAGGGTCTATTTACCAAATTCTCACGCAGCGCAGCAGCCAAAAACGTTTGCTGCTCTGCATGAGAAGGCGAGAACAGGTCAGCACCATATCTACATGGATATAGCACTCTCCTCCCCTCTCCCTAGCACCAGTGCTCAATCAGGCAGTAGTGCCAGGGTGTCTGTGTGGGTCTAGTATAGATTTTGTACTGGAAGGATACATTTTAAACTTTTCACACTTTGTGTTCTGTTCAGTGCACCACACATGCAAAGTTGGGAAGAAAAGGCGAAATAAAAGCATTTCTCCTTCATAGCGCCTATTTGTGTTATTTTTTTATGCAAAACCCTGTCTACTTTTTTTAGTAGATATGGTTTGCGTCATAAACCATGGGTGGATGCATAGGAACGCCCATGCACCACCAAAGGAATGTCCCCTTGGTGCTAAGTAATTCAAAGCAGCACATAAGCTGCTTTGTGTTGCTTTCAAGTGCATTTCCAGTGCAAAACAAGCTGGAAAGTAAATTTGGAAAAAAGGATGTTGCCTCTGATTTGCGTCACTTTTGTGACGAAACTGCACAATCTTTGTAAATATACTAGGGTGACCAACTGGCATTGGTGCAAATTCAGTACGGTGAGTGTAAAAATTCAGGACAAAGGGTCAAAATTCAGGACACAAATTCAGGACAGGAGGTCAAAATTCAGGACAAAACTTCAGGACAATAGGTACGTTTTACAGACACATCAGAGGAGGTCGCGCAATAGTATATAAGTAAGACCAGACATATCCAAACATATTGAACCATTTGCAAACCTATCCATCATGTATCCTTGCATCTATCATTTCACTCATCCATCCCTTCATCCATCCTTTCACTCATCCATCCATAATCCACCCATCCACCCTTTCACCCTATCCATCTGTACACTCATCCATCCACTCTTCTACCCATCCATCCATTCACTCATCCATCTAGCCATTTACCCTTTCATCCATCCAGCCATCCTTTCACTTACTCATCCATCCACCCAGTCACTCATCCTTCCACCCATCCACCCTTTCAGTCATCCATCCATCCTCCCTTTCTCTCTCCATCGACCCTTTCACTTAGCCATCCTTCCTTCCATCCATCCACCCATCCATCTACTCATCCACTCATGAATCCATCCATTGACCCTATCACTCATCCATCCTTTCTCTCATCCCTTTTCACTCACTCATCCATCCTTACATCCACCCTTTCACTCATCTGTCCATCCATTCACCCTTGCACTTATCAATTCATCAATTCATCCATCATTTCATTCATCCATCCACCCACTCACTCATCATCCACCTTTTCACTCATCCATCCTCACTCATCCATCCACCCTTTTACTTATCCAGCTACCCTTCCACCCATACATTCAGCTATTTACCTTTTCTCTCATCCATCCTTCCACTCACTCATCAATCCATCCATCCTCTCTCATTATCCATCTATTCAATAATTCATTCACCCTTTCACTAATTCATCCATCCATCCACCCATCCTTTCACTTAATCACTCGCTCACCTTTTCATATTAATTTTGGGCTGAGCTTTTTTGAGAAGAGGCCCATCAAGAACTTCACCCTCGCTGCAGGAGCCATTCCAGGACTGGGACGGAAGCCACCCAGGGCGGAGACAGGATCCACCACAGGGTGGGGACAGGAGCAATCACAGCAGGGGGGGGGGGGGGAGGAGCCATCACAGTAGGGGGAACAGAATCCACCAGGGTGGGTATGCAGTATTCTCGTATTATCTTGGTCTCTTCCAGGGTGGAGTAGGGCTCCTCATCCCCTCCTGGACAAGACAACGAGACAACAGGCTCTCTTTCTAAAATGTTAGTTTTGCCATCCCCCACTGTGATGTACAGTAATTTAAGGAGATACTCCAAGAGAACTGATTTAACTGATTGTCCTCCATACTTTGTTAATCAGTGTGCGTGCGATTGTGCCATTTCTTTATTTTATTACGTTATAGACTGCATGTTTTAATAACCGAGGTTTGCTTACAATTTAGTGACAGTAATTGAGCTCTGTGAAGAGAACCACATGCTGCCTAGGGCCGGTTCTACGATTTTTGGGGCCCTGGTCAGAAAGGGAATGTGTGAGGCCCCTCTAAATTGCAGAGACATGGCATTCAGGGCTGTTTACATCTGAATAGATGCCCCTGCTCCTGAAGCTGCAGCCCCTCCCTCTCCGTCACCTTCAAGCACTTCTTAACAGCTCATCAAGGGCTGAAGGTGTGAGGGTTGCCATCCTGCTGTGCCTCTCCAATGCTGCTGGGTATCTGAGCTTTGGTACTGCATCGGAGTCTGTTACACCAACCGCAACAGCATCGGAGTCAAGAAGGGAGGTGGGTGGAAGCTGTGCCGGCTTTAGGGTGGTGCGACTGGTGTCCGGTTAAAATTACGGACAAATGGCGTCCCTTAAAGAATCCTTCACGGACAACGGACAGACGGCCGAAATTACGGACAGTCCGTGAAATTTACGGACGGTTGGTCACCCTAAAATATACCCCTACATGTTGCTACTACACTGGGTAAACGCAGCAGCTACAAGACCAACGTGGGTTGAAGAGACAGCTACTGATACCACACACCTGCATGAGCCTAAAAGAATCAGGGCACGGCCCCGAAGTAGGTACCTTTGAGGCAAAAAGGCGGAGGGGCTACAATGATCTTTTTGGCAATTTCATTGGACAGCAAAATTGCACATGATCATTACGCTGCAGGTAGAAATAGATGACTATTGGCTGGTCAGTCGAAATTAGAGGGCATTAGTTGACCAACCAGCTGCCAGCACATGACCAAATTAAAGGTGGGGCCTGAGGTGGGTCCTTGTGAAAATTCCCTTCTTCCTTGTCCCTTTTTCTTTATAGTTCATTTAAGATATTTTTCCTAACATAAAATGCATCAGTTCTTTCAGTTGAATATCATTTTGTATTCTTCTTTCCTTTTTATTTGTCACAGGCGGTATGAAGCGATCAGCAAGAGGCAAGGAACCCCCAGTAAAAAGGGAGCATTCCCTGTATCCGATGACCCTGTGACACCAAGTAGGTATAGCAACAGAAGAAGCAAGAATAAAGGCAGCCCCATCAGGGCATCTACAGTACTCACAGCTCAAATCGGGGATGCGCATTGGACTGACATCATGATGGAACGGCGATAAACAGAAAAGGTGGGATTACACAGCTCTTCCCCCTTCTTGAGGCAGTAAGGAGACAGCCGCTGCCTTGCTCTTGCTCTTGCTGCCGGGTGGGAACAGTTCTCTGGGCATCAGCTGGCATAGGATAATGATGAGAGGCTCCAAACCAGACACTGAGAGCAAGACCCCAGCTTAGAACTTTGTCATCCTTAATTATACTCTCTAGTTTCAAAGCTGGGAATGTCTCTGCAAAAAGAAACAATGCCACAGTTACTGTCTCTCCTGTCATAGAAACATGCCCAGCTATAACGAGATCTTTAGGAGGCCTGGAGAAGCATGGAAGGTTCGAGAGGTCAGCCCGCCGGGTTCAGCGCCAGCAGCAGCAAGCTGACCTCTGGCCCGACCGCTGCCCGGTGCTCCTCGGTGGCCAGCAGCTTCTGGCACCGATCCAGCTGCAGCCTCAGCGAGCGGAGCATGGCGGTTCTCTCTGCTCCGTCGATACTCGGGGGCCTTAAGGCCCTTCCATGACATCCATGACAGACAGAGGGCCGCGTGCCGAAAGAATACGCGCCATCTAGCAGACGGTGGCCGCAGGGGCTCACAGTGCTGTTCTACTGAAATATACCAAGGCGAGTTCTGGCAATGCCTAGGTGAGCTGTTGACATTTCGATTCATTAAGGATAGAGGTGCAGAATATTCCCTAACCCCTGAGAATGTCAGAATGTGCAACACACTGATCATGTTGGAAAGGGTGAGTACACATTTGGATTTTACATTGAAACAAATAACTGTAGCCGAAATGGTATTCTGTAGCTTTATTTCTGAAACGCGAGACCTATTGCATTGCAAATGCATGTTTCTCCTCCTCTTTGGCCATGCTGTATGGCATTGAAGATGCTGTATAGCATGCGTAAAAACCATTGACCAAGCCAGTATGTCCTAAAGGCAAGCACTGCTGGTTTTGCTAATGCTTGTTTTTTATCTTTTACTTTCTTATTTTCCATGTGTTTAAAGTAGGTGAAATCGAAAATGCAATGTTAAAAGGAGACCTCAGCTAGGCCTACCAGTGCAAGGGGTTCGCCCTTCTCTGCACAGAGTCCTCAGACAATTAGAAGAAGTTGGCACAGAAACTGGAATAGAAAATACAAAGTTTAATAAACCTTCATGAAGTGGAACCACATTCATACAGCACCCTGTGGTGCTGAATGAAGGTAGCACACAGAGTAGAAGAACCATGGGTCTTTTATACCCACACAGGGGCTTACAAAGAGGGAGGTACAGGTATATACATGAGAAGAGTTACATACATAGATGGTCATGCAATAACCATGCATAGATGCATTTGCAAAAAAGAAGAAAAAAGAAGCAAGAAGAGAAGGGATGGAGCGGTTTTGAATGTATTATATTATTATAACTACACAGGGCTACTACCCCTACGTGGAGCACTGAGGCGTTTGCCTACACGAGTAGCAAGCTACAATATGTGTAGGGTGTGTGGTTGGAAGGGCGTTGTATTTGTTTTGATGCTATGTTGGAAGTGTTCCCATTCCATGTTGTGCATGAGGACCACTGACTGGGGTGCATGCAGCTTATCGTGCAGTAGGATGTAGCACTCAGCAATGGCTTAAGAGGTGAGAGATATGCACATTATTTTGTTTTTCATCTCTCTGCAGGTCCCTTAATGGTATTTCTTTTGTTCATAATCCCACCTCCGTGATTACTGCACAGAGTCGTCAGTCGTCCATTCTGGAAATACTCTGCCTACTGTTCATAGTTAATGGTCCTGAGGAATATATAGTAGGGTTGCTAAAAGAAAAATGCCAGCAATTTGTTGTATAAACACACCGAAGACCTCGTCTTGACACTAAATAGGGTTATAAATAAAATGTATGTATTCATTTGTAATGTGACTTTTCTTCTTTGTTCCTTTTAATTATCAGTCATGGATCATTCAGGCAGCCCTAAAACACAATTAAAAGTGTTTTCTATTTATATTTGCTGTTCGAAGTATGCACAGATAAGTGCTGAAAATACGGCTTTAGGTGACTACTTATTTTTGTCGTGTATGGGACATCAAAAAGAGCTGGCAACCCTAATCATAAGACTGGAAGTTTGTTGCAGGATCAGCACATTATTTCCTACACCCTCGATCCCTTTTAATGCCAGAATAATAACAGTTTAACTTATACCTGAAACCCTACGCCGCCATAAATAACAGACAACTCACTCCTTATTCTCCCCCTTCACTTTTATGCTCACCCTGCACACACAGCGATCACAATGCACTCACACTGACCACCATGAACTCACACCATTCACCCGCTCACCCTGCACTCAGTCATCAATCTGCACTCTCAATGCACTTGCGCTGTTCACCCTGTACTTCACCCTGCAGTTACAGGAGCACACTACTCACCCTCAACTCATGTCACACTTCACTCACCTGTCCCCCTTCTGCTCAATCTGCAATCTCACTCAAATAAGTCCATCACTAACCATGCATTTTGTTTGTCCAAATCTGCACTTACATATGGTCACCTCACTCACCCTGCCGCGCTCCTCTTACCCTACTCTCAGACTATTGCATCACTCACCGTACACTCTTTAATCTATGCCTACTCAGGACCATTAACTTTAAACAGTAGTCAGAGTATTTCCAGAATGGACGACTGACGACTCCGTGCAGTAATCACCAAGGTGGGATTATGAACAAAAGAAATACCATTAAGGGACCTGCAGAGAGATGAAAAACAAAATAATGTGCATATCTATCACCTCTTAAGCCATTGCTGAGCGCTGCATCCTACTGCACGATAAGCTGCATGCACCTCAGTCAGTGGTCCTCATGCACAACATGGAATGGGAACACTTCCAACATAGCATCAAAACAAATACAACGCCCTTCCAACCACACACCCTACACATATTGTAGCTTGCCACTCATGTAGGTAAACGCTTTAGTGCTCCACGTAGAGGTAGTAGCCCTGTGTAGTAATAATAATACAATACATTCAAAACCGCTCCATCCCTTCTCTTCTTGTCTCTGTCCTTTAGCTCCTGCCTCCTTGCAGCCGTCCATTCAGTTCATGCCTTCTTGCATCTGCTTTCAACTCCTGCATTCTTGGCTCTCACCATCCTCATCCAACATTTGAGTGAATACCTCCTCAATCACATCCCTTCTGCTATTTCCTTCTTGTATCTCTCCCTTGAGTACTCACCTTCTTGCATCCATTCCTCCAGTTTGAAGATGTTAAAAGCTCAGCATCTTTACTTGTAGCTGCATGGGGAATTCAATTGCATTTTACACATAAACGACCATGACGCAAAAAAAAGCACTTCGATGAACTTTGTGAAGACCAAAGGCTGTGCAATCTTGAAGACAATTTTAAGGTGTCAGTGTTTTATGCAAACATAGATATTGTTGTAAATCAGATAAAAACTTGATTTGCTAGTATGAACACCCTAGTCCAATGCTTTCATTTCATGATGCCTTCTGAAATCCTCAGAGCTAGTGAGGAGGAGTTGTTTGAAGCAGCCATGACTCTGGCTGCTCATTACGAAAAAGACTTGTCCCTAGAATTTCCACAGCAACTCATCGCTTTCAAAGCAGTGTTAAAAGAACAAATACAACTTATCTCAGGTGGCACAATAAAGGATCTGGCTGACCTTTTACTTTTGAGAAACCATGCAATTCTGCCCATTGTTTCGGATGTTGCAACAGCACTGAAACTTTTCCTTACAATTCCAGTTACTGTAGCCAGTGCAGAAAGGTCATTTTCAAAGTTAAAATTAATCAAGAACTATCTCCGAAGCACAATGATGCAGGAAAGGCTGTCGGGGCTTGCAACTTTAAGCATTGATCGTGATCTGGCAAAAAAATTAAATGTGAAAGCTCTAACCGAGGAGTTTGCACGAAGAAAGGCAAAGAGGCAAACATTCTTTCAGTCGAGTACATCTCTCCAATTCAGTGAACCAAGCAGTAGTACCCTTCAGCCACCAGTCCAATTTGTCAGTCACTCTTCCTGGTGTCAGCAGCCTTTAGTCTTGTGTCCACTCTTTAAGTATTGTTTTCTGCTGTACCAGCCTTCTAATTCTTCAATTAATTTTATCATGCTCCTGCAAGTACTATTCCTACTCATAGTCGGATTTTCTAAATGTATCTGTCCTTTGAATCCCATGAGGAAGCAGGAAGTAATATGGTATTCTGCCAGTATATCATACTTTAAATATTGTTTGCTTATAAATAGGCTACCACAATATTCTGAACATAAGTGTAGAGAGGCAAGAAGAAATGTATTCAGTTTAACCTGACATATATGCCCCCCCCCCCCCCATGACACTTTCGTTTTCACAGACAAAAGGGGCATCATTTGAGTAAATAGCTTTGTTTATTTTGCTTTTGAATTTGTTATTGTTTTGCCGGGCACTTAATTATTTGCGCCTTTTTGCGCAAACTAAAGGGACTGACTTTATTGAGACTGGTTTAATGTTCATGCTGCTAAACTTGTTGTAGTTTTAACCACTCACATTGAAATATTTGCACCTTCATGCACAAATAAAAGGTGCATTCTTTGACTGGACGGGTTTGATGTTTATGCTGCTAAATTGTTGTTGTTTTACCAGTCAGTTTGAAATATTTATGCCTTCGTGCACAAACCAAAAGGGCATTGGTTGACTAAAGTGGTTTGATTTTTGTATGCTTCTGCCTGCTGTACTTGTTACTGTTTTGCTAGTCACTTTGAAATATTTGACCCTTCAAAAATGGAATTGTTAGTTTAAATTGGTTTGATTATTGTATGGTGCTGTAGTTGTTGTTGTTTACCAGTTGCTTTGGAATATATGTGCCTTTATGCACACCAAATGGGGAATTGTTTTACTAACCTGGCTTAATTTTTGCATACTGCTGGACTTGTTTTTACCATGCACTTTGAAAGTATTTTCACCTTGATGCAAGAAGGAAATTGGATTGTTTTACAAAACATGCTTGATTTGTTTATTGCTGGACTGGTGATTGCTTTATTATGCACTTTGAAAGTATTTGCACTTTCTCTTTTGCTTTATCAACTACAGTTTGTATAAATTGTCATTAAGCACTTGCTGAAATGGTTTGTTTTTATTCTACATGCAGTGTTATTTATGGTGTTGCTTTCACTTATCTGTAATACATGTCTTAAATCTTGTATTTAGCATTGTTTATACTACAGAAATGATAAATGATCGTTATGCAAATGATAAATTAAAACAGACAAACATCTGCATCAATGTTCTGAAGCTTGCAAACAGTTTTCTTCCTCCGCCTTATTTGCCTGCCTGTTTTGCAATGCTTACTAATAAAGACATGATGATAGCAATTGAAATTGCTTCCTCAGTTCACGTTGTTATTATCATGCACAACCCTTGACAGTTGCTAGAGTGTGGCATGCAGATAATTCACCAGTCTATTTGTCTTGACTTTCGCAGGATACTGAGCACTTCTCATGTATATTGTCAGTCGAGTTTTTATGAAATTGCAGGTTTGGGTTTGTCTTGTCCATTAATGTCAATTCTATTTCAGACCCTTCATATTTGTTCTTTGTTCTTCAGCCATAGTGTTCCTGAGACCATAGGATCGCTCCTTGGCCTTTTTCTGATTGCTGCCTCATTTAAATAATCTGCTTTTGACATTATTGTTACAAATGGCAAAGCTTGTGTGTTAAGAGTGCTTCACACTTTCTCATTAGAACTTAGAGAAATACAAAATAGAGGCATATCATTTAAATGTTGGACTTTTCAAATCAAAATATATTAGATGTATATTGTCAGTCGAGTTTTTATGGAATTGCAGGTTTGGGTTTGTCTTGTCCATTAATGTCAATTCTATTTCAGACCCTTCATAGTTGTTCTTTGTTCTTCAGCCATAATATTCCTGAGACCTTAGGATTGCTCCTTGGCCTTTTTCTGATTGATGCCTCATTTAAATAATCTGCTTTTGACATTATTGTTACAAATGGCAAAGCTTGTATGTTAAGAGTGCTTCACACTTTCTCATTAGAACTTAGAGAAAGACAAAATAGAGGCATATCATTTAAATGTTGGACTTTTCAAATCAAAATATATTAGATTTCTGTGTGATAGGGCAAAGTGGTAGGTGGTGGGCATGGCCGCTGGGGGGGGGGGGGGCCCTCCATGTGCTTTGCGGGGGTCCCCCTCAAGTTTCGTTACGCCACTGTATGGCGGAGGAGCGTTTCCCCCCTAAAACACCAGGAAAGGAAAAATAGAACATCACTCATTTTATTTTTCCTCTCCTGCCGAGTCTTGAGGGCGGGGGCTGGTAGTGACAGGCACTTATGGGAGTGGAAGTGCACTCCCATCACTGCGCATGATGGTTTGGCCGGCCGTCTGAGGTCAGCCAAACCATCATGTGCAGTGAAAGCTCTCTCCAACCCAGCAACATAGCTGGGTTGGACAGAGCAGGCACAGATTTACAGTCTGTCCTGGAGCACAAATTGAGGATGCTCAGGCCAATCCTGAAGCTGTTCTCTGCGTGAGATCAGCTTCAGGATTGGCCGCAGGCCTTCCTGAAGAGGTGAAGAAGAGCCGACAGGACGTCTGCAGGTATGCTCTTTTTTATTTGTTATTTTTTTAATTCCCTCCCCCTGTGACCCCAAGTCCCTCACCCCCACCCACCGCCCCCGCTCCTCCAGCATACAAGCCTCTCTTGGGTCAGAGCTTGATCCCCACCCAGGCTTGTCTCACATATTAGATCTGTCTGTTGCGACCAGGTCCCCCACTCCAGCTCGCCTCACATATTTGATCTCTCTGTTGGGACCAGTTTGCCTCATGTGCGGGAGAAGTCTCCAATGTCAGCCGCCATGTCCCGTAGTTGCTGGCGGCAATGATATCACAGATGCGAAGCCACCATCATGTGTGCCGGCATTTTGCAGCTGCACGCCTTGGTGTTCCCTCAGTGATATACACCACCAGCTTTATATATATTATTGGGACCAGTCTCTAATGCATTAGCTGTGTCCGCCTCCGCATGTTGCAGCCATCTGTGTGTACCTCGACCCTAGGCCGCTCTATCTCTCAGTAACCCCGCTCCTCCCCAGGCAGCCACCAAGGGGGGTCAGAACTGGAGCCCAGTGCAGCTTGTTTTTGCAGTTCAGAGACCTCCCCAAGGATCCGGGATCAGTCCCAGGGCTGCTAGGCACTTATGCCACCCATTATATGGGCACAAAACCATTGGTTGCTGTAGGATGAGGAAGGACGACGCTATACATGACGAGAGCTCCATTAAGGCTCCTCCAATCGTCCATCTTACTTGGCCACGCCATGTTTAGCTTTGTTCTTGCAAGCAGATGTCCGCTGTGTTTAGACAGCAGCAATTTTTCTTTTTTCTACGTGTATTATTTCAATTATATGTCCATATGTTGTTGAAATTGAGTGTGTATTATTGCGATTGCTAGAGTCATTGGAAGGATGATAGATGAATGCATCTTAATGATGAATGACAAAGTACATGTATGATGACCATACTGGATGGCTAAACTCGTTCATGTCACAAGAGGCATTTTCTGTCATAGGTTGGACCTGTTGGCATTGCCAATTCTTGTTGTGTGTTGTAGGTATTCAAACAATAGCATAAGGACAGCTTTGCAACATTCCACCAAATTATTGTTTGTTGATGGCTTGACATAGGTTGTGGGTGATTCATAAGTGTACTGTTATGTAGTGTGTGTGGGTGTGGTCCGTGAGTCCTCATGGTAGGTGTAGTATTCACATTGGTGCTCTGTATGGGGGAATAGGCATTGCAACTTTCTTCTTTACCTTTAGAGCAATGGAATGTCTGATAAGGATTGTACATTGTCATCTATCATTTAACCTGTGTCTGATCATAGAGTCTGTGAGTTGTGTTGTGATTATTTTCCTATTTTGATATGTAATAAAGCCTGTGCAAGAATATTCAATATTTCTTAATTGGCATACGTATTAGAGAGGATGACAATGCAACTTTGTATTTCCCATCTAAATTCGTAGGAGTGAAGGGACAGGGGAATGTGTCATGACCTCGAGTGAATGGGTTAACATTTTTTAACGATCGCTTTTTGGCAGTTTCAGTTGTATTTTCATTTGGCTACAGGCCAACCACTTGGTAATTGATGCATCAGTTATTTTCAGTAATTTTGTTTCTGGTCAAGACTGTAGGATTTATTATATGGCCTAGCAAAATTGGAGCGTGGGGGGGTGCTCTGCATTGAATGCCACAAGTTTTGGGGGTGGTGGCCCCCCTGCTCTTACCTGGGGCTGTCACGGGGTGGCAAAAGCAGCAATCGTCAGCACTCACATCCTCCCGGTCTCATATGCGCCTGCCGCGGGCAGCAAATGCCGGGGCCACTGCGGGCGGCAACAGATATAGCTACACCACTGGATTTAATTGTCTACGAAGCACATGTATTGTATTGTATTGTATTGTATTTTATTGCAGCATTTACATAGCGCTTACTACCCATATGTGGGGCTGAAACAATATCCTACATGGATATCATGCAACACTGTGGAGAGTTTTAACCCTGATCTCCTTCATCTGAAAAACAAAGCAAATTGGTCCGATTTTGAACCTATGACTGAAATTGAAGTCTTCAATATAATTGTGAAGTTGAAGCCACATCTCACACTCCGGATCCTATGCCTTCCACAATAGTTCAAAACCTCAACCATATTATTGCCCCATTCTTTTTTTTTTTTTTTTTAAACTTTGTTTATTGAGATTTTATGGTTCAATTGCACATACATACAGAAAAACATATGCAGGGTCAAGTGACAATGTGGATTAGTCATCATATGAGCATCATATTTACCTCTTCCTCAGAGGGCGAGCGAGTCCCTTTACACAATAGTGCGTATGGCCAGTGGCTTATACAAATAATGAAGACATCAGGTAGGGGAACAATGTACATTGTAGTCATCCAGAATCGGCATGGGAGCCGCCAGGCTGAGTGTTTCAGTTTTTCCAACCCCTTCCAAGGCACGGCCCCCTCCCAAAAATCGTGCACCGTCATCACATAAGCAAAAAAACAATCTACGTGGAACAGAATATCAGAATCTCGTCACTCACAAGGCAACACACAGGGGAACAGAAGAAACACAGCAGGTGCACCTATAGTGCCATAGCAGTACACCTCCCACCCTATGCAGGATGCAAATCGTGGGTACTGGAAGTAGGGCCATCAGCGGCCAGAGGGGGGGGGCGTCTTCCGCCAGAGCCTCCGGGCAATGCAACAGATAACTTTGCAATGGTCCCCAGATGTCGGCAGGGCGGGACCGGATGGGAAGCAGCTCGGAGTATATCAGTACTTGCTCTTGACGATAGATAAGATATTTGAGCCACTCCTTGAATTTCGGGGCACGTCCCCGTCCCCAGCGGCAAGCAATACGCCGTTTCGCTAATAAAAGCGCCATCGTGACAAATCTACGACATGAGCGTGGAATTTGTTTGGTATATCCTAGTAACGCCTGTACCGGCTCAGGCGCAAGAGGAAGTTCTATCATTTGCGCAATAGCAGAGTACACCCGTCCCCAGTAGCTCTGAATAGCAGGGCATGTCCAGGAGAGGTGGAGGAAGTCTGCCTGAGGGGCGTGACATCTCTCGCAAGTATCAGAATCCTGCAGTCGAAATTTGTGCTTGGTCACCGGAGTGCAGTAGAGGCGGTTCAGAAATTTAAAATGAATGATCCGGTGTCTACTACTCGCCGAGATTTGCTCCGTCTGCAAACAACAGTAGGCCCACCTGTCCTCCCCGAGCTCCACCCCCAACTCCCGTTCCCATTCCCCACGAGCCGTCGAAACATCGATAGCCGCATCCGAGCGAACCGCATGGTAGAGTATCGAGACCAAATGGGAGGGTGAGGTTGCCTGTAGGAGCCTATGTAAGGGAGCGAGAATCTCGGGCTCAGCAGGGAACGTCCGCAGTATGGCCTTCATGCCATGTCTCAGTCTAAAGTAAGTGAAAAGCTCCAGAGGGGTGGGTGCGTAACCAACAAAGAAGTGGTCCCTGTCACGAAACTGCCCACCTGTGAACAAATCACCCCAAGTCAGAATTCCCAATTTGCGAAGCAAGTTTTGAAACAGCCTCTCCTGTAAAAGGGGGAGCCGAGGGTGGTAGGCAATGGGGAGGAGAGGCGAGTACAGAAACGAGCTCCCCACTCGCTGTGATATCTCCATCCACGCACGCACCGTACCCTGGAGGGCGTTGTAATTTGCGTTGGTATGTGGGAGCACACTATGCAATAAGCCAGGCAGGGGCAAAGGCGCCGCCAGCCAGTCCTCAGCAGCGAGTTGGGGCATGAATGCAATGGGACGGAACTAGTAATACGCATAATGCACCTGGGCACAGTAATAGTATAGCTCCAAATCTGGAATATCAAAGCCTCCGCAGGAGTAAGGGGAGGTCATCACAGCCCATTTCAATCTAGGTCTCTTCCCCCCCCACACCAGACGTATCAATTCTGAACGTAACCGGGAGAAGAAGTGTCTCCCCGGAGGAAAAGGAATATTCATGAACAAATACAGGAGCTTGGGAAGCACCACCATCTTGATCAGAGCGGCACGCCCAGCCATCGATAGTGGGAGCGTAAGCCAGCGGTCGACGCAAGAGGAGACATGCATCAGCGTCGTACCATAGTTTAATCACATTAGCTCCTCCCTATCTCGAGGGACATTAATGCCAAGATACTTGACTTCGGAGTCGCTCCATTCTATGGGATAGTCAAGCGAGAATTTCCGGGAGCCATCTGTCAGATGGAAAATCTGGGACTTAGACCAATTGATCCGTACGCCCGACATCTCCCCGAAGACTAAAAATTCCCGAAGCAGAGGGTTCAGATTATTCTGAGGGTCCCTAACATATAAGGTAATGTCATCTGCATACAGCGACAGCAGAATCTGTCGCTGCTCGCAGAACAGCGCCCTGTTCTGATGGTGTTGTCGCAGCCTCGAGGCAAGTGGCTCAATCGCCAGTGCGAATAAAAGTGGGGAGAGAGGGCACCCCTGTCTGGTCCCTCGAGCAATCCCGAAGGACTCCGATACTCTGCCATTGATTAAGACCCTAGCGCGCGGACTACCATAAAGGATAGCTATCCACCCCAGGAATACCAGAGGAAAGCCCATTTGGGACAGCACAGCCACCAGATAATCCCATTCCAAGGAGTCAAATGCTTTCGTGGCGTCCAAAAAGACTGCCACCATCTGTAAATCGGGATCCACATTCTGTAAAATAGCGAATAACGTGCGCAAGTTGTGCGACGTCGCCCTACCAGGTATAAATCCCGATTGGTCCGGGAGAACCAGTCCCTCCATGAGGAGCGTCAAGCGATTAGCCAAAGTTTTAGAAAGGATCTTCGCGTCGCAATTAAGGAGGGACAATGGGCGATAAAAATCCGGGGAGGTTGCTGGTTTACCCGGCTTTAAAAGGGAAGTGATCAGTGCCTCTCTCATAGAAGGCGGAAGCACTCCCAGCGTATGGGCCTCGTCAAACACCACTTTCAAGATCGGCGCAAGAATATCAACATCGGGAAGCCATCAAGGCCAGGGGCCTTTCCCGAGGCCATTTGCATGATAGCCTCCCGAATTTCATCAAGGCCCAAAGGAGCCATAAGGAACTTTCTGTGCACGTCAGAGAGCCATCCCAGTGTGATTTCTCCCAAATAGTGGCCCAGCTCCGGTGGATGTGTATGAGCGGAGGAATATAAGTCAGTGTAGTGAGTAACAAACGCATGCAGTATGGACCGGGTATCTCTGTGGAGGTCTCCCGAGCGTCCCCGTAGTTCGAGGACATGATTATTAAAGCGAGGCGGCCGCGTCGCCCAGGCTAAGAATTTACCCGGCCGTTCACCCTCCCCATACCGTCGGGCCTGAAAGTATTTCCCCCTGAATCGGACCTCTCTGTCTGCAGTTGCCGTGTAGTCAGACAGCAGGTCTCGAAATTTGGCTTGCGCTTCAGCATCACTGGCGAACGTGGGGCGGGATTCCAGATCCCTAAGGTCGGATTCTAATTTACGAAGGGTGTTACGTAGGTCTTTGAGTACGCCCACCCCCTTTGAAATGCACAGCCCCCGAATGGTGACCTTAAAGGCCTCCCAAACTACCGCCACACTATCCACCGTCCCACCATTTCGTTGAAAGAAGCTCTCAATTTCCTGTGCTATTTCAGACCGGAAGACTTCGTCTAGCAGGAGATTAGGCTGCAATCTCCACGCCATTGGAGAGCCAACTAGGTCCACTAAGTTCATACCCATCGAGACAGGGGCATGATCGGAGTATGTGCGAGCTAGGTGTTTTACCCAACAGAGCCTGGGAGCGAGCCCAGGGGAGACCAGTATGTAATCCAATCGTGCCCACGTGGAATGTGCAGCTGACCAATGTGTGCCCTCGAGAGTCGCAGGGTGTCTATGGCGCCATGCGTCTAACAGATGGCGATCAGTGAGGAGGCCGTGGAAATACGCCTGTGAGCGGGAGTAGTGTTGAGGCCAGGGTTCGCTCTGTCCTTTGTGGGGTCAACAACTGTGTTGAAGTCTCCCCCCCACACTAGATAAGTGGAGCCAATGCTTAAAATCTCAGTCCAGAGCATCTGGAGGCAATGCGGATCATCCGAGTTGGGGCCATAATAACATGCTAGAGTTAGCGTATCCATACCCAGACGTCCCCAAATGATACAGTACCTGCCCTCTCTGTCAGTTCGCTCTCCTATGTACGCAAAGGGGGTGTGTTTCCGAATAAGGATTGCAACACCTCGCGAATAGGTGGAATATGAGGAAAAAGCACGGTGAATGGCCCAACGCGATGCAAACAGCGAAGGCCTGGAGGGGTCGAGGTGTGTCTCCTGAAGGAATGCTACCCCAATGTGATGTCTATCTAGGTATGCCAGAATTTGCCTACGCTTTCTAGGGTCTCCCAAACCCCTCACATTCCACGTTAGGAAGGTGAGCTGTCTAGTACAGTCCCCACCTGTTGGCGGATCACTCATTGTTAACCACAATATTCAAATAGCACAACACAATGCGCCCGCCGCCCCCTGAATGATGCAAGGAGAACGATGTAAATGCCACCCCCTGCCAGTCAGAACCATCAGACACCATAAATCCCCAACTCCCCCCCTCCTCCCCCCACCCACAGCAGCATCCCAATCATGCCATCTGGATCAACCCCCTGCCCCCCACCCTCCAACAGAACTCCCCCATAGCAAGTGCCATAAGGGATCAACATAAAACCGTGAAAGAACAATGGGGTAATACCCTTGAGGGCGCAATCTAGGTGGAGACACTGTATCCCCCTGAGCCATTAGAGCATACCCAGTAGATAACCAAGTACTCTCCATGGACAGAGGGTGCCCAGCAAAGCGTAATGTCCTGAAAGTCTGGCGCGCAGTGAGTAGGAGCAGGTGAAGTCCGGGAATATAGTGAAGGTGTTACCATCGTAGGATAGGGTCCTCTTTTCCCTCGTCGTCCGAAGCGCTGCGTCGCGGTCTCGAAAGTTCAGCAGGCGAGCGATGATGGGGCGGGGGGGAGCCCCCGGCGGCGGCTTCGAAGCAAGCGATCTATGCGCCCTCTCGACAATTAACTGAGGAGAGAGGGAGTCTGTGCCCACCACCGCTCGCAGCAAACCTTCCACATAATCCTCCATCTTACCCGTGTGGGTTGATTCCGGTACGCCGATGATGCGTATGTTATTTCTGCGACTATGCGCCTCCAACTCCTCGTTCTTGGCCGCTATTACTCGGAGGACTTTATCCATGCGCGTCACCGTAGCCGATAATTGTGTTGTTCGGTCTTCTGAATCCGAAATACACCGCTCCGACTCTGTGAGGCGTTCACCATGGCTATCCACCTTGTGGACTATGGAGTCCATACGTGACTGCATAGAGTCCATTTTATCCACGATAGTCACCAGACTATGCCTCATATCAAGTAGGATATATTTGACATCATCTACCGGCGGTGCGGCTGATTGGGTTGACCCTCCCGCGCCATCCTCGGGTTGGGATCTAGTGGACTTTTTTGCCTCAAAGGTGAGGCGAGGCTGGCGGCTGTCCGGCTTCCCCATGACAGTCCCGACAGGTAGACCACTGCAGGCGCGAATTCGGAGATACACGGCCCAGTGTATCGTGGGCGTAGAAATATGGGGCAGTCCGCCCGTGCCACAATGATCTCCACCACAGGGCAATCGGATCCTCTCCGCGGGTAACGCTAGGGCGGCGTCCGGCACTGGCCCCTGCGCCGGGAATCAGCTGCAATCACTCGGACAGGCCACGCACCTCTTCAGCAGGCCATCCGCCGCCGGAATATCAGGAGCGAGTATGTCCTCCGAGCCCACAGCCGCCGGTAGCCAACGAGGGGGAGGTGGGGCCGGGGCGACACAAGCCAGGTCTCCCCAGATTGCACAGCAGGCCCCCTACCTCCGCCGCGGTTCGTTCAGGATCCAGCAAGGGAAGAGCATGGCCCTCCGTCCAGTGCCCCCAAGCAAGCAGCAACCGCCTCAGACCAGACAAGACTCTCTCGTGATCGCCGACGCGGGCCTCTCGGGTCCAGCACCAGCGTCCTCCAGGCAGGGGCAGCGCAGCATCAGCCTCTCCCTCTAGGCACCAACTCTCGGCCACGGGTCGGGCAGGCAGGCCGCCAGGTCCAGCAGGAGCCAGCCGGTCACAACGGGGCGGGACAGATAGGGCCGCGTCGCGCCGTTCTCCGTCCCCGGGCAGGAAACTTGCGCCCTAACCTCCAATATCCGCAGTGTTTACTCGGCTCGCTCAGCGTCCTGACGACTGTAGTACCACCGGGCACAGGCTTCAGGCAGGGCACCGCAGACCCCTTGTGCCTCCGATGCAGTTCCGATTATCCGGGTCCCAGAGGACGAAGCCGGGACTCCCCGCCCACGTGTGCAGCACCGGCCTCGCGTAGTGGCCACAGCCCGGCCCTGGCTCCAGCAAGGTTCTCGCGCCAGCCGGCGTCAGCAGCAGCAGCCTCACACCCAGCGGCCACCGGGTCGCCCAGGGCCACGAGGGTCGTAATCGGTGGCGAAAGCGGCAGTCCACCCACCGAGACCAGTTTTGGCAGGATTTGCAACGTTCAGGAAGGATGTCTTCAGGATTTCAGCGCTGGGCAGCGGGAGCTTCACCAAGAGGCAGCCATTCCGCCGTGCGCCACCTAGCGCCCTCCTATTATTGCCCCATTCTTGACTAAAATCATCAACTCATCTCTCTCCTCAGGCAGTGTTACTGACTGCCTCCAACTAGGCCAAATCACACCCATACTCAAAAAACAAGGTGCCGACTGCAATGACTTCAATAACCTCAGACCTATCACCAACCTTCCCTTTCTAGCCAAAAAATTGGAGAAGTGCGTCCTACAACAACTAAACCAACACAAAGAATTCAACCTCCATGACACCTTCCAATCAGAGTTCAGGAAAGGCTGTGGCACTGAAACTGCTCTGCTCAATATCTCGAATGACATTTGCAGATCCTTGGATGAAGGTGATGCATGCCTCCTTATCCTACTTGACCTATCGGCTGCCTTCGATTCCGTAAATCACCCTGCTTTACTTGAGACACTCAAGAACCGTACTGGGTTAAATGGCACAGTCCTAAGAGGGTTCACATCTTACCTGCAACATCGCTTGCAACAAATAAAAATCAACAACTGTTTCTCAAAACCAACACTAGTTCCTCATGGTGTACCCCATGGCTCAACTCTATCCCCGGCCCTTTTCAATCTCTTCAGGGAACCCCTTACGGTTATCCTGAACCAAGCATTATATATCACCTATATGCTGATGACACCAAACTCTATTTCAAAATTAAATCACCCAGTGACAGCCTACATCTGAATACCACACTAATCAAGATACAAACTTGGCTTAAAATCAACCACTTAAAGCTGAACCCCAACAAAACTGAACTACTACTTTTCTCCCCGAAAAAGAACCTGCTACCAATCCAAGTATGGCTCAAGAAATTGGACGCTCTAAGTACTTAGGTATCACCCTGGACAGAAACATGTAATTGAAAACCCACATCAACAACTCAGCCAAAGGAGCACTCCTGACACTAAAACACCTCAAAAAAATCCAACCTTTCATTTCCCCTGAAGATTTTAAGACGGTAGTGCAATCACTTGTCCTCTCAAAACTGTATTATGGTAACTCCATCTTCACAGGAACTCCGAAAACTCACCTGGCCCCCTTAAGTTAAGTTCTGAACATCGCAGACCGGCTACTAACACGTTGCAATGGGTTTTAACACAACACATCTGCCCTCAAGAGCCTCAATTGGCACCCAATCAAAGGAAGATGTTTCTTCAAGACCGCTTGCATCACCCACAAAGCCCTGCACACACATAACCCCAACTATCCGGAGAACAAACTTTCGAAAGCCGGTAGAGCAAGATGTCTAATGAGCTCCAGTGCACTTCTTCTCATACCTTCCAAACTGAAAAAGAAATCCTCCCAGACACGTTCTTTCTCTGGAAATGCTCCCAAGCTATGGAGCTCACTCCCTAGTGACCTGCACTGCCACCCCTCATTTTCCTGTTCCAAACGGGACCTTAAACACCTACTGCTCAACAAATACTTTAAAACACACCGTAACTGAGCTATGTTCCAAAAGCTCATACCCACTCTGACTTTACCAGTTGTAGTGGTTAAATTAGTGTTTCAGCGGTCCACTATGGCTTGTATATTCATACTGTAACTACCGCTGAGGCCAAACGATTTTCTTTGTCTGTTTTTTTGCATGTACTTCAATCAAATGATCTCGCATTATATGTAAAGCGCTCCGATACCTTCGGGTCTAGCTAGCGCTATAAAAAACGTATAAATAAATAAATAGATTCACAGAAGTAATCTGAGACGAAAGTCTAACTTTACGACTTTCGGTATTCACAAAGGGCATTTACGAGTGGTAAAGTTAGATTGTTGGTCTAAGTTAGACTTTTAGTCTAACTTAGACCAAAAGTCTAACTTTAGTAGTAGTAAAGTTAGACTTTTGGTCTAAATTTAAACCAAAAGTCTAACTTTATTACTTGTAAATGCCCTTTGTGAATACCGAAAGTCTTAAAGTTAGACTTTCGCCTCAGATTACTTCTGTGAATCGGGCCCTGTGTATTTGAAGGGTGTTGTCTTTGTTTTTATCCTATTTGGGAAGTGTTTCCATGTCGTGCATGATGACCACCCAGGTGCGGTTATCGTTTTATGGGATACAGCAGAGAATTACAGTGTCGCTCATAATTTGCTTTAAAAAAACACGTTTTTTTTTGTATGCAGTTCTTGCTGTAAGGAGTCATGTACAATTGTATATATGTTTGCTTTTTTTTACTCATAGAATATTAGGATTTAAAGCATTGCTGTCTTTGCTGATGTTGGTTTTTAACAAATTTGATGTAAAAATTTGCAGAGCTTCAGCTATGCAAAAAGTTTAATTTTTAGGTTACTTATAGCGCAGCTCAGTGTGTGAGTCGATAAATGTAGAGCACTTGCATTTTATTAAAAACTCTCTACAATCTTGTGGCACTTTTTATTTGATTGACCCCTGCTGCATCAAACACATTTTATTAAAAACACTCTGCAATTCTTTACTCATAGAATTTGAGGATTAAGGCTTTGCCAGTCAGTCATAAACTTTATTCGGTCTTTTGACCATAAAAGTAGAAATACGGACAATTCATAAAAATAAAGTTATTAAATACTGAGAACGCAACGATAATTAGATACAATTTGTGTTAAAAATGTAAGTAACACGGAGCAATAGAACAGGAAAGTGTGACGGGGGCCAGTCTCAAGAAAGTAATAAATAACAAGGCCCACCATAGGACAGTTAATTAGTTGTTGGCTTAGTGGTAAAATGGTGGAAACAGTAAAATCATGACATACACATTAGAACAGGAAATAAATATATGGATTTAAAAACTGGTTAAAAGGTATGTTAAAAAGTATTTTAGCAATGTCCATAGTGTTAATGTTGTAGTTTCAGGACAGACCTTATAATAGACCACATAGTGCCGAGAAACTTGGCTATAGCGCAAGCTACTACTAAACTAGCGTCAGATTTTAAGATGCGCTGCATCTCTAAATGGTACCGGATACCAATGCATTTGCAAATGGAAACTAACCATTTGGCTCTCTGCCGTTTGTATAGTGGGCATGCAAAAAATATATGACCAATTGACTCCACAGCACAAGGACAGCCTGGGCAATATTGCAGATCATTAGATGTTGAGCGCCAGGAGGCTGTAAGAGCGTTGCCTGGAAGCAAAGCAAATCTGAATTGCATAAACAGCTTCCTTTCCTGAGGGATCGTGATAGCATCCAAGTAATATTCGTGTGATGCAAGCTGTTTAAACTCCCAAAACTCTGTGGTTAAACGGCCCCAAGACGGATATGAAACAGAATACTGGGCAACACAGTGCTAATAGTATTTCTTAAGTGATTTCTTAGTAGGCAGCTCTTCACAATCCCTTGATTCCCACAGGCCCTCTAGGCCTATGACGGTGAGCAAATATTTCACTTCCTGTGGCCAAGAGATCTTCTTAAATTGATCAAGTGCCTGGACTTTGTAAATGGCTGACGCTCTGGGGTTGATTTTAAGTGGAGCCAGAATAGCAGAGGGCGTATCTTGGCCTTCTCGGCAATGGTGGCTCTTCCCATGTTCAACCATAGTGGGTGGAGAGGGGTACTCTGCGGAAGCGAGACTAAGGCCCTCAGAAACATGTTCTCTGTAGTCAGCAAACCTTCCATCTTCTCAAATCCCCACAGTTCCACTCTATGCAAAGCTGAGCTAGTTGCCTTGCAGTCATATATGTGGATGGGAGCTGCTACCAGTTTACTGTAAGAGGACCTATGCTCATTAATCAAGGCCCCCGTTATCAGTCTATGCTGCAAAGTGTGCTTCAGTATCTGGGGCTTCCAG
The DNA here is from genome assembly GCF_964204655.1 of Triturus cristatus. NCBI lineage: Eukaryota > Metazoa > Chordata > Amphibia > Caudata > Salamandridae > Triturus > Triturus cristatus. The sequence goes on along the minus strand of NC_140584.1, from coordinate 889,497,883 downwards.
GACATGTCGTCTGAGAGAGTGATCCCAAGATAATCAATGATACTCACTCTCTCCAGCGAGACTCTGCCTAGTGTTAGCTTCCCTTTATATGACTTGTGTGGGTTCAATATTAAGGGCTTTGTCTTAGAAGTGTTAGCCTCCAGGCCCAAGAGTTACAGAAGGCCTTAAAATAGACTAGAAGCAGTTGTAGGCCTCTGGGATTCTCAGAGCGTAGCAGGGTATCGCCCGCAAACAGCAAGGTGACCACTTTTTCACCTCCTAGGTTTGGGTCGTCTGCATGAACATCTGAAAGGTACTGGACAACCCCATTTATAAGTACCGAAAAAAGTTTGGGCGTCTGTACACAGCCTTGCCGGACCCCCTTTTTTACTTTAATTTGTTCAGTGAGTTGCCCTTGATTGCCCCAGCGAACCCTTGCATAGTTAGACTCATGAAGGTGGATGACAAGTGCTAAGATCATGGGAGGAATACCCCTCTCTTTGAGAGTAGTCAAAAGCTTGTCTCTAGGAACTAGGTCGAAAGCAGACCTTAAATCAATAAAAGCTACAAAGAGACTACTTTGCCCAATGGTCACCGTTTTCCAGACCAGTAATATGAAACAAAATGCCTGATCAATAGTACTTGTTTCTTGCCTGAACCCAGCTTGACATACAGACAAAATATTGTGGTTGGTAACCCAGGCCTGTATTTTCAGGAGTGCGCGTGCAAAGACCTTCTGGACACAATCAATGAGGCTAATAGGCCTATAACTAGAGGATATGGATCTATCTCCCTTCTTGTAGACAGGAATTACCTCTGCTCCTTTTCACGAAGATGGAACTTGCACCCCTGCTGCAATCATGTTAGCTAGGGCCAAGATGTAAAATGCCCAATTCTCTGGGTCGTTAACAAAAGCATCTCCTGGGATACCATTCGGGCCTGGGGCTTTGTTTCTGACGATTAAGTTCACACTGGAAATAATTTCATCTCTTGTGAAGAAATTGGTGGCAGTAGGATGGACTCTATTGTTGTTAGTATCATCACTGTCAGAGATGCAAGACCCAGAGTAGAGTAACGAGAAATGGTGAACCCATGCTGATGTTGAGATGTTCTTAATCGGCGGGATGGGTCTAGGGCATCCCCCCTGGTTACAAGGAGCAAAAAGTGTTTAGAGTCTTTGTTGACACATGCCTCCCTAATTTGCTCCCATCTATTCTGGTCCCATTCCCTCTTCGCTCTAGACTGGGCAAACTTGTAAGCATTCCTTGCTTCTCATGTCTGCATCACATTGTTAGTTCTAATGGAATCGACTAATTGTTTGCGTTGGTTCCGCAACTGTTTATTGAACCAGGCAAAATGCAACCGTGGCTTCTTGCCATCTTGCTGGTGATGTCTTCTATAAAGCAAGAGGCCAATTTATAAGATAGAAGGTCATGGCGAGCCAGGATCTCGTCCAACCCTCCCTGGTGGGTAAGCAATCCATTTAGCTCTGCAGTACTTTCCAAAAGATTAGACTTGATTATTTTTAATTTGTCTTTATCCATAACAACCTACGACCATTTTAGCTGCCTATTGTCATTTGTTGGGTGAACCTCCCTGGATTTGAGGGTGAAATTTAAAGAGTGCTGAGGGATATCCCATGGGGAAAACAGGAGTAATTCCAGGGGGTTGTGGTTGCTGTCGATAGTATGGCCCACAGTCATATCGACCACTCTTGGCCACATTCTCAGGTCAAAAAGAAAATAGTCTATACAACTTTAATTGATAGTTCGATTGAATGTGTTAGCCCCTTTTTTATCAGATATTGTACAGCCATTAGCTGCCCTGAGGCCAATCTCAAGAGTAAGGGTATCAAGCTGGAGCGCTATTTGCAACCATTTTTTGATAGGTGGTAAATCAAGATGAGGGACAAGCCACTCCTCTTCTTCCCTTCTACCCCCACATATATCCTCCTTCTCAAGAGGTTCAAATGTGTCATTAAAGTCGCCAGTTACAACCAATAAAGGGTGGGGCCTATTGTTCAGTAGTTCCTCCAACTCTTGGAGGGTGATTGACCTTCTGCCTGCTCTAGTTCCTTGAGCATAAACATATAACAAATCAATAGCAGTGCCATTCGATCCCTTGACTTGAATAGCTAGAATATCAGAACTGTTAGTCGTAAGCTCCTGTACTATGCATTGGAGCGCAATTTTCACCCAGATCAGCACCCCCCCCCCCGATGGGCGACCTAAATTATTGCGGCGTGCAGGGCAGTGGACGTAAGGTAACCAGTGATGTATTCAGGGGTGGTGGTCCAAGTTTCTTGAAAAATACAAACGTCAAACATCTCAATGAATTTAATCCAATCCAGAAGGGACATTTTTGGCCTCATCCCTGCCACATTCCATGAAACCAATTTAAGACTATTAGAATTTACTGGCTCATTTATAGAGGTAAAATTGATACTAGTGTTTGCCATCCCTAGTTGAGCCTCAGTTGAGTTGGTGGAACAAACAGACTCTCTTCCCCAGACCTCTCCTTGGCAGACATCAATTCATTATCATTTACAAAAGCGTTAGTTTGGGGGACTTTCACAGGGGTATCTATGTGGTGGCTACCATGGATTATTGCTATAACAGCGCAATTAAGACTTACCATGTGCGACTGAGTGCATACAGGAATATCTTGCAGGTTGAGTCAATCATTTATTTCTAAGATGCAATCAGAACCTGGGCGGATACGTGTAGAATGTGTATTGAGTGGCGGTGGAGGTTGAAGGGGTCGGAACTTGAACTGAATGCCGGTAGGGTTCGGGGAGCTCACTCAGGCTTCCAGGGCTATTAGATTGTGGGCCACATTGTCATCTGCCAAAAGTAGTTCTATGCAATCTGTTTGAATGTTAGGGTGGATTAGCCTTTTAGCTCGCAATATATCATCCCAAAACTGACCGGCAATCCCTAACATTGCGGATCCAGTATAATGATTTATTGATTAATGAGTCTTCAACTTAATGTTTAACATGAGAAGGAATATTTGGCACACAGGTCAAGTAAATGCATTTAGGGGGCAACTGAATCTGTTCACACCTGCTTATAGAGATTGTTGAGTTTTTTATGACTTGGTTGGTTCTAGAGGGTGACAAAGGGCGATCAGTGGTTGATACAAAACACTGATGGGGTAATCTGCTATTGGTAACTTGTGCCCGTGTCTTATGCATCTCCTTTCGGACAACGTGGGTATCTAGTGTCCCTGGGATACATTTGGCAGTAGCACTTAAAGGATATTGGCACGATTGTAGATGGAGAGCTATGTCAAGATGAAGTGGATTATAGGTGTACGAGGTTGGCTGGGGTGCAAGGTAAGGGTCTGCTTCTGGGAACGGGTTCTTGATCACCTTTGGTAATAAGAGAAGTGACCTATCCAGTGAGAACCTGGACAGCAGATCTCAATATTTTAACTTCTTCTAGCTCGATGTTCTGAAAGGACTACATCACCCAACCCAGCACTATCACCAGCCCTTAGCTCCTTTTCTCCCTCAATTCCCAAAAGAACTATTGCCTTCCCAGCCCTGTTTCTTGTAATTGAATGGAATCTTGACTCATTCATGGGGAAAATCGATTAGTTAAAGTAAGATCAATAACTGGAGAACCTGGGATAGGAATAGTGGATGATGTTGAGACTTTTGGTCTAAACTTAGACCAAAAGTCTAACTTTAGTAGTAGTAAAGTTAGACTTTTGGTCTTAGTAAGAGTTAGTGTTTCCATGTCGTGCATGATGGTCACCGAGGTGCGGTTATCATTTAATGGGATACAGCAGAGAATTACAGTTTTGCTCATAATTAGTTTAAAAAAACAAATTGTATGCAGTTTTTTCTGTAAGGAGTCATGTACAATTGTGTATATGTTTGCTTTTTTTTACTCATAGAATTTTAGGATTTAAGGCATTGCTTTCTTTGCTGTTGTTGGTTTTTAACAAATTTGATGTAAAAATTAGCATAGCTTCACCTATGCAATACCGTTTCATTTTTGGGTTACTTGTAGCGCAGCTCAGTGTGTGAGTCAAAAAATGTAGAGCACTTGCATTTTATTAAAAACTCTCTACAATCTTGTGGCACTTTTTATTTGATTGACCCCTGCTGCTTCACAAATCTGACCCATACCCCCTACTCACCTCAGTCCTTATCCCTTTTTTATGTTTGTGGACATTTGCACTTATGTTTTCATAACCGTTTTTACACAAATGTATGTAGGCAAAACATACATCCTTTTTTTTTTTCCTGGAGGGAACTGAGAAAATAGCAATATTTTTTTGTAAAAATAGAACAAGAAATGCTTAACTGCATGTGCATTCACTTAGGCAGGCAGAGTTGTAAAACTATTTTTTGCAGTTATTGCAGTGTTAGTCATTTGTTTCCTATTTTTGTAGTAGATACCTACTTGCAGTTTGTGGTGAAAACAGGTGTGAAAACAAAGAGTGACTCTAGCATACTATATATGTCTAAGAAGTCGACAAAAGTCAAAGTTGCATTTCGAACACAGAGTGCATCCACGTGCTCCAAAATTTCGAGTGAAGGCCACTATGCGGTCCTCAAGTGTGTTCTTGCATTCTAAATCACATGCAAACAACACCACGCGGTCCGCATGGGCGTGGCCATCTTGTTTTTCTGCCCTCTGTTATGGTGTTGGGCCTAAATTTTAATCTGTACCTAATCTTTGTAATTGTCTTCCTTTATTACTTTTCTAACCCTAATATTTATTTTTTATATTAGCATGTTTTTGTGTTTGTGCATTTTACTTTTTTGTGTACATTTTTGTGACTTTTTAACTTGGTTTCTTTTCCCTTCTTTCATTATTTCTTTCTTCTTTACTTTCCCTTCCTTTCCCTTCTTATTATTCCCCCACCCAGTGCTATAGCAGAGGGGCGACTTCTGTACAGTGTATGTAGCCGTCCAGGTGTGCAGCCCCGGCAATCTTTGGAGAGGAGGAGGTGGCAATTCTAGTTTTTTTGTGCAGCATCACCTCCCCTCTATGATAGCAGCAGGTGACGGGACCTGTTACTACATCCTTTGGGAGCATCGGCTGTGCTGGGGGATGGTGCGCCGGTGCATGCGCCACACCAGCCGGGATCGGCGCACCACCGAGCAGCTGAAGCACCAATGGGCGGACATTCTGGCCAGAGAACAGGACCTGCTCGACCTGCTATTTATTGTGTATGTGGACTACAATGCAAAAAAAAACCAGTATAGCATGCTGCTCACTCTCAGAGCAGTTTAGTTGACGCTGGTATATTATTGTGTGACCCAGTTTCTGCTAGGTAGGTGCCGCTACCTAATTGCACTCAATAGGCGCTCACTGTGGCTGATTAATTAAGTAGCTATTGCAGACAGTTCTCCTGTCACTATAATCACTGAGTAGCACGTTCTCTCTGTGACTTTGTTTATGTAGCTCAAACAGTTCCAGGTTATTTAATTGAATTTACAGTGATGATGTGAAGTATGCATCTATATTTGCAAAAAAGGGAGACTTGAGTGCTCACCAAGGGTGTTGAGAAATAGGAATAGATAGAATCAAAGATCATTCACTGCAATACATTAGTTCCAAATGTAGTTTTTGTTTCTGGAGATTTGAAATATGGATTTAATGACAGTTCATAGATTTGAGTCGAAACTAGTAGTACTATAGGCAATCTGTTTTAGAGACTGTGTTTGCTTTTCATAAAATGTGTCACTAATCTATTTTTATTTATCTTCTTAATTGCTTTCTGTTGGACTTGGCCCTTTTTGCAGGGTCATCCCTGAAACGTTTTGCCTCCCTCCTGTATTTTCTCTGACTTGTTTTTGTTGGTTTTATGACTCTGGGCACTTTACCACTGCTGATCAGTGCTAAAGTGCATTTGCTCTCCCCATTGTTAAATTGATGTATTGATTAGTGACTCCATGATTGGATTATTTGATTTACTTGTCAGACCTTAGTAAAGTGCACCATGTGTGCTCAGGGCCTGTAAATCAAATGCTGATGGTGGGCTTGCAGCACTGATTATGCCACCCACAGAAGCAGCTTGTAAAGTGTGTGTCAGGCCTGCCATTGCAGAGCCTGTGTGCAGTCTCTGACTGCCATGTCAACTTAGCAAGTGCACCCACTTGCCAGTTCCTAAACCTTCCCTTTTCTTCATATCAGACACCCCTAAGGTAGGCCCAAGTGCAGGGTGCATTGTAAGTGTAAGGTAGGACATGCCCTGGTGTGTGTGGCATGTCCTAATAGTGAATTACAGCCATTTTCGTTTTTCACTATTGCAAGGCTAGCTGTTCCCCATAGGCCAGAATGGGCAGTTTGATTATAACATCCTATAATCCTAACTGACCCAGGGAACATGGTAGAAATTCGAGTTTAGTATGCCTGAACTCAGAATGATAAAATACATCTTTTAATGAAGTTGGTTTTAACATTCTGTGTTTGAAAATACCACTTTTAGAAAGTAGGTATTTTCTTGCCTAACTGTTCAAGCCTGCCTCTGCTAGGTTGTGTATTGTGTGTCTGGTTTTGTGAATGACAGGGGCTTAGGGATACTAGGAGACAGGGTGAGTCAGCACAGGGCTGAATAGACCTATCTGCATATAGATTGGTGAGAGGAGTTGCACCTGGGCCTGACTAGGGCCGTGCCTGCATTGCCCAATGCTGGCTCCACCTCCTGTGGTGCGTCTGGTGTCCCTGGCCCACACTGTCAAAGGAAAGATGGAGTCCTGTAAACAAAGTGCTCCAGGACTGCACAGAACTGGTTTGGACCAGGCAAAAGCCCCTCTGCTTCGGAGGGCAAAGGATTTAGCAGTATAAATATGGGGACCCAGACCACAAGACTTTAAATCACTTCTGGAACAACAAGACGCTCCTCTGCCAAGGAGAAAACCAAAGGAAGCTGTAGGAGTTGTACTGCCCCCCCCTGCCAGTGTGCTGTGTTGTTGGGTTGGCCTACAGCGGTGTCTTCAGTGCCAAGGAGAGGAGAAGGAACTTTCAAAGGACGTTCATCATCTTGCAGAATATTACTCCAAGGGCTTGAACTTGTGCTTGCCTCCTGCTGAAGTGTCAGGGACAAAAGACTTCACCACCAGCTCCCCTCTGAATTTCCTTGCTGGGTATTCTGTCTGCAGAAGCCTGCGTGTCGCTGGGAGCTGGAAACGCGACTCTATGAGATGAAGCGTGTCGCAGCTGTTGCCGTCGCATCGCCTGAGAAGAGTGTTGCCGCCGCAAAGGTCGCCACCGCATTACCAGAGGATTGTGTCTTCATCAAAGCTGCTACCCGACGCATCACCGGAGAACCGTGACGCAGCCGCAGAGGTCGCCGTTGCATCACCGGAGAAGCATGTCACAGGGCCTGTGCAGATCCCAAAGTACAGAGTCGCCGCACGGCCGCCGGGGGTGCACGCATCATCTACACATTGTCGCATCAAGGGCGCCATCTTATCGCATCGCACCAGTTTTTCACTTCGCATCGAGGCGCAATCTTGCCGCATCGCAACCGGGCCGCAGTACGGAAATCTACGCATCACCTCCTCTCCGGTAAGGATCAAGACGCATCCCATACTCTGCCCAAGCATTGAGGCACAATGCATCGTCTCCCCCAAAGCAAGGAACCGATGCATCTCCAACGCTGTGAGCCTTTTGTTTATTTTGCGTTACGCATCCAGGTACTTTTGTGAGAACATTGTCGCATTTACCAGCAACTTGAACTAAGTTACTTCTACCATCTTTAAGTTAATTTTGAGTACAGTATTGTGGATTTTTGTCGTTTGTGGTCTTGTGTTAAGTCTATATAAAGAATACCTATTTTTATAAAACCTGTATGGTGTCCATCTGTAGTGTTTTCACTGTATAACTGTATGTGTTCACAAATGCTTAACACACTGCCTCTGAGATAAGCCTGTCTGCTCGTGCTAAGCTACCAAGGGGGTGAGCAGGGGTTATCCAGTAGTGTAATCCACTTTCCCTGACTTAGAAGCAAGGGTCCCTATTTGGTCAAAGGTACCTACCTCTGCCAACTAGAGACCCCCAGTTCTAACATTGGTGGTCAGTGGTGAGGATTTGGACCTGCATTTGTGACTCATATACAGTAATTGGTGTACACTACTAGTGAGTGCAGACCAAACATGACCACATATTTTCTTGGTAGATTTTGTTTCTTTTTTTTCCCTGGACTGTTATTTTTCCTGAGAACTGCCAATTCTTAATGCCATGAGTAGACCAGCATATGTTGCATCTATGAATCTAGATTTTGAGGAAGAGAGGTTGGAAACCTACACTTTGAAACAGCTTAAGCATCTCTGCAAGAAATTGAAAGTTGCTACACCAGGCATTTCCAAAAAGAATGACTACCAAAAGGCGCTGAGGGCCTGGGTAGAAGCAAGAAATGCCCCTGAGTTGGTGGTGGAGCCAGCTGGGGATGCATATGGGCAACTGGATAGGCCAGAGTTTCCTGCCAGGGGAAGGGGTACCGTCCCCACCTGGCAGTAGCATCTCTTCCAAAGACCTGTCCCCCAGAGAGCTGGAAGACAGGGAGAGAAATAGGGCACACAAGCTGGAGATGGCTAATCTTAAGATGGAGGGTCAAAGGGACCTAGAGAATAGCAGGTTGTCCTTGGAGAGAGAGAGAATGAGATTGGAACATGAGTTAAGAATGAGGGAGCTTGATTTGGAGCTCGAGAGGCTTTAGGCCATGAGTGTCTCAGCCCAGCAACAAGAAATGTATGTAGCTCAGAGAGTGAGCTTTGCTGAGTTGGAGGTGGAATCCAGCTCAGATGGTGATAGTAAAATTGAATTTCCTAGTGCTGAGGGAGTAGTACACACACCCAGAGATGTGGCATCTGACTTGGAGGGGGTTAACATACACCAGGAGGTTCTGTTCTAGGATCTGAGGTAGCTCCAGTGGTGCGCAGTGTCCCGGAAGTAGATTGGGGCACTGGCGCAGGGGTTCATGGTCCTAGAGTTGGGAGGGACACTCCACTGACTCTAAATGAGAGGAGCAGGGAGAGGGTTCCACCATGGTTGAAGTACTGGTGTGTGAATGTGGAGATCGCCCAGAAAAGTGTGGGTTGAATGACAGAGATAATCAGATACTGTCTTGCCAATCTCAGGAGAGTGGTGTTGAGTACGTTTGCAAGGCACTGGATGGTGAGGTGAAGGATAGTTTGGTTGACCCTTGTAGGGGGCGGTGTGATCCAATTGTGGGAGACCATATTGTAAGTCCCTGTTTTCCAGAGCTATGCCAACACCTGTTAGAGAGTGAGTTCTCTGACCCCAGGGAGCTCACATTGGAGGCAAATCTTTTGGTGGATTCCAGAGGGTCTGGGGAGGCATTGGGGAGTGACCTTAAGGGGAGTGGCTCAGGTATCTTCCAACCCAGAGTGGGGGAAGTGGTTCAGAGTAGCCCAGCTAGGTCTCGTTGTAGTGGGAGGGGTGTAGGGCCTCACGTCCTGTCTTTTAGGGGAAGGAGTGAGAATGGGTTATGTTCCGATAGTGCCCAACCTGTCTCAGAGCCTGGATGGTTCTTTAAGGGAACACCAGGTGTGGAGTCTACTCTGTCCTGATGGGCCGCCCGTTGAGGGGGATCCCCTAGTGTCTAGTGAACTGAGAGTGTCTGTACGTAGGCCTCCATCAGTTCTGGTGCCTGGCAGTGCCACTCCTAAGTGAAGGTTGCAGAAGTCCAGAGTGAGGGGTGAGAGGGGGAGAAAGTCCCCAGTGGAAGAACCAGTGGGTCAAGGGCCAGCCAGAAGGGCTGAGTCACCGATGAATGACCATGGTGACACCACTTCTGTCCTGGGGGATCTTCACGTGCTGTCAGATGGACAGGGGTCAGGAGATCCTCGCCAGGCAGACTGTCACACGACACATGAGTCGTGTGTCACCCTCGGGGGGGGGGGGTGCATATGTGCTTCCAATGAAGTCCTGGTGCACCAGGCAAGTGTTCAACCGCAGGGGTTGGTTCCTGGGTTGGAAAGCCAGGTTTGGGTTTTGTCTGACCTGGAGGGTGGGACAGCTGTAAACAGTGTCCTGACCGGTTTGTCTTCTGGGTGTACCGCTCCTGATGGGAGGGTGCAGCACCCTGGAAGGGGGTGCAGAGGGAGAGAGTCCTCGCCTCTGACCCCGGTTTAACTGGAGGGTTTAGACCCTAGGTTGGAGGGCCTGGTTCAGGGTGTCCCCTCTGACCTGGAAGCCCAGTTGCAGGATAGAACCCCTGAACTGGTGGGCGAATTGAGAAGGGCACCTGCTACAGACACCCTGACAGTTCTGGAAGAGGGTACCACTCCAAGTGGGAGGGTATAGAGCCCCAAGGAGGAGGAGGACTGGGTGTGGGAAACCCCACCCCAGTCTCCTTTCCAACCGCCGGGTACAGTCCCGTGGCTGATGGGTCAGTGACAGAATGTCATACCTGACCTGACAGGAGGGAGAGTGGACAAAGGGTGCCAAGCACCTGGGTCTACTGCCCCCCGCTCTCTGATGCCACAGAGGTTTGAGAGCCCTGAGAGGAATAAGGCCTGGGTCTTATCACTGACTACGGTCAATGGCCACTGTGGCTTGCTGTCTGTCTGTTGGGACACACCTGTAAGCAACCTAAGGTTAGATGCTGCACAGGTGGTGTCCACGGGTGAGGAGAAGGGTTCCCCATGGATTAGCTTGGTGGGCCCTAAGGGTATGGACAGAGGGATCCAAATGTGTTCAGATTGGCGTAGAACTGGAATATGCCCCTGCTGTTGCGGGCCAGGGTCCATGTTCTATCGCCCAAAGCAGGGAATCCCATCAAGGTAGTGATTGGTCTACCCTGCGTTTTGGCTGGAAGGGGGTTGTGTTGGACTTGGCCCTTTTTGCAGGGTCATCCCTGAAACTTTTTTGCCTCCCTCCTGTATTTTCTCTGACCTGTTTTAGTTGGTTTTATGACTCTGGGCACTTTACCACTGCTGATCAGTGCTAAAGTGCATATGCTCTCCCTATTGTTAAATTGATGTATTGATAAGTGACTCCATTATTGGATTATTGTATTTACTTTTCAGACCTTAGTATAGTGCACCATGTGTGCCCAGGGCCTCTAAATCAAAAGCTGATGGTGGGCTTGCAGCACTGATTGTGCCACCCAGAGAAGCAGCTTGTAAAGGCTGTCTCAGGCCTGCCATTGCAGGGTCTGTGTGCAGTCTCTGACTGCCATGTCGACTTGGCAAGTGCACCCTCTTGTCAGTCCCTAAACCTTCCATTTTCTTCATATCAGACACCCCTAAGGTAGGCCCAAGGGCAGGGTGCATTGTAAGTATACGGTAGGACATGCCCTGGTGTGTGTGGCATGTCCTAATAGTGAATTACAGCCATTTTCGTTTTTCACTATTGCAAGGCTACCTGTTCCCCATAGGCCAGAATGGGCAGTTTGATTATAACATCCTATAATCCTAACTGACCCAGGGAACATGGTAGAAATTCGAGTTTAGTATGCCTGAACTCAGAATGATAAAATACATCTTTTAGTGAAGTTGGTTTTAACATTCTGTGATGGAAAATACCACTTTTAGAAAGTAGGTATTTTCTTGCCTAACTGTCCAAACCTGCCTCTGCTAGGTTGTATATAGTGTGTCTGGTTTTGTGAGTGACAGGGGCTGGGGGGATTCCAGGAGACAGAGTGAGTCAGCACAGGGCTGAATAGACCTATCTGGATGTAGAGTGGTGGGAGGAGTTGCACCTGGGCCTGAATAGGGCTGTGCCTGCCTTGCACAATGCTGGCTCTACCTCCTGTGGTGAGTCTCATGTCCCTGGCACACACTGTCTAAGGAAAGAAAGAGTCCTGTAAACAAAGTGCTCCAGGACTGCACAGAACTGGTTTGGACCAGGCAAGGCCCCTCTGCCTTCAGAGAACAAAGGATTTAGTAGTATAAATATGGGGACCCAGACCCCAAGACTTTAGATCACTTCTGGAACAACAAGACGAACCTCTGCCAAGGAGAAGAACCAAAGGAAGCTGTAGGAGTTGTACTGCCCCCCTGCCAGTGTGCTGTGTTGTTGGGTTGGCCTACAGTGGTGTCTTCAGTGCCAAAGAGAGGAGAAGGAACTTTCAAAGGACTTTCATCATCTTGCAGAAAATTACTCCAAGGGCTTGAACTTGTGTTTGCCTCCTGCTGAAGTCTCAGGGAGAAAAGACTTCACCACCAGATCCCCTCTGAAATTCCTTGCTGGGAATTCTGTCTGCAGAAGCCTATGTGTCACTGGGAGCTGGAAGTGCGACTCAATGAGAAGAAGCGCTTCGCAGTCGCAGTTGTTGCTGTTGCATCGCCGGAGAAGCGTGTCGCCGCCGCAAAGGTCACCGCCGCTTCACCAGAAAAGCGTGTCTTCGTCAAAGCTGTTACCCTACACATCACCAGAGAAGCGTGACGCCACCGCAGAGGTTGCCGTCGCATCACCGGAGAAGCGTGTTGCGGCTCCCAAAGTACAGAGTTGCCGCACGGTCCCTATTTGGTCAAAGGTACCTACATCTGCCAACTAGAGACCCCCAGTTCTAACACTTTCATAATTCAGCACCCAAGGGCAAGAAGAGGGATGATTCTGAGGGTCCGGGACAAGCTGGGCAGCCGGCACTGACTGCCAGCGCCGCTACCTAGGGCTCTACTTATCCCAGTAAGTCAGTTTATGATTATTGTGGACTTCTTAGGGTAGAATCTTCGGTATTAGAATGTTGGTGCTGTCTATCGTGAAGATGACAGCAGCCCCAAGTAAGCTAGCATTCTAAATAAAAATCATCATGTATATTTGTTGAGAATGCTTTCCTTTTCTTGCTAATGCCTAACTCTAACAAAGTTCAGTTCACCAGCGAGTGGCCATAGTCATCATCATGGACCATACCCCCCATGTAGCATAGTGCAGACCTGTCCATTTATAGTTACAGTATACCAGAAGTTTCCCACAACAGTGCAGCAAGACCAGCAAACATCATATGTCTTTCATTGACCATTAATCCGCGCCTGGCTTGTCTAACTTTGTGAATGAACAAATCAAATGCCCAGAGTGATATTTGGAAGACACTGACTTGCTAACTGAGCTGTAGTGTTGCATTGCAGTTGTATTTGGGGTTTCATATCTTGGATCTAAATTATGTGTAATGTTTTATTCTAGCCACACAGAACATTGGTGATGCTGGCTCCAGTACCTCAGCAGGAGGAGACGGATCAGTTGGAGGAGGAGAAGTGGCAGAAGGGATGGGCACTGGTAAGTCACATAATTTCTTGCAATTACTATGCTCACTAGCTATTGCGATAGCATTGCTCGTCATCATAAGAAATTACCATGAATTGAAACCCACAACCCCAGCTTTACAACCCACAGCAGTGGTTGAGTTAATTTTATGTCCTCTTCTATCTGTAATGCAGCAAAATCTCACATAATGAGCAATGATGGCTTGAGGGAGACATGAAAGAATGGAAGGCAACTTAAAAGAAAGGAAATGGTATGAGTGAAAGGGTGGGTGGGTGAAAGGGTGCGTGAAGGATGGGCGAAAGGATGTTTGAAGAAAGAGATGCTATTGAATGGTTAGATAATATATTGGGAATTTTGGTGAAAGACTCGATGGGAGGAAGTAAAGCTTATTCATGGTGGCTATGGGTGAATAGAATGACATGAGGAATGAATATTTGGATTTTTTGGATGAATAAGCAAGGCATCTCTTCTTCTCCTGAGGAGCATGCTGATGCTCGCATACTCTGCTTACTTGGTTCATGTAGTGTTATCACTATCATTCAAAGCTATGGTTCTAAGTGGTGGTTATTTATCTATTTTTATTCTTTGTTCTATTCCCTTGAATCGCTGTATTTGTTAAGTGGGCCAGATCTATCCTGCCTATCATTCATCATCCCTCCACCCCTGCCCTGGCATGTTTGCCAACCATGACCAAAATGCAGTACAGGGCAATCAATTTGTGTTTGCATTGTTGGCTTGTAATGTGTGTTTGCTTCAATAAGGCAGCATTTACAATGTTTTCAATACACTACAAAACGAACATACAAGGTGTGTTATCCCTTTGCCCACTCATTCACCTCTAAGTACTTCATTACTTTATTTTTAACTAAGTTCTTCCGTCCCAGCCTACCAAATTGCAAAATCCATTCTTGGCATGTGCTACATTTAATGCAGTACCCATGTGATTTCCAGAACATATTTCTTTGTTTCCAATAACAGATTTAATTTACTCTTGCTCAGATTTTTCTCCTTTAAATTGTTCCGTAAGCCAAAGATGATGAATAGATGATCAGTGTAGTGGCCTCTCTATTATATACTAAAAGAGCTCTACCCTTCCTGTCTAATCCCTCTACCCCACCACTTGCAGTACAGAAAATCAAGTTTCCTTTCTTTGGTTACCGCCCAGCAAATGAATTTGTTGGAAATGCGTGGTGGGCAGCGAGGCCGCAGAGTAAAGTGGGAGCAAGTGCATCATTCGATGTCAAGTTTTAGCATATGGTATACACAGTGACAAATGTGTCAAGCAAAATCAATATAGTCCAATCCTTTACCTGTTGTGCAGTCCATTAGATTTATTTTCCTCAACGTCTACTCACGGCAGACAGAATAATATGTTAATATCTGCATTTCATACATGAGGTGCGTGATTGAAGTAGTATCTTATTTATTGTTCATCTGCCTCTTTGGAGACAGGGTAGAAAGAGCAATGCATTTGGCAAAGAAAAGGGCCATTGCAATTAAAAATAGATAATTGACAACTAGTGCTGCAGACAGTAGCAAACTAGCTGAGGCGCTGGCTACTAATGTGCATGGCTTAATTATTTGAGCACTACACACCACTTGTACTCCATATAGTGCATAATGCCGTACTCTCAATGAGAAGTAATTTATTTTTTAAATCACGGTATCTGACTCTGTTTATAGTTATTTGAAAAGCCTTTAGAAGAAAAAAAAAATCACAGTTTTTTTTAAATCCTGTGATATTATTCTGTGCCTGTCAATAATTTTCTGTCACTAAGTCAATCCTTTCTTATGTTTGGCAACATGTGTGGGTAAAACGGAAAATTGGCTTACTCTCCTAATCATTACCACATGAAATACATTTGATTGGCTCATGGGACCAGCAATGTACTGCTACTGTGCCACCCAGTAATTTAAAACAATTGTTTGCACAAAGCATTATTTACAATTTATCTTTTTAGTTTTTTTCAATATAGCTGCTCCTGCTGGTCCAGCCGGACCTCAAGAGAGAGTGGTCCATTTGCGGCGGCAGAGGCTGGAGCGTTTTCAGCAGGAATACCGGTGGCTGGTGGTCCTGGAAGAGGAGGAGCAGGAAATTAATGAACAGCTGGGCCCCAGTGCAGCCAGTCCCCCTCAGCCTCCAGCCTCCCACCACCGCCAGTCAACTGCTGCCACCGCTTAACCATAATGGCAAGTAGCCATTGCTGCGCCGCATCCTACAGCGGCTGGACACTATCAAGGGCCGGCTCATCGTGATGGAGCAGAGCCTGGACCGCCTTTTGACTGATGTTCGTAATGCCCTCTTCTAGCCCTTATTTAAATCTTTTGTTTTCGTGGGAGGGACTTGTTGCTTGTTGGGGCTGAGTGGAGGCGGTGGGAAGCGAGTTGGGATGGGAGAGACTTTCTTGGACATTTTGAGTTTTGGGGCTTTGGTCACTTTTCTTTTGGAGAGGGGTGGGCATGTTGTTTGGGTGGAGTGGGTGGGTTACATTGTAAATAAATAAAGGGGAAAAATATGTTTTGTTCATCTACATTTATGCCTGAAGTAATTTCTTTTACTTTGCACTGCTGCCTTCAAGTAGCTTGTTTATCTGCTTGTTACTTAAGAGAGAGCTTAGCACTTAATTGTAGAGTCTAGGCTTATACTTTTCTAACCAGTGGCGTCACTAGGGTTGGTGTCACCCGGTGCGGGTTTCTCATGGTGTCACCCCCTCACGACTTACCGCATGGACCTCCTCCGCTCCGAGTCCGGCCTCCCCCTCATTTCAGGGCGTGCCTGGCGGTTTAACCAGGTGGATGCGTTTCTGCCAGGCAGCTCTCCACCATGGTGGAGTCGTGTGACAATGACACCGTAGTTGAGCCTCCCACCCAGGCATGGACATCGGGGGGAGGTGCTCCTACAAGCTATTCCAAATAAAGGTCAATAGCACATAAATGCCCAATAAAGGGCAGCCAAATATAGCCCCCGCCCCCCTTCCTGTACTCTTATGGGAGTGACAGAAGTAAATGGTCGGTCTGAAAGATGATAGCGCCACAGATTCACCCCTTGTGTCGTCTTCGCATTTCAAATTGCAGATGGCTGCCAGGACACCAGGTCACATGATAGTGAATTTTAAAAGCACATTTTTCATTACATATTCAAATTGTATCAACTTTCAAAGCACAGTAAATAGTAGATGATGACCTTAAAGAACATCAGGTTACCCAACCAGTCATATGTACCCATAGACATTCTATCAGAGAGCACCAAAAATAGACACAAGTAGTGAATCAGAGGGAACAAAGTAAAAGTGAGACCAGCCCCCACATGGTGTGTAGCGAGCAAGCGCAGTGAGCAACCACTACTAGGGGGAGTTTGGGGGGTTGAACTTCTCCACCCCAAGAAAATTTGGGAGACAGAAAGGGCAAAACAAAGCAATTTTCAACACATTGATCATTACATATTAGATTGTATTAACTTTAAAGCATAGTAAATGATTACCTTATAGAGCACCAGGATATCCAGTCATAAATCACAGACATTCCTACAGAGAACCCTAAAAAATGAAATGTCGAGCATGAAACATGAATTTAAATATAACCAATTTATTCTTCTACCACCCAAATTTGTGTAGACAGTGAGCGCCCAGTCGTGCCTCAGCAGACAGAGACCCCTATGCCTGTTAACAACAGTGTGATAATGACTCATTAATCAGGTTGTACAGTGGGCTACCTGCTAGTCAACAGTTTATTGGAATTTATAATATCATAGGTATGGTACTTTATACTGGTGTGGTGTTCCCACTATCCGGCAACATGATATATCAGTGGTCGAAGTGGGGGGAAAAAAGTAGGGGAACTGTGAGTGGAGAATCAGAGGGCGGGAATAACCCAAGGATAGGATCAGTGGGCGGAGCCAGAGGTGTGGCCAGAATGCGCAAACATCCCTATTTTTTGTATTTGGTTTGACTGCCCAGTTTAATAGTTTAATCAACCAATGGATACACATGATTATTTAAGGTTATAATGAGTTATTGACAGTAAAATGTATTCACAAAGTGGGATATACTTCTAATCACAGAATGTCCCCAAATACGATAAAAAGCACAAGCCATTTGTCTCCGAGCCATGGAGTTTCTGTCATCAGCACTTCTCCCTTTTCCACAACAGCAGTTCAAACATGAATGGCTAAAAATCCTAGTTTGCAAATGTTTTCTAAATAATAATGGCTCTGCCATATTTGCCTCATAATGCAAGATCTGCAGCATGATCTGACCATTTAAACGAATAAATTGTTTGTAGCTCAAACGTATCAAAAGTTAATAAAAAATGTGACTTGTGTTGCTGCGGAGTAGATGACAGTTAATAGCTCACTGTTCTATGTTAGGATTTTAACTTATAAACTGCAAGTAACAAAAGGATCTCTCTGACAAAAGCAGTAGCCCACTGGCCTATTTACATTATGTGCACCTTGTGATCTGCATGGTACATGTTCTTTGCAGCAGGTACATTAACCCTCTGAGCTACCTTTCCATGAGTCAAATTTTCCATTAGACAAAATTCCGATCTCTTTCTACTCTACGTAGAACATTAATCACCAGAGTCATCATGACATTTTTATTGTTACCGAAAATTACCGGAGGCCAGGAAGGAGGCAGCGAGCACTTTTAAAACCATAATATACTTGCAAACATGATGCCGCCACCTAAAGTCAGCACCTGCTGCGGTCACAGTGGTTGCGCCACCCTAGAGCTGGCCCTTATCAAGGGTCCTGTGATCTCAGTGACAGGGTCACTGTTGTTCTAGGGTGTGCTGCTTCATAGGCCTGCCCTCAAGACCGGAGGTGAACTTCAGTATGAATAGTGGTGAACAAGCCTTGAAAGTTAACCTACACTTGTCATGCTACGGTCTCCCTGCTGGTGCTACGACACCGGGGCTTCTAATATGAGGTCTAGCATGAGATAGTGCTCTCTCAGTAGAGTGGTCTGATGGACTGGTCATGAAGGCTGAACCTGGTTCCCCAGTTCCAAATTCAGCAGCTCTGGCCATAGTGCCACATCCTCTCCCCCACACTGAACCCCATTCTGCCCCACTGAGAAAAACTCACACTGCCTTCAACTACAACCCAATTGTTGCCAGCTATAAACACCTGGATGAGGCTGAATTGAAATTACACACTGGGCACGAGCAATATGTGGCCTACATTTACAACAAAAAAAAGTGACAGCATCCTGGAAAAAGCAAACAATCATAGGGGATGCAAAATTTCACAAACCATGTGAAATGTAAGCAGGAACAACATCGTTACCTTAACGCTTTTACACTCACTGTTCAGAAATCAGTGAGTGCTTTTGTCTGAAAAGTTAAGGACATGACTACAGGGCCCTGAATGGACCTATTTCAATGGCCATTGCTTATATCCTTACAAAACGTAAGCAGTATGGTAAAAAAAGACAACATCCCTAGATGCAGAGCAGCAGTACAAATTTTGTTTTTCAATCCTCACATTGCAGTACCTCCAGGATTGGTGCACTAGTTCCAAGTCCAGGGAAAATAAAGCCAAGACAACAAAAATAGCGCTTCACTGGCAAACTCTGTAAAAGTGGCGCTAATGTGTTTGGGTGTGAATACAATAAATCTGGCCAGTTTGCTACCACTCTGTCTTACATTATTTAGTTATTCATTTTTCATATTTTTAAACTTTTATTCACGATGCTGCCCTTTGGAATTAAATTTCAGAAAAATACGACATTGATTTCCAGCAAAAGTGATTTTCTTTTTTAGATCCATTTCACAGGAGTGCAAATAAAAAAAGGAGAGGAAAGAGAGTGAGAACCCCGTCTTGCAGGCAGCCACTGTTTTCAGTAAGAGTCAGACTAGAGAAGAACTGCCGCGCTAGCAGGCGAGACTGAGGCCTGAAGTTATTTACAAGAAGAGATACACACAGTAGTATAACACCCTTCGAGGTACAGACACAAGCGGGGATCCGCATAACCTAGGCTCGACCACCACCCACCGCCACCTGACCCACATGGCTTAATCAATTGGTGCCGCCCGACCGGAGAAACTGAAATACACTCACCTGACCTGCTGAGTTGGCAATGGTGGCAGACAGGGGGGGGGGACAACGTCGGTCGGTCGGTGGCTAGCCTCAAGCCTGGCTCCTTAGAATAAAATTAAATTATGGCGGGTGGTCAAACCTGCTGAGACCTCCTCCTCGACCCTCGTGATGCCGAGTCACGCGCGGCACTTAGGGTCCAATGCGCATGCGGGATTCCCGGCCCGGGCCGGATTCAAAATTACGATCACTGCACCCCTCTAGTGACGATGCCGAGGCGCACAGACGCTGTGGAGGAGGAGACAGTGCGCACTGTGCACAGGCACCTCCTCCTCCTGAAAGCAGGTAACTCTTTCCTTAAACTCCACTAAAACGATTAATCACAAATGTAAACAGGTAACAAAATCTAGAACACGTCACTTACGTCCAAAAGAAACTCATCTGGGAACTAAATCAGTACGTTCCTCTCCGCAATTCCCAGACATACGAATAACAGCAAAGTGACCCCTCGTAGGACAGGTCCCCGTCCTACCTGCATCAGACACCAGCTTGTCCAGGTCGAGTTCATCAAGTTCCTCTTCCAACAGCAAATTAAGTCTTTGACCCACACCTTGGAGCCGAAGGATTTAAGACCTGCCTCCGCTCCTTAACTCTGTGTAACGTGGTGAAACCCAAAGTTAATCTCTAACTCTGCCCGTCCCACGCTCCCAGCTCCTCCCCCGCGGGCAGCGCCAGGCCACGCCCACAGCGTGCCCTGGCAAGCGCTGTCATTCCGTCAAGCAAATCTGGTCACGTGGCTTCCCAGAACTCTTGAGCGTGACGTCACGGGAGAACATTCTGTAAATCATTAGAGGGAAAGTAAGTAAAGAAAATCGAATCTACTACAACATTGTCTAACATTACCCCAAAACAGCCATCCTAACTATTTAAACAGGCATCTGCAATGTAATAGGTCTCGTTAGGTTAGGTTGCGTTGCGCCGCGGTTGCGTTGCTCTGCAGTGCACACACACCGGCCCTTTGGTGTCACCCCATGTGAGGGTGTCACCCAGTGCGGTCCGCACCCCCCGCACCCCCCTAGTGACGCCACTGTTTCTAACTATCTTGACCATTATGGGGAATGCTGCCATGATTACCTATATTGTGTAGAACTATCTAGATAAAAAACAGTAGCAATTAGTTTATTACATCCATACTAGCTGTCTTACCTGAATACACATGCAGCAATAAAAGAGGAGGCACCACAACTTCGCAAGTGAGGTCCCACTTCCAGTTCCACCTAGGTGAGGTCCAACTGTATGATTGATCTGATTGATTTATTATCCATTGTAGGCAACTAAATGGAAGTAGATAGAAGTGGGTTGTATATTTATCAAAGATTTCAAAGAATTGACACCACCTGAGTGCTACGTGATGAAACAAGAAGAATGCCTTAATAAATCACACAGCTTGCGGGAAGAGTGTTAGGGGTTTGAAGAATAGATAGGTAATGGGATTTGGGGAATGGTTTGACAAAGAAAACACTACAGCACAAGGCCAATTTTCATCTGGGCAATAAGCAGCAGCACATCATTCGCCATCAATCTGTTGTTAGAAGGAAACAAAGGAATGAGTATGACAGAGTATAGATACATGCATTTAAAACAGTCCTTCTGTCCATGAGACCCAATTTACCATATATCTAAATGTTCTGTCTTCTAAGTTGGGAAGTGAATCCAACCACCCACTTCTCTTAGTTAATATGATTGTTAAAAGAAAAATGATACTGTATTGCAAAATTGGGTGATGCATTTGCATTCTCCTTGGGAATGTCCACTGTTTGGGTCCTGTCTGCATTGGTCCGGCAGGTAAACAGAAGTGTTGTTGTGCTCAGCTAACTTTTTCCTTTCATTCGTGTAGGAGACTAGAAGAGGGAAGGACAGAAGGAAGGTAAGCTTCATCAGGAGTGTATCAAGAAGACTCAGAGGGGGCGCAAAGAAAACAAAAGGTGGGCTCAGAGTATCACTTTTGCCACAAGTCTAACCCATACGCACACAGACAGTAACATTTCACAAACGCACCTCTCTCTATTTCACACAGCTGATTACTTAGGCCTCAGACTCTTGGTTTACCTTTGAACTGAAGTCGATACTCAATAACGTCTTGCTTCTAGCTCTTATGAGGTTGTCCTGCAGCTCCTGCCCTAAGTTCTATCATGATACTCCTCCAGTCCTGACCCTGAGTAACGCCGTTCAAGACCAGTCATCATCATCATGAATCACAATGACCCGAGCAAGATAGAAGTGAGTGCAGTGTAATGCTGTTGAAGAACAAGTAGAGAATGAAACAAAATTGCTGTATTTTTCATAGGTATTTGTTTGTTAACTATAGTGACTGTTCTTGTCTATGAAGAAACAGAAAAAAGGAGAACACCCTGCAATTAAATCTGGCTAAATGTGAAAGGGCTGATCATCAACAGGGAAATAAAATGAGTGCCCTTCACTCAAGCCCCAAACAATGCAAATCAATTATCATCTCAAAAAATGTCCCATATTACAGTTCAACACACACTCTGCCTCAGTATCTGCCACCACATGAATCATCAATCAACTGAAATCAGCACTCACGCAATCAGTCACTCACTGTTGCAATAGTTGAAGTTTCCTCATCCAATCCCAGCCCAGGTAGTTCAGATAGGTGTACAATCATCTTTGATGCAGGCAACATATTGGAATGTGGTGTTTGGCAGCAGTCTTGTAGGCAATAAATAATTTTATAGCACAGCTCTTCTAGTGCTAAGTGATGCAAAAAGGAATTGGCAATAGGCATGCGAGGGGGCAGTCATCGTTCCCAATGTCATGAAGGAATTGTGGAGGCTTCTTCAATGCACACTGGTCCAACTGCAATCCAGCAATATATATGTGACTAATAAAAAAGTGAGACAGCATAAATCTGACACAAAAATAATAATGTTCCTCTAGCTTTTTTATTTTGTTTTTTTGCAAAGAAGTTCAACGTTCTAGGGGGGTCCTGAAATACTTAGTTCGGGAAGTAGAGTTCATCCTCAAACTCAAGTGGTTCACCCAGAAATTGGTCAGCTAACAAATTAGATTCAATTTCATACCAATAACCCTCTTCTTCCTCCTGTGCTGTTGTTTCAGGAATGGTGTAATTGTGTGGTATCATTTTGACCATAGTAAATCTCGCCACATTTTGAGGCGAGAGACTGGCCCGTTTCACTGTGACGACTGCACCAGCTGCACTGTACAGATGTTCAGCAGACACACTGGTGACAAGACAAGCCAGATACTTTTTTGCCAGCCTGCTGAGCCCCGGCCATCTTTCCATACCAATACATCAATGGATTTTGATCCATATAGACCTCTTTTGGATCATCCAATTACTCCTGGAACATCCTGTGCATGGTCATTGGTGCTGCCACTTGCTCAACCTGTTTTGCAATCGCCTCTGCACTGGACTTGAGCCCTGCCAATTGAAACTAATACAATACAGAGGTTAGGTCTAATGCTTCTGTTGCTGTTGTTGCTGGTGTTCTGGGTGATGGTGTTGTTGGCTTCTGTGAGACAAGACTGCCCTCTCTGTAAATTATAGGCAGCAACCCAGAACTGTGGGGAGGGAACTCAAGGCTCAAGGCTCCAGCCATTCTTCTTCCAAGTCTCTGGCTTGTTCAACAATCCACCTCTTATATTTTAAAATATCCCCTTCAGAAAATGGAATGAAAGTGGGCAGAATTATTTTGTACTGTGGATCAAGTAGTGTGGCATATATGTACTCTTTGGACTGAATGATGTAATGCTGCAGCCTTATATTAGAAGCCAAGCGCAGGACTAAGGTTTCAACCAAGCCATGTGCTTCTGTGTTTTCATTCACACCTGTAGGGGAAATCCTTTCAGATGCCTTATTGACCTGGTCTTGTAGAAGATCCAACAACGGAATAGCTTGGACATCGTACTGTCCTTCTTGCTAACTTCCAGTGTGAAAACCTCAAAAGAGAGTAGCATCTGTGTCAGGCATTTGACTAGGCCCCATTTGTCTGCATCCATGGTCATAGTTTTTACCAACTGCATCCCCTCCTCTTTGAATGACATAGTCATTGATCTGTATGTGCTGCTCAAACAAAAGTTGCAGCATGTAAAAGGAGGAGTTGCAGCGTGTTGGCACCTTCTATATCAGTGCTTTACCTGTGGCTCTATTATTACGCTGAATAATCCACAGCTACTTCCGGGCTTTGAAAAAATGACTGAAATGAGTGCAGATTGTTCTGCAGGTGGTTAGTATATTGCTGACTATGTCCCCCTTTTTGAGGAAGTCTGCACCACCAGGTTGATGCAATGGACCAAACACATGACTGTGAAATAGTCTCCATCTGACATGGCCTTGACTATGTTACTGCCACTGTCTGTGGTGACAAATCCAATCCTAAAACCTCTGAGTCAGAGCCATTCATAAACCTTGCTGTTAAATTCCTCCAAGATGTTTACAGCTGTACGTGATTTCTCCACCAGGAACATGGCCACAGTTGCATTCCTCCGAATGCTCTTAAAACTTTCTTCAGGGCCAAGACCAGAAGATATCTTTTGCTTTACCCCTGCAAAAGAGATCCAATGTGCAGAAATGCACATATAATCAGTCATCTGACAACTGATCCACATGTCTGTCATCAGGTGGATGGTGTGAACAACACTTTGCTTCAAAGCTTGTCCAAACAACTGCAGCACATTGTGATGCAGTGCTGGAACAGGCACTCTGGCAAAATAGGTCCTGCTTAGTACCTTCCATTTTGGGCAGACAGCTGCCACAAATTCTAATAATCCCACTGGAGAATACACCCCAATGCTGACACTGGTGCGACCAAGAAGCGCCGCCATGTTGTGTTATTGCCTCACGGCAATCTGACATCATAAAATGTGATCAGCAACACATCTGAAATCTCGAGGCATTTTTTGATGAATCAACAGCTTCTCAGTCAACAAGGTGACTGTTTTTGCTCTACAGCATATTTTTCCTTGAATTTATTTTGACATCATCTGCTGTGTTTTCGCTTAAAACCCCAAGTGAGTTATTTGGAAGCAGACACAGGAAACGCTGGCGGTTGGGGTTAACCACAGCGGCGGCGCTGGACTTCCACATGAAACTGAGGCATGCAGAAAACAAACAGGAAAAAAAAGATAAAATCCGGAGCCGGTATCTTTTACATGCAATGGGGTGATAGCTCTGGTGTTTAATGGGCAAGTGGAAGGTCTGCGTCCCCCGAAGGTGGCAAGTGAACCCCCCCACCTCCTAGGACTTTCAAATCAGTTACAATACATGAACACAAACATTTGGATACACACAGGCCCAATGGAAATCTTCTGCAAAACAGTAATACCGTTTCAACTCCCCAGCTTTGCTTTCACTCCACAATAGCCCCGCGGACCCTCCTCCCAACCCTCACCACCCACCCCCCTCATTTCTCTAACCAATTCTGTCCCCACCGCTCCGGCTAAGGGCTGGGGTTGCGCTATAGAATTATTATACGGGTGGGGCAACAACAGCCTTTAAAAATATATGTATTAAAAGATTAGACTTTAGCAAATGTGCTTTGGATTGCTTAATTTCTCCTATGCCTAGGGCTTTCCTGTAGCACTACTGTAAACATTTGAGCAATAGCTTGCACGCATTTTTATACATACTTTTTTAAATTAGCTGCCCATTTTAGTCATTTTAAACCAAGGAATAACTCCAAACCTGGAACAGGTGAGTCCCTATTAACATGCACACACATCGCCCTGCTCGTGTACGGCGGTTGATACCTCCAGGACGGGCCATACATTATTTTAAATTCTTTTGGTTCAAGCTGTGTTCCGATTGGCCGGCCAGTCTCCGTCAAGTCACTAGTACATAAGAGAAAACACAAGGGGGACCCCAGGTTGTTTAATGATACAGGCCGCAAACACGGGCGCCCTCAAATAGAAATCATGGCTGTTAGAGACAGTTGAACAACTCAGTGGGACTCATTTAGGGCGAATGAAGCCGACCTTGTCGGAAATCCGCAGGTTCCACACAGATTCCTGCCGCAGACGCTGAACACACTGAGCTATCTAACCTTAACCTGCAGCTGTCTGTGTTGAACTCGGAGAGCAGTCAATTTGATTCGCCTCATTTTTTAACTGTTGCGGGGCAATACTGGAAGCTTGTACCTACCTGGGCATTGACAGCTTTAACCGGAACGGCAACGCTGTGTGTCCTCCCAGCCGCCGATCAACATCACTGGCCGCAGTTGAGGGAGGCTGTAGCTCCCAGGACACCTTGTGGAATCGCATTACTTCCGCCCATCATTGCGCACGGAGGCGCTGATAAAGCAGAGACTCCCTCCAGGACGCACGCGGGCGGTGCCGGGGGCAAGGGCCATCAGAGGTCGAGGTTGGCCGGGCTGGACCCCCCCCTTTTTGTAAGTGACTGCCTCATACACGGAAAGGATTCTTAATACACTAGTGGAGCTAGTGGAGCTAGTGGAGCTAGTGGAGCTAGCAAGACGCTATAATTGCCCTATCCTGCACTGTGTTATAAATTCTTAATTGGTCGATTGGTCAATTGGAGAGTCTATTGTTACTGTCCATGAACTAGGCCCCCTTAGTCCTGACTACCACTAGTGTTCATTATTGTTATTGTGATGTCGTCTCTTGTTAGAGATAAGCCTATAATGGCTGAAGGAGTCAATCAAGGTACACTCGATAATTTTGTCATCAGGGCTATCTCGGATATCGACAGGGAAATCATACTTGAAGAGCGACGGGCCGAGAGACGACGCTCTATAGAATTTATTAAGAACAAGCGTTCGTCTCTGGGCCCGATCCAGTTAGCTATCTCGCCTGCCTTGAGCACATATTGTGTAAGGGAGGATTGTGGGTTATCCCCAAGCGACAGTATCCCTTTACTTCTATGAGATAGATCCCCTAGTCTAGTAGAACCCAATGCCCTGATCTTGAATGTTTCTGCCTCCTCGAGTAATTTGATTCCACAGGATGCGATTACGATGGATACTCCGTTGCCACCATTAAAGTCTGTCCAAAAAACCAAAAAAAATCTTAAAACCCCTCGCGCCCAAGGTCCACCACCGGGGAAAAAGAGAAAGAGGGGGAATGGTCCTCAGAAAAGTTGCTTAGTCATTCTAACTCTGGGATCCTGCAAAGCCCCTCTCTCAATGTTCCATCAATACCCGTCGTAGTAACTCCTCCATACGTTTCAGTGAAAGATGCATCCACTACCGACATAATGGGCAGTATGGAACAGCTAATTAGATCACTTATATCTCCGTTAGTAGAGAGGATAAAAAGAATTGCTGTACAATTGGATAGTTTGGAACAGTCTATTTGGGCAAACAAAGGGGCAACCAAGGATCTAAATATGCCATCTGCAGTCCTTTCTGATTCCGCTTCGGGCCACAACTATATGCCTCAAAAGGAACTAACAACAACTAATGTAGTTAAGACAAAACTGTCGAAAGCAACCCCCTCTAAAACTATAGGGCTAAATGCAAATAGGGAAAACATGGGGTGGAATTATAAATACTCCGAGAACTGTTTTAACATCAAATCTCCCAAAACTGAACGGCTTGAATAAGCCGGCGAGGTCTACTGCACAAAAAAAGCACTCAGTAGAACTGCCCCCGGAATCAGTTCCGTATGTGGTGGTTCTTACTGGTGTGCCACCCCTAGAGGAGGGTAGAAGAGAAGCTGTCTGCCAATTGAAAAATAAGACCATATTTTGGCTTAGACAGAATAGCCCTCTACCGCCAAATATAAGCGGCGAAATGCTATATGTCAGGCGTCTCTCATGGTTAGGTCAAAGAACAAAGGACATAAAAGGGGATATTGTAATAATAAATTTTCGTGACAATAGAGCTGTTAGACACATCACAAACTGGTTCCCCCAAAACGGCAGTAGTGTAATTTCCACCCAGGATTTGACTTATTTTTATCCAAGAGGTTTAGTGGCCCCTGCAATCAATGTTATGCCCCTGTTACAATCCCAGCTCAGCCACACTGGGCCTCCATCTCTAAATCAGGTAGACCACTTTGGGGCACCATTCCAATACCAAGTAGGCCATCCAAGGCACTGTTCCCATCAGCAGGTCGTTCGCTACCCTCATGTTTACAATCGATACGGGGCTCTATCAGGCTTGGAGGGAGTAGATTGACTGCAATTCGGGGTACAATTAATACTGCCGAGGATAGCTCTCAAAAGGTGCCTCTCATAACCACAGAACCCTTACCCAATGGTAGACCACACATTACGCTTTTAACCCAAACTAGTTTCCAGTATGTAGTGAGCGATTCCTGTCATAGTGGGCCAGGAGAGTTGTCAACTGTCCAACAGGGGCCAAAGGCCAGGATCCTCCCCAAGATATTTAGCAGTGTGGAGGGGGCTGAACATCCAGGCTTGGCAGGCCTTCCTCTGGCAGAAGATGTTGTGGCCAGCCCAGGTGGGAGGAATGAATTAGGAATTGCCATTAATGAGCTAGCAGGAGGTTGTGAACTGCGAAAAATTAGTGGCCCAGGGGTCCAGCTGCCAGCCATCGCTGTACTGGGGGGTGAGGGGCAGAATAGTCTCGTGGAATGTTGCGGGTTTGGGCCCTAGAGTGTACTCTCCAGAGTGGGTGTCGTTTATAAACGACTTTGATGTCTGTATCTTCCAGGAGACATGGGCCTGCGAGCCTCTTTTCCTTTTGGGCTTCCTTAATTTTTCTGTTTTGGCCGTTAAAGGGCCAAAGGGAAGACCAAAAGGGGGTTTAACCATTTGGGCTCGGCAGGCTCTCTTCGATAAGATAGTAGAGCTCCCCACAGGCAATAATGACATGCAGCTGATTAGGCTTTGTTTGCCCTCGGGGGAACCCCTATATATTTATAATCTCTATAGAAGAGGTCATAATGGGGGGAAATCCCAAGTCTTGGCTGCACTCGACCAATTGATCGGTGCTCAGCCAAGCGAGAACAACATTTTAATTGCCAGTGACATGAATATGACCTTTGAGCCCCTTTTAGTAGAAGACTGGCAATCAGGAGATGATGTAGACATCGAATGGGGAATCCCTAAGCTGGACCTAAAACCTGTGAGTAGATGGTCAGCTGAAGTATTACAGTTGAACGCTATATGTAGCGAAAGGGGGCTCAGAGCTTTGAATTGTAGGACATTGAGCGATGGACAAGGGGCAAACACATTTGATAATGGCCGTTGGCAAAGCCGGATTGATTATGTTATTTGTAGCTTAACGATCTGGCACTTGATGAAAGATATGAGGGTGGTTAACAGACAAGAGAGTGATCATAATCCCCTTTGTATCACTCATTCGTTGTGAGGGGGGACCAGGAGGGGCAAAACATTATAACAGAAGCAATGGCAGGGACCGTCCAAATGAACGACATGAGGCGAGTCAAGTGGCCCCAAATTGTGGTTAACCACGAGGTGCTATTAAGTATTAGCTCAAATCTGGATCTTACTACCTCTGCCATGGAAGTAATTTTGAACACGGGGTCGAGGAGCAGATCAGATATGTTTGAGATTACCAACCTGCGCTGTGAATTCTTTAGCTCGATAAAGGGTCATTTCTATAGGGCAGTACGCTCACACCCGGGCAAGAAAAGCCGCCCTCATGTGGCGGGGTGGTACAACGCCACATGTAGGGAAGCTAGAACTTCTTTGGGGATGGCCATTAAGTCCAAATACCCAGCCTCCGTCAGGGAAGCAAGGCGGAAATATAAGTTCAGTGTATCTATAGCTAAGAAACAATGGGACGAGTTGCACTGGCAAGATCTTAAAGCTACCTGCTCCGCAAAAGGCTCCAGATTATTCTGGAATATTGTTAAATGGGGGAGAGGGGGTCTCCCAGAACCACCCTCCAACCATGTTTCACAGAGCAACTGGTTGGATTATTTTGGTCCCCAATATAGGTGCCGTCCGGAGGACAGGAATGGGGAGTATGTGCCCTATGTTATATTCCAAGCCCCTCCTTTTAACAACGTGGATGTAGCATTGGCCTTGGATTCAGTTACTCGGGGCAATGCCCTGGGCCCTGACGGGGTGCCTGCAGATGTATTTCTCTATGAGAAATCATGCTGGGGCAAGTATATTTTGAATTTGGCCAATGCAGTAGCACAAGGGGCTCCGGTACCAAAGTCCTGGCTGAGGGTGGTAATAATCCCTATATATAAAAAAGGGGACAAATCTTTACCAGGGAATTACCGGCCCATCAGCCTTATAGACACAGTTCAGAAGGTCGTAGGTAAAATGACCTTGGCAAAAATCATAGCCTGGGAGGAAGAAAATAATGTTCTATCTCCCTTCCAGGCAGGTTTTCGCAAATTGACTAGTACGATAGACCAGATCTTCCGGTTTATGCTACTGCACTGGAAGACAGTAGAGCTGGCGAAGGGCAGTCTTTATGCTGCCTTCATAGATTTACGTGCAGCTTTCGATCTAGTTCCTCGCTCCCTGTTATGGAAAGTCTTAGCTGAGATGGGCATGCCACTTGAAATACTATCGCTAGTGATGAGATTGCACGAGTCAAACTCCGCAAGGATCCAGTGGGGGAAACATGAGCAAATATCTGATGAGTTCCCGGTAGAACGGGGGGTACGCCAAGGCTGTGCCATGGCCCCGATGCTCTTCTCCCTTTATATTAACGGAGTAGTGGAGCGTATTTTGTCTGCGTCTGTAGATGCTCCAACACTGGATGGAGCGAAAACGCCAATCCTATTATTTGCAGACGGCACGCTCTTCCTATCCAAAACTCCTAGCGGCCTGCAGCGTGCCCTGAATATCTTCGAGGGCTTTTGTACTGATCGAGGCCTAGAAGTAAATGTAGCCAAAACAAAGCTTATGACATTCAATCCCCACTCCAGCTTTAGAGGGAACTTCTTCATGGATGGCCAAAAGGTAGAAATGGTTTCGGATTTTGTTTACCTGGGCATCCACATAGC
Source organism: Triturus cristatus (assembly GCF_964204655.1). Taxonomy (NCBI): domain Eukaryota; kingdom Metazoa; phylum Chordata; class Amphibia; order Caudata; family Salamandridae; genus Triturus; species Triturus cristatus. The sequence goes on along the minus strand of NC_140584.1, from coordinate 889,467,715 downwards.
CAAGGGTGCAAAGTGGGGGAAACACACAGAAGTGGCGGCTCTTTAATTTCGCCAAAACACTGGTGTTATAAGTGCTGAACACAAAAGGTCCTTGACCAAACCTATTGCGCCAGCACTCCAAGTATATGAGGCCAAAGCCATTAGCTTGGCGCTCTATGGCTCAGAGCTTTGGGGCAATGGCAATTTAGCACCATTAACGCTCGCTGAGAATAAATTTCTTCGTAACCTCATCGGCCTTCCCAAAAGTACACCCATGCGGCCTCTGCGTTGTGAGCTAGGCAGGAAAGCCATTTCAGATATGGCTAGACTAAGACCCATTTTATACTGGCGGCGCATTTGGGTCACCCCTGAACTCGCTCACTACGCAAGGGGCTTCCTGGATTTAATTAATCTTGACAAGTTCCACAAGATAGGTTGGTTGGGGGATTTGCGCAGAATGCTGGGGATTTTGGGCATGAATGAGCTATGGTAGAATCCAGAGGAGGCCTTGTTCCCAACTAAAGCAGTTATAAAAAGTATTGGGAAATGGTAGAACATCGGGATTGGAACAAAGCCGATTCTTCTACCATGGAGGGACTATTTCTTGAAGTAAAAGCTTTCCCCTTCCTTGAGCCCTATTGGGATATTATAACCAAACCCCTGGATAGGAAGCTATATTTCAAGCTTAGAGTGGGGTCTCTCCCAATTAGATCACTTACTGGAAGATGGGCAGAGGGTAGTTCCCAAGCCTGCCCAGTCTGTAAAAAAAGTACTGAGACCACTGCCCACTTACTCTTTGTGTGTGGGGCTTATTCAGCCCCCCGACGTGTCTGGCTGAGGGCTATGTGCAAACAGCTAGGCACGAGAGAGAGCGGCATCGCTCTTAGGATTATTCGCACCAGTCCTTTAACATTCATTGCTGTGGCAGTTGCTAAATTTCTGGGTTGGGCTTGGGCCATTAGAAGGAAATCTCTCCCCTAATAGTAGGCTAGGTGAAATGAATATTAGTCCATCGCCTGCTCCCCCAGTCAATGAGATTCTAGTCTCTTTGTGTTTATACTGGTTAAATAACTGCATTTGACATGATTTTTAGTTTTCATTGATGAATTTTAATATTATTGATGCCATGATGTTTTATCATTTTAAAGATTTTATAAGAGATTGTAAATATGTTATAAATGTTTCATGCTTTTAAGAGTTTTTTTTATCTCAAATAAAGCAATTAAATCGGAATCTAACCGTAACCTGTACATCGGTCATTACCGGACAGGAAACGCCCGCCGGACAGTCAGTGCAGTCTTGGCTCCGACGAGCAACGAAACATTACAACATTTTAGTTGTAGCAGGGGTGCCTCAAACACGAGGCGAGCAGCAGAAGGGTGTGGGGTCCACCTGAGACTGTACTGCACATCCGGAGTTGTAAAGATGGCCGTCGGGTGTTGGTATGTGTCTTCAGGACAGCACTAGACGGGACACTTGACTCCTAAAACACCCCCTACTGCCCCCCTCACTGGACACACACGGGCACTCTGCGAAGTGAACTACAAGACACGGCTGGCGCAGGAACTACACATTCACAATGCATTATTCATACATTGACATTTTTTGCTCCCAAATAAACGAAGGCTGGCGGGGGGGCTGGACACTGTGGTTTCTTTTGAATTAAACTCCCATTGGGTGTCTGTGGTAAAGGGTGTACATGTTTCAGAGCGCCCCGCAGCTTACACGCCCCCCCCAGGCACAGTGACCCATACCCGTGGGGGGCGACAAGGCACGTTTACGTGCTAGCAAAGTGTGGTTCGGATCTCAGAGCTATGCACGAGCCGAGCCGTAAACCGCTTGCACAAATACAACAATCCACGTAAAATATGATAAAGAGTCTTCAAAGTTCAAAAAACATTTCTTTAACCTGTGGAAGATTTGACATTAACAGGGCACTTATAGGACTGCTCTGAGAAGCACTTATTAAAAGTGATAGTTTTGTCCAAATGGTAGTCTGAACTCGCACATTCTTAAGCGCTTTCATGCGTGACGGTGATAACGTTGAAAAAAAGAGTTTTGGTAAAAGCAATATTGGCCTAAAATCACACAATGTAAGCAGGGAAGCAGTTGTCTATCCATGTTTTCTGGTTTCACTCTGTACAAACAGCCAGTAAGTAGCTTTCTGTTTTGTTTTTTAACCTCTTAGTGCAGTCTTCTGCAGTTTTTTAAATATAGCGGCCACAAGTATTGGAGCACTTTACCTGGGAATCAGTTACATTACACAACTATCCATGCATTGTTTATAGCCGGGGGAGATGAAGTGACTTGCCTAGAATCACATGATGTTGAGCCAATGTCGAGATTCGAACCTGGCAGATCTGACCTTAACACCGAACCGCGGGTAGAGGCAGGCAGGCAAAAGCCACATCAACGCCACATGTAGGGAAGCTAGAACTTCTTTGGGGATGGCCATTAAGTCCAAATACCCAGCCTCCGTCAGGGAAGCAAGGCGGAAATATAAGTTCAGTGTATCTATAGCTAAGAAACAATGGGACGAGTTGCACTGGCAAGATCATAATGCTGCCTGCTCCGCTAAAGACTCCAGATTATTCTGGAATATTGTTAAATGGGGGAGAGGGGGTCTCCCAGAACCACCCTCCAACCATGTTTCACAGAGCAACTGGTTGGATTATTTTGGTCCCCAATATAGGTGCCGTCCGGAGGACAGGAATGGGGAGTCTGTGCCCTATGTTATATTCCAAGCTCCTCCTTTTAACAACGTGGATGTAGCATTGGCCTTGGATTCAGTTACTCGGGGCAAGGCCCCGGGCCCTGACGGGGTGCCTGCAGATGTATTTCTCTATGAGAAATCATGCTGGGGCAAGTATATTTTGAATTTGGCCAATGCAGTAGCACAAGGGGCTCCGGTACCAAAGTCCTGGCTGGGGGCGGTAATAATCCCTATATATAAAAAAGGGGACAAAACTTTACCAGGGAATTACCGGCCCATCAGCCTTATAGACACAGTTCAGAAGGTCGTAGGTAAAATGACCTTGGCAAAAATCATAGCCTGGGAGGAAGAAAATAATGTTCTATCTCCCTTCCAGGCAGGTTTTCGCAAATTGACTAGTACGATAGACCAGATCTTCCGGTTTATGCTACTGCACTGGAAGACAGTAGAGCTGGCGAAGGGCAGTCTTTATGCTGCCTTCATAGATTTACGTGCAGCTTTCGATCTAGTTTCTCGCTCCCTGTTATGGAAAGTCTTAGCTGAGATGGGCATGCCACTTGAAATACTATCGCTAGTGATGAGATTGCACGAGTCAAACTCCGCAAGGATCCAGTGGGGGAAACATGGGCAAATATCTGATGAGTTCCCGGTAGAACGGGGGGTACGCCAAGGCTGTGCCATGGCCCCGATGCTCTTCTCCCTTTATATTAACGGAGTCGTGGAGCGCATGTTGTCTGCTTCTGTAGATGCTCCAACACTGGATGGAGCGAAAACGCCAATCCTATTATTTGCAGACGACACGCTCATCCTATCCAAATCTCCTAGCGGCCTGCAGCGTGCCCTGAATATCTTCGAGGGCTTCTGTACTGATCGTGAGGCCTAGAAGTAAATGTAGCCAAAATAAAGCTTATGACATTCAATCCCCACTCCAGCTTTAGAGGGAACTTCTTCATGGATGGCCAAAAGGTAGAAATGGTTTCTGATTTTGTTTACTTGGGCATCCACATAGCCAAGGGTGCAAAGTGGGGGAAACACACTGAAGTGGCGGCTCTTAAATTTCGCCAAAACACTGGTGTTATAAGTGCTGAACACAAAAGGTCCTTGACCAAACCTATTGCGCCAGCACTCCAAGTATATGAGGCCAAAGCCATTAGCTTGGCGCTCTATGGCTCAGAGCTTTGGGGCAATGGCAATTTAGCACCATTAACGCTCGCCGAGAATACATTTCTTCGAAACCTCATCGGCCTTCCCAAAAGTACACCCATGCGGCCTCTACGTTGTGAGCTAGGCAGGAAAGCCATTTCAGATATGGCTAGACTAAGACCCATTTTATACTGGCGGCGCATTTGGCTCACCCCTGAACTCGCTCACTACGCAAGGGGCTTCCTGGATTTAATTAATCTTGACAAGTTCCACAAGATAGGTTGGTTGGGGGATTTGCGCAGAATGCTGGGGATTTTGGGCATGAATGAGCTATGGGAGAATCCAGAGGAGGCCTTGTTCCCGACTAAAGCAGTTATAAAAACAAAGTATTGGGAAATGGTAGAACATCGGGATTGGAACGAAGCCGATTCTTCTACCATGGAGGGACTATTTCTTGAAGTAAAAGCTTTCCCCTTCCTTGAGCCCTATTGGGATATTATAACCAAACCCCTGGATAGGAAGCTATATTTCCAGCTTAGAGTGGGGTCTCTCCCAATTAGATCACTAACTGGAAGATGGGCAGAGGGTAGTTCCCAAGCCTGCCCAGTCTGTAAAAAAAGTACTGAGACCACTGCCCACTTACTCTTTGTGTGTGGGGCTTATTCAGCCCCCCGACGTGTCTGGCTGAGGGCTATGTGCAAACAGCTAGGCACGAGAGAGAGCGGCATCGCTCTTAGGATTATTCGCACCAGTCCTTTAACATTCATTGCTGTGGCAGTTGCTAAATTTCTGGGTTGGGCTTGGGCCATTAGAAGGAAATCTCTCCCCTAATAGTAGGCTAGGTGAAATGAATATTAGTCCATCGCCTGCTCCCCCAGTCAATGAGATTCTAGTCTCTTTGTGTTTATACTGGTTAAATAACTGCATTTGACATGATTTTTAGTTTTCAGTGATGAATTTTAATATTATTGATGCCATGATGTTTTATCATTTTAAAGATTTTATAAGAGATTGTAAATATGTTATAAATGTTTCATGCTTTTATGAGTTTTTTTTATCTTGAATAAAGCAATTAAATCGGAATCTAACCTTAACCTGTACATCGGTCATTACCGGACAGGAAACGCCCGCCGGACAGTCAGTGCAGTCTTGGCTCCGACGAGCAACGAAACATTACAACATTTTAGTTGTAGAAGGGGTGCCTCAAACACGAGGCGAGCAGCAGAAGGGTGTGGGGTCCACCTGAGACTGTACTGCACATCCGGAGTTGTAAAGATGGCCGTCGGGTGTTGGTATGTGTCTTCAGGACAGCACTAGACGGGACACTTGACTCCTAAAACACCCCCTACCGCCCCCCTCACTGGACACACACGGGCACTCTGCGAAGTGAACTACAATCCACGGCTGGCGCAGGAACTACACATTCACAATGCATTATTCATACATTGACATTTTTTGCTCCCAAATAAACGAAGCCTGGCGGGGGAGCTGGACATTGTGGTTTCTTTTGAATTAAACTCCCATTGGGTGTCTGTGGTAAAGGGTGTACATGTTTCAGAGCGCCCCGCAGCTTACACGCCCCCCCCAGGCACAGTGACCCATACCCGTGGGGGGCGACATGGCACGTTTACGTGCTAGCAAAGTGTGGTTCGGATCTCAGAGCTATGCACGAGCCGAGCCGTAAACCACTTGCACAAATACAACAATCCACGTAAAATATGATAAAGAGTCTTCAAAGTTCAAAAAAATATTTCTTTAACCTGTGGAAGATTTGACATTAACAGGGCACTTATGGGACTGCTCTGAGAAGCACTTATTAAAAGTGATAGTTTTGTCCAAATGGTAGTCTGAACTCGCACATTCTTAAGCGCTTTCATGCGTGACGGTGATAACGTTGGAAAAAAGAGTTTTGGTAAAAACAATATTGGCCTAAAATCACACAATGTAAGCAGGGAAGCAGTTGTCTATCCATGTTTTCTAGTTTCACTCTGTACAAACAGCCAGTAAGTAGCTTTCTGTTTTGTTTTTTAACCTCTTAGTGCAGTCTTCTGCAGTTTTTTAAATATAGCGGCCACAAGTATTGGAGCACTTTACCTGGGCATCAGTTACATTACACAACTATCCATGCATTGTTTATAGCCGGGGGAGATGAAGTGACTTGCCTAGAATCACATGATGTTGAGCCGATGTCGAGATTCGAACCTGGCAGATCTGACCTTAACACCGAACTGCGGGTAGAGGCAGGCAGGCAAAAGCCACATCAAGGCTCGGCTCGGTATGATCTCGCGGTTACAACAGCACTTCGAGCCGAGCCAGAGCCAGACTTCATGTTCGAGTCTGAGGAGTGGTCTTCAGTCAGCCCATGCTCTGCGAAGCACGGTGCATTCTGGTACTTGTAGTTCCCGGTTAAACTACTGGCTAAAAACACAGCCTTGTTAGCTAAAAGTTAAGGATTCTTTCTTTGAATAAAAGAGAGCCTGTATCTTTCTTTCCTTCTGCCACCACCTAGAAGATGAAATTAACAGATTATAATTTCAAGCTTGCAACGTGGATAGACCCCGAAGGGCAACTCGAGCCCAAAAGAACGGATGCGAGCGCTACAGATGGCGCTAAAGAGCAGATCAGAGACAGGCTCAAACATCCTGTGATTCTGGGCAAATCACTTAATCTCCCCGTGCCTGAATGTGTCCTTGTGTAACATAACCGGTGCTCATGTAAAGCGCTCCAATGCTTTCCGGTCGAGTTCGCGCTTTATAAATGTGCAACAAAAAAAATCACTTATCTCCCCGTGCCTAAAAATTAATGTGTCCATCTGGTATGCAACTGGTGCTCATGTAAAGCGCTCTGATACCTTCGGTCGAGTTCGTGCTATACAAAACTGCAAAAAGTAAACAAAAATAAAGGTTTCGTGAGTAGGAAATGAAGACAGTTGACATTTTGCCTGGTTCTGACCCGGCCCCTTCTCAATAGGTGTTGCCCTGCCGGCGCCGTTTCATGCCAGAACACATCTGGTTGGACCGGTTACCCTCTTTCGGGCTTCTAAGCGCACCGGCCTCAAAGGTCCAGAGTTCGAACTTTTAAAGGATCCTCCAAGAATCCAGGGACATACTTCAGGACTTCTTGAACACTCTAGATATCCGGATATAATGCAACGTTTTTTAATATTCCCCACGGGGGAATATATTTCTCCACAACGCAACCAAAACCTGTTCCTTTGCTGCCCCGTTAATTAAAGGTTGTCCGCAGCCCAACAAGCACGGTCCGCTTTCACTTTCGTCCCTCACGAAAGCTTTCTTGTCTTTATGAGGCCATGTGTTTGAAACACATGACCCCATAAAGATAAGAAAGCTTTCATGGCAGAAGGAAGGCAGACGAGCCCGTCCAAATGGGACGCTCAGAAAGCCGGACGAAAATGTCACAAACACCTCTTTTTCAATGGCTGGTCACCGTTTAGCATAAACGGTGACACCAGCCTATGGAAAAGAGGGGCGGGGCTTAATGCCCTTTACACAAAATACCCCAAAACGTTAAATCTCGCCAGCGAGACTACGCATGTGCGCAGCCCACGCAGGCGAGACCTAAAAAGGGAGGAAGTCCAGACCTAACATTTTTGCCAGCTTCCCATTGTACTAACATGCAGTGGGATGGTTTCTCTCGTAGTGCCCCTCCTGTCTAAACATGCCCATAATAGAAGCCTGGATTTTCTTCTTTTCTTGGGGCACTGACACAGGCGTCTTTTGAAAAGTAGATGCTAATGGTACACTCAGTGTGAGTTGTTGTGGGGTGGCAGTCAATGTATGCCATTATGTCTCCATCATCTCATCTCACTCTGAGTGTTCTTGTGCCATTCTGAAGCCGCTGAGGTGGGTAAATCTGCTGGCACACTGCTAGGGGCAGGGCTGCTTTGCATGATGTCACCCTCTTCTTCCTCATCATCACCTTCCCCCATAATTGGACTTGTCACTGATGTTCCCTGACTCTCCCCACCACCACGCCATGTTCAGCATTTTTTTAAAGGTGCTCCTCCCACTTGATTGTGTGGTGTTTTTTCATATGGGTCGTCTGGCCTCCAGTACCATAATGTGTACTAGTTTTACCTCAACAAACATTTGTGTGGCAAATGGTGCATACGGCAATGTGCCCCCCCTCTTTGCTAACTGTAAAAAAGCCTGAAACTGGTGAGGAGTACTGCCAATTCCTAAAGAAGAACTTGAGGTAGGTGGGCATGCCGTCAATTGCCTCTCTCCTTCTCCTGAGGCAGGGGTCGGTGCAGGTCTCCACTGGGGCTTTGCAAATACGGGAGCTTGTGGCAGTGCTACCTGTGTCACATCCCTTGGAGCTGGTTGACTAGTAATGTCAGATTCCTTTGTATCACTTTCCACCATGACTACATTGTCATCGTGATCTTCCTCTTTAGCCCCTTTCCATAAATCTAAGTCTTTCTGGAACTTTTTTTCTCCCTTGCCTCTCCTGTTGTCTCCTGGTCTCTATTGGGCTCCACTTGATGTCCCTATCATCATCATCATCATCAGAAGTGGTGCTTGAAGAAGATGGTGCAGTAGTACCCTTCCTTTTCCTTGCTGGAGATCTGGGAGCCAATGATTCCAAAAGAGGAGGTTCAAGTTCTTGATCGGAAGTAAGCTGAACCTCCTGTTCTGCTTCAACATCAGACAAATGTTCTATTGCTGGCTGCAGCTGTTGTTCACTTTGCTGTGTTTTCAGAAATTATTGTGTGCTACTTTACGAAAGTGGCCAAATTTAATTCAACATCACTACTCGTCAGCGTCCACATGATTGCCCTGGCTGCCTCACTGACAGACATGGTCCTGGGCTTAGGTTAGGGGGGGTGGTGCTGTTGATGCAGGAGTGTTTCTCCCAGCTTGTTCACCGGATGCCGGTGCAGTAGGCACAACTTTCCTGAAAAAGGTTTCTGTTGCGGTCGGCACGCCAGTGGTGGAAATCTGCCTTTTCTGCTCTCCACTACCCACTTTCTTGGCAGCATCTTTCTTTGGGGCTATCTTGAAGCTGTCAGCTGGCAATGGCACTTAGCTTCACAACAAGCTAAAGAGATGACCGTGTTGTGTAGTCAGTCACATGTCATGTCCTGCACAGGCCTTCTGTCTTGCTGTACTGTGGGTTATGTCTCTTTTCTTGTGCATCTAAAAGCAAACAAGCAAGAAAAACATCAGTGAAACGAGGCATTGTTGCAGTTCAAGTAGTAGTACAAACCAACAATATTATTTAGTGTGGTAAATTAGCAATAATACAGTCTAACTATCCATTCATAAAACCACACCAACAAACTTTCATTCTGTTCAGTACATTCAGGAAGGATCAGAAAGAGCAAGAACAACAACATACAGATGTAACTTTTTGCTTCATGTGCATCACGATGAGATGTGGCACTCAGGGAGGTGCAGGTGACAATGAAATAATCTTTAGACAATGAATACAGCTGTACAGTGCACCTATTTCAGTCATGGGGTTGATGCCAGATGTTAGGAAAATGAAAACTGAAATGTAGATCAAAATTTAAAAAATGTAATTAAAAAAGGTACATTTAAAAAATCAAACTACCAATTTTTGAAGAATTTTTTAAAGCTTAAAAAAATAAAATTACAACATCAAAATACAAATATTAAAAATAATAAATATAAATTAAAAAACTCAAAATACATTTGTTTTTAAAAATATAAAATTTGAAATTAGAACATCTCAAATTCAAAAACTGAAATAAAAAAATTAAAGTGAAAAATATATATCCGCAAGCATAATAATTTATTGAACTGCGATAATTTTCAATTATCCATGCATCCTATGGCAAAGGGCCACGCAGGCTGGATGTACAAAATGGCTGCTAGCCAGTGCAACATGATCACCAACAACAATTAACACTGAGCAAGAAGGCATGGTCACAATTTCAGAGAAGACAGAGAAGACATGCAGGCCTATGGCAAAAGCAAACTGGCTGACTACACAAAATGGCCGCCAGTCACATGGTCACAACAACAACAACCTGCAAAAAGGCATGGATACAAACAAAGAAGACATGCAGCCCTATAGGGAAAGCACACAGGCTGGCTGCACAAAATGGCCACATGGTCAGAGAACAACAACAACAAGCAAGGAGGCATGGTCACAAACAGAGAAGACGTGCAGGCCTATAGAAAAGCACACTGGCTGGCTACACAAAATAGCTGCCAGCCACATGGTCACAAAAATGCTTGTTTCCGGTCCAGGTAGGACCTGGCCTGGCAGTTCAGGCTGGACTGTTTCCATTAGGAACAGGGTCAAGACTGATTAGCATATGGCTGGGTCTGAACTGGAGTGGCGAAGTGAGTAGAACAATTATGATGGATTTAACCCAGATCTAATAGTGACTGGAGGTGAGTGTCTGAAAAGTTTCAGTGCTCCGTCCATCATCTTAATGTGTTTGCTTTGTTTGCCCTAAGTTGGCAGGGTATTCCCAGATGTGGGTCCCTTGCTCACATTGCCACTGGAGTCAAGCTAGCCCGGCTAATGAGAGCTGTTACCCCGAAACCGGTCCCAGGATGCTTGTTTCCGGTCCAGGGAGTACCTGGCCTGGCAGTTCGGGATGGACTGTTTCCATGAGGAACAGGATCAGGACTGATTTGCATATGGCTGGATCTGAACTGGCGTGGCGAAGTGAGCAGAAGAATGATGATGGATTTAAGCGAGATCTAATAGTGACTGGGGGTGAGTGGCTAAAACGTTTCAGCTCTCCAGCCATCATCTTATTCTGTTTGTAAGTGTAATTACATAAACCTGCAGACGATTAACACCACCTGTAACCCCTGCACAACAAACCACATAAAAGCAGCACACATTCAGTGCTATGGTTTCTCCACATTGACACTTCACCTTTCTGCTTTGTGCCTTGCTTTCATTATCCTACATTTGGGGCGGAAGAAGATTCACACAGAGAAGGAAACCAATATGATAGTCCCATTTACAGTTAGGAACTACACAAATTGCATGTTCTTCCTCCATACTTCTGCAGTGCAATGCAGAAGGCAGCCCTGTTGCAGCAGTTGGCAACTGCAGTTGGTGCATTGGGGGAGTATGTCCAGACTGTCACTGACATCAAGAAGAAGTGGGAGGATGAGAAGAGATGGGAAAAGGAGAATTTCACTAGGATAGAGGTGGCCAGAGCTCTCCCTGGAGGACCAACTGAAACCTGCCTCTGACTCACCCCACTTGAGAAGGACGTCTTCTCCACTATGCACCCCCCACTGCAGGAGCTGCCAGTGAATGATGACCTTATTTTGGTACCTAGTAATATGTGATGATTTAAACAATGACTTAAACTGCTAAATGTGTACGATACACTACAAATGTGACTATGGAATTTGCTCCAAGTTCGTACAAATATGCATAGTGAGTTAGACTCTCTGGTGTCTAATTTTGTCAGTTGCACCACAAGTCCCAGAATCCTGTGTGATGGAAATGGCACCTTCTAATTGTTCATTCACAACAACGACTCATCACTGCTGGTGATTTCATCTTACACTGGTAAATGTCCCTAGAAAATGTTCCTGAGTTAGTAACCATCACCGTTGTCTTCTAAATGCAATTGAGTAAATATGTGAAAAGTTGTACATAATCATGTGTTGGTATTGTCTGTTGACTTCTCCTTTTATTTCCACATACAGCCAGTGTAGATTCACCCACTGGAGCAGAGGTCCCTGGCCTTGCAGGGAGGCAGTGTCATGGGGCACATCAACCCATATTACTGGCACCAACTGGTACATAAATATGGACAGAGGATGGTCCCATCTATTAGATTGTCATCAGACAAGCCACAGATAATTTACATAAAGTCCATCAATAGTCTCAAACATGTGAACTGAACTGGGAAATGTTGCTCATTACATGTGTCAACTGGAATGTAAACTAAATACACATATATCATTCTAGGCCCTGTGGCTTTGTCCAGAAAAACACAGCCCACAGCTATCTCTGCTACATGTATGAGTGTGACATCTGGTCAGGCACCACACACTGGGCAGATGTTAGACCCTGGTAATAATAATGTCAGTCAGTCAAAATCACTTTAATCGGTTATTGGACACCATAAAAGCATGTTAAAATACCAATCACATAAAACCAAATAATCCAAAAATTCAACAGTAAGATTTAAGATACATATTATAAAAGGGAGAGACAATTACACAGTAAAAATATAATGCCACAACTTTCCAATATTATAAAATAAGAATAAAATAAGGTGAAATATTACTGAATTATGAAATAGATATACATAATAAAAAGTCAGAACCCATAAGCTCGCACTCTTATTATTTTCATCTTTTCCTTGCTCTAACTGCTGTTGCTAAAAAGCTAGCGATATTAAAAATTTCCCAAGGCCTATCCAACATCTGCAGATAGGTTAGGGCCGGCCTAACCTGCAGAAAACCTTTGTCCTTTAAAATTGGGAAAATACAATGTTGCAAATCTGCAGATAGTAGTCGCAAAACATGACAAAGAGCAAAGTATCTTGCCTCGCGAAATTATCGTAAGGGCATGGTCCCAGATCCTCTATCTTACACCAGCCCACCGGTTCAGCTAATAGAAGATGTAAGAGGTTAAACCTCAATCTCGTCAAGAGAAAATGATGTTGCGACTTATTGACTATGGCCAGGTAAGGCTCCATTGAATAAGAGGTTTTTAAAATCTGGTGAGCGCGGACAGTGGGTTTCAATATTTCAGTGGCCTCTCTTTCTGCGGATGCTAAACGTAAAAATTAGGTCTTGGCCCACACCAGGTCTTTTTTACGTATTCTATGAGGATTATCAAATACCTCTGGGTGGCCAAGCACCCTTGCTATACTTTTCACATATCTCAGCCACGGAATATTGCTAGCCCTATCTAGTGCCATACAGTCTCGGATGATCTCTTGATTTAACACTAACTCCAGATTACACCAGATCAAGATCCATTTGAGGAGGGGGGACATAAGAATGACTTCACAAAGTGCTCATGCTCTTAAATATTGGATGATATGTCAGCAGTATGTGGTGTGTGTCTATTATCCCTGTTGTCCCTCATCTCCATAGGCTCAGAAATGGCACATAAGAGTATACTACTATCTCTAAACGTATGTTCAATTAATACAGCATGTGCCCAATTGCTTATACTGTCTCATCTAAAGAGGAGTAGCCACAGCTGGGTAAAAGTCTATAACATGTATACTCACAAACATTTCTCCAGGGGCCAGCATGTATGGACAGTGATGTGGCTGAGGGCCGCACTGATTCCAGCAGTGTAGCGGTTAGGGATTGGGGATTGGGGAGGGGGTTGGGCTAGCTAGGCGGATGTAGGGTAAGTGAAGCTCATACATCCGATGATTGAACTGCACAAGGTGAAACCAGAAAACCTGGGATTAATTCCAGCTTCTCCTCTTGACCAAATTGTGTGTTATCCAAGACAAGTTCTTTCATTTTCTATCCACTTTCTTCATAATCACATACAAGAGACCCTTGAAATACATGACTTCAGGATGTGTGCTGTGCAAAACATTCTCTAGTGTTTGATTTAATAAACTATGATGTGCATTGATAACAAGAACTGAGGCCACCAAAAGAGTGTACATTACTACTGATTTACATTTTAGTTCACTATTGGCATTGTTGTTGGGGTAGGTAGTGGAAGAATGAATGTTACCAAAATCTAGTTTAGAAACTATTCCTTTTAGAAAATACTCAGCAATGCACTGAAATAATCTGATGTACAAAGGTGAAACATTATGCATGTTAATGAAATAAGCATTTAGAATTTTGAAGAGACTTTATCATACTTTTGCACTTATGCTGCAAGATGTCTCTAAAAATGAAGGTTATCTTAAAGTTAAGCAGTGCAAGACAACCTAGTTACTTTCTTTCTTTAACGTTCAATAACCTTCAAATACACCTTTGCCTGTTTATTTAACATCTTTTTAAAGTTAGTGTTGGGTGGGAAACGGCCACTACAACGCGGCCGTTTCCACGCATAACAGTAACCACGCATGCATTACAACGCATGCGTGGTTACCACGATTGCCTTTACCACGCATACCTTTACTACGAGATACGTAGTGGAAGGCATGTGTGCTAAAGGTAAGATATAAAAAAGGGAGGTTGGGGGGTATCCCCCCCACAAAAAAACCCAAAAAACTGATTGCATCGATGTGGAGGCATCAATCGGCGTCGTACTGTCGTTAGAGGAAACGGAAAGACACTTCCGCTTCCTCTTTACGACGTGAGACGCAGATCGGAAGAGCTTCAAGAGGAGAGGACGTAGCGAGGTAAGGGGGAATTTAGTTTAAGGAATTAGGGGCATATGTATCAACATCACCATTTGCGATTCTCAAATAGCGATTTTTAAAGAATCGCTATTTGAGAATTGCAAAACGGGATGTATTTAAAAAATTGCAAACTTTTTGCGATTTCTTTAAATTCCTTAATTGCGATTAGCAAATTGCGAAATCGCAATTAAGGAATACCTGCCCATTCATTCCTATGGGCCAGGAGACCCATAGGAATGAATGGGAAGTAATTCTAATATAGCGAATCACAATTTGCTAATCACAATTTGAGAATAATTTCAAAGGTGCAAGGGTGTCATGATGACACCCTGATGCACCCCTGAAATTAGAATGTGTGTGCATATGGCGCACATACATGCCCTAAGGGCATGTATGAGCGCCATGTGGCACTTTGTAAAATTCAAAAAAGTGCTTTTTGAAAGGAAATCGCAAATTACCACCAACTGGAAGTTGGTGGTAATTTGCGATTTCTTAAGGATAATTCGCACAACTTGGGTGCTTTTTACATATCATTTAAGAAATCGCAATTTGCGATTTCTTAAATGCTTACGCAAAATTAAGAAAGCGCTAAATTAGCAATTCCTTAATTTTGCGATGGGATTTGCCTCATACATCCCGATTACCGATTTTTTTATCGCAAACGCTGTTATTTTGCTAATCGCAGCGTTTGCGATTAAAAAATCGTTTGATACATATGCCCCTTAATGAGGTGTAGCGAAGGGATAAATTTAAGGGTTTGTGGGTGGGGGAATCGCACAGGGAAACATTTTTAAAGATGAGGGGAGGGGAATTTATTAGAAGAAAAAGGGGCGGAGGGTCGGACGGGGTATTATAAAAAAAAAAAAAGAACATTTACCACGAAAATGCCTTTACCGATATGCGTGGTAAATGCATTTTCGTGGTAAATGTTATTCGTGGCGACGCATTCGCGTTGTAACGCATGCGTCGTAAATGCATGAGTTGCAACGGAATGCGTTATAATGACATACAACCGTGTTGGGTTGCGTTAACAGCAGCACCAGTGCTGTTGTTGACCAATGGGCCACATGTAAAAGTCAGGAAGGCCACTTGCGCCTCCCAGGCTGTACTTTGAGTATCACTGGTCTATGCCCATGACATATGTGTATAAAATGATCATCAGCATTCTAGTGTTGAAATATGGATATCTAAGGAACATTACAGCTGCTTTCAGGACTTCTTCAGGGATCCAAACTACGCCATCCAGGCTGCTGCAGTCAAACCCACTACCATCCATCCATCAGGTAAGTGTGCCATATAGCGTTGATACCTAAATTGTACACAATGACCAAATCCTTGTGAACGGATATTAGCAGAAATTGCCACTTTCTTTTAGCATCCGAAGTTGATGTGTAATATGTTCCCAACATAATCAGTGATGTCTGTGTTAATTTTGCATGATCACATATAAATCATGCTGAACATTAATTATGGTGTCACTTCCTTCTGAAGCTGCTGGATCAAGGACCATATCTTCCGCCACGCACTCAAGTAGCCAGGTTCAGCATCTGATATCACAGGGCATCTCAACACCACACAGAGCTATGGCTGGAGCTGGTGGGTATGAATTTTCATTGCACGTTTGCATTGAACACGTCAGTGCTACAGTGTGAGCTGTCAGATGTAGGTTTACACAAATCAAGTCACATGTGGAACATCAGATAAATTCAAAGATTATTTCACTGAACCCTTGTGTTGTAGCACATGATATACTATGACAAATACTTATCCTATTGCAACCTCTGTCGTTCAGGTGCTGAAGACGATGAGTCGATTGAGGAAGCTGAACCATCCACCAGAAGAGGGTGATGGGGAGTCCTAGGAGAGAACCCAATCCTCCTTCTACCAGCAATTTCAGCTGCTAGCACACACAAGAAGAGGAGGCTCATGAGATAAAAGAGGAGGATGTAGAAGATGATCTGGTGCTAGTTGTGGAGGAGAAGTCAGATTCCCTGGAGTGCATTGTTGGCCCACTGGGCCAAACACCAAGCCTGCACCAGGTCCTGCCAGCATTCCGCCTTCCACTTCACTGCTTAGAATTGCCCATTCCCAGCAGTCAGCCAACCAGCCACAGCATTCACCTTCCCCAACACAACTATTAAATCTTGCCAAGACATAAATATGTACACCATCAGTAAGTGAAAATAAAAATATATTCTTTATCAGTCAGTACAGATGTGCATATTAGTTGGTGATGGTCAATTAGTTACTCTGGATGTAGACCACATATGTGACCAAAAAGTGTAACCAGCACTGGCTGGTTGCATGTGAACATCTGTGCATGGAGGCAGGCTACACTTGAGAGACTACAGTTGTGCGCAGTTTTTAGCTGCACAAAGGTAGCCTGTCAAAATACCCCTTTTGACAGGCCTAAACCTTCCTTCTAAATATTAATGTCACCTCTATTTAGGCCTTATTGCCTATAAATGCAGGGTGCAGATATTGAAAAGTGGGATATGTAGGCCTCAATGGTGAGCATTTCACTACTGTCAAATAGCCCCAAATATGATTTTCACTGTAGCAAGACTGGCTGCTGCCAACCCAGAAGATATTTGAAAACTGTCCCTAAGTTTCTGGAGTTATAAAATCTATACCCCAAGGTTGTTTAGCCTTCATTTGCAGGCATTCATATGGTTAGAACCTGTGTTCTACAAGCTTGGACAGTAGGGACATCTAGTGGTCAGTTCTATGTATGCGTTCAAAGTGGCCTAAATGTGTTCAAGACAGACCCAGACCCATGTTATGCTGATTTTCAATGTTTTATTAACAGTATATAGCTGACAGTGTGTTTTGATAAACATTGCAACAAGTCATATTGAGATTAATGACTGCATTTAATGAATGAATGAATGAAATAGTTTTATAGAGTGCGCATTACTCAAGGGTGTCTTAGCATGCTGAATGATTTCAATGAACAAATGGTGCTTTTTAGCATGTAATGCGGTGACCCCTTGAAAAAACCAAAAGGCTTGTCTTATATTTTGATGTGCTGATCTTGTAACAAAGCAAATAGGCTTGCCTTATATTTTGATGTGGAGACCCCTTGACAAAGCCAATAGGCTTGCCTCATATATTTAAGTCATGACCTTTAACAAACCAAATAAGCTTGCTCTATTTGAAGTGATACCCCCTATATTGTGATGTTCTACCTGGTATAGGTGGGGGTACTGTGAATTTGGGGGGCAATGCACCATTAGGGGTCGAATGTGATTTCAGAATGTCACCAGAGGTAACTCCATCTGCCAATATTTGTAAATTAATGTATTGCAGGCAGATAGTAGTGTGTGTATTATAACTGTACTTTTCCTTTTTCAAAGAAAAAACACTGACTGGACAATACCTTTTTGAGTGTTATTAATGCATGCTAGTGAATGGTGATTACTAGCGAGTATCAACCTATCCTGAGAAGGCCTTGGACTGCTCTGCTTCGCTGTCCTGAGATAGTCAAACAATGGGGTGCCTGGTTCCCAGAATGGAGACAATTTTGGAATGTATTACATTTTCTATTTTGTATTTTTTTTTATCTGAATCAAGGTTCATTCGTGAAGCATAGCGGGGATTTCTGTTTTTGGTGTATTAACTGAGCGTTAACCAATCTAATGAGCAGTGCCTATGCATGACATTTCGGTGGCTCAAGGGGATCTTGGGAAATGTAGTGTTAGTTTTCAAATGACATGAGGTTCGTAGTTCCCTATTTGTGTAGGGAATGTTGGTGTTTGTAGTCAGGTGTTTTTCACAGATCTAAAATGTTTAACGATACTGCTGATTTCTGAAACTTTTTGGTGTAATAATTGGACATTAATCAATCATGTCTGCGGCACCTATGAATGATAAATTAGTAGCCCAAAGGAATTTTGAGAAATGTAGTATTAGTTTTGAACGACTTGAGATTTTGGGTACCTTTTTGTGCAGGGTATTTTGATATTTGTTGTCAGATGTTTTTCACAAGTCTATGATGTTTTAAAAAATACTGCTGATTTCTGATAATTTATAAATATAGTCCACTTTAAATTGGAGTCTGAAGGCTGGTTTTCTATGAAGTGTTTTACCAAAGGGACTGTCATGCTGTTACGTCTCATTATGGACTTGTGTTGGCCTAAGTGCTTTTTGATTTCTTGGTTAGTCTTTCCCACATATGCTTTGTAACATGGGTACAGAATGCAATGCACACCGTTTTGGTATTGCAGTTGGCGAATTAAGAGTGCTTTGTGATAGTGTTATTGTATGTAAATTCTTTGCCTTCAATGGTACTGCTACACATGTACAATTTCCACATCCGTGGTGGCCTTTTACCGATAGCAGGCCAAACATGTTTCTTTCTTAAATTAAGTGATGAGCAAATAGAGGTTGGTTTTTAAGTTGGTTGAAGTAGGAAATTAAATATCAATGTTTTCTGATTACTTTTTTCAACTAGTTGGTGTTAATATTAAATGTTGTAACACAAACCATCCTGTCCAATGTTTGTTTTGTTTTTGATTACAGAAGGCACTCGCTTGGTGTGTGCCAGGCCCTCTTAATTGCTCATTTTAGAAGTTTATGGGGATATTGTCCCTCCCTTATTTGAGCACAGAAATTGTGCTATTTGTGATTTGGTGTAAATCCTTTCAGTAGTTTCAGAGATATTTAAGTTTAAAAAATATAGATATCTGGTAGCTCAAAACCCTACTGAAATGCTTCCGAAATTTGATTGGCTGCCAACACTTCAAACAGGAAGTGTTGGCAGCCATTTTGGGACCAATATACATGGTACCACCCCATTTAAAGGCATTGTAGTGAATGGCAGGTTTTGAGGGTCACAAAAAGGAGAACATATAAACGGTGATAACAGATTTTAGTTACAAAATATATAATTTGTTGATGGTACCATACTAATTTTAAAAATAGTGGAGTGTTCTAAGGTTCTAACATTTTGAAAAAGCCTTCTGCTGGGATTTCATGAATCATGTTTGAGAGAAAACTGTTTTCTCATGATTTTTCCAAAGAGGTTATGGAAGGTAGTCCAGAAGCTAAAATGCAGAGCATATTGTCTGTAAATTCACACTATCTTTCTCAGCCATATGAAAATGAAGTCTGACATTCTCAGTAAATCATGCACTTCCAACAGTTGATTCCCTTGCTTTCAACTGCGGCCTCCCAGAGTGTTCTAAAGTACAATTAGAGCGCTAACAGTGTACCTATGACTAAACTATGGCACACTTGAAGCCATGTTGATTGAATCAAACTGGTAGAACTTTAATAATTTAGGGGCATATGCATCAACATTAGCATTTGCGATTCCTTATTAGCGAAAAATAAGGAATCGCTAATAAGGAATAGCAAAAGGCTATGCATGTAGGAATCGCTATTCAAATAGCGATTCCTTAACATTCCTTATTACCGAATCGGTAATACCGAATCGGTAATAAGGAATACCTACCCATTCATTCCTATGGGCTTGGAGGCCCATAGGAATGAATGTAAAGCCATTCTGTATTAGCGATTCGGTATTACCGAATCGCTAATAGCTGGAGCACTTTCAAGGGTGCCAGGGTGTCACAAGGACACCCTGTTGCACCCCTGAAAATGATATGTGCACATATGTTGCACACACACATGCTCTAAGGGCATGTGTGTGCGCAACATGACACTTTGAAAAATGCACAAAAGTGCATTTTTCAAAGTTTTTGCAAATTACCATGCAGTTCATCTTCATGGTAATTTGCTCCCCTTATTAGCGAAATCGCTAATTTTTTAACTTTGATGCATTGCATTTAAGGAATCTCACTTTGGGATTCCTTAAATGCAAGAGCTATTTAAGGAATCGGTATTTAAGGAATCCCTATTTAAAGAATCGCTATTGAAGGATTCCTTAAATACCGATTTCTGCTTTTGGGTTGATGCATTGGGATTGGGTATTTTTTACTTAATACCGGGAGCTAATAAGGATTCGGTATTTTACCGACTGGATTTGGGCTTGATGCATAAGGGTGATTATTAAGTAAGGAACAAAATGAGGGTGTTCAATTTGTCGTAGAAATTATGGTTAGTGCTGTAGAAAGAAAAATTAGGACACATTTTAAGTGAGTTCTCAAATATCTTCCTCTTCTATTTCATTAAAACATTCTTACATGCAGAGTTAAACATGCACTTTGAACACTAGCAGCAGATTGCCAGTTAACTCCCTAGTGATCAGCAGCTTTAATATAGTGTTCTAATGAACAACTAGAGTGCTGACATTCTGAATTTAAGCCAAAAGTGTGGCACTTCTGAAGGCAATCTGGATAGAATGGAAGTAGTAAACTGAAACCATTTTCTACTGAGCATACTGCAGTGAATGACAAAATTGAGATTTTCCTAGCATTGGTGTCAGGCTAGATTTTATTAAAGACACGGAGACTAGTTATATCTTTTCTTGCTTTTATTAAACAGCAGCCAAGCAAGAACTATGTTTCCCAAACATGAAGAAAAGAAAACTACAGAATGACGTCTTAAAGGGCAGACCAATGAGATGTCGAGCGTACCCATAATTATGTTGACTGCGAACAACGAGTCCTCTTTTCTTGGTGCGATAAGTTAAACAGAGAGAACAGAAAATGATAACATAGGGCCAGATGTAGGTAATCCTGAAATACCGAGCCCTTAATAGCGAATTTTACCGATTCGTTATTAAGAACTCGGTATTCCAGATGTACGTAATGAATCGGTAAAAATTACCGATTCAGTAAAAATCGTTAATAAATAGCGATTCGGAATGAATCGGTAAAAAATAAATACCGATTTCCCATTACTGATTCATTATCACCGAATCCTTAATACCGATTCAGTAATTAGCGATTCGGTAATTTAAAAAATCGGTAATTGTCGAATCAGCCAATCCTGTGCATCCTCATTACCTCTCAAACAGGAAGTGGCCACACACATGCATCTGCACTGAACCTGGAGCTGATTGTGAGGCAGGGAGCAGAGCAGAGAAGCCAGGAGCAACTCAACTGAATTTTGCAAACAAAACTGAGCAAAATGGACAAGCAGGAGAGGGAGAAGGAGGCAGGTGAAAGAAAAAGGAAGCACAAATTCAGTGAGATGGAGCTGGAGGTCCTTATTGAGGATGTGACCAAGGACCACGAGAAATTATTTGGCAAACAGTCCCTGCACGTGCCTGAGTCACAGAAAAGGCAGATTTGGCTGGCAATTCAAGGAAAAATAAATGCCATCGGAGTCACCCAGCACTCCATTGAGAACCTAAAAAAAAAGATGGTATGATCTAAGGAAGTCTGCTAAGGCGAGGCTGGCAGAGAGGCAGACCACGCCAACCGTACAGGTGGAGGGAGGAACACAACACCTGCACCAACTGCCCTGGATCTCCTGGTCGAGTCCACCCTCCTGCCGGAGAGTGTGAGTGGGATTGGGGATGCTGACAGCTCAGCCAGAGCTGCCAACAAACAAGGTAAGATGCATTCACAGCATGCTGTGCCCCCCACTCCCTACCCCCAATCCCCAAAGAGGCATAGGGACTCCATTACATGTTTTACTTAAAACCTGCAATGTATTATGGGAAAGTAACACATGTCAGAACAGTCAGTCCACTGAGCCCAAAGGCATGTGACACCAATTAGCAATTAGCAAGCAGAGGACAGTCAGTGCGATTGGCAGGCATGACATTTATTACAATGCAAATGCTGCCAGATAAGTGAGCAAATGTACATTCTGTCTTCACAGGCGAGCCATCTCGCAGGGCAGCAGAGGGGAGCAAAGCAAAGGCACACAGGACAGAGAGGAGACAAGAGGAGGAGGTCCACTCACCTGCAGGGCAGGCCCACCACCACCACTGCCACCATCACCACCACCATCACCACCACCATCACCATCACCACCGCCACCATCAACGCCACCAGCACCGAGAGGCAGGAGGCATTCAGTGGCCACCCTCCAGCAGATGGAGGTGTCCGAGGAGGACAGCACAGGAGGACAACAGTCCACGGTGGCTGAGGTTGCCAATGGTCCCCATATAAAGGCATTGTAGTGAATGGCAGGTTTTGGGGGGGCCCAAAAAGGAGAACATATAAACGGTGATAACAGATTTTAGTTACAAAATATATAATTTGCTGATGGTACCATACTAATTTTAAAAATAGTGGGGTGTTCTAAGGTTCTAACATTATGAAAAAGCCTTCTGCTGGGATTTCATGAATCATGTTTGAGAGAAAACTGTTTTCTCATGATTTTTCCACAGAGGTTATGGAAGGTAGACCAGAAGGTAAAATGCAGAGCATATTGTCTGTAAATTCCCACTATCTTTCTCAGCCATATGAAAATGAAGTCTGACATTCTCAGTAAATCATGCACTTCCAACAGTTGATTCCCTTGTTTTCAACTGCGGCCTCCCAGAGTGTTCTAAAGTACAACTAGAGCGCTAACAGTGTACTTATGACAAAACTATGGCACACTTGAAGCCATGTTGATTGAATCAAACTGGTAGAACTTTAATAATTTAATTTAGTAAGGAACAAAATGAGGGGGTTCAGTTTGTCGTAGAAATTATGGTTAGTGCTGTAGAAAGAAAAATTAGGACACATTTTAAGTGAGTTCTCAAATATCTTCCTCTTCTATTTCATTAAAACATTCTTACATGCAGAGTGAAACATGCACTTTGAACACTAGCAGCAGATTGCCAGTTAACTCCCTAGTGATCAGCAGCTTTAATATAGTGTTCTAATGAACAACTAGAGTGCTAACATTCTGAATTTATGCCAAAAGTGTGGCACATCTGAAGGCAATCTGGATAGAATGGAAGTAGAAAACTGAAAGCATTTTCTTATGAGCATACTGCAGTGAATGACAAAATTGAGATTTTCCTAGCATTGGTGTCAGACAGACTAGATTTTATTAAAGACACAGAGACGAGTTATATCTTTTCTTGCTTTTATTAAACAGCAGCCAAGCAAGAACTACGTTTCCCAAACATGAAAAAAAGAAAACTACAGAATGACGTCATAAAGGCCAGACCAATGAGATGTCCAGTGCACCCATAATTATGTTGACTGCAAACAACGAGTCCTCTTTTCTTGGTGCGATAAGTTACACAGAAAGAACAGAAAATTATAACATAGGGCCAGATGTAGGTAATCCTGAAATACCGAGTCCTTAATAGGGAGTTTTACCGATTCGTTATTAAGAACTCGGTATTCCAGATGTACGTAATGAATCGGTAAAAATGACCGATTCGGTAAAAATCGTTAATAAATATCGATTCGGAATGAATCAGTAAAAAATAAATATCGATTCCCCATTACCAATTCGTTATCACCGAATCCTTAATACCGATTCGGTAATTAGCGATTCGGTACTTTAAAAAATCGGTAATTGTCGAATCAGCCAATCCTGTGCCTCCTCATTACCTCCCAAACAGGAAGTGGCCACACACATGCATCTGCACTGAACCTGGAGCTGATTGTGAGGCAGGGAGCAGAGCAGAGAAGCCAGGAGCAACTCAACTGAATTTTGCAAACCAAACTGAGCAAAATGGACAAGCAGGAGAGGGAGAAGGAGGCAGGTGAAAGAAAAAGGAAGCACAAATTCAGTTAGAGGGAGCTGCAGGTTCTTATTGAGGATGTGACCAAGGAGCACGAGAAATTATTTGGCAAACAGTCCCTGCACGTGCCTGAGTCACAGAAAAGGCAGATTTGGCTTGCAATTCAAGAAAAAATAAATGCCATCGGAGTCACCTAGCACTCCATTGAGGACCTAAAAAAAAGATGGCATGATCTGAGGAACAGCAAAACACGCAAGATGATGCACGGAATGTTGCACATTGGCAAAACATTCACCCCCAGTCACAAATCTGGGTTTAATCCATCGTTAATTTGCTCACCACGCCACCCCAGTTCAGACATGGCCATATGCAAATCAGTCTTGACCATGTGCCTCATGGGAACAGTCCAGCCCGAACTGCCAAGCCATGTCTTTCCTGGACCGGAATCAAGCATCCTAGGACCGGTTTCGGGGTATCACCCCTCTTCAGCCAGGATAGATTGACTCCAGTGGCGTAGTGAGCACGGGACCCACGTCTGGGCATACCCTTCCCACATAGGGCAAACAGCAAAACACGCAAGATGATGGACGGAATGTTGCACATAGGCAAAACATTCACCCCCAGTCACAGATCTGGGTTTAATCCATCGTTATTTTGCTCACCACGCCACCCCAGTTCAGACATGGCCATATGCAAATCAGTCTTGACCCTGTGCCTCATGGGAACAGTCCAGACCGAACTGCCAAGCCATGTCTTTCCTGGACCGGAATCAAGCATCCTAGGACCGGTTTCAGGGTATCACCCCTCTTCAGCCAGGATAGCTTGACTCCAGTGGCGTAGTGAGCACGGGACCCACGTCTGGGCATACCCTTCCCACATAGGGAGAACAGCAAAACATGCAAGATGATGGACGGAATGTTGCACATTGGCAAAACATTCACCCCCAGTCACAGATCTGGGTTTAATCCATCGTTATTTTGCTCACCACGCCACCCCAGTTCAGACATGGCCATATGCAAATCAGTCTTGACCCTGTGCCTCATGGGAACAGTCCAGCCCGAACTGCCAAGCCATGTCTTTCCTGGACCGGAATCAAGCATCCTAGGACCGGTTTCGGGGTATCACCCCTCTTCAGCCAGGATAGCTTGACTCCAGTGGCGTAGTGAGCACAGGACCCACGTCTGGGCATACCCTTCCCACATAGGGCGAACAGCAAAACACGCAAGATGATGGACGGAATGTTGCACATTGGCAAAACATTCACCCCCAGTCACAGATCTGGGTTTAATCCATCGTTAATTTGCTCACCACGCCACCCCAGTTTAGACATGGCCATATGCAAATCAGTCTTGACCCTGTGCCTCATGGGAACAGTCCAGCCCGAACTGCCAAGCCATGTCTTTTCTGGACCGGAATCAAGCATCCTAGGACCGGTTTCGGGGTATCACCCCTCTTCAGCCAGGATAGCTTGACTCCAGTGGCGTAGTGAGCACGGGACCCACGTCTGGGCATACCCTTCCCACATAGGGCAAAACAGCAAAACACGCAAGATGATGGACGGAATGTTGCACATTGGCAAAACATTCACCCCCAGTCACAGATCTGGGTTTAATCCATCGTTATTTTGCTCACCACGCCACCCCAGTTCAGACATGGCCATATGCAAATCAGTCTTGACCCTGTGCCTCATGGGAACAGTCCAGCCCGAACTGCCAAGCCATGTTTTTCCTGGACCAGAATCAAGCATCCTATGACCGGTTTCGGGGTATCACCCCTCTTCAGCCAGGATAGCTTGACTCCAGTGGCGTAGTGAGCACGGGACCCACGTCTGGGCATACCCTTCCCACATAGGGCGAACAGCAAAACACGCAAGATGATGGACGGAATGTTGCACATTGGCAAAACTTTCACCCCCAGTCACAGATCTGGGTTTAATCCATCGTTATTTTGCTCACCACGCCACCCCAGTTCAGACATGGCCATATGCAAATCAGTCTTGACCCTGTGCCTCATGGGAACAGTCCAGCCCGAACTGCCAAGCCATGTCTTTCCTGTCTTTACTGTTCCCATTAGGCACAGGGTCAAGACTGATTTGCATATGGCCATGTCTGAACTGGGGTGGCGTGGTGAGCAAAATAACGATGGATTAAACCCAGATCTGTGACTGGGGGTGAATGTTTTGCCATTGTGCAACATTCCGTCCATCATCTTGTGTGTTTTGCTGTTCACCCTATGTGGGAAGGGTATGCCCAGACGTGGGTCCTGTGCTCACTACGCCACTGGAATCAAGCTATTCTGGCTGATGACGGCTGATAGCCAGAAACCGGTCCTAGGATGCTTGATTCCGGTCCTATGAAGACATGGCTTGGCAGTTTGGGCTGGACTGTTCCCATGAGGCACAGGGTCAAGACTGATTTGCATATGGCCATGTCTGAACTGGGGTGGCGTGGTGAGCAAAATAACGATGGATTAAACCCAGATCTGTGACTGGGGGTGAATGTTTTGCCATTGTGCAACATTCCGTCCATCATCTTGTGTGTTTTGCTGTTCACCCTATGTGGGAAGGGTATGCCCAGACGTGGGTCCCTTGCTCACTACGCCACTGGAATCAAGCTATCCTGGCTGATGACGGCTGATAGCCAGAAACCGGTCATAGGATGCTTGATTCCGGTCCAAGGAAGACATGGCTTGGCAGTTTGGGCTGGACTGTTCCCATGAGGCACAGGGTCAAGGCTGATTTGCATATGGCCATGTCTGAACTGGGGTGGCGTGGTGAGCAAAATACCAATGGATTAAACCCAGATCTGTGACTGGGGGTGAATGTTTTGCCATTGTGCAACATTACGTCCATCATCTTGTGTGTTTTGATGATCTGAGGAAGTCAACTAAGGGGAGGCTGGCAGAGAGGCAGAAGCAGGCCAACCGTACAGGTGGAGGGAGGAACACAGCACCTGGAACCAACTGCCCTGGATCTCCTGGTCGAGTCCACCCGCCAGCCGGAGAGTGTGAGTGGGATTGGGGATGCAGACAGCTCAGCCAGAGCTGCCAACAAACAAGGTAAGATGCATTCACAGCATGCTGTGCCCCCCACTCCCTACCCCCAATCCCCAAAGAGGCATAGGGACTCCCACTCCAGTACATGTTTTACTTAAGACCTGCAATGCATTATGGGAGATGTAGTCAGAAGTAACACATGTCAGAACAGTCAGTCCACTGAACCTAAAGGCATGTGACACCAATTAGCAATTAGCAAGCAGAGGACAGTCAGTGTAAATGACAGGCATGACATTTATTACAATGCAAATGCAGCCAGACAAGTGAGCAAATGTACATTCTGTCTTCACAGGCGAGATATCTCGCAGGGCAGCAGAGGGGAGCAAAGGAAAGGCACCCAGGACAGAGAGGAGACAAGAGGAGGAGGTCCAGTCACCTGCAGGGCACACCACCCCACCACCACCACTGCCACCATCACCGCCACCATCACCACCACCACCACCACCATCACCATCACCACCGCCATCATCAACGCCACCAGCACCGAGAGGCAGGAGGCATTCAGTGGCCACCCTCCAGCAGATGGAGGTGTCCGAGGAGGACAGCACAGGAGGACAACAGTCCACGGTGGCTGAGGATGCCAACGGGGCGGGCTCACAGTCCCCCACAGAGCGCGCCCACACACGTTCCAGATGCCGCAGGGCAAGGGCAGCCAGTCCTCCTTCTCAGGGTGAAGATGAGAGTATGTTCGCTGGCCTTGAAGGGAACATGTTGAAGGTGCAGCGCCTGCAAGGAAAAGCAATTAGGTCAGTGCAGCGGCAGATGGCACAGATGAATGGCCACATGCAGTGTATTGAGAAGGGCATCTGTTCCATGACCACTACTGTGGCTGAGGGCATGAGGGAAGTGTCCGAGGCTGTGAGGCTGCTGTGCAGCAAATTAGATAAGGACCATTTGTCAAGGCGCAGGGAGAGGCAGAAACTTGACAATTACACCAAGGCGGTGAACCGCCTCTCCACTGCCACGTCACTGCTGTGCAGGTGCTCAGTGGCCATGCAGGAGGAGATGGCCCACTGCAGCCGTGATGTGGCAAGGGGGCTGGTCACAGTGACCAGTGCACTAGAAGTGCTACAAACTGACAAGGTAGCCACTACAGGTGATGGGGGTGAAAGTGAAAAGGCTAGTAGCCACAGTAGCATCACGCCCCCTCCCACAGAGTCCAGGAGGCGCAGCGAACGCCACAGCGCTGCCACAGGACAGACTGGCAGTGAGGACAGTGTGGCCAAGGAACGCAGCAGTGCAGCGCGTGGGCGCAGGAAGTAGAGCCAGCCTTAACATGGTTTTCCTCAAATGGGTGATGTAACCCATTTTTTGTATGGACACTGCATTTGATTTAGGCCTAACATGTGACGCACTTCAAGTTGTGGTGGTGTGCTATGATCATTAAACACCATCACTCACAGACAGTAACTGGCTATGTCTCCTTACTTACTCAGAAATAGTTGCTTGTTATCTCAGCCCGTCTGTGTCTCCCATCCGGTGCTGCTGACACACCTGCTGCGCTGTGCTCTGGCTGTGGACAGTCCTCATCCTCGTCCTCAGAGTCAGTTAGTTCCACTACTGTTCCTTTCTTTGTGGCAAGGTTATGCAGCATTGCACATGCTGCTATTATTTTGCAGCAGATGATGGGGCGGTACTGACGTGCACCTCCACTTTTGTGGAGGCAATGGAACCTGCTTTTTAGTAGTCCAAAGGTGCGCTCCACAACGTTGCGCGTGCTTTTATGTGCCACATTGTATCTCCTCTCAGTTGGGGTGGTAGGGTTGAGGTATGGAGTTAGGATAAATGACCGCACGGCATATGCGCTGTCACCTAAATGGGAAAGGAAGTGCCATTAATTGGAGTCACCAATACATTCATCCAAGGTATACATCAGGGTGTGTCACATTGATTTACCTAGCAGGTATCCTTCTCCAAATTCACCACCAGCAAGACGTGTGTATATCCCACTGTTCCTGAATATGTGGGAGTCATGGGTACTCCCTGGAAATTTGGCCACGATGTCAGTGATGATTTTGTCTGCATCACATATCACCTGCACGTTGATGGAATGTGTGGATTTGCGGTTGCGGTATATGTATTCTGTAGCAGCAGGTGGGCAAATTGGTATGTGGGTCCCATCAATGCACCCTATTACATGTGGGAACTGTGCCTTTTGATAGAAATCCAGCTTTGTCTTCTGCAGTTCCGTCTGTGTGCTGGGGAAGCGTATGTAGTGATGCATTCTCTGCATCATGGTATCCAAGAAGGAGTTGAAGAAACGGGAAAGGCAACTCTGTGACACACCACCTGCCACAGCTATCACACCCTGGTAACTTCCTGATGCAAGTAGGTGCAGACTACAGAGCACCTGCACATGTGTTGGTATGGCGTGCGCCCTTGGTGTCTGATGCCCCAGGAATGGGTGCAGGTCCCGTATCAGGTCTAGGATGGTTTGTGGGTGTAGCCTGTACCTCTCATGTATTTCTGCCTCAGTCATTTGGAACAGTGTGACACGCAGTCTGTAAACACGCTCCTCCCGTCTCCAGACCCTCAGTCCTGCAGCTCGCAAATGTAGCCGCCTTGCTATAACGTAGAGGGCCGCCATTGTGTTCACACTGTTGCATTTTGGGGCTGTTTTTATGCAGTGCACCTGATTACCACCTGCTTGGAGTCAGTGGTAATTACCAATTCTTAAATACAGATTTTTGGCAAACTCGGTATTACCGATTTTTGGTAAATTGCATTTGCGATTATTTACCGATTTATTAGTTACCGATTCGGTATTTTAGTGTTTTTGGTGTCTGCAAATCGCTAAATAAGGAATCGGTAACTGTTTTCCCATATTTTTACCGATTCCTTATTAGTGATGGCGTTTGGTAATACCTACATCGCACATGGGTAAATACCGGTCGGTAACGCTGAAATTTAACGAATTTCAGCAATACCGGACGGTATTTGGCCACCTACCTCTGGCCCATAGATAATAAAATAAATAAAATAACAGTAATGTCCAAAAACAGTCCCAAAAATATAGATTAGTTAGGTGGTGAAACATAGAGAGATACCCATGGATAAAATCCAGGGTCTGTAAATGAACAGATTATCCATCTCAATTAAGTGGAGGTATGGGAGGAAGGAGTAGGCATTGAGGAGGTATGATACTCGCCTCTGTGTCTTTAATAAAATCTAGACTTTCTGACACCAAGGCTGGGAGTTCAAAGCATTGCAATCACAGTATCTGAAACATGAGAAATTGGTTTACAATAAAGAGTTCTAAATGCATTAACACAAGACCGATCCACATATTTAAGAATATCATGCAAAGAAGCCCCAGCCCTAATGGCTCAAGAGGCCATGCCCCTCTGGCAGAATCAGCACCAAATGAAGAAATGTCAATCCCAGAAAGAGACATATTCCATTCAATCCAACGAGCTAAAGTAGGAGAAGATACAGGCTTATGAGGTTTTTGTAAGGAAATGAGTAACTGGGGAGAAGACGAAGATCTTAAATATGCAGTTTGAGACACGTCAGTCTTCAAACAGTTAGCAACACACAACTTAGATTGCGACGGAAAAAAGGGATAGAGAATAGAAGATAAATTAGTTTTAGAATGTCTGTAAACTTGAAAAGAGACACCAAGAGAGGAAAAACAGAAAGAAGACACATCCAGAGCTTTCACATCAGAAACACGCTTCAAAGAGATTGAGCAAAGAAGCATAGTAACTTTAGCAGAAAGTTGTTTAAGTGAGATCAAGACATTATCCGGCGAAGCAATCAAGAATTGAAGAACCAGGTTGACATCCCACATGGAATTGTCTCTGGGAGCAGGAGGTTTCGAATGACGTACCCCTTTCAACAGATGACAGACCAAAGGATGTTCATCAACAGGTCTCCCACCCACATGGAAATGTTCTGCAGAAACAGCTGATCTATATGTATTAATGGTAAGGTAAGTGTTGTAACTAATAGCTTAACCCGGATCCTGTGTCCCTTCCTCTACCCTGCTCATCCCTTCTTTCTCTCATCTTTTCCCCCCTTCCTTCTCTTTCCATTGGTATGTCCCTTCCAGTAGAATCTT
This sequence comes from Triturus cristatus, assembly GCF_964204655.1. Taxonomy (NCBI): domain Eukaryota; kingdom Metazoa; phylum Chordata; class Amphibia; order Caudata; family Salamandridae; genus Triturus; species Triturus cristatus. Next base: position 889,436,916 of record NC_140584.1, on the reverse strand, counting down.
GAAGTGAAGCTCACTGTGGAATATTGAGTGCGCTTCACTTGTCAGCTGGTGTCTGAGGATCTAAGCTCAATAAACGTCCTTCTCTTCCTCAACCTGTGTGATGGCGTTTATCTATCATTTTGGCGACTATTTTTTTGATGTGCTGGGGGCAGCCCTAGATCCTCTCCCCAGTTTCTACCACCAGCTGTCTACGTGTCTACCACCTAATTTTCTTTATTGAGTGGTACTCCTGTGAGGTGGAGAGCGCAGTTACTATGTGCCTGCTGAAAGAGGAACCCTTCTTCCGCGAGCAGCTCTAATTCTCTTCATGTCTCAGCTGCTCTTACTGTGTGACTACTAAAAGAAGATTTCTTCCTCTGTGAGCAGTTGTGCTTCTACTCTACTCTACTGCTGTGGTGAGTGCTAGGCGCTTTCTGGACAGCCTGCTGCGCTACATTCCACATTCCCCTCTCTCACTCAGCTGCGCTTAGACGGTGGGTAACCCATCAAATCCTTATTAGCTGGTGGCTGTCTAGGCAACACTACCCTGCGCTTTTACCTCTTCAGTTTTCTTGAGCGCTGTGTTCGCCGAGGGAGGGGATCATCAGAAATTCTGGCACATTGTCAGATATTTTGCCTGATCCTTTCTAATCCACCGGCAGTCCCTGCCGCTGGAAAACTATTGGCACAGTTTGCTTCCTGGTTCCCGCCCCTTCTACTCAGCTGTGGGAGGTCCTTTTCTCCTCAGCTGTTTTTGGATGACGCAGCACGCCGCTCCGCTCTATTCCCTCAGAGCGTCGAGTGTTGTGTTAAATTCTCCGAGGGATGGGCGGTCAGCATCGCTTTGCCTCTAATTTCCTCAACTGTTCCTGAGTGACACAGCACGCCTTACTGTTTCTCCCTCATTGCATCGGCGCTGCCTTAAATTCACAGAGGGAGGGGTACATTATTCTCCACAGCCTGCCAGCTATTTTTTATCGCTGACAGTCACAGCCTGCTATATGTACATTTTGCCACTCTGTTCTTTCTTTTAGAGCCCTGGCACTGCATTGTATTCCACAGAGGGAGGGGCTGCCATCAGTCACTACAGCCTACCAGCAAATTTCTTCGCTGACAGGCACAGCTTGCTAATTATTCTCTCAGCGTGCACTACAGATAAATTACACAGTAATTTCCTTCAGCTGTTTGTCACGTTTAGCAAGTTTGGTCTACCGTTAATCTCCACAGCCTGCCAGCATTTACATCACTGACAGGCACAGCTTGTCATTGGTATTCCAGAGTGCACTATCATTAATTATCCAATTTGTCTTCACATTTTGCTCTTAAGGAAGCTACTGTTGTACTCGCATTTTCTGTGCTGCCTTCCTTCATAAGTGTTTTTTCTTCCCTGAAATAGCGCAATTTATTGTTTCTGATGATCTCTCAGTCAAGGTCCAAATATTCCCAAGGTCTGCCTCTCTGACTATGATGGGCACAGCTCCCTGAACTTTATCATACTCTTTCCTTTTAATACCACTGCTTATTGGTACTTTCACTGTTATTTATTCATATACCATTACTTTTGTCAAACCTTTAGTTACAATTGCGTTATTGTAGCTGTGGGTATATTTATGTCCTGCTAGCTCTTCCGACATTTTTACATTCGTACCTCTTCTCTCACTTTTCTTTGTTTTTCCTCTGAATTCTTTCTATTTTCACCTTTCCTTGCACTCCTTTACCTTCTCTTTTCCTTCCTTACCTCTCTCAATTGACACTCCTCCTTCCCTATGGCAGCATTTATGATGTCTCAACCTCCCTCTTTCTTAATGAAGCAGGGGAACCTCTTGTACCATGGTTTTCGTCTTTATGTAACGACATATCTTTTTGCATAACTTAGGAAAACATGCAAGAGATTTTCGATGATCTTCCAGATTCTATAATTGAAAATGAAGATGTTAATGATGATGCGCATGGTTATGTACAGCATGATGTTTATCAAAACACTCCTAAGAAACTAGAAGCGCAATTTGAGGAAAAGATTAATGTTGTTCTAGAACGGCACAAATTCTTTTCACACCTGCATGGAAAAAATGAAAGTGTGTAATTATATTGCTGTATAGAGGAGGTTAGAATCAACTTGTGATTTTGGTACTTTGACCGAATCTCTTATCAGTGATCAACTGGTTAGATGTATCAGTGATAAAAAGATACAAGAGAAACTATTAGCTGATATCCCAGATTTAAAACATGCTATTGATATTGCAAAAAGTATTGAACATACTGCATTTTGCATGAGTGAGATGAAAGACGCAGTTGATGTCATGCAAGTGATGGACAACGGAGTATATAAAATGTCTGCAAAAGATGATAGGAACAGATCATCATCATCTACTGAGGGAGTGAAACAAAAAACAGAAGGCATCAAATTTAAGTGCTACAGATGTGGTAATCCCAACCATTTAGCCATTTAGCCATTAACGTTAAATGCCCTGCCAGTAGAGTTACATGCAGAAAATGCAATAAGAGAGGACACTTTGCGAAGGTCTGCAAGGAAATTAGGAGAAATATTACCCATATGGTCAGCAATAAACCTGTTCCAAGTGAGGATTTTGTTTTTCAAGTAGCAAACAACATGGATTCTTCTAGCAACAACTTCACGAAATGTGAGATCATGCTAGACGATGTTCCGTACATTGTGTTTGCTGACTCATGTTCCCCATATACTCTCATCAATGAATCCAAGTTTCAAGAAGACTCGGGGAACAAAGATTATACACTATTTCCTCCTGATATCAAACCGGGAGGATACAACCATGATCCTATACCTCTTGTGGGCATGCTTCTAATGCACATCGATTTCAAGGACAGATCCACTTGGGAAAGGTTTACATCACGAAAAATGGTTAAAACATATTAGGGTGGAAACACCAAAAAGACTTGGGGATCAGGCTGGATCCAAATGCTCCTGAACCAGTATATCTTGTGGAGAGATATAATGTAGGAAAATAAATATGCGAGCAATTTACCGAAGTATTTTCCGATAAGTTAGGTCTGTTGAAGGATTTCCTACACAAAATCAAGCTAAGTGCCCTCTATCTTGGCCTCTTCGGCCAAATCCAAAATCCTGGTGAGAGGACCTACCAAATCCAAAAATCCATCCTGGCAATTAGACCAAGCTCTATCCCCCCTTTTTCTAGGATCCTTGATGAATTTAGAAAAGAATATAAGCTTATTAGTGTCAATAATGGGAGTATTTGTAATATTATTAGGGAGGGAAGGGCGGGGACATTCGGATTTTAATTTATTCCTTGTGGTTTATTACGAGCATTTCACAAATAAAAAGAAACATACTCCGCCACATGATTGGCAGGGAACCATGCGGTGGAATTGGGGTGGTGAATAAGAGGAGGATTAAACATAGGTTCACCAAGTTGGTCTAACAGCTCTTGAGACTCACCACCGTCAACAGGAGAAATTCTGCACCTTTCCTCCAGAGGCCAAAACATGTAATGGTCATTAGACCCATCCAAATTGTCTGAGTGATCCACAAAACCATGCTCATCATCGGTGTCCCTCAAATGGAAAATATTGAGGGGGAAGTGGGGGAGCTCTCGGGTTGATGGACCAATTATAATTCAAATTCCTTTAGAGGAGCTAGAGGGGCCAGGGCGTTTTTTAGTTTGTTGAGAAGAAGCAAACATTTTTGTCAAAGAAGCTTCTAAATTCTTAAAACAATCTAACTTAGAGATATAAACTGCTTGCTGAACAGAGTCTTTAATAAAAGATTTTTAATTGTCTTTGAATTGTTGAGAATCCTCTTCTTCAGACATAATGCCAAACTTGCAGTGTCTGAAAAAAAAAAAAGAAAATCTCAGCAAATAAGAGCTTTATACTGCAAGAGGAAAAAAGGAAGCGTGAGAAGGAAAGGACAAAAGTAAGCATAATGTTACTTACATAGAAAAACGTGGAAACCACACCCAGAGGGCGGAGCTAAATGAAAATTGCCACACGAGGAATCAATAAGCCAGATGTTAATTAAAAACTTCCAGGGAAGCGAGACAGATGACACCGCTGAGGAGAAATTTCATGTGCATCAGAGCGCAGCACAGGAGCGGCTGGACAACTTCTAACAGGCGTTAGAACTAAGATGTGAGCTGCTGGGGAAACAGCTGGTAAACAACGGCATGAGTGGTAAGACTGTTAAAATTAGAAACGGAAGACCGCTGGAAGGAAATGCACATGCGCGCGATGCGCATAAAGGGAAACAGTGTAAATTAAATTTGAAACGGTTAAACTAGACAAAAAATAGCCCTTTAGTTAATGGCAATAAAAGAAATAAACATGTTAAAAGGCAGCGAACTGGCGCATGACACGCATGCATAAGGAATCACTGAAAAAATCAGAAAAAGTAAATATACAGAGTCATGAATGAAAGGAAAATAAAAAGAATTAATAAAGGTACTTATCTTCACTACGAGCAGCAAGAAAAGAGGACTTTTTGTTCGCAGTTGACATAATTATGGGTTCAGTCGACATCTTATTGGTCTTTCCTTTATGATGTAGTTCGGTAGTTTTCTTTTCTTCATGTTTAGGAAACGCAGTTCTTGCTTGGCTGCTGTTTAATAAAAGCAAGAAAAGACTGCATAATAGAAGTCTCTGTGTCTTCTAAGAAAATTAGGGAGCTACTTAACAGATAGGTGTCCCAAGATGGCTATTAGAGAAAAAAAGAGCCCAAATGTAGCAAAAATATCACCCATCTGTAGCCCAAGAATAGCCCAATGTCACAAATGTGCAAAGCAGTTCTTTTTTTGTTTTTTTGCAATATTATATTGCGCAAACTTGGCCCGGATGTATTGGAGTGCATTACATGAGCATCATTACTCAAAAACACATTCATTTTGTTTTTAGGCATGGGAAGATTGAGTGATTTGTCCAGAATCAAAGGATGTTGAGCTGACGCCTAAACTCGAAGCTACTTCCCCAGTTGCAAAGTCTGCAGCTCTGGCCGTAATGCCACATTCTCTCCCTTTAGTTAAAGTGCTTTGTCGCAATTTGAGAATTTAGAAAATATTTCCTCATTTTAGTTGTTTAGAGCATTAACTATAATTTCTCTGGGAATAAGAGCCTTTCATGGAGGAGGGTCCAGAGGCAATAAGTTGACCACGCTGGGCAGGCGGGAGGTGCAGTAGCAGCACAACAGACCATGGAGAGCAGAAGAAAGGGGGTCAAGGGCAGCAGACCAACCACACAGTACAGGCAAAAGAGGCTGTGGCAACATGAAAGACCACTGAGGGCAGAAGGAAGAGGCAGTGGCAGTACAACCATACATGCCAACAGACCTGATTCAGGCAGGAGACTCCTGATGTTTTTAAGCCCAAAAGGGCTTCATTTTATCTATCTCCTGCCTACAAACTCCTCTTTTTGCCAAGACATAAATATGTATACCATCAATAAATGAAAATAAAAAGATATTCTTTATCAGTCAGTACAGATGTGCATATTAGTTGGTGATGGTCAATTAGTTATTCTGGTTCTAGACCATATATGTGACAAAAATGTGTAACCAGCACTGGGCTGGTTACATGTGAACATGTGTGCATGGAGGCAGGCTACACTTGAGAGACTACAGTTGTGCGCAGTTTTTAGCTACACAAAGGTAGCCTGTCAGTTTTGACAGGCCTAAACATTCCTTCTAAATATTAATGTCACCTCTATGTAGGCCTTATTGCCTATAAATGCAGGGTGCAGTTATTGTAAAGTGGGATATGTAGGCCTTAATGGTGAGCATTTCACTACTGTCAAATAGCCCCAAATATGATTTTCACTGTAGCAAGACTGGCTGCTGCCAACCCAGAAGAAATTTGAAAACTGTCCCTAAGTTTCTGGAGTTATAAAATCTATACCCCAAGGTTGTTTAGCCTTCATTTGCAGGCATTCTTATGGTTAGAACCTGTGTTCTACAAGCTCGGACAGTAGGGACACCTAGTGGTCAGTTCTAAGTATGTGTTCAAAGTGGCCTAAATGTGTTCAAGACAGACCCAGACCCATGTTATGCTGATTTTCAATGTTTTATTAACAGTATATAGCTGACAGTGTGTTTTGATAAACATTGCAACAAGTCATATTGAGCTTAATGACTGCATTTAATGAATGAATGAATGAAATAGTTTTATAGAGCGCGCATTACTCAAGGGTGTCTTAGCATGCTGAATGATTTCAATGAACAAATGGTGCTTTTTAGCATGTAATGCGGTGACCCCTTGAAAAAACCAAAAGGCTTGTCTTATATTTTGATGTGCTGATCTTGTGACAAAGCAAATAGGCTTACCTTATATTTTGATGTGGAGACCCCTTGACAAAACCAATAGGCTTGCCTCATATATTTAAGTCATGACCTTTAACAAAGCAAATAAGCTTGCTCTATTTGAAGTGACACCCCCTATATCGTGATGTTCTACCTGGTATAGGTGGGGGTACTTTGAATTTGGGGGGCAATGCACCATTAGGGGTCGAATGTGATTTCAGAATGTCACCAGAGGTAATTCCATCTGCCGATATTTGTAAATTAATGTGTTGCAGGCAGATAGTAGTGTGTGTATTATAACTGTACTTTTCCTTTTTCAAAGAAACAACACTGACTGGACAATCATTTTTTGAGTGTTATTAATGCATGCTAGTGAATGGTGATTACTAGCGAGTATCAACCTATCCTGAGAAGGCCTTGGACTGCTCTGCTTCGCTGTCCTGAGATAGTCAAACAATGGGGTGCCTGGTTCCCAGAATGGAGACAATTTTGGAATGTATTACATTTTCTATTTTGTATTTTTTTTAATCTGAATCAAGGTTCATTCGTGAAGCATAGCGGGGCTTTCTGTTTTTGGTGTATTAACTGAGTGTTAACCAATCTTATGAGCAGTGCCTCTGCATGACATTTCGGTGGGTCAAGGGGATCTTGGGAAATGTAGTGTTAGTTTTCAAATGACATGAGGTTCGTAATTCCCTATTTGTGTAGGGAATGTTGGTGTTTGTAGTCAGGAGTTTTTCACAGATCTAAAATGTTTAACGATACTGCTGATTTCTGAAACTTTTGGGTGTAATAATTGAACATTAATCAATCATGTGTGCAGCACCTATGTATGATAAATTAGTAGCTCTAAGGAATCTTGAGAAATGTAATATTAGTTTTGAACGACTTGAGATTTTGGGTACCCTTTTTGTGCAGGGCATGTTGATATTTGTTGTCAGATGTTTTTCACAAGTCTATGATGTTTTAAAAAATACTGCTGATTTCCGATAATTTATAAATATAGTCCACTTTAAATTGGAGACTGAAGGCTGGTTTTCTATGAAGTGTTTTACCAAAGGGAATGTCATGCTGTTACATCTCATTCTGGACTTGTGTTGGCCTAAGTGCTTTTTGATTTCTTGGTTAGTCTTTCCCACATATGCTTTGTAACATGGGTACAGAATGCAATGCACACCGTTTTGGTATTGCAGTTGGCGAATTAAGAGTGCTTTGTGATAGTGTTATTGTATGTAAATTATTTGCCTTCAATGGTACTGCTACACATGTACAATTTCCACATCTGTGGTGGCCTTTTACCGATAGCAGGCCAAACATGTTTCTTTCTTAAATTAAATGATGAGCAAATAGAGGTTGGTTTTTAAGTTGGTTGAAGTAGGAAATTAAATATCAATGTTTTCTGATGACTTTTTTCAACTAGTTGGTGTTAATATTAAATGTTGTAACACAAACCATCCTGTCCAATGTTTGTTTTGTTTTTGATTACAGAAGGCACTCGCTTGGTGTGTGCCAGGCCCTCTTAATTGCTCATTTTAGAAGTTTATGGGGATATTGTCTCTCCCTTATTTAAGCACAGAAATTGTGCTATTTGTGATTTGGTGTAAATCCTTTCAGTAGTTTCAGAGATATTTAAGTTTAAAAAATATAGATATCTAGTAGCTCAAACACCTACTGAAATGCTTCTGAAATTTGATTGGCTGCCAACACTTCAAACAGGAAGTGTTGGCAGCCATTTTGGGACCAATATACATGATACCACCCCATTTAAAGGCATTGTAGTGAATGGCAGGTTTTGAGGGTCACAAAAAGGAGAACATATAAACGGTGATAACAGATTTTAGTTACAAAATATATAATTTGTTGATGGTACCATACTAATTTTAAAAATAGTGGAGTGTTCTAAGGTTCTAACATTTTGAAAAAGCCTTCTGCTGGGATTTCATGAATCATGTTTGAGAGAAAACTGTTTTCTCATGATTTTTCCAAAGAGGTTATGGAAGGTAGTCTAGAAGCTAAAATGCAGAGCATATTGTCTGTAAATTCACACTATCTTTCTCAGCCATATGAAAATGAAGTCTGACATTCTCAGTAAATCATGCACTTCCAACAGTTGATTCCCTTGTTTTCAACTGCGGCCTCCCAGAGTGTTCGAAAGTACAATTAGAGCGCTAACAGTGTACTTATGACTAAACTATGGCACACTTGAAGCCATGTTGATTGAATCAAACTGGTAGAACTTTAATAATTTAATTAAGTAAGGAACAAAATGAGGGTGTTCAGTTTGTCGTACAAATTATGGTTAGTGCTGTAGAAAGAAAAATTAGGACACATTTTAAGTGAGTTCTCAAATATCTTCCTCTTCTATTTCATTAAAACATTCTTACATGCAGAGTGAAACATGCACTTTGAACACTAGCAGCAGATTGCCAGTTAACTCCCTAGTGATCAGCAGCTTTAATATAGTGTTCTAATGACCAAATAGAGTGCTAACATTCTGAATTTAAGCCAAAAGTGTGGCACTTCTGAAGGCAATCTGGATAGAATGGAAGTAGTAAACTGAAACCATTTTCTACTGAGCATACTGCAGTGAATGACAAAATTGAGATTTTCCTAGCATTGGTGTCAGGCTAGATTGTATTAAAGACACGGAGACGAGTTATATCTTTTCTTGCTTTTATTAAACAGCAGCCAAGCAAGAACTATGTTTCCCAAACATGAAGAAAAGAAAACTACAGAATGACGTCATAAAGGGCAGACAAATGAGATGTCGAGTGTACCCATAATTATGTTGACTGCGAACAACGAGTCCTCTTTTCTTGGTGCGATAAGTTAAACAGAGAGAACAGAAAATGATAACATAGGGCCAGATGTAGGTAATCCTGAAATACCAAGCCCTTAATAGCGAATTTTACTGATTCGTTATTAAGAACTCTGTATTCCAGATGTACGTAATGAATCGGTAAAAATTACCGATTCAGTAAAAATCGTTAATAAATAGCGATTCGGAATGAATCGGTAAAAAATAAATACCAATTTCCCATTACCGATTCATTATCACCGAATCCTTAATATCGATTCAGTAATTAGCGATTCGGTAATTAAAAAAATTGGTAATTGTCGAATCAGCCAATCCTGTGCATCCTCATTACCTCTCAAACAGGAAGTGGCCACACACATGCATCTGCACTGAACCTGGAGCTGATTGTGAGGCAGGGAGCAGAGCCGAGAAGTCAGGAGCAACTCAATTGAATTTTGCAAACAAAACTGAGCAAAATGGACAAGCAGGAGAGGGAGAAGGAGGCAGGTGAAAGAAAAAGGAAGCACAAATTCAGTGAGAGGGAGCTGGAGGTCCTTATTGAGGATGTGACCAAGGACCACGAGAAATTATTTGGCAAACAGTCCCTGCACGTGCCTGAGTCACAGAAAAGGCAGATTTGGCTTGCAATTCAAGAAAAAATAAATGCCATCGGAGTCACCCAGCACTCCATTGAGAACCTAAAAAAAAGATGGTATGATCTAAGGAAGTCTGCTAAGGCGAGGCTGGCAGAGAGGCAGACCATGCCAACCGTACAGGTGGAGGGAGGAACACAGCACCTGCACCAACTGCCCTGGATCTCCTGGTCGAGTCCACCCTCCTGCCGGAGAGTGTGAGTGGGATTGGGGATACTGACAGCTCAGCCAGAGCTGCCAACAAACAAGGTAAGATGCATTCACAGCATGCTGTGCCCCCCACTCCCTACCCCCAATCCCCAAAGAGGCATAGGGACTCCAGTACATGTTTTACTTAAAACCTGCAATGCATTATGGGAAAGTAACACATGTCAGAACAGTCAGTCCACTGAGCCCAAAGGCATGTGACACCAATTAGCAATTAGCAAGCAGAGGACAGTCAGTGTGATTGGCAGGCATGACATTTATTACAATGCAAATGCTGCCAGATAAGTGAGCAAATGTACATTCTGTCTTCACAGGCGAGCCATCTCGCAGGGCAGCAGAGGGGAGCAAAGGAAAGGCACCCAGGACAGAGAGGAGACAAGAGGAGGAGGTCCAGTCACCTGCAGGGCTCACCACCCGACCACCACCACTGCCACCATCACCACCACCATCACCACCACCACCGCCACCATCAACGCCACCAGCACCGAGAGGCAGGAGGCATTCAGTGGCCACCCTCCAGCAGATGGAGGTGTCCGAGGAGGACAGCACAGGAGGACAACAGTCCACGGTGGCTGAGGATGCCAATGGGGCGGGCTCACAGTCCCCCACAGAGCGCGCCCACACACATTCCAGACGCTGCAGGGCAAGGGCAAGCCAGTCCTCCTTCTCAGGCTGAAGATGAGAGTGTGTTCGCTGGCCTTGAAGGGAACATGTCGAAGGTTCGCGCCTGCAAGGAAAAGCAATTAGGTCAGTGCAGCGGCAGATGGCACAGATGAATGGCCACATGCAGCGTATTGAGAAGGGCATCTGTTCCATGAACACTACTGTGGCTGGGGGCATGAGGGACGTGTCCGAGGCTGTGAGGCTGCTGTGCAGCAAATTAGATGAGGACCGTTTGTCAAGGCGCAGTGACAGGCAGAAACTTGACAATTACACCAAGGCAGTGAACCGCCTCTCCACTGCCACCTCTCTGCTGTGCAGGCGCTCAGTGGCCATGCAGGAGGAGATGGCCCACTGCAGCCGTGATGTGGCAAGGGGGCTGGTCACAGTGACCAGTGCACTAGAAGTGCTACAAACTGACTAGGTAGCCACTACAGGTGATAGGGGTGAAAGTGAAAAGGCTACTAGCCGCAGTAGCATCACGCCCCCTCCCACAGGGTCCAGGAGGTGCAGCGAACACCACAGCGCTGCCACAGGACAGACTGGCAGTGAGGACAGTGTGGCCAAGGAACGCAGCAGTGCAGCGCGTGGGTGCAGGAAGTAGAGCCAGCCTTAACATGGTTTTCCTCAAATGGGTGATGTAACCCATTTTTTGTATGGACACTGCATTTGATTTAGGCCTAACATGTGACACACTTCAAGTTGTGGTGGTGTGCTATGATCATTAAACACCATCACTCACATACAGTAACTGGCTATGTCTCCTTACTTACTCAGAAATAGTTGCGTGTTATCTCAGCCCGTCTGTGTCTCCCATCCGGTGCTGCTGCCTCACCTGCTGCGCTGTGCTCTGGCTGTGGACAGTCCTCACCCTCGTCCTCAGAGTCAGTTAGTTCTACTGCTGTTCCTTTCTTTGTGGCAAGGTTATGCAGCATTGCACATGTTGCTATTTTTTACAGCACATGATGGGGCGGTACTGACGTGCACCTCCACTTTTGTGGAGGCAACGGAACCTGCTTTTTAGTAGTCCAAAGGTGCGCTCCACAACTTTGCAGGTGCTTTTATGTGCCACATTGTATCTCCTCTCACTTGGGGTGGAAGGGTTGAGGTATGGAGTTAGGATAAATGACCGCACGGCATATGCGCTGTCACCTAAATGGGAAAGGAAGTGCCATTAATTACAGTCACCAATACATTCATCCAAGGTATACATCAGGGTGTGTCACATTGATTTACCTAGCAGGTATCCTTCTCCAAATTCACCACCAGCCAGACATGAGTAGATCCCACTGTTCCTGAATATGTAGGAGTCATGGGTACTCCCTGGAAATTTGGCCACGATGTCAGTGATGATGTTGTCTGCATCACATATCACCTGCCAATTGATGGAATGCGTGGATTTGCTTTTGCGGTATATGTATTCTGTAGCAGCAGGTGGGCAGATTGGTATGTGGGTCCCATCAATGCACCAATGCATGTGGGAACTGTGCCTTTTGGTAGAAATCCAGTTTTGTCATCTGCAGTTCCGCCTGTGTGCTGGGGAAGCGTATGTAGTGATGCACTCTCTGCATCATGGCATCCAAGAAGGAGTTTAAGAAACGGGAAAGGCAGCTCTGTGACACACCACCTGCCACAGCTATCACACCCTGGTAATTTCCTGATGCAAGTAGGTGCAGGCTACAGAGCACCTGCACATGTATTGGTATGGCATGCACTCTTGGTGTCTGATGCTCCAGGAATGGGTACAGGTCCCATATCAGGTCTAGGATGGTTTGTACCTCTCATGTATTTCTGCCTCAGTCATTTGGAACAGTGTGACACACAGTCTGTACACACGCTCCTCCCATCTCCAGACCCTCAGTCCTGCTGCACGCAAACGTAGCCGTCTTGCTATAACGTAGAGGGCCGCCATTGTGTTCACACTGTTGAATTTTGGGGCTGTTTTTATGCAGTGCACCTGATTGCAACCTGCTTGGAGTCAGTGGTAATTACCGATTCTTAAATACCGATTTTTGGCAAATTCGGTATTACCGATTTTTGGTACATCGCATTTGCGATTATTTACCGATTTCTTATTTACCGATTCGGTATTTTTGTGTTTCGGTGTCTGCCAATCGCTAAATAAGGAATCGGTAACTGTTTTCCCATATTTTTACCGATTCCTTATTAGTGATGGCGTTTGGTAATACCTACATCGCATATGGGTAAATACCGGTCGGTAACGCAGAAATTTAACGAATTTCGGCGTTACCGACTGGTATTTAGCCACCTACATCTGGCCCATAGCAGTAACATAACAATAATGTCCAAAAACAGTCCCAAAAATATGGATTAGTTATGTGGTGACACATAGAGAGATACCCATGGATAAAATCCAGGGTCTGTAAATGAACAGAGTATCCATCTCAATCAAGTGGAGGTACGGGAGGAAGGAGTAGGCATTGAGGAGGTATAATACTCATCTATGTGTCTTTAATAAAATCTAGACTTTCTGACACCAAGGCTATGAGTTCAAAGCATTGCAATCACAGTATCTGAAACATGAGAAATTGGTTTACAATAAATAGTTCTAAATGCATTAACATGAGACTGATCCACATATTTAAGAATATCATGCAAAGAAGCCCCAGCCCAAATGGCTCAAGAGGCCATGGTCCCTCTGGCAGAATCGGCAACAAAAGAAGAAATGTCAATCCCAGAAAGAGACATATTCCATTCAATCCAACGAGCTGAAGTAGGAGAAGATACAGGCTTATGAGGTTTTTGTAAGAAAATGAGTAACTGGGGAGAAGACGAAGATCTTAAATACGCAGTTCGAGACACGTCAGTCTTCAAACAGTTAGCAACATACAACTTAGATTGCGAAGGAAAAAAGGGATAGAGAATAGAAGATAAATTAGTTTTAGTATGTCTGTAAACTTGAAAAGAGACACCAAGAGAGGAAAAACAGAAAGAAGACACATCCAGAGCTTTCACATCAGAAACACGCTTCAAAGAGATTGAGCAAAGAAGCATAGTAACTTTAGCAGAAATTTGTTTAAGTGAGATCAAGACATTATCCGGCGAAGCAATCAAGAATTGAAGAACCAGGCTGACATCCCACATGGAATTGTCTCTGGGAGCAGGAGGTTTCGCATGACGTACCCCTTTCAACAGATGACAGACCAAAGGATGTTCATCAACAGGTCTCCCACCCACATGGAAATGTTCTGCAGAAACAGCGGATCTATATGTATTAATGGTACGGTAAGTGTTGTAACTAATAGCTTAACCGGTTCCTGTGTCTCTTCCTCTACCCTGCTCATCCCTTCTTTCTCTCATCTTTTTCCCCCCCTTCCTCCTCTTCCCATTGGTATGTCCCTTCCAGTAGAATCTTGAAGTGAAGCTCACTGTGGAATGTTGAGTGCGCTTCACTTGTCAGCTGGTGCCTGAGGATCTAAGCTCAATAAACATCCTTCTCTTCCTCGAACCTGTGTGATGGCGTTAAACATTTTGGCGACAATTTCTGCTGTGCTGGGGGCAGCCCTAGATCCTCTCCCCATTTTCTACCACCAGCTGTCTACGTGTCTACCACCTGTTTATTGAGTGGTACTCCTGTTAGGTGGAGAGCGCTGTTACTATGTGCCTGCTGAAAGAGGAATCCTTCTTCCGCGAGCAGCTTTAATTCTCTTCATTTCTCAGCTGCTGTTACTCTGTGACTACTAAAAGAAGATTTCTTCCTCTGTGAGCAGTTTTGCTTCTACTCTACTCTACTGCTGTGGTGAGTGCTAGGCGCTTTCTGGACAGCCTGCTGCGCTACATTCCACATTCCCCTCTCTCACTCAGCTGCGCTTAGACGGTGGGTAACCCATCAAATCCTTATTAGCTGGTGGTTTTCTTGAGCGCTGTGTTCGCCGAGGGAGGGGATCATCAGAAATTCTGGCACATTGTCAGATATTTTGCCTGATCCTTTCTAATCCACCGGCAGTCCCTGCCGCTGGAAAACTATTGGCACAGTTTGCTTCCTGGTTCCCGCTCCTTCTCCTCAGCTGTGGGAGGTCCTTTTCTCCTCAGCTGTCTTTGGATGACGCAGTACGCCTCTCCGCTCTATTCCCTCAGAGCGTTGAGTGTTGTGTTAATTTCACCAAGGGATGGGCAGTCAGCAGCGCTTTACCTCTAATTGCCTCAACTGTTCCTGAGTGACACAGCACGTCTTACTATTTCTCCCTCATTGCATCGGCGCTGCCTTAAATTTACAGAGGGAGGGGCTACATCATTCTCTACAGTCTGCCAGCTATTTTTTATCGTGACAGGCACAGCCTGCTATATGTACATTTTGCCATTCTGTTCTTTCTTTTAGAGCCCTGGCACTGCATTGTATTCCACAGAGGGAGGTGCTGCCATCAGTCACTACAGCCTGTCAGCAAATTTCTTCGCTGACAGGCACAGCGTGCACTACAGATAAATTACACAGCAATTTCCTTCAGCTGTTTGTCACGTTTAGCAAGTTTGGTCTACCGTTAATCTCCACAGCCTGCCAGCATTTACATCGCTGACAGGCACAGCTTGTCATTAGTACTCCAGAGTGCACTATCATTAATTATCCAATTTGTCTTCACATTTTGCTCTTAAGGAAACTACTGTTGTACTCGCATTTTCTGTGCTGCCTTCCTTCATAAGTGTTTTTTCATCACTGAAATAGCGCACTTTATTGTTTCTGAGGATCCCTCATGTCAAAGTCCAAATATTCCCAAGGTCTGCCTCTCTGACTATGATGGGCGCAGCTCCCTGAACTTTATCATACTCTTTCCTTTTAATACCACTGCTTATTGGTACTTTCACTGTTATTTATTCATATACCATTACTTTTGTCAAACCTTCAGTTACAATTGTGTTATTGTAGCTGTGGGTATATTTATGTCCTGCTAGCTCATCCCGCATTTTTACATTCGTACCTCTTCTCTCACTTTTCTTTGTTTTTCCTCTGAATTCTTCCTATTTTCACCTTTCCTTGCACTCCTTTACCTTCTCTTTTCCTTCCTTACTTCTCTCAATTGTCACTCCTCCTTCCCTATGGCAGCATTTATGATGTCTCAACCTCCTTCATTTCTTAATGAAGCAGGGGAACCTCTTGTACCATGGAAAAAAGAGGTGAACCTTTTGAAGTCTTATTTAATTGCTATAGGGGGTGATAGGTTTTCGTCTTTACGTAACAACATATCCTTCTGCATATCTTAGGAAAACATGCAAGAGATTTTCGATAATCTTCCAGATTCTATAATTGAGAATGAAGATGCTAATGATGATGCGCATGGCGATGTACAGCATGATGTTTATCAAAACACTCTTAAGAAACTAGAAGCGCAATTTGAGGAAAAGATTAATGTTGTTCTAGAATGGCACAAATTATTTTCACATTTGCATGGAAAAAATGAAAAAGTGTGTATAGAGGGGGTTAGAATCAACTTGTGATTTTGGTACTTTGACCAAATCTCTTATCAGTGATCAACTGGTTATATGTACCAGTGATAAAAAGATACAGGAGAAACTATTAGCTGATATCCCAGATTTAAAACATGCTATTGATATTGCAAAAAGTATTGAAGATACTGCATTTTGCATGAGTGAGATGAAAGACGCAGTTGATGTCAAGCAAGTGATGGACAACGGAGTATATAAAATGTCTGCAAAAGATGATAGGAACAGATCATCATCTACTGAGGGAGTGAAACAAAAAACAGAAGGTATCAAATTTAAGTGCTACAGATGTGGCAATCCCAACCATTTAGCCAATAACGTTAAATGCCCTGCCAGTAGTGTTACATGCAGAAAATGCAATAAGAGAGGACACTTTGCGAAGGTCTACAAGGAAATTAGGAGAAATATTACCCATATGGTCAGCAATAAACCTGTTCCAAGTGAGGATTTTGTTTTTCAAGTAGCAAACAATATGGATTCTTATAGCAACAACTACACAAAATGTGAGATCATGCTAGACGATGTTCCGTACATTGTGTTTGCTTTTGCTGACTCATGTTCCCCATATACTCTCATCAATGAATCCAAGTTTCAAGAAAACTCGGGGAACAAAGATTATACACTATTGCCTCCTGATATCAAACCGGGAGGATACAACCATGATCCTATACCTCTTGTGGGCATGCTTCTAATACACATCGATTTCAAGGACCGATCCACTTGGAAGAGGTTTATATCACGAAAAATGGTTAAAACATATTAGGGTGGAAACACCAAAAAGACTTGGGGATCAAGCTGGATCCAAATGCTCCTGAACCAGTATATCTTGTGGAGGTGATATAGGGCCATATGTAGGTAAATGCTATTTACCGATTCATAAATATCGAATTTTACCGATTCGGTATTTATGAATCGGTAAATAGTATGTAGGTAAACATTCGGTAATATGAATCGGTAAATAGTATGTAGGTAAACATTCAGTAATTATTACCGAATCGGTAATATTAGGTATTTATGAATCGGTATTTACCGATTCGGTAATAATGCATCCCTTCAAATTCATTCCTATGGGCCTGGAGGCCCATAGGAATGAATGGGAAGCCATTCACTATTACCGATTCGGTAAATACCGAATCGGTAATAGGGGGAGCATATTCATGGGTGGCAGGGTGTCACATTGACACCCTGTTGCACCCCTGAATCGTGCATGTGTGCACATGTGGCGCACATACATGCCCTAAGGGCATGTATGTCTGCCACATGGCACTTTTCAAAAAGCACAGAATTGCTTTTTAAAAGGTATTCGTTATTTACCATCAACTTGTAGTCGGTGGTAAATAACGAATCCAGAAAACAAAAAAGCACTCACTTGAGTGCCCCCTACATAGGATTTCAGGATTCGGTAATTTACCGAATCGGTATTGTACCGATTTCTTAACATTCCGATTCGGTAAATTACCGAATCCTGAAATCATGCCACCTACATCTCAATTGCCTAAATACCGGTCGGTAATGGGATATTTACCGATTTTCGGCCATTACCGACCGGTATTTAGGTACCTACATATGGCCCAGGTCTGTTGAAGGATTTACTACACAAAATCAAGCTAAGTGCCCTCTATTTTTGCCTCTTCGGCCAAATCCAAAATCCTGGTGAGAGGACCTACCAAATTCAAAAATCTATCTTGGCAATTAGACCTAGCTCTATTCCCCCTTTTTCTAGGATCCTTGCCGAATTTAGAAAAGAATATAAGCATATTAGTGTCAATAATGGGAGTATTTGTAATATTATTAGGGAGGGAAGGGCGGGGACAATGTGAGGTAATTGGGAAAATCAAGACCCCAGATT
The DNA here is from genome assembly GCF_964204655.1 of Triturus cristatus. NCBI lineage: Eukaryota > Metazoa > Chordata > Amphibia > Caudata > Salamandridae > Triturus > Triturus cristatus. Next base: position 889,419,031 of record NC_140584.1, on the reverse strand, counting down.
TTCTTTTTCAAAATCTACCTCTCTTACCAAGTTCAAAATATTGGCAAATAAGGTACAATGGATCACGGGGGGCAGGAGGAATGGGGTAGGGACTTGGGCTTGGATAAGAGAGGACAGGAGGAAGATAGGCAGAGGCACCAAAGTGACCTTACAAAGCAGGCGTCAGGGGTTGTCGCAGCATAATACACCACACAGGGCAAGTGGGATGGCAGTGCAGCATAGCAGACCATGCAAAGCAATAGGGAGGGGACAGGGCCATGCACATTGACAACAGAGAGCAGAGGGTAAAGAGGCAGCAGCAGCAAGTTGACCATACCGGATAGATAGGAGGGACAGTTGCAGCATAATGGACCGTGAAGGACAGGAGGGAGGGGAGAGGGGCACGACAAAGGACCAGGCGAAGCAGAAGGGACGGGATAAGGGTCTGCACATGGAAAACAGAGGGCGGGGACAAGAGAGCAGGGCAGAAGCAGTAAGTTCACCATGGAGGGCAGGAAGGATACACACTGGAAGCACAGCACACCGTGGAGGGCAACAGTGAGACTATAATGGCATACACACAGACATTGGAAGTAAGGTGGGGGTCAAGGGGCAGCAAACTGACTACACAGGGCAGGTGGAAGGGGATGTGGCAGCACAGAAGACCATGCCTGGCAAGCAGGAGGTTTAGTGGCAGCACAGTGGCCATGGTGGGCAAGAGGGATGGGACAGGGGCATGAACTAAAAGGACCTTGGAGGACAGAAGGGAGAAGTAGGGTCTGGGCACACATAAAAGAGGGAAGGTGATGGGGTTTCACAAAAGACCATGCAGGGCAGGCAGGAGGAGCAGTTGCAGCAAAACAGAACATGGAGGGCAGAAGGGAGTGGCAAAGAAATGGACCATGAAGGACAGAAGAGAGGGGGCAGGCAGGGTGGAGGTGGCAGGTACAGGTGGAAGCCATCAGACCATGCTAGGAAGGTGGAAGAGGCAGTGGCAGCTTAACAGAACAACAGTAGATAGGAGTGTGGCAGGACCATGGAATATGGTGGGCAGAAATGAGATAGCATGGGCATGCACACAGACATCAGAGGACAAGTGGAAGGAGAGTAGGAGCAGCAAGCTCAGCACAGAGGCTAGGCAGGAGGGCAATGATGAGGCATAGAATTGGGCAACAGAGCGCAGGAGGAGTGGGTAGGGACATCAAGGCTAATGGAGGGTGGTGGCAGCACATCAGACCATGCAGGGGAGGCGGGAGGTGGCCCATGCATGGACTTGGACAACAGAGGGTAGGAAGGAGGTGGATGTGCCAGCCAGCTAACTGTTTAGGGCAGGCAGGAAGGGCAATTGCAGAACAATAGCCACAAATGGCTGTGATGAGGGAGCAATTACCTTGCAGTTCAATAACCCATCCCACCTTAACTCCTAAAAATTCCCTTGACATCCCAAACCCTAACAAATCTCTATTGCAACCCAAAGACCCATACCCAACTTAAATTCTAAAAACATTCCATTGCCACTCAAAAACCCATACCCACGTTAAACCCCAAAAAATGTCTTTACCACCCTAACCCCCCCAAAAATCCCTTAACACCCAAAAACCCATACCCACCCCACCTTAAAAAAATCCTTTGCCATCCAAAAACCCATACCCACCCTAAACACATAAACCATCACTTGCCACCCAAAAAACTATACCCACCCTAAACCCTAATAAATACCTTACCACCCATAGACACCTAAAACTCTCAGAATTCCCTTCCACCCCAAAAACGCATACCCAATCTAAACCCCCAAAAATGCCTTACCACCCAAGAACACCCGCCCACCCTAAATGCTAAAATTTCCCTTGTCACCCAAAAACCCATACCCACCTGAAACCATAAAATGTCTCTTGCCCCCAAAAATCTACACCCACCCTAAACCTTAAAAATTCCCTTGCCACCCAAAACCCCATACCCACCCTAAACCCTAAAAAAACCATTGCCACCCAAAAACCCAAACTCACCCTTGCATTAGTTCTAACTGAGAGGGTGATAGCAATGACATGGGAGCTAAGTAAGGGTCCTTCATGCCCAAGGTGGATGAGCAAGGCTAAAACGTGGGCCAGAACCGAGTGTGTGGCCATATGAGGGGAGGATATTGGAGGAGTGAGAAAATATCCTATAGCAAATGTATGGAATGAAATGGTTTATTTTTAATGTTCTTTTTCCATAGCGTAACACAACAAAAGAAATAGACTGCCAGCATAGTAATGACAATCTGTGGATAGATACATGCAGTACAGCGACATTCAATCATCAAATTTATACAATGCGAATTCCAGGAGCAGAAGAATGTTAAACGAGGCGGGCATTTCATAGCGAGGGCATCTTGCATGGGTCTCGCATAGAACAGATAACGCAGCTCAGTGAATGGTTAAAAAGGAATCGATACCTATAAGTGTATAGACATTACACAATAGCAGTCAATATTCAGGCTGTAGGGTATTATAATTGGGGAGGGGGTCATGGATCTTGTCTGGTTCCTATAGGATGCTCCAGGAGATATGATTGGAGTGGGCCCCAAATATCTCGTGAACCTGACGAGGCTGGAAGGAGGTCAGCGTAAGCGTATGTTTGGTCTTGCCAAAGTATCATGTCCCCGATCCATTCCTTAAACTTGGGCGCTCTGCCTCAACCCCACCTTCTGGCCAGTAGAAGACTAAATGAGATAAATTTACGGTGTGCCACTGGTATCTGCTCTGTGTATCCGAGTAATGGTAGGAGAGGAGACGGCTGAAGTGTCGATAACGTCATAAGGTCTAACTCTGCAAACACTTGTTGCCAGTAGGTAAGGACCGAGCCACACTCCCAAGCAAGATGGAGAAAATCAGCATCTTCCGCCTTACATCTGTCACAACGGTTTGTCTCCCGCAACCCAAATTTTTGTAGGTTGACCGGGGTATAATAGATGCGATGTAAAAATTTGTAATGGGTGATGCGTAGCCGGCTACTAGAGGAGACTTGCTCAGTCTGTTTACAGCAGTACTCCCATTGTTGATCAGTGATATCCTGCCAATCTCAACAGACCACTTATTCCTATATATACTAAGTGAGAGGTGGTGGTCGTATGCAGTGTGTGATGCAATGGGGCAACTACCGGGGGTGCCTGTGGGTATGAGGGAGTACATCCCTTAAGTCCTTGGCACAGTCGGACATAAAGGAAGATCTCCATGGCGGAAGGTGGAAGGTCTGAATAGAACTGTTGCAGAGTGCGAAACTTGCCGAGTAGATAAAGGTCGCCCCAACACTGAATATGGCGTGCAGTTTTAACTCTTTTAAAGATGCCTTCTTGCAAGAGAGGCATCTTCGGGTGATAGGTAAGTGGGAGTAACGGGAGTATAGTATGGGAGCTTGTAAGCGATGTGCAATGCGGGTCCATGCTTTTATCGTGCAGTCTACAGAGGATGGGCAGGGTGGTCAGGGTGCGAGTGTTGTCAATATAACACCGTTGAGTGGGATAGGGTCTGCAAGCCAGTGCTCAGTCGCCACATGAGACGTGTATCTGGGAGGGTGGAACCAGTAGTGGGCCAAAAGTGCTTGGGCATAAAGATAATATAACACAAAGTTGGAAACATCGAAACCTCCCTGGGAAGACTGCCGCGCCAGCGTGTCCCATTGCAACCGCAGTTGTTTGCCACCCCACACTAATCTGATCAGCTCCGATCGAAGTGATGGGAAAAAATATTTACCTGGGTCGTACGGCATGTTTAAAAACAAATATACAAATTTTGGGAGGCCCACCATCTTAATAAGGGAAATGCGTCCTGCCATAGTGAGGGGGGTGCATTTTATCTAGTTATGCAACCAGTAACATGTTCTAGTGTTCGCCCGCAGTTAAGTCTCATCAATTCTTCGCGATCTACAGAGACGTGTATCCCTAGATACTTTACCTCAGCAGAGCACCATTCAATGGGGAAGTCAGTGTCGAATGGTGTAACCGAAGCAGTGAGTGGAAAAAGTTGGGATTTCGTCCAGTTGATGTGGATACCAGAGAGACCACCAAACCTGAAAAATTCTCAAAGGATCGGGTTGAGATTCTGCTGGGGTTCCTTAAAATTCAGGGTAACTTTGTCCGCATACAGAGAAAAAAGGATTGGGCGAAGAAAACAGCAGAGGGCTTTTTCCTTATGGTGTTGCATGAGTTTGGCTGCAAGGGATTCTATGGCAAGGGTGCACAGGAAAGGAGATAGCGGGCATTCCTGCCGGGTGCCGCGGAAAAGAGGGAATGAAGGACAGACATGACCGTTAATCAGAACCGATGGGAAACCCAATGCATTGAAGAATGGTAAATAGGTAGTCCTATTCTACTGAATCGAAGCCCTTCGTGGCATCTAGGAAGACCGCTACTAGTGCCAGATGTGGGCTGACATTTTGCAAAATAGAAAATAGCGTTCAGACATTGTGGGAAGTCGCCCTCCTGGGAATAAACCCGGCTTGGTCCAGCAAGAGTAATTTCTCCATCAGGAGGTATGTTTTGTAAAAATCTATGGGAAGCCCGTCTGAGCCTGGGGCTTTCCCTGATTTCATCTGCATAATAGCTGCTCGGAGCTCATCATCTTCGAATGGTGCTGCTAAGAATTCCCTCTTATTGTCCCCCAGCCAGCCTAGTGTCACATCCTCAAGATAATGAGAAAGATCTGGGGGTTCAGTCCAACGAGAACTGTATAGATCTGTGTAGAATTCAGTAATGCAAGATTGCAAGACTATCTCTGTGGCATACCCCAGCACCATCCACCATATTGGAGACGTAATTAGAAAAACAGGGCTATCTAATTTCAGCCACTAGTGCCCTACCTGGTCTCTCCCCATCCCCATCGGGCAGTGAAATCTTTGCCCCGAAATCTGGCTTCCCGTTCAGCTGTGGTGGTATAGTCAGTGAGCTTGTCCCAAATTGAGGCCTTCTGGACTCCTGAAGCCTCACCCCACAGACCGTTCTCCAATAGTCTCAACTCACTTTCAAGTCGTTGCAAGTTCCGGCGGAGATCTCTGAGGACTCTGGAAGCTTTTCGACATGCACGAGCCTCGCATGGTGACTTTAAATGCCTCCCAGATCGTGCCCACATGTGTGACCGAGCCCTTATTTCTCCTATAAAAATCAGAAATTTCATCTCCAAACTCTGTCCTGAAGACGGTATCTAAAAGCACCTCAGGCACAAGTCTCCAGTATCATGGAGTGGCAATCAGATACTGGGGCGCAATTGTCAACCCCGCGGGAGCAGATCCAGTAATCTAGCCGCGACCAGAATGAGTGTGCTGTTGTATAATAGGTGCCTTCTCTCTTGTCCGGCTGCACATGATGCCACACCTCTATGAGCTCATGGTCTGGAAACAACTGAGAGAGTGTGTCCTGAGTTTTTGTGTAGTAATGTGGGAGGGGATTGGACCTATCTATTGAGGGGCATAAGGTAGTGTTGAAATCTCCCCCCCAGATGACATGAGTGGATCCCACTTTGAGAATTTGTCCCCAGAGACTGGTGAAGTAATCGGGATCATCAGTGTTTGGTCCGAAACAGCAAACAAGCGTTTATTTCGACGCGTGCTGGCATGTCTATCTGCTGATGAATCACATAGGTAACATTAAAATTCAACAATCCCCAACCAACCCCCGCCCAGGTCAGCACCCCAATCGTGCTGGTGGTGTACTGCCCACCCAAAAACAAAACCTCCCCCTCCCACAACAGCACCCCAATTGTGCTGGGATGACATTCCCCACCCAAACCTCACAGGACTCTTGACATTAAAGGTCTGGTCAAGAAAGTCCAACAAAAAAGTAAGTAATAACGGGGATCGCCCATGAGGGGGGCACTTGTGGGCCATGAAATCCTCCCTTCTCCCAACACTAACTGCGCAGTCTCCCAGTGGTATGGGGTGGAGGGGGGGAGAGAAAGGGAGGGTGCTTGGCAAAGTCTAGTACAAAACCTACAACTTATAGTAAGCCTAACAGTCAGTTACACATAGCTTCTATAACGCAGGATACACTTATCTGTCGACGTCGAGCTGCAGGAGATGGAAACCATCATGTAAGAATGCAATGTTCCTCTCAGCGGGTGCAGACAGTGACATCCCTACATGACAGGGATCATGATGTAGCAGGCAAAGTGAAAAATGGGTAGGTCTGTGAAGGAGCTCCAAAGCGTTAGTGTCCATTTTTTTTTTTTTTTTTTTGAGTCAACTCGCTGTAGGGTACGGGGACCTGGATGCACGGTCACTTTGATCTTGACGCGGTGATCGTTGCTTGACAGTCTTGAGGAAGTCCTCAATTTGTTGCCAGTTTGAGAAGAGAGTGTGTTTGCCTTGATAAGTAACCCGCAAACTTGCCGGGTACATGAGAGCATATTCGATTTGTGCTTTACGTAATTTTTGCTTGACTTGTAGAAACTTGCGACGCGCCTCCTAAACTGTGACAGTAAAGTTTGGATAACTGGTTAACTCATTGCCCTCGAATTGCAGCAATTTGTTCTCTCGAGCCCTTTTGAGTGCGGTATCGTAGTCTCGATAGTTCAGGAGACGGGCCACGATAGGACGCGGACTGCTACCTGGAGGAGGTCGGGGACCCAAGGAGCGATGTACCCGCTCCACACTCAGTTGCGATGAGAAGGACTCCTCGCCAAAGGTACCTTTCAGGAGGCGCTCAATAAAGTCTTCCATGCGGCCTGTGTTGGTGCTCTCCGATATGCCTATGACTCGAATATTATTACGGCGACTGCGGTCTTCGAGGTCCTCGTTCTTGGCCGCGATGACTTTTAAAAGCTTATATCCATTTGCAACACTTGTTGCTGCACCTGGGACATGGTATCTTCGTTGTCCGAAATGCGCCGTTCGGCCTCTTTGATCTGCTCATCGTTTTTATCCACTTTCTGAATGAGAAAGTCCAGGTGGCTGTTCAAGGTGTTCATTTTCCCAGAGAGATCAGCAAGGCTATGCTGCATAGCCGAGAGCAGGGTTTTAACTTCATCCTCTGGGGCTGTTTATTGCGTCTGCGCCTGCTCGTTGCTGGATTATCCGGATTCATCCCGGTTAGACCGTGTAACAGCTTTTTTTGTTTCAAAGACAAGCTTGGGTTGGCGGCCTTCTGGTTTCCCCATTATCACAAAAGTACAGATCTGTATATGCAAGAGAAACAACAATAGCGGATGGTGCACATTAGGTAGCTATTTGGAAGGCAAGTTGGAAAATGACAAGTCGTCTGTTGTGATACTGTCACTACCAGGAGAGGGAAGTGATATGTCCCAGAAGAAGCTGTTGCTTTCAGCAGCAGCAGTTGCCTGTATGGCCAGATAGAAGAACAGAGATCCACCTGCGGAGCAGCGAGCAATGAGACAGGAGGAAGGAAGGCCTCATAAGGCTAATGCCAGGCCACTGCAGGGTACCCTTAAATGTATGCCGGGTGTGGTAATAGGGCAAAGTGGTTGGAGGAAGGCTAATGCCAGGCCACTGCAGAGTACCCTTAAATGTATGCCGGGTGTGATAATAGAGTAAAGTGGTTGGAGGAAGGCACACTGTGTTACAACACTGCCTGGTCGGGAGGGTAGAGTAGGGGTCTCGTGACAGTGCGCGAAAGGCCCAGCTGCTTGGAGAACCTTGAGATTGCTGGTACCATGTAGGATCAGACCTGTTGTTGTGGGAGACAAGAGCAGTAAGCGGGATTTGCACCAACATGTGGGTCAAGAGTCTCATGCAGTATTAGGACATGAATAGGTCCAGGCAGGGGGTCTGTCTCAACGCTGCATTGCGCAAAAAGAAAATTCACGGTGGTTTGTGGGAATTCCAGACTCCAGTGCCCAACGTGGATGGAGAATTGAATGGGCAAGCAATGGGTGCCCGCAGCACTGCGTGTAGTGGTCGAGGCGAGATTCTTCAGAGCCCGTACGTGTGGCACAACAACCGGCTTCCAGAATGTCTCAGTCAGCTGCAGCAGCAGACCGGTAAGAACAGTATAGTAGAGTGGAGCATTTTGCACAGGAACGGTGACTGGCGAAGGACTCAGGGCTGGTATACGTTAGAGGCTCCCTAGGGCCAGAGGTCTCGCAGTGTCCTAAAAGCACGTGCCACTTAGAGATCCAGGCCAGGGAACAAGATGGACGTCAGAGGTCACATCGCATGTATGGGCCCCTGCCAAGTGGAGCACCGTTGGAGCCGGCAGTTAGGGCTCCCGCTATGGTGGAATACTAGCAGCGTCTACCGGCCCGATGCAATGTTGAGCCCTTGATTTATCGTAAGGTGGGACCCTCGATGAGCAGAGGAGAACCCAGGGCACATTTATGGCTAAAGAAGCAATGCAGCGGGGGTAGTGCAGTCTATGGAGTGCTGTCCGCGCTGGAGGGTATTGCACTCACACACTCCAGGCGATTAGCCAGATCGCAGACACAGCATGCACCTCACCGCATTCATCGGGGAATTCCCGGGTATCCTCACAGCTTCTATTCGCCCAGATTTCAGACGACGTTGCAGGCAGGCAGACTAGAGAACGCCAGTTGAAGGGAACGGACGGCCTCGGCTTGCGGAGGAGATGGGCCCGTCACCACGTGGAATCCCCGGGGGTCGCATAGCAGGAACAGCCGTGCGGGCCTCCAGGAGTGTCACCATGCTCGTCTCTCATGCCACAAAGGCTAACCAGGAGTCACCTGCCGGGATCAGAGAGCCGTAGTTGTTGCCCAAAAGCCTAAGGATAAGTTAATGAAGAGGCTGCCAGTTGTACACACAGGATTTGTGGGATAGGTTCTAGGATAATTGCCAGATTCTGCCACCAAGCTGCCAGGGCCTCACAGGTGTGTGGCCATCGTGGTTGTGCGCCACCTAGCGCCTCATGGAACGAAATGTTACATAACTTTGAAACTAGGGTGGAAGAGTAGGGGGGAAGCAGATATTATAGAGCGTTGGAAAAATAAACATGATACCGCTTAGTAAAATGAGAATGTGGGAAAACTTACCTGCGCGCACTGAAGATCGGTATACCATCAGAAATGGCATGCGCCGAAATACACCCACCTCTATAGATAATGGGTAGAGGTGAACATAAAAAAACACCACAAGTTGTGAGGGCTGCATAAGTTATGCGGTTTACATATATTGAGGATGTTATTGCATAAATGTCAGAACCAAAGCATTTATATTTTCAAACAAATGCTGGTAGTGATCGATGTAGAGTGATCATGACGGGTGATATAAGAGAATACAACTGTATGTCATAAAAACTCAATAAAGTAATGACAAAATGGATAGGAACAGTAAAGAGACAAAAGGAGACGTAGTCAAAGTGTGAGAGAGAGAGAGACAGTCAAGCAGAAGTAGAAGACAGAAAGATAATGAGTGAGCGGAGGGCGCTTTGTGAGGATGGGAAGGAATAGAGAATGAGGCAGAGAGAGGGTGAAAGAGAAAGGAAGGGAAAAAAGAGACAGAGAAAGAGAGAAAAGAACCAGAGAGATGCAGAAGAGGGACAGTACAGCAGAGTCAGTTTGAGATTTTGTAATGGCAGCCAATGAAAGACGCAGAAAGAGGGAGATAATCCGAGCAGGACAGATAGTTGTGGACAGTGGAGAGGGCACAGAGCATGCTAGGATAGCAAGAAATGTGAGTGAGTAAGGGGGAGGTCTCTGCCAGACAGTACAGTCAGTTAAAGAGGTCAACAGGAGTAAGAGCAATAGAAGCAGTAATGGATGCTAAAGCATAGGTTTACGCAAGTGTTTCTTGACAAGCTCCTGCTGTTATAAAGAGGTTTACAAACATATGCACTCATTATGCCCCTCCCCTAGCATTTAGCCCTTACTGTTCATGGATATAACTTTTCCAATTACAACACAGGGGCAGATTTACAAGCCCTTGCGCCACTTTTGCATCACTTTCCCCATGTTAAAAATGACACAAAAGTGGCGCAATGGATTTGTAAATCTGCCCCACAGTCTATATGCTGCACTGTACGTCATGTTATTTATTGGCTAAATAATAGTATTCTTGATTTATAATGTCCATGTAGGCACCAAAACATAATGTGAGTAACACAACTAAATCATTCAATCTGGTTCCACTGATGAAAGTTCTGGTTGACTTTAGGAACAGGGAGAAATGCAGGGCTTTGCATAGTTTTTAATATATGATCAACTTTTTTCCTAGTTCCCATTTATTTGTCTTGACATCATTTATACAGTTCTTAAATTTCTTTCCCTGTGCCCGAGCATAGTTGTCCCTTGCCAGTGGGGGGGTTGTTGTGCATTTAATAAATCATGCATTATGATCACTGTGCAGAATATGGATCTACACTTGAATTCACATGTTCACTTATGTCATGCTATTGCCTTTGAAATGATTTTACTATGACCTGTTAAAAAAAGGAAAATGTGGCATATGCGTTCATGCCAATAGACCCTGTTAATATGGAATTGGATTCATTTGTAATATTGCGTCATTATTAATACAAATTAATAGACTTGCACGCTGTGAACTCTACCTCAACCTCGACTCGCAAATATATAGTTATGTGGAAACTAGCTGCTATGGCTGTTAGCATTGACTGAAGCCATTTTGTTTTGTGGCAGCCATTTTAGTTAGCCATGTGCTCACCATGTGCTTATTCTCTCTTCACTGTTGACTGCCCTTGTATTTTGCTTGTGTCATGTGATATAGTTAACTCCTTCAGCACTGAGCCAGAGCCTTGCACATGAGCCTTGCCCATGCTCAGAAAGACCTCTAGCTGCCAATACCCCTGTCCTAATATGTAACTGTCAGGCTATTCTTACTGATGTAAGCAGTTTAGTCTCTCCTCCCACTCTGTTGACTAAGCGATTCTTATGAATCCTTACATGTATTTGTGTGCACACTTGTACTGCCTCTTTTTGAGTCTTCATGCTAACTCAGTAATAAACTGGCCATAAAAGGCCCCTGTTCTCTGTAATCCTTAGACTGTCTTCTACAATGGCCTGAGGGTACTGTATGACGCAGTCTCCCTCATGTGAGGTTAATAAATACTTCTTTTGATATTACAGCTTCCGTGCCAATCTCTCTATTTATTGGTCTGAGGACTAGTGCGCAAAGAAGGGCGAACCCCTAGCACCAGTAGGCCCTGGTGAGGTCTACTTCTACAGTTAAACAGGCCCTCAGACCAAGGCCCGGGATTACTGATTGATCGGTCACAGGTGGCAGAATGCGTAGCAAGCAGGCTAACTCTCAGGCAGGAAACTCTTTATCAATCCCACAGATAGGCTCAGCGACATTACAAAGGGTCAGAGGAGAGTGCCCCAGTAAAGCGCACATGGCTAGAGGGGGCACACACATTCCCAAAAACATCGTAAAAGTCAGATGCCACATGAGTGAGGGACATATAGCCAGTCAGGGCCCAGCAGATGTGGTGATCTCACGCTCCCCATTTTTACTTATTTTTTAAATATCTTTATTGCATTTTTTATTTTACAAACTTGCAGAGGTCCTTCAGAGTTGCGGTGATACATATATGGACATACATCAATCAACCAATCAATCATTGCATTTGTAAAGCGCACTACATACCCGTGAGGGTCTCAAGGCGCTGGGGGGGTGGGGGAATGCTGCTACTGCTCGAATAGCCAGGTCTTGAGAAGTCTTCTGAAGGTCAGCAGGTCTTGCGTCTGCCGTAGGTGGATGGGGAGGGTGTTCCAGGTCTTTGCGGCGAGGTGGGAGAACGATCTGCCGCCGGAGGTTGCTCTTCGGATGCGGGGGATTGTGGCGAGGGCGAGGTCGGCAAAGCGTAGCTGGCGGGTGGGGGTGTAGAAGCTGATTGGTCTATTGAGGTATGCTGGTCCAGTGTTGTGGAGTGCCTTGTATGTGTGGGTGAGGAGCTTGAAGGTTATCCTCTTGCTGACGGGGTGCCAGTGCAGGTTTCTCAGGTGGGGTGTGATGTGGCTGCGGCGAGGGATGTCGAGGATCAGGCGTGCAGAGGCGTTCTGGATGTGTTGAAGCCTTTTCAGGAGTTTTACCGAGGCTCCTGCGTAGAGTGCATTTCCGTAGTCGAACCTGCTGCTGACGAGGGCCTGGGTGACCGTTCTTCTCGTTTCGGTGGGGATCCATTTGTAGATCTTTTGGAGCATGCGGAGGATGTTGAAGCAGGAGGAAGAGATGGCGTTGACCTGCTTAGTCATGGAGAGTGTGGTGTCGAGGTTGATTCCTAGGTTGTGTGCCTGGTCGGTGGGTGTTGGAGTTGTTCCCAGTGCGGTCGGCCACCAGGAGTCGTCCCATGCCGAAGGGGTGGATCCGAGGATGAGGACCTCCATCTTGTCCGAGTTCAGCTTTAGTCGGCTGTTCCTCATCCATTCGTCGACGGCCTTCATTCCTTCATGGTAGTTGGTTTTGGCGGTGTGGGGGTCCTTGGTGAGGCAGAGAATCAGTTGGGTGTCATCGGCGTAGGAGATGATGTTGAGGTCGTGTAGTCGGGCGATGTGAGCGAGCGGTGCCATGTAGATGTTGAATAGCGTTGGGCTGAGGAATGAGCCCTGGGGTACGCCGCAGATGATCTCGGTGGCTTCGGAGCAGAAGGGGGGAGGCGGACGCTCTGTGTTCTGCTGGAGAGGAAGGAGGTGGTCCAGACCAGGGCCTTCTCTTGGATCTCGGCGTCGTGGAGGCGTGTTCGCAGTGTGCGGTGGCCGACCATGTTGAAGGCGGCTGACAGGTCCAGGAGGATGAGGGTCGCAGTTTCTCCGTTGTCTAGCAGTGTTCTGATGTCATCGGTGGCAGCGATGAGGGCTGTTTCGGTGCTGTGGTTGCTGAGGAACCCGGACTGGGACAGGTCCAGGATGTTGTTCTCCTCAAGGTAGCAGGTCAGTTGTTTGTTGACGGTCTTCTCGATGACCTTTGCCGGGAACGGGAGCAGGGAGATGGGCCGGAAGTTCTTGAGGTCCTTGGGGTCCGCCTTGGGTTTCTTGAGTAATGCGTTGATCTCGGTGTGCTTCCAGCTCTCCGGGAAGGAGATGTTGATGGCTTTCCGGAGATGGGGTGCGATGGCGGTGCTAGCTTTGTTGAAGATGTGGTGTGGGCAAGGGTCTGACGGAGATCCGGAGTGAATGGTGTTCCTGATCTTGATGGTGTTGTCGTCATTGATGTTGGTCCAGGAGAGCAGGCGGTTGGTGCGGGTGGTGGTCGTGGGGTCGGGTTTCTCCGTGGTGGTTGAGGCGGTTGTGGCATTGAAGCTGTCGTGGATGTCTGTGATCTTGCGATGGAAGAAGGTGGCAAGCGAGTCGCACAGGTCTTGCGAAGGTGGGATGTCGTTGGTGTTGGAGCTGGGGTTGGAGATATTAAAGAGCTCTTTGCAGTTGTGCGCGTTGTTGTCTAGGCGGTCTTTGAAGGAGGCCCTTTTGGCGGATCTGATGAGGTGATGGTGTCTGCTGGTGGCATTTTTGTGGGCTGCGTAGCTGTCCGGTGTTCGTTCATGGAGCCAGTTCTTCTCTAGCTTTCGTCAGGTTTGCTTGGAGGCCTGGAGGTCTTCAGTGAACCAGCTGGCTTTCTTGCTGGTGTGGCTTTTGGAGGGTTTCTTGAGCAGGGCAAGGTTGTTGGCGCAGTCGTCTATCCACTGTCTGAGGTTGCGGGCGGCGGTGTCGGGGTCAGTGGGGTCGGCAGGTGGGCTCTGGGTGAGGTGGTGGTAAGCTGGTCTTCGGTGACTTTGCTCCAGCAGCAGCAGGGCATCTGTTGGGTTCGGTGGTGCGTGGTGGGTTTCCAGAAGGTGAAGTGGATGCAGCGATGGTAGGTCCAGTGGAGTTCGGTGGTGTGGCTGAAGGTGACGTGGGAGCTTAAGGAGAAGATGGGGTCAAGCGTGTGGCCGGCGGAGTGGGTGGGTGTTGTGACGAGTTGTCTGAGTCCGAGGTTGGCGAGGTTGGCGATCAGGGTGGTGGAGTTGTCGTTGTTGTTGTTCTCGAGGTGGAAGTTCAGGTCCCCGAGGAGGATGTAGTCCGTGGAAACGAGGGTGTGTGAGCTGACGCAGTAGGCGATGGAGTCACTGAACTGTGGTCGGGGTCCGGGGAGGTCTGTAGACGAGGGTTTCTCTGAGGGTGGTGTTGGGGCTGGTGTGGATCTGGAAGTGCAGGTGTTTGGCATTGCTGAGGGTGTCGTCGGTGTTGGTCGAGACTCTGAGAGTGTTCCTGTGGATGATGGCGATTCCTCCTCCTACTCCATTGGTGCGGTCCCTGCTGGTGATCTTGTAGCCATCTGGGATGGCTATGGCGATGTCAGGTGCAGAGGAGGGGTTAATCCAGGTCTCTGTCAGAAAGGCGACGTCTGGGGAGGTTGAGTCGAGCAGGTCCCAGAGTTCAACGGCGTGTTTGCGGGTGGATCGGGTGTTGAGAAGAATGCATCTGAGGTAGTTGGGTTCTTTCCTGTTGGTTGGGTTGGCGGGTCGGATGCTGGTGAAGCTACAGTTCTGGCAGGAGAAGGGCCCTTGGGTGCGCTTCGGGCGGCCACGGGGCAGGTGCGTGCTCGTCCGGCGTTGAGTGCGTGGAGGGTGCTGGAGTCGTAGCAGAGAAGGGCGCCGTGGCGTTCACGAAGGCCAGGGGTTCTGGCACTGGGTGCGGTCCAGGCATGGACGGGCGCAGATGGGCTAGCCTTAGGCACGCCTTAGGCACGCCAGCGGCGCCCGCGCAGCGGTCCCCATTAGGAGGGGAGGGGAGAGGGACGATCAGCTGTGAGGCGGGAGTGGGGCGGAGGGGAGGGGTCAGGGATAGCAGTGAAAACGGCGGGAAACAAAGAGGGAGAGCAGAATGGGAACACAAAAGAAGACAAATACAGCGGCAGTCAGAACAAAATAAAACCAGAAATTACAGTGGCAGTCAGGGAAAAAGAAATAAAAATGAGATAGAACCAGAAATTACAGTGGCAGTCAGGGAGATTGAACTTGCAATAAAATGAAACCAGAACCGGAGCAGAAGCAGTAGTAAGAACAGAGGGCAGGCAGGCTCGAACCCTGCAAAGGAGGGCTGGCTAGGTGCGAGGCGGTGCAGAGCCCCGCTGAGCTGCTAGGGAGCTGGTGGGAAGAGTGAGGTCCTTGGACCAAGGTCTGAGGGCTAAATTTCTAAATGGTACATATAGTTGGGGTTCACAACACAATTACAATTGCGACGCATGTTAATTCTCTTCTGCATACACCGTATTAAAGGGAACAATTTATCTTCCATGTCACTTCTTTAGTCACATGTAGTGGCGCCTGTGTGACACACAATCGCTCGGAGCAAGGTTGTATCCAGTTACAATATGCAATGCTCAGTTGTACATTACACGGGGGTGGCTCGTAAAGGGTCACCTCCACATACAACCAAGGGGTCTATGGGCTATGCTAATAATATATGTATATTCTAGTCTACTACTCTATGAACCAACTAAAACCGCCATCAATAACTTATCACAGCTGGGTCAGGTGTGCGCGACTTGTATATGTGTGATCTAGTAGCTCGTTGGGGTGGCGTGCCGGCTCGTGCACGCAGTCAGGGACCTAGTTCGGCAGGCGTATGATTAATATCCTAGCTGTTGCTTGTGATGGTGGATTCAGGCTGTGTGCTAGCAGTGTTATTGGACACGGTTGGTGCATGAGATATAGTACATCTAAGTGTCTACGACTCTGTTACTCTCGTTAGCTTCCTGCGAAGAAGTAGTGCTGTCCCTTCCACCCTCTTGTGTGAATGCCGTAAGAAGAGTGTCCCAAGATTGCGATATCGGGTACTTGCGTAGTCCTGCAGTTTTTTCCCTATGCAGTGTTGTGCTTTCTGCTTGTGTCCACACTGTGAGGGACTTTTCCCAACTGTCTATTACTGGGGGGACATTATGCTTCCATCTCTTTGTAATTAGGTGCTTCGCCACGATCAATCCCAAGTCCCTGAATCTGGAGGTGACTCTGTTCTTCTTGTATCTGGCATACAGGCCCAGGATACAGACCTCCCGCGTGTGTGCCACTGGTACATCGGTGCATCGCGTGAGTGCTGCAGTAACTGTGTGCCAATAGATGTTAAGGGACGTACAGGACCATAGCATGTGTAAAAGGTCTACGTTTGTTTGTTGACATCACGGGCATGTGGAGGTGGTTATATTAAAATACTTATTTATTTTATCAGGCGAGAGGTATGCCCTCTGCGTTATGTATGTTTGTATGAGTTTAAATTTCAAGCTTCTTGGTATGTGCGAGGAGCTGGCGAGAATTGTGCTCCATTCCTTCTATGTCCATGGGTGCCCTCTGTCTGTTTCCAACCTCTCGCAGAGTCTCGACATGGGTTCCAGTGTATGTATGAGCAGAGCCTCTACTAGCCAGTGTACTATATGCGAGCCCGCACCCATGATATGCAAGTACTGCAGCAGCAAGTGTGTTTCTGGTTCAGCTGTTGTCTCCCCATGCTGCTATCAAGGACCTCGTAATGGAGTTGTGTAGAAGACATTGTCCTGCCGGTAAGTCATAGTCCGTTGTCAGTGTCTCAAAAGAGAGCAGGGAGGCACCTGCGTAGAGGTCGCCCATCGTTTCTAGGCCTGCCTCGTGCCTGCGCGAGAGCACTCCGTCTGAGGTGCTTGTCCTCCCTCTGGGCGTCCCTCTGAGCGGTAGCAGTGGGGCATAGGGGGTCACACCCCGGGTAAGGTGTAGGCTTCTCTTGTAGCATTTGTGCGCTAGCTCCAGATGTATCTGGGATGGGTGTGGGAGTCGAGCAATGGGGATGAAACAAGTGGTAGATCTGAGATTGAGACCATGGCTGCTGCATGGGGGCGTATAGTTTCCACAGTGCGATCCGGGGCCTACCCTTGTTCCAAATTACGTCAAGGAACAGGCATTCTAATTCTCAAAATATTTTGGCTGGGACATAGATCGGGAGGTTCAAAAAGTAGTAGAGCAGTTTTGGTAGGATTATCATTTTTGTCAGTATTATTCGGCTCATTACATTTAATTGAAGGGTCTTCCAAAAGTGCACTCGGGCTCTGACAGCAGAGATGGCTCTGATTAGGTTTCCTTCTAATATATCAGCGGGGGACCGATACATGAAGATGCCAAAATACCGGACCGTGATTGGGTATCAAGTAAGAGTGGAGTCATTTATGAGCACGTTTATTTCTGCTGTGTTGTCGCTAAAGGGGTAAGCTCCCGATTTTGCCCAGTCAACCGGAGTCCCGACATTTCCTCGAAGTCCCTGAGTGTGTCTGCTGTTGTCGTGGGGATGGCGTGTAGGTCTCGTATGTACAACAGCAGGTCGTCTGCATATCAAGAGATGGCGTGTTCTCCATCGCCAGTCGAATGCCCGATTAGTCTCCGGCCTTGTGGAGTAGCATCGCTAGGGAGAAAAGTAATGGGGACAGGGGGCATCCTTGTCTTGTGCCCCTTTTCACCTGGATAGTGTCTGAGATTAGCTGTCCTATCCGGACTCTGGCAGTGGGGCGTCGATAGAGTAATTGGATCATACTCATGTAGTGATCCCCTAACTCATATTTGCGTCATACCGCTGCCAGGTAAGGCCATTCCAGGGAATCAAAAGCTTTCTCCAAGTCTAGCACTAGACAGCCAGATCGTGGCCATCTATGTAGCGCATATTTCTGTACCCTGAAAAATCTACGGATATTGAGTGATGTACTTCTAGTGGGGACAAAACCAATCTGATCCGCGTGAACCAGTGTTTTTACCAACGGGGCTAGGCGCTTGGCTATTATTGATGCAAAGATTTTATAATCAGTGTTTAAGATGGCTAGTGGATGATATGATCCTAGGGATTCGGGGTTTCTACCAGGTTTGGGGAGAGAGATCAGCAGCTCTTCGTTTTGTGTGTCAGTGAGGGTGGAGTCATCTATAGCAGACTCATATACCTTTAGCAACTGCGGTGCTAGTATGTGCGCATAGGCCTTGTAGAACTTTGTCGGTAGGCCGTCTGGCCCCGGTGTCTTACCGTTTGACAATGAGAATATGCTCTCCCTGACTTCCTCTAGGAGAATAGGCCCATTCAGTTCCGCTCTCTGATCGTGAGTAAGGTGCGGATGGGCAATCTCCGCAAGGTAGGTCCGCATGTGCGTTGAGGTGGCTTGCATGTGAGATTTGTATAATGGGGTATAGTGTGTTGTGAACTTGCGGTGTATGTCCTGCTGTGCATATACTGTAACACCTTGTGTAGTGCGTAGCGATGCCACCGGTGATGTCGCCTCATCTTGGCGTATCAGCCATGTCAGTAGTTTGCCTGCTTTGTCTTCCATTTGATGTGTCCACGCTGAATGTGCTGCGTAGTTAAGGCACCGGAGCCGTTGTAATAATCGGGTATGTTCCTCTCTGTTCTGTGTTAGTAGCCTAGTGGAGTCCTCAGCCGCCTCCCGCTCACTAGATGCCAGTTTCCTCTCTATGGTTGTGAGATCTTTCTCCAACTGTACGCGCATTCCTGCCTGTGTTCCCAAGCAGTGTCCCCTTTTGACCACGTGATCTCACGCTCCCCATGCCGGACATCTGGACATGTTCACCACTGGCCACATTGTGTTCATGGAAGGTAGAGACCCACCTGTGGTAATCATTAGACAATTATTTATGACTCCAAAGGCAGCAACCAACATTCTTCACCATATATGGTACGCCAAAAACTTTTACAACCTGCTAAAATTTGTATTTAAGAAGGATGCCAAACAGAATGTAAATTGAGATAGGCTTCAGATCCTGTGCCTGTAACTGTTCTCCCGGCAGTTACGTTTAATTAAACAAACTGTTACTGTTGTGCCAAATGCCTCTTGTCTTCTGTTTTTTAAGGGATTATAAACTCAAACAGCAACCCGAACCAGACAGGAGACTCCTGATTTTTTAAGTCAAAAAATTGCTTTAATTTGACAATTTCTCATCTAAAATTGCCTCTGCTTCAACAGATCTCCCAATTTCCTCTTTTAACATGTTGACATGTATCCTTCTGCTAAGCCTTTGCCTCGGCCTTTGCTAGGCTACCAAGCCATATTGTTCAAAATGGATGCCTCACTCTGCATGCTCACTATCATTTCTGCTGCACAGTCAAGCAACATGGTCTCATTAATATTTCAACATTCAATATTTCCTCCACCTGCTTGCTGTATTACATTCATTCAGAATAGTAGCTGTTGTTTTGTAGCTAGTTTGTTCTGCATTTTCTGGATGACATTAGCATAGAGTAGTTTTAGACAATATTCATGTAGTGCAATAGTGCTTAGGTGATAAGCTAGTATTACACTCTAATTTAATGTGCCCTTTGATCTGCTGAAAATTGTATTCTTTTGCTCACACAATGATGAATCTGAACTTTCAAATGTAAGCCTATGAGAATATTTTCGATATAAACCCTCACATTTTTGGGTGAGTCAGACGACACTCTGATGCTACTAGGCATGCTCTTCAAAGTCTTACAGATTTTGCTTATCATTGACAATTAGGGCCCTTATTTATGAGGGCTTGTGCCAATATTGCATCACTTATTCGTGGCGCTGTGGCTGCGTAAATAATTTGCCACACTGCACCCTGTTTGCAAAGTTACTCATCTAGGCAGATGCACCACTTTGTTAAGCCCTGCATCAGGTATAATGTATGCAGTATAGGTGATACCCCACCTGCATGCATAGAAGTGGCGCAGTGAACTCTATGAGATTTCACTGGGTCACTCCTACGACTTGCCTCCGTCACAATCCAATGACGCAGGGCCTTTTACATGGGACTTGCCACATGTGTAATGACACATTGCTGGAGTTGCGTCAGGTTACCAACACACTCCAGCAATGCGTAATTACTGCGCCACCAGATACATCAGGATTTCTGATGTATCTGTGCAATCCTTGCGACATGGAGTGCAGTAGTGTAAGTATGGCGCATCCATGGTGTCGCAAGGATGGCGCAAAGAAAAGTGTTGCATCGCTGTTTTTCCCCAGTGATGCAACACTTTTCATATATGAGGCTCTAGAATCGTTCTGATTTTGCCCATAATTTTGTATTGCTCTACTACTGAGTGCTTTCATTACAATGAATTATGCAGCTGCACTTTCTGTATTGTACCTTTTTAATTTTTCAATAAAACGTTCTAAATGTTCTAACTCTTTCCTAGAACTCACTTATTGAGTCTGTCCTTACTTAATTGACTGCATTTTTGACATGTTGTGTTGTGCCTTATCTGTGGCACATTGCCTCATGAAATTGAGGTTTAACACCTAATATACCCACCTGCAGGCGTACGGTTGAGGTGTCTTTTTGGGGTGTAAGATTTTAGGGGTTCCCCACATCAGTGTCAGTTGGCATGGCAATCGTGGGAGCTGGTCAATAGCGTAACAAAAGTTTAAGGGGCCCCCCTGCAATGTACACAGAGGGGCCCCCGCTCCGGATTTAATCCGGAGCGTGCAGGTTTGAGTACTGTGCTGAGGGGGCCCCCTGCAGCTCGGGGGCCCCCCACACCATGGGGATGCGGGGGCCTGTGTTACGCCCCTGGAGCTGGTGAGTGTAAATTTTGTTTAACTCTTTCTCAAGGGTGATTTAACATTTGCGTAGGAAAGGATTATCAATTTGCATTTGCTAAATTATTGAGTATTTAAGCACTGTGGAAGTATTATTTTTCATGAGAAAGCTCAATTAAGCTAGAACTTTGAAACCTTTAGATATTTTCTTAGTTTTTTGAGAAATAGATAGATTTTGGAAGAACAAAACTGTGAAACAACTCACTCCAGGGGTGATAGTGTTGAGGCTATCCATGTCATAGCAGTGTGAACAGAAACTCATGCACCTAGAAGACTTGGAAATTACCTTGATAGAGTTATTTTCTGTGCTATCCACTAAAATTACAAAGTTTGTATCTTTATCCAGCCTCCGAAAGTGTACAAAATAATGACCCCAAAGGAATGATTTTTTTTTTTTAAATGTAAGAAGACGTCACAAGACACTGAATTACATAAAGAAATTTCCTGGATTAGAGTGAAACTGCACACATAGTATGTTAGTCGCAATTTACATGACATTATATGTTGCCCATGTAGCTATGTCTGAAAGTGCTGGAATATGTATGGCTACTGAGTTTTGCATGAAGGGTTAGCAGTACTGGGATGCTTTTTGAAGGTGGTAGATTTTTTACTTCTCTTGGAAAGTAATTTCAGATTTCATCAAGTGAAGATAAGAGGGCAAAGTTCCACCTCTTGATGTAAGATCTTTTCTACCAGATCTTGCTGGAAATTTTCATTAAGTGCATTTTGGCTTAAAGGTAGTTTACCATTTTGATGGTTCTTTGAGAGCTGCTTTGGTAGATTTCGATGTAGGTTGCACTTGCATGCCTAGTGTATATGATGAAGCACTTTACATTGATATCTTCTGCCGGATCCTAGTACAAGACCTGTAGTAATATCTTGGTCTGGATATAATATTAAGTAGGTTGCATATACAACTTACCCAAGCATCTCAGGTATAATTTGCCCGCACTGAGTGACAGTAGGGGAAAAAGAGGTCGGATTTGTGATTCACTAAAGATCATAACACCAAGTGGTGTATAATCTTTTTTAGACAACAATGGCAGAAAAAGGAGCCACCTCCGTGACACGGCAGCATCTTTGCTAAGGTCACATTTTGCTTGGAGTAGAATAAATAAGTACTATGTAAAGACTAATTCAATGGCTTGTTTCCTGGACCCCGGGAGTCATTTGCACATGTTTGCATTTCCAATCATCTGATGTATACCTGGATTCCTTCTCTTTATGCAGCCTAATGCACTAAAAAGCATACTGGTCAGCTCTGATGTGCATTTGAATTCCCAAGGGTGATAGTGTGCATGTTTAACTGCTAAGTGCCATGTCGCTTGTGTCTGGACCTCCATGAGTAACTTTCCACTAGTCTTGCCTGTCTTCTTTGATTACCAAGAGACATCATGCATGTGTCTGGATTCCCATATTACCCTGCTCACAGGTATGAATTTCCAAGTGAAATGTTTGACAGGTGTGGACTCCAAAAGGGCATAGGGAATATATTGGAATCTCAAAGGATCTCTGCTCACGTTTAAATAACCAAGGGTTATGGAACACATGCCTAGATTCTCAGGAGATTCATATTTATTTATTCCAGTGGACTGTGTGCCTGTGTTTCACTTCCCAAATATCAAATATCATGGTGCATGAATTTCTGACCCAGGTTAAAGGTTTTCAGGAATGGATTCCTAAAGTGTCGCAGTACATATTTTAACTAAAGGTGTCAAAATTGTATCGGTTTTAGGATTTTTACCTAGCAGCACTATGTCACATTCATACCATTTCCGCCGACCACAGCCCCACCACCACCTAATTGACCATCTTCCAGGCAGTTTGTCTTTAATTTTTCCACAATTTGTTTTAATTTGGCTGGGAGCCCTCAGGTGATTACTCACACAAGTAAGGTTGAGGCCACATTCAGAAAAATAGGAATGTAACGTGTTGCTGGTGTGTGCCATGAGTATTGCAATTCCTAGTAAATGCAAGACAAATCAGCACCTTCTTCTGTTGAGCTAAAATATTATGTTAGCCTTTTTGAATGTCTCCTATCATAGTTTCGCTTCATTACCCTTTCCAAGCTCCTACCAGCCCTTTCAGGTCTGTGCTTATCCACAGAGTACAGAAGGCAGTGGGGCCCTGTACTTGGTACACAAACAGTCCACATGTAAAAGGTCTGGGAGAAAGAATAGCCATGGTTATTTCCTGTTTGACTGGATGGATGCCAGAACACTGCTGTCAGGAATATCATTTGACATAGATATCATGTACAAAAGATAGTTTACAAAAATATTATCGCTCTGGATGTAGATTTTCTATTACTATCTCTATAAGGGCGATATTTTTGAAAAATATATTTAGGACTCAATATATCAGATCATACTGTGACAACAATATTTTGGTATCATACCTTATTATTTAGTACTGGCCCTTAAAATGTAACCTTGTCTCTACCAGGTGCTGGACCTATCTCAGTGTAACTCATCACCCTCTATTAAGGGGACATGTCAATATCTTTATTCGGCCATCATACTTGGGAGCTAAATTTTGACAACCAGGTTCTAAGCTCAGCCTCCTCTGATGAAGGGTTGACCCTGCCCATTTATCATGTTAATACCTTATGCTAAAGGCTGGAGCTCTAGATACTGTTCACCACTCTATCCTCCACAAATACTGTGTAGCCTCACGGTGTGATTTGTTTCTTTGGACTACTCTGTAAGAGCAGACCCTGGAGAAGAGGTTTACAACTCTTCGGAGAAGACTTTGATCTCAAAATTATCTGTCTCACTGGCCAGCTTCAGTAGGTGAATTTTTTAACATCAAATTGTCAGATTCCTTGGATCTAGAAGTTAAAATCTCCCCAGTGTGTTTATATTCACACGTCTGTGATAAATGCAACAGATTAATGGTTCCGTGTGAATTAAATGGAGTGCAAATGCAGTGCACCTACTCTGCAGCTGTCTTATAATTGGAAACGCTGACCATCTTATTTTTGTCAGATAATTAATGCATGCATGTGAGGAATTACATAATTGTTGTTGTGGTCCCCCAAATTTCATATCACCTTATTTTGCTTGCTTTAGTACTCTGTGTACTTTACAACTACTAAGTATTAGTAAATTATTTGTGTTTCCCTTTAAAATAGGTGCTGTGCATTGGAATTCCCTATTTGGCTCATTTTATTTCTCTGCAAGTCCATTGTTAATGTAGCATAAAATACACCAATAGCATGGAAAGTTAAATGTCATGTATGGGTTACAGTGTGATCTTACACCATCCACACCACATATGTGACACAACATTACATGGCTAACAGCAGCAACACTGTACTCTGTCTAGGCTGCATTTTAAAAGACCTGTAGTAATACATGATAGATGAAATAACACTGTATGTAGAAAGCACTAGTTTTTATCTATTTATGAGTTATCTCTAAAGTGTATTTAAAGCCCACATGGCTACATTGAAGATATATACACATAGGACACACTATATATTGGGTGTAATGGGCCCGCACAGTGAAATAAGAGCCACAAGCTAGGTTCATTGTGCAGGCTGTGTTAGATGCTACCATGAAGAGATATGAATAAACATCGTATTCCCCACCTGAAAAACTTATAGAGAAGTAATTCATAGTTTTTTCTCACTTCATTATCAAAACCTGATTTGACGGTGATCAGATTTTTGAGTGGAAATGTAACTTTGTAAAAATGTACTTAGTTCTGCCTGAGCAAAAACTGGCTTAAAACCAGTTTTCCCATTCAGCCCACCCAGAGCTGGAATACACATCCTTGGAAGGGAGAGTTAAGGACTCTAGCTCATAAGACAATAGCCTGCATCCGGAACTCAGAAGAACAGGATGGTGTTAACTAAGAGCCACGTTGCAGGGATAGGCCATCTGAGAGTGTATAGAACAACTGGCACAACAAAGGACTGCCTTGACACTTCTTCTTTGTAGTTAGAGATGGTAAAGAGGCCTTCTCCTGTTTATCACCAGGACTTTCCTAGACAGCCAGGCTCCAGTCACAGTGGGATAAAGAACTGGTTTTGATCCTGTCATATGAGAGGAGAAAGCATCCTACAATAGAAGTGACTAGGAAGCTAAAGAGAGAGCTACCTGGTGGCAGAGATTTCTGAAGTTTTGAAACAGGGACTCCTGGGTAATTTTATAATAAAGTGAAGAGAAAATTCTGGAAAAGCAGGTGGGCATAGTGTAAGAAAGTAGCCAGGATGAGGGGTGCCAGAAAGCCAGAGCCCAAGATAGCCTTAATATTTTGAGCTCCCGCAGCTAGAGTCAAACATCTGTCAAATCCTGCACAGGGAGAGTGTTGGGTTACAGTGTCGTTCTCGGGTTCCCTGCGTGAAACCTGTAACATGGGGATGCGTGGATTCATGGGTTGGCAGTTATGCTGGGGGACGGAGTGAGGAATAAAGCACTTTATCTGAAGTCCCGACTGCGCCGCATTACTTCCTTTCAGTGGCGACGATATATGCGGGACAGTCGGAAACCCGATGTGTGCTGTGTCTCAATCCCTATCCTGGCTGATGAGGGGTGAAACCCTGAAACCAGTCCTAGTATGCTTGTTTCCGGTCCAGGGAGGACCTGGCTTGGCAGTTAGGCTGGACTGTTCCCATGAGGCACAGGTTCAAGACTGATTTGTATATTGCCAGGTCTAAACTGGGGTGGCATGGTGAGCAACAGAATTATGGATTTAACCCAGATCTCTTGACTGGGGGTGAATGTTTAGATTTGTTCTGCATTTCGTCCATCAATTGTGTGTCTTTTGCTCAATCATCGGCATCCTCGTTGGTGGTTCCGGTACCCGCCCAGCCTTCTGGTGTTCGCGGCTGTGGAGCAGAGATCAGCTGTATCTCCAGTGGCAGTTCCAATTCTTGTCCTGTCCATGTGACGGTAACAGCTGTTGTGGAGGGACCAAGAACCAAGGTATAGCCTGCAGTTGTTTTTGTTTTTCACTCGGGGCATTGCACATGTCCTTGAACAGCACTGCGCATGCCCGAGCACAAGCTCCATCTCCTTCCAAAAATAAAACAGTTGGAGCCTCACACGCTGAACACGGCAGCCATCTTGGGTGAGTGAAATCACCCGGTTTCTTTCTTGCCTGCATTTTCTCGGTGACAGGCACACCTTTAAAGTATACAAAGAATTGGCATACCAATATGCTTATGCACCAACTTATTTTCAAGTATCATTGTACAATATTGGAATATTATAATATTGGAACTTGTCTGTTAGGGTGAACAATTTCACAGCATCTAAGACATATTAATCAGTTAATATGGAGAGATTGTTGCACCAGTACCCTTTCTATAAGCTCCTGGCACTCCCCCATTGAACTGGCAACAATGGAAATAAACCTTTGAGGCCTATTTGGAAGCAATTGATGGTGATACCTTCAGCTCTAAAAAGAAAAAAGTTCTTCTTGTGTATAATTTATGCACTGAAGGTCATATTATTCTGAAGACTCTGCCACTAGAAGTTGTAAGTGTATTTACATCGGGCGGTGATTCTTCAACAGCAATTGACGAGTATGCCTCTATCATTAGTACTCTTGACAAGCGTTTTAATCCCAAGAAAAACACTGTTCTCGAATGCCACAAATTCCTTCAACACTCCCAGCTTCCTGGCAAATCTATTGATGACTTAGTTGCCAGCCTCAGATCGCTGGCTGTCACGTGCAACTACAGGGAATTCAGAGATGAGAATATCAGGGACCAATTAATAGAAAAGACGAATAACAAGAAGGTTCAGGAGAAACTTTTGTCAACTGATGGCCCGGATTTAGAATCCGCGCTTAAGCCTGCAAGAAGTATTGAACATTCACAAGCCTGCATGAGGAGATGAACAAAGGTACCAAATCACGGAGGTTAGACACTTGAACACCAAATCCTGCCCCAGACAGGTCATCAAAGGAACCAACTGAAATTCTTCACGCAGTGGTAATGACCAATTACCCAAACCCAACAGTGAGAAGTCAGAAAAGTGTGAGAATTCATGTTTCCGTTGTGGTAGCAGGTCCCATCTGAGGAATGTCAAATACTGCTCTACCTTATCTCAAACGTGCTTCAAGTGCGGGAGGAAAGGCCACTTTACATGTATGTGCAGAGCTAGTCTTCAGGATTCAGTTTTGCTCCCACAGAAGCCCCCAATCAATTTGAACTGGAAAAAGATCTTAAATTATTGTTCAGAATAATTAGGTTAAAAGATTATTTTGAAGGCCTAGAATCTTGTCCTAGCAATAATGTCTCCGGCTTTAAAGGTAAATCCACTTTTACGCCTACCCTAAGCCAGGTCAGTAAAAATATTGAGACATTTGAAAGATCTGTTGAAATCGAAATCAAGAGTATCCTGGCCCGTCCATATAAATCACAGAATAATTTCGCGAAAGAACAAAGATTGGCACTCAAAGGGCTGAAGGATGATCATACGATCACTATCAAACCCGCCGACAAAGGCGGCGGGGTAGTGATCTTTGATAGTCAGAACGACCATAATAAGATGATGAGCCTAATAAATGTTGCTGAACATTATGAGTAGGTTTCACACTCACTCAATGACAGATTGAAAAAGGAGGTTTACGAACTCTTGGATACAGCTAAGAGCGAAGAATGGATTTGCGATGAGGAATTTAAATTTCTGTATAATACAAATCCAGTAATGCCAGCTATCTATGGGCTACCAAAAGTCCATAAAAGTATGACTGATCCACCTATGAGTCCCATAGTAAGTAGCATTGGCTCAATTCTGGAACCCCTTAGTAAATATGCCAATTTTTTCCTTAAACCTATAGTGGCTAAACAAAAATCATTTCTTAGAGATTCGGCTCATGCCATAGCAACATTTGAGGGGTTGGGCTTCAATGGGGTGACCCAGTTTTTGGTCACTCTAGACATTGAAGCCCTATACACCAACATACCCCAGGATGACACCATTAGAACAGTACGATCTATTCTAGAATCTGAAGATCTTGGTGGAGGAAATATCGACTTTATAAGTAGTTGTGTTAGCATGGTACTTAAAAACAATCTCTTCTTATACAAGAAGGATCTTTACAAGCAAATCAAGGGGACCAGCATGGACGCAACTTGCGTCCCAAGTCTAGCATGCCTCTATGTCAGCGCCTTTGAACAGAGACATGTGTTTAATGAGCTGACTCCTTTCTTCGAAAATGTAAGTCACTGGTACCGATTCATAGACGATATCATCTTCGTCTGGACCGGTACCAGTGAACACCTAGAGGAATTCATCAGTTGGCTTAACCTGGGGGACCAAAATCTCAGGTTCACTTCACACTGGAGCAATACCAAGATCAACTTCCTAGACATCTGCATCAAGGATAGTGACAATGCCTTGACTGTAGAATTATACTCTAAACCTACTGACAAAAACACTCTGTTACACTACCAGAGTAATCACCCGAAAGCCCAAAGGAATAATATTCCCTTCGGCAAATTTCTGTGCCTTCGTCGAAACTGTACCTCTTTGGAAGATTTTTACGCCCATTCTGAAACCATGAAGAAAAAGCTTAGCGATAGGGGTTATCCCAAAAAACTAGTCAAAAATGCCTTTAGACGTGCTAGATTTTATGACCGGGATTATGTGCTGGACATGAATAGAGATAGAAGCAAGAACAAAAGTGTTGATAAATTAGTATGTATTAGTAATTTTTCACAGATTAGCAACCAAATTAAAAATATTATATATAGAAACTGGAAAACAGTCAACGATAAAAGAGCAAATCCTATTGAAAAACCATTGTTTGCCTTTAGATGTAATCCCAATCTCCGTAACGCCCTAGTTCACACCTATCTAGATAGTGAGGACAATACACAGATGAACCTACATTCCACAAAAGCAGTAGGCAATTACAGCTGTGGATCTTGTTCGATTTGCAACCAATGTATCATAGCCAAACAACTGGAATTCAATGGATTTACAACCACCCCCAATACGCTCAACAACTGCAGAAGCAACAAGCATTTGCAATGCAATAGGTCTCGCATTTACATGAGTTTGAGCTATTGACATTGCAAATGACAATGCCTTTTATTTTTGTTTTCGTTTAAAAAAAAAAAAAGGCATTGTTATTTACAATGCCAATAACTAACTCACGTAAATGTGAGACCTATTGCATTGCAAATGCTTGTTTTTCTAATGCAGTCTTTGACACATAATTTTGTTTGAGAAGTCGCTGCTTTAAAATAAAAGTGTTCTCTGCGCAGAGTCCAGCTGTTCCTGCACGTCATAGATCTGCACTTAATTAAACACTGATTATCTGGCAATGGAACTTGATTTTGCGGATGGGTAGCATTCAGCCACAGAAGAGAAGAACAGAAGCATCATGGACAGGGGAAATAACAGACATGAGATGGGAGAGGCTGACATAGGAAGTCATGGAAATAGGCAAATGTGGGAAGACACACACATACACCAACACAGGGGACATGAGAGGAGACAGGAAGATGGGGGGTAATTACAAGATAAAACATAGATTTGGTAGGTACAGGAAGTGCCTGACATAAGCATACATTAATTTACAGCGACATGAACAGCCAAGACACAAACACATGAAGACCAGGGAAGGTCTAGAAAGTGGACAGTGACATGTGAAAAGGGATATGGAGAAAAGGGAACAGTGGGAACCACGAAATCAGAAAGACATTAAAATGGGAGCCATTTGCTTTTCAAATACGATCTAATGTAACATAACTTACAATTATTCCTAACCCTTTTTAATTGGTGTCTGGTTTATTAAAAGCAAAGAACTATTGGTGCGTTCCATAAAAACGTATAAAAACCCTGCAGGGAAAAGGTTTTGGAGGTTGTTTTCCCATTAAATAAATAGTCTTGGTAATGTGCTACGCAAAATCAGCAGCCCCACTAAAAATGTTTAAGCTGTGGCATTACAGCTATTACAGCTCTGGGTAGAAGTGCAGGTATTGTCCATTAAAAGCGCAGCAGCACTTCTGAGACATGTCAGTACTCTCCAAAAAACTTATGGGAGGCTTAGCCTTACTGAAAAGTGTTTGTCCTGAATATGAAATTGTAACTGACTTGCTGAGAAATTATTGAATACCGGTTTTTCATATTTGTTATGATCTTTTATAAGGAGGAGGTTTCAGTCAGAGAATGCCTGTTGCACACCTGGTGACAAATGTTTGTCCTGCCCCAATACTTGTCTGGCAGGGCTGCTAGGAACTGTCAGTAATGTCACAAGTGTAGCAACACTCATGGGAAGTGATGGTATTGTTCACGAAAATGTACATCCCAGCTGAAAGAAGTGCAGTTATGGGGAAGACATGATGGCTAGCTGAATTATATTTAATTTGAGCAGCCTGCCAGCAGCCTAATTCAATGAGCCACAGTTGTGTGCCTAGTATTCCAATAGCCCTGCGCAGCCCGGTTAAGCTGAGTGACCTTGTTTTCATTTTCCTACACAGGCAGGCTTCAATGTCTCCTACAGTTACATTGCACAAATCACACTTAGCATTTGAATGTCTGTCCAAACTGGTTAGGCAGATGCCTGAACACTGTTACAACTAGGCCTCAATGCACTAGGAATGCTACATATGGTGGAAAGGAGTTCTTCTTTTCTTAGGGGATGTTACATTTTTGCAATGTACTTACTCAATGCTGTGTTCTTTTTGAGGAAGACAGCACATGTCTGGTTGGTATACTACCTGTTTGGTGATAGTAGTTAAGACAGGAGTAACCCATACACCCAACAGGGACCTTGGTAATCTTTGTTCCAAACAATAATGTCCCAGAGGAAATCAATAAGGAAAGAACAAATATATGAATGCTTACAATACTAAAAAAAGCGAGACCTATTGGCTATCAATTAACTGCATTTGGAAAAAAAAAGTGCTCGATGCTTGTCTCTTTTAGGAAGCTTTGAAAAAAAAAATTAAAAAAAATTGTGCGTGGCTTCCTGTGTAACACCCTTAACAGACGCCCTGTAGATGAACTTGCAGAGCAATACATTATTTTAAGATCTTCTAGGACAATCTCTCGTGAGCAAGAGAGAAATACGTGCTTAACATGAGTTTCGTGATGTTACACTGTCCTCTTTCCTTGCTCGAGAGCAGTAGTCTGTTTTCAAGACTGTTTCTTTTACCGGGCTTTGGGGAAGAACTTTTATTACCATACAGCTGCCACACTGCACATAAATCTGTGGTCAGGGAAACCCACAGATGGGATGTTAGCCATATTAGATTACTTCTTTCCACGACAGAACACCAGCCTCTCTAAGGATCGGGGTTCAAATTGTGGGCAGGTGAGCGAAAGGAGGCTTTAGTTATTGCTGAGTGCTGACGACAGTTCTTAGCCAGGATGCCAGTTGTGTTTTTAAAAGCAGTTTTTATCATAATGCTCATGAAAGAGTCTTTAACTTTCCTGGCTGTTTTGTAGAAATATGGGTTTTTTTTGTAATTTGTATTGGCTGCAGAGCAAAATTAATATATTCCCTTCACACAGATACTGCAAATGCTGTTCTAGCATTCAGAAGAGGAAGCATGCAATATGGAGACAACATGCTGTGTCGCCTAGCAACAAAAGTCGACCTCGTGCGTATCGTACAAAACACGTTTCGCAGAAAAACCTCTGCTACCGCTTCATTTTTTTAAGTTAAGCACGATACGCTAGGGAAATATCTCTTACGTTTTAGTTAGTGAAAGTAGCTAAGTGAAAGTACAGGAATATTGAAATAAGAAAGTTTACAGAATCACATTTTACAATTTAAGTCATATGTGATATCAGCAAAAGTAATTACGCAGAAATGTTCTCTGTAGATTGTGAACACAGAACATGTGAGTGGGCTAATTTGGTAGTACCTGTGCATTTGCAATCACGTTCTCTAAGACAGTTTATTTAGTTGTATTTATTTTATATTTTCTGATTTTGAGCACTACAGGCTGCCCATTGGCCATTTCAGAGCATCACTAGAAGTGATGAGCACACGGAAAGGACTGGGAAAACATCACAATGCAAACAAGCATTGGCCACGCGGCCGCGAAAGTGAAGCAGACGCGGCCGCGATAACAAAAGTGAAAGTGATCGAGATCACGATCGCGTGCTACGGAGGAAAGACACATGGCGCCGCGCGCGTGCACGTTCACGTGCACTGTAGCTTTAGGCCACGGCAGCACTTTGAAAAGGCCCAGTTATAAAATGTCTCTTCGAGCCTTTGGCTCGCGAGACCTAAAAACGTGGTTTACCTCCTGATTTGCCCATGTGGCGTAGGCTATGTGGGGGAAACAGGACGGGAACTACGGTGTAGGGTGACTGAACACAAGTCCACACTGCGTACAAAGCAAGAGAATGCGCCTCTTACCTCCCATTATATCCAGCAAAACCATAAATACGACCAGCTTAGGTGGTTTATTCTAGAAAAAATGAGAAACAACAGACGTGGAGGCAATGCAAAGAAAGTTAGGAAGCTAAGGGAACAATGGTACATGATGAGACTAGATACCATTAATAAGGGCCTGAACTCACGAGAAGACTGGATGTCCTTCATCATATATAGTGTATCATGTGTGCGTTCTATCATGAAACTAGGGATTGCTTCTCCTCTCGTTCCAGTTCATGGACTTTAAGAGAAGCACAATCCAAAGTATTATTTGTCTGATGACC
Organism: Triturus cristatus; assembly: GCF_964204655.1. Classification (NCBI taxonomy): domain Eukaryota; kingdom Metazoa; phylum Chordata; class Amphibia; order Caudata; family Salamandridae; genus Triturus; species Triturus cristatus. Next base: position 889,386,962 of record NC_140584.1, on the reverse strand, counting down.
TCCTTTCTATACAGTATGCATTTACGGAATTTGACCACTAGATGGCAGTGCATCCCTGTTAAATACTAGCATTCTCGGGGATGTATTCCCGTTCTCTTTAAAACAGGACTCTAGACTTTTCATTCGGGTTTAGCAAGTTACAGTTGTTAGTTGTTATCCGAGCACTAATTTTAGATAATTCCTTTTCCAACAGTTACACTGAAAACGTGCCTATTACAGTCAGCCGAGCTATACTCTTGTATAAATGCTTTCCATCTTATAGAAGGGCATATCAGCAAGGCGAGGCGATAGAATTATCGCCGCTTTTGCGGCCGTTTTCGGCCGAAAAGCGGCGATAATTTTATCAGTAATTAGCAAACTCACGCTAATGCGTGAAAACTTGCGTTATGGTAGGAATTCCTAACGCCCAGCTTTGCATCTCTAATGAGATGCAAACTGGGCGTTCCTGACCTGACATGACAGGAGAAATGTCGCTAAGCGACATTTCTCCTATCATCAAGCCCCACGCTATGAAGCATAGCGGCAAGAAAAGTAGCGATAACCCCTGTTATCGCTACTTTCCTTACGCCTGCTTCAGGACTGACTTAGCCATGATATCCTATGGAAGGTGAATATCATGGCTAAGTTTGTGAGGCCCTATCAATAAGCTAACTCCACATTGCGTGAGATTATCGCTGGGTTTCCAGCGATAATCTCATGATAGGCAGTTAGCGTGAGGATTTTTATCGCTTTTGAGATAAGCGTTGCTAATCGCATGCTATCTCAGCTGTAAAAATCCACTCTAGCCGGCGATAATTATCCTAGTGCTAAGTGCGCTTAGCGATAATTATCGCCGGTTGTTGCTGATATGCCCCAGAGTCTCTTTATATTACAAGGGAATCTGGTCATTCGTTTGAATAATACTTAAAGATGGCGAGACTCGGGACTCTCGTATTGACACAGTGAGGGATCTGTCTTCTATTTCCAGTTCTACCCAACAGGTACGTGCCAAACGTGCTATCGACATCACGGCACACCAGTAGGCATAGGGTTATTATCTTCAGGTGCTCGATACTCCACATTATATAAATGCGGCAAGGTTCCTAAGAACGATATTCATATTTTCTAACAAGGCAAGTAAGTCTAGCAATACGAGCGCAAGCGTTACGAGAGTATATACTAAATGTATGGTTTGAGCTTGCCATTTTGCCTTTAAGCAAGCACTAGAGTTATAACAGTTAAATGACCACCATTGCGCTTTATGGTCTTTACGGAGTAATCCACTTCTGCACGTTACGTGGGTGAGATGCATGCCATCTCTACCACAAACATGGGTTATTTAGTAGCTAGTTTGTACATTTTTTTAAATAGCCAGCAAGCAGCTCGGTCCTCTTTAGAAAGTGCAATCATATAATATGGAGTTTTCTGCTTCCAATAATTCTATCTATATGGACTATTTTAATGCGTTTCTTTTTAGCATATGTCAGAAACCCTAGTGGTTTGTCATTTTCAATGGCATACTGTCTTTTAAATTACTGCTCCGCCTAATTTGTGGTTAAATTGGGAGGCCTAGCAAATAGTATCAGAGCACTTAGATTCACTAAATAGCCCCTTTCTTTTTTCCTCTTCTATAGATCCTTGTTATCATAGGATCGCTGCTAGAAGGTTTTTGATCCTCTCTTCTTCCATCATAAAAGGAAAACAGTATCATAGAAATCATCATCTATCTATCATCTATCTACAAAAGAATAATTTTGAGGATATTCTACACAGTAATGTTCAGAATGATAATGAACTGTAGTTAGTGGCTAACACATAAAACAGTATATTATACTTAAGTGCATGATAGATTATATATTTCCTGTGTATATTTTCTAGAATCTTGGTGCCACGAACGTGAGGAGTATAGCTTCTACCATTGATAGGATTTCCACACTATTTAGCCCCAGATTCCATTTTTTTCGCTTTGGGGTATTTAGAAATCTGAGAAAGGTGATCCCACATGTGTAACAGTCTAGACAAGAGCTTTTAGGTCTATTGGCCGTTTTGAATCTTTTAACCATGATAGCAAAGATGATATGGATGTTACTTTAAATTTCACAGATACATCCTATAGTCGATCTACGGATCTGCTATGTTGATAACAGGAGGCGGTTGCCCCTGAAGCCCAGACACTTTATCAATCTGGTGCTCAAGATATACATATCTCCTCAAACCTCTATTATAAATGAGGTGAGTTGTAATTATTCACCAAGAGACATAAGTGGAAGTATAAATGGGGTATGGCGGAGTATGGTAAATGAATGGTATGGAGAACTTTTCTTTTTGTCATATGTACAAGCTAATAGCCAAGATTTTGTGTCTCTGGGATGAATCATTGTCATTACATGTGAAAGTTCGCTGCGGGTGTGTGTAATTTCTAACATTAGGACCCCCTTTGATTAATACTTAGATTAGTTGTGCTTCTTAATGTTAATGCCAAGTGTGGATTATTATTGAGGTTTTCCCCAGTGGTTAGTACTATTTTGTATGTGGGGGGAGGCGACCCTAATGTTTAGAGCCTGGGACATAATCGTTAAGAGTGAGCAAAATGTGACCTTCAATACATTTTGTACTGCTTTTATGATGTATAGAGTATTGTTACTAGATATATTGATTTATGTGTTCTTTGTCACACAGGTGTTTTTAATTGTTCCTGTTTTTATCAGTTTGAGAGAATCATATAACGTAGTCATATAACGTTGGTCTTGATAAAGATGGTATTATAATTTTCCCATCGAAACGCGTCAACACCTGATTTGTTCGGAACACAATCCGAAATTATCACTGAGACCTTCGAGTGCCCATAAAACACAGCACGAATTCTCAGTTATTGAGGAACAAATCTTACGGATGTGATCAGCTTAAGACTAAGTCTTTGGTCTATTATTTGTACTCTCGCATGCTTTTTAAACTTATGTTGTCTGCTAATTTTTATTGTGTTTTTGAATGAATTTATGTAATTTGAATTGTCCTTTTTATTCCATGACACATTGTTCTTAATTGTGTAGATCTGCTTCGGTGATTGTGTCCTATGATGAATAAAATTATTTTATTTTCCTGTTATTAGTCTTGTACATAACATTAGCCTTGGGTATACAGATATATTCTCCCATTCTGAATGGAATGAATGTGATTGGTAAAGTTTGAGACTCTGGTTAGATATTATATATCGTTGGTTGGATAGTGCTGTCCAAAGGAAACCTTTGTGATGTCAGAGCTAGTCGTAACCAGCGATCTGCTCCATCACAGTCAGTCAAGAACATTGAGGAAGGTTTCTGCGATTCTGATGAAGAAGACAATGAGATCCTGATGTTGTCCTCAACTAATCTAGTGGAAAATGCTGTGGTAGAAATATCATCCATGGGTGGTTTACACAAGAGGAAGCCTCCATCTTGCACAGTCTTAGTAAATGAGAGAAGTGTAAGATTTCTAGTGGATTCTGGTTCTCCTTATACCTTATTGAATGAAAAGGACTTTAGTAAACTCAAGCACATTGTCGTGCATGAATCTCGTATTAAAATCTTTGCTTACAGGGGCAAGAGAGTAGAGGTCATGGGCAAACATGCTGTGGGACCTGTGTACGGTGTGAAAGACAGTGCAAATTTGGTGGGGTGGGATGAACAGGGTAAGTTAGGAATAATCTTAGACCCTAATCACCCCGACATGGTACTGTCTAAACTGAATGTGAACTATGCATTGTGTGGCCAACCGTCAACCAATTTAGAGAATTCTTGCATAGTTAGCCACATGGGAATGGAAGAATGAGCCAAACACTACCCCGAGATTTTTCTGAACGTTTGGGTAAACTGAAGAGTTTTCAACACCGCATAATTTTGAAACACAATGCGAAAGCTGTAGCTCTCAAGGTGTGCAAGTTGCCACTAAGCTTACGGGGTGGATTAAAAATTGAACTTGACAAACTATGTTCTGCTGGAATCATAGGGCCCACTGAAGGTTCAGAAGGGTTGGCACCCGTTGTCCTGGCACGGAAGGCAGACTAGTCGATGAGACTTTGTGTCGATCTTAGGGACCTTAATTCCAATATCTGGGTCTATCGGGAACCCTTGCCCAACATAAATGAGATGCTATCGACTTTGGGCAACGCCAGATACTTTACCTCTCTGGATGTATCTTCAGCGTACCATCAAGTCGAATTAAGTAGAGATTCCAGGCACCTGACATCATTTGTTATGCCTGAAGGGGCATTCCGGTACATCCGAATGCCATTCGGGTTGGCGTCAGCATCCACTGTATTCCAGCGGTTAATGAATGTACTTTTCAAGGGTGCTAAAGGTGCCATGTTCTTTCAGGACAATATTCAAATTTTTGGTGAATCCATGGGAAAGCATGAGACCAGGGTGAGGCAGTTCTTGATATCATCAAGGGGAGTGGGTTGACCCTAAGAAAAGATAAATGTAAGTTTGCTCAGGAGGGTGTTGATTATTTAGGTCATTACGTATCTGGGAGGGGAGTCGAGCACAAGGTAAAAATATTTGATGCCATACAGCGTGCACCTAAACCCAAGAATTCCAGCTCCGTTCATTTCGCTGGCTGGTGGAATACTATTCTAAATTTATCAAGAACTTTTCTGACAAAATCAGTGGGTTATGTTGTATCCTGAAGAAAAACAAAAAGTATGTGTGGGATGACGATTGCGACAAATAATTTGAGTCCGTCAAGATGGAAATTGTTAATGCTGATCCACTCAAAATGTTTGATATTAATGATGCATGTATTATAACCACTGACTCTAGCAATGTGGGTCTGGGCGCGGTACTTATGCAGGTGAGAGATGATGGAAAGTAAGAGACAATTGCTTTTGCATCCAGGACGTTACGAGGTGAAGAATCATCTTACTCCACTATTGAGAAAGAATCTCTGGCCATGTGGTGGGGTGTTCAATACTTCAAAAATTTTGTGTGGGGAAAAGAATTTACCTTGAGAACAGACCACAAACCTTTATTGGATCTGTTTACCACCAAAGGCGGGGCCAGAGCAACTCTGCGCATCGCCAAATGGCAGTATAGACTCCAGGGTTATCAATACAAATTCAAATATGTGCCTGGAGTTAAAAACTATATTGCCAATTGTCTCTCGTTGTTGCTGCTAGATGACAACAATGTAGATCTAGACGATGTTGAGGAGTAGAAATTGTGTGTGTGGTGTATTCTATCAGCGACTGTCGAATGGCGCGTTGTCTGAGCAAGAGTGGTTGGATGCAGTATCTTGGGATGAAACTCTTCAGGAAGTGATGAAGTATATGGCGAATGGTTGGCCTCCAGCTAGGAATATCCCTAAAGCGTTAGTTCCTTTCAGCAGAGTTGGAAAAGAGCTGTCTATCGTTGGGTGCATACTACACAGGAGTGGGCAATTAGTTGACCCCGAATGTCTTAGAGATAGAGGGCCCGATTCACAGAACTAATTTAAGACAAAATCCTCAACTTACTACCATTTTGGTATTCACAGAAGGCACTTACTCATTTTAGTATTCACAGAAGGCACTTACTCATTTCGGTATTCACAGAAGTTAGGAGTCCTGACTTTAGGACTCCTAAATGCCTTCTGTGAATACCGAAAGTCTTAAAATTAGGATTTTTCTCAGTTTAGTAGTAGTATAGTTAGGACTCCTAACTTTAGGACTCCTAAATGCCTTCTGTGAATACCGAAAGTCTTAAAATTAGGATTTTTCTCAATTTAGTAGTAGTAAAGTTAGGACTCCTAACTTTAGGACTTCTAAATGCCTTCTGTGAATACCGAAAGCCTTAAAATTAGGATTTGTCTCAGTTTAGTAGTAGTATAGTTAGGGCTCCTAACTTTAGGACTCCTAAATGCCTTCTGTGAATACCGAAAGTCTTAAAATAAGGATTTTTCTCAATTTAGTAGTAGTAAATTTAAGACTCCTAACTTTAGAACTCCTAAATGCCTTCTGTGAATACTGAAAGCCTTAAAATTAGGTTTTTTCTCAGTTTAGTAGTAGTAAAGTTAGGAGTCCTAACTTTAGGACTCCTAAACTGAGAAAAATCCTAATTTTAAGACTTTCGGTATTCACAGAAGGCATTTAGGAGTCCTAAAGTTAGGACTCCTAACTTCTGTGAATACCGAAGTGAGTAAGGGTCTTCTGTGAATACCAAAATAAGTAAGTGCCTTCTGTGAATACAAAAATGGTAGTAAGTTTAGGATTTTTTCTTAAGTTAGTTATGTGAATCGGGCCCAGAGTTCTTATGAGGATTTCTGGTGGCCTGGTGTCGACAGGGCGATCGAGCATTACGTTACGATCTGTTGTATGTGTGTTCTTAGTGACAAATCACAGGTGACTTGTTTATCCCCTGTCAACCCCATTGTGGTCAAAAACACACCTTGGTGTAAGGTGGCGTTTGATGTTGCTGGTCCTTTCGGGGTTGGGGGCAGTACACCAACGTACGCATTAGTCTTGATTGATTATATGTCAAAATGGTCAGAAGTAAGATTTGTAGACAGTGTGAACTCAGATGTTATCATTACATTTTTCAAGGAAGCATTTTCTAGGGAAGGTTTTTCTGAAGAGCTGATAACCGACAATGGAACCCAATTAACATCCAGGGAAAAGCAGAATTTTCTTGTCAATTCTGGCATTAAGCACATTTTAACTTCTCTTTACCACCCTCGTAGCAACGGTCTTGTTGAAAGGTTAAACCGTTGCATCAAAGACCAGTTGCAACTCGCTCTCATTAATGGTCTACATTGGAAAGAAGCAATAGATGCCATGTTGTGGGCCATGAGAACATCCCCCATATAAGTACTGGAATGTTAAGGGAAGGATTGCTGGTTCCAAACTCAATAAGGAATGGATGGAAAGGAAAACTGTTGATGCTGCAACATTGTCTAAAGTAGCGGATGTGAGAGCTGCAGTGCAAGAGAAGTATGATTCCATGGATGGTTGTCACTGTGTTTTGTAGGTTCAAGTGGTGATTGGGGAGAGATAAAAGACCGGGTTTTGTTCACAAGGGTTGGTGGTGTTTTTCTGCACCCATTCGAGTCAAGAAGGTGGGGAAGCATGTTGTGCTACTTGAGAATGGGAAAACTTGGAACAAGTGTTTCATTTCTGTTGTACCTAAATCCAAGGAGGAATATGTTGGGTGGAAGATGGGTGTGCATGTTGACCCACATCCTTCACATTCTTCAAGACCCACTCTTTCCAGGGTAAGCTCAGTTTCGGTTACCCCTGTTAGAGCATCCGTCAGAACCAGGTCACGTGCTGCAAAGTTTAGCGATTACAAAATGATTTGATTCCATGTTCTCACCACATGCATTTGTTATGTAATTTTTTTTCTTGTATGTATTTTGTCTGTAGGAAGAGGAATGTGTAGGGTTCAAGTGTCGTTCATGGGAAAAGTCCAGCCCGAACTGCCAAGCCATGTCTTTACTGGACCGGAATCAAGCATCCTAGGACCGGTTTCAGGGTTTCACCCCTCTTCAGCCAGGATAGCTTGACTCCAGTGGCATAGTGAGCACGGGACCCACATCTGGGCAAACCCTTCCCATATAGGGCGAACAGCAAAACACACAAGATGATGGACGGAATGTTGCACATTGGCAAAACATTCACCCCCAGTCACAGATCTGGGTTTAATCCATCGCTTGGCAGTTCGGGCTGGACTGTTCCCATGAGGCACAGGGTCAAGACTGATTTGCATATGGCTGGGTTCAAACTGGAACGGCATGGTGAGCAAAATAACGATGGATTTAGGCCCAGATCTCTGTACTGGGGTGAATGTATGACATTGTTCTGCATTCTGTCCATCAACTGTTGTTTTTGCACTTAACCAAAATATTACATTTATAATATAGCAACAGAAAACTCCGCTATATTCTATATTACACATATTTACATCCCACTTACCCCGTTTATGTACACAAACAATATTATTTATTTTCTTAAAATAAAAAAAATAATATTAAAAAAATTAAATAGACTTATGAGTTTGGCGGTCTGTGGACTGCTGTCCTCGTGGTGGCAGACTGACCGCAGTGAGCCATCCACTGTATTACAAGTTGTGCAGATTGCCTTTGCAAAGGCCTTTCCACTACCAGGGTCGCAGTCTTGAGAAGGCAGCTTCCAGTGGGCGGTACAGAGGCATACTCACCCTTGCCAGTTCTTCCCAGCAGATTTTAACATTGATCCTTATCCTGCAGGTCCCCCCACACAGGAGCATCTTCACCCCGAGGAATACGACAGTGTCTTTGGCAAAATACAGGTAGGTGCTTTGGTACCGTGTAGCCATTACTGGGACTGCCCACATACGGGTTGGACTCTGGCAATTGGGAGGTGGCTTTTTTCCCAAAATATTATTCATATATGTGCATTCAACTCATATGCTGTCGGAATGTACACAGAAGCATCGATATATAGGTAAATACATTGCCCATAGCTGAATGACCGCTGCAGCCACACCTCCTGCCCCTCTAAAAAAGTTGTAGTACGGCGGTCGGAAGGCCACAGGCAGAGTGGTCTCCTTGCGTTCAGGGTACTTTGGCTTTCGGACCACCAAATTCATAATAAGGCCCTGAGATATCTCAAAGATAAGTATAAAAAAACAATAATTCGTGTTTTCCAAATAAGGACAAAACTGAAAATAAAATTAGATCAAGCTTAAACAGCCAATAATATTAAACTAAACAAAACTATAACCAATAATATTGCTTAACCAAATAAACAAACAATATAAAAGCCAGAGTAATAACAGTAAAAAAATATCTCGAAAAACAGCAAACATTTGATAGAGTAGGAAACTCTGCCGGCTTTTCCCACAAAAGACAAGCCTCCAACATATACAACCGTACATCCATTTCTCCAAGTAAGTAGTAATTATATTTAAAATACTAAGTTAAATATTTTAACTTGTAAAAACAATTATTTATAAACAATTGCTAACACACTTTTTAACATTTATCCATTTCAACAGATTATCCAACCTTCAACTAAACTCAATTGACAACTACACATCAAATACCACAAAAAAGTAAGTATATCTAAAAAAATGCTTTAAACGTACTACAACAGCAACAGTTAAAAGACTGAATAACTTTAACATTGTTAAACATTAAAAATATACAATAAATAAAACAACTATTTCTCTTCCAACAGAAAAAAATCACTTGTTTCATGAAGAAGCTTGCTGAAGAAAAAGTTTCCAACAGCACAAAACTTACAAATAAGTTTGGTAAAAAAAGAAAATGTGCATTTAACTGTATATTGATTAACAACATTTAGTAAATAACCATTTATCTATATTTATATTACAGAAAATAAAGACATAACAACAGGTGTACAATTTATTAAATCACAGAAGATGAAACTGTTACTGTGTTACATGGGATACACCTGCAGTCAATAAAATACTTCTACTGAACATATTCATTGAAAATGTGCAAAATATTATTCTGAGGCATGTTATGGGAGGGTAAATAGTAAATACATTGCAGTAATTAATGTAAAAGAACATAACCACCCTTCCAATGTAACAGAAATAGAAGTGAGAGAAGTTTTCGAAAATATAAGAGAAGCAAGCACTAGTACCCAAGATCCCACAGCACAAATACTGAAATATACACTACCGCACATACAAGAACAGATACCAGACCAGTTACCATCAATAACCACCTTAAAATACCTTATAACACAAACTAAAAGGGCCACCAGCCACTCCCCACCTGCTCCTAAAACATACAGGGATATAGACATCCCACCACAGCTTACAATGACCCATAGAGGAGAGCAGTTCCTATTATATGATAATAAAAGTAACGACAAACAAATACTAATCTTTGCTACCCCTAACAACTTGCTCAAACTAGCCCAATGTCAAAGATGGATGATGGATGGCACATTTAAAATGTGTCCCCAACCATTCCGTCAGCTATACACCATACATGGTGAATTTCAGAAAACTAATAATTTTTTTTGTATGCATTCCTTCCAAACAAACAAGGCAGTACGTACATGAAATATCTAAAAATCACATTAAGCAACAGAAAAACAACTACTCTTCCACCCAAAATTATAATTGACTTCTAGCAAGTTATGATCCAATCCATCCCACAAAATATACCACCACACAGCCATACCGGGATGTTATTACAATTCTGATCAAAGTATATTGTTGCAGGGATTCTGCACATACACAGAACTACACAGGAAACAAGGACTTCGGTGTATTGTGGTGTACCAAAAACACGCCTCAGTGCCCAGGACCCCTATCCGGCTAGCTATAGTATCCCATCCGTTCTCCGAACTACAGCGTAGCTACCAATGATTGGAAATCCTAGAACAAGTGAATCAGGACCTCTCAGAATTCATGGGAACAAGACACTCTTTCGCTTAGATGCTCATACCTGTTCACAATGTGAGTAACCAGAGACACTGTATAGTTTAAAATGTTTATTTCAACTAACATGCTCTGTAATGCAGTACACGTGCTAACATTAGCAAAGAAATGCATAAAAACAATATAATCAGCATGGTTACAATTCCATATAATACGAACGGGGATAGCATATTATAATGACAGTGGATGAAGCCTTATAGCGCTTTACCACCCTCCCCGTGCTACAAGCTATGTTTATTATATCAGTGGAAGACCTCTGGGCTTGGACAGCGATAGGATTTACATTTCCAGACAAGCACAGCTGTTCCTCTGGAAAGGTTTTCTCCAAGTGTGTTTAACTTGCATCCCGCGCAATATTAAAAGCACCCGAAAAGTCAGAAGCGCAGAATGTGTTCCATGTTATGTCTATATGTGTGTGGGACGGACCAAAGCCGATTAACCAGTGGAGTTGTTTTCTGGCCTTGAACACGATGTACAGACGAGAACTCAGAGCACAACAGAAATAGTGAAAGGCAGACAGTTCCCATGTGAAGCAGCACGAGCAAAAGTGTTTATGGGAACCAAGGCATTTAGTGTCGTGTGCATAAGCGGCAAGATGGCGGTGATGCAATGCACAAACTAATGCTAACTTAGCAACGTCGGCTGGCATCCCTAAACCCTCACGACACCCTCCCCTTGGGCAGTCTGATGCACAGTGATTGAAGTAGAACCCAGAGTTAAAAAAGTCTGAGCAACAAGAGCTTATGCTACCTGTATGCAAAGAATGTCAATTTGGAGAGAAAAAGAGTAAAGGTATTTTCGCTTTAAGAATATCCTTTTGGTAGTAAATAAAAAAATAAAAATGATTAAAAGGAGGAGAGAAAAAAAAAAAAAAAATGTCTGGGTGGCCCCGTCTTATCAATCCATCAGTGTGTAAGCACAAAAAGTGGCGACAGCTTCCAACAGGAAATTATTGTCATCGTCTGAAAAAGTAGACGCCATCCAGTTAAGTAACTCAAAGGAGCAAACATGCTCATTAATGATGGGTGCTTCCAGGACCATCGGTGGGCAACTTGCGTGGTACTCGATGTAACTCCATTGCAGGAAATCACATGCTGCTGCACCAATATCCCACTGAGCTGGCACTCCTAGCGCAGCTGCACATGCCATCAGATCCATACCGGAACAGTCCTGCTCATGAGACACTAGCGGGCTTATCAGTAAGGCAAGGTGCTGTGTTTGTGAGGCAGAGATCAAAAGCCCCCTGAAAAGGACATTCCAAGCAGGAGAAAACTAGTTGCACGCAAGTGTACCATGGAAATCGGAAAGAAAGATTATAAGCCACGCTTAGAGTGGCCAGTTGCAAGGTACTGTAGCACTGAAGCATGCGGCTACGAAGCAGCTGTAGCCGGGCCGGGTTGTGTACGACCACAAGAGGAGCAGCCATTCATTCTGGTCATTCGTTTGAATAATACTTAAAGATGGCGAGACTCGGGACTCTCGTATTGACACAGTGAGGGATCTGTCTTCTATTTCCAGTTCTACCCAACAGGTACGTGCCAAACGTGCTATCGACATCACGGCACACCAGTAGGCATAGGGTTATTATCTTCAGGTGCTCGATACTCCACATTATATAAATGCGGCAAGGTTCCTAAGAACGATATTCATATTTTCTAACAAGGCAAGTAAGTCTAGCAATACGAGCGCAAGCGTTACGAGAGTATATACTAAATGTATGGTTTGAGCTTGCCATTTTGCCTTTAAGCAAGCACTAGAGTTATAACAGTTAAATGACCACCATTGCGCTTTATGGTCTTTACGGAGTAATCCACTTCTGCACGTTACGTGGGTGAGATGCATGCCATCTCTACCACAAACATGGGTTATTTAGTAGCTAGTTTGTACATTTTTTTAAATAGCCAGCAAGCAGCTCGGTCCTCTTTAGAAAGTGCAATCATATAATATGGAGTTTTCTGCTTCCAATAATTCTATCTATATGGACTATTTTAATGCGTTTCTTTTTAGCATATGTCAGAAACCCTAGTGGTTTGTCATTTTCAATGGCATACTGTCTTTTAAATTACTGCTCCGCCTAATTTGTGGTTAAATTGGGAGGCCTAGCAAATAGTATCAGAGCACTTAGATTCACTAAATAGCCCCTTTCTTTTTTCCTCTTCTATAGATCCTTGTTATCATAGGATCGCTGCTAGAAGGTTTTTGATCCTCTCTTCTTCCATCATAAAAGGAAAACAGTATCATAGAAATCATCATCTATCTATCATCTATCTACAAAAGAATAATTTTGAGGATATTCTACACAGTAATGTTCAGAATGATAATGAACTGTAGTTAGTGGCTAACACATAAAACAGTATATTATACTTAAGTGCATGATAGATTATATATTTCCTGTGTATATTTTCTAGAATCTTGGTGCCACGAACGTGAGGAGTATAGCTTCTACCATTGATAGGATTTCCACACTATTTAGCCCCAGATTCCATTTTTTTCGCTTTGGGGTATTTAGAAATCTGAGAAAGGTGATCCCACATGTGTAACAGTCTAGACAAGAGCTTTTAGGTCTATTGGCCGTTTTGAATCTTTTAACCATGATAGCAAAGATGATATGGATGTTACTTTAAATTTCACAGATACATCCTATAGTCGATCTACGGATCTGCTATGTTGATAACAGGAGGCGGTTGCCCCTGAAGCCCAGACACTTTATCAATCTGGTGCTCAAGATATACATATCTCCTCAAACCTCTATTATAAATGAGGTGAGTTGTAATTATTCACCAAGAGACATAAGTGGAAGTATAAATGGGGTATGGCGGAGTATGGTAAATGAATGGTATGGAGAACTTTTCTTTTTGTCATATGTACAAGCTAATAGCCAAGATTTTGTGTCTCTGGGATGAATCATTGTCATTACATGTGAAAGTTCGCTGCGGGTGTGTGTAATTTCTAACATTAGGACCCCCTTTGATTAATACTTAGATTAGTTGTGCTTCTTAATGTTAATGCCAAGTGTGGATTATTATTGAGGTTTTCCCCAGTGGTTAGTACTATTTTGTATGTGGGGGGAGGCGACCCTAATGTTTAGAGCCTGGGACATAATCGTTAAGAGTGAGCAAAATGTGACCTTCAATACATTTTGTACTGCTTTTATGATGTATAGAGTATTGTTACTAGATATATTGATTTATGTGTTCTTTGTCACACAGGTGTTTTTAATTGTTCCTGTTTTTATCAGTTTGAGAGAATCATATAACGTAGTCATATAACGTTGGTCTTGATAAAGATGGTATTATAATTTTCCCATCGAAACGCGTCAACACCTGATTTGTTCGGAACACAATCCGAAATTATCACTGAGACCTTCGAGTGCCCATAAAACACAGCACGAATTCTCAGTTATTGAGGAACAAATCTTACGGATGTGATCAGCTTAAGACTAAGTCTTTGGTCTATTATTTGTACTCTCGCATGCTTTTTAAACTTATGTTGTCTGCTAATTTTTATTGTGTTTTTGAATGAATTTATGTAATTTGAATTGTCCTTTTTATTCCATGACACATTGTTCTTAATTGTGTAGATCTGCTTCGGTGATTGTGTCCTATGATGAATAAAATTATTTTATTTTCCTGTTATTAGTCTTGTACATAACATTAGCCTTGGGTATACAGATATATTCTCCCATTCTGAATGGAATGAATGTGATTGGTAAAGTTTGAGACTCTGGTTAGATATTATATATCGTTGGTTGGATAGTGCTGTCCAAAGGAAACCTTTGTGATGTCAGAGCTAGTCGTAACCAGCGATCTGCTCCATCACAGTCAGTCAAGAACATTGAGGAAGGTTTCTGCGATTCTGATGAAGAAGACAATGAGATCCTGATGTTGTCCTCAACTAATCTAGTGGAAAATGCTGTGGTAGAAATATCATCCATGGGTGGTTTACACAAGAGGAAGCCTCCATCTTGCACAGTCTTAGTAAATGAGAGAAGTGTAAGATTTCTAGTGGATTCTGGTTCTCCTTATACCTTATTGAATGAAAAGGACTTTAGTAAACTCAAGCACATTGTCGTGCATGAATCTCGTATTAAAATCTTTGCTTACAGGGGCAAGAGAGTAGAGGTCATGGGCAAACATGCTGTGGGACCTGTGTACGGTGTGAAAGACAGTGCAAATTTGGTGGGGTGGGATGAACAGGGTAAGTTAGGAATAATCTTAGACCCTAATCACCCCGACATGGTACTGTCTAAACTGAATGTGAACTATGCATTGTGTGGCCAACCGTCAACCAATTTAGAGAATTCTTGCATAGTTAGCCACATGGGAATGGAAGAATGAGCCAAACACTACCCCGAGATTTTTCTGAACGTTTGGGTAAACTGAAGAGTTTTCAACACCGCATAATTTTGAAACACAATGCAAAAGCTGTAGCTCTCAAGGTGTGCAAGTTGCCACTAAGCTTACGGGGTGGATTAAAAATTGAACTTGACAAACTATGTTCTGCTGGAATCATAGGGCCCACTGAAGGTTCAGAAGGGTTGGCACCCGTTGTCCTGGCACGGAAGGCAGACTAGTCGATGAGACTTTGTGTCGATCTTAGGGACCTTAATTCCAATATCTGGGTCTATCGGGAACCCTTGCCCAACATAAATGAGATGCTATCGACTTTGGGCAACGCCAGATACTTTACCTCTCTGGATGTATCTTCAGCGTACCATCAAGTCGAATTAAGTAGAGATTCCAGGCACCTGACATCATTTGTTATGCCTGAAGGGGCATTCCGGTACATCCGAATGCCATTCGGGTTGGCGTCAGCATCCACTGTATTCCAGCGGTTAATGAATGTACTTTTCAAGGGTGCTAAAGGTGCCATGTTCTTTCAGGACAATATTCAAATTTTTGGTGAATCCATGGGAAAGCATGAGACCAGGGTGAGGCAGTTCTTGATATCATCAAGGGGAGTGGGTTGACCCTAAGAAAAGATAAATGTAAGTTTGCTCAGGAGGGTGTTGATTATTTAGGTCATTACGTATCTGGGAGGGGAGTCGAGCACAAGGTAAAAATATTTGATGCCATACAGCGTGCACCTAAACCCAAGAATTCCAGCTCCGTTCATTTCGCTGGCTGGTGGAATACTATTCTAAATTTATCAAGAACTTTTCTGACAAAATCAGTGGGTTATGTTGTATCCTGAAGAAAAACAAAAAGTATGTGTGGGATGACGATTGCGACAAATAATTTGAGTCCGTCAAGATGGAAATTGTTAATGCTGATCCACTCAAAATGTTTGATATTAATGATGCATGTATTATAACCACTGACTCTAGCAATGTGGGTCTGGGCGCGGTACTTATGCAGGTGAGAGATGATGGAAAGTAAGAGACAATTGCTTTTGCATCCAGGACGTTACGAGGTGAAGAATCATCTTACTCCACTATTGAGAAAGAATCTCTGGCCATGTGGTGGGGTGTTCAATACTTCAAAAATTTTGTGTGGGGAAAAGAATTTACCTTGAGAACAGACCACAAACCTTTATTGGATCTGTTTACCACCAAAGGCGGGGCCAGAGCAACTCTGCGCATCGCCAAATGGCAGTATAGACTCCAGGGTTATCAATACAAATTCAAATATGTGCCTGGAGTTAAAAACTATATTGCCAATTGTCTCTCGTTGTTGCTGCTAGATGACAACAATGTAGATCTAGACGATGTTGAGGAGTAGAAATTGTGTGTGTGGTGTATTCTATCAGCGACTGTCGAATGGCGCGTTGTCTGAGCAAGAGTGGTTGGATGCAGTATCTTGGGATGAAACTCTTCAGGAAGTGATGAAGTATATGGCGAATGGTTGGCCTCCAGCTAGGAATATCCCTAAAGCGTTAGTTCCTTTCAGCAGAGTTGGAAAAGAGCTGTCTATCGTTGGGTGCATACTACACAGGAGTGGGCAATTAGTTGACCCCGAATGTCTTAGAGATAGAGGGCCCGATTCACAGAACTAATTTAAGACAAAATCCTCAACTTACTACCATTTTGGTATTCACAGAAGGCACTTACTCATTTTAGTATTCACAGAAGGCACTTACTCATTTCGGTATTCACAGAAGTTAGGAGTCCTGACTTTAGGACTCCTAAATGCCTTCTGTGAATACCGAAAGTCTTAAAATTAGGATTTTTCTCAGTTTAGTAGTAGTATAGTTAGGACTCCTAACTTTAGGACTCCTAAATGCCTTCTGTGAATACCGAAAGTCTTAAAATTAGGATTTTTCTCAATTTAGTAGTAGTAAAGTTAGGACTCCTAACTTTAGGACTTCTAAATGCCTTCTGTGAATACCGAAAGCCTTAAAATTAGGATTTGTCTCAGTTTAGTAGTAGTATAGTTAGGGCTCCTAACTTTAGGACTCCTAAATGCCTTCTGTGAATACCGAAAGTCTTAAAATAAGGATTTTTCTCAATTTAGTAGTAGTAAATTTAAGACTCCTAACTTTAGAACTCCTAAATGCCTTCTGTGAATACTGAAAGCCTTAAAATTAGGTTTTTTCTCAGTTTAGTAGTAGTAAAGTTAGGAGTCCTAACTTTAGGACTCCTAAACTGAGAAAAATCCTAATTTTAAGACTTTCGGTATTCACAGAAGGCATTTAGGAGTCCTAAAGTTAGGACTCCTAACTTCTGTGAATACCGAAGTGAGTAAGGGTCTTCTGTGAATACCAAAATAAGTAAGTGCCTTCTGTGAATACAAAAATGGTAGTAAGTTTAGGATTTTTTCTTAAGTTAGTTATGTGAATCGGGCCCAGAGTTCTTATGAGGATTTCTGGTGGCCTGGTGTCGACAGGGCGATCGAGCATTACGTTACGATCTGTTGTATGTGTGTTCTTAGTGACAAATCACAGGTGACTTGTTTATCCCCTGTCAACCCCATTGTGGTCAAAAACACACCTTGGTGTAAGGTGGCGTTTGATGTTGCTGGTCCTTTCGGGGTTGGGGGCAGTACACCAACGTACGCATTAGTCTTGATTGATTATATGTCAAAATGGTCAGAAGTAAGATTTGTAGACAGTGTGAACTCAGATGTTATCATTACATTTTTCAAGGAAGCATTTTCTAGGGAAGGTTTTTCTGAAGAGCTGATAACCGACAATGGAACCCAATTAACATCCAGGGAAAAGCAGAATTTTCTTGTCAATTCTGGCATTAAGCACATTTTAACTTCTCTTTACCACCCTCGTAGCAACGGTCTTGTTGAAAGGTTAAACCGTTGCATCAAAGACCAGTTGCAACTCGCTCTCATTAATGGTCTACATTGGAAAGAAGCAATAGATGCCATGTTGTGGGCCATGAGAACATCCCCCATATAAGTACTGGAATGTTAAGGGAAGGATTGCTGGTTCCAAACTCAATAAGGAATGGATGGAAAGGAAAACTGTTGATGCTGCAACATTGTCTAAAGTAGCGGATGTGAGAGCTGCAGTGCAAGAGAAGTATGATTCCATGGATGGTTGTCACTGTGTTTTGTAGGTTCAAGTGGTGATTGGGGAGAGATAAAAGACCGGGTTTTGTTCACAAGGGTTGGTGGTGTTTTTCTGCACCCATTCGAGTCAAGAAGGTGGGGAAGCATGTTGTGCTACTTGAGAATGGGAAAACTTGGAACAAGTGTTTCATTTCTGTTGTACCTAAATCCAAGGAGGAATATGTTGGGTGGAAGATGGGTGTGCATGTTGACCCACATCCTTCACATTCTTCAAGACCCACTCTTTCCAGGGTAAGCTCAGTTTCGGTTACCCCTGTTAGAGCATCCGTCAGAACCAGGTCACGTGCTGCAAAGTTTAGCGATTACAAAATGATTTGATTCCATGTTCTCACCACATGCATTTGTTATGTAATTTTTTTTCTTGTATGTATTTTGTCTGTAGGAAGAGGAATGTGTAGGGTTCAAGTGTCGTTCATGGGAAAAGTCCAGCCCGAACTGCCAAGCCATGTCTTTACTGGACCGGAATCAAGCATCCTAGGACCGGTTTCAGGGTTTCACCCCTCTTCAGCCAGGATAGCTTGACTCCAGTGGCATAGTGAGCACGGGACCCACATCTGGGCAAACCCTTCCCATATAGGGCGAACAGCAAAACACACAAGATGATGGACGGAATGTTGCACATTGGCAAAACATTCACCCCCAGTCACAGATCTGGGTTTAATCCATCGCTTGGCAGTTCGGGCTGGACTGTTCCCATGAGGCACAGGGTCAAGACTGATTTGCATATGGCTGGGTTCAAACTGGAACGGCATGGTGAGCAAAATAACGATGGATTTAGGCCCAGATCTCTGTACTGGGGTGAATGTATGACATTGTTCTGCATTCTGTCCATCAACTGTTGTTTTTGCACTTAACCAAAATATTACATTTATAATATAGCAACAGAAAACTCCGCTATATTCTATATTACACATATTTACATCCCACTTACCCCGTTTATGTACACAAACAATATTATTTATTTTCTTAAAATAAAAAAAATAATATTAAAAAAATTAAATAGACTTATGAGTTTGGCGGTCTGTGGACTGCTGTCCTCGTGGTGGCAGACTGACCGCAGTGAGCCATCCACTGTATTACAAGTTGTGCAGATTGCCTTTGCAAAGGCCTTTCCACTACCAGGGTCGCAGTCTTGAGAAGGCAGCTTCCAGTGGGCGGTACAGAGGCATACTCACCCTTGCCAGTTCTTCCCAGCAGATTTTAACATTGATCCTTATCCTGCAGGTCCCCCCACACAGGAGCATCTTCACCCCGAGGAATACGACAGTGTCTTTGGCAAAATACAGGTAGGTGCTTTGGTACCGTGTAGCCATTACTGGGACTGCCCACATACGGGTTGGACTCTGGCAATTGGGAGGTGGCTTTTTTCCCAAAATATTATTCATATATGTGCATTCAACTCATATGCTGTCGGAATGTACACAGAAGCATCGATATATAGGTAAATACATTGCCCATAGCTGAATGACCGCTGCAGCCACACCTCCTGCCCCTCTAAAAAAGTTGTAGTACGGCGGTCGGAAGGCCACAGGCAGAGTGGTCTCCTTGCGTTCAGGGTACTTTGGCTTTCGGACCACCAAATTCATAATAAGGCCCTGAGATATCTCAAAGATAAGTATAAAAAAACAATAATTCGTGTTTTCCAAATAAGGACAAAACTGAAAATAAAATTAGATCAAGCTTAAACAGCCAATAATATTAAACTAAACAAAACTATAACCAATAATATTGCTTAACCAAATAAACAAACAATATAAAAGCCAGAGTAATAACAGTAAAAAAATATCTCGAAAAACAGCAAACATTTGATAGAGTAGGAAACTCTGCCGGCTTTTCCCACAAAAGACAAGCCTCCAACATATACAACCGTACATCCATTTCTCCAAGTAAGTAGTAATTATATTTAAAATACTAAGTTAAATATTTTAACTTGTAAAAACAATTATTTATAAACAATTGCTAACACACTTTTTAACATTTATCCATTTCAACAGATTATCCAACCTTCAACTAAACTCAATTGACAACTACACATCAAATACCACAAAAAAGTAAGTATATCTAAAAAAATGCTTTAAACGTACTACAACAGCAACAGTTAAAAGACTGAATAACTTTAACATTGTTAAACATTAAAAATATACAATAAATAAAACAACTATTTCTCTTCCAACAGAAAAAAATCACTTGTTTCATGAAGAAGCTTGCTGAAGAAAAAGTTTCCAACAGCACAAAACTTACAAATAAGTTTGGTAAAAAAAGAAAATGTGCATTTAACTGTATATTGATTAACAACATTTAGTAAATAACCATTTATCTATATTTATATTACAGAAAATAAAGACATAACAACAGGTGTACAATTTATTAAATCACAGAAGATGAAACTGTTACTGTGTTACATGGGATACACCTGCAGTCAATAAAATACTTCTACTGAACATATTCATTGAAAATGTGCAAAATATTATTCTGAGGCATGTTATGGGAGGGTAAATAGTAAATACATTGCAGTAATTAATGTAAAAGAACATAACCACCCTTCCAATGTAACAGAAATAGAAGTGAGAGAAGTTTTCGAAAATATAAGAGAAGCAAGCACTAGTACCCAAGATCCCACAGCACAAATACTGAAATATACACTACCGCACATACAAGAACAGATACCAGACCAGTTACCATCAATAACCACCTTAAAATACCTTATAACACAAACTAAAAGGGCCACCAGCCACTCCCCACCTGCTCCTAAAACATACAGGGATATAGACATCCCACCACAGCTTACAATGACCCATAGAGGAGAGCAGTTCCTATTATATGATAATAAAAGTAACGACAAACAAATACTAATCTTTGCTACCCCTAACAACTTGCTCAAACTAGCCCAATGTCAAAGATGGATGATGGATGGCACATTTAAAATGTGTCCCCAACCATTCCGTCAGCTATACACCATACATGGTGAATTTCAGAAAACTAATAATTTTTTTTGTATGCATTCCTTCCAAACAAACAAGGCAGTACGTACATGAAATATCTAAAAATCACATTAAGCAACAGAAAAACAACTACTCTTCCACCCAAAATTATAATTGACTTCTAGCAAGTTATGATCCAATCCATCCCACAAAATATACCACCACACAGCCATACCGGGATGTTATTACAATTCTGATCAAAGTATATTGTTGCAGGGATTCTGCACATACACAGAACTACACAGGAAACAAGGACTTCGGTGTATTGTGGTGTACCAAAAACACGCCTCAGTGCCCAGGACCCCTATCCGGCTAGCTATAGTATCCCATCCGTTCTCCGAACTACAGCGTAGCTACCAATGATTGGAAATCCTAGAACAAGTGAATCAGGACCTCTCAGAATTCATGGGAACAAGACACTCTTTCGCTTAGATGCTCATACCTGTTCACAATGTGAGTAACCAGAGACACTGTATAGTTTAAAATGTTTATTTCAACTAACATGCTCTGTAATGCAGTACACGTGCTAACATTAGCAAAGAAATGCATAAAAACAATATAATCAGCATGGTTACAATTCCATATAATACGAACGGGGATAGCATATTATAATGACAGTGGATGAAGCCTTATAGCGCTTTACCACCCTCCCCGTGCTACAAGCTATGTTTATTATATCAGTGGAAGACCTCTGGGCTTGGACAGCGATAGGATTTACATTTCCAGACAAGCACAGCTGTTCCTCTGGAAAGGTTTTCTCCAAGTGTGTTTAACTTGCATCCCGCGCAATATTAAAAGCACCCGAAAAGTCAGAAGCGCAGAATGTGTTCCATGTTATGTCTATATGTGTGTGGGACGGACCAAAGCCGATTAACCAGTGGAGTTGTTTTCTGGCCTTGAACACGATGTACAGACGAGAACTCAGAGCACAACAGAAATAGTGAAAGGCAGACAGTTCCCATGTGAAGCAGCACGAGCAAAAGTGTTTATGGGAACCAAGGCATTTAGTGTCGTGTGCATAAGCGGCAAGATGGCGGTGATGCAATGCACAAACTAATGCTAACTTAGCAACGTCGGCTGGCATCCCTAAACCCTCACGACACCCTCCCCTTGGGCAGTCTGATGCACAGTGATTGAAGTAGAACCCAGAGTTAAAAAAGTCTGAGCAACAAGAGCTTATGCTACCTGTATGCAAAGAATGTCAATTTGGAGAGAAAAAGAGTAAAGGTATTTTCGCTTTAAGAATATCCTTTTGGTAGTAAATAAAAAAATAAAAATGATTAAAAGGAGGAGAGAAAAAAAAAAAAAAAATGTCTGGGTGGCCCCGTCTTATCAATCCATCAGTGTGTAAGCACAAAAAGTGGCGACAGCTTCCAACAGGAAATTATTGTCATCGTCTGAAAAAGTAGACGCCATCCAGTTAAGTAACTCAAAGGAGCAAACATGCTCATTAATGATGGGTGCTTCCAGGACCATCGGTGGGCAACTTGCGTGGTACTCGATGTAACTCCATTGCAGGAAATCACATGCTGCTGCACCAATATCCCACTGAGCTGGCACTCCTAGCGCAGCTGCACATGCCATCAGATCCATACCGGAACAGTCCTGCTCATGAGACACTAGCGGGCTTATCAGTAAGGCAAGGTGCTGTGTTTGTGAGGCAGAGATCAAAAGCCCCCTGAAAAGGACATTCCAAGCAGGAGAAAACTAGTTGCACGCAAGTGTACCATGGAAATCGGAAAGAAAGATTATAAGCCACGCTTAGAGTGGCCAGTTGCAAGGTACTGTAGCACTGAAGCATGCGGCTACGAAGCAGCTGTAGCCGGGCCGGGTTGTGTACGACCACAAGAGGAGCAGCCATTTCTGAGCAGGCAAATCAACAGGAAGACCCCGGCAGCTAAGGCAAGTATTAGCGGCAACCCGCCGAAGACACTGGAAAAAATAGAATGAATGAAAGCCGGGATCACACCAAAAATAGTTTGAAAAGATGTTACAAGGCCAGAGCCTACAGTTTAAAAAAAAATTAGCCAGCCCCATTATATGCGAAGCATTGAAGATAGAATGAATTAGCTCACCAAAATGTTGTGGGAGGTCAGTTTTTAAAAGTGCTTGAACTTCTGTTCTTGTATTAGCCACCTGCAGGACAGAGGTCTCACGGGCAGAAGTGAGAGAAACTTCTTTCTGGGACAATAAGGCTCTTATTCGGCTAAGATTGTCAAACTCTGCCTCCAAGGTCAGAATGGAATGCCAAATTGAGATATCGGGACTCCTGCGAGGTATAGGAACCAGCACATTTTTGCAGCCAACTACACGTTGTGACACAGTCACAATGTACGGTATGCCTAATAACATGCCACAGCATTTTTCATTATTCAGAAGTAAATAACTGCCGTTAGACAGCAGTGTGAATGTTGGTTTAAGCACGGGCTTTCCTTTTTAAATGCACGCTAAATTAGGCGCCTCTAAATTACAGGTGCCGTGCAATGGTATATTTTTGCACACAACGGAGTGTCCAATGAAAGAATCACAAGATTCACCAGTCAGATACACCTCTGTGTCATCACGCAAACATCTAAACGTGAAGGGGAGTGACCAAACTTCATGAAGGAAGGAGTTTCCTAATGGTTCATAGTGACCTAACGGAAAATGTTTCATGCATGATGTAAATTTAAATAAGGAGAATGGCAGTGTTAGAACCCCATGAACGAGCCCAACAGCAAAGTTTGTTTCCGCTACTGAGAATTGTAAAGGGTCCAATTTTTCTATTTGTAAAAGGGCATAAGTGGCATCTTTCATGGACATAGACTGTTGTCTTTCAGTCAAATTAAAAGGTAAAAACAAAGAGGACACACACCTCGGCAGCACACCATACACAGGCGCGCATAGATGCCATCTTCGTCCCATCGACTGACTGCCTGCTGAATCAAGATGCCTCACTCCTCCCCCAGGGTCTTTCTGACCACTCTCCGGTGATGCTCCGTACGGGTCCCCCCTGCTTTTGTCCAGCAAACATGGAGGCTAAACACCTGGTTTCTCCAGGATAAGGAGTTCCGGAGGGTGGTGGGGCGGAAACTTTGACACTACTTTCTTGCTAATGAAGGGTCTGTTTCCTTCCTGGGTACCCTGTGGGAGGCAGGCAAGGCAACGATTAGAGGGGTCACTCCTTTGAGCGGGCCTCGGGCCTCCGGTTGAACCCCGACAATTCGGTGTTGGTTCCCCTCCACTTATCCCGGGAATGCTGCGACTGGCAATCTGATATACCTCTGCACCGCCAATCCTTTAAATACCTGGGGATATGGATGACCTTGCTCCCTGAGCTGAGCTGCTGGGCCCTCAGGCTTCAGGGCATGGGACCTAATCGGTATTTCACAATTGGGGGATGTGTGGGTGGGGGATCACATGCGCTCCTTCGGAGACCTTCAGAATAGATACTCGCTGCACCCATCACAATTTTATAGGTATTTAAAACTGCGGAATGCCCTTTATATACACCTTACGACAGGCACACGGCTTCCTGACCACAGCCCACCCAAAGCTCAGATAATGTTTGGGGACCTGGGGAGGGGAGGCATCTCCCGTATTTATCGTACACTGATCAATAGCACACCTACTTCCTTAGACCGATTGCGGGCTCGTTGGGAGGACTGGGTTGGCCCCTTGGAGGAGGAAGACTGGCGTGACGCCCTCATGGCTCCTAGAACAGTCACCGCACCCTCTAGGCTGCGCCTGGTGCAGCTCTATTATTTACACACTGCATACCTCACCCCGGAGTGCCTCCATCGGGCAGGGTTCAGTTAGACCCCAGCCTGTACTAGATGCGTTCACATCCCGGCCGACTTCCTGCATACGGTGTGGCATGCCCCCGCCTGGCGCAGTTCTGGAAGGAAATTGAATGAGAACTCACCGAAATCCTGGGGTGGGAGGTCCCACACGACCCCAAATACACGCTCTTGGGGATCACTGATGGGCTGGATGGGTCTCGGAATGAGAAGGTGTTTTTGACTACAGCTATGGTGGTCGCCAAAAGAGACATTGCGGTCTCCTGGAGATGCCCTGAACCCCCGAGTGTCGGGCGATGGCGGACTGGGGTGGACTGGTGTGCCACACAAGAGAAAGTTATGTATGAAGCTGGTGGGTGTCCCAAGAAAAATCGCAGAGTCTGGGGTAAGTGGCTGGGGGGGTCTAATCATAAAAAGGGGACTGTTCCTTTTTTAAGAAATTGTGTTTTAATATTGTCTGTAAGGTGGGGTGCGCATATTCCTCTATGTAATCCTGGACTTTCATTGGGTCGTGCTGAATGGCTGGTATATTTCTTTTGTAAAATCAATAAAAACTTGTTTATCAAAAAACAAAACAAAGAGAACTCATTTACATAGTCCCATGGCACTCAACCTATTTTAAGCGTCTGCAAGGTCCATGCTAACTGCATAATAGAGCGCAATTGGTTCTGACCATGATATAACACAGATACATCATCCTGCACAATATCAACAAGAGAAGAAACAATATTGTCCAATGTGTATATCCTGGAAGAAAGGGTATTAATACTGTTATCTACTACAGCAAGAACTTTTTCAAGATTAGCTTGGTCTATAGCCATTAAACGTGAAGCGGCTTCAATTTGAGACAATTTCCAAAATTCATTGTAAACAGCATATATCCATCGTTTAGGCCTAGTGCCAATCGGGCCTTTTATGAAATCTGATAAATCCACATAATTCGATAACATTGACAAATGCTGTTTAACAGAAGACAAGGTAGAGTGTTGTAACCAAGTTTGACATAATTTACCAACAGAATACGTTGTAACTGAATGTGTAGTTGAAAATCGTGGATCAGGCCTCTCCTGTGTGTAACCTGGAGCCCTGTTATGGAAACACATTTGGCATGCATCTGCACTGGTCTGCCAAACCAACCACCCCATAGAGTCAAGATTAGAGATATTAAATGTTGCATTTGTAAATAGAGACTGCAACTCCTCAAATGTCTAATTGGTAGTAACATTCCAGTCTGGATATTCTGCAAGGAAAAGCAGGAGCCTTCAGTTGTTTAGCCTTAGCTAAACCCAGACAAGTAGTCTGATAGATAGAATCATTCAAGAACAGTATTTGTGTTGGTATAAGACATGCACGATACAAAGCTTCTGTGCCCTGCACCTGCCAGGTTTTGGGACCCCAAACTGATTTCAAATCAACTGTATTTTTCAATTGATCATAGCCACCCACCGCCAATTTAAGGATGAAGGAATCAGAGTATAACAATTTAGTGTGGGTAAGCTTAACTTTCGTATTTGATTTAGAATCTAATTTAAAGTAGTAAGATTCAATATTTCAGTTATCAAAACTCGTAAAATATGTAAATTTATTCAACAATGTCTCAGAACTTCCTATTTGTGGGGCGGGACAATGTTCCCATTGCGTGTAATGAAAACAGCTCGAAAAGTAGTTGCTTTATGCAAATAATTGTGACCATAATGCTGATAGCAAAATAAGTCAGCATAATTTGCAGAATTCAAATACAAGTCTTCAGCATCAAATGCTGCGTAGTATTTTAAATCTGAAAACAGAGATTGTATTGCTCACACATCCCAGTCATCTGAACGTATGTTATATTTAACCACATCACCCATTGAGACACAAAGTACATTTGGAACATTAATAATCTCGGTTGGACCATGAATTTGAAACGGGACTGTATCCCAAACTATGCCATCCATAACTGCCCAGGCTGTAATGGTGATGAAAGTCAGGTCCCTCTTCATGATGTGCGATGAAGAATGCGGGGCCAAAGTTCCATC
Organism: Triturus cristatus; assembly: GCF_964204655.1. NCBI lineage: Eukaryota > Metazoa > Chordata > Amphibia > Caudata > Salamandridae > Triturus > Triturus cristatus. The sequence goes on along the minus strand of NC_140584.1, from coordinate 889,360,279 downwards.
TACCAGTTCTACAGCAGAGCGTTCTTTAAGGTAGTGTCCATTGATCCAAAAAAAACACACTGTCACAAATCCAATGGACATGAATAGAAAAATAAGGATGAGCACCAGCCAAATATGTAACCATGGGGGAACCAAATAAGTGCGTTTAAACCAGGAGTGAAACATTTTAAATTTCAATGGGGTCAAAGTCGATGTTGAATGTGAGTTAAAGGAAAAACGCAACTCGTTCCTTGCTGTAGCATTTAACCTATGCAAAGATTCACTTGTAGGGTAAGTACATTCTGGTTCCTTATTAGCAGCTGAGGATAGTTGGACCACCAAAGGATTAGCAACAGAGTCCATCTCTATGGCAGTGTCAGGATTTCCTGGAATAGTAGCATACGATGAAGCTGGAGGCAAACCATTCAGAATCGGCCAGATGTTGTAGCTTGCCATTGTCAATTGAGAAGTATATGTTGTTTTTGCGACCTGGAAGTGGTGGTAAAATTACTGTACGTCAAAAGGGACGGCATCAGCCACCAAGTCTAGACCATCAAGTTCTGGCACAAACATTTTCATGCCAAATAGCAATTCGTAAGGGGTCCGCCCACCCAGAGGTCTTCTAGGGAGATTATTAAGTGCACGTTGTACGCTATACAAATGGGTGAGTCAGTGCATGCCAATGCCTAGGACTCTAGCTGTTAAGGATTGCTTTAAGTCATGGTTCATTCGCTCCACAACGGAATTGCCCTCAGGCCGGTATGGATACAAAAATTTGACCTGCAGCCCCAAAGACCGCATGGATTCTTTGTACGCCTTACAGGCAAACGCAGGACCCTGGTCCGAATGTAAGGTGCCCACTTCAAAAATTCCCACAAAGACGCGCAAATCCCTGACTACAGTTCGAGCATCAGCGCTGCGTTGTAGCCAGACCCATAGAAAACGTGTGCAGGAATGAACTGCAACTAAAATGTATTTATATGCAGTATCAGAAGAAAATGGACCGCAGTGGTCCAAATAAACACAAGCAAATGGTCTATTGGATATGCATAACAGGGTTTGTGGTGGCCGGGTCACAGTAGATAGCTCGATTTGCTGACAAATTTCACAAGAAAGTACATAAGTACGTGGTTGTTTATATAAACCACGCAACCAGTAACGTTGTTTGAAGATACTGACTGTAGCAGACACACCAGCATGAGCCAAGGCCATGCCCTCGTGTGCTGCGATTATCAGTGTAAGCCTGCGGTCCACGTTGGGAATCAACCGCTCACCAACGTTATTAATTGTCACATTGAGAACGTTATCAGCGTTTAAATGATAAGAGTATTTGGAAGGGAATCCTTTTGGATAATTACCTCCCTTCTCTGTAGCAGCTATAGCTGCCAAGATGTCATCATCAATCTTACTCATGGATCTTGTAACCACTGCTGACTTAGCTGCTTCATCAGCTAAGCTGTTACCAACCGCGTGTACTCCTTCACGTTGGTGGCCAAGAGTATGAATTACCTGTGTGAGCAGCAGGCATTCCTTCAGCTCTGCCACTCGAATCCATAGCATTTTATGCTTAATTGTCTTGCCTTTGGAATCACAGTAGTCATTTTGAGACCAAAAGAATAAATTGCAAAAGATTGTACACAGTAATAAGAATCCTTTACAATTAAAGTAGTCACGTTAGGATCTGCAAACTCCAGTGCGAGCACCAAAGCACGAAGCTCAGCCAATTGGGCGGTACAGTCGCCGAGCGCCTGTGTGTGAACCACACTGGACTTAAACTCTCCGTTCACTATGGAACCAGCCGCAATCGCACAGGCTGCAGAACAAGAATGTTTATATCCAATCGCCTGTTGCGCCGAACGATCAGTGTAAATGATACAATGGTATTCCTCGAGCGGGCGCATAGACAGAGGAGCTGGATGAACAAATTCATATTGCAGCAACTCCTGAGTCTGTAACGAGGAATCACAGATAAATGTGACATCCGGTGATGTCAACGATGTAGCCCATTGTATCCACCGTGGATGTAAAGCTTTGGAATTTGGAACACTAGCCTTTTTTTTCACTGCTTCCAGAGCAGGATATGGTGTTGCCACCAGAATGCGCTTTCCTTGTGCCAGGGCGCGTTCTTTTAGAATCGCCATCTGGACCGCCGTCAAGACTTTTTCGACAGAGGAAAACCTCAGTTCTGCTGAAGTGTACAAGTGTGACTTACAAGCAAGAGGGACTGTGTCTCCTTCATTAAACGTCAAGTATGTGAAACCCACCGTGCCTGGGATGATTCGTATCGCCAGGTAAGTATGGTTGTTACGGGTTAACAAGAGTTTAGAGTCAAGTAAATGAACTGAAGAACGCAGCTCAAAATTAATGGGATCCATTGGGACCATAATGAGCTTCGGGCGTAGGTTGGGCAGGTGGTCCCCAGAACAGGTCATGCATTTATATGGCTCAATCTGCTGCCCCAAAGCAATGTATGGGGTGGAGGTCTGGGGCTTTACATGTACTCAACAATTACAGATTGAAGAGAATACATTTTTAAGAAAGATTCTCCAAACCTCCCAAAGTACACCGGCCTATATTACCCATGCTGAACTGGGAAGGGCACATATGGAGGACCTGATTAAGGTCAGACCTATTATGGCCTGGCAAAAAATCTGGTCTAACTCAGAGGCAGGTTTGAGCAGACAAATAATTAGAGATTGCATGGATAAAGAGAAGCGAATGAGTATACCATGGCTGAATTACGTAAGGACTGTCCTGGAGGGAGACTTAGAATTCAAAGAAGTTTTTATATAAAGCAAGCTGCATGGAGAGCGGTCACTGAGGAAAGTAAGCTCACGGTGCGTGCTCATAGCATGGTAAAGACAGTAGAAGGTATGGAACCGTACCTTGCCCTCATGTATAATGCACAGGATAGGTTTTTAATTACCCGTTTTAGGCTTAATCTTTTACACCACCTGCTGGCTGACCCACTTGGTTTTACTGTTACAATTGAGCAGAAGGGTACCTGCGGCTGCGACAATAAGTCTCCGCAGGATACCCTTCATTTTGTTTTATTATGCCCTTTTTATTCGGTACCAAGGCGTAGTTTTTTAGTAAGGATCTTGAAACAAATGAACTTCAGACATGCCAAGGTCGCTCTTTTATATCTACAAAGGTCCGAAAACCCATTAACACTGGCTTGTATCATGAATTTTATCAAAGTTGCAATTAGACTGAGGAACACCAGGGGTGAAAATTTAATGAACTGTTGATAAATGTAATTGTGGGACTGTAAATGTAATAAGAATGTTTTGGAATGATGTTTTCTTTTAATGTATTACTGTACTTTTATGATATTTTTTAAATATCGAATAAAGGATATTGATGATGAGTCAAGTAAATCAGACTGCAAAGACTGCAGTATATTTGTATGTTCCTGAAGCCAGCATGCTTTCGCAAATGTTGCTTGTATCAAAGCATAGAGAGGTTTGATATGCTGGCCATGCTCTGGTACATAAGTACGACCAAAGTTCAAGAAAACCAGCAAAGATTGTAATTTTTTCAGGGTTGTAGGAGGACGCAAACGTGTGCACTTTTCTAGGAAGTGCAGTGCCAAACCGCGTCCTTCATTATTGAGCTCGTAGCCCAAGAACAACACTGCGAATTCAGCAATGTGTGATTTAGCAAAATTAAATTTGTAACCATAGTCCGCAAACTCCACAATGATGCGGTCAACGGGACAAAGATGCGGATATAACTGGTTGTCTGTAAGATAAATGTCATCTACATACGAATATGCATCAGGGTTGATTGTGTCTAACAATGAAACCCCACTTGCGGCGAAAACACCCGGACTGTTTTTATAGCCCATCGCTAACCTAGTAAACTGTTTTTGTTTGCCGCTATGTGTAAAAGCTGTCCACTGACTTGACAAGGGGAACAGATTGCGGCTAAAAACACCATTGGATATATCTAGCGTTGTTTTATATTTTTTCCGAACTAGACTGTCCACTAGGGCTGAACTATGGGCATTCTGTACCGCATTCGTCCAACAATGAGAGTTCAAATGTCGGTAATCCAAATGTATGCGGTACGACCCATCTGGCTTGGTCACAGTAAAAAGAGGGTTATTCATAGTTGACACACATGTCTCAATTACCCCTCGATACTCCAATTGGTCTAGTATTTCCGCTACAGGAGCCTTTACTTCCCTACGGATGGGATATTGGGGTTGTGCCTGTGGCATGGACCACAATGGAATCTCGTGATGAGGAGATGTTGTATCTCAACCCACCTGAGTACGGTATAAAGCCGGCGCAAGCACCGAAGCCCACTGTTCTGCAAAAAGTTGCGCATGCTCCTTTGGGACACTGCGTGAAAAACTAGGGAGGATTACCTCCTCCCCTCTCGGAGCTGCCAGAACAATAGGCGGGGGCCAGTCTGCCTCCACTAACAGGATGTCATACGAAGAAGTCAGATTTTCCCCCCAAAAAACTTTGATAATGTATTTTATGTCACCTACTATGAGAATACTATTTTCATACAGTCTGTCAGGGGGAGCCACTCGGGTGTCAGCAGTTTCAACTGTGATGAAAGTATCAGTTGCTGTCGCCTCCAGAAATCGATGCAGTGCTTGCCGCACTACTGTAACCTCCGCTGCGCTGTCTGGCAGCGTTACTGCCCATGTTAGATTCCGGAGCTCGATCCTCACCGTCCGTGGCATACCTCGCAGTTAAAGCGGCCACCTTCTTCTTTTGAAAAGGAGGGCGCTGACGAGGAAAGTCTTCTTGTTTCCCTTTTCCGTCACTTGCCCGTGACTGCTCACGTCCCTGCGGGGCACCTCGACCTCTTCCGCGCTCCTGGCAATCACCTCCACTGGCATATGAGCTTGATGCTTCCTGTGAAGAATGAGGAGAACGCCTATCAGGAACCTGAAATCGATCAGGAGATTTAGTTCTCGCACAGTCACGCACTTCATAAGTGCGTTCTGAGACCGAAGGTGTAGGGGACGGTGCCCATCCCCCTTGCTTCTGTTGTGATTTCCCCTGTTTGTTATTCTTCCAATTCTTTTTAGGGAATTGTGGATGGCCTCCTTGATCAGTTTGAGATGTCCGTTGTGCCTGTGGTTGTGCAGGTACTTTAGCAAAAGGCTTAACAACCGAACTATTACGCCCAACTGTTTTATATGCCTGGGCAATAACCTTAGGTAATTTGCGGGTCTTTTCTACATCTGGGACAAGCGCCAAAGCATTAGACACCTGAGAGTTGACTGCATCACCCTTAACATTAGCAAGGATTAGATCAGCAACCACGTCATACGCTCCAACTAACCTCATCCCCAATTCTACTGCCGCCTCTGGTCCGTGCTCATCTTGAACAAGTTTTATTGAGGGAAGTACCATCATGGATGGTGTGCCAAAACACTTTGCATAAACTACCGCAAATATTTTACCCCAACTCTCACAATCAGTGACTTCGGGTACTAAGTCTTTCTGCAAACTAATTATCAAAATTCGGTGCTTCTCCACAGGAGTGGTATGTGGAAACACAGCTTCCAGCTGGTCAAATCTCTCAGCAAGCCAATAAGGTAAATCTTCCTTATTTGGGGGAGGCTTGCCAATAACCGAATTAATCATTATGGGGCTAATAGTAACACCGGCTGCATCAGCTGGTTGCTGTGCAACTCCAGGTGCTCCCGCCTGGATGTTGCGGTTCACATATTGAACCATTTCTCTATACTCACGGAATAGTGTAGTGTGCATGAGACGGAGAGCCGCTACATCGCATGTTAAATACCATGGATGCAGTGTGTAACCTGCCAACACGGGCCAAGTGGCCCCATCAATCAACAAAAACCCAGACATGACAGGTGTCAGGGGTACGGGAAGGGCGCCATCAAACCAAATGCGATGCTTCCATGCCGTCAACAGTGCTTCTAGCTTCTAGAGCTTCTAGAGCTCTATATGGCCGATATACAGCAGGAAGGGCGGCATGGCTGTATTTATGCCACAAATTATCTGCTCCCTCAATTACTGGAAATGGAACCTAGGAATAAAACACCTCATATGTGTATACTGGGTCGGCTTGGACCACAAAGATCAGATTGACACCGGCGTCCAGCACCCCAAATGCTTGCAAGTGTTGCCGGACAGCCGCGCGGCTGTGCTCCGCGATGTCAACTTCAGCCATATAAAAACGTGAAAAGAAAACACAAATGAAAAAGGCGGGAAGACAAAGTTGGGTTGTAATTCAAAATACTAACGATACCTTTTTGTACATTTCAAGCTTGAATCACCTATAAAAGCGACAATATAGGCAGGTAAACCATCATCAATGTTCTCCGGAAACAGAGGCGAGGGGATTGTGAACAAGTACAGAGAACTACTAAAGTGCCTCACAAATAAGTACCAGACCAAACGTTAGGTGCGCCATGTTGCAGGGATTCTGCGCATACACAGAACTATGCACAGGAAACCAGGACTTCGGTGTATTGTGATGTACCAAAAACACGCCTCAGTGCCCAGAAACCCTATCCGGCTAGCTATAGTATCCCATTTGTTCTCCGCACTACAGCAGAGCTACCAATTATTGGATATCCTAGAACAAGTGACTCAGGGCCTCTCAGAATTTGTGGGAACAAGACACTCTTTCGCTTAGATGCTCATACTATTCACAATGTGAGTAACCAGAGACACTGTATAGTTTAAAATGTTTATTTCAACTAACATGCTCTGTAAATCAGTACACGTGCTAACATTAGCAAAGGGATGCATAAAAACAATATAATCCGCATGGTTACAATTCCATATAATACGAACGGGGATAGCAGTAATCCTGGGTGTAGGACTACGCTACGCTTGCGTAGTTTGCGCAACTTCGCGCTACGTGAATTGCATGTAGCACAGTGCAAACTCGCGTAGCGTAGCATAGTGGGCATTTTTTGCTTACTCGCGGTCCTCAACATCAAGTTGGCGACCGCGAGCGAGCAAAATGACATCCCGACGAGACTTTTTCCTCATTCGCGATCAGCAACATCAAGTTGCCGATTGCAAGCATGGAAAATAAACCTCCCGGCGAGATTCTCAACGCGGGGAGGTCAGGTGTATCAGTGTGCTCGCGATGAGAAATTACCAGTTCGCGTTGAGAAAACTGCCGCTCGAGTACAAATCTACTTGAGCGGCAGAAAACGACCGCTTGCACTGTACAAGATGCCGTTTGCAATGACAAGCATCTGGCACTGTGCAATCAGTGCGAACAGCATTTTCCCTACCGCACTACGCAGCTCGCGTAGCTACGTGTAGCTTGTGTAGTGCGAAGTGCACTTCGCGTAGCGTAGCGCTACTAGGCAAACTACACCCAGGGTTAGATAGCATATTATAATGACAGTGGATGAAGCCTTATAGCGCTTTACCACCCTCCCCATGCTACAAGCTATATTTATTATATTAGTGGAAGACTTCTGGGCTTGGACAGCTGAACCCCCTACCTCAATCTTAGATGATAGGATTTACATCTACGGACAAGCACAGCTCTTCCTCTGGAAAGGTTTTCTCCAAGTGTGTTTAACTTGCAACCCGTGCAATATTAAAAGCACCCGAAAAGTCAGAAGCGCAGCTGTGTTCCATGTTATGTCTATATGTGTGTGGGACGGACCAAAGCCGATTAACCAGTGGAGTTGTTTTCTGGCCTTGAACAGGATGTACAGACGAGAACTCAGAGCACAACAGAAATAGTGAAAGGCAGACAGTTCCCATGTGAAGCAGCACAAGCAAAAATGTTTACGGGAACCAAGGCATGTAGAGTTGTGTGCATAAGCGGCAAGATGGCGGTGATGCAACGCATGAACTAATGTTAACTTAGCAATGTCCGCTGGCATCCCTAAACCCTCATGGCAATATGACATCATCTATAGAAATCTGCACTAAGTGTGGAATATGCCACCAACAGCCAATTTGCCTTTGAAGTTGAAAAAAGTATTGCACTAGCCTACGTCCCTGTCACAGAAGTAGCCAACCAGTACAACATCCTAGTAGAGAGACCCTATTACCAACATAATGAACACAAACTAACTCCCCTAATGGACTACTTCGAGGATACATGGGTTGGCAGACTGCATAGGTCAGGACACAGACGCCAACAGCACCTTGGCACAGGAAGCAAAAACAAACAACACAGTGGAAGGATGGCATTATGCCTTCCAATCCACATTAGGTAGAACTCAACCTACACTATACAAACTACTAGAAGCATTACAAAAAGAGCAGAGCTACCTAGAATTGATCAATCAGTTCCAGGAATCTGTCCTAAACGAACCAAACAAACAAGAACATTTTTTGAAATGCTACAATTCAAAGTAAAACTATTTATCAATAACAAAGGATTCGACTACTTAGAAATAATAGCAAAATCTATCCTCTAAGCCACTTATTAAATCTACCATGCACCTTAGAAACTACAACATAGTACACCAGAAAATGTAAATATATATTTTTAAATACTAATAAAATATTATTGTTATATCAGTGAATAAATAATCCTAAACTTTGCATTACTCACTGAGATGATAGAAAATATGAAAACTAGCATTTAAAAAATATTTAAATTCATTAAAAACTAAGAATAACAAAGTTAATACGAATAATTAAATAAATACATCACATACTTCCAACAAAACAACAGAATTAATATATCAACATAAAATTATTTAAAATATATCACATTTCCTACCAACAGTAAATTAATAAAATACATTTAGGATTTTGTTGCTGCAGATCTCTCTCCAAATCTACAGTTAAAAAAATTATTTCAACAAAAAGTAGTTAGACTATAGCAAAATACCCCCCAAAAATGCCAAAATGTAGGCAAAAAAAGCACTCTCTCAAAGCAATCCACAGTCTGTAAGTTCCATTGTAAAAAGCAAATCCATCTTTCCTAAAAAAAATGAAATGGGAAGTCCGACTTCCCCTAGAAGTGTCCAGGAAACGGAAACCTGCAACAAATAGATAAAACATCCTCCTGCACAAAACACTACATTCCCAAATGTATACATACATAATATTAAACTACACAAAAATAGTTAGCAATACATAGACTACACATAACTTACCTAAAAAACACTTTACGTGCTAGAACATATACGAAAACACTGCAACACCAAATAGCATAAATAAACAATAAAACACACAATAAACTTACCAATGATAGCCCACACATCATATATATATAACCTTCCTACATCCCCCAACCTTACAAACACTTGAAAAATCTGTAAATATTAACTTACCTTTACCGATGAACAGCAGCGCTCACCCGCAACTTCTTCCTTCCAGAAATGACCCAAAATAACACCAATAGACTAATACATTTAGAGCCTGATTATGAGTTTGGCGGTCTGACTGCCGTACCGCTGAGGTAGTCATCTCTAGAAGACAGCTGTGCTGACGGTCTTCTGCCCATCATATTACAAGGCATGCAGCCTGAAACGCCGACCACGTCGATGGCGTGGTAACAGCCTGGGCAGCGGCAGCCTGCAATTTTGGCACTTCATACTCTGAGGATGTCAGGGCCGCGGATTCCGCTGAGCCTATTAAGAAACCCAGTTGTACTGGAGTCTCCTTGTAGCAGTTCACCAACGTCGGTCGACCGCCGCATTAGGCTCGCAGCAAAGCACCACAACAGTGCCTATTGGATGGATTCAAAAACGGTAACAGCTGGTGTCCCTTGGCCAAGTGGACATGCCTGCAAATCACACTACCAAAAACACACCACCCTTGACCATGATCCTTTGCTTCTCCACTGCAGCCCACAAGACAGCCACCGGCGTTTTGTGATATTTTTGAGATAAGGCCACCCTTTTTTCTTTTTCCTCAACCCTTTTTGAACTTTTCACACCCTTTTTTTGTTGAAGGTATTTTTTCTGATATTCTTTTTTTTGTTTGTTTACATTGTCAACTACTTTATTTTGTAGTAATGCCTCCCCCAAAAATCATAAGAGTAGAGACACAAATGTTTGGAGCCCAAGTCCAACATCCTCCTCTCAGTAGGAAAATGGAAATGTAGGACAGGATAGTCAACAGAGTGAATGCTGTTGGTACCACTCTCCAGACACAGTTGAAAATTAGGAAGCGGTGGAATGACCTCAGGTTCAAGGTGTGTTTCCCTGCCTCCACTAACCACCTGGAGGCTCAGAGGACTGGTGGTGGTCCTCCCAGAACGTCATTACAACTTTTTTCCTGGGCGGAAAAAGACTTGGTCATCCTGCATACTGAGGGCATGACATGAATAGTTGGGGTAATGGAGTCTGGAAAGTTACACTTCACTAACTGTCACACTACCTCAATATCCTGTTACTCTGAGTTCTGAACTCTGCTTGTGCTATTGTGTTGTCTACCTACTTTCCTAACATGCAATCCTCTAAGTATCAGAGTTGTTAATGTGTCTATGTAAATGATGATTGTTGCATGTACGATAACATGTATCAATCTTAATTGCATGCCACATGTTGGAATGCTGTGGATAAATGTGTAAATATAAAAATATCATCCCAGGAATCATAATATGTGTAAATCTACAAACGTATCGTCCATCCCAATTAAATGTTGCCAACAGGTATGTTACTCCAACCATTGTTGTGAAGTTGAGATTGAAATAACTACAACTACCAAGTGGCAGGTGACCCATTGACTCTGCACTGCTCACATGCAGACTAATCCTAGATATACAACCAAGTTGTGTGTTTGCCTGCATACTACACAACTAGGCCTTGAAATGGTCAAATTCACATTTCACTCCTACACTGTATTGGCTGAAATGTTCTGGAGATGTCATGTCCATTTCTTAGCCAAAAATGCAACATATCAGCACATTTAATGAGCTGCTCAATTCTACTACATATTTTGAATGTCTCCAAACATCTTGTTAATGAGCTCAGTGCCACTATAATAGATCACAATAGTAATATCTACCTATTCCTTTTCTTCCTAGGTATCTCCTTACAGTGGCTTAAACATTCCCAACATTAACAATGTTCTCTATTTATCAACAAGTCTATTTGTCACAGCACCTGGCCAGAGGTTGCCCATGGAGCAGACTTCCTCTCAAGCCCATGATCAAGGCTCTCAGTGATGATGACAATACTCCTGGAAATGTGGACGTGGATGACCTTCCTAGTTCATCTAGTCAGCCTGGGCAGACAGCAACAGTGGCGGGTGGTCACTGTGCCCACAACAACACCTCCCACCCCAGCTCTAACAACAAAGCCAACCCCTGCCCCCCACAACCTGTGTATCTAAAACAGTCAGTAGCACCTTCTGCCCCCCAGTCCTAGATTCTGAGGTGGCAATCCACAATTCAGTCACTGAGAAACCAGGAACCAGTGGCAGGGTGCAGTCTGGGCCAAGGGCAGATGCCTGTGTGGATATGGTTTGTGGGAGGGTAACTGTGGTCCCGCTGCATGAGTCAACTCGGGCCACTTACACCCAGGCCACACTCACCCAAGTCTTGGGAGTCTATCAGGACTGTCAAGGCGTAATTGGCCAGGCACTTACGGAACTCCAGGAGATGTAGCAGTTGCATAGGGACACATACCAAGAGGTGGCCAGAATCAGCACAAACAAGGCCTCCCTGGTTGGGGTGCTGCCGGACATCAACACCACCCTCTGGAGGGCTTTTCCACCAGAATCCATCCCTTCATGTGGTCTAGGCCATCAACATCTGCTGCAGCCACAGGAAGGGAGGCCCTGTCAGAGGAAGACAGGTCTGCAGACACCTCTGTCTCAGTAGCAGCGAATCCCCCTCCCCAAAAAAAGGGGACATCCACCCAAAACCCAGGAGGTGAGAATGACAAGACACTGCCCACCGCCAGTAAGAAACCTCACGCATGATTTCCTCCTGTGTGTGCAACACAATCACTTTGTGGACTATTCCTGGGCATATTTCCATTTCTGATGGGAGTAGTATTTTGGACTTTGGACTCCGAACAATTTGGCATGCACAGCTATGGTTTCATCCACCATGACTAACTTCTTCACTTGGTTTTCCTTGTTTGGTTTGGCACTATGTTTATACTAACCTTGTTTACTGCATTAAATATACTTAGTCGCTCAAAGTCATTGCCTCCTGTAGTATCTCTCCCATCTAGCAATGTATATATACTCACATGTGAAATTTACAATGCCAAAACAAGCTATTTGTGTACGCATGGATATGTTGATTGCTAACAAAGTTTAACATAGGATCACAACTATGTCACACGAAGACATACATACATGTGTTAGGTCTTATGACCTCTTTATTCCATTGTTCAAATCATAGCCTGACCGGATGGCAGAAACATAGCACATCAGACATCACTCAAATATACAGTGTTAGTGATCACATTTACAGTTGCAGATCTTAACAACATGGAAGAAGGGGATAAAGCAGATGATTTCCTGTACAATAGGCAACATAAAATTAGGTCTACGTCATTCGTTGTAGCCTTATTGTCTACCTCACAAAAGGAATTCCACATCAATTAAACCAATAAACAGACACATGGCAGTACAACAGTGTCTGATCACTAGGTGATTCCAATCTAGATTTGCTGCATCTGGTGGAATGTCACAAACAAATGCCAGTGATGTGCCACAAGCACTGTGGCCTACAATGAGGGGACATATCAACAGCTACATACAGTTCATACACAATGAGGATTTAGCCAATATGAAGGCTGAATTTGATGATTTGGGCCCAACACAACATTGTGTTGGAGGACATGATGGCACACATATTGCATTAAGACCACTACAGCACAAGGAACAAGTCTACAGGAACACTCTTAATTTCCATCCTATCGCTATGCAAGCTGTCTTTGTACAGGTTTTGTGCACCCAAAGTCTGTGACAGACAATCCCAGGAACAATCCATGTCCACTTCGTATGCCAGGACAGCATCAGTTACCAGCTAATGTCACAACTCTGAAATGTCCAAATGAAGATGCCATGGTGAAGGTATGCGAAACAGTCCAAAACAAAGAGGTTAGCTATAAAATCATACAACTTACACAGTTCATATAGTCAACTTTTAGAGAACACAGTCCAAGACAAAATTGTATACTAAACAATGCAACAATAACAAAGTAAACAACTTTCACTACATTTTGCAATACCTTTATCTTCCTAGTATGTTCCATAAACATACTCCTCACATCATCACAGCAATAGAAAGACCTGGCGTAAAACTCTACTCTGTTCGTGGAATTCTGTAACTCCGCATTCCGTGTGGAACGCAGAGTAACCGTTAAACTCCTTACTCCACAGAGTTTTTTTGCCCGTGCGCTTGAAATGTCATTTTGCGAGCATGGGAGCGACTTGCTGGGCGCTTGCGATCAGCCACAAGATTTTCAGGGCTGGTCACAGGCACCACAAGAAGTGCTATCTCACTGCATGCTCCAGCAAGATATTGTGGTCGCCAACATGTCATTCGGGTGCACCAGAGACTTCCCACAGATGTTTTCTGCCGTATGCGTTCCCGAACGTGCAGTATCTACTGCGGCTGCAATCTGGGGGAAGATTATCTCCTCAAGAAGCATCAAAATATTACCAAACTGATGATTTGAATTTAAAAACCTTCTCAAATTGACATTTGGCATAGTTGTTTTTGTGTGAGGAGTCTTTTTTTTATTTATTTTTTTTCAAACTGGAAGGAAGTGCCCCAGAGTCTCCAACGTCCTGTTCTTGTCCGGCAAGCTCCTCCCAGTGCTTTGTCCATCTCCTGATCACTTTTCATTTGGATATGGAGCTGGAAGGATCACTCTTTGCGTGTGCTGCATATCCCAATGGATTTAAGGACTTTTTGTATTTGAGATTTCACAGGTAAGTTGAAAAACTGATGTTGTTTGTTTGATTGGGTCCATGCACCTGGATTTATTTGTACTTTTAATGGATTTTTAAAATGTATTGTGGTAGGTGGCCTGTTGTTTCAGTAGGGGCCTAGTGATCATTGCATTTCATGTTTCTTCTTTTGTAAAGGAAAAATGTTTCACAGTTTACTATCTTTTCTCCATTTTTTTTAATACCTTTGCAATGTTTCCTTAATTCACTTTGTGGCCTAGTCTGCCAATTGGCCTTCCAGTCATTACGCCCAGTGCTAGTCATGGGTGTACGAAACAACTGTTTCTGTGGTGTCTGATGAATTAGAAACAGCATTTAGGCCATGGATGGATTTGGATTGAATACAAAATATATTTTTGGGGGGATATTTCATGTCTTTTTTTCCAGCAAACAGTGTATAGGACTAGGTGGGGTAATGCCTTTGAAGGATGTATGTTGTTGTATACATTTTGTTTTAGCCCGGTTAATTTTCGTTTTTGGCATTGCTGAATTAATGCTGTGTTCTCTGTTTTACCATGCCTCCTTTGTCTGGCCAGTGTGTGTGTGTGTGTGTTTGTGTGTGTGTTTGCCATTGGCCACCATTTGCCTTTGTTCCAGATGCCACGTGGCAACTGACCAGGGCCATTTCTTATAGTCAGTGGACGGTCCATAGGCCTGCATGTGCTCTTTGTTTTACAGGCCTCCTGCCTCTTGTTGTTGTGAGTGACCATGTGTCTGGTGGCCATTTTGAGTATCCAGCCAGTGTGCATTTGACATACGCTTGCATATATTATTTGTAGTTGCCATGCCTTCTTGCTGGTTGTTGTTGTGACCATGTGGCTGGCGGTCATTTTGTGTAGGCAGTCAGTGTGCTTTTGGCATAGGTCTTTGTTCTAAGCCTCCTGCTTCTTGTTGTGACCAAGTGGCTGGCAGCTATTTTGTGTAGGTAGCCTGTGTGCTTTTTATCATAAGCGTGCATGTGTTCTTTGTTTTCTAGGCCTCCTGCTTCTAGTTGTGAGTCTGTGACCATGTGGCTGGTGGCCATTTTGTGTATCCAGCTAGTGTTCTTTTGCCATAGGCCTCCATGTCTTCTTTGTTGTGGCCATGCCTTCTTGCTGGTTGTTGTTGTTGTGACCATGTGGCTGGAGGCCAGTTTGTGTAGGCAACCAGTATGCTTTTGCCATAGGCCTGCATGTGTTTTTTTGTTCTAGACCTCCTGCTTCTTGTTGTGACCATGTGGTTGGGGGCCATTGTGTGTATCCAGCCAGTGTGCTTTTGCCATAGGCCTACATGTCTTCTTTGTTGTGGCCATGACTTCTTGCTGGTTGTTGTTGTTGTTGTGACCATGTGGCTTGCGGCCATTTTGTGCAGGCAGCCAGAGTGCTTTTCCATAGGCCTGCATGCGTTCTTTGTTCTAGGCCTCCTGCTTCTTATTGTGACCATGTGGCTGGCAGCTATTTTGTCTAGGCAACCAGTGTGCTTTTGTCATAGGTCTGCATGCGTTCTTTGTTTTCTAGGGCTCATTCTTCTTATTGCGAGTCTGTGACCATGTGGCTGGCAGCCATTTTGTGTATCTAGCCAGTGTGCTTTTACCATAGGCCTGCATGCATTCTTTGTTCTAGGCCTCCTGCTTCTTGTTGTGACCATGTGGCTGGCGGCCATTTTATGTATGCAGCCAGTGTGCTTTTGCCATAAGCCTGCATGCGGTCTCTGTTGTAGGCCTCCTGCTTCTGGTTGTGACCATGTGGCTTGCGGCTGTTTTGTGTAGGCAGCAGTGTGCTTTTCCCATAGGTCTGCATGCGTTCTTTGTTTTCTAGGCCTCCTGCTTCTTGTTGTGAGTCTGTGACCATATGCAGGCAGCCATTTTGTGTATCCAGTCAGTGTGCTTTTGCCATAGGACTGTATGTCTTCTTACTTGTGGCCATGCCTCCTTCCTAGTTGTTGTGACCATGTGGTTGGTGGCCATTTTGTGTAGTCTGCCAGTGTGCTTTTACCATAGGCCTGCATGCATCCTTTGTTTTCTAGGCCTCCTGCTTCTTGTGAGTCGTGACCATGTGACCTGCGGCCAATTTTTGTGTATCCAGCCAGTGTGCTTTTGCCATAGGCCTGCATGCGTTCTTTGTTCTAGGCCTCCTACTTCTTGTTGTCACCATGTGGTTGGTGGCCTTTTTGTGTTACCACTAGCCAGCCAGTTTGCTTTCCCCATAGGCCTGCATGTGTTCTCTTGTTGTTATCATGTGATCGGTGCCTGGATATTTTCTGTGTAGGCTAGGCAACCAACGTGTTTACCCTATAGGCCTGCATGTCTTCCCTTTGTTCCCAATGTCTTTTGCTCAGTGTTGTTGTTGATGACAATATGGCACTGGCTGGCAGCCATTTAGTGCATCCAATAAAATGTATCCCTTTGCCATAGGCTGCATGGATTGTTAAGCAATGAGATAGCAGTTTAATAACTTATTATTATATCTTTGAGGATAACTTCACTTATGTTTATTTTTTTTAATTTACATTTTTTCATTAACTGGTAAATTACATATTTTTTTCAACTTGCAAAAAAGGTATTTTTTTTCCCAAAAAAAATCATACTATTTTCCACTACATTTGGCATCAATCAATCCCATGTCTACTATTGGTGCACAACAGCATTCATTATCTAGGTGTTATTCCTTCCATTTTCATTTGTCAGAGGCATCTCCCTGAGTGCCGCATCACACTGAGTGACATCACATGACACACATAAAGCAAACAGTTTAATCTGTATGTTGTTGTTGTTTTGCTCTCTCTTATTCTTCTTGAGTGTGCAGTCAGTCACCATGAAAGTTTATGTTGGTATGGTTTTCTGTTTTACGAATAGATACACTGTAATGTTAAGTATTTATAATAGGGAGTAACCAGTGACCACACTAAGGGGCCAATTCCGATAGCCGGTCGGACAGCTGTCCGTAGCCTTACCATGCGACCGACTCGTACCCGGAGCCGGTCCGTCCTGTAGAGTAAGTAAGATGCGCATAACTGCCAAAAACACGACCGACACGTAGGCTGTGAATCAAGCCCCATTCTCCGTCCGAGCCGTAACTCCTAAAGATGAACCGAGTCGCCCGGAAGCAGTATCCATAGCAGTTTCCGGCATGACAAGTATGATGCGTACTTCCTACGCGCCGGACGGGTCGTCACGTACGGCACGTCACAGCATCCGGAAAACAAGCATATCAGCTACGATTCGCGCCACAAATCAATCCACGGCTACGAGACGGACCAGCTTGCAGCGGGTACGAGACGGAGCAACAAGCAGCGTGTACGACACAAACACATCATGAATCCCATCGCGCAGGTCATACCAGTACTCTACATCTATGACCGGGTCAAGGACCGACGCCGATGGCGCAGGCGGTAAGTCAGACACCTACAACACAAACAAACGACACGTACCCGCAAAATGGCACACACACACAGGGGATCCACATCCTTGCCACTAACAACAGCCCACCATAGGGGTTGCATGGCCAGTACCACTAACACCCCCACCCATAGTGCATCTGTTGCCCATCACTACTGCCACCCACACCCATATGGACTATGTTGCCCATCACCCCTGCCACCCCCAGCCATAGGGCTTATGTTGCCCATCACTACAGCTACCTCCACCCATAGGGGACCTGTTGCCCATCACTACTGCCACCCACACCCATAGGGCTTATGTTGCCCATCACTACAGCCACCCCCACCCATAGTGGACCTGTTGCCCATCACTCCTGCCACCCACACCCAAATGGCTGATGTTGCCCATCACCCCTGCCACCCCCAGCCATAGGGCTTATGTTGCCCATCACTACAGCCACCCCCACTCACAGGGGACCTGTTGCCCATCACCCCTGCCACCTCCACTCACAGGGGACCTGTTGCCCATCACCCCTGCCACCCCCAGCCATAGGGCTTATGTTGCCCATCACTACAGCCACCCCCACCCATAGGGGACCTGTTGCCCATCACTACTGCCACCCACACCCATAGGGCTTATATTGCCCATCACTACTGCCACCCACACCCATATGGCTGATGTTGCCCATCACCCATGCAACCCCCAGCCATAGGGCTTATGTTGCCCATCACTACAGCCACCCCCACCCATAGGGGACCTGTTGCCCAGCACTACTGCCACCCACACCCATAAGGCCTATGTTGCCCATCACCCCTGCCACCCCCACTCACAGGGGGCTTGTTGCCCATCACCCCTGCTGCCCCCACTCACAGGGGACCTGTTGCCCATCACCCCTGCCACCCCCAGCCATAGGGCTTATGTTGCCCGTCACTCCAGCCACCCCCACCCATAGGGGACCTGTTGCTCATCACTACTGCCACCCCCTCCCATAGGGGACCTGTTGCCCATCACCAATGCCACCCACACCCATATGGCTGATGTTGTCCATCACCCCTGCCACCCCCAGCCATAAGGCTTATGTTGCCCATCACTACTGCCACCCCCACCCATAGGGCTTATGTTGCCCATCACTACAGCCACTCCCAGCCATAGGATGGGTGATGCGCAACACATCCAGCATACTCCAACATCAGGTATGTCCGCAAAATACATCCCCCTAACATCATGACAACAGTGTGTAGTCTGTGACAAATGCCCACAACAGTGATTATGGCTACGAGCATACAATGTAAGTAACAGCACATGTGTGACCAACAACACATGAGTGTGACATACACAAGGCAAGAATCACCATAGCACTGTGGCAATGTAAAAAGAACACCCCCTCACAGTGTAGAACAGAAGTCAAGTGGGGGCTCCCAAAATGCAGCAGATGTCGAGCATTGTGGTGATGGGGACTAAATCCCCCTCATCACAGTGACCAAAAGGTAAGTGTCATCATGGTCAAAGCTGCAAATAACAAACATTATGTATGATCCCTGCTCCCAACACATCAAACACTTCTGGGGCAAACTAGTGGTTGTGTCCCATGCACACAGAGATGTGGTGAGGCTAACAGTGCTGTGAGAACATAACACACTCTCGGCCATGTGCAGACAAGCACCACACATGGGGGCTGACAATGCATACAGCGTACAATGACACAACAGCAGAAGTGACCATCACCAAGCATGCACACATCTCGAAAATAGACACACCAATCAAAACAACATGTGTAGACTGTAGGTGTCAGATCCCAAACTCACATTCCATGCCAGCAATGGCACCCAACAACCAGGATGAATGTGCACAATGATGTGAAATGACTCACAGGGACAGCATGCAAAATCACAGAAACAGCATCCAGACAAAGGCCCACAACAGCAATACCAATGGACTGGTGCAGATGCACAAACACAAACAGGCAAACTCACACTGCACATCGGACACAACATGTGTGTGTGTGTGTCACAGTATCCCCAGGCAACTACACAACACATGAGGGGGGCTGAACCACAGTGGCACAGATGTGGACACAGTGCCATACAAAAGTAAACCGTCATTGGGACACCCCTTAGTAGGCAATCAGGCATTGGGAGATGAGAGGGAGCACAACAGACACATGTGACACAAGCTGGAATAAACACCAACTAACACAGCAAGAGACTGACACACAACACCACTACCCCCAGGGAACAGACATTGGGGTGACACAAGCATGCATGACACCTCCACTGTGATGCTAAAGGCAGATGCCGTACAAACTGGGAAACCCTGACATGTGTCCTGTGCCACAAATGTACATCACACATACACAAACACAAATCACTCAGCATGGCCCCTCATCCATGGACAAACTGGAGCTAGGGGACCACCTATGCAAACATTCACAACAGCCCACCCTCAACACCACACACCCTGAACTGCAACAATGTGTATCTGTGAAGCCCACATGGACAGGTAACTTGCACATGCACCCATTACAAACACAGGAATGTTGGGAGGAACTAAGGTGCACACACACATCACACAAGGACAGTTCACAACCCTGGAGAATGACAGACATACTGCACAGTATGCGGTACATGGCCATGACCTCAAAGCTCATGTAATCATCAGAATCCCTGCCACAGTCCCAGGACAATGCAGATGCCAAGGAGAAACACAAGGCACACATGCTGACACCTGCCAGCATCGCAGCCATGAACCCGACAAGTGGGAACAGTCGCACACACATACAAATGTCTCAATCAGTGAAAACTACCACCTAGGGACAACTACGTGATTTAGCAAATAAACAGGTGCCTTGAGGAACCCTGACTGTGTCCCATCTGTGTCTGACAACATCATCTCCACTCAGAACTGACAAATCCCAATGATGATACACCAATTAACAGTAGTGTGTGATGCACCCACACATCTGGTAGCCCATTGGAAAAGTAGTGGGATGAACCCAGTACCATTCAGCAAGCATCAACAACAGGAACATATCAAGGGAACACTGTCTGTGTATGAACAGGGATGTGGACACACACACATGCTCATACAACACACACCATGGGCCCAGGCCATGTCACTGGACAACACACTTACTTGAGGGGACACAACTCCTGTGGGAGCCCAGCTGTGCCAAACATATTCACCGCAAGTACCACTCATGTCTGCAGAACACTTGGTCAGTCAGCCATCAGTTACCACACAATGAAGGCTCTGGTCACAACAGCCTGGGTACATGAGTCTCACCTAAGTCATCTGCACATACCCAAGACATATGTCTAGCAAGTTGCACAGAGGCCCCAGTTGCTCCTATTACAATGATGCCCACACCTGTAGGTCCAGTGTTGATGAGCACAAAGTATGAGGAAGTGACAAATTGGACAATGGGAAGCACATCATATGTGCAAGGGTGCAAGCCACAGATGTGACCATGCAAATGAAATGCTCACAGAGAGATGTACACAAATAGGTGATCTTGGCACACCCATGTAGCTGCAAAGGATTACATGGATACCCACCAGAATAGGATACATATCTCATGGACCACAGGGAGTACCTCACATCAACACATCAGTATTCAACATTGTAAACCAAGCATTACAGGTGCAAGGGCATGTAAAACAACATCAACATAATGTACAGCTAAATCAAGTTCACAGGGATAAAGAAAAAAGCTTTATTCAGCATATTCAAAGTGAAACGTCTGTTCTAACAAAAGGCCAATGGCCAGTCCAGTCCATGTCCAAATGCCAAGGAGTGAACTAGAGTGACAAATTCAGTATATGAAAATCTAAACATCTGTGCAAACAAAAGGCCAATGGCCAGTCCATGTCCAAATGCCAAGGAGTGAAGTAGAGTGACAACTGTCACACCTTGCTTGCCTGCACTGCTAAGGACCGGGGTCATCCCCTCGGAGGGGGATACATGGGGGCAGGCCAGGCACCGCAGGGACAGGATCAGGGTGCAGCAGAAGGAGGCAGTGAAGAGGGGGTGGATGCAGGCGAGACACTTGCAACTGCAGTGGAGCTGACTGAAGTGGTGGGTGCTGTCACAGCTGTGGGGCACAAGTCAGATGGGGTGGGTGCCGGCACAACTCCAGTGGGCAGGTTAGATGGAGCGGATTGGCTCACCACTGCAGTGCCCAAGTCAGACGGGGTGGTCGTGGACTCCAAAGCAGTGCCTACATCCATGGGAGCGGAATTGGGGACAGGTGAGGTCGGCAGAGCAGGGGGGACACGGTCCCCACATCAGTGGCACCAACTGTCTGACCAGGTGTGGAGGAGCAAGTGCTAGGGGGGATGGCCTTAGCATTTTGGGGGTGATGTATATGTGTGTGGGAGAACCTGGGGCAGGGAGTGGCGGGGGAACCTTTGGAGTGGGTGCCTGGGGGATGGAGGACGGAGACTTTGCCTTGGAGCTGCGTGGTGGCGGGGGTCTTGCTCTTCTTGCTCTTCTGGAGCCGGGGGACTTGCGGGTGGGCGTCTCTGTTTGACTGCGCCTGGGGGAGTGTTTCCGGGTGTGAGGGGCACTCCCTTCTGTGTGTGGGGAATTCCTCTTCCCCTTGTAATCAGGATCTGCAGGATCGGTGGGGAAGAAGCCAATGTCACAGAGGAAGAGCTTCTGGGGGGATGGGGTTCCAGGTGAGGCAAGGGAAGGGGGCTGGGAGGGAGAGGTCTCGGAGGACTGCGGAGTGGTTGTGGATGAGTGTGTGTGTGTCAGCAAACCAGCCCCTGTGAGTGTGGAATCAGTCTCCTGCGCTTGCTTGTGTGCACGTCTAGACCTTGGTTTGGGGGTTTCTGTGCTCTGGACAGGTAGGGTGCTAGGAATTGTGGTTGGTGCAGGGGTAGGAGGGGTGTGGGACTGTTGGAGGAGGGACACTGCTTCCGTCAGGGAGGAGGCCACGTACTGATTGGTCTTCTGTAGGGCAGACATGCCCGAGGAAATGCCCTCCATGAATGACACCAGTTGTGTCAACAGACCTGTGTGTGCATGGAGGACCTTCAGCATCGACGTCTGCCCTACATGGATCTGTCGAAGTAAGTCCACAGACTCCTCACTCAGGGCAGCAGGGGACACAGGGGCAGGGGGTGCGGTGCCTGGCACAAAGGAGACATGTAACACAGAAAAATCCTGAGGTCTAATGGTAAAGAGAGAAAGGTGGTATGTAGGGTGAGGAGGAGAAACCTAATGTACGTAGTGAAAAGGAGAAAGCTCCAAAACCATGGTCATACAATCACCGTGGGTAACTAACCCCATCACATGGGATTTTCATCCCAAAGAAAATCTCAAAATCTCAAGGGGCGACAGCGCCCTTATGTGAGACGTGAGAGCTTTGTGCTGTAGGTATTATGCACCAAGAAAGGGAATAAATCCACAAATGAGCCTGAAGTGAGTGGGGGTTGCAGTGCTGGTGTACAAATAGTGACAAAAAAGGGAGTGTATTAAAACTAGTGACGGGACGGCCAGAGGACTTCTGTTGAACAATGCCGTACCGATACTAGATTAAAAAGGAGTGGGGGCAACACTAATCCGGTTTGATCAATGAAGCAACAAAAGAGATTGTGGTCGACATGTTTCAGCCATAGCGCCTAACTAGGCTCGGCTTTCATCAGGACCTGGAAGCTACTGCAAGAAAGAAACAACGTGACAAAGGATATGATGGGCACCCTCAACTTGCTTGTAGGGTGCACGTCTCCTCAAAGATACATACAACACCTAGACAACAAAAAAAGGGGAGACAGTGTAAAAATATGTGTGGAACTTATTTGCTCAGTCGTGACTAATATGAGAGTTGTAAACTTAAAGCAAGATCCACTCACCCGTACAAACTGGGTGGTAAAAAGACCTCCACCTGGCAACCGCTCAGGAAGGAACACGGCTCTGAAAGGAAAATGTAAGACTGCTGATGGTGGCTTACATATCATGAGCAAGTGTAGAAACAGTGGGAAGGTCAACCAAAAACGAGGGAAAACTGCCAAAGGCAGTGTCTGCACACAAAGCTGAGCTCAGTGAGGTCATCGTGAAGATTGAAACGTGGCCAAATGCTGAGCGGATAGTCAGAGCAATATGAAATTGCACATGTCCGTCCTGTGGCGAACCAAAGTGAAGGAAAACATTTAGAAGACAACGCTCGAGGGTAGGCGCCATCAAGTTAATGTAAACAAGTGTTACCCAAAGAGCGAAAAGCCTACCTGTCCGTCGGGGAACCAGGCTGGAATGAGCCTGCAGCCGGAGGTCCCGTATGGTAGGACGGAGGCGAAAGAAATAAGAAACTGCCAGCGGCCGGAGAGCCAATCGCGCGACAGGTAATGCATGCGCGCAAGAGTAAGGGCCAATGTGGAACGCTAAATCAACCATCTGGCAGTAACCTAGGAGATGGGAATGCGAATGACAGGGCGAGGATGACGCTGTCAGAAGTTCACAGGCTGGAGCGTCATGATTAGTTAGGGAGATGACGCGGGAGCGCAAAGAATGCGGAAACAGCCGTCAAGTGGGAAGGTTGGCTGTCGGGGCACGTGTTGCTCTGGAATGCTCGAAACATTATGGAGAGTACGAGCAGATGTAAGAACACGCCTGCTCCCACGTGGGTGGTGCAGGATGCCCCGGGTTCGCCACG
Source organism: Triturus cristatus (assembly GCF_964204655.1). Classification (NCBI taxonomy): domain Eukaryota; kingdom Metazoa; phylum Chordata; class Amphibia; order Caudata; family Salamandridae; genus Triturus; species Triturus cristatus. Next base: position 889,336,440 of record NC_140584.1, on the reverse strand, counting down.
GATTGCTGGGCGAGAAGCTGGGAAAAATACAGCGGCCGGAGATGTGTGAGCCGGTGTATACAGCGGGTAGTCATGACAATGGATGTAGTAAAGGCTGGATCAAAAGTGCCCATCTGAGAAATGTGACGCATGGGTCAAAAGAGCGAGCCCGGAGTATTTATAAAGATAGCCAAGGAATATCGTCGTTAAGACCCCGAACATGTGTTTGTAGTTTATACACCCACCTCTGCTAACGTTTGAATAGGAAGGCGGAGCTGTCTGTAAGATGTGGAGGTATGTAGGGTTTATCAATGACAGTCCAATGTAGGTCATTGGGAGCATGATTCACCTCCAGAAAGTGGTTGGTAAGTTTGGTGGAGGAGCGGCCAAACCGTATCGTGCTCTTGTGTTCCAAGATGCGAGTTTTGATGCGGCGGGTGGTCATGCCAATGTATCTCAGCTTGCAAGGGCAGGTGATCAAATAGATCAGATGAGAGCTATTGCAATTCGTATGGCTCCTCAGAGTCCATGGTCGGCCAGTGCCAATGTCAATTTCCTTGGTCACAGAGGTAAGACTACATGCTGCGCAAGAACCGCATGGGTAATGGCCCACAACTGGAGGGAGACCCCACAGGGTAGGTTGGGTGCATCTCTGGTTGGTGCGTGGGCGGGTATGTACCAGCTGGTCCCTGATATTGCTGCTGCGTTTAAATGCAAAAAGGGGTTTGGGCAGCTCACCCTCACCTATGTTGAGAATCTTCCAATTGGTTAGAATGATTTTCTTGAATTTATTGGAAAATTGGCAATAGGTGTGTACACACGTGAGTCTGTTTTCGGATGCCTTGGGAATCTTAGGTTCTAAAAGAGCCTCTCGGTTGTTGTTAGCTGCTCGTTTGGAAGCTCTGCGGATAAGATGTTTAGGATAGTCTCTGGCCTTCAATTGTCTAGAGAGATTGTTGGCGTGTTCCTTGTATTTATCAATAGAGGAACAGTTCCGTTTTAGGCGCAGGAATTGGCCAAATGGCAGGTTATCACGCAGAGCTCGTGGGTGAAAGCTATCATATTTTAAAAGAGCATTCACCGCCATGGGTTTTTTGTATAACTCAGTGCCCAAACGCCCTTCCGAGGGGGTAATGAGAATGTCGAGGAATGGTAGATGAGTCTTGGAGTACTCGCAGGTGAATTTCAAAAAGGGATCGCAGTTTTTGAGCCAGTCTTTGAAAGCCAAAAGAGAGGACAGAGATCCCTGCCACAGTACAAACACGTCATCTATATACCTCTTCCATATTATGATGTGATCTCTATATGGATTATTGGTGCTGAGGACATGTTGTTCTTCAAAAACATGAACGTACAGGTTCGCCAGGCTGGGAGCAAAAATGCTCCCCATTGAAGTGCCTGACACTTGCAAGAATAACTGGTCCTCAAATTGAAAGAAGTTCTCTTTCATTGCAAGCCTGGCACATGACATGATGAATGAGACAGGAGTAATGGAGTCGGGTGGATCTGCAAGCAGGAGAGTTTCAATGACAGCTAAGGTTTCATCCTGCGGGATACATGTGTACAACGACTCCACATCAAATGATACAAGGAAATCAGTAGTACAATCGAAGGACAAATCCTCAAGTAGGATGAGGATATCCTTGGTATCCTTGAGGTAGGTGGGCATCTTCGACACAAAGGGACGGAGGAAATGGTCAGTGAATGCCGACAGAGGTTCCAATAAGGACCCCAGGCCTGAAATTATAGGGTGGCCAGGTGGAGGGTGCACATTCTTGTGTACCTTGGGTAGGATGTAGAAGTAAGGTATAGTAGCAGTGGAGTTGACCAAATATTGTGCTTCATTAGAAGTAATCCAGCCGTTAGTACTGGCTTCATTTACTAAGATCCGGATGGTCTGAAGTAAACGTGTGGTAGGATCTTCGGCAAGGGGTTGATAGAAATTGGTGTTGCCCAACTGTCTCAAGCATTCAGAGCGATAAGCAGTGGTGTCCATCAAGACAGTGGCGCCGCCCTTGTCAGCTGGCTTGATCATTATGGAGTCATCAGAGGTAAGGGAGTGCAAAGCCAGGCGCTCTGATTTGGTGAGGTTCTGATATTGGCGGTTAGCTGAGCCACTGAAGGAAGATACCTGAGAGGTCACTGCTTTCTCGAAAGTGAGAACCTGAGGTGGAACTTGGCTGGGCAAGGGATTGAAAGAAGATTTAACACGTAAGCCCGTGTTCAAGTCATGGTCGCTTGGAGAGGTGTTAGATTCTGCACGGAAGAAAAAATTCAAACGAATTTTCCTAAAGAATTGGGCGAGTTCATGATTGATGGAGAACATGTCTCCTTTGAAGGAAGGAACAAAACCTAGACCTTTATTCAGAAGGGAGTTTTCGTCAGCTGTGAGGATTCTGCTGGATAAGTTAATAACTAGGTTGTGCTCGGAGCGACTGGAGTGTTCCTCGAGCTCGATGATGGAGTCCCTTGTTGTTGGTCTAGCCACTGGACTTGGTTCCGTCTCCTTCCCCTTGATCGTCCTCGGCCAAAGGAGACATGCTCATGAACGCGGGAGCCCACAGGGACCTCTGGGATGGGAGCCGATGGGAGGGAGGTAGTGGTGGTGGTGGTGGTGGAGGTGGCGGTGGCGGGGACAGCCTCACTAGCTGGGGTTTGGTGGCTGCTTACACCCGCCTCCACAAGGGAGTCATCCTCAGAGCTGCTGTGGCCCTCAGCTGGGGGGGCTGGTGCTGACGACTCCTCTGTGTAGCTACACTCGCCCTCCGTGCCACTGGCTCCACCCGACTCCTCTCCTTCTGTCCCTGTAAGGCTCTGTGGCTCCTCGTGGTCCGTGGAGCTGTCCCCTCCTGTGGCTGTGGATGTATCTGGATAGGAATAGGAAGTAACAGAACAACATCAGTCACCTGCACCGACTGCACACACCACAGTGAGTACATCACATCACAGGGCAAGCCCTGGCGTCATCAGCTGAACACAGCTCAAAGTGCCAACACTGTTTAGGATAAGACAATTGTCATTCTCAGTATCAACCATGGCACACATATCCCTCCTTGACTTTCACACATATATCCATTGCATGTTGGATGCTAACACCCCAATGTGCCAACATGCACCACCCACACATTAGTTGTACATGCAAGTGAACATGTAGGAGTATGTCACTATACACACAGCACATCTCTTGCTACTGACTCAGTACAAGTGTCCGGATGAAGGGATGGGCAGAGATTCATTCCACATGCTTTTGATGCATGCCAGCAACACACACTATGATGTACTCCTGTCCTGATGGTCAATGCCACAATGTGGTGCATGGTGCACACTTGAACACAATGCAGGCTCACTCATAGCAAGTTAAATGCCATGGCACTGGTATGCCCTGAAAGTCAGTCAACACTGTCTCCTGTCACAGGGGCAGGGCATCCAGACAACAACAATATGCACTGACTCAACCAATCCTAGCTCTGGGGTAAAGCAAACTCAGCAGATGACCGGTGCACTTGCCCATCCCATGCAAACAACATATCCAGGACCCAGAGGACCCCACATCATGCAAATCAGACATATGAGTCTCAGCAAACACTAATTCCTGTACATTAACACATCACAGTCAGCCGCGGCCCGTGGACGGAGTTCCGTGGGGCGGAAAGGCGGGGCGGGGGAGGGGCAGCGTAGGGGGTACCAAACACCGGAATATGGATAATTGCAGGTAAGTAAACAATTAAATAAATTAAACGAATTTCGTAGCGCGCGGTGCTTCGCATTTTGCGATGCAGGGCGCGCTACGAAATTTGTTTTATTTATTTAATTGTTTACTTACCTGCAATTATCCTTATTCCGGTGTTTAGCACCCCCCACGTTGCCCCTCCCCCCGCCCCGCCTTTCCGCCTCACGGAACTCCCTCCACGGGCCGCGGCTGATCACAGTCTGCCATGCATGTAACCCAGCTGCATGAAGGACGCAGTTGCATACACCATTGTGTGCTGTCAGATGATCACACACCTATATGTCACACAGGTCTTGTCTCTCACAGTCACATCGCAGATGTCATGATGACCCTCTGAATCATGGACACCCGAGTTGTACGTAGCAACAAGCCACACCCTAATGACACAGAGGCAGACACCTGAGGGCACATGTCACTGAGCACAACCTGTAATTTCAAACACAGGAGTGGGATTACAGAGTGTTTCTAAATGCCCTTGAGGGGCATGACTGGCCAGGACTAAGTGAAACAGTTTTTGGCCCTGGACAGTAGTTAGGTGGCTAAGCAAGTGTGACATACTTGCTATACATACTCCTGAGGCCCAAAAATTGGAGTCCCCTGCTGCATGGGTTTGTTGGGAATACCCCAGCCACATGTTGCGAGTCAGACCAGCAATTGGTACACATCTCAAGGGCACACACAGATCACATGTCAGATCTCAGGCATTGTGTAAACAATTGACCCACCCATTAAACACACAACAGATTCACGGGAACTGATGCTGACTGGTACCTGAAGCATAGCTGACCGCAGGGACACAGTGCCCTAGTGACACAAGCAACAGATTGGAGGGGCTACACCTGTGGAACAGATGAGGAGGGTGCATCACACAAATGATGGACCTGAGTTTGGGACTACAAGAGCTACGTAATGTGGAAGTGTGACCAGGACAAAAGACTGCTATTTGCATGTCAGACATAGTACACAGATCAGACATGGACTCAACCCCTCCCTGCTGCTGTCTGGCCTTCAGCTGCCTATCCAGGTCCGGGAAGACCACCGCCAGGATACGGAGCATGTGGGGAGTCAGGGTCCGGTGTCCACCCCTCCTGCGTGGAGGTGACAGCTTCAGCTGGACTCTAGCTATCCTCCGGGTCCAGCCCCGAAGGTCCTGCCACCTCTTCTGGCAGTTGCGGATCCGGCGCTTGTAGACCCCCACAGAACGAACAGCCCGGACGATCGTCAGCCAGATCTCCTGCTTCTGCTGGGTATCAACCTGTGAGGAGGACAAAGTGAAAAGTACATTAACACACATGCCCCAGATTGCTGCAGCACACATTTGGATAGACATGTCATCATCACAAAGGGAAATAAATTACACAGGTAGCGCAACCATGGGGATCGCAAAAGCACATGCATGTCTGACATGTTAACAATGCCTGGATAGTTTAAGCTTGCAATAATGCACTTTAGCAGCAGGAAAACTATTCATTGCATGTACCTACACACTTTGGGGGATGAAAGCAGTCATTGAGAATGCTTGCCACTGGTGTACACACTGCTAGTACTGCCAGTCAGGCAACATGCATAATTAGGAAGGCAGTGAACTGCACACTCACCTGCTCCCCTGGTTTCCCATAGAGCTTTCTGTACTCTGGAAGGAGCCCGACCAGCAGGGCCTGGTTCTCCTCCTCAGTGAAGGCTGGGGCCCTCTCCAAAGTACGTGCCATAGCAGGAGCCAGAGGATGCAGAGACAGCAGCAGTGGTAGCAGGGATGTGGTCCAGTAGCATGTAGTGCAGGCAAGTTAGCTCCCTGGGGGCTAGCCAGCCTTATATCTGTGCTGCAGAGGCAGACTCTGTGCCATGTGTCCCAAGTGATAGGTCCAACACGGTTGCATTCTATGAATCTGGCCAATCAATTTAAAAGTACGACTCGTACACGCCTTCCCCATCGTTCAAATCTTCACCTTCATGGAACACTTGAAATTGCAACATTGTTGTAGGCATACAACTGAATTTCCAGTGCACAACTCGTACAAGTTTTGAATCCGCATCCGTCTCCATGACAGTCCAGAGCCAATGGGTGCGCCCGGCTCGGTCAGCTGACTGTACAACGCGTATTTTGAATATACACATGCACCCGTCTACATACAATTCAATGGCCAAGGCGTACGCCTGTCTCGGACGTATGCATGATAGTCACCCGCGTCGGACCTCATTGCGTTCAATGCCAAAGCGTACGCATGGCTCGGACATGACCCGTGCAATGCGTACGCATTGTCACCCACGTCGGACCTCATTGCATTCAATGCCAAAGCGTACGCACGGCTCGGACATGACCCGTGCAATGCGTACGCATTGTCATCCGCGTCGGACCTCATTAGTGTGACTATTATATGGATGCAACACACATATACTGGCCATGGACACCTGTGCCCACCTGCCACACTACAGCATTGGCCACACAGTGTCCCATGGCATGTAAGGCTGCATTCCCTGGGTGTTTGGGGGGGCCACAGCTGTTTTTTTGGCTGGCACTTTGTGCAGCCACTCCCAGGCTGTGAACGTGTACATGGGGGCAGAATCCTTTGTGTGTTTTGCACATTACCACTGTGATGTGCAATTGGACAGTAATGGGCATGAGTCAAGGCCACAGTGTCAGGTTGGATATGTTTAGGACATGTCACATACACCCTGAGTTCTGGGGGTGATGGCATGTACATCACAGTGAGACCTGTAGCCACAATAGTGATGTGCACCCACAGTTTGTGTGCATGTTGTCTCTCAGATGTGTCTGATCAAATGTTACCAATGGGTGACAGTATCCACATCCATGTGGTATATGCATCAACCTTGATGGGGTGTGTGTCTAAGAGACGTGCATGTAGGGCCGGCAGGAACAACAGTGGCCACTACCTGTGGGACTTACGCTTGCCTTGTGGTGTGTACGTGCTACGCCATGTCCATTGCTGTGTTGATGCGGCAATACAGGGAGCCTGGGTTTCTGCATGGCAAAGATCTGTGATGCCTGGGAGACATGAGGCCTCAATTGTCACTGTGGTGTGTTTTTTTAACGTTGCAGCAGCACATAGGTTGGGTGACACAGCCAGGTGATTGGCCATTGCACTACATGGGACTCATGTGGACATGTGGAATTGAGATGTGAGGTGGTGGTCTTGTAGGTGACAACAGTACACACCTCAGTACATTGTGTAATGTCATGAACTAGCATGTGATAGTGATCGTGGTCATGGCCACATGGGTGGATAAACTGACAATCTTCCTTTGTGCACCTCTGTACTGCAGGGCACCAGCTGTCCATAGTCCGTTCCCAGACCTTGCAACCATGCAGGAACGCGACTGCATCAGATGGTACTGCTTCACCAGGCCACTGATTGCGGAGTTGGTGGAGCAGTTGACGCCACATCTGCTACCTGGCCGGACATACCCTACAGCACTGACCCCAGAGGTGAAGGTGATGGCAGCCCTGCACTTCTTTGCTACCTGTACCTTCCAGTACACTGTGGCTACTGCTGGGGGTATGTCGCAAACGATGTTTAGTCGGGTGCTACGCGATGTCTTGGAGGGGATGTTGCAATTCCTCAACCTGTATAGCAAGTTCCCGAGCCCAGCTGAACTCCCTAAAATAAAGGATGCCTTTTATACACTGGGGAGGATGCCGAACGTCATCGGATCTATTGAGGGCACACATGTTGCCCTGATACCACCACAGGCACATGAGCAGGCATACCGGAACAGGAAGCACTACCATTCGATCAATGCTCTGGTGGTCTGTCTTGCTGACATGTCGATCATACATGTGTGTGCACGGTTCCCTGGTTCGGCGCACGATGAGGAGTAGTCGCATTGCAACGCTGATGTCACAGATGCCAGCTCAGCATGCCTGGCTTGTCGGTGTGTACTGACTGTTTCTCATTGTGTGTGTTTGTCACTGTTGTATTCCGCACTCCTACAAAACTCAACTACTTGTTCATTTTTGTGTGTGTGGTGGTGACTCCGGATACCCCAACATGCCGTGGTTGCTGACACCCCTCAGGAGCCCCAGGAGCCCTGTGACACCAGCCGAGCTGCGCTACAATGAGGCACATGGTCGGAGCAGGAGAGTGATTGAGTGGACATTCGGCCTCCTGAAAAGCCGCATTCCCTGCCTGGACAAGAGTGGAGGGGCCCTCCCATATGAGCCTGCAAAGGTGTGCAAAATAATCATTGTCTGCTGCATGCTACACAACATGGCGGTGCGGAAGGAGGTGCCTCTCGTCCAGGATGACAATGACGACGACCAACCTCCAGCACCTGTGGAGGATCCCGGCCTTGGCCAAGATGCCAGTGATAATGAAGGTGATGGTGACGTCCGCTCCCAGCTCATCAACAACTTCTTCACCTGAATGTGAGTTTCCAGGGTTGTTATGTGAATGTACGGAGGTAGCCTGGAATGTGTTGAGCCAGCTCTGTTGGTGTCTGAGTGTGTCTGTGTGCCACTTGACTGGATGCGTGCTGTGATGTGTCCTTTCAGGTGGTGTGTACTCCACAATAGGGTAGTACTGCTAACTAGTGTTTGTGTAGGTGTTTTGCAACATATTTTGTGCATGTGTTTTGCATTTCTCTCCTGTTCTTCTGTGCTTTTGACTGAATCTTGTCTGTCCTTCCCAGGGTACTTTGCCTGTTGTGTGGTGAACACAGACCCCAAACGCCCGGAAGCCAACACCAGTGTGGAAGTTTCCAATTCCCGTCAACTGATGTACCACACATCCCAGGACTTCCATTCTCCAACACATTGGGAGCGTGTGTCCACTGTTACGTAGAATTACCGTGCAACTAGTGTGGAATAAACGTGTTGCTGATGTGTAATGAACCTGTGCTACGCTTTGTTATGTGCGTTGTCTGTCTTACCACATCTGAGTGACATCTGCTTACCTCACCTCACCTGTGGACTTGTTACCACTGACTGAGCTTGGTGTTGTGTCTGTGCATGCCAATGTGTTTCTGGTCAACATCATTGTGTGTGATGAGTAACATGGCCATGGTGAGTATGTTTTGTGTTGCCATAGTGGTTTGTGTCCCTCACATGTATCCCATGCCCATGACGCACCTTACGTTGGTCACATTGTTGCAGTATTCCATCTCCCTGAACATGACAAGTTGGAGTCACAACAGAGGCAAGTATGGTGTACTGGTGAGTTTATTTAAAAACATGTGTGAGGGAAGTGCACAGGATGGTGGGTGCTGTACAGTTGTTTGGGAATCCAAAGTTCACATTGGAGTTGAAAGTGCTGGTAGATGAAATGTCCAGAGTAAAGTCCACAGTCATCTGATACCTTGGCCCAACATGAACCCTCCATGTCATGTGGGCGAGTTGTGTGCGATTGGACAAGGTGAACGGGTTGCGCACAAAGAACATTGTCCAGAACAGGTTTGGAGGTCCTGGGGGATGTGCTGGGACATCTGCCTCTCACATGTCCTTCTTCGGACGACCCTTCTTCTTCCGGGGGGGGAAGGGATCCTCATGTGCAGGCCTCTGCGGTGCAGGGGACTCTCCGTCAGAGTCCTCCTCCCTCCCTGTGGCGCTGGCAGATGGTGTTGCGACAGATGTGGTGGGCACAAAGGGGGGTGTGGACAGGTTGGTGTTGATCTGGCGGAGGCATTGTAGTATGTCCCGATGCACCGCAGTGATGTCATCCCACTTGGCCTCTATGCGGGCATGGTGGGCGACCTGCTCGTGTTGCATATCCTTGAGGATCCCCACTACCTGGCCAAATCCATCGGTGCTATCCTGGTACGTATCTAAGGTGCGTGCCAGTTGGGGGTCATCATGCAGTCCAGACCGCTGTGCAAGGCGCGCCCTGTGCCTCCCATCCCTCCCAGCACCCCTCTCCACACAGGCAGGACCAGCTGCGGTACATACAGGTGACACTGGGACCCCTTGGGTGGTGTTGCTGGTGGTGTTGGCTGTAGCTTCCGGGGGGGTCCTGTGTCCCTGTGCTGTGGGTGTTGATTGTCCTTGGTCTGTCCGTGTTGGCGGAGGTGCCCTGTCGGTGTCCAGATGCTGGAGGCGTGGGTACAGGGGGGGCAGATGTTGATGCTGCTGGTGCTGCATGATGGCTCATACCGGAGGGGCCAGGTTGGTCGTCGTCATCCGAAGAGGACAGTGAGAGAGTCAGACCAGAGATCTCAGTGTCCACCAGAGTCTGTGACTGGGTATCCTCATCATTTGGTGCTGGGTGCCCAGCACCACCTGTGTTTGGAAGAGACACACCATGTGATTTATGTTATTGTTGTTGGCCATTTCCCAGCATGGCCTTGTGCTCCCCACAACAGTGCCCAGTGTCAGACATCTTGTCAGTCCCTTCCCACTCCCTGTGAGGCGAGTATGGTTCAGTTTGATCTTGCTGGGCCATGTGGGTGGGTGTAGGTTGTCTGTGACTGCGACTCCCATCATACTCTTGGCTACACCCCCCTTCCCAGCATGCCCATACTTCCTCCCTCTTGACCCTGCTTCCCTGTGAGGGAGTGTGACAGCAATGGCAAGATGGCTGACTGTGAAATCCTGGTGTTTGTTTGGCTACAACTCCTAAGTGAGCCCCTGTGCTTCACACAGCAGCACCCAGTACGGGGTATCTTTTGCTAATATTTCAATGAGGTGTGTGTCAATGCATTGTACCCCGTGAGTTGTGTGGAGTTTGTGTTTAGGGGGGGGGTGTCTCCCCATGCTGATTAGTATGGTCAGGGCTGTCAGTCCTCCTTCCCATCATGAAACGTGCTTCCATTGTAGGGCATGCAAGTTGTCTTTCAGGATGTCAGTCAGTGGTGTCCTGCTTCTGATTTGCACACAACCCCTAACAGGGCCTTGTGCTCCCCACAGCAGGACCCAGTGTCAGCCCTCTTGTCAGTCATTTTCCACTCCCTGTGATGTGGGCATGTTTCTGAGAGGTCTTGATGGGCCAATCAGGAGGGTGTGCATTATCTGTGACTACAGGCCCCATCATGCTTTTGGCTACACTCACTTCACCTGCATCCCCACTATTCCTTCCTGACAGTCAGCTGCACTGTAAGGTGGTGTGTTTGTGGTGGCAAACTGTCTGGCAGGGTGTATTTAGCTTAGTGCCACTGGCTTGCTCTATTTGTTTGTAGGTTGGTGCATGTCATAACACAGTTCCCAGTCACTATGAGATGGCAGGTATTGTGTTTGTGTAACTGGCATACACATCTTGGGCTGATTATCTATTAGTGTAGCTTTGCTTGAGGTGCATGGATTCACTGTCCCCTTGCCATACAATCTTGGGTATGTTGTTGGTGTACTCACCAGGCTCTGGGATATCTGTTAGACCATGGACCCTCTCTGGTGGTAGGATGTCCCGCACCTTCTCCTCCCAGGTCCTGAAGTAGACTGGTTTGGCAGGAGGGCCACCGTCGGTGCACTGACTCAGGGCGTGATATTTTTCGATGAGTTTCTTGACCCTCCTGCGCACGTCATACCACCTGTTCTGGATGCCGTCCTTTGTGCGCCTTGCTGGTGCTTGTGCGTTCACCTTGTCCACAATCCTTGCCCACATCTTGGTTTTCTGTGAGATGGGGGTCCTTTGAACCAATGTACCAAACAAATGTGGCTCTACTCTGATGATCTCGTCTACCAGCACTTCTAACTCACTATCTGTGAACTTTGGATTCTTCTTTGGAGGCATGGTGATGGGTGGTGGTGGTGAGTGATGTGTGTGTGAGGGTGCAAGTGATGGTGGGTTGGTGTTAGTTTTGCTGTGTGTATGTGTGTGTGCTTTTGTATGAGGTTCTGATGGTATGTTAGTTGTGTGATGGGTGAGTTGTGAGTGTGTCTGTGGTTGCTGTGTACTGGTGTTTGCTGCTGGCTGTTTCTCCTGTTTGCAAGGGATGATGGTAGTGATTGTAGTCCTTTATATAGTTGGAGTTGTGGGTGTGTCTTTGTCCCATGTTTTTTTTTGGGGTATTTATTGGCTTTGTCATTGCTTGTTTGGTCCTTTTTTTGTCTTTTTTCCTTTGTGTTTTGTAGGCATGAAGGAGACGTTCATGTGACGGAAACGGACGCTGCTGTTGTCTCGTGCGGGCTTCTCCGCCTCGTTCACGCTGCCTGTCTTCTGTGTTTGGTACGCGGTGGTCGCGGCAGTCTCTATTGCTTGTGTGCCCGGTTGTCTGTGCGTGTCGGTCGTGCGGCTTGTTCTCCGTGCGAGTCGGTCTGGTTTTACACGCATTGCATCATACTGCGCTAATCGTACATCGCGGGTACGGGTCGGTCGGGTTCATTCCGGGTTTGTGTCGGTCGGTGAAAACCGCGTCGGTTTTCCGGCCGGATCACTATTTTCCCTAAGGCTCGGTCCTACGGCTTGTATTCCGTACGCGTCGGTTGTAATTCACACACGTTGCATCGTACTGCATGGGTCGTAGGGCGCTGGTCCGTGTCGGTCGGTATTCGGTCCGGGTCCGTGTCGGTCAGTTCGTTTTGCGTCCGGAATCGGAATCGGCCCCTGTATGATATTGTGTCTGTTTGTACTACTAATTGAACAGCAACAATGCCATGTTTCACAGATGTTCTTCTTGCTTTTCTTTTAGGTGCACAAAAGACAACATCACCCACAGTACTTCTAGAAAGAAGGCCAGTGCACGGTGTGACGCGTGAGTGACCCACACATCACAGACATCACTTCAACTTGTAAAGTTAAGTGCCACTGCTAAGGCAGGACCTTTTGACCTTCAGAAAGGCTATCAAAACTCACCTTTTTCAATAATTGCTTCTCTCTCTTTGCGTTCCTTTCTCTCTGCATTTGGTTTTTTCGCAGCGCCGGGACGCCCCTTGGCTGGGGCAGCCGTGCGCTATATAAGTCTCTATAACATAACATAACATAACAACTGACAGCTTCAAGAGGGCCACAAAGAAATGTGCTAAAACTGCTACCAAGAAAGTGGCCAGTGAGAAGAACAAGGAGCTTACCACCACCACCACTGGTATGTCACCCCAGAACTTTTTTGGAAAACAAAAAACTGTGCCTGCTGCACCAGCCTCCAGGGAGAAAGCTGGCAGCAACACCCCCAAATCAGTGGACCCACCCCAATCTAGAGCCAAGCCCATGTCTGTCACAGAGGCAGCCAGTCTAATCACGGCAAAACTGATGAGCATTGATGTTGAAATTTACTTATCTCTATTGCAAAGTAGTACCCAATCGTTGCAGGAAACTCAGAGAAGTGGACAACAACAACAACCACAACCGCCAATAGTAGTTCTTCTCAAAGTAGGAACAGTTCAAGAGATTGAGCTTCATGCTGAGGAATTAGAGCAATCTGCTCCAGAAAATCCATTGTCTTCCAGATCTCCAGCTAGACAAATGAGGGTTAGTGGTGCATCATCTTCTTCTTCAAGCCCCCCTTCTGATGATCTAGACACCACTTGGATGTCGCCTGAGTCTGACAGTGAGACAAGCTACAAGATGAGGCTAGGGAAGAGGAAGGTTCCAGAAAGCGTTACAGTTATGGAGGCAGATGTAGATGAGGAGGCTGATGATGAGCCAGTCATCATGGATGTTAGCCCAGCCCCATTGGAGACCGATGTTAACCCATCTCAACTTCCCGAAGGGGATGCGGCAGTAGCAACACAGATCAAAGCACCAACAGCTGCCAAATCACGGCAGCGACCTACATTCAGGTACTGCATAGAGTCAAACTTCAAAATGCCCACCTACCACCAGTTTATCTGACATTGGCAGTGGCACCAGCATCAGAAAGTTGAGCTCCCCAGTTTGGGACTTCTTTTTCATTAGCCAGAAGGAGGCAAACATTTCCATATGCTCCCTTTGCGGAGCAAGTGTTAGTTCAGGTAAACTTGGTACAAACTATAGCACCAGGGGCCAGATAACCCGTTTGAGAAAGCATAATAGGGGACATTGGGAGGCGCACCTTAGTGGCCGAAAAATTGCAAGTGTTGTTGGTGAAAGGGGTGAAAGCCGGCTGATCAGGAGATCTGAATCCGATCCGATCACATTGGAAGGTGAGGAAGAGGAAGACATCTTCATTATGCAAAGCCACCCTCTCCCCATCAGTGCAGTAGTATCGCCAATATCAGCAACATCGCAATGCCACCAGACTCAGGTTGAGACACCAAGGCAACAGAGGACAGTGACTACTGCCCCCCTGAAAAGCACATTGAGCCTACCACCGCCTGCTTTCAAGAAGTCACCTGCATCAGTGGCATCAGGAAAGAAAAAAGAATCAGGCTACTATTCCTGCCATTTTGAGGCTAGAGAGGCAGTCTGAATGAACCCACCCAACAGCACGTTTATACAATGCAAAGCTGGCTAAAATGTTAGCTCTGGAGCTCTTCCCTTTTTCTTTTGTGGAAGGGGTGGGTTTTCTTTAATTTGTGGCAGCCATCTGCCTGAAATGGAAGGTTCCCAGCTGGTCCTGTTCTGCCAGAGTTGCTGTTCCAGCGCTACATCACAATGTGCTGGAATTTCTTGGACAAGCTTTGCAGCAGAGTGCTTTTCACGGTATCCACCTGACAACAGACATGTGGAACAGTTGTCAAGCATGATTGCATGTGTATCACTGCACACTGGATCTCTTTTGTGGGGGCTAGAGAAAAAATATCCGCAGGTTTTGACACTGCTGAGATTTGTAATGCTGTTTGGAAACATGCGACAGTAGCCATGTTCGCCATGGAGAAATCCCATTCAGCTGCAAACATTTTGGAAGTCTTTAACAACAATGTCTTTTAATGGTTGCGACCAAGCGGGTTTAAGATTGGATTTGTTGCCAAGGACAATGGCAGTAATACAGTTAAGGCCATGGCCTATGGTGGTCATTTCTGGGTCCTGTGTTTGGGGCACAGCATCAACATCATTGTTCAGGACTTTCTAAAAAAAGATGATCAAGTAAGCAACTTAATGTCCACCCTCAAATGAATCTGCACTCATTTCAGCCATTCATTTAAAGCCCGGGAAAACAGCTGAGGGACATTCAGCCTGAGAATAGAATGCCAGATAAAGTACTCATACAGAAGGTAGCAAAATGCTGGAACTTGTCTTATTACATTCTTGAACACCTGTTTGAGCAGTACAGACCTATCAATGAATATGTCATGCAAAGCGGGGATGCAACTGTGAAAGGCATGATCATTGAGATGGACCAATGGGGTCTAGTCAAATGCTTGACAGAGATGCTGCTTCCTTTTGAGGTGTTTATACGGGAAGTCAGCAAAGAGGACAGTACCATGGGCCAAGCTATCCCGTTGTTGCACTGATACAGGTACAGCTAAAAGAGGTGTCTGCAATGTACACAGGTATTGAGGAACAAAAAGATCCATCAAGGTCTGACTTTTCATGAAACTTTCTCTGCTGAGTTGAAGATAGAAGAGGCCATTAGTTACTCACCTCCCGCTGTATATGCTAAGTAAAGAGAGGTGTCTTCAACTGTTTAAAAGTCTCAACACTACAGTGTACACCTTTGCAGCGGGTATATAAATTGTCAATAAGCAAGCAATATGACTTACCATCGCCCACAACTGCCGCTGGCTCACCCCCTCAGCTGCCGCATCAGCTGCCGCATCTGCTTCCTGGCCCTGGCACCGGTGGTCGTGCGCCTAGAAAAAACATTACATATTTTTTAGATGCCATATACGCCTCCCCCATTTTATTTTTGTTTATAGCAGAATTGAAAATACATACACCACACACATCAGTACAATTCAGATACAGACAGTATATTCAATCAAAAATATCTGTTTGGGAATTTTGTTGGTTGCAATTTTTGAACAGCCTCTCAAGAAGACAACCTATAAAAGCCTGGACTGAGTGGCTAGAGCTATTGATGAATCTGAGTTTTTGAAAAGAAATTAGAGTGGCAAACTGGACCGACATAAGGTCTTCTTGGTTGGTAAATGCAAGGGGGCATTCTCCTCCTCCTCATACTTCCTTCTAGCCATGGTGCACGGTAATCAGTTCAACATCATCTGTTGCTAATAATACTAGGCCTAGATAAGAAGAAGACACAACTTTGGGGTGTCCAACTTGACCATGGCGACTCTCTTGTGTTACTGATTGCGCAATGATCACATGAAAAAGCAAAAGAAAGTCATCTCATCTCAAACATGCCTAGAATACCTTACTTGGGCATGCAATCTACACGGCAGAGTAGTAGTACTAGTACTAGTAGTAGTAAGTGACCATGACCAATCTGGTCTCTGAGTCTTACAGAACCACCACTAAACAGTCCACAAAATATATAAGAGGAGAGGGAAAGATGACTGAAAAACCAGAAGAAAGGAAGCTATAGACAGACCAGCACAGACAGAGATAGTTTGAGGTATAAATATAAAACAACTGAGTAAATGGGATAATACAGGGATAGCAAGAATTTAGAAACAGAGAGATCGAAGAGGATTTGGAAAAAACAAAATTGGGGAACGGGTTAAATAAATAGTTCCAAATAAGGAGTGTTAAAAGTTAGGGAAATATAAACTAATATTTACTGTATTCCTTGGGTTGAGTGGGTGCCGGCCCTGTTCTGCCACGACTGTTGTGCAGAGGGCGGACCCACCTCTACCTTTTTCCCTCACTTCCGCCCACCAGCCACTTCCGGTTGGACGCGGTCTAGTCATCCACCGGGATTTTGCGTTTAACGGCCAGACGGTGCGGACGTGCAGCGGACTCAAGTTAGCCCTGCTGGTGCCTCGTCCGAGCTCTTTTTAAGCCTTTCCTTCACGCTTTGTGTTTTTAAATTGCTTTTACCATGGTGCTTTCTATTGTTTTTAACTTTGCCACACCATTTTTCTGTAATTGAGTATTAACTGCTGCCTATATCAATTTTACTGTAATTTTGCTGCTTACTGGAATCATTCGCACTTTGCACATTTACTGTATTCCTTGGGTTGAGTGGGTGCCGACCCCGTTCCGCCACGGCTGCTGTGCCGATTGCGCGGAGGGCGGACCCACCTCTACCTCTTTCCCTCACATCCGCCCACCAGGCACTTCCGGTTGGACACTGTCTAGTCGTCCACGAGGATTTCGCATTTAATGGCCAGATGGTGCGGACGCGCAGCAGACACACGTTAGCCCTGCTGCTCTTTTTAAGCCTTTCCTTCACGCTTTGTGTTTTTAAATTGCTTTTACCCTGGTGCTTTTATTGTTTTAACTTTGCCACACCATATTCTAATTTACTCTAATTTTGCTGCTTACCGGAACCATTTGCACTTTGCACGTTTACTGTATTCCTTGGGTTGAGTGGGTGCCGACCCCATTCTGCCACGGCTGCTGTGCCAATTGTGCAGAGGGCGGAGCCACCTCTACGCCTTTCCCACACATCCGCCCACCAGGCACTTCCGGGTTGGACGCGGTCTAGTCGTCCACTGGGATTTCGCATTTAACGGCCAGATGGTGCTGACGCACGCAGCAGGCGCACCGCTGGCGTGCCGAAGGCCTGCCTAAGGCAAGCCCATCTGCGCCCGTCCGCGGCTGGACCGGACCCAGGGCCACAATCCCTGGTCCTTTGAGTTCCCATATACTCAGATACACTGCAAGGGATCTACTCCTCCTTAACAAATACAAGGATAAATGCTGTCTTTTAATCCCTGGTGGAGTGAAGGCAGACTGTCCTTGCGGCTTCACATTCCCGCAATCACAGAGGATTAGAGCATTCCAGCCCCCCCCCCCACTTCCCCTGAGCCACTACTCATCCAAACACTCAGAGAGTGCAGAAATTCATTGTGGCCTTGCAAATTGCAGGTCCCTGGCAAAGCACAAGTACGAGATTGCACATACAATTTCCAGTCTTGATTTAGACATACTTTTTATTACAGAAACCCTGGCAGATGCTGCCTCTGACCCAGATTTTGTCACTGGATTTTGGGCTATCAGTGTCGATAGGACATTAAAACGAGAGGGTGGAGTAGCAATTATTTTTAAGGAGCAGTTCACAGCAACCTTTCATCCTACCTCCACGCCCTCTAAAGAGGCTCTTCACTTTGCCCTCGAACTCAGCCCAAGGTCGACCTTCAGAGGAATTTTATTGTATCGTGCTCCAGGCGCTAGAAGCACTTTCACTCTGAATCTAGATAGTCTTCTACAACCAACTCTTTTAAACAATGAATTCACCATCCTCGGAGACTTCAATTTCTACCTTGAAGATAAGGATAATAGGGAGACGGGTGCACTACTAGACACACTGGGAGCTGTAGGCTTAGCTCAACTAGTACAGACCCCCACCCATGAGGATGGGCAGACGCTAGACAGCCTCTTTTCTTCGGCCCAAGGACTTACACTAAAAGAAACCCTTCTTTTGACATGGTCAGATCATTCGTTAGTTAAGTTCAATCTCCCAGTCACCACTGTCGGGCACGGAGGGACGGCTAAGCCCCCTCCCTTCTACCTACATAGAGTAGAATAAAGTAGATAAAACGATCCTCCGAATGCATTTGGGGGGCTCACGACCACTACTAAATGATCACACAGAGTTAGCTGTCACCAAATATATTGAATGGCTTAATGACGCAGTTAAGGCCTCGGTGCCTACACAAATAACCTGAGGGAATAGGAGCACCCCTGGTTCTCTGACGCCCGACAGAAGGAAAACCAAAAGTGCCATCGACTAGAAAGGTGTTGGAGAGCGAATTACCATACACCCGAAAGAGAAGCTTATAGAACTGCCCTAACACAATATAAAAATTTACTGATAATAGAAAAAAGGGACTTTTTCACTAAACAAATCGAGAAAGCAAAAAACTCCTCTAAAGAACTATTTGCAGTAGTAAATAAACTAGCCGTACCCAAGGACACAGAGATCAAGGGCAACCAAAAGTTTTGTGACGATATTGCAGCAGCCTTTAAAGCCAAAGTCTTGGACATTTTTAAGGTCTTTGAGGATACATCAGTTCACCTTCCCACCGCTCAACCGACAAGCCCTGAGTTTAAAAATAACACCCTTCTCAGCTTCTCCCCTACTTCATCAGAAGCAGTGAAAAAATATATAACAGAAGCAAAGTCGGGAGTGGTGAAGCCTGGACTTTTCAACTCTATGTTTGGCTCTGGCAATTTTCCTTCCAGATGGAAAGATTCCTCCATCCTTCCACTGCTAAAAAAAACCAACCTGGATGGGACTAACCCGAACAACTATCGTCCTATAGCCCGGCTGTCGCTGCCAGCCAAAATAATCTAAAAAATCATGAATATTCAACTATACCAATTCATTTGTGATAATAATCTGCTCGATCACTCTCAGTTTGGCTTCCGCCACGAGCATAGTACAGAAACGGCACTCATTAAAGCCACAGAGGAGATCAGAGCGGTGATGGATGGAGGAGGCACAGCCG
The DNA here is from genome assembly GCF_964204655.1 of Triturus cristatus. NCBI lineage: Eukaryota > Metazoa > Chordata > Amphibia > Caudata > Salamandridae > Triturus > Triturus cristatus. The sequence goes on along the minus strand of NC_140584.1, from coordinate 889,317,412 downwards.
CCCTTGTACTCCTCGATCTGTCAGCCGCTTTCGATACCGTAGATCAATCTCTCCTGCAACAGTGGCTGGAGAGCTTGGGGGTCAGGGGAATGGCATTAGCCCTGCTGTCCTCCTTTCTCAAGGACAGGAGACTAACAGTATCGGTTGATGGGTACCATTCAGAGCCTTATATCCTCCCGTGCGGAGTACCACAGGGCTTTTCCTTAAGCCCTTCTCTTTTCAATGTCTATATCTTCGAACTTGCACCTCTGATCCGGGACTTTGGGTTTAGTCTGACGTCTTACCCCTACGACACCCAGATAGTGGTGGCTGCCTATAGAAATCAGGCCTCTCCTGCTCAACAATTTCAGAATTGGATGAGTGCAATACATAGATGGATTAGTACACATTGTCTCAAACTCAATTCTGAAAAATCCGAGGTCCTAATTCTTGGTACTATGCGACCAAACTGGGGAAATCTGTGGTGGCCGGCAGAGATGGGTGAATCACCAAAACCAGCACTCAAGGCTAAAAACGTGGGAGTATGGTTCGACAACAAATTAGCACTCTCACATCAGACAAATGCAATTGTCTCCGCCTCCCACTTTCTAATCAAGAAAATAAGGAAGATCTTTCCTTACATCTCCGCGGACACTAGGAAGATAGTGGTAACATCGCTAATCCAGTCCAAACTAAACTATTTCAATGGGCTTTATTTGAACATACAGAAGCAATGTTTAAAAAAGCTTCAGACTGTTCAAAACACAGCGGCGCGGCAACTGGTCAACATTCCTAGGCACAAATCGATATCCAAAGAGATTCGCGACCTGCACTGGCTACCTGTATCACAACGTATGAAATTTAAGGCCCTGTGTCTGGCTTACAAAGCACTGAACCACACAGGTCCTTCTTTTCTTTAAAAGCTTTTTGTCAGGTATGAACCAGCCAGACAACTCCGTTTTACAGGGGCCAGACTCCTGACAGTACCTAGAATTCGATCATCTCACTGGGGCAGCTGCAGCTTTCTCTATGGCAAATCTAAACCCTGGAATACACTCCTGAGTGAGCTCAGAAGTACTAGCTCCCTCACCATCTTCAGGAAAAGACAAAAACCTGGTTATTCCAGAATTAGACGCTTGGTCGGGCTTACTGTGTTCTCAGCGCCAAGACACCCCCGGGTATTCGTGCGCTTTATAAATCCTGTTATCATTAACATTAACATTAACAACAGGAGGACTTACTGGGACGAGCAGAGCCTTCGGACGAGGAACGTTCTTGGGAGGCACCTCCAGCTCCCGCTCTGGCCTCGGACGACCTAATCTTGCCCCTGAATGCTGATGTGAGACATAATTAAAGAGACAAAAAATAATTAGTGGTAAATAAATATTAAATAATCTCTCCAAAAAGATTTTTTGACAGGTAATGGCAATTACAATAACATTGAACTTTCCTAAATCAGATTAGTAGTAGACTAGTATTGCGGTCACAGACCATCCTATTGTTTTTCCACATTTCCTATACCTACCTAGCCCCCTATTCCAAAGACTTTGGAATAAATTGCAACAAATGATATTTGTTTCTAAGTTCCGATCTCATTTTCAATCATTCTCAACCTCCTTTGACTGGCCAATTCACTAAGGGCCTCATTATGATGAGACTCGGAAAGCCTCCGACCACAGTCCGGAGACTTTCTGAGTCTCATCGTGGGTTTCACTTTCGACTGCCGCATTACGATTAGGCCTGGGCGGAGTTTCCGTAGCCACGCTACCCAGAACTCCGTGAAGCAGTAAAAAAACTACGCCGCGCTACACAGTGTTCCGCGGGCGGGCGGAATTGCTTGTTTGTGTGACATTTCTCCCATACAGCAATGGGGATTGCGTGTCCGGGGGGGGGGAAATATCGTGCTAACTGCACCACGCAGTCGCTCATGGGCTCGGCCATCTTGTTTTTCTTCTCTTTTGAATCCTTCCTAAATCTTTTCAATTCTTCTTTGTCAAAACTTTTTTTCTGATCTATTTTATTGATTATCTTTCCCTGTGTCTTCTTAAGTGTATATTTTTTGTTGTTTTCTACTTTTTGTGTGTTTTTTACTACGATTTTTACTGTTTTTTTATATTGCTGCTTTCTTCTTCTCCTGCCTTAATTTTGTATTTTCTCCATTTACTTTACTTCCCCACTCCCCTGGCATCATGGCAGGGAGTGTGACCTGGGCAAAGAGTAGCTGCCTTCTTTGCGGAAGGCAACGCCTGGAAGGGGTACAGCCAAATGCGTTTCAGCACGCGCAATGAAATTTGTTTAGTTTATTTATTTATTTAGTTACATTACTAACGACCGTGAGACGGAGTTTACTGTTCCCACCCTAACCCTCCCCCCACCCCACCCCACTGCCCCGTGACACTCCCTCCACGAGCCGCTACTGACCATGCACCGTGGCCGGAAGGAAGTATGAGGAGGAGGCGGAGGAGGAGGACGGCACCATTACATTTTGCACCAAGAAGACCTTATGTCCAATTGTCCACCCAGTTGGCTACTCTTCTTCGTTTCAAAGACTCAGATTCACCAATAGCTCTAGCCACTGAGCCCAGTCCCTTGGGTTGTCCTCTTCTTGAGAGGCTTTTTCAAAAATTGCCACCAACAAATGCCCAACCGGATATTTTATTATTTTTAATAGAACATACTGTTTACTCCAGTATGTGTACCCAAAATATACGCATGTGTGTGGTGTATGTATTGTATTTAATCTTGCTAGTGAAAAAACAAAAATAGAGGGAGGCTCATATGGCATCTAAGAAATAGGCAATTTTTTTATTAGGTGTACCGACCACCAGTGCCGGGGCAAGCGGGGAAGGCGAAGCCAGCCAGGAGGGAGCAGATGCGGCAGCTGCAGGGGTTGAGCCTGCAGCAGTGACAGGTGGTGGTAAGTCATATTCCTTCCTTATTGCTAATCCAATTTATGGAATGTACACTCGCTGCAAGGGTGTACACTGCACACTGTACTGTTGAGACTAAGTTATGAACAGTTAAAGAAGACACCCTTTACTTAGCATTAGCATTAGAGGGAGATGAGTAACTAATGGCCTCTTCTCGTCTTCAACTCAGCAGAGAACGTTTTATATAGAAGACTAAGAGTCAGACCTTGATGGGTTGATGGTAGGAGGAAGGACGGATGATGATGACATGTAATATATGACTGGCAGAGAAGGATGTTTGGGTGAAGGGAACCCGGGAATGCATATAGGTGGCTGATAGGATGCATCGGTTGTTGAAGCAGGATGGGTGAAAGGTGAAATAAAGGATGCCTGCCTGGGTGGGTGAAACTGTATGGGTGAAAGGAATCCTCCGGGGGGTTGATGGGTCAAACTCAAAGGCAGGCAAAGAAGACGCATGGATGGTTGAATGACAAAAATCAAATATATGTTGGTGAAAGGTTTGTTGCCAATAATATAATAGCCAAGTTTGGATAGATGGATGCCTGGATTGTTGTGTTTCGATGTAGATGTCCATACATAGGTATTCCTAAATCATGTCCTTATATAGGCACAATTCACATTGCCCTTATTTAGGCATAGAATCCCAGTCCTTATTTAGGCATTAGCCATGCTATCCAAATACAGGCATGGTCACCTACATCAGTCCATCCCCACGTCACAACGAGGTCTTAGAAACCAGACCCTTAAGCCATTGGGACTTTCCCTAGCTAGAATTATTGATTTCTCCAAGAACTCATCTATTATGCAAGAACTACTATTCCTTAGGGGTTCATTCATGACGTCTTCCTCTGCCCGACTTTACGTCAATGCTAACATTCCTAAGCACCTTCCAGGCATAAATATACCTTCCCTTACCATGGCAAACCACGGCTCGGCTGCACAGCTCGATACGGCTCGCCACGGCAAGTTCGGAAGAATTCGAGTACCCCCCTGACGCACTGACCAGACGCTGTTATCCCTGCTCACAGAGAATCCAGTGTTCTGACTCCCTTCGCGGGGTGTTAGAGTTTGAGACCTGGAAAGAGATTCCCACCTCCCTCATTCCAAGGTATGGAGCTGACTAGAACCTAGAGGGACTCTTGGCATATGCAAAACTATAGCTCACCATACCATAGAATACGGCACCTACTTCTTACCTTGTACTACACTTAGGTTAGGTACACTGGGGTAGAACTATTTAGAAGTATCAAACGAGTATCCACTTTTAGCCTATGTTATTTATGTATGTGTATATGAATATATGTCATAGCTAGAAGACAATGCTGTTGCAGTATTATTTCTTCTTACTGCTTACGATGTACGTATTATATCTCGCATAATGTCTTGCGATTGTAACAGCTCATATCTTTTACACGAGAAACAAGACTGTTCAATAAATCCTTCTATTGAAACACCGTCAACATGCACGATTGACTGAGTGAAACTGTTATCTGTTGTTTCCATGATTCTGAGACATGTTCTGATTCTAAGGGAAACAAAGTTATCATGTTTATGCTGTTGCCAGAAAATACTTCCTTCTTGTTTATTCAAGGAGTTTCTAGTGGCCTCTGAGTTAGCTGGCACACAAAGTAATTAAGTTTAATGTACTCGATAGAGGCATACTGACCTCAGTCCTATACCACAACTATAGTGTATATTATTACAATGCGCAGAGCCTATAAGGGATATAGGAACTACACTACAGGATGGTGTACAATCATAGGTGAAGACTGGATGAAGACAATGTAAAAGAAAATTAAACCGTGCCACAGTAGCAAAGCCAAGGTTAAAGAATAAAAATAATGCTAGAAGAACAATGCAATGATAAATGGAAAAATCCCTGGGAAGAAGAATAAAGGGAACTTATTTTTCCCAAGGTTTTTGATTCAAAGGTTTACTTTTAAGTTGAATTTCAGACTACTCCCTTGACTCACAGTAGTTTGCAAGTGCAACATATATATTATGTATGTATGACTATGTACCCACTCATCATCAATCGCCTCCCTCAAACTCCGAGACCCACTCCCTCCCTACCCATGTCATTTCGACAGTGTCAGCCATGGGTGGCCTATCGGCTGCATGGTTACAAACAATAGTAGTACCTCACGGGATGTCACTTTACGTGACTTCATGCCATTTATAATCATTCATATTAGTAATTAATCATATCATCTGCCCTGTTGTGGTAGTCAGGGTGAAAGTGAAATTGAGCATTTGCCATTGATTTAACAGAGTATGGCCATAATAATAGAAAAAGAGATAACTGTGTAGTACAGCTGCCCCACCTGCAGACAGTAGTAAAGTAACGCGAGTCTACGACACGAGTATGTTGGTTTAGGCCTCAAGCTGAGCTGGCATGCCAACAAGATTAATTTAGCTAAACAATAAAGAGAAGAATACTTGTCTACTCCATAGTTCCTAATGCCTGAAACTCTAATTACATCCAAATCTTAGGGGCTGAGGAATCGAGGATACCACAAATGTAATGTACTGCTACTGCTTCTGTGCCACTTTAATTTTATGTATATAATTTTATGTTTTACTGTTTTGCTAAGAGTATTGGTTAGAATTGGTTTTTTTCATTTTTGATATAGCTGCTCCTTCCCAACCCACCAGGCAGGAGATAGCAACGGAAGCTGGAGGCCATCGGGGATGAATATCGGGGGCTGGTGGCTCTGGCGGAGTAGGAGGAGGAGGCAGCAGCTGCAGCCTCCAATGCCCCGGGCCCCAGCCAGGCTCCCCCTGTGCCTCCAGTGGTCCGGCAGCCACCTGCCGCAAGTCAACCACTGCTGCCCACCCCTGTTGTTCATGTAAAAACATTCAGTGCCGCATGCTTCTCTTTGAAATTTTGGAATCCGCATGCTTCTCTGGATGGCGCGCCTAGAGGCCAGGATGGAAGAGCGCTTCGACCATCTTGAGCCCATGATCCGGCTCCTAGCCCGCTGCTAGCTGATCATAGACCTGAATCTCTTGCCCCTTTTTTTAATCTTTTTTGGGTGGGTGCGACTTGTTGGGGAGAGGGTGGGAATGTAGGAGTTGGGGAAAACTTGGATGTTCTTTTTTGTTTTCTGTGGACATTTGAATTTATGGACAAGTGGACTTCTGGACATTGGTTGGGGTTAAGGAGAGGGGTGGGTCTGGTGTTGTGGGTTTCTTTCATTCTAGTTTATTTGTTAGGGGAATAATTTTATAGTTTTACAAATGATGTAAATCTTTTTTGGGGGTTACTCTTTTACTTCGCACTGTAGCCTTTTTTACAAATCTGCAGATAGTGTAACATACCAACAGATAGATGCAGTATCCTGACTTGTCCTACTGCTGTCAGTCTCTCCTCCTAGTTTATGCAGTCTGCAACTAAAACCCCTATGGACACGGAAGGGTGTGGGAGTGTGAATTAATTAATTTCATAGAATATAGATTATTGCATCTTCAATGAATCCCCCACACTTCTTCTCTTACCTGTGATTGATGATTAGGCAAAGTGATGGCTGCATGGTGATGGTTTGGTTTCTCAAGGTGCCATGGTGGTGGTAGTAGTACACACTGCAGTAGCAGTTGCAAAAAAGAAAATGAGACAGTCATCTGAGGGAGACTAGAGAATGACTAGTAGAAGTACAGTACACAAGAAGAAGACTGCTAAACAAGAAACCATGATAAGCAATGCTAAAGTAAACAAAAACGGAATGGTCGGCTACCCTAGTACAAGTTACAAACTGAAGTTGACTCGAGCTATGAACTTTTGAAGTGGACAAGTGTAACCTTTAGTGCTGGAAGGATGATGATGCTGGCAATTATGATGGATTATATTCCTCTGAAGAAAAATTGAATATGAAATAATGTCTGTACATGGGTGGGCAATCTAATATATGCCCGTGTGGGCTATAGTTATACTTAGAGCAGTACTTAAGATCCTCACTCTGCCTGCCCTAGTGTGCGATCAATTAATGGTGTAAATTTAAAATAGTCACACCAATAAATCACACAGCTTGGGGGAAGAGAATTAGGGGTTTGATGAATGGATAGGGGGATGTGAGGGATAGTTTTGACAAAGACAAACACTACAACACAAGGACAACAACACATTCATCTTGGCGGCCGACCATCATAAACCGGTTGTGGGAGGAATAGGAAATGCATGCATGATGATGAGTACTAGACTAGTGCAGGTAAATTAATTTTCCATCTTCCCCCAGAGAGACCCAAGTTACATTTATGTTTTTGAATCAGGCTTTCAAAGATAGCAAATAAAATTAAAATATTTATAGGAGTCAAGTAAACTAAACAAACATAAACAACATTCACAGTTGTGATGATTGAAGAGACAAAATGATACTGTATGTATTGCCAAATTGGGAGTTGCATCTCTGCACTGCATTCCTCTTGGACTGTCCTTTAATCTTGGGTGCCTGGCGGATGCAGTTCGGTAAGGTAATTGTGAGTTTTTTTCCAGTATGGAACAGGGTAAGGGCATGTAGATGGAGAAACAAAATGTATTTAAGAATTAAGGGGAAAGTTAAACTGCATAAAGTAGTGCAACAAGAAGACTTTGTTTCAGAGGCAGCATGGCTAAATGTCTGTTTCCGGCAGTTACCTCCTACAACAGGCCCCCCACTCAACCTCTACTTAGCCCTGAATTTGATCCAGACATCACTAGGCAGTACAGACACACACAGCAACATAGCATGCCATTGTCCCAATTAAGTAAAAAATCAATGCACCGCTATAGTATCAGTCAGACAGTCAGACTACACCCACCACCACACAAAGACGTGTAGGTCTGGTGTTGTTTATCTTTAGGTCACTTCAAAGTCATCATCATCCAAATCGGTTGGTTTCAGGGAATTTGAAAACTTCCATCTTCTTCTGGAGGCAGGTCTGGAAGTAGTCACCCTCACGCCCACGCCATGAGTTATTTCATTAACTCTGATCCTCCAAAGTCTGACTATGAATCCAAGTGTGGTGTCCAACTCCATACCAACAGTGCCCCAAGTGAGTCCTGACTGAATGTAATAGATCGGCCTGTTGTGGTACAATTTTGTTATTGAACATCAAGAAGGGAAAGATTGACTTGACGGGCTCACTGTAGGGTAGACTACAGTAGACTAGATTTGTGTTTGCAAGCTTTGCATTAACTAAGTGACTAGTCAGGTCTGAGTCTTTTAGGAGTATAAGTAAGCATAAAATGATAAACAAAAAGCAGTGTGGAGTGGACCCGGTGAAGGAATCTCACTATACGATCTTTCAAATGGGAAGGAAAAAAATAACCTTCAGGGAAAATTATCGATCAGCCGTCGGTAGGCCACCACAACATTGTGAATCTCAATCATCATCATCACTAATACATTAAGCATAACAAACAATCGCCCAGTCTCACACTGCCTGCTGGAACCACAGTGAATCAACTTTCTTCTTCTCAAGTCTCAACTGAAGTTGACAGACACATTATTGATGATGATGGCATATCATCATTCACAAGTTGACATCACAACTCAGCGTGCAATACATGCCATCATTTACCTGTTCTTCGGGTGTGCTCACCGTGAGCGATTGGTCACATTGCAGAATGCAGATCATCCATTGCTTCGCTGTAAATCGAATTATTAATAATCTCACATGTGGGTGGGCAGTCCCTCTAGGCTAGGAGGAAGGGATAGATAGATAGTCAGGGCCTAGGGTTGGAGGCAGAGGCAGGCACACATTTGTTTCTATTAATATCTTCATCAAATATCTGGCTTGAGGGAAATGGCTGAGGGCGAGTCAGGACTTCTTCACTGCACACAGTTGCAACTCCAATCTGCTCAGCAGAGACACTTGCTACGGGGCAAGCCAGATAATTTATCGTCAGCCTGCTGAGCACTGGCCATTGGTGCCTTTTCCCATACCAATACAGCAATGGGTTTTGATCAAAGTGGACCTCTGTTGGGTCATCTAGATAGGCCTGGACCATCCGCTCAATGGTCATGGGTGCTCCGCTTTGCTCAGCCTCCTTTGCCTTTGCCTCAGCACTGGACTTTAACCCTGCCATTTGAAACCATTCCTTTGCTAATTTTGGGGCTGATGCTCCTGTTCTTGTTGTTGTTGATATTTTTCTTGCTGTTGTTGGAGGTTTTGGCAGGCTCTGAAGTTGAACTTGAAGGCTGCCCTGCAGTACTTGTTGTGCCCTGGAGGAGCAGGCCTCTAATTCCCGGCCATTCTTTTTCTAGCTGACTGGCTTGCACAGCTATCCAAATATTGTAGTTGGCAACATCCCTGTCTGAAAAAGGAATATAAGTGTCCAGTGATGGTTTGAAACTTGGATCAAGAATTGTGGCACAAATGAAATTGTTGGATGACACAATGCCTCTTTGCACCCTTGTATTTTCAAGTAAGTGAAGGATTAAACTCTCTACCAACTCATATGCTTCTTTTTTTCCGCCAGACCTGCGTACATTGCAGGCACCTCCTTTAGCTGTTCCATGTGCAACAATGGGATAGCTTGGCCCATGTTACAGTCCTCCTTGCTGACTTCACCTGTGAAGGCCTCGAAAGGAAGCAGCATCTCTGTCAGGCATTTAACTAGGCCCCATTGGTCCATCTCAATGATCTTGCCTTTCACAGTAGCATCCCCTCTTTGCATGACATATTCATTGATTGGTCTGTACTGCTCAAATAGACGTTCAAGCATGTCATAAATTGAGTTCCCACATGTTGGTACCCCCTGGATGAGTGCTTTGACTGCCACTCTATTATCACGCTGAATGATCCTCAGCTGCTTCAGGGCTTTAAAAGAATGGCTGAAGTGTGTGCAGATTCTTCTGCTGGTGGTCAGTAAGTTGCTGACTCGATCTTCTTTTTTCAGAAAGTCTTGAACAATGATGTTATATGCAATTGTCCAGTGGAGCAACGGCGGACCACTAGTTACGCAACTCACGCCAGTTCCAATTAGTGAATTAGCTGCGCAGCCAACCCCAACGCCAGCCATTTCATGACACCACTGCTCCAGATCAAAGAATTACTTCTTGGCCAAATGGGGGTGTGCAGCTCATAAAGTCTAATAGTCAAATATTTATGTAAAAATAATTTCTTTATTCCACATTTGTAAAAATCATCAAACTAAGACACTCCAGCCAACACGTTTCATCCCCATGCTGGGAACTTCATCAGGGCAATGAAAGAATGACAACTTGAATGTACCCTCTCACAATGGCAAATGTTAGCATTCCGTACAATCAAGTAGAGTGGATTCTCCCAGGGTCAATGTGCGTCCTTGTGTATGCCTTATAGGCCGTTGTTTTGTTGTAAAAAATGTTATGTACGTCAGTCCCTTGTAATGCACTGGAGCTCAACCGAAAGAACGCAAGTAAGCAAATAAGATCTCTTAAACCGTTGTTTTCTTTTGATAATTTCTATTTTTCGCGGTCCTGTGTATTGCACTGGGGCCATGCACAACGATCGCAGGTATGATAACTCCTGCCAAACGAGATCTGGACGCTGAATGTGTGATTCTCCCTCTTCGTGTGAAAGGAAAACAACAGTTTAGGAGATCTTACTTGCTTACTTGCTTTCTTACGGTTGGGCTCCAGTGCATTACATGGGACCGACTTACATAAAAATTATTACATCAAAACAACGGCCTATAAGGCATAGATAAGGACGCACATTGACCTTGGGAGAATCCATCCTACTTGATAGTATGGAACTCTAACATTTGCCATTGTGAGAGAGTACATTCAAGTTGTCATTAATTCATTGCCCTGATGAAGTTCCCAGCATGGGAATGAAACGCGTTGGCTGGAGTGTCTTAGTTTGATGATTTTTACAAACTTGGAAGAAAGAAATTATTTTCTCATCAATATTTGACTATTGGACTTTATGAGCTGTGCACACCCATTTGGCAAAAAAGTAATTCAATGATGTTAATGCAGTGCACCAAACACAGGACCCTGAAATAGCCACAATCGGCCATGGCCTTAACTATATTACTGCCATTGTCCATGGCAACAAAACCAATGTTAAGTCCTTCTTGGTCACAGCCATTCAAAGACCTTAGTGTTAAAGTCTTCCAAAATGTTTGCAGCAGCATGGGATTTCTCCATGGCGAACATACCTACTGTAGCATGCTTCTGAGTGCCATTCAAAATGTCAGCAGTCTCAACACCTGCAGATATCTTTTCTCTAACCCCCACAAAAGAGATCCAGTGTACAGTGATGCACATGTAATAAGTGGCTTCACAACTGGTCCACATGTCTGTTGTCAGGTGGATAGTGTGAACAGCATTCTGCTGCAAAGCTTGTCCAAGCAATTCCAGCACGTTGTGATGTAGTGTTGGAATGGCAACTCTGGCGAAATAGGACCAGCTGGGAACCTTCCATTTCGGGCAGGTGGCTGCCACAAATTCAAGAAAACCCACCCCTTCTACAAAAGGAAAGGGAGGAGGTCCAGCGCTAAGATTTTAACCAGTTTCGCCTTGTACAAACGTGCTGTTGGGTGGTTGAGTTCGTACTGTCCCTCCGACCTAAACATGCTGAGAATTGTAGCCTGGATTTTTTTTCTGGTGCCACTGGCAATAATAATAATAATAATGATAATAATAATAAATCATTTATAGAGCTCCTGGTTACACCAACTGGTGTGTCCCCGTGTTAGGAACTACTATGTAAAAGAAAAATGGCTCAAAGAAACAGAAAGTAGTGAAACAGGGGCAATACGAACATAAGAACCCAGAGCTGGAAGAGCCAAGTTTTCAATCTTTTTCTGAAAATGTTCTCTGATGGCTGCACTCGATGAAAAAGAGGTAAGACATTCCAGTTTTTGGCTGCCAAATAACCAAAATGAACGTGCACCCATCCTTGCTCTTTTGATTTTAGGGACTTTAACCGAGTGAGCCCTCAATGACCTAAGGTGACACGTCGGATTATGAGAGACAAGAAGATCATGACGCTAGCATGGTCCTTTGCCATGCAGACTGCGGTGGCAAAAACACAGGGCTTTAAAAAGAATTATTTCATTGACAGGCAGCCAATGCAGGGAGTCAAGGGCTTTCACAGAGGAGGCTCTCCCAGGTAAGGTGAGAACTAGGCATGCTGCCTCATTCTGAATGTGTTGTAGCCTATGGGGACTTTTTTTGTTGCTCCTAGATAGAGGACAATTCCATAGTCCAATTGGGACGTTACAAGAGTGTGAATCAGGGTTTTCCTGGCTGTGATAGGGAGAATATCCAGAGTTTGCCTCCACATTTTGAGAGTTCCAAAACATTTCTCTGTAACCTTCCTAGTGTGGGTCTCGAAGGAGAGTTTAGGGTCCAGCCAAACTCCTAGATTTTTAACTTCCTCCTTGGAAATGGGTGTTGGTCCCAGGGTCTAGGGCCACCACGCTGAGGAACAGATGGAAGGGGACTTCCCTACGACCAGGACCTCAGTGTTACTGCCGCTCAGCTTAAGGCAATTACATGACACCCAGTATGCAAGGTCCTTCAGACAGGAAGAAAACTGGATGGCTGTATCTTCTGAGTTCTGGGATGAAGTGACAACAAGCTGCATGTCGTCTGCATAGGACACAATGGTGATGTGTCCACAATCTCTGCCAGGGGTCCGATGGAAAGATTAAAAAGAGTTGGGCTCAAAATGTATCCCTGTGGGACCCCTTGTGAGAGTGGAATGCTTTTAGACATATGCAGACGCTGCCCATCTCGAAAACTACGATCCTGAAGGAAGGAAATCATCCACTTTAGAGCTGCTCCTTCCAGCCCACCTGACCAAAGTCGCTGTAGAAGCAGTTTGTGGGATACCGTTTCAAAGGCTGCACTGAGGTCCAGCAGGACCAAAGCTACAGTCTGATCATCATCCTCACGCCTGCGTAATGTCTCCGTAGCGAGGAGTAATGCTGACTGTAGAGTATGTGCTTCTAAAGTCTGATTGTATTGGATGGAATAGGTTGTGCCGGTTAGGATGTGCAACCAATTGCATGTTCACCACCTTCTCTGCTATCTTAGAGAAGTAAGGCTGGAGTGAAATAGGACGCAAGTTATCCAACAAACCCGGATCTGCTTTTTTTTTTCTTTAAGGGGAGGACAATTGCTTGCTTCCACTTGCTTGGGACCTCACCACAATGGAAGAATTGCTCTAGACGTTGTTGTACATAAGGTAATATTATGTCTAGCACTTCCCTAATGATTTTAGGTGAAGCTGGGTCCATTGGAGAAACAGCTATGATGCTTACAGCTATACCTTCTAAATCTTCCAGCGAGTGGGGGTGCACAAACTCTGAGAGGTGGTTGACCCCAAGTACAGGAGTTCTCTCCGATTGAGAAAAATTGCCATTACGTGGCCTCATCAGGAAAGGAATCATATATTTTAGATACCTTCGAAGCAAAGAAGTCGTCAATCTGGTTTCATGAGTCTGGAGAACTAATGGCAGAAGCCATGGTTCTCTCTAGGGAGGATAGGTCTTTAAGGATGGCAAATAACTCTCTAGAGGAGTTGTCCGCCTGCTCTATTCTACAATTATAATAAGCAGCACAGGGTTTTTTAATGAGAGAATGGTAGTTTTTTTGTGCTAACTTATAAGCAGGCTTATTGCCGTCAGAGAAGTCTTTCCTCTATAGCCGCTCTAAGCGTTTACAAGATTTTTTAACTATCCTTAGATCTTCATTGAACCAAGGTGCTGATTTGGTTAATCTCTGAGGAATATTGGTAGTCCATGGAACAGCAATCCACTTGTCCACTACTGGTGCGGGTGACTTCTTGAGACCAGATATTGTTATGCTCCATGCACTTTTTTTGTTGCAGTACTCTCATGCCTTGGACCCCTTGGTGTCTTGGCCTGACTCTTGGGCCATTGCGATGTTGCTGATGATGATGTGGGTGGTACCACTGCACTGCTGGTGACAGGGCTGCTTTATGTACCGGAGAAAATGTCTCCCTCTTGTTCACCTTTCACCGTGATCAGATCTTCATCCACTCCACCAACAACACTTGCAGTTTTTGGCCGCTTAGGTGCGCCTCCCACTGGATCAAGTGGTATTTTCTCAGATGGGTTGTTTGGTCTCAAGCTTACCCTGACTAACACCTACTCCACAAATAGAGTATATGGCAATGTTCACCTCCTTCTGGCTAACCGCAAAAGAAGTCCCAAACCGGAGAGGTCAACTTTCTGGTGCTGCTGGTGCCACTTGCAATGTCGTATGAGCTGGTAGGTGGGTGTGACATTTCACTCTCTGCAGTACCTACTTCTACTGAAGTGGTTGTGGTGGATGTAGGTCGCTGCCGGGACTTTGTAAATATGGAAGTTGGAGGTGGTGTTGGTGATATCTGTGTTGGAGGTATCCATGCCACATCCCTCACAGCACTTTGGAATGGGGTAATGTCGGTCTCCACTGGGGCGGGCTAATGTCTATAATGACTGGCTCGTCAGCATCCTCCTCTATATCTACCTCCATAACTCTAAGGCTTTCTGGAACCTTCTTTTTCCCTAGCCTTGTCTCATGGCATGTCTCACTCTCAGACTGAGGTGAGATCCAAGTGGCGGCTAGATCATTAGAAGGGGGGCTTTCAGAAGAAATTGATGGACTAACCCTCCTTTTCCTTGCTGGGGATCTGGAAGACAATGAATCTTCTGAAAGAGTGGCTTGCTCTTCTTCTTCCTCAGCAGGAAGCTTGATCTCCTGAACTGCCCCTACTTTGGGGGGAACTACTATTGGTGGGGTTTGCGGCTGTTGTTGCCCACTTATCTGAGTTTCCTGCAGTGATTGGGTACTATGCGATAACGAAAGTCAATTTCAACATCACTGCTTGTCGGCATTGCCGTGATTAGACTGGCTGCCTTTAAGACAGACATGTTGGTGGTGGGGTGAGTCGGCTGATGCTGATCCTGGGGTGCTGCTCCCAGCTTGCTCCTAGGACTCTGCTGCTGCAGGCGCAATTTTTGGTTTCCCAAAAAAGGTCTTGACTGACATACCGGTGGTGGTAAGTGGCAGTGCCTTCTTCTTCCCACTGGCAACTTTGACTTTCTTGGTACTGGTACCTTTCTTTGGGGCCATCTTGAAGCTGTCAGTTAGCATGCAGCGGCACTTGTCTTAGGTTTACAAGTAGAAGAGATTTTTATTTTCCCAAGTCACGTGATATCATGCGCAAGGCGCAGGCCTTCTGTCTGGCAGTACAATGGGTGATGTTGTCTCCTCCTCTCTTGTGCACCTAACAGCATAGAAGCAAGCAGAACATCAGTGAAACGTGGCATTGTTGTAGTTCAATTACTAGTACAAACAAATATAATATCATTTAGTATATAGTCATAAAAAAATTAACAATACAATGTAACCATTTCTGAGACTTTGGCAACAACAAGGGCTTTCATGGTGTACTGTAGTGTACGGTATGCTCAGGAAGGATAGGAAAGAAGAACAACAGCAACAAAAATACAAATGTAACGGTTTGGCAATTGGCATTGTGTATCACGTGGGATGCAGCACTTAGGGAGCTGCAGCTGACATATGACAATAGAACAATTCCCAGACAATGAATACTGTTGTGCAATGAGCACGTCATATAGCAGACATGGGGTTAATGTGGTTTTAATTGATGCCAAACCATGCCAAACCATGTTACTTTGAAACTGGAAAAATTAAAATGAAAAAAAATAATTAAAATAAACAAATACAAAAAATGTTTTATTTAATAATTATAATTTAAAAAATATTAGCTTCAAGTGTCTAATTATTATTTTATTAAGCTGCTGGTATGACACATGGTCATCATCAACAAAAACAAGCAAGAAGAAGGCACCTGAGAACAAAGAGAAGTCTACGACATGCAGCCCTATAGCAAAAGCACAGAGACTGCCTCCACAAAATGGCCCCCAGCCGCATGGGCAGGCCACCACAACCAGAAGCAATAAGCCAAGAGGAACAAAGGGAAGACATGCAGGCCTATGGCAAAAGCACACTGACTGCCTACACAACATGGCCACCAGCCACATGGCCACTCACAACAACAGGTAGGAGGCCCAGAAAATAATGAACACAAGCAGGCCAATGGACACAGTCTTTACAAAATGTCACCTGGCCTCATGGGGAGCCAAGGCAAATGCTGGCCTACTACTATTACAAACACACCCACACACTGGCCAGACAAAGGAGGCATGCAAAACAACACATCTTTAATACAACAATGCCAAAAACGAAAATCCACAGGGCTAAAAAGGTTACACACACATAGAAAAAAAAATGAAATTACACAAAAAAACAAATTTGCAATAAAATGCGATCCATGCCCTAAATTATGTTTAAATTCAACAGACACCACAATGAGTAGCTCTGGACCTATTGGCTGGAAAACCCAATGGCAGACTAGGCCACATAGTCAATCAATTCAAATCAATACTGCAAATATATGGAAACTGTGCTACATTTACAAAAGACGTAAAAATTGCATGCAAAACTACAACCAGCAAGAAGACATGGCTACAACAAAGAAGGCATGCAGGCCTATGACAGAAGCACAGCGGCTTTTTAAAAAATGGCCGCCAGCCACAACGCAATGCCACAACAAGAAGCAATAAGCCAAGAGGAACAAAGGGAAGACAATGCAGGCCTATGGCAAAAGCACACTGTCTGCCTTCACAAAATGGCCGCCAGCTACATGGCCAGGCCACCACAACAAGAAGCAATAAGCCAAAAGGAACATTTGGAAGACATGCAGGTCTATGGCAAAAGCACACTGACAGCCTCCACAAAATGGCCGCCTGCCACATGATCACTCACAACAATAAGCACGAGGCCTGGAAAACAATGAACACAAGCAGGCCTATGGATACAGACTTTACAAAATGCCCCCTGGCCACATGGGGAACCAAGGCAAATGTTGGGGTCTACTATTACAAACGCGCTCACACACTGGCCAGAAAAAGGAGGCATGCTAAACAACACATCTCATGAAAAAAGTGAAATACCACAAAAAACACATTTTGTATTTCAATCCAATGCCATCCCTGCCCTAAATCATGTTCTAATTCAACAGACACCACAGAAACAGTTGTTGTTTCATGCACCCATGAGTAGCTCTGGGCCTACTGGCTGAGAAAGGCATATTGACAGACTACTGGGCTACACAGTGAATTCAATAAATAAATATTGCTAATTGATTTCAAAAGTAAAACATGGATAAAATGTAGTGAACTGTACAACATGTTTCCTTTATGAAAGAAGAAAAATTACTTACAAAGAAATAACTAGGCCCCTACTGAAACTACAGGCCATCCACCACAATAAACTTTAAAAAATAGATGAAAAGTACAAATAAATCTAGGTGCATGGCCCCAATCAAACAAACAACACCAGTTTTCCGACTTACTTGTGAAATCTCTACTTCAAAGTCCTCAAATCCAATGATATATTATGCAACAGACACATAGAGTGATCCTTCCAGCTCCAAATCCAAATGAAAAGTGACCAGGAGATGGACATAGCACTGGGAGGAGCCTGTTGAACAGGAACAGGCAGTTGGAGACTCTGGGGTACTTCCTTCCTCTAGAAAAATAAAGTAAAAAAAGAGAAAGGACTCCTTGTACAAAAAAGTATACCCAAATGTCAATTTGAGGAGTTATTTTAACTCCAAATTCTCATTTCAAGAAGGTTTTGATGCTGTTCATGGAGAGAACCTTCTCCTGATTGCAGTCTAAGTAGATTATATGGTTTTGGGATCACGTTCTTCACAAAAGCGCCGTCCAATGGTGCGGTCGAATGTCGTATTCGCGACCGTAAACTCTCACGGGACCATGCAGCAGCCTAACAAATCTCGTGGCACTCGCGAATGGCTCTGAAACTTTGTTGCAATCACGGGCACCCGGTAAGTCGCTCCAGCGTGCACAAAAACCCATTTTGGGTGCGGCAACACAAAAAACCTCCTCTCCATTGCGGAGTGCAGAGTTTTTCGGCAACTCCGCATTCTGTGCAGAACACGGAGTTGCCAAAACTCCAAATACACCGTGAGCAGAGTGGAGTTTTACACACAGGGCAGGCAGTCGAAAGTGACACTGACTGATCATTCCAGTTGGATTCTGACGGCTCAAGGAGCTCGTTGGCCAGTCGGAGGCCTGACCGTAATCCCTATGGATGGCGTTTTCGGGGTAGGTATTACCATGTTGGTTTCTGACAGTCTTTCCATGTCGGGCTTTCTGACCTGGAAAGCCTATCGGAAAGTGACTTTGGGGGCCCTAGCAGGGCCTCCTTCTCTCTTCGGCCTCTGGTTGGGGGTTGAAGGGGCACCTATGGTACCTCCCTGTTGATCCCTGGACCATGTGGCAGGCACGTTGAGGGGCCTGCCACGTGGTGCAGAGATGAACAGATTCTCCCATTTCTCTGTGGGAGCTTGTGCTGCAGCCAGTTTTAGTCTCAGCACAAGCTCCCACAGAGAAATGGGAGTATGCGACCACACCATATGTGGGACATTGTAATGCTGCGGCGGGACCGCCAACCGGATGGCAATTGGTCTCGATTCCGCAATGGACATCCTCCCGACATCGTAATAAGGTCCTAAGTCTGCAGTTTATGCATGGATGGATGCATGCATTCACCAAATTAGTTGGTTGCTTCTCACTGTACGAGCTAAAAAAAAAGGTTCTAAGAACTATAGTGAGAGGACGCGCGCCGCTAAATTACTAATACTAACTACCACTATCATAGTGACAGGACAAAAGAAAGGAGTCTCTCTCTAGACTGCATTACTTAAGGTCTTGCATAATCAGCCCAAGTGAGTGCTAAGTCGCAAACAAGTACGATTAATTTAACATTTGTAAACATAACTTACCTGTAAGTGAGCAGAATGCTTGCTATTTGGGAACAAATGTTAGCAATAGCATAGAACACACAAGTAACAATAATATTATTAATTACCTACTCACCAAGTCCCACAACCTCAACCCCTAGCAGGTTCTGCTCTCGGTCCAGGCTGTCGGACAGGTGAAGGCTTATCTTCTATGATGCTGAGGGGGGGGATAAAATGTAGAAAGTATTTTTTTTAAAATGGAAGAAGAGGGAAGGAAGAACAAAAAAATTAGGAAGGAAGTAAAGAGAAAAACAGTACAGAACTGACTAAGATATAAAAAAAAGTTTTAAAAAACGCAAAATACTCACTTAGGAAGGCAGAGAAAAAGATAATAAATAAAAAAGATCAGAAAAAAAAGTTTTGGAAATAAAGGATTGAAAGGACTAAAGAAGGATTCCAAAAGTAGACCCCAGCACCTATCAGTGAAAGAAACAAGATGGCCCCAACCATGCACGACCGCGTGGTGCAGTTCGTGTGATATTACCATCCAAAAACACAATCTGCGTTGCCTTATGGTGTAAACGTCAAGCGAGCGCGCAGGACAGCAACTCCACCCGCTCGCAAAACACCACGTAGCGCGGCAGAGTTCTGAGTAGCGCTGCTACGAAAATTCCGCCCAGGCTTAAACAAGAGTTGCTTCAATAGTCAGAGTCATGACATCTCACAACATACTTACACTCATGAGAAGAAGTTGTCGATGAGATATTGAAGCAAATCAGCTCCTTCCTCTTCACCACTATCATCATCATTTGGCATTTCAGGCTCCTCATTGTCTCCATCATCTGCGATATAAGGGATACTCCATCGCAGGGAGATGTTGTGGAGCCAGCAGCAGGCCACAGTGATTTAACACACCTTCCCGGGTGAGTAGAGGAGGGCTTCCCCAGTCTTGTACAGACATCTGAATCTGGCTTTCAAAAGCGAACTCCACTGGCTGCCGTGTTCTTCCATGCGCCTCATCGAAGCGGATTCCCCCTGGCGTAGTTGGATTCCTCAGTGGTGCCAACAACCATGGATTATTGGGATACGCTGAGTCTCCTAGATCGAAGACAGACAGAAGTGCAACAATACGTTACGCACTTTCTGACTATACTATCTGACATTACCCATATAAAGGTAGGACATATCAGACTTACCAACAAACCAGTCGATTCAAAGGGTGGTGGCTAGGTATAAAGGTGCACACATCAGTTACAGGGTAAGCCGTAGTATTATCCAAGGCCCATATTTTAAATTGTCCATAAGTTATATGGTGCACTGTAGGAGGAAGAGCCACTGATCCTTCTCTTTATGGAAAAGAGATATTTTCCAAATTACAATTGAAACTGTTCTCGATGCACTCAATAAATCAAACGTCGAGGTCGCTGTATTCACTTTTTTGTTATTGCAGTATCAAATTCTTAGTCCATTTGCCAACACGTGTTTCGTCTAACCCCGGGCATGCTGTGCGTAGGGAGGCTGCACGGAGGTCCACGGAGTTGTGAACAAACTCCGTGGACGCCACCCGCATCCACCCCCTCTATATTAACAATAACTTCTACATGTTTTAAAAATGAAATTAAGATCACTTATCTGGCATGCGGCGTCCCCGGGCTGCCCTCCTCCTCTTCCTCTCTGTCGGGGTAATTCTTTGAGAAAACTGCACATGCGCACCTACCCGCGCAAGCGCATTTCTCGCAAGTTTTCTCAAAGAATTACGGTGAGGAAGAGGAGGAGGGTAGCCTGGAAATGCCGCATGCCAGGTAAGTGGTTTATTTTCATTTTAAAGCATAGAAGTAATTGTTATTATGGGGGGTGGGGGGTGGAGGCAGGGGCTGGCCAACTCCTCTCTGCTATGAGTGTGCGGAGATTTGCCTTCTCCGCGGAATGTGGAGGAGGCAAAGCTCCACACACTCCGCGGGCGGAGTGGGAGGTCTCGGCCTGGGGTTAGTTTTGTCTACGCTGTATCCTGTGACAGTAGACTTCATCAGGGCTATAACATAAATATACAAATATTAAAAGCAGAGGACTTTCTAGACTTCTTTAAACAAGTCCATTCTCCAGGGTCCGTGATCGAAGAGGACACCCCATTCGTGCCACCTGTGACCCATTCGTGAGTAATAGTTACAAAAGTGTAGTGAAAAGGGACAAATGGTTTATTCAAAATGAATCAAGTTAATAAAAGGGTGGTAAAAGGAAAAGAATATATGTTCAAAGTACCTTCCATGCAATTGTATTCTTTCTGTGTTTTGATTTTAACTGAGTACAAGTGGCCAAGTGTAATTACTATTAAATTCATAAAGCGATCAGGGTAAAGCACTCTCACTGACCTCCATAGTGCATTGTACGTGATCAGCATATGTGATATATCGCAAAGTTCAGGTCCAATAGTTAATATCAGTAGAATAGTGGGTGAGTCATACCTACAAAGAGCCATAAACAATAGTTAACCAATGATACCATCAAGAACAGACCAAATATAGTGTTAAGAAAACCGCAATTTCTCACCTAATATTTCGGGTCCCAGAGTATCGACCGATAATGAACTGAGCAATCTGTAACAAGTATTAGTCCTGTAATTATCCAAACGTACTTCAATACGTCATATGCTAATATCGATTTTAGTCGTACGCTATGTAAGATTCCAAATAGCATGTCATATGTTACCAAGGAACGACAGTTCGTACTCTCACCTCTTAACAGGAGTTGTACCTTCGCATGTTCAAAACCTGGCGTACTGCATCAGCGCCATCTTGGTCTATCTATTTCAACACTTCAGACACTATAAAAGGACTGAAGCTCTTCTCGGTCCTCTAGTAATCACAATTCACAGACACCACTTTGGAATGGAGATATCGTGCAAAGTTTTATAATGAAAATAAGACAAAACTCAATTGTATTCATGAATATAAGTCACCCTCTCAAAATAAAGATGTCATAATTGGAATTTCTATCTATGAAATAAATCACGATCGAAATTTCTAAAAAAGTAATTTAGAAATAGTACACTATCGATGAGATAGTAAAACAGCTAATGTCACAAGAGGAGACACTGTCTACCGCATTGTCACAATTTGTATCCATATATTCGCAGATGCCTGATAGACCAATCAGTCATCGATAACAATATCCATTTTTTATCGGTCCTATAGTCATCATATTTCACAGTCGCTATATTTGAATTGGGGTCTTGTATAAAGCATTATAATGAGACTAAGACCAGATTCAATCCAATATACATAAATGTAGGTCACCACTCAATAAAGATGTCATAACAAGAATTTATATTGAGGAAATAAATGACGCTCAAAATTCCTAAATAGTGAAATATAGAGATGGTACACTATTGATCAGATGGTGAAACAGCTAATGTCACAGGAGGAAACACTATCTATCACATTGTCACAGTTTGTATCCATATCTTAACAGATGCCTGATAGACCAGCCGGTCAAGGATAAAATATTCAGTTTATATCAGCCTACTCAAATCTAAAGGGATTTGTGGTTGTCGTTATGTAAGTAGGATTGCTATCATTTTTCTACCATTATCTCTTATTCACACTTTATACGGGCAAGTCTTTGAATGCCTTAATAGTTCTTATGTTAGTGAAACAAGTCCCACCACTAGAGAATATTAGTGTTAGGATGAATTCATTGGTAGAATAGGTTTACTTTTTTATATACATATTCACACTGAGTAGTATGATCAAACAAAATAAATACAAATCATATCATATATACAAGCACAGTCTATATACTTTGCTAACATTAGATACCAAAGACTGTACACAGAATATTTGTTAGGAATGATATTCATGATTATTACAACACCTAATCTGCCAAAACTCAATATAGCGCTCTACTTCCAAGACAATTTCATATACAGATGCATAGTCTATATCTTTCGCTCATTTAGATCTCAGAAGCTGTACAGAAAGTATATTGCTAAAGTTGATTTTTGTGGTTAACACAACATTTAATCTGCCAAGAAGTGATGTCACTCTCTATCATGGTTAAGTCCCATTTCTGCAGCTTTAAGACGCATAATCCAAAGAGCTTTCTATTGATGCAATTTAAATTCCCTTTTTCCACCCCTGACACTGAGTATGATTAATTCCAACCCATGGAAGTGGAAGGTTCTGTGGTAATCCTGTTTCTCACAGGTTAGTGTGTGTAATGCAAAGGGATATCTAGAATCACCCTGTTTAACAGACCGAAGGTGTTCAGAAATTTTCTCTTTGAGCATCCTAATTGTACTGCCAACGTATATCATATTGCATCTGCAAATCAATATGTAAACCACATAACGTGTGGTGCAATTGATATTGTGCTTAATGTTCTACATTGGACTCTGATTGTAGGTGAATTCTTTAGTTTCAGTTGATAACCAACACATGGTACAATGTCAACATTTGTAAGAGCCTTTCATTTTTGTGGTAAGCCAATTTCCTTGGGATCTAGATTGTGGATAACTTGGAATTATCATATCACCTATTGTTAAGCCTCTCCTAAAAGTAATATTAGGGTGTTTGGTAATCTGTGTGTTAATAGTGGCATCTTCAGTTATTAAGTACCAGTGTCTTTGTAGTATTTTGCTGATGTCAGCAATGTTGTTCCCATACATCATAATAGGTCTAACAATCTGTGTGAATCTGTCTTTCTTGGGTTTATCATCTCTTAGTGTCTTGTGTCTCTCTGGTTTCTTCGCTCTGTTATATGCCTTGTTAATAGTATCTTCATCATACCCCCTGATCCGGAACCTGTTTCTAATGTCATTCAAATTCTTCACAAATTCTGTGTCGCTGTTGCAGTTTCTTCTGGCTCTAACCATTTTACCATAGGATAGGGCTTTGAGTTGATGTCTAGGATGAGCGCTCTCTGCATGCTGTATAGCATTACATGATGTCTTCTTTCTAAATATCCTACTCATAAGTTGACAGTCTTGGACACATAGTTCTACATCCAAAAACTGGATTTTTAAGTGATCATAACTCATTGTAAATGGCATACTGCATGTATTGTTCTCTAAATAATGTTAAAATTCATTCAGTTCCCCAATGGGACCGGTCCAAATCCTCAGGATATCATCACAATATCTGCCATAATATTGAATGTAATCTACCCATCGTTCCCCTTTCCGGACCCAGATCCACTCCTCCTCAAACCAACCCATGAAAAGGTTGGCATAAGAAGGAGCGAACCTGGATCCAATGGCAGTCCCACTGGTCTGCTGATACCACTTGTCATCAAATAGGAAAAAGTTATTATCAAGCTTATCATCTGCAAAATCATCTCAGTGTGCAATAAAAGTTCAGCAGGTCTTTTGTTTAAAAGGTGTGTCATGGCAATCATGCCACATTCTGGCAATACATTAGTATACAAAGATACAGCATCTAATGTCACTAGAATCATGCACTCATCCCATACAATGTCACTTATCATGTTTAAGACATGTTTTGTATCTTTGATATAAGATGGCAATTTGGAAGCAATAGGTGGTAAGAAAACATCCACAAAATGAGACATGTGTTTTGTAGGTCCACCTGATACAATCAGTTTACCTGAGGGAAAGATTGCATTCTTGTGTAGCTTTGGTAACGTATATGAGCAGGGAAATCTAGGTTCCCCAATTTTAAGTTAGACATATTCCTCGTACGTCATAACTCTTTATCACACCAGATCTTCAATTCATTGTTGATGATGTGTTTAATGCGCAATATCAGATTGGAATCTAAAGCCATGTAACAGTTGATGTTACTGAGTTGAGAGTATATTTCATTGTTATAATTGATCTTATTCATTACTACTACACAACCACCCGTGTCTGCTTCTCTAATAATAAGAGAATTATCATTTTTGAGTATTTTCAGTGCTCTTCTCTCCCCTGTTGTTAGATTATTGTGACTATATAGTTTCTCAAGAATAGTTTTTTTGGGGGGGATATCCTTTATATCTTTACAAACTTTCTTAAAGAACATATCACATCAATTGTCTGGAGGAAGATATTGAGTCCACTCTCACTACTACACCCCATATCAATTCCAAGATCTGACAATAATCCCCTCACATTTGTAATTTCTTCACCTTCGGAGGCCCCGCAGGAGCCCCCACATCCCGGGGATCACCACCTCCCCGGGGCTTTACTGATTATGTGTGGGGACGTGCACCCCCTGCAGCCCCAGGGACCACCACCTTCCCAGGGAGTGATAAAAAAAATGAGTGGGGGGCTCGTTCTCCCCCCACGCTGCCCCGGGGACGGCCGTCTCCCTGGGGCTTCAATTTAAATAGGGCAGGGGACCTCGTGGGCCCACCCAAGCCCAGGGACCGCCACCTCCCCGGGGCTACTGTAAAAAACTATGTGTGGGGGCTGGAGTCCCCACACACTGCCCCGGGACCTTCACCTTCCCGGGGCACCAATTATGCTAATGCTGGGGTCCATTGCAGACCCCCTGCCCTGGGAACCACCACTTCCCCGGGGCTACATATATGTTGGGAGGGGGGTCGCCTGGCCCCCCTCCTGGAGACCTCCATGGCCCTGGGGACCGCCGCCCCTCAGGTGCCCACCCCGGGAACATTGCAGTTTGCAATGGCAGGGCGGAAGGTCATAGCAAATTTGTGCTTTGCTTTATGGAAGCGAGAGCAGGAAGCCTGCTCTCGCTTCCATGTAGCAAAGCAGAATTGCTTTTGGACTAGGGGAGCTGCATGTCAGCAGCTCCCCTTGTCCTCACATTTGTAATTTCTTCACCTTCTGAGGTGAGAGAGTAATGTCGTGGTGTCCACTGCATCCTGTATTGTGAAAGTCCCTAGTGTTTGTGCTGCAGTGTGATGTTCTTTGACTCGTATATGTGTAGAGAAATATATATTATTTTTGTAAAACACTTTTTATTGAAAAAGAACAAACATCAGCATTACAGTGACATCATTAAGGGAGCAACACGATAAGCATCCACGGTACAGTAGGTAGGTTACAGAGTACAAACATACATGGTGGAAGGTCTAGGGTGATAAGGGGTCATCCATTTCATCCATTTCAGGAGCCAAGGGCGGCTGACATATATCTCCACAATAGGAGTTCCACAGACCCCACACACGAGACCATTTGCCGGGGCATCCACAAGCTTCATATACAGTCTTTTCCCTGAACATTGCCCAGTCCAAGCCTTTTTCCCAGTCATGTACTGTAGGTGGGAGCGGAGCCCCCCATCGCTGGGCAATATTCCTCTTGGCAAGCATTAGTCCCAATGGAACCCACTGCGTCAAGCAAACATTTAAATCAGTTGGTTCCCAGATATTTAAGAGACACCTACGGGCCTCCACTCGGAGTTGCACCAACAGAACGGTATTGATGATGCCATGAATTTCACGGCCAATAGGGTTGGATCAGTTCACATTCCCAAACTATGTGGAAGAAGGTTCCCAGTTGGCCACATCCCCGCCTGCAGGCGCTCTCATCTGCCCTTCCCATTCATACCAATTGGGGCCCGTTACATAAATACGGTGTAGGAGTTTAGTTGGACAAGTCGGAGACGAGCTGGTATTGCTACAACTCTGGGAGAGGAAACTGCCTCCTGCCACTCCTCGTCATCCATTTCTATGCCATCCCCTGTCCACTTCTCTCGAAAGGCCCGGAGAGGGTCCGAGATGTTATTGACCAGTTTTTTATATATCAGGGAAATGGTGCTGTCAGGGAGATGACCGTCTAGCACTCTATCCTCCAGTGGGGATGATTCCGGCAGTGTGGTCTTGGGCTGTAGGTGTGTACGGAGTGCGTGTCGAACCTGTGTGTAATGGAAGTGCTCTGATTCGGACAGGTTATATTGCTGTTGCAGCGCTGCAAAAGACTTAATATCTGATTTGTCCCACAAGTCTCTTATATATGCGATACCTATGAGTTCCCATCCGTCGAATCCCTTACTTCTCCACAGATCGCCCAATTGCTCAGAGTCCCACAGCGGTGTTGCGAGCGTTAGCTTACGTCTCCAACCCAGGCGATTGGTGGCTGCATGCCAGATGTGTACTGCATGCTTGGTGAGCCCGTAGGTGGATAGCGCTGGGGCCTAGAGTAAAGGGCTCTACTGACGGTTCCTCCAGAGAGGAGCCACCTATCCATGTTATATTTGGGCGTAGGTGCAGTGGTTAATGGAGGAAAGATGGGACGCCCAGTAATACAGCTTGATGTCCGGGAGGCTGATGCCTCCGTCGTACCAGTTCAGGGAAAGTTTTCTAAGAGCGATGCGAGGCCTGCCATTCCACAGTAGGTCTCTCTGGAGGCCCTCAACCTTCCGGAAATATGATGTAGGTATCGGGTCCACGGAATTCTGAAGTGCATACAGGAATCGGGGCAGAGACATCATTTTAAAAAGGGCAGCCTTGCCTAACATGGAGAGGGGAAGCGACTTCCACCTGTTGGTATCTTTGCGCAGCTGAATGAGCGGGGGCTGGAGGTTGCGGACATAGCGAAGAGAGGGATCTAGAGACAGGAAAATACCCAAATATGTAAAGCCTTCGGAACAGGTTTGAAGTGGGCCCCCACCCGGTGGGATCCGAAGCTCGCCCGCCACCACGAACAGGAGGGATTTGCTCCAGTTTATGGAATAACCGGAGTACCGCCCAAAGATCTCGAAGATATCCAAAACCACTATCAAAGATCTTCTGAGGTAGGACAAATATAGAAGGATATCGTCCGCGTAAAGGGAAATGCGGTCCTCCCAATCCGAAGACCAGCGCATACCCCGAATCATCCGATCTTGATGTATCCAAGCTGCCAGCGGCTCCAGCGTGAGGGCAAACAGCAATGGGGACAGGGGGCAACCCTGACGGGTCCCCCTGTCCAGCTCAAAGGCGGCTGACTTCTTGTTGTTAACCACCACCTGGGCCATAGGTTGGGAATACAGTAACCACACCCATTGTGTGTACTTAGGACCAAACCCCAATTTTTCCA
This sequence comes from Triturus cristatus, assembly GCF_964204655.1. NCBI lineage: Eukaryota > Metazoa > Chordata > Amphibia > Caudata > Salamandridae > Triturus > Triturus cristatus. The sequence goes on along the minus strand of NC_140584.1, from coordinate 889,289,746 downwards.
ATACCGCCCACAGGTATGGCCATTCAATGGTGTCAAAGGCCATGGCTGCGTCTAGGGAGACTATAACCGCCGGTTCCAGTATCGAAGCCGCTCTGCCCAATTCCCCGTGAACTCTGCGTAGATTCAGCACGGTGTTGCGGTGCGGTATAAAACCTGACTGATCCGGGTGAACCAAGGTCCCAATCACCGCCAAGAGGCGAGTAGCGAGGAGCTTAGCCAGGATCTTGGGCTCCGCATTCAACAGGGATATCGGTCGATAAGAGCCACATTCAGCCTTGGGCTTCCCTTCCTTGTGAATGGTAACTATGGTGGCAGTACGTTGGTCCAATGGCAAGAGACCCGCTTGCCTCGAGTCCTCGTCCATGGCCCTCAGGTACGGGGCCAACTTGTTTGGTTTGAGTTTGTACAGCTCAATTGGTAGCCTGTTAGGTCCAGTGGCTTTGCCCGGTTTGAGCGCCCGCACTGCCGCTGTGATTTCTTCATTGGATAAGTCGTCGTCCATGAAGTCACGTTCGACCATCGACAGCTTGGGTAGAATAACATCGGCGAGCATCTGGCGGGAGTCATCTATAGGGTAGGGGGCAGCCGAGGTGCAGACTGCCTTAAAGTGGGCCGCAAAACGGTCCACAATAGCTTGCGGGTCCGACAGGGAATCACCCTCTTGCCCTCGGAGTTCAGGCACTAGTCTGCTTGCCCACCCTCTTTTATCCAACCAGGCCAAGAGTTTCCCGGCTTTGTCGCCCACCTCGTACAACCGACCCTGAATCGCCCTCCCCATGGCCTTAGCCTGGTCTGTTGCTAGCACCCTGTAGTTCTGTTGTTTAAGTTTGAGAAGGTGGAGCTTATCGGGTGTGACATCTATTTCTAGGTCTGCCTCCAGTCTCCCCACCTCTGCCTCCAGCATCACACACTCTTTGCGCTGTTCCTTCTTTTTCCCCAAAATCAAATAGAGGGCATGGCCCTGTATCACTGTCTTAAAGGTCTCCCAAAGCACCTGTGGGGATTCCACTGAGCCTTCATTCTCATTAAAATAATTATCAATGGTCGTAAGGAGCTCTCGACGGATATGAGGATCCCGTAGGTACCACGGATTGATGGGGGCTAACCGTCCCACCTGTTGGTAACCAAGCACCATCTGGAGCCACACCGGCGAATGATCTGAGATGCCTCTAGCTCGGTGTTTTATCTCCCGGACATGGGAGATTTGAGACGCAGGGACAAGAAAACAGTCTATTCTAGACAGGCTCCCGTGAGCCCCAGAGTGAAAGGTGTATTGAGACGTGTCAGGGTGAAAGGTCCTCCACCTATCCACCAGCCCCATAGATTCCAGGAAGTCCGGCAGCCAGCATTGCGAACGAGGGAGGTCACGCGGAGGGTGACGATCCAGGCCACCAGAGACCACCGAATTCAAGTCCCCTCCCAACACCATGAGGCCCTCCGGAATCTCCAACAGCAGTGTACCCAGGTTTTCCGAACGTAGTTGCCTGAAGACCCGGGGGAACATAAATCGAAAGGAAGGTGACAGGGCGGCCCTCCCACGTGCCTGAGACTCCGGCATACCGCCCTCTAGCATCCGACCAAGTATCCTGCACTACAAGGAAAGGACTTTTTCATCAGTATACCGACTCCTCTGGAGCCCGTGGTAAAACCAGCATGAGCCAGTAAGACGTACCCCCCTCTATGCAATGCCCTACATGTATTTCCCACTAGGTGGGTTTCCTGCAACAGGACAATGTCAGGGGCATGGCGCTTTATACACTGGAGAACCACACTACGTTTGATTTTGTCCCCCAGCCAATTGACATTCCAACTTAACCCCCCACTGTCTCCCACTGGTGCCATGACTAAATACACTGAAAATCACAAAATTCATTGCCACTCCCTCAATCCTTGTATCAATAGCAGTTGCTGATGTAATCAAAACTTCAAACAGAAAAATAAACAGTCCCACCCAACAACCCCCCACCCTGCTGCCCTGCCCTCTAGGCTTACAACTGCCCATGGAAAACTTGCAGAGTGCCTGTCGCCCTAAAAAGGTTCAAGAGAGAAAAAAGAAAAACGGGGGGGCGGGGGGGGAACAGAGCCAGCCCAGTCCCAGCCCAACAGGTCTACCTTTATACCACCCAAAAACAGATAATAAAGGTCTATTCGAGTCCACTTATCCAAAGGCAATGAATCCAGAAGCCCCCCACCCAGTCCCACCACTCACTACAATTAGTTCGAGCCCAGCCATTGGACGGGTATCTGCTCAGGCTGTTTGACCACTCTCGCTGTTTCCCCCACTGCGGTCAGCCGGATCTCTCACTTCCCTGCTCTCAATCCAGTCTGCTGCTGCCTCAGCATGTTAAAAAACCACACTCGTCCATCCGCCTCGATCCAGAGACGGGCCGGGAACAACATGGAATACTTCATTCCCTGGTCTCTGAGGACGCGCTTGACCAACATAAACGACCGTCGCTGTCGTTGGACCCTTTGAGTGAAATCCGGGAAGAAGGATATGTTTGAGTTTTCGTAACGCAGGGGGGCGCCAGCTCTGGAGTGTTGAAGGATGATGTCTCTGTCGCAGAAATTCAGGACCCGCGCCAGCATGGGCCGCGGGGGAGTGCCCGATTTGGGACGGTCGCCCGGGACCCTATGGGCGCGCTTAACAACAAAAAACTTGCTGAGGCCTTTGGGTTGCAAATATTTAAGGATGAGGTCCTCCACAAAAAAATCTGGTGCTTGCCCCTCCGATTTCTCTGGAACCCCAAGGATGCGCAGGTTATTTCGACGCATGCGGCCTTCGTAGTCGTCCAACTTGAGGTCGGCAACCTTGCGGAAATCTTGGCGTTTCCTGATCTCTCCCATAAGCTGTGAGACATCTTCTACGAGGCTAGCAGTCGTGAGTTCCACTTGCTTGACCTTTTCGCTCAGTTTTCCCAAATCAGCCCTAATGAGATTGACATCTATGGCCACAGTGTCCAGAGAAGTCTTAACCCCAGGGATGGCGGCTATGACGTCCTTAAGCGAGAGTTCTTGCTCCTCCTCGCCCATGCCCCTGGGCCCGGAGTCTCTGGGTGTTCGGGCCTGTTGCGCATCTTTAGGGACAGTATGTCGGTCCAGTTTGTTCGATTGCGTATTCTTGAGACCACGGGCTCCCCCGGTCTTGACGCGGCCCATCCCGACCTCCTCCAAACTTCTGTAGCTGGTAGATTTCAAAAACGACAGAGCATCTCTGGATAAGATGCAGAGATCCTCCGCAGGGCAGGCCGCCAGGAGATTCGCCTCTTAGATTTGGCCTTTAATCCGCTCGAGCACACCCCAGCCATGCCACAGTCCCCGTCGCTATTGCAGGCCTGCAGGAACCCCTTCCCAAGCTCTCCAGTTGCACACGTGTTTCGGCGGAACCGGGCATCACAGCGCTGCTGCTGGACGATGTCAAGGTGATAGGAGCTCTCATCCGAGGGCCACAGCAGTTATGGGTCCTGGCCTCGGGCCCCACCACAGGCAACAACCCTCCACGGGTGGGCAAGGTCGGCCGAGACAGGGCAGGCAAGGAATGTTCTTCTGCCTCAAGGATGGGCCGCCTCCATTGACCACAGCACGGCCAGCACGCCTGCCCTGCTCACAACCGTGCATCCCAAGTCCTCTCTGGTGCCCTGTAGGAGAGTAGGATCTGCACTTATGTTGCCCCCACTTTTTTTCTGATGTTTACACTGGTTTCTGACTATAGTCTGGCTGGGTCCCTGCTAATCAGGGCCCCAGTCTCTCTGTTCTCTCTAAACAACTTGGAGTGCATATTAGATGCACTAGTGATTGGATACTATGGTACCTTATGAGCCCCTAGTATATGGTACATTAGATGCCAAGGGCATAGGTACTTCACAGGCCTACCAGGGGCTGAAGCATGTATTATGCCACCCCTGGGAAGCAGACTAAATCTGACACCACAGGCCTGCTACTGCAGCCTGGGTGAGGTTGTGTTAGCACTCCTCACTGAGGTATAGGTTCCCTATCTCTCACCTTACACACACATATAAACCTATCAGTCACCCCTAAGGCAGGCCCTATCAATCCTGAGGGCAGGGTGCTTGGTTTCCATATGAGGGTCTATTCTCTGTGGCTGTTTGTGGATACGGTTAAACCATATACTCTTAAGTGTATTATAACCTAGTGGTAAATGCTAACTTTGGGATGGCTGCATCAACACATGTCGTGTTTGGTGTCAAACGCCTTGGAATCATACCCCCACACCAGTAACTGGTGTGGGAGTATGATCCCACCCTTCTAGAGGGATAGACATGTACCTACTGTGGAAACAGTAGAAATCTGAAAGAGCCTAGCATCACAAAATGGATGCCACCAGCACAGACACTGGGCTGCCCTCCTGCTGCTGACTGAAACTCGCAGTGGAGGAGGGCCAACAATAGGCATCCTGTCACAGGGAGGTGTCACCACCTTCCAGACAGGATTTAGTGTATTGGGGCTGGGTGGGTGCACTCCTAGAGTGCTTTGAAGTCCTGCACTGGGGGAGCAGTAGGCTACTCTGTGCAAATGCCAGCTCAAACCGGTTCAGGGGCTACCAGCCCCTGCTCTGGTGCGAAACTGGACAAAGGGAAGTGGGTGTAACCACCCACTCCCCTGACCCTCCCATAGGAGTGGTCATTGAGCTAGTCCCTCCCTTTCCTTCAGTATAAGATAGGGAAACCTTGCCATTGCAAACTAGATATCCCTGGATGACGCTCTACAAGAAGAATCCTGGACCTTCGACGTTCCACTACCTTTGGAAGACTGAAGAATCTCCCTTGGAGTCAAGGAGTGACTCCCCTGTTTGGCAGGCACCAAAACTTCGAATCAACAGTCGCAAACTTTCCCGCTCCCGCCGGAGTCCGAAGTCCCTGCAGCCCCAGAAGTGGAGTTTCTGACTTCTCGACAGCCATTGTACGTCCCCAGCAAACCTGAGGTGAGTTGATCCCACGAGTGACGAGGAACAGCAATACCCGGGTACCGTGCACTATTGTCGAGTGTAACCCCTTCACGACATTCTACGAACTTGTGCATTGGACCACGTGTGGTCCACGCCTCCAGCAGTAATTCCCTTGAAAATCAGAGGCCTACCTTGTCCCGAGTGACCGTGGGCTCCTGTGAAGTGAATCCTCACGAGGTGTCTGTGATCCCTTGCCAGCTAGCTTGTGGGTCCCCTGAAGACTTCTTTATCAAACCAAAGGGCTCCCCTGGTTGCTCCAGGCCTGCCCTGACTTACTCTTGCTGGGTGAGTCCCTCAGACCTTGCTGGTCTGCACCGCTGACTTTTTTCACATTCCATGAGACTTGCTGTTGCCAAGGCTTGTTGGCTCCAATCCGGTGGCTGACACCTTAGTAAGCTGCAGACTTTGTGGGACACTCGGAATCCTGCTCCTGGTTGTCATGGACGCCTCCTGGACCTCGTGGCTCCTGTAAAGTGAATCCTCATGAGCAGTGGCGGTATTACCATTAGGGCGGTGGGGCGTTGCCTCACCTATTACTATCGGTACCATTTCAACTTTCAAACTTTTATAAAAAGAACATATTATAAAAGTTTGAAAGTTGAAAATATTGCCAAATTAAATTGAATATCATAGATTTTGCTCGTGCGAGTCCCACGGCGGCGTCATGTCATGTGACATGAGCCGAGCGGCACGCACTGTCAGGAATGATGAGGGTTGACACACGACAGCAGCAGTGCAGTGCGCATGTACGGTTGACTGCCTGCCAGGAATCCAACATGCGCTGCAATGCTTTCTGTACAAAACATATTGGTGATAGGGGGCTGGGCCGAAATCGCCGTCCCCAGTAGTCGCAAAATGAGCGGCGAGTTTGCCTGCTCACACACGTCAATCCTGGCGCTCTCTAGTCTGTATTGGTTGCCACTGCTCGTGTAGGGCGCGGATTAGTTACACAGCCAGTTGGCATCGCGGGGGTGGGAGGGCCGCCCAACATAGAAACGGACGGCCAATAACTGTAACGGCTTATTGTTAAGCCATGCAGTGATTGGCCGTTCTGCAATTTCTACTATTTCGTGCTGTGGTGCTGGGCAAATCAGAAGTCATCAATAAGTCATCCTCTGACTGAGTACTCCTGACACTAGTCTTGTCTGCGCCAGCACGAGTAGTCTAGTCTACAGTCGAGAGAGGAGAGACTCAGACTGTGTGAGACACGGGACACGAGTCAACTCGACAACTTATCACCATCACCGTCCGTCCGGCAACTTCGATCGGATAGTAGTAGACACTGCTACTCACTCAGTCAGTGCTCCGCTCCCCCATTTTTATTGCGTGCCGTAAGTATTAGCATTTAATTAGCACTCACTCAGAAAGACCAACACAATCCAATAGCCCGTTTTGTTTATTTAAGACCTGAAGCACTTATCAGCATTTAGCACCATTTCCAAACTAAGACATCCTAACCCCCGCCCCTCCCCCAGAGACCGACTGGTGCCAGCTCTTCAAAGCTCTCTTAGCTTCTTGCTTTAGTTCACATCTGCCGAGTTCATTTCAATATCAATTTGATGTCACTTATAAATTACTATGCGTAAACAATAATCACTGAACATGCATTATGTCACGTTATGCGATAACTATGTTTGTATTTAAAACTATTGTTTCTGGTGTCTGCTCAAAATTTAATAAATTCTCTTTTGAGCGGAAATTTCAATGCAGCAAAAAGTTGTTTTATGCTTTCTATGTTCATAGGTAAAGCGCTCTTATGCCTGGTCGGTGGGGCAAGCTACAAAGAAATTAAAAACAAATACAAAGTCTTCTTCCTATTGGTCATAGGCACTCAGTCAACATACTTTGATTCAACCTACATTTCAGGGTGGGAGAAACCTGGCAGGCATTTTGTGAACATTCTAGTGAGGATGTCCCAGTCCTTTCAGTACATGTGCTATTTGTCTTGCCTAATTTAGATACTATAGAATGGCTTTGCCGAACTGCTCCTCGGACACAATAAAACTAAATAAAATGAAATAAAAATGGAGTTAAAAGCACGAAAAAGTCTTATAGCACTACTTCCAGGGCAGACAAGGCATAAATAAAATCACTCTGTATAGTGCAAGCTTCCACGTGCACCCAGAGACTGAATTCAGCCCCACGTTGATTCCCAATGGCCGACCTCTTCTAGTTGAAGATTCTTGTCTGTGGAAGTGAACAGCTTCGCAATTGAGGAAACAGCTTTCGCTCCTTCAGAACAACATATTGCTTATTTAATGGCCGCATCGTCGTTTCAATCAAGAGTCTTTCAAATAGCCCTTGTTTCTAATCTCGCCTTCGCTTCTGTTGCGCGGTTGCGCCTATTTGGAAGCTCTTCGTTTCCCGCTTCCCTTTCTAACCGTCGGCCATTTTTTTTTGCGTCGGACTCCTTAGAGCCCCTTGGTAATTTTAATTCGGAGAAAAATGCTCGGATATAAATGGCTGGATTCACTCACACGACAGAGCTGCGCTTGCCGGTGAACAGCCCGTGACTTATGACCCGAGCCGGTCATTGTGGCAGCAGTTCATCATAATATTATAACAGGTGCTGTGGCTGGTCCCACCTCTACAATCAATGTGCTCTTTCGAGTTGAGTCCACATTTATAAACTGCGTTTTTGCCTATGCAAAGTATGTATTGTATTATAGTAGCACACCTTAGCCAGCGACATGCTTGCGAAGTAAAAAAATCTATATTTTACAAAGCTGCATTGATGCATTCCGATTATATAACTGGCCGCGCTCGTGCAAAAAATTTCATTTCAGATTTCAATGCAACGATAAATAAGCGTTGCATCAGGGCGGGAATGTAAGACAGCGAGGTCTTGTGTGCTGTGCGCTAGGGGTACACCCTCGAATACATATCACACATGGCATCACAGGAATTGATATCATTGAAAGTGGCATCACAAGTCACGACTTTACAGGAAGTGGCATCATAAGAAGTGACATCAGATCTAAAGCCCTCACATATATGTTTAGCAGGTCTATTGTGTATGTTTGAGCGCATTACAAGGATAATAGCACAGTGAGCTATGGAAGATGATATGCAATCCCCCAGTTTTATGTAACAATTCCTGTACATTCAATTACAAACTTATATAATTTAATGTACATGTAATATGCTACTGCTGATGTAAAGTGCGCTGACACCTTGCATTTGAATGAGTATGACTACGCAAGAAAACTTAATGGGGTACTTAAAATATTTCAATGCCTCCTCAGGGGAAGTAAGCTCTACATAAATGCTACATTTGCTTTGTGTAAATACTGGGAAAGACCAACACTAATATTGTTATATTCTGCTTTTCAGCATCTGGTAAAGCCTCATGCTGCTTAACTATACCTATTTTTTGGGCAAACAGGAAGAGGCACCAACCTCCTTTGCTGCTCTTGCGCCTCTACAACAGTCAACAACCCCAGCGTTTAAGGTAAGGAAACTGATGCTATATTTTTTACATTGTAGTTAAGGGCTATGTATGTTGTCTACATGGTGGGTGGTGTCTACAGTCACATCAGCATCAATTTTATTTGAGGCATATAACTGTGTAATCAGTACTAAATATCGACTTGAATGTTGAGCGCTCGATTGAAGACAATGAATTGGCTCAGGGATAATAACGGCTGGTGTAAGCCTTGTGTTCCCAATGTTTGACTTTCTGTTTCCCTTTTTTTAATTTGAAACCTTCTACCGTCATTGATTGGATGGAGTGTAATAATAGCCTTTTACCGCCCACCTGCCTCTGGCGATACCGGTTGTTAAAGGCCCTCTCTCTTGCCTTGTAATAGGCCCTTACCTGTGGCTTGCTTAGGATATATGTCTGCTTGAGTGCCTTCGCAACCAGTGTGGCACACCAAGGGAGCAGGCTATAAGGCTATATTTTTATCAGTCATATTGTGCAAAGGGGAACTGTTGGAGATATATTGCAATAATGCACAAGATATGCATTTATACAGAAATATGATGTATTTACATCCAACCTCATACGTTGTACTTTGATTATTGACAGGAAACTTTAATATTGGTAAGACACCATGAATACAGTAGAGCAACTACTTGCAAAGCCGTTCATTGGACTGAAACTTGAAGAGAAACTAATTGTAAAACAACTAGGACCTCATCGGCCAGAACTAAACCTACAGCAAAGTTCCCAAGACAGAGGGAAGATTTACACACGTTCGTTCTCAAACACCTGGTACACAAAAGTTGATTGGCTGACAGGGTGTACTTCTACAAATTTTCTGTTCTGCTTCCCCTGCTTGCTGTTTGGTGGTGGAATTCCTTGGACAAAAAAATGAGTAAAAGACTTGAAGCATTTATCAGATAAAGTAAAGAAGCATGCACACACAAAAATACATATGGAAAACCTGACGAAACTGGGAATGTTGGGAGACACACCGATTGAAGCCCACATAAGCGATGCGTACCGCAAAACAATAAAGAAACACAATGAAGCAGTTGATAGGAATAGACACATACTATCAAAAATCATTGATTGCATTTGTTTCTGTGGTGCTTTTGAACTGGCATTACGAGGGCATGATGAATCTCAAAGCTCCGCAAATCCTGGTATATTCAGAGGCCTTGTGGATTTAATAGCTAGCATAGACCGTGAACTGGAAGCACATCTAGCAAGTGCTACAGTCTTCAAGGGCACCTCTAAAATAATCCAAAATGAACTGCTTGAGTGCATGCTAGAGATTGTAAAAAGCAATATTGTGCAAGAGTTGAAAAACACCGACATTGTGGCTATTCAGGCTGATGACACCACTGATGTGGCCATTAAAACACAGTCTGTACTGATCTTTCGGTACCATGATAATGACAGCAGAGTTGTAGAGAGGTTCTATGGTTTTACACATTTAAAAGACTCTAGTTCAGAAAGCATTTCTTCAGCTATTCTACAACAGCTAAATTTGATTTTTCCAGAGCAGTCTCAAAAACAAAAACTGATTGCACAAAGCTATGATGGTGCTGCAGTAATGAGTGGAACCACCGGTGGAGTACAACAAAAAAATGAGAGATGTGTACCCTAATGCCCATTATGTGCACTGTTATGCCCACCAACTTAATCTGATTATGCAACAAGCAGTAGGAAAGATCTCTGATGCAAAGATATTCTTTATGGATATAGGAGGAATGGCAGCATTCTTTATACGTTCCCCCAAAAGAACGGAGGTACTTAATACAATTGTCAACAGAAGGATTCCAAAGGGAGGCACAACTCGCTGGAATTTCCACCTAAGTACAGTCTGCCTAATATACCAATATAGGGTTGACCTTGAGAAATGTTTCGACACCATAGAAGCCGATGAAGACTTTGAATTCAAAAGTCGGAATGAGGCTCGTGGCTTTGCTAGAACACTGCAAGACAGGGAGTTCCAGTTGTTTTTGTTTTTTGACATAATGCCTCATGTTGACGCACTATATGAGAGGTTACAAAAACGTGAAACAGATACTGTCTCTGTGGAAAGTGCTACCACCGACTTTGTCACCAGCATTAACAAAGTCAGAGAAAGGGTCGACAATTTAGATAGCAGACTACCAAATGATTCTACTTTCTCCAACCGCAGAAAAAACATCAGCAGTCTGGTCCGAATTGCAAAAGAGATATGTGACACTATCATTCTGCAGGCAAAGGAACGTTTTTCTTTCACAAACCATTTGGTGACTGCCAAATTACTGCAAAGTGATATGTTTGCAAAATATGATAATTCCTTCCCAGAGCAAGCTCTGAATAAGGCTGTGGAAGCTTACCCTATGCCAGAGGTCTTCAAACTTTTGTAGGCTGAGCCCCTCCAGCTAATTGTTTTTAGATGTCGCCCCCCCCCCCCTCCTACAGAAATTTCTGGAATCTGGTACACTATATAATCGACTGCCACCCGCATATCACGGGCGATATCTGGCAAATAATGTTAAACACAATAAGAGTGTTTAGTAAACTGCAGGTTTGTGAGTGGGTTTGTTTAAATGACAGAGGTTTATTACACAGTTTAAAACAAAATTTTCCAAGATGAAATGTGCGCAAATTGTTTTTACTATGAAGCTTTGTTTTACACATATAACACATGATTTGACAGATTGATAATAACACCACTAACATTAATGTGATGGGTGTGCCTGTTTTTCGCCACAGAGACGGTCAATCTGTGGATGGAATTTTGCTACTGCCATCCTCAGGTTGTGCTCCACATCTAGTCTTGACCGGTACTTAGTCTTTAACACTGCAAGTGCTGAGAACCCAACCTCACATAAATAGGACGAGCTGAAAGGCAAGAGAGTTTTGATAGCAGTTTCTCTCAAAGCTGAATGTTCTGCAGACATTTTCAGCCAAAACTCTCCCAATGAGACTTTGCTGAATTGCATCTGCAGAGTGCGGTCACTTTGGAGATCAATCAGTTCTTCCTGCATGCGAATCGGGAGATGGCTCCCCACGTCTTCCAGAAATGGTTGAAAGACCCAGTCATTGAAGTGATCGCTGTCCTCAGGAAAATACTTTTCTAAACTGTTCCTGAGAGACGTCAGGTGATTTTTTATTATCTCACCAACACTTGGAAGTTCATATTCAGTCTTCTCAAGAGCATCTACTAAACATGGAAATGACTCAAACAGGCCCTCTTCCACTAGTTGTCTCCATAATTCCAGCTTCTTCTTGAATGCAGTTATTCTTTTGTTCATTGTAAAAGAAGTGGTTTCAGCTCCTTGCAGGGACAGATTCAGGGAATTTAATTTGTTGAAAATGTCAGCAAGGTATGCTAAAAGCACAAGCCAGCGGGGATTGCATAGCTGTTCTGCTTTGCCAGGGTCCAAACACAGAAGAAACTGCAGTACTTCATTCCTTAATTCAAAGATGCGAGTCAGCACATTCCCCCGGGATAACCACCGCACTTCTGTATGAAACAGCAAGCCATCATGCTCAGCTCCCATTTCTGCACATAAAATTGCAAAAAGACGAGCTCTTGTGGGATGAGTCTTTATAAAATGTACTATTTTTATAGCAGAATTAAGCACATCCTCAAGTTCACTGTCTATGTTTCGAACAGCAAGGGCTTCCCGGTGTATCATACAGTGGGTCCACAGAATATGTGGAGCCACTTTCAACACGTTAGCTTTTAGGCCAGCCCTAGCACCACACATTGAAGGAGCACCATCTGTGCAGATTTCAACACAGTTTTCCCATTTTAAGCCATGGATATTCAAGAAGTCATTGATAATGTCAAACAAATCAGAACCTGTCGCTCGCCCCTTGATTGGCTTGCAAAATAAAAAATCTTCCAATAATAGTGTTTCATAACAGTATCGAACATAAGCAATTAAATGGGCATCCTTTGACACATCAGTTGCTTCATCTAATTGCACAGCAAACAAACTTGATTTCAACCGGGCTATAAGCTGTCCCTGGATATCTTCTGACATGTCAGAGATGCGGCGGCAATCTGTTGTGTCTGAGATGGGTATGCTTTTGAACTTCTCTGCTGCTTTTTCACCAAGCATTGTCCTAGCCACGTCGAATAATGCTGGGAGAATCACTTTTTCTCCATCTACAAAGGGCCTTTTATTTTTAGCAATGTGGTATGCTACTTGGTATGAAGCTTTTAATGCATTTGCTGGAGTATTTGCCACTTGTTTCACCGCTTCTTTCTGTTGAGTTATGCCCTGCAACTTCCTGGCAAAAAAATCTCTGCTTTTTCCTGCCAGCGACCCATGTTTTGTTCCATGTTTTGTTTCAAAGTGACGCCTCAGTTTGGTTGGCTTCAAGCTGTCATTAGCTAAGATCACGCCACAAACCACACACTGTGGTCTACTGTCTCCACTAACAACAATGCAGGTGAACCCAAAGTCCAAATAGGAGGCATCATATTTCTGTGTTTTTGCAGCTTTTCTCTCTCCATCTGTTACTGTTTCAGCCTTTCGCTTGACCACTCTACCATCTTTTGGCAGCAGGAAACGGTCCATGTCAAACTTGTGCTTAACCTAAGATACAAAATTCCGAAGCTGCATGTTAATGAATAGTACATGGCTACAATTTTACAGCTTCATGTGGTAGAGCAGGTTTTGTAGTTTCAAAAAAATCTTCACAAAAATTCTTCTTATATTATAAAAAAAAAATTTGGATGGAAAATTTTATTTTATGATAAGTGGGTAAAAAGTAATTCCAGCTCATCCAGGCTTTAAGTAAGTGCTTCCATAATTGCTGCAGTATGTAAATGCTGTATACCACCGTTGAGGCTCTGCAAGTTACTTGTTCAAAGGTTCATGAGGGCAAACTTCAGCACTGCCCCTTCACCCATCACTCAAAAACAAATGCGTACCTTCTTATTCACTTCTTCGAATGTTCCTGCTGCTTGAATAGGAGTCCTCTGCCTAGCGATCAAAAAGTGTTTTCCCTTGCAATGAAGAGAAAATGTTTAAGAAATATTACGTGCATGTTCTTAATATGTTTTGCATGAGACATCATGAAAGCTCCCCTGAGATCAGAATCATAGTGATTGGCAAGGGAGTGAATGACATGCCTAGAAGTTACCTGCTGCCTTATCTTAAGGGCAAATAAAGTATGCCATGATATGCAAGTTATTAGTTTCAAGTCCTGACGGCTGGTAAGATAACCATGATCTCCAAGTTAAGAATGTGATTACTGGCAGGGCCACGTTAGCTTTTCATTCTTTCAAGTTTGTTAAATTGATCTTGAATGTACTTCCTTGGAGCTCCTTCACTTCAATATCCCCCATAAACAACACACCCACTCTCCTGTAAGCGACAAGTTTCCTTTACTTTTGCCTTGCCAATATTTCAACACGTGCAGTTCCTCTGCAGAGAGGCGAAGGATTGGATGAGCATGTGTTCTGATTTTTTTTTTATGACCTAGACCGTCGCTATGCGAAACTTGCACTGCCTTTGATTCTCAAATCCAGAAGTCTTAATCATGGCTATTGAGCGGTTTAAGTACGGGCACATCTCTGACCGGCTCAAGAGGTTGTACGTAATTTTCATGGGACCCTGGTCTTTGCTCTTAGGCCTGTACTATATTGCAGAGGGAAGGCCAGAGCAAAAAAAGCACTTGGGAAGAAGAATTCTATTGCATCAAAAATTGGCCATATAACGTGTGCTGCTGAATGGCATCTATAAAACATATAAGGGGGGCTACTGGGATACTCCGTACCGCCACACTGTACCTTCTAAAAATGTTGGATTCAAAATATAAATCTTTCCTATGCCCAGGCTAAGACTCCATCGGTTAAGGCACCACAGAGGGAGAAAGCAGGAAACTCCAAAAGTGAGATAAAGATGCAAGGTGTGACTGGTAGTTGATTAAAGGCATGACAGATTACGAAACAACATATTTGGAAAACTAACATTTAATATTGCTGGCTTTGGGCATTTGAACAGAGCTCTGGACAACAGCACCTATTTTTTTTTTGTTTTACACAAATTAAGCACTATGTATAACATGTGTGCGATGCAAAGTGCTCTGACACCCTATGGTTGGTATGAGTAGCAATATAAAATGAAATAAATGCATGCAAGAAAGGGACTGTGGGGGGGGCGTGGTTTGGACGCCGATCGGGATGGCGGCGTGAGCCTGCAGCTCCGTGCCTAATCCCCGATATTTATCCTGAACTCCGGCCAAAACGCGCCGCAGCTGGCGCGAACCTGCTGCGCTGAGCGCCGGGACGACAGTGGACACCGCGCAGGTGACGGCGGGGACCCAGGCGAGGTGATAGAGCCGGGACACGGAGCGGGACGAACGGCGTATGCAGCACAAGATGGCGGCGGCCCCAGACGGAGAAGAGTAAACAGCCCCAGACGGTGGCTGGTGACCGCGGAGAAGCCGGCCGATGGTGTAGCGGGGCGGGGCTGATCGCCTATTGCCCGGAGCTCCGGGACCACGGTGTTGGAGCGAGGCGCTCTCCGCCGCGGCGGTGACGGCGGATCCTGCCGGCCCCTCCCCCCTCGGGGCGCCCGGCACAGACTACGGAGGGGATAGCGGAGCCGGCGCTGGACCCCGGAGCGAAGCGCCTGCCCGCTGGCGATTGCGGCAGCTGGGCTGTGGAGGGGACGAGAGTGAGAGCGGCGGAGGAGCTGGTGGCGGAGCCGGGCGACTCGCGCCCGTTGGTGGTGGCGGATGGTGATGGCGGCCTGAAGAGATAGCAGCGCTGGGCTGCGGGAGCGCCGCGGAACGGAGGGCCTGCAGACCACGTGGAGGCGCCCTCCCCCCGGAGGTGAGGTTGACCCATTGGGGTGAACTGAGCGGGAACGACCCCGGCACTGGAGCAGGAAGGTGGTGAGCCCGCGCTGCGCGCTGTCGTTGGGTGAAGCCGCGGAGGACCCGTGCGCTGGTGGCGGGTGGCCTTGGCGCGAGGACGATCTGCTGGCCACGAGCGGGGGGACCCTGGGCTGCTGGGCTGCCGGGCCCTGGGGGAGCGGACTGCCCCGAGGAGTACATCGAGAACAGTGAGCGGGTGCCGGGCCCTGGCCCTTTTCTCCCGGAGTGGACGGACGGCGAAATAGATCTGCCTGCTGGTGGGGCCCTGAATTGGAGCTGGTGCAGGGCGGGATGGCCACGAAGGGTGTCGCGCCGCATGCGCCCCCTAGGCACGACCGGGCGGCGGAATCGGCCGCAGAGGGAGGACCCCAAGATGACCCGGGGGACACAGCACGGGAACAGCGCTTAAACAAACGGCTGGATGGGATCCTGGAGGCAATCACGGCGACCAAGGAGGCCTTGCATCAGGACATTGCGCAGGTTGCTACTGGGCTGGGACTCTTACGGGCCGATCATGCCAAACTGGCGGACAGAGTCAAAGACAACGAGGTGGCGATCCGGGAGCTCAAGCCGGTGGCGGCGACCGCAGAACGCAAAATCGCTGAGATCCTGGGCCGTTTGGCGACGCTGGAGAGGCGAGCGGAAGACGCCGAAGGTCGCAATCGGAGAAATAACGTGAGGGTGGTGGGCCTGCCGGAAAAAGTTGAAGGGGATGACGCCGTGGCATACATGGAGGACTGGTTCAGGAAGACCGTGGCCCCGGAGGGCCTCTCCCCCTTCTTCTCCCTGGAGCGGGCGCATAGGGTCCCGGCTCGCCCGCCGGCGCAGGGCCGCCCTCCCAGACCCATGTTGGTCAGGCTTTTGCATTATAGGGATAGGGACCTGCTGATCCAGAAGGCGCGTGCAAATGGCCCCTTCCAGGTGGCCAACAGCTCGGTCACGGTGTTCCCCGACTACACGCAGGAGGTACAGAAGAACAGGGCTTCCTTTCTGGCCGTAAAAAAGGAACTGCGGATCGAGGGCCTACAGTACTCCCTGCTGTTCCCAGCGAAACTGCGGGTAATCCTGAGCGGGACGACCCACTTCTTTCAGACCCCTGAGGAAGCGTGGACTTGGCTGGAGTCGTATCGGGCGGGCACGGCCCGGGGAAGGTCGGAGGAAAAAGGGAGGCAGAAACCGGTCCAAGTGCGGAAATCTCAACGTATCCGCAAGCGCAACAAACTTCAGAGAGCGGAGCGGGATGGACAGATGGCGGCCGACAGGCGGAGGGCGCTGGCAGCGACGGCGATCATAACGGGCTCTCAAGGGGAGCAGACTTCAGTGGGCTCGGATTCTGGCGAGGAGGCTGGGCAGTCCGGCGGAGAGATGTCGGAGGTGGACAGCTCCGGGGGGCCGGTGGTCACCCCACAGACGGCGGATGGACTATTTAACGGGTGATGAGGAGGGTGGGGCCACATTTGTGACTCCGGGTCTGACTGGGGGGTCCCGGTGCTCGACGGACTTGCAGGTATGGCGTTGAGACATTCCGGGGATGGAGGGTGCGGGGCGGGGGGCTTGGCCTGCCCCAGGTCGGTTCTGACCACCCTCGAGCGGCCCTTAAGGCTTTCTGTGGAGACGACCACAGAGTAGGGACGGTTTGGTGGGTTGCAGGTTTGGATGGGGGCTGATAGTGCGTTATTGGGTCCTGTTCTGGGGAGTGGGTGGGGGGGAGTTTGTGGGGTTGTTCTGGTTGCGGGGTTCTGTTGCGCTGCTGTAGGTGGGCCGGGGATGTTGGTGTGCTGGGGGGGTACTGGTTGCAATGGGGACATTACCTAATTTGAAATGCCTCACGTGGAATGTTCGTGGCCTCCGCACTATGTCTAGACGACACAAGGTCCATACCCATCTGGTGAGGCGAGGCATACAAATCGCACTCCTGCAGGAAACTCACTTAACTCAACAGGAACTCACTGCGCTGCAGAGGAGATGGCGTGGCCAGGGGTTTGGGACTACATGCTCAGCATTTGCCAGGGGAGTGTTGATATGGGTACGGGCAGGAATCCCATTTCAGGCCACGACTCAGCTGGTGGATCCGGGGGGTAGATTTGTGGTGGCGGGAGGGAAGCTCTATGGTCAGGATGTGGCCTTATGCAGTATATATGCCCCCAACACGGACCAGGCCCGCTTTTTTGTTAGCTTGACGGGTTCCTTGGCGCATTTCTTGGCGGGCCCCATATTGATAGGAGGGGACTTCAACTCGATCACTGATGTGGCACTGGACCGGTCGCACCCGCCATTGGCTGACTCGCCGGTGCGCCGATTAGCGGCGCACAGGGCAGACTGGCAGGAGAGGTGGGGGCTGATAGATGTGTGGAGGGAGCAGCATCCGGGACACAGGGACTATTCCTTCTTCTCTGCGTTACACGCGCTGCACGTTAGGATAGATGCTATGTTGTGCAGCAGGGACTTGGCGCCCGTGATGGCCCACACGGAGTACCTCACTAGAACTATATCAGACCACAACCCGCTGCTGTTGACGTTGCAGTGGCGGCGGCCGAGATCGGCGGTCCCGACATGGCGCTTGAGGCCGGAGGCATTGGAAGATCCAGTGTTTGGTGATGCGGTCAAGCGGGGCGTAGAGCAGTACTTTACGGAGAATGAGGGTTCAACGGCCACGAGGGCGATGGAATGGGATGCCATGAAGGTGGTGACCAGAGGCGTTTGTATGGGAACATTTGCGAATGTGAGGACTACTATCCTGACGGCTCTGGAGAAGGCGGAAGGGGTGTTGAGGGGGCTGGAGCAGCGTAGGCCTAAGCGACCAGAGTTGCAGGACAGGCTGCTTGAAGCGAAGGAGGTGGTAGCGACGGAAACTGAGTGGCTGCGGGGCTTTGATTACAAGCGGTATCTCGTCAGAGTGCATGCGGAACGGGACAAGGTAGGAACGCTGCTGGCTCGACTAGCGAACCCGGAACCCCGGGGCTGCCCGGTTCTAAGTATTAGAACGGAGACGGGGGAGATGGTTTACTCGCAGGGGGCGGTGCTCCAGCGGTTCAGGTCATATTATTCGGTCCTCTATGAGAGCCAGTTGGGGGTGGAGACCTCCGAGATCACTGAATACCTGGCGACTCTTTGCCTCCCCCGGGTAGATGCGGAAACTGCGATGGTGCTGGGAGGCCCCATTACGCTGCAGGAGATTCGGGTGGCTATTAAGCAGATGGCCAGAAACAAAACGCCGGGGGTTGATGGCCTGCCGATCGAATTCTACGCGCAGTTTGTGGATGCCTTAGCGCCCAGGCTCTTGCTGGTCTACACTGAGGCCATGGAGCTGGGGAGACTCTCCCAGTCGATGAGGGAGGCCTTGGTGGTGCCGTTGTTGAAGCCCGGCAGGGATGCCTCGGATGTGACGTCATATAGACCTTTGTCTATGCTGACGGTCGACTACAAAATATTGAGTCGCATATTAGCCACTAGATTATTACCGCACATGACCAAATTGGTTCACGGGGACCAAGCCGGTTTTATCCCCACCAGGAGCACAGCCTGGAATATTCGCCGCCTGGTCCGTATCATGGACAGCGTCTGGGACCCAGCACAGCGGCCGGCAGTGCTCGCCATGGACATCGAAAAGGCTTTCGATAGCCTCGAATGGGGATACCTCGACGCGGTGCTCGAGAAGTCCGGCCTGGGGGAGGGGTTCGGACGTTGGACACGGGTCCTTTACACCTCTGCTACGGCCAGGGTGCGGCTGGGAGCGGTCGTGTCCGCAGCATACCCAGTACGCAGGGGCACACGGCAGGGTTGCTCGTTATCTCCCCTGTTGTTCGCCTTGGCGATGGAGCCTTTGGCGGCGCAAGCGCGGACAGGAGCGGTGTACGGCGGGGTTCGTTGTGGGGAGGAGGAACATCATATATCCCTGTACGCGGATGACCTCCTGCTGTACCTGGAGGACTCCGGTAACGCCTTGGAGGGGGCTGTGGAGATGCTCTCGCGCTTCGGCGAGCTCTCGGGCCTCAGGGTCAACTGGACCAAAACCTGCGTTTTCCTGCTGCGGGCAGATGTCCCCTATTGCCCTCCCACTCGGGATGTGGTATGGGAAGCTAAATGCTTTACTTACCTGGGAGTCCGGATATACCATGATGTCGAAAATCTCTTGGACGGTAATGTAGGGCGTTGCATAAGGGCTTTGAGGGGATGCATGGCCTTCTGGGCTGCCCTCCCGCTCTCGGTGCTGGGCCGGGTCGCGTTGCTGAAGATGGTGGCTCTGCCCCGACTGCTCTATTACTTCCGCACTCTGCCGATATGGATCCCGCAGAGGATCTTTAAAGAATTGAAGTCGCAGATCATCAGCTTCCTATGGGGGACGGGACGGCGACGGGTAGCCCTGACGGTACTGCTGCGGCCTAAACTAGAGGGGGGACTGGCGGTCCCCGATTTTGAATTATACTACCTGGCGGCGCAGCTACAAGTGCTGACACAGAATGTGGCCAGGGTGTTCCGGGGCCCGGAGCAGGGACGAGGGACGGGCATCCAGAGACATGTCCTGTCTTACATAGTCATGCAACAGAAACTAGACCTGAGAGATTTGTCCATCTAGGAGCGGACTCTCCGGCTATGCTGGCAGAGGGGCATGCGGAGAGCAAAGACGGTGAGACCTTATGCACCGGAGATCCCGCTGGGGATGCTGACAGCGCTGCCGCATGGAGGCGACTGGTCCCCGCTAGCGGAGTGGGAGGAGCTGGGGTTGCAGATGGTGGGGGACCTCAATATAGATGGGGTGCTGGCCCCCTTCGGGGCTTTGCAGGAGCAGTTTGGCCTCCCGGATGGGAGTTATCTCCTGCACGCGGCGGTGAGCGCGGCAATCCAAAAACACTGGAGAAAGGGGCTGGAGGAGCCCTCTGTGGCACTAACCTGTCAGTACGTGGCAATGGCGGCGGGAACGATTAAAGCGGTGACATGCCTACAGGCTAGGCTGCTGCAGGAGGGGTTGGAGCCGCTTGCGGCATTGAAGGAGCGGTGGGAGGAAAGCCTAGGCAAACCCATTCCGGACACGATCTGGAGCCACATCATGCGGAGGACATGGAAGGGTAGCGGGAATGCCCGCTTTCAGCAGGTGCACTTCTTCATCATTCACAGGGCGTATTTGACCCCGGGAAAGATTAGCCGGCACTTTAAGGTGCAGGAGGCCGCTTGCCCGCGCTGCCTCACACTGGGAGCTGAACTAGAGCATATGCTGTGGGGGTGCCCGAAGCTTGGGTCGTACTGGACTGAGGTGGGAGAGATCTTGAATACTGTGACGGACCGGGAGGTGGAGTTTGATATGGGGGCATGCCTGCTGCTCTGGTTCCCTCACACAGCAAAGACAAAAGTGACGAGTAAATGTATTGACTTGGGGCTCATGTTGGCTCAGAGAGAGATTACGTGGCACTGGAAGTCCCGGGAGGGCCCATCAATCGGGCGGTGGATCTCCGAGTTATTAAAATGGTCTAGATGCGAGAGTGAAGTCAGACGGCGGCAAGCGATTAAGGCGGACAATGAAAAGGGGTTAGAGTGGGTAAGGGCGTGGGAGCTGATTGAGCAGGCCCTGCAGGATTGCCGGCTCGAGCGGGTGGAACGGGAGCGCGAGGAGGACGGAGTTCCTTGAGGCTGAGGACAATAGATGTAACCCCTGACGGATGGCACGACTCAGAGTTAGGGACCACTGGAGGGCCCACGACAGCAGCAGTTGGGGGGTGGGATGGGAGGGGGGGGAGTTCCTGAGGTGGGAGGGTAATGCTATATTGAGTTGGGTGAGGAATGTAGCTGTTGGGACAGAAAAGCAGAGGCTCCCATGGGGCATGATCCAGGCACCGCTATGAGGCGATAGTTGTGTTACATTGCTTAACTGTCTATATATGCCGCCCGGCCCCCGGGATGTGGGCTGAATGGCTGTGTGCATTGCTAAACCGAAGAATGTGATCGGAGATTGTAGGGGGTGCCGATTGCCCCGATGGTTATTTTGCTGAAAATGTTGCAATAAAAAACATGTTTTAAAAAAAAAAAGAAAGGGACTGTGGAGAGTTGAGTGATACTATGGGAGGTGGTAGTGAGGGAGTCTGTGGAGATGGAGGTTATTGGGGGCTGGGGTGCCCAAAAAGATTGTCGCACCAGGAGCCCTTAACTCTAAAGCTGGCCCTGCAAGCACCTAGTGTGTTTCCTACCCATAAAGACTCATATTCAAAGAACACATAGAATAGTTGAGCTACTGTGCCAGTGGCTATGAGAAAGGAAGCAGTCTCTCAAGCCTGCAGTTTTTTGTGTGGAAACATAGCAAAGATGTTTATACAAATGACATCAAATGAAACAGAGTCCTCAAAATAACATTTAAATGGCTTTTCACATTGGATAAACAATGGGAAAGAGAGACTGCAAAATATGTGACAGGCTCCTCAAACAGTGCACCGTTACTGACAGTGGTGGCAAGGTCTTGATTGCCAGTCCATTTTGTTGCCCTGGTTCTAGTGGTGGCTGCTGCAAATAACAAGCATTTACAATGGTCTCGGCATTGTTAAAGTTAGAGCTATTGGCATTGCTCATGACATTATTTTTGTTTATGTTTTTGTTTTTAAAACATTTAAAGAAACTGCATTATTTTTTTTTTTTTTTTTTTTTGAAACCGTTTATTGCAATCTCAAATAGTTACAAGTATGGGCCTACAACCGTCCGGCCGGCCGCTAGAGTGGCAGAAACATATGACATACATACAAAGAAAGGCTCTTGGCGGTACAAAAAAGTGAATCAGGAGATATCAATAGCGCGGGCCACATGGCTCCAAGCCCACAATACGGTTTCATTTTGTAAAGACACAACAACACAAAAACCACACCCGCAAGGCAACCCGCAATCCGAAGTGACAACACGCGCTCCTTAAATGGGGGATCCCAACCAGCCGCAAGACTCTATAGAGGGGACTGGGAACAGATCAGGGACTGGGGAACCCCGTGCCCATGGCTGGGGGAGGGGGTCAGCTAGGGGGACGGAGCTGGTGAGGCAGCAGGCAGCAGTGGTGGTTCACAAATACCCCCGCGGTAGACGTTCCAGGGGCCCCAGATTTTCACCCACGCCCCAGGCTTACCCCTCGCCACATACACCACCTTTTCATGGAACATACACCAATCCATGCGCTCTTTCCAGGCCGACACCGCCGGGGGCCTCTGGGATCCCCACAATTGAGCAATGTCACGCTTAGCTATCATGTATCCCAGAGTCACCCATCGCGTCTGCGGAACCGAGTAGTCAGTTGGTTCCCACACATTCAGCAAGCATCTCCTCGCTTCAGGCAGCAGCGCGACGCGCGTAACCACTCGAAGGACCTCATGCACACCACGCCAGAATCGCTCCACCTTTGGGCATTCCCACAGAATATGCAAGAAAGTTGCCAAAGCACCACAGCCACGCTTACACAATCCATCTTCAGCAAAGCCCATACGCAGAAGCCTTGGCCCCGTCACGTAAACCCGGTGGAGGATCTTAAGCTGGACGAAGCGAAGGCGAGCCGGAATGGCCACCTCCTTCGGAGAGGCCACCGCGGAAATCCAGTCCTCGTCGTCCAGCTCCAGCCCATCAGCGACCCAGGCCTCGCGGAGGCCAGTCAGCAGGCCCGATCGGTCGTTAATCAGTTTTTTATAGATAAGGGAGATCGTGCTGTCTGGGACATGGCCATCCAGCACTCTATCCTCCAGGGGGGAAGACTCCGGAATGGATGCGACATCCGGGAAGACGGAGCCCAGTGCGTGACGGACTTGCAAGTACCGAAAGTATTCACTGCCTTGCAACTGAAACTCCGTCTGCAGCGTCGCGAACGTTTTAAATCCCCCCCTCGTCCAGAGGTCTCCCACTGTACTGATGCCGATCGTGTCCCACCTCTCGAAGCCCTTCGAGGTCCACAGGGAGCCCAACCTCTCAGACGCATATAGCGGTGACGCCCGGGTCAAACGGTCCTTCCACCCCATAGCTGCGTTAGCCGCGTGCCATACTCGCACCATGACACGCGTCGGTCCCGTCAGGCGGGGATCAGGCGCGCCAGAGAGGAGCGCTCGATGGTAGTCGCCACCAGGCAGGAGCATCTTGTCCATTTCAAATGCCGGGTTCAGGGCGGGCCCGTAGAGGCCGTGATTAATTGCAGCTAGCTGGGAAGAAACTGCATTATTATTTACAATGTCAATAGCTTAATCACTCTCAAATGCGAGACCTATTGCATTTGCACCCACACACAGAGCCACACACACAAAGCCACCCAAAAACACAGAGCCACCCACACACAGAGCCACTCACATAGAGCAACCCACACACAAATAGAGCCACCCACAGAGCCACCTACACACACACACACAGTTACCCACACACAGACAGAGCCACCACGCATAGAGGGCGGTGGAGCCAGGGACAGCCTATAGCCAGGGCTACTTTAATTATGCGGCAGGAAAAGACCAAAACATGCGGCAAGGTTGACCAACTTGAGCAGCAAGAAAAGGCAAAGTATGCAGCAAAACGTAGCATATTTTGCGTTAGTATCACCCCATTATTTTGGACTTTTTACACATATTAGCACCCTCTGGGCAGAACACTGCCTCTCTCCTGGGCAGAAGTTTCACTTAATTAGTACAATTTTAGCACCAAAATACAGGAATGAACAACAAAGGGGACCAGATAGGAACATTTAATTTGTTTGCTTCAAATCTGCAGATTCTGCTACAGTTGATGGATTGTGTGACAAATGCGGCAAATCCACATTGAAGGGGAAACGCAGCTGCGGCAATATTCAATAATTCCAATGGCCTTGCCTCTAGCCCACCTAGGTAAAAGCACATGTCTAAGAGCACACAGGGAGTGATGCCTCCTTTCTGGAGCCGGAAACTAAAACTAGGAATATCCCGTTACCTCTCTGGCGTTGACTGGCTTGTAAACCCGGAAACGTCCTCCTTTTGGTTGAAACACTGTTCTGAGTTGGATTTCAAGTATTTCCAGGCAGTGGCCTGCAAGTCTGAGGTCACTGCTGCCAGGAATGAAAGGGGAGGAGCAGGAGGGGATCGGAGGCGTGCTCGCCTCTGACGTCACTGCTTCCAGGAATAAAAGTGGCGAAGTCGGAGAGCACCAGATGCGTGTAAGACTCTGACGTCTCCCCTTCCCGGAAGGAAAGGGGCGGAGTCGAGGAATGAAAGGGGAAAAGGCGGTGGGGACCAGTGTGTCTTTTATTTTATGTAGCTGTTATTGAATTTGCACCAGCAATTTCCATTTGAATAAAAGAATGAGATTACAGCCCGTTCTCAGTACATATCTGATCATTTCCCATTATTGGCCCAACACTTTTGTTATTATTTTTCAGTCTCAAACCTTTAAACACGGCAACAAAAACTCTACCCCCCTGCCCCTTGAGCTTCACCTGCCAACCCCACCTCAGTCCCCCCCAAAGGCCACAGCAATAGCGGTGTCGTACCTTTTTGTGCTTTATTCTCAGACACACAAAGGTGATTGGAGGCTGCTGTGGTTCCTCGGTTTTATTCCCTGGGCC
This sequence comes from Triturus cristatus, assembly GCF_964204655.1. NCBI lineage: Eukaryota > Metazoa > Chordata > Amphibia > Caudata > Salamandridae > Triturus > Triturus cristatus. The sequence goes on along the minus strand of NC_140584.1, from coordinate 889,264,966 downwards.
CATATTTACTACCTGTTCGAGACGGCGCTCCTGCGACGCACAGCGGTGCTTCATGGCGCTAACAGCAGCGACGGTTATTTTCAAGTGCAAAAAAATACTTGGTAACCAAAGTGGACTCGAGCAGTTACCCAAAAATCTCTCTGTGCCACAGACTCCGCCCTCTCGATGAGTTATACAAAGGAGGTGTAATCGGCGTAGCCTCCATTCGTGCAGCAGGTGCAGTGTCACTGGCGCCCAGAGACCTGAGGGGGTCTCTGCACCCTGATTATTCATTCAAACAGGAGCCAGGGGGCCCATTTCCTTGCTCGGGGGCCTTGACACACTGGCTTCGCTACTGGGCGTACCAGTCATTGAGGGAATCGCCCTGAACACCACCGCCTTTCTCCGAGGTCAAGCAGAAATGCCTCGGAGAAACGCAGCGGCATTCTCAGATTCAGGGGCGTGTTTTTCTTTCTCTCCTCTTGCCATTGGCTGGAATGTTTACATTCCAGAGGAGAGAAAGAAAGTAAAAAACACGCCCCGAATCCGAAAAAGACGGGGCTTCTTTGGAGAGACAAAGCTCTTCTCCAATGGCTGACCAGCATTTAGGAGGCCAGCATATGGAGAAGAGGGAAGAAGAGGGGCGGGTTCAAGCCCCTCTTCTGAAAACATTAAATCTCGGAGCGAGACTGCACAAGCGCAGCCTTCTCAGCCGAGACCTAAAAAGTGGTAGGGCATGGGGAATGGGAGGGGTTGAATTAAACACCCAAGTGAAAGCTGTAGAAACCAATAGAAATAACCCACATGAGATAGCAGTATTGTGGTGCAACTAGAATCAAAGCAAGAAGGCACCAGTGTGCTGAAGAAAGCAACGCCCTGCGTGCGCAACACCTGCAAAACTACAGTGAAGTTCTTCAAAAGCTTTCTTATTAGCCTCTCATGAAATATTAAATCTGTTCACTCCCTTCATGCGTTGGTGGTGCGAGACTCTCTGGTTGCATGTGTGTTTTTCTCTGTGCTGTGTGTACCGATTCCGTGAGGATGATGCACTCTTGCTTTGCTTCCTGAAAATAAAACGTCTTTATTCTTGTGTGCTTCTGTTGTCTGGTAACAAGTGGCTGTGAATTAGTGATTCCCTTGTGAGTGCAGGCATTTTTGTAATAATGTAAAAATGAAAATCTCTTTGAACAGCAGAAGGCGCCGTGTTCCAGGTTTTAATTGTCTATACTTGGGCACACAGAGTTTGTTTCTCCCTTGCGATGTTCCTACGGGCCTTGCTGAAACCCCCAGAGATGTTTCTTTACACTACAGAAGTATAGGCACGTCCTGCCCCATTGCAATTTTATTTAAAATAACCTTGCTCTGCATTGCGATGCGTGACATTTTCATAATTTAGGTGTAATTATGACTGACATTTCAATGACTATGAGTGACACAAATCAAGCAATGAAGACGAGGGAAACATAAATATCTGAAATTGCACCCATTTGAGCAACGTGACTGCACCAGCAAAAGCACGTTTTCATAGCATACCAAGTCAGTGTAACAGTAGATCAGGCTTCTCCAAAAAGTAGCTCGCAAGCTAATGGTAGCTCTCTAGCTACCCATGAGTAGCTCTCCTGTGTGCAGCCCAGCCTACAGAATTACAAGCCTTTGCTTGGTTGAATTATTATACATATACCTAAATGGAAAAGTGCGTATTTAAGATGAAAATGCGTTTAATTTCAAAGCCCATATTTTCCAAATTATTAGGTGACTCAGTGTAACCAGCGCTGCTCGGTTCACTTTCATTAACTACATGACGTATTCTGAAGAAGATGACATTGCTGATTTGTAAAAGAAAAGTCCATGGGCATATATGTGTGTGTGGGGGAGGAAGGGTGGAGATGGCAGCCAGGCAGAGTGCAGCTCCAGCATAAGTACAGATAGCCACAGGGCCTTTCTAAATAGATTTTATTTACACAATCCATGGGCATACATGTGTGTGTGAGGGAGGATGGGTGGAGATGGCAGCCAGCCAGAGTACAGCTGCAGCATAAGGGAGTAGGGATAGCCACAGGCCCTTTCTAAATAGATTTCATTTGCACAATCTGCTACACGAGCGCTAGAGTTTGTTGGTAACTGTTTACTAGCTTGGGTGAGCGGACGTTCCTTCCAAGCTTCCCTTCCCTCTCCCACATCTAAATAACATGATGCACTCTATTCCAACAAGATAAAAATCCCATTTGTACATTAACAGAACCCTTCTGAGAGAACGGTTCAACAGCAGCTTCTGATTACAATACCTTGCACAACTGGGGGACAGAGAACACATTTCCAAGTCTCCCAGAAGATAAACACTCCTCTGTTACTGACAGTCCTTCTGACCTTGAGGTGTGTTTAAATTACAAAATGATGAGCATGTCGTGCCCCGTTGCAAGCTACATAAAATTAGTTGTGTCTCTTCGATTTTCCCTCGCCCCCCCCCCAGCCTCCTTCCCTGCCCACCTCCCCCTGACTCAGCGAAAACTTGGGCATGTTTTGCCTGTTCGATTTTCCCCCTCTCCCCCCGGCCTCCTCCCCTGCCCACCTCCGTCCGACTGAGGAAACTAGGCAGCATTGAAAGGAAAATGTTTGCACATTAGGCTACAAGGCATAGGGAGAAAGTGAAAGTATTATAAGCTTACCTGTTGGTGGTTTCAATCTTCCGACAGCAGCAGGAGAACGCCAGAGCATCAGCACAAGAATTCTTCACATTGATGAAGTCAACTGCAGGTCACCAAGATAAGACAGGAACCAGCAAAGACAGTGAAAGCAGCAAACAGCAGGATTGAAGAAACGCCACAATACCCATAAAGTGGACGAATTCAGGAGCTTTATGCTCCTCATTTCCCGGCACTTCCTGCCATCGGTATAGCTGTCGCCTTCATTGGTGTAACGTCAGTGGTGACGTTACTGAGTGCTGATTGGCTGCTGCGAAGGAGTTTGCCAATCGAAAAGCCCCATTTGAAAAGTGGAAGAAATGCAGGAAGTAAACGTACTTTCTACGTTTAGATTAGATTGAAGCAGGTGAGATTTTCTGGTGAAGTTCGCGCCCCCCCCTGAGATGATGGCGCGCCCCCCCCCGGGGGGCACGCCCCACAGATTGAAGAAGTTGCCCTGTGCTAATCAAAGAGGATCTGAGAACTGAATTAACTGTACTGTACTAACTGTACTGTACAGCATGCATGTATATTGGCAGGCCACTGCTGCAATTTCTTTGCTTGCTTTAATTCAGAACCTTAACATGGAAAAGTCACTTACGGAGACAGTGGCTTTACTAAAAATAGTAATTACCACTCCAATGACAACAGCAGAGGTGGAACGATGTTTTTCCACTTTTAACAGAATTAAGACATCCCTGAGGAACACCATGATTCAGGAAAGACTAAATGCATTAGCAATGCTCTCAATAGAGAGAGATCTAGTTAACAGAATACCAGACTTTAACCTTCAAGTTATTGAAAAGTTTGCTGCTCTTAAAGACAGACGTGCTGATTTTATCTATAAAAAGTGAACAATAATTTGAATGCTGCTACTTTGTGACCTGTTTACTTGTTTGTTAAATAAAAAACATCTGTGAGGTACTCAGAAATGCATTATATCTCGAAGTCTGTTAAGAAGTTCTGTGGTTATACTGAATAAGCAGCTACCTATGTTATATGACATCTCTTTATTAAGGTAATAACTGCACTTTCACAATTGCTTTATTAACCTTTCTGCTTCCTCAAATTTGCTTGCAAATGCACCATTTGTCCACTCTATTTTCAAAATTTTCTCGGGGGGGAAACCCCCCCGAACCCTCCTGAGGTTGTTCGGGCTTGCTCGCTGCGCTCGCTTGCTACCGTGCAGTATGACTCATTTTACGCCACACCACTTTCAAAACTCACCAGCCGCCACTGCTCATGAAGCATCTTCGCGATCCCTTGCCGGCTGGCTTGTGGGTCCCCTGAAGACTTCTTCATCAAACCAAAGGGCTCCTCTCGTTGCTCCAGGCCTGCCCTGACTTACCCTCGCTGGGTGAGTCCCTCAGACCTTGCTGGTCTGCACCGCTGACTTTCTTCATATTTCATGAGAGTTGCTTTTGCCAAGGCTTGTTGGCTTCAATCCAGTAGCCAACACTTCAGTAAGCTGCAGACTTTGTGGGATACTCCGAATCCAGCTCCTGGTAGTCGTTAACGCCTCCTGGACCTCGTGGCTGAAGAGTCAAGACACCTGTGAATCACCTGAAATCACCCGACTACCATGGGCATCCATCTTCCTGGCCCCGGGTCACTGGCAAGTGACTGTGAACACTGTCCCTTCTGCTTACAGGTCTTCCTTCTTCTGAATCCAGCCTTGGATTCCACCGGACACTTCTCCAGTCTTCACAAGCAGCAAATCTTCTTCGGCTGCCATTGAAAACGAAGCCGCGTCCCGACACCAAAAGACACCTATGCACCCGGCTTCCCTGGGTGAGGTAACTCGTGCACTCCGGTGCTCCTGTGGGTGTTGGCCCTTGAAGTACTTACCTTGCAAGTGGCTTGCTTGTAGACTCTTACGAAGTACCCTAAAACTTTAAAAATCCAACCGCGACTTGCTCCATTGAAATCAATAGGGAACCCGCGGCTGTGTTCTCACACTGCACGCGTCTCCCGTGGGCCCTTTACTTACCTGCCTTGGGTGGATTAGTGAGGCCCCAGTGATTCTAAAGGCCCTAGGCCTTGTCCCCTTGCAAGTCGTCATTCCTAAACCTCTTTTTTTGTATATGGTCTGGTACGCCCCTAGGGCCCCAGCTATATAAGTGCTTAATTTGTTGTGAAACATTGAATTGTGCATATGTTCCTGACTTCTAATCTCATAAAGAGATTAGTAGAGTGTGTCTAGAAATAAATACATATATATTTTATATATATACCTGTGTGGTGTTGTAGAAATCAAAACCTTCTCGGGGGCTTCCCTGATACACCTGGTCCTTTTAAACCAACAAAGAAGAGATTGGCACAGAAGCTGTAATATAAAAGACATCTTTTTATTTAATCTCTGAAGAGGGAAAAATTGTGTCATACAGTGTTCTCAAATCACTGTAGGAGAAATTTTCTAAGGAGTACAGAGAACAGGGGCCTTATATACCCACACAGGGGCTTTAAAAGAGGGTGGTACAAGTACAGAAGAAGGTTTTATGTACATATAAGCTCATATAGAAATGCACAGTCGACAGGTAGGAGGAGTTAACAGTTTGCCAATGCTAGTAAACACATCCTGACAGTTACATACTACTAACAGCTGCAAGGACAGCTGAAAACTCACTGGGTATGTGTAGAGGTGGAAGATGCTAAATATAGTTTGTTTCTAGGCAGATTACAAGAGCAGTCAACACTGAGGGAGGACAGAGCACATGGTGAGCACGTGGCAGCACATGGCTAACTAAAATGGCTGCCAAGTACAAAATGGCTTTCAGCTCATGCTAAGAGATTAATGCAATCTTCAACAGATGGTCCTTTTAGCATGAGCTAAAGACATTTCCTATAATCCAGTAGGAAAACAGAAAATATGCACATTAATGTTTTCATAAATTTATCAATATCCTAATTCATTGCTAGGTGGGCATTTCTCATTCTAAATATTGTTAAGCGGGTATGTAGGAGTACAAAGGGAACAGAGCATTGGGTCATACAGATAGCAGGAGAGAGTAATTACTATTATCAGAAACAGAACTATTAGCTTTCTAGTCCTAAGCAAATCCTAGAACCATCCAGTAAAAACATTTTCAAGGCTCCTATGCATTTCAGTGACCATCCATTTTAACTTCAAAATAGCCAACAGCACATATCTAATAAAAACATAGACTTTTCCAGTGTTTCCTTTATGAGGGTTAGAGTATCAATTATTATCAAGGAAATGGTAAAGTAACATTTGTCAACTGCTCAGATGAACTTTTCTCTCGCTGAATAAACATTATTCCTAATACAAACATTAAAGCAGTCAGACATATTATTACAAAAATGATCCTGGATCCAGGGGACCAGGAGGACCACACAGGACCATGAAAATTAGGATGAAGAGCTGCAAAGGGCTGCTCCTCCTCAAAAATGGGACGACCAATGAGGTACATTTTCAACAAAAAAGAAAAAGAAGTCCTTGGGAAATTAAAGCCGCTGTACAACCAACCAGAGGGGAGTCTTCTCCCTGTGTCCGTTTGAGCCTCACAGGCAGGCTCTTGTTGTTCCCACGGTGGAGCTGCACAACTCGCAACTCAGGAATCACGGCCCAGTTTCAAAGGAAAAGTTTCTTCTTTCAGGATAGGGCAATCACCCACCAGGGCAAATGCGCTCAGTGATCCTGTCCAGTATCTCAGGCAGTGCACCAGTTTTCTTCACTTTAATCTAACAAGCACCAAGACACAGCACCTGTACCCTGAACTCAAGTCCTTCCCTAACTCCTGTATTGCTCTACTGGCACACTGCTCTTTCGTTGGGGCCATAGATTGCATTCAGTGTGCCCAGGTATCTCTTGACCAACAAAGGTGAAGAGTTTACAGCCACTTTGGGACCAGGATTCAGAGGCCTGATGCTAGGATCTCTGAAGCAACCCTTGTTTCAAAGGGGGTTACCTCAAGCAAAAACTTTCTCGCCTTCCTGGTCGGTCTGTGACTCTCAGCTGGGCATCAAAAACTTGAGCCACGATTTCTCCTTTCTGATTTGTGACCCCGTCTTGCGCCCAATACAGTGGCAGGGGTACACACTTCACATCCCAGTGCTTCCGGCCTTCTACCTTCACTGAGGTCCTGGTTGCCAGCAATGCCTGTGCTGGTTACCTTCACTTTGACTTCAAGCTGGAATGGTGCTGACTCCTCAAGCTAGATCTGACGTCCGCGCCCCTCTGGCAATGGTTGTAAGGCAGCAAATATCTATTGGTGGACAGAACAAAAGGTCTTTAGACAAGGCACAGAAATAATCTATCAACAGAGAGGTTAGTCTCAAAATACTTCCTAGTCTAGGGACGCCCCATATATATTAGCAAGGCACCCAAGAACCACTTTCATCTATGTGAGAGTAAAAAAAACAACAGCCTGAACCTATTGGCAAGTAGGAACTCTTTGGTGAACTGACAAGAGTAATACGTCACCCAATCCCAAGCAGCCAAGGAAGTCTGTGTTCATTTACTAAATTCTTAGGAAAAGAGAAAAACAATACAGACATACTCCAAATCCTTACATCTGTATATTCCTATCTTAATCATCTAAAGACCCTCTAGAAAAAAGGAAATGTTCTACACTTTTACTCATAGACTTTGCATTACTTGTACAGGACTGCAGACACTTCTAAAATGATTTCTCTTAATAAAAGCACCTACATTGTATGCTTAGGACCAAGCTCTCACGTTATAGGAGCAACAGGATAATCTAAAACTGCTAATTTAACAAGGATTCCTATTACATAAAGAACTAAAAACTTCAACATAATGGGTAAAGTTTCTCCAGCAGAACATCTTGTGACAAACAGACTCCTATAAAACAATATTTTCCTCAAAAATGTTTGCTAAGGATCACATGGGCATCTTCTCTGCATTCTATTTTTCACAATCCAAACTATGCAACATCAGCTCTAGTAAGGACTGTCAGTTTATTTACACAGACGAGCTAATAAAAACAAGCAATGCCCTTGCCAAATGTATGTAGCATGAGAATAACAAACAATAGTGGTGTTATCACCAGAGCATTTTAGAACAAAAACTACCCACAGCTAGTTCCCCTTAAAGATCAAATAAGGAGGCAGCAATCTAGACTACTCATCCTTTCATAATTTCATCAGACAGGATGGGCAGTAAAATAGCAAATTTATTTATTCATTTTATTAATGCTAATAATGTTTAAAACAGTATTACTGAATAGCCAATTAAATGTCTCATGGCTATTTCACAGACAGTTTAGACAGGCTCAAAAGAAATTGAGAAAAAAAGAGAGAAAACATAAATTTGCCTACCCTTAATTTGTAGAGGAGCTAGCCTCCTTCCCCCATTTTTTACAGTAGGAAACCTGTAACAGGTTTCATTCTGTCAACACTATCAACCCCAATTTGTAGCAACTGGGCATAAACAAACTCTGAGGAGCTAAATAGCACATTGAGCTAGCTAAAGAACATATTCCTTTAGCAAATGTACACGTGTAACACGAGGGCACATGAATTCAAACTAAATCCCATTGCTTCCTTAATTCAGCCCTAAAAGCATTAGTGCTATATATATGGCAGAGCCATTGTCTTAATAAGAGCTCACATATACCATTATTATTCAATCTGTTCATATGAGTGAACAAAAACTTACTTTTGCCAAAAAAAGTAAGCAAAACCTCTTTCTCTCCCTGCCCTTCCATTTCGTCTTTCAAATGTCGAAATGTCAAAGCAAATGTTACGCTGAGCCCTGCTAGGCTTCTAAATGTAGAACTTCGACCTTTAACCTATTCGCAGCTGTTCCATCTTGTGTGCAAGGTTTTCATGCAGTTTTACCAATTCAAAGTGACCCTGGAGACTGAGAGCGCAACAGCAACCCACTCTATTCCTGTCTACCAGCAATTCAGAGGTAAGTTTAATAACTTCTGCCAGTTTTTTTGTACATATTTATATTTGTAAGCAGTGTGCTGAGTGCTTGTCTAGCAGTATAGATGTCAGCTATTCTATACTTACATATGTGCATTTACTAGAGCCCAAGGCATTTTAAAAGCTGCTCTGATTGGAATAACCTTAGTGTAAATAGGGAATTTTACTCAATTTCGACTTTGATGTTTGGGGCACTTAAAAATGAATATCCTACAATGTTTTTACATAATAGTCATCCCCAGAATGTCCTCTACATATCCCAGAGATGTGGCATCAGAAATGTATAATGTATACCCTTATAAAAATGAGTTTTGTACGCCTGGGTAAATGTAAGTGACCCCTTTTTGCTGTATAGCTCGGCTTAAATTCAATTTGGATGCTAAGAGGTCACAGCATCATTATTAGGCATTATAAATATTAAAAAACGAATTTAATGCACCTATTTTAAATAACATTTTTTATATAATCAAAATATTTTTTTATTTTTTTATCTAATCATTTTGATGAGTTCACATATGAAAAGCAAGTGGCATCCCTTTGCCTATCATATTTAAACGCATTCATTCAGAACTCTAAGCACAGAAGCTTGACTTCAAACATGAAAGTCTGCGCCACTTTTAAAAAAGAGTCATTCATTATTTAACTTTAAAAACCACTCTTATCCTTATTTAAAAAGGGATTAAGAAAAGAAACCCCTACTGTCAATCTGTCCTCTGTTTATCAAAAATAATGAAACTATATTTCTAACTTTTAAAACAGCAGTCTGAAATGCAGGATTTTACACCGTGTTTGCACTGACTTAAGGGGTAGTCGACTTCCGCTGTTTTCTTTGTGTGTCCTGGAGTCAGAAATACCCACGTGCTGACACAGCTGCTTGACATGAAGAGGCGTCGAATTCACACGCCTTTCAAGTCAGCCTTTCGAGCCAGCACAAATCTGTTGTTCTGTAATGTGTATTCAGTTCAGCAACAACCAACTCACTCAGATAATGTAAATGCCTTTTAATACCTAATACAGAAGGATAAATGCTGTGACATTTTGTATCTTAATTTTATCTATTGCAAAACACACAATTTCGTTTTTTGAATCTTTTTTTATTCCTATTCAATGTGGATTCTAATTGTTTCTTTAATATTGTGGCAATTTGCACACATGTATAGTGTCTTACTCTATCAATTTAATGATAGCGTGCAGCTATTTAGCATATATTATATAATTCATTGCTGGATTATTTTAAAATATGTTTTATTTTAATGATATTTTGCATAACAGAATGATGACATAAAAAAAAACATTGAGCTCATTCCAGACATTTTCAAAACGGTGTCATATACTCAGAACACCTAATACAGGGAGCTTAAGGCGAGCCATTCTTGCACCAAGAGCGCAATCGCTACCTACTCACACAAGTACCACTAATGAAAAACCACGGACATTTAAACACACATTTAATCCACAGATCAACACTTAAGATAGAAACAAAAAGACAGCCCACAGACTGTACTTAAACCAAACCATTTGTAAATACTAGTTATAAGTCATATTCACTAGATTTGGCTGGTAGAACACCAGGAAAAAAACGCTCTGCATATCACCACTTATGAATGTTACTAAGTGCACAGACCAGGATCCTTTCTATGTACATATTTAGTTCCTCGGGGTACTAGTCACCAACGAAGAAATACGTTTTTATACCTAAACCTAGTTAAGTATCCCCTCTAGGGGAGCCGGCTAGTTCAATATAAGTTTCAAAGGGTACCTTCAAGAAAGCAACACATTCTACGATGTGTGCTAAGAACAGGCATGCCTAAAATATTGCAGCATATACAATATTATACACAAAGTAGCACTTAACTCAAAGTGTGCCATTCAAGTTTACAAAAGCTTCTCATCACCTGCCTACATAAACTGCAGTTTACATATTTCCAAATTCCAAATATTGGCCAATTTCTATACAAATCCAAAAGCGTCGCAACAAACGACCTTACCAAGCGCAAAAATCTCCAACCTCAGTGCCAAGTTCTGAGTGACCAAACGGTCATTTTTAGAATACTCACGCCAAAAATGTTCTCAGTCAGGAGTGGTAACCAGTTGGAGAAGTCAAATCAGGAAGACTAGAAATATACTGGGCTGCAGAGACAGAATCTTAGTTTTAGGGTACCTTTTTACTAGAATCCTGTTCTGTCCTCCTCAGTAGATTCCTGTCTCCCATCAAGATCACTCCCTTGGATAGCCACTTCTCTGATGAGCCTCACAGAGGGCACCAATTGTGGAAATCAAAACCTTCTCAAGGGCTTCACTGATGCACCTGGTCCTTTTAAACCAACAAAGAAGAGATTGGCACAGAAGCTGTAATATAAAAGACATCTTTTTATTTAACCTGTGAAGAGGGAAAAAATGCGTCATACAGTGTTCTCAAATCACTGTAGGAGACATTTTCTAAGGAGTACAGAGAACAGGGGCCTTATATACCTACACAGGGGCTTTAAAAGAGGGCGGTACAAGTACAGAAGACGGTTTTATGTACATGTAAGGTCATATAGAAATGCACAGTCGACAGGTAGGAGGAGTTAACAGTTTGCCAATGCTAGTAAACACATCCTGACAGTTACATACTACTAACAGCTGCAAGGACAGCTGAAAACTCACTGGGCATGTGTAGAGGTGGAAGATGCTAAATATAGTTTGTTTCTAGGCAGATTACAAGAGCAGTCAACACTGAGGGAGGACAGAGCACATGGTGAGCACGTGGCAGCACATGGCCAACTAAAATGGCTGCCAAGTACAAAATAGCTTTCAGCTCATGCTAAGAGATTAATGCAATCTTCAACAGTGTCCTTTCATTTGGTAATTCAAGAGATTATAAGGTAAAACAAGCTGCTTTACATTCCTCTGAGTCTTAGCCTGAAGGCTGCTCTCCACACCTACCACTTGGATAGCTTTCTTTAAAAGGTTGTCTTAAACCTATCTACCATAAGAGTCGAATTGGACTTGTGCAAGGTGGCCACTTTAACTAGTGACCAGCATATGCCAGGCCAACTTCTCAATTGGTGGGCAGCGTGTGGGATTCCAGCTTGCCATTGTTTTACCAGAAAATCTCTATTTGAATTACTAACTGAAAACCACTAAAGGTACTCAAGGTATATATAAAAGTCAAAGCTTAGTATCAACAAGTTCTACTGAACTTAGAGCTGTTTGTGAAAGGATAGCACACCCTTGCTACAGCTCAAGCTAGGATCAGTAGGCCACAAACTAGTGTAGGTAGTACAACTCTGCACAAAACTAGAATGTCCTCAAGGGATGGAGCCAGTGGGTCCACCCAGCTTCAGTATAAGGACATGACCTTCTTTGACTTGAAGGCACCTGAAGCTAGGACAGAGTCCCTCCACACTACACCTGATAGATCTGCTGACAGCAGATGATCTCAAATTAGCTCTAGGAGCTAATGGATCTGGATCAGGGGGTGGGTCAGCTATAGTCTCTGGGTCAGATGATGAAAATCAAAATGACCTGGACTCTGTAATTGAAGGGCCAGATCCACATGAGTCTGAAAAGGACAGAGGAATTCTCCCTAAGAGAACTGACAGAGTGGAGGAGAGGCCTAGATCCCTTTCTAAGGAATCTGAGCACTCATATCATTTTGGCAGAGAATCTGTCCAGCAGAGGAACTCATACTTTAATAGAAGAGAGACCTCCTCTGACAGAATGTACAAACTGCTACAGTATGAGGAAGCAAGAGTTGCCCTTAAGGCCAAGCAGTTGGCATTAGACAGAGAAGCCTTTGAGCTTCAGAGAGCTTCTAGAAGAGAGGGTTTAGAAACCCCTGGTGGCAGCAACAGTGTCCCTAGAGTCAGAGATTACATTCCAGACCATAGGAACCTGTCCAAGGTTGTTCCTCCCTACCAGAGTGGGGATGATATCCACAAGTGGATAACTGCTATGGAGAGGGCCTGTAAAGTACAACAGGTTCCCCAGAAACAGTGGGCAGCAATCTTGTGGCTCTCCTTTTCTGATAAAGGTAGAGACAAGCTTCTCACTGTTAGAGAAGAGGATGCTGATGATTATGAAGTCCTGAAGAGTGCACTGATAGATGGGTTTGGCTTAACCACTGAACAGTACAGGTTGAAGTTCAGGGATACCCAGAAAGCACAGACTCAGGACTGGACTGACTTTGTTAATTGTGCAACCAAGGCTCTGGAGGATTGGCTGGTTGGTAGTAGAGTTACTGATTTTAAGGGATTGTATAATCTTATGATGAGAGAACAGATCCTTAATAATTGCCAAAACCAGTTGTTGCATCAATACTTGGTGGACTCTGATCTGACCTCTCCCCAAGAATTGGGAAAGAAGGCAGACAAATGGGTCAGAACCAGGGTGAGGCAGAAAACCCAGAACCAAGGGGGCGACACTAAGAAGCAGGATCCTAAAGGCTCTGAGAAAGGTGGGGATAAGTCAAAAGACCAGAAGTCTTCACAAGGGCCCCAAAATCTGCATCTGGTGGGGATTCACAGTCTAACAAAGGGAAAGGCCAAAAGAAGCCCTGGTGCAAATTATGTAAACAGAAAGGGCACTGGACTTCTGACTGTAAAAAGTCCAAAGGCCAAACCACCACCACTCCTGCCCCTAAGGCAGCTGTTCCCCCTAGTACAGCTGCTGGTGGAGGTGGTAATCAGAATAAGGGTGTAGTAGGGTTGACCCTGGGTTCTGAAGTGGACTCTGGCCTAGTCAGAGTACCCACTCAGGCATTGCTGATTTGTGATGCAGACATTGATATGTCATTCCTAGTGAGCCCCAGTAATCTGGGCAAATACAAACAGCAGTCTGTAATAAATGGCAAACAGGCTTTGGCATTCAGGGACACAGGTGCTAGTGTCACCATGGTGGCAGAGGATCTTGTGGACCTGGGCAGACTATCCTGGGTGAAATTACCAGGTTAGCAATGCAAGCAATGTCAGGACCAACCATAGTCTGGCAGTTGTGAATTTCTCCTGGGGAGGGGTAACTGGCCTCAAGAAGGTAGTGGTCAGTGCAGACCTCCCTGTCGAATGTCTATTGGGCAATGATCTATAAACTTCAGCCTGGTCTGAAGTAGAGTTATGGACTCATGCTGAGATGTTGGGCATACCTGCAGAGGTATTTGCTGTGACCAGGTCACAGGCCAAAATGCATAAAGTTGAACCAGCTCTGGATCCTGAAACTATGGACCAGATGCTACCCAAGAGGAGGAGCAGTAGGGTTAAGGTAGTGCCTTCCCCTCTGTCTCGGATCACAGATTCCCCTCCTGAGGGAGGAGAAGCAGATCCTGAAGAAGGAACTTCCCCCAGAGGGACTTGAACCTGATCAGGTTGAGTTACGGGGGGCAGGGGGACCTTCTAGGGAAGATCTGAGCAAAGAGCAACAGTGCTGCCCCTCTCTTGAACCCCTCAGACAGCAGCCTGCTGCTGAGACTGCTGGAAGTGCTAGTGGGTCCCATAAAGTTTATTGGGATGAGGGACTCCTATATTCTGAGGCTAGAGATCCTACCCCTGGAGCCACCAGGAGGGTGGTAATACCTCAGACGTTTAGGGGGTTCCTCTTGACCCTAGCACATGACATCCCTTTAGCAGGACACTTAGGCCACAACAAGACCTGGGACAGGCTTGTTCCACATTTTCATTGGCCACATATGTCAGAGGACACCAAGGAGTTTTGTCGCTCCTGTGTCACTTGCCAAGCCAGTGGCAAGTCAGGTGGCACAACAAAGGCCCCCTGATACCACTACCTGTGGTGGGGGTGCCCTTTGAAAGGGTAGAGATTGACATTGTTGGTCCCCTTGACCCTCCAACAGCATCTGGACACAGGTTTATCCTGGTGGTAGTGGATCATGCCACCAGGTACCCAGAAGCAATTCCCTTGAGGACCACCACAGCCCCTGTAGTGGCAAGAGCCCTCATTGGAGTTTTCTCAAAGTGGGTTTCCCTAAGGAGGTTATATCTGACAGAGGTACCAACTTCATGTCAGGGTATCTAAAAGCAATGTGGAAGGAGTGTGGTGTAAATTCCAAATTCACTACTCCCTATCACCCACAATGCAATGGGTTAGTTGTAAGGTTCAACAAAACCCTAAAGGGAATGATTAAAGGCCTCCCAGAAAAGCTTAGGAGAAAATGGGGCCTTTTACTTCCCTGCCTTCTGTTTGCATACAAAGAGGTTCCACAGAAGGGGGTTGGCTACAGCCCAAACTTCTGTTTGGGCATCCTGTAAGAGGTCCATTATGTTTGTTGAAAGGAGGGCTGGGAGTTGCCTCTCAAACCTCCCAAACAGGATGTGATGGACTATGCACTTGGTCTCCGCTCCAGGATGGCCGAATACATGAAGAAGGCAACTAAAAACCTGGAGGCCAGCCAAGAATTACAAAAAACTTGACATGACCAAAAGGCTGTGCTGACTGTATACCAGCCAGGACAGAAAGTGTGGGTGCTGGAACCTGTGGCCCCAGCAGCTCTCCAAGATAAGTGGAGTGGCCCCCATACACTTGTTGAGAAAAAGGGAGACGTCACCTATCTGGTGGATTTTGGAACTCCTAGGAGCCCCCTTAGGGGGCTCCATGTCAACAGATTGAAACCATATGTTGACAGGGCTGACATGGGCTTGCTCATGGCAACTGATGAGGAACAAGAGGAGGAGAGTGACCCTCTCCCTGACCTGCTCCCACAGAACCCTGATGATTTAAGTCAGTAGATGGTGCTGCTTTGGCAAGCAGGCTCACTGATCATCAGCAAACTGAATGCAAACAAGTTTTGCAACAGTTTAGACATATGTTTAGCCTGATCCCTAGTCAGACTTCCTGGTGCACCCATGAGGTGGACACTGGAGACAGTCTGCCTGTCAAGAGTAAAATCTACAGGCAACCTGACCATGTCAGGGACTGTATCAGGACTGATGTTGAGAAAATGTTGGAACTAGGTGTGATTGAGCCTTCAGATAGCCCTTGGGCTAGTCCAGTAGTCCTTGTGCCCAAACCGCTTACCCAGGGTGGTAAGAAAGAAATGAGGTTTTGTGTAGACTACAGAGGCCTCAATGCAGTCACCAGGACTGATGCCTATCCAATCCCCAGGGCAGATGAACTGATTGATACTTTGGCCTCAGCCAAGTATCTGAGTACATTTGACCTAACAGCTGGCTACTGGCAGATCAGGTTAGCTGAGGATGCCAAGGCCAAAACTGCATTCTCAACCCCTGGTGGGCACTACCACTTTGTGGTGATGCCCTTTGGTTTGAAAAATGCACCTGCCACTTTTCAGAGGTTGGTGAAAAAAGTTCTGACAGGTATGGAAACTTATTGCTCAGCTTATCTAGATGATATTGCTGTCTTTAGTTCCACCTGGCAGGATCACCTGGTCCACCTCAGAAATGTTTTGGAGGCCCTGCAAAAAGCAGGCCTCACTATCAAGGCCACTAAGTGCCAGATAGGGCAGAGTCAGGTTGTGTACCTGGGCCACCTTGTAGGTGGAGGCCAGGTTCAACCATTGCAGGGCAAAATTCAGACCATAATGGAATGGGTAGCTCCAACCACCCGACACAGGTGAGAGCCTTTTTGGGCCTGACTGGGTACTATAGGAGATTTGTTAAGGGATATGGATCTATAGTGACCCCTTAAATGATCTTACCTCAAAGAACATGCCAAAAAAGGTTCAGTGGACAGTTAGCTGTCAAAAGGCATTTGAAGACCTGAAGCAGGCCATGTGCACTGCCCCCATCTTACAGAGTCCAGACTACACCAAAATGTTCATTGTCCAAACAGATGCTTCTGAGCTGGGTGTGGGAGCTGTACTGTCTCAACTGAATGATGAAGGTCAAGACCAGCCAGTAGCTTTTATAAGTAGAAAGCTGACCCCTAGAGAGAAACGTTGGTCAGCTATAGAGAGGGAGGCCTTTGCTGTGGTGTGGGCCCTGAAGAAGCTGAGGCCATACTTGTTTGGCACTCACTTCATAGTTCAGACTGACCACAAGCCGCTCCTATGGCTTAAACAGATGAAAGGTGAAAACCCAAAACTGCTAAGGTGGTCCTTTCCCTACAGGGGATGGACTATCCAGTGGAACATAGACCTGGGACCCAACATGCCAATGCAGATGGACTCTCAAGGTATTTCCACTTAGAACACGAAGACTCAACTGGTCAAGGTTAGTTTAGTGTCCCTGCATTTGGGGGGGTTGTGTAGGAGAGTAGGCTCTGCACTTATGTTGCCCCCACCTTTTTTCTGATGTTTACACTGGTTTCTGGCTATAGTCTGGCTGGGTCCCTGCTAATCAGGGCCCCAGTCTCTCTGTTCTCGCTAAACAACTTGGAGTGCATATTAGATGCACTAGTGATTGGATACTATGGTACATTATGAGCCCCTAGTATATGGTACTTTAGGTACCAAGGGCATAGGTACTTCACAAGCCTACCAGGGGCTGAAGCATGTATTATGCCACCCCTGGGAAGCAGACTAAATCTGACAACACAGGCCTGCTACTGCAACCTGGGTGAGGTAGTGTTAGCACTCCTCACTGAGGTATGGTTTCCCTATATCTCACCTTACACACACATATAAACCTATCAGTCACCCCTAAGGCAGGTCCTATCAATCCTGAGGGCAGGGTGCTTGGTTTCCATATGAGGGGGTGCCTCTGCCTGAGCAGGGCCCCTCTGCAGCTCTCAGAGTCTATTCTCTGTGGCTGTTTGTGGATGTGGTTAAACCATATACTCTTAAGTGCATTAAACCTAGTGGTAAATGCTAACTTTGGGTTGGCTGCATCAAAACATGTTGTGTTTGGTGTCAAACGCCTTGGAATCATACCCCCACACCAGTAACTGGTGTGGGAGTATGATCCCACCCTTCTAGAGGGATAGACATGTACCTACTGTGGAAACACGGTAGAAATCTGAAAGAGCTTGGCATCACAAAATGGATGCCACCAGCACAGACACTGGGCTGTCCTCCTGCTGCTGACTGAAACTCGCAGTGGAGGAGGCCCAACAATAGGCATCCTGTCACAGGGAGGTGTCACCACCTTCCAGACAGGATTTAGTGTATTGGGGCTGGGTGGGTGCACTCCTAGAGTGCTTTGAAGTCCTGCACTGGGGGAGCAGTAGGCTCCTCTAGCATATGCCAGCTCAAACCGGTTCAGGGGCTACCAGCCCCTGCTCTGGCATGAAACTGGACAAAGGGAAGTGGGTGTAACCACCCACTCCCCTGACCCTCCCATAGGAGTGGTCATAGAGCTAGTCCCTCCCTTTCCTTTAGTATGAGATAGGGAAATCTTGCCATTGCAAACAAGATATCCCTGGACAACGCTCTACAAGAAAAATCCTGGACCTTCGACGTTCCACTACCTTTGGAAGACTGAAGAATCTCCCTTGGAGTCAAGGAGGGACTCCCCTGCTTGGCAGGCACCAAAACTTTGAATCAACAGTCGCAAACTTTCACGCTCCCGCCGGAGTCCGAAGTCCTTGCAGCCCCAAAAGTGGATTTCCTGACTTCTCGACGGCCATTGTGAGTCCCCAGCAAACCTGAGGCGAGTGGACAGCACGAGTGACGAGGAACAGCAATACCCGGGTACCATGCACTATTGTCAAGTGCAACCCCTTCACGACATTCTACGAACTTGTGCATTGGACCACATATGGTCCAATCCTCCAGCAGGATTTCCCTTGAAAATCAGAGGCCTACCTCATCCCGAGTGACCGTGGGCTCCTGTGAAGTGAATCCTCACGAGGTGTCTGCGATCCCTTGCCAGCTGGCTTGTGGGTCCCCTGAAGACTTCTTTATCAAACCAAAGGGCTCCCCTGGTTGCTCCAGGCCTGCCCTGACTTACTCTTGCTGGGTGAGTCCCTCAGACCTTGCTGGTCTGCACCGCTGACTTTTTTCACATTCCATGAGACTTGCTGTTGCCAAGGCTTGTTGGCTCCAATGCGGTGGCTGACACCTTAGTAAGCTGCAGACTTTGTGGGACACTCCGAATCCTGCTCCTGGTTGTCGTCGACGCCTCCTGGACCTCGTGGCTGAAGAGTCAAGACACCCGTGAATCACCTGAAATCACCTGACTACCGTGGGCATCCATCTTTCTGGCCCGGGTCACTGGCAAGTGATTGTGAACACTGTCCCTTCTGCTTTCATGTCTTCCTTCTTCTGAATCCAGCCTTGGATTCCACCGGACACTTCTCCAGTCTTCACAAGCAGCAAATCTTCTTCGGCTTCCATTGAAAACGACGCTGCGACCCGACACCAAAAGACACCTATGCACCCGGCTTCCCTGGGTGAGGTAACTCGTGCACTCCAGTGCTCCTGTGGGTGTTGGCCCTCCAAGTACTTACCTTGTAAGTGGCTTGCTTGTAGACTCTTCCGAAGTACCCTAAAACTTTAAAATTGCAACCGCGACTTGCTTCATTGAAATCAATAGGGAACCCACGGCTGTGTTCTCAAACTGCAAGCGTCTCCCGTGGGTCCTTTACTTACCTGCCTTGGGTGGATTAGTGAGGCCCCAGCAATTCTAAAGGCCCTAGGCCTTGTCCCCTTGCAAGTCGACATTCCTAAACCTCTTTTTTAGTATATGGTCTGGTACGCCCCTAGGGCCCCAGCCATTTAAGTGCTTAATTTGTTGTGAAACATTGATTTGTGCATATGTTCCTGACTTCTAACCCCTTCAGTGCCCGCCCCTTTCCCCGCCCTGTGCCGGCCGTTGTATTAGCGGGCGGGGTTTATGACGAGCTGGTCTCGTCATGGGCACAGCGCAACCGCGGCCCATGACGAGACCAGCTCGTCATAGGCATTGAAGAGGTTAATCTCATAAAGAGATTAGTAGAGTGTGTCTAGAAATAAATACATATATATTTTATATATATACCTGTGTGGTGTCCTTTCATTTTTTAATTCAAGAGATTATAAGGTAAAACAAGCTGCTTTACATTCCTCTGAGACTTAGCCTGAAGGCTGCTCTCCACAGCTACCACTAGGATAGCTTTCTTTAAAAGGTTGTCTTAAACCTATCTACCATAAGAGTCGAATTGGACTGGTGCAAGGTGGCCACTTTAACTAGTGACCAGCACATGCCAGGCCAACTTCTCACACGCCCCCCAACGGGACTCCGTCTTCGCCGCCACTTCCAGCTCCACGAACCCCTCCTGGGAGCTTCAATCTCAGGACAATCACGGCGGCGTGCTGGGTCAATGCGCCACCGCTGTGGAAGAGAGGCTGATCTGGGGTAGTTTGCCGCGGCCACAGTTGGGATGGGCCTAGACCTTGGGCCCTGCCGTGAGCCGCAACCCCCCGGGGGGGGCACGCAGATGCCGCAGCTATGGCGGAGGGAACAGGAGAGCAGACAGCAGTGGGGACGCGCTGCCACCCTCAGATACCTCACGGCCGGCGCGCCCCGCCCTGCCCCAGTCCGAGTGCTTCACCGCCGCTCCAGGGCCCCCCACGGCTCACCAATTTCCGCCGCCGCCGCCAAGCACCTGATGAGTCTCTGCCCAGGCGGTCCGAGGTAGTCAATAGATCGTGCCGGCTCCCCGAGCCGCGGCACCGCCGCTGGGGAGCAGAGGGCCGGTCGGCGCTCTTCTCCCGGCCGGTCGCGCCACTGTGTGTCCCAGCTTCAGGCCCCACTGTAGGCCGGAGTCTTCAGGGACAAGTGCTCCACTGCTGGGCTCACTAGAATCACCAGAACAGGCAGGATGGGCTCCGTTGATGTTCCGATCATTAGATCTGTCGAGGGATGCCGTGAATCTTTGTGCAGGATAGACAAGGGCTGCGACGGACGGCGGAGCTCGCTTACTGCACGGCCATCTTCAGCCCGTGCCTAACCACGCCCGCGAGAAATATTTTTTGCATTTTAATCTACGCACAAACTTGGAAATGTAAATTTTTGCCAAATCTAGATTCAAGATCATAGAGGGACAGAAACCAAAACCCTTTTTAAGGAACTTTAATCGTGTTGTGTGTCAATATCAAATCAGATAATTTAACCACATTAACATCTAGTTTTTCATTTATAGTGTCTGTAGTTGTCATTTCCCCTTGTTCCAGAAGCTTGTCCTCACTCCTGCCCTGTCTCCTGACTGGTCTCTTCTGTCTCTTCGCTCGCCTCGTTTTTCCATGCAATTTGGTCATGGATTGAGCTTTCGATTTCCTATTCTGATTCTCCGTATTGCCTCCAAAAAATAATTTCTACTTGTTACGTAGGTACTCTCGCCTAGGTCAGGGTTGCTTAATTGTAAACCAGATGAGTAACTAGAGGCAGTCTCTGTTGAAGTCTCTTGGTTGCCAGTTGGATTCTTTTTAATCAGATAGTCAAACTTACTCGCTAATATGAATACTCTACCCCCCAAATAGACACTCTCATCTCGTTTAAGTTTTCTTGCCTTACGTATCTTAATTTCTTCTTGGTGTTTTATTTTTAAACTCCATTTAGTATTTCATAGTTCCTAGCTGTTGGGTGTGGTAAATTTATCTCAGTTATGTCTTTCTCGTTCTCCTTAATCTCTTTCTGTAGCTTACTAACTTTTCTATCAGCATTTATAATCAATATCTCCATTAAATTAATGAAATTATTTGTCAATTCTTTTTCCCATCTCAGCAAAAGATCTTCCTCTAAGTCATCATACGTGGGAAAGATCTGAGATCTCAATCCTCTCGGGATTCGGTTAAGTTTTACATGTTGCTTTAAGGATATAGCATCTCACCATTTAGACTGCGGATTCAGTTTGAATTTTTCTAGGTTCTTAAATTTATCTTTGAGTCCCTCATTCTTTCTTGTTATATTTGGTATATTCATACCAGCACTCAAATTACTGAATTAATTCTCTGTAATTTTTTTCTCTATCACCAAGTTCTGACATTTTGCCAACAATAAATTAAATAAACAGTAGGTAAAAAATGCACAGTAACAGAGTAAACAGGCCACTTCTGATGGTGCAACCACCTGAGTTCATCAGTCAATTCAAAGGGTAGTGGCTAGGTACAAAGGTGCACACATCAGTTACAGGGTAAGCCATGGTATTATCCAAGGTCCATACTTTAAATCGTCCATAAGTTATATGGTGCACTGGAGGAGGAAAAGCCACCCGATCCTTCTCTTTATGGAAAAGAGATATTTTCCAAATTAAAATTGAAACGGTTCTCAGTGCACTCAATAAATCAAATGTCGCGGTTGCAGTATCCACTGTGTTTTTATTGCAGTATCAAATTCTTAGTCCACATTCAGACTTTCTCACTAGCCCACTTGCCAACATGTGTTTCGTCAATGCTGTATCCTGTGACAGCAGACTTCATCAGGGCTATAACATAAATATACAAATATTAAAAGCAGAGGAATTTCCAGACTTCTGTCGCAGGGAGATGTTGTGAAGCCTGCAGCAGGCCACATTGATTTGACACACCTTCCCGGGTGATTAGAGGAAGGCTTCCTCAGTGTTGTCCAGACATCTGAATCTGGCTTTCAAGATCCCAAAAGCCAGCTCCACTGCCTTCTGTGTTCTTCCATGGGCCTCATTGAAGCGGACTTCCCCAGGCTAAGTAGGATTCCTCGATGGTGCCAACAACCAAGGACAGTTGAGATACGCTGAGTCTCCTAAATTGAAAACGGACAGAAGTGCAACAATACGTTACACACTTTCTGATTATACTGCCTGACATTACCCATTTCAAGTTAGGACGTATTAAACTTACCAACAAACCAGGCCCTCTACACTAGTAGTTGTGACATCAACTGGGATCTGGTGTTGTTTCGCAGTACAAACAAACCGTGCGCTGATCGTGTACAAATCCGGTAAGCAGACAACTTGCATGTTGATAGAATGAAAGTGCTTCTGCTTATGGTACACTTGTTCCCTGGCTTGAGGTGGCACTAGAGCAATATGGGTGCCCTCAATGGCTCCAACTGTATGTGGGAGGCAACCAACTCCATAGAAATCCCCTTTCACATGGGCTAAATACTGATGTCTGAGGAACAGTATGTAGCTATCCATGTGTCTCATCATTGCAAAAAGCACGTCTTTGAGTACACCACAGAACATTGGTTGTGACATACCACCAGATATAGCAACAGTGTACTGGAAGGAACCTGTGGCCAGAAAATGTAATACTGCCAAAAGTCTCACTATAGGTGGAATAGATGTAGGATAAGTGATTTCAGGAAGCAGATCAGCCTCCAAATGATGACATAAATCCTGTATTGTTTGTCTGTTTAGACTAAACGTCTTGATTACATGCCATTCGTCCATGGCTTGAAAGTCTGAAAATGGGCAGTACACTTGAGGCTTGAGGATACCTATGTGAGGCGTGCAAATCAATTTAGAATATTTCTCACAGTGTCCAGAGTAACATATATATTTCTTATATATATCAATAATACCTACTGGCGGTAGCCAGTAGATAGTTATAGCTAGGACCTAGTTTCCATAGGAAAAGAGGGTTTTTTTTGCCAATATCTTTGGCTCCGTTTGACGAATCTTCCTGAAATTTAAAAAACTAACGGGGTGCTCCGGTCAGCAACCGTCTTGAAAGTTTTAGAGTGAGTCGTCAAGCGGGGGCCGACAAAAAAGGGGGGTCCCAAAACGCGTTTTCTCCATGTTAATTTCCATAAGACACGTTAGACAAAGCTACAGCCCGAACTGCTAAACCGAATTACACCAAATTTGGCAAAAAGGTAGCTCATGATTCAGAAAGCGTTATCTTTTTTTAAATGGTGTCAATCAGTTCAGTAGTTCCTGAAATATTCATATTTAAAGAAATTATATATGTGGTGACCGCAGTGGATCTGCGAGCCCTCCCAAGCATGAGCTTGTGTCTGATTGGCTGCCAACACTTCAAACCAGAAAGTGTTAGCAGCCATCTACAGAGTCACAAGAAAAAAGGAAAAAAATGAAGAAATGGGGACTGGGTAGAAAAACCCTGACACCCAAGGAGTTCCATGGGGAACCCGAGGGCCAAAAAATGTCCCCCACCCAAAAAAAATTAAGCATGGGTTCCTATTTGTTTTAAGCCCCCAGGTGGCCAAGTCCCTGGAGCAATCCAGATTTATGTACTGGGGGCCTGTGGTACTGGCAGGGTGCCCCACAGCCCCGGGGTTCACCACCTCCCTGGGGACCGCTACCTCACCAGGGCTTGATCAATAAAAATGTGTGTGGGGGCTCCTTTCCCCTATGCTGCCCCGGGGACCGCCACCTCCCCGGGGCTTCAATTTAAATAGGGCGGTGAGCCTCACAGGCCCCCCCAAGCCACCTCCCTTGGGCTACAGTAAAAGACTGTGTGGGGGCTGGAGTCCCCACACACTGCCCCAGGGACCACCACCTTCCCAGGGCACTAATTATGTTAATGCAGGGGTCCGTTGCAGACCCCTGGCCCCGGGGACCACCACCCCCCTGGGCCTACATACATGTTGGGAGGGGAGATGCGTAGCCCCCTTCCTGGAGCCCTCCATGGCCCTGGGGACCACCACCCCCGGGACATTGCTGTTTGCTATGGCAGGGAGGGAGCACGGCTCCCACCCTGTCATAGCAAAGTACTGCTTTGCTTCATGAAAACTAGAGAGCAGGAAAACTACTCTTGCTTCCATGAAGCAAAGCAGAATTGCTTTTGGACAAGGGAAGCTGCATGTCAGCAGCTCCCCTTTTCCAGCAGCAATGCCGGCTCCCGCAGGACTGGGACTGCAGGGGCATTGGGGCTCTCCCTGCGATCCCCAACATGAGGCCAGGCCCTGGGGGATGGGGTCCCGGGGCCAAAAGAGGCCCAGGGAAGGGGGGGGGGTACGCAGGCCCCCACCCGTAAAGTTAAAAAAAGAAAAAAGGAGGCAAAGCCCCGGAGGATGGGGTCCCCGGGGCCAAAAAAGGCCTCAGGAGGGGGGCCGCGTGGCCCCCTTCCTTTAAATGTAATTTTTTTAAATAAAAAAATTGGCCATGCCCTGGTTGATAGGGTCCTCAGGGCCAAAAGTGACCCAGGGAAGGGGGGACACGTGGCCCCCTCCCATAATAATAAACAAAAGATGCAAAGACCTGGGGGTATGGGGTCCCCGGGGCTGAAAAAGGCCTCAGGAGGGGGGCCGCGCGGCCCCCCCTCCTTTAATTGTAGTTTATTTTTTAAAAGTGGCCATGCCCCGGGGAATGGTGTCCCAAGGCAGCACACCCCTTTCCCGTAAAAAAAAATGGCTCAGGCCCTGGGGGATGGGGTCCCCAGAGCCTGAGCCGCGGCCCCCCTTTTAAAAAATACAAAAGAAAAGAGATGCCGGCGTCTCCCTGCAGCACTCGGCAAACGCGCCTCCTGGCCCATTCTGGGTTGTTGGATGAAGTTCCCTTTCCGCCTGTGGGTCCCTGGGGGCCAACTAGCCCACCAGGTACCCCCAGTAAGCCTCACACAGTGGGATTGCTGAGAGGTGGTCCGAGGCCACAACCCTTTTTACACCACTCTGCAAATGCGCCTCTTGGGGCACTGGTGGTGGGGTGATGAGGTCCTCTTGTGTCCTGCGGACTTCAGGCCTAAAGTGGACTGCATCCCCCAAGAAGCAGTGCGCCAGGACACATGTTTGCAGAGTGGTGTAAAAAGGGGGGCGTGGCCTCGGACCATTCTCAGCAATATAGCTGTTTGGGGCTTACTAGAGATAACAGGAGGGGTAGTTGGTCCCCAGGGACCCTAAGGAGGTAAAGGGACTTCATCCCGAATCAAGAGTGCACCAGGAGGAGTGTTTTCAGAGTGGTGGAGAAAAGGGGCATTACCTGTGTCCACCTCTCAGCAATCCCAGTGCCTAGGGCTTACTGGCTTACTGGAGATGTCAGGTGAGCTAGTTGGCCCCTAAGAACCCTCAGGAGGCAAGGGAACTTCAATCCGCATCTATGATTGCGCATGGGAGCGCGTTTGCAGACAGGTGGGCAAAGGGGGCATGGCCTGCTATGAGAACCTACCAATGCTGCTGTGTGGGACTTACTGGAGGTAGTAGAAGGGGTGGTTGGCCCCCAAGGTTGTCCTTGGGGACCAACTACCCCTCCTGTTACCTTCAGCAAGTTCCATACAGTGGGATTGCTAAGAGGTCTTTGGAGGCCATGCCCCCTTTCTCCACCACTCTGCAAACACACCTCCTGGCACACTACGTGTTGGGGGATGAAGTCCACTTTACTCCTGAGAGACTTTGGGGACCAAGAAGCCCTCCTGGTACCTCCTGTAACTCCTACACAGCGGAATTCCTGAGCGCTGGACGGAGGCCCAGCCCCCTTTCTCCACCACTCTGCAAATGCGACTACTAGTTAAAGAAGCATTTGCAATGTTATAGATCATGCATTTGCGAGAGTTAGAGCTATTGGTGTTTTTTACAAATGTTTTTTGGAGTGAAGCGGATGTATGTTGTGTGTAGTGAAATTATTTGGTAAATTGTGCAGTGAAAATATGTGGATAGAAATTATGTGGTATTTACTGTATAGGAAATATGTAGAGTGGGATTATATGTTATGGAGAGTAATTATGTGGTATGGTAGTCTGTGATGTGGAGTGGTAATCTCAGGTTTAGTCTTCCTCATTTTCATAGAAGCTAAAATACAAACTCAATGAGACAAAAAAGAAGGAACTACTGAGGAGCACTTCCGGACCTAGTCAGAGGTATGAGCAAGTCCACTGGAATTATGCAACAGTTTGTCTGCACCAACTTTCGCACTATTATACGTTTTCTGCATTTGCCACATAATCCACCATCTGCTGCATAATTTGCAGATTTGAACAAAAAAAAATGTTTCTAGCTCAAATGGCTCAAATGTTACCAAAGATGCAGTGACAAGTGTTATAGTGTGGTGGAAGGCCCTTTGCAAACCTAGAATGGTCACCTCTTACTTATTGCTAAATGTGGGTGTTAAATTGGTACTAATGCTGTGCAAACCACTCGTGCTTGTTTCTGTGCCTCTCTTGCCTCTTTCTGCATTTCTCTTGCTTCTTTCTGTACCTTTCTTTCTTTTTCTGCACTTCTCTTGCCTCTTTCTGCACATCTCTTCCACTTTCTGCACCTCCCTTCTTTCTGCACCTCTCTTGCCACTTTCTGTACCTCGTTAGCCTCTATGTGCACTTCTCTTGCCTCTTTCTGCACCCATCTTGCCTCTTTCTGCACCTCTCTTGTTTCTTTCTGCACTTCTCTTGCCTTTTTCTGCACCTCTGTTCCTCATTTCTGCACTTCTCTCGCCTCTTTCTGCACCCATTTTGTCTCTTTCTGCACCTTTGTTGCTTCTTTCTGCACTTCTCTTGCTTCTTTCTGCACCTCTCTATGCAAATTTCTGCATGCCTTGTGCCTCTTTCTGCCCATCTCTTGCCTCTTTCTGTTCCTATCTTGCCTCTTTCTGCACCTCTCTTGCCTCTTTCTGCAACTCTTTGCTTTTTTCTGCACTTCTGTTGCTTCTTTCTACAACCCTCTTGCCTCTTTATGCACCTCTGTTGGTCCTTTCTGCACTGCTCTTGCTTCTGTCTGCTACTCTTGTGTACAATTCTGTACACCTCTTGCCTCTTTCTGCATCTCTGTTGGTTCTTTCTGCACCTCTCTTGCCTCTGTCTGCACCCCTGTTCCCTCTTTCTGCGTCTTTTGCCTGTTTTGACAATTCTCTTGTCTCTTTCTGTACTTCTCTTGCCTGTTTCTGCACATCTGTTGGTTCCTTCTGCACTTCTCTTGCTTCTTTCTACACCTCTGTTGCTTCAGTCTGCTCCTCTCTTTCCTCTTTCTGTACCTGTCATGCCTTTGTGCCTCTCTTGCCTCTTTCTGCTCCTCTCTTGTCTCTTTCTGCACCCCTCGTGCCTCTTTCTGCACCTCTTTTGCTTTTTGTTGCACTTCTTTTTGCCTCTTTCTGCATCCCTCTTACCTCTTTCTGCACCTCTGTTGGTTGTTTCTGCACTGGTCTTGCTTCTGTCCGCTACTCTCTTGTATATTTCTACACCCCTCTTACCTCTTTCTGCACCTCTGTTGGTTCTTTCTGCACCTCTCTTGCCTCTGTCTGCACCCCTTTTCCCTCCTTCGGCACCTTTGTTGCTTCCTTCTGCACTTCTTTGCCTCTTTCTGCACCCTATTCCTTCTTTCTGCACCTCTCTTGCCTCTTTCTGTACCTCTCTTGCATCTTTGTGCACTTCTCTTGCCTCTTTCCTCACCCTTCTTGCCTCTTTCTGCACCTCTGTTGCTTCTTCCTGCACTTCTCTTGCCTCTTTCTGCACCCTGTACCCTCTTTCTGCACTTTTCTTGCCTCTTTCTGTACCTCTTTTGCCTCTTTGTACACTTCTCTTGCCTCTTTCTGTACCCATCTTGCCTCTTTCTGCACCTCTCTTGTTTCTTTCTGCACTTCTCTTGCCTCTTTCTGCACCCATTTTGTCTCTTTCTGCACCTTTGTTGCTTCTTTCTGCACTTCTTTTGCTTCTTTCTGTACCTCTCTTGCAAATTTCTGCATGCCTTGTGCCTCGTTCTGTACCTCTCTTGCCTCTTTCTGTTCCTCTCTTGCCTCTTTCTGCACCCCTCTTGCCTGTTTCTGCAACACTTTGCTTTTTTCTGCAGTTCTATTGCTTCTTTCTACACCCTCTTGCCTCTTTATGTGCCTCTGTTGGTCCTTTCTGCACTGCTCTTGCTTCTGTCTGCTACTCTTGTGCACAATTCTGTACCCTCTTGCCTCTTTCTGCATCTCTGTTGGTTCTTTCTGCACCTCTCGCGTCTCTGTCTGCACCCCTGTTCCCTCTTTTTACGTCTTTTGCCTGTTTTGACAATTCTCTTGCCTCTTTGTGCACTTCTCTTGCCTCTTTCTGCACATCTGTTGCTTCCTTCTGTACTTCTTTTGCCTCTTTCTGCACCCCTCTTGCCTCTTTCTGCACCTCCTTTGCTTATTTCTGCACTTCTCTTGCTTCTTTCTACACCTCTGTTGCTTCATTCTGCTCCTCTCTTTCCTCTTTCTGTACCTGTCATGCCTCTTTGTGTCTCTCTTGTCTCTTTCTGCTCCTCTCTTGTCTCTTTCTGCACCCCTCTTGCCTCTTTCTGCACCTCTTTTGCTTTTTGTTGCACTTCTTTTGCCTCTTTCTGCATCCCTCTTACCTCTTTCTGCACCTCTGTTGGTTGTTTCTGCACTGTTCTTGTTTCTGTCTGCTACTCTCTTGCACATTTCTGCACCCCTCATACTTCTTTCTGCACCTCTGTTGGTTCTTTCTGTACCTCTCTTGCCTCTGTTGCACCCCTGTTCCCTCTTTTGGCACCTCTTTTGCATGTCTCTGTACTTCTCCCACCTCTTTCTGTACTTTTCTTGCCTCTTTCTGCACCTTTGTTGCTTCCTTCTGCACTTATTTGCCTCTTTCTGCACCCTATTCCCTCTTTCTGTACCTCTCTTGCATCTTTGTGCACTTCTCTTGCCTCTTTCTTCACCCTTCTTGCCTCTTTCTACACCTCTATTGCTTCTTTCTGCACTTATATTGCCTCTTTCTTTACCTCTCTTGCTTCTTTCTGCACTCCTCTTGCCTCTTTCTGCACCTCAGTTGCTTCGTTCTGCACAGCTCT
This sequence comes from Triturus cristatus, assembly GCF_964204655.1. Taxonomy (NCBI): domain Eukaryota; kingdom Metazoa; phylum Chordata; class Amphibia; order Caudata; family Salamandridae; genus Triturus; species Triturus cristatus. The sequence continues at coordinate 889,235,892 of NC_140584.1, read as the reverse complement.
TGCTTCTGTCTGCTACTATCTTGCACATTTCTGTACCCCTCTTGCCTCTTTCTGCACCACTGTTAGTTCTTTCTGCACCTCTCTTGCCTCTGTATGCACACCTGTTCTCTCTTTCTGCACCTCTTTTGCCTGATTCTGTACTCTCTTGCCTCTTTCTGCATTTTTCTTGCCTCTTTCTGTTCCTCTGTTGCTTCCTTACGTACTTCTCTTGCCACTTTCTGCACCCCTCTTGCCTCTTCCTGCACCTCAGTTGCTTCTTTCTGCTTTTCTCCTGCTTCTTTCTACACCTCTGTTGCTTTTTTCTGCTCCTCACTTGACTCTTTTTGTACCCCTCATGCCTCTTTCTGCACCTCTCTTGCCTCTTTCTGCTCTTATCGTGCCTCTTTCCGCACACCTCTTGCCTCTTTCTGCAACTATTTATCTTTTTTGGTCTGCACTTCTTTTGCCTCTTTCCATAACCCTATTGCCTCTTTCTGCACCTCTGTTGGTTATTTCTGCACTGCTCTTGCTTCTGTCTGCTACTCTCTTACACATTTCTGTACCCCTCTTCCTTCTTTCTGCACGTCTTTTGTCTGTTTCTGCAAATCTCTTGCCTCTTTCTGCACCTCTGCTGCTTTCTTCTTCACTTCTCCTGACTCTTTCTGTACCCCTCTTGCCTCTTTCTGCACCTTTGTTGCTTCTTTCTGCACTTCTCTTACTTCTTACTACACCTCTCTTGCTTCTTCCTGCACCCCTCTTGCATCTGACCGCACCCTTCTTCCCTCTTTCTGAACCTCTCTTGCCCCATTCTGCACCCCGGTTCTATTTTTCTGCACCTCTCTTGTCTCCTTAATCACCTCTGTTGCTTCTTTCTGCACTTCTCTTGTCTCTTTCTGCACCCCTCTTGTCTATTTCTGCACCTCTGTTGGTTTTTTCTGCACTGCTCTTGCATCATTCTGTTCCTCTCTTGCAAATGTATGCACCCCTCTTGCCTCTTTCTGTACCCCTCTTGTTTCCTTCTGCACCTCTGCTGGTTCTTCCTGCACTGCCCTAGCTTATTTGTGTACCTCTTTTGCCAGTTTCTGCAACTCTCTTGCCTCTTTCTGCACTTCTCTTGCTTCTTTCTGCAGTTCTCTTGCTTCTTTCTGCTTCGCTCTTGCTTCTTTCTGCTCCTCTCTTACCTCTTTCTGCATCCCTCTTGCTTCTTTCTGCATCTCTTTTGCTTTTTTCTGCACTTCTCTTGCCTCTTTCTGCTCCTCTGTTGTTTCTTTCTGCACTGCTCTTGCTTCTGTCTGCTACTCTCTTGTACATTTATGCACCCCTCTCGCCTCTTTCTGCACCTATTTGGTTCTTTCTGCATCTCTCTTGCCTCTGTTTACACCCCTCTTCCATCTTTCTGCACCTCTTTTGCCTGTTTCTGAAATTCTCTTGCCTCTTTTTTGCCCTTTTCTTGCCTCTTTCTGCACCTCTGTTGCTTCCTTCTGCACTTCTCTTGCCTCTATCTGCACCCCTCCTGACTCTTTCTATCCCTGTTGCTTCTTTCTGACACTTCTCTTGCTTCTTTCTGCACCTCTTGGAAATTTCCGCACCCCTCATGCCTCTTTCTGCACCTTTCTTCACCCCTCTTGCCTCTTTCTGCACCTCTCTAGCCTCTTTCTGCACCCCTCTTGCCTCTTTCTGCAGCTGGGCTGGTTTTTTCTGCACCCCTCTTGTCTCTTTCTGTAGCTCTGCTGGTTCTTTTTGCACTGCTCTTGCTTCTTTCTGCACCTCTCTTGCAAATGTTTGTACCCCCTTGCCTCTTTCTGCATCCCTCTTTCCTCTTTCTATACCTATCTTGCCTCTGTGTGCACCCCTCTTGCCTCTTTCTCAACCTCTTTTGCTTCTTTCTGAACTTTTCATGCCTCTTTCTGCACCTCTTTTGCTTGTTTCTGTACTTCTTGTGCCTCTTTCTGCACCTCTGTTGGTTCTTTCTGCACTGCTCTTGCTTCTGTCTGCTACTATCTTGCACATTTCTGTGCCCCTATTGCCTCTTTCTGCACCTCTGTTAGTTCCTTCTGCACCTCTCTTGCCTCTGTCTGCACACCTGTTCTCTCTTTCTGCAACTCTTTTGCATGTTTCTGCACTCTCTTGCCTCTTTCTGCATTTTTCTTGCCTCTTTCTGCTCCTCTGTTGCTTCCTTCCGTACTTCTCTTACCACTTTCTGCATCCCTCTTGCCTCTTCCTGCACCTCTGTTGCTTCTTTCTACACTTCTCCTGCTTCTTTCTACACCTCTGTGGCTTTTTTCTGCTCCTCACTTGTCTCTTTTTTCACCCCTCATGCCTCTTTCTGCACCTCTCTTGCCTCTTTCTGCTCTTATCGTGCCTCTTTCCGCATACCTCTTGCCTCTTTCTGCACCTATTTTGCTTTTTTTGTCTGCACTTCTTGTGCCTCTTTCTATAACCCTATTGCCTCTTTCTGCACCTCTGTTGGTTGTTTCTGCACTGCTCTTGCTTCTGTCTGCTACTCTCTTACACATTTCTGTACCCCTTTTCCCTCTTTCTGCATGTCTTTTGTCTGTTTCTGAAAATCTCTTGCCTCTTTCTGCACCTCTGCTGCTTTCTTCTGCACTTCTCCTGCCTCTTTCTGTACCCCTCTTGCCTCTTTCTGCACCTCTGTTGCTTCTTTCTGCACTTTTCTTGCTTCTTACTACACCTCTCTTGCTTCTTTCTGCACCCCTCTTGCATCTGACTGCACCCTTCTTCCCTTTTTCTGCACCTCTTACCCCATTCTGCACCCCTGTTCCATTTTTCTGCACCTCTCTTGCCTGTTTCTGCAACTCTCTTTCCTCTTTCTGCAGTTCTCTTGCCTCCTTAATCACCTCTGTTGCTTCTTTCTGCACTTCTCTTGTCTCTTTATGCACCCCTCTTGTCTCTTTCTGCACCTCTGTTGGTTGTTTCTGCACTGCTCTTGCTTCTTTCTGTTCCTCTCGTGCAAATTCATGCACCCCTCTTGCCTCTTTCTGTACCCCTCTTGTTTCCTTCTGCACCTCTGTTGGTTCTTCCTGCACTGCTCTAGCTTATTTGTGCACCTCTTTTGCCAGTTTCTGCAACTCTCTTGCCTCTTTCTGCACTTCTCTAGCTTATTTCTGCATTTCTCTTGCTTCTTTCTGCTCCTCTCTTGCTTCTTTCTGCTCCTCTCTTACCTCTTTCTGCATCCCCCTTGCTTCTTTCTGCATCTCTTTTGCTTTTTTCTGCACTTCTCTTGCCTCTTTCTGCACCTCTGTTGTTTCTTTCTGCACTGCTCTTGCTTCTGTCTGCTACTCTCTTGTACATTTCTGCATCTCTCTTGCCTCTGTTTACGTCACTCTTCCCTCTTTCTGCACCTCTTTTGCCTGTTTCTGAAATTCTCTTGCCTCTTTCTGCACTTTTCTTGCCTCTTTCTGTACCTTAGTTGCTTCCTTCTGCACTTCTCTTGCCTCTATCTGCACCCCTCCTGACTCTTTCTGTCCCTGTTGCTTCTTTCTGACACTTCTCTTGCTTCTTTCTGCACCTCTCTTGTAAATTTCCCTACCCCTCATGCCTCTTTCTGCACCCTTCTTCCCTCTTTGTACACCCCTCTTGCCTCTTTCTGCACCTCTCTTGCCTCTTTCTGCACCCCTCTTGCCTCTTTCTGCAGCTGGGCTGGTTCTTTCTGCACCCCTCTTATCTCTTTCTTTAGCTCTGCTGGTTCTTTTTGCACTGCTCTTGCTTCTTTCTGCACCTCTCTTGTAAATGTTTGTACCCCCTTGCCTCTTTCTGCATCCCTCTTTCCTCTTTCTATACCTATCTTGCCTCTGTGTGCACCCCTCTTGCCTCTTTCTCCATCTCTTTTGCTTCTTTCTGAACTTTTCGTGCCTCTTTCTGCACCTCTTTTGCTTGTTTCTGTACTTCTTTTGCCTCTTTCTGCACCTCTGTTGGTTCTTTCTGCACTGCTCTGCTGCTTTCTGCACAACTCTTGCCAATCTCTGCACCCTTCTTGCCTCTTTCTGTACTCCTCTTCTCTCTTTCTGTACCTCTCTTGCCTCTGTCTGCACCCCTGTTCCCTCTTTCTGCACCTCGTTTGCCTGTTTATGCAACTCTCTTGCTTCTTCCAGAACTTCTCTTGCATCTATCTGTACTCAAATGGGAAGTGCAAGCTGTCAAGTTTAAAGGTCTGCGTGCTCTTGTGACTGAGGTATATGTCTACTTGTACATGTATTCTTACATGTGGTATGCATCTGAAGATGGTAGGTTAAAAAGCGGATAACTTCTCCTATATGTGGTCAAATCTTCTCAGTTCTGCTCTGTCATTCAGTTGCACAGGCAGACATGTATTATGTATATATGTGTTATAGAGCCCCTCAAATATACTATTGAATACCCATGTGCCCTGTATTGTGAGCAGAAAGAAATGCATACACCTTTTTGTGCACAACTTTACAGTGTGCTGTTTGAAACACAGGTATTCAAGTATTTGTATGTTTATTTTCATCTAACATGTTACTAGGTGAAAGCATAAACATACATGCATACCTTCACAAACCTGGTCAGACTTACAACAGTGACATGCTTAGGATTTCCATTTTATAGATATGGTAGGCCTAACATTCTGAGCAATCGATTAATATTGAGCCTTCAAGAGGAAAGTGAGATTTGAGACATTTTAGGAGAAGGATTAGTGATTAGGCTACTTTGTTGGTTCTTTCTGCACATCTCTTGCTTCTTTTTTTACCTTTTTTCTTCTTTCTTCACCTCTCTTGCACCTTTCTGATTTGCTCTTGTTCTTTCTTCCTCTTTCTGCACCTCTTTTGCCTCGTTCTGCACTTCTCTTGTTTATTTCTGCATATAGTCTACGGCGTTTGCAACAGATTCAAAACCAGGCGGCCCGCCTGGTCTTTAAACTCCCGAAATTTCACCACACTACCCCCCTCCTGAAATCCTTGCATTGGCTTCCTGTTCGTGCCCGGGTCCAGTTTAAGCTCGCCTCTATCATCTTTCAGGCTCGACTGGGCTCGGCACCGGCTTTTATCTCTTCTGAGATTACCCCTTACGTTCCCGCCAGGGAACTTCGCTCATCCACCCAGTTCCTTCTTACTATCCCACACTATCGGAGAAAGAAATGGGGAGGCTCGAAATTTGCGACCCTTGCCCCGCTCCTCTGGAATTCTCTTCCTTTTGAACTCCGAACCCTCACTTTGTATCCGGAATTTCGGAAACATCTCAAGGCTCATTTGTTTATAAAGTCCTTTAATTAACCTTCCTGTAGCTTGCTCCTGGTTTTCTGCTCCGGTCCTCTGTTAGTTGTAGCGCCAAGAAACCGCTGGTGTATGTGCGCTTTAAAAATAATTTAAATTCAAATTCAAATTCAAATTCAATTCATTTCTGCACCTTTCTTCCTCTTTCTGCTCATGTCCTACCTATGTAGGCATAGTTAGAAATTAGCATTTAAAAAACCCCAGAAATTCAATGAAATAAACCATTGGTTTCAGGGACGTTATAGTTAGTAATTAGCATTTAAAAAACCTTTGAAATTCACCGAAAACACCATAGGTTTCAGGGACGTTACAGTTAGGGACTAGCATTTAAGAAACCTTAGAAATTCACAGAAAAAAACTACAGGTTACAAGGACGTTATAGTTAGGCTGACATTTCACTCGTACAAAACCAGAGAAATTCGGCTGTTATAGTTAGTTAAGCTAACTATAATTCACGCCCCCGCAATGCACTGCTGATGACGTCACATATTACATCACTCATGACATGGTCAGTGACATTACTGATGACATCTCAAACGACATCACTATATAGATATAAATATATTACCTACTGGCGGTTGCCAGTAGGTAGTTATAGTTAGAACCTAGTTTCCATAGGAAAAGCATTTTTTGATTTCCTAATAACTTTGGCGTCGTTTGACAAATCTTTGCGAAATTCTCCCAAAAAAAGTCTATCGAGGTCAGCTCCTATCCTGAAAGTTTTGGGGTGATTCGTCAAGCAGGGGCTGAGAAAAAAGGGGGGTCCCAAAACGTGTTTCCCCATATTCATTTCCATAGGAAATTTTGAGATGGGCTACAGCCCGAACTGCTGAACAGAATTACCCCAAATTTGTCAAAAAGGTAGAGCTTGTTTCAGAAAGCGACCTTTTTTTAAATGGTGTAAATCTGTTCAGTAGTTTTTGAGAAATTCAAAAAATAAGAGTCAAAAAATCACTTTCCCGTAGGAAACTTTGGGCAAGGCTACTGCCGAAACTACTGAACGGAATTACCCCAAATGTGGCAAAAAGGTAGTGCTTGGATCGGAAAGCGACCTCTTTTTTAAATGGTGTAAATCCGTTCAGTAGTAGTTGCTGAGAAATTAAAAAAATAAAAGTTTCGATATCTAGGGACGCAGTGGATTCGCGACCCCTCCCGACCAGGAGCTTCATTTTAATTGGCTGTCAACACTCCAAACCAGAAAGTGTTGGCAGCCATCTTGTGACTCTGTAGAACCGAGTCACAGGAAAACAGAAAAACAAAGGTGAAAAAAATGAAAGGGGGCAGGGTAGAAACACCCTGACCTTCTAGGCCTGCTCAGGGGGTCCCACAAGGACCCCCAGGGCCCCAAAAAATTTGGCAGGGCCAAGAATTTCTTTTTAAAAACGAAGCACGGGCTCCCGCACTTCGTTGGATTTAAGCCCCTGGGAGGGTCAAGTCCCGGGGGCGCTGGAAAAAATGTGTGGGGGGCCCCAATTCTCCCTGCACTGCCCTGAGGACCGCCACCTCCCCGGGGCAAGATTTATGCGTTGCGGGTGGGCACGCAGCCCCCCCGCAGCCCCGGGGACCGCCACCTCCCCGGGGCTCAATTTAATATCTAACATTTTTTTTAAAGCATGGGGGGGCAATCCCCCCCAGTCTGACCTGGGGACCTCCAGCTCCCAAGGGCAAGATTTATGAGTTGTGGGGGGCACGCAGCCCCCTGCAGCCCCGGGGACTGCCACCTCCCCGGGGCTCAGTTTAAAAAAAATCTGTGGGGAAGGCACGAGCCTCCCCACACGCCCCGGGGACCACCACCTCCCCGGGGCACTGTATATATAAGTTTGAGGGTCCGTTACGGACCCCCAAGCCCAGGGGACCACCACCTCCCCGGGGTTTTGCACTTCTAGTTAGGGGGGCCCCTCTCGTGGAGCCCTTTATGGCTCTGGGGACCACCACCCCCCAGGGCTGGCTCCTGCAGTGTCCCGGGGTGCCTACCCCTGGGACACTGCTGTTTGCTATGGCAGGGCGGGAGCCATGCAGCTCCCACCCTGTCATAGCAAACACTGGTTTGGATTTCGTAAGCGAGAGCAGGTTTCCTGCTCTCGCTTCCAAAATCCAAACCAGATTGCTTTTCCACAAGGGGAGCTGCATGTCAGCAAAAGCAATGCCGGCTCCCGCAGGGTCCTCAACAGAAAGGCCAGACCATGGGGGATAGGGTCCCTGGGGCCCCTCCCTCATTCCAAAAAAAAAAGAAAAAAGAAGTGGCACAGCCCCGGGTGATGAGGTCCCCGGGGCTAATAGAGGCCTCAGGAGGAAGGCCACGCAGCACCCCTCCTACATTTAATAAAAAGGATGGCCATGGCCCGGGGGATGGCATCCCAGGGGCCGAAATCGGCCTCTGGAGGGGGGCCACGTGGCCCCCTTCCTGGTTACATTTTTTTTTTAAAAGGGGTCAGGCCCTGGGGGATGGGGTCCCCCAGGGCCCAAAAAAGAAGAAAGAGAAGGGGGCACACAGCCCCATTTCTTAATTATTATTTTTTAAATAGCTGGCATTGCGGCTAGGCCCCGCCCCCTCCCTGCAGCACTCCGCAAACGCGTCCCCTGGTGCGTTGTAAGTTGGGAAATTAATTCCCCTTGAATACGGAGGGTCCCTGGGGGCCAACTAGCCCACCAGGTACCTTCGGTATGCGCCAGAGAGCTGCATTGCAGAGAGGTGTTCAGAGGCCATGCTCCTTTTTACACCTCTCTGCAACGCAGCTCTGTGGTGCTTACTGGAAGTAGCTGGTGGGCTAGTTGGCCCCCAGGGACCCTCAGGACTCAAGGGGACTTAATTCATCAATTAACAACGCACCAGGTGGTGTGTTTGCACAGTGATGCAGGGAGGGGGTGTGGCCTGATGTGACAAGTGTGCAGACGCGCCCTGTGGCATGTTTTAAGTTGGGGAATTAAGTCCCCTCGAATCCTGAGGGTCCCTGGGGGCCAACTAGCCCACCAGGTACGTCCAGTAAGCGCCAGAGTTGCTTTGCAGAGAGGTGTAAAAAGGGGCATGTCCCCGGACAACCTCTCTGCAACGCAGCTCTGTGGCACTTACTGGAGGTACCTGGTGGGCTAGTTGGCCCTCAGGGACCCTCAGGACTCAAGGGGAATTAATCCCCCAATTTACAACGCGCCCAAAGGGCACGTTTGCACAGTGGTGCAGGGAGGGAGCAGGGCCTGACATAGCAAGTGTGCAAACGCACCCCCTGGCACATTGTAAATTGGGGGATTAAGTACCCTTCAACCCTGAGGGTCCCTGTGGGCAAACTAGCCCACCAGGTACCTCCAGTATGCGCCAGGGAGCTGCGTAGCAGAGAGGTGTTCAGAGGCCACGCCCCTTTTTACACCTCTCTGCAACGCATCTCTGTGGCACTTACTGGAGGTAGCTGATGGGCTAGTTGGCCCCCAGGGACCCTCAGGACTCAAGGGGATTTAATCCCCCATTTACAATGCTCCAGGGGTCATGTTTGCACAGTGGTGCAGGGAGGGGGCGTGGCCTGATGTGACAAGTGTGCAAACGTACCCTGTGGCGCGTTTTAAGTTGGGGGATTAATTCCCCTTGAATCCTGAGGGTCCCTGGGGTACCCATGTACTTATGCAATGACCCAGGAACTAACACATGCACTGCTACAATCCTCTGAGCACTACCCATGCAGTCCAGCCACCTTGCACTCTTTCAATCACCCAGCCAGCACCATGTACTTATCCAATCACACCACCAAAACCCAAGCACTTATAAATTCACCATGCTCTCTCTTTGCAGTAATCTAATCTTCCAGTCATTACCCATGTACTCATGGAATGACCCAGGCACTAACACATGCACTGCTACAATCCCCTGTGCACTACCAATGCAGACCTCTAACCACCTACACAGTACTGATTCACTCCTCCAATTACCGAGGTTGTACCCATGCACTCTAGAAATCCCTCTGTCACTACCCAGCACTCCTCAAATCACCCATCCAGCATTCACTGATTCCTAGGTCTACACACAAATCAACTCATTTACCCATACAATCACTCATACATACAGTCACTCATCAATACAACACAATCATATGCACTCATACACCTATACAGACACTCACACTCCGCCACTCATCCATGGAGTTACTCACACACCTAGTCACTCATGCAAAGAATCAATCACACTCCCATTTCCTCACCTATACAGTTTTACACACCACCTCACTTATTCAAACATAGGCTAACGCATACTTACTCTCTTATACAATTACTGATACAAGTACACACTCATCCATACAGCCACTCTCACAATCACTGACTCTCACGTATAGTCATTTATATACTCCAACTCTCACATACACTGCCTTTTACATATGTAGTTACTTGGACATGTACCACTGAGACATCCAATCTCTCGCCATCACACCCATACACACACTCCCCCCATACAGCTGTTTCCACATGCACTCTTGAACCCATACACCGAGTGAATCAACCACTCACACATCTATGCACAGAGTCACACACCTCCCACCCACCCACACACACACTCAGTCTCCCATACAAATACTTAGGCAACCAATCAATAACCCATATAGACACTCATGTAGCTAATGCCAACACATGCAGCAGCTTACACAACAGACATACTGATACACACATTCAGACAGTTTAGTCACTAACCCATGCATTCAGTGACACATTTCAATCATTCACTTATACAGTCAGTCACGCACCTACTAAATCCTTCATCCAGACACTTATACACCCGCTCATTCTTCAATACACCTTGGCATATATATAAAACATATTTAAACTTTACAGAAACACACAGTCACTGAATGATGTCATCAGTGATGTCATCAGTGATGTCACTGACCATGTCATGAATGATGTAATATGTGACGTCATCAGCAGTGCATTGAGGGGGCACGAGTTATAGTTAGCTGAACTAACTATAACAGGGGAATTTCTATGGTTTTGTACGAGTGAAATGTCCAACTAACTATAACGTCCCTGAAACCTATGGTTTTTTCAGTGAATTTCTAAGGTTTTTTAAATGCTAATTTCTAACTATAACGTGCCTGAAACCTATGGTTTTTTCAGTGAATCTATATATATATATATATATATATATAAACCAAAAGTCATGTGACAAAATATAACAGCATCAGAAAGCATTGCACATGTTTCAGATGAGAATATATCTACTGTTCAACATACACCAATAATCCCCATAGTGGCTTTCACATGTGTCTGTAACATAAACATGCTCATCATCCATTCAGATATTTACATTTTGCACAGTAATTATGATTTCATGAAATTTGAGGTAAAAACCGGCAACAGCGGTGTACAGTGAACAGTGCAAATTGTGACTTGATGCTCACCAATGCACTACACAGATGTTTTGTGTACTGTAAATTACATGGGAATTGGGTATTTCAAAGGTACACAGGTAAGCCTTTATTTGTAGTGGAGGTGATGCACTTAACAGTCACCAATACTGTAGCTCCAACCGCTAAAATGGCAGATGACTGATTTTGCATATAGAACATTTTGAACTATCGCTCTCAGCGGAAGCTGACCGCGGGGTGGGCGGTTTCATCCATGGTGGACAAAGCCATAGGCTGATTGTAAAGTCACGGCTAACTCTGGGCGTAGTGGGCGTAGTGGCGCTACGCGGAGGTTCACGGAGTTGCGAACAAACTCCATGGAACTCCGCTACACCACCCACCTCCACCCCCCCTATATTAACAGGTACATCTACATTACTTACTAGCAAATTTAAACCACTTACCTGACATGCGGCATCCCCGGGCTGCCCTCCATCTCTTCCTCGCCGTATCGGTAATCCTTGAGAAAACTGCACATGCGCATGTGCCCATGCATGCGCATTTCTTGCAGTTTTTTCTCAAGGATTACCGATACAGCGAGGAAGAGAAGGAGGGCAACCCGGGGATGCTGCATTCCAGGTAAGAGGTTTTAATTTACTAGTAAGTAATGTAAATTTTCTTTTTAATATAGGGGGAGAGGAGGCGGGGGCTGGCCAACTCCGCTCCACTGTGGAGTGTGTGAAGATTTGCCTTCTCTGTGGAACGCGGAGGAGGCAAATCTCCACACACTCCACGGGCAGAGCAGAATTCTCTCCCTGGGGTTAGTGACGGCTCAATGGCTGTGTGCGACTACGCTGATGACCGCATATGGGGCATATATATACGCCACAGTTTGAAAATTAACTCACTTGCCTCCTGACACTGCTGCTATCAACACTTCCTCCATTTTATCTGTGGTTTGCCACCTCTGGGATCAATCCTGCCATGCCAAGCAGATGAAAGGGCCCTTGCCTTCTCTCCAGCGGAGCTGAAGAAACCTGTTGATGGGGTCCTTCCTCTGTATGGCCAGCTCTATGGCTCACCAAAGGAGGAGGTAAATAACTCACATACATATTTTACTCTATGCAGCTCCATCCTTTCCATTCCCATAGGCTACATTGTGCCTCTGAGTCCCAGAGTGTATTATGATTACTGTTGTTAATAATGTTTGGTGCCCACATAGGAGAATCATGTAATGATCTGTGCATCTTGTGTACTTAACATAACTATTCTGATGTGTGTGGTATTTTAAGCCCTAGGTTCTACTTGTGGTGCCTTCACATATCCATGCATTTTAACTTTTAATGGAACCTATGGTTGATTTGCTTATCAGATCATGGTAAATTTGCATCCAAATGTATAGGGTTTACTGCATGAGCTATGTATGTGTACTGTAAAAAGCAGATGAGGATAATGTTAGTGATGTGTGCAGTCCCACAATTCACTCAGCCCAGATCAGGGCTATCCAAACAGTTTTCTGGGAGCTCACAGACCCATACAGAGTGCCACAGTACCTTGAGGCCACTTATTGAATGGCTATAAGATATACATTTATAATTTGTTGAAGAGTGTGAAATGTGAGGTTCATGTGGCATCAGTATGCACAACCTGCAGAGAGCAAGGCCTGACAGTGAGTTGTGCCCAGTCAGGGCTAGCGTCCATGCTAGGCCAGACTAACAGTGGCAATATTAATGATGCACAGAGTAATGTCCCTGTAGACTTGCTGCTCCTTGGATGTTCCCAAATGGACTTTTTTGGACCACTACTAGCCCTGATACATTTTACATGGACTACATTAGGAATGGTGACCACGTTAAACCCCTGACCGACACTTCTTCAAGTGACCCACATTATCCATGTGTGCCATTTACTTGTGACAGGCCCCTTACTCCCACAGCTCTGGTGTATTGTACTATAGGTAATTGCATTATACAGGCCTATTGCACATGTGACATATTAACAGTGCAAGCGTTTTTGATATGTCACTCACCAGCTTTGTTACAATCAACATACCATGGCATGTTGAATGTCATCCTTGTAACAGTACCACATATGTCAACAGGTGTTTCATGTGAGGGCAGTACATACCACACAGACACAAGCAGAAGTAGTATGATATCCCATTAAGTGCTCCACATGTCCACACATACTCAGAGAGGTGCTCTCAATGACACACATGACACATGCCATACCTTTCTTTGTGACCTAAGTCTTAGGATAGAGTCCATACTATGGTACTAGCCTGTATGAACCTAATGCGTGGAGTAATTGGGCCTGGCTTTGAAGGTGTCTGTGCAATCATGCTAAAGTAGTTTAACCTTCAGAAGCTCATAATGGTGTCTTGTGTTTCTTTTTACCTAACATCACAGCACATGTACGATAGGACCGGCCTACATGTTGTTAGTGGGCTGTCTTAGTCAGTGAGGTCATCACCAGGCTTGATGATAGTCAGCAGATCACTACAAACTTGTTCATTCATGTGTATGTAGTGCTTAGCATGTGAGACTGACACATGTAGTGTGTTAACAATTGATTAATGCTTGTGCTGGGTGTATACAAAATGTGTGTCAACCAAACAGATATCGTAAAACTAGCAGTGATAATATGTGTATTTATTTATTGTATGCATACAGGTCAATGCTCATCATTTGGAAAGTCATCGCCCGGAAGGTGCGGACCTTGGGGGTCTTTCACGTGTGCAGCGTCCATTGTCATAAGAGGTGGGAGGACCTGAGGCGCTAAACAAGAAAGATCGAGCTGGATGGACACGGGGTGTGCGCCCTACCCTGAACTGCACTAATGGTCCGCATACTGGCGGTGGCCTACCCAGAGCTTGTTGGGCAGTTGAGGGCCCACAGCAGCGACAAGAGGGTGAGCCGTGGCCAGAGTCATACATTACATTGCCAACTTTGTATGTTACAGGCAGGCATTTCCCATCATTATATCAATATTGGGAGATACTCATGTCCGCCACACAAGAAAAGCCACTGTTTGAGTAGGTCTGGTAGTAGATGCATGTTGATGTGCTGTGCCTATCGTCTTTCTGACCAGGAACACAGCTGAGTCCAATCCACTACCAATTTCCTGTCTTGAGCAGACACATGTTGTGGGTGACAATTATACCCAACAGGGCACTTGTCTTTCTCTTGTTAGGAGTGATGTTCCCTCACTACTGTCTCTCATGTGATGGTAGCTCTATTACATGTGACATGGCATACAGTGCACTCTTTATAAATTAACTGGACAACAATTTCCAGTGGTAAGTTGGGATTCAACAATGACATGAGTGTGAACACATCACTGGGGCCATCAGCATCAGTGTTTGTTGCCCAGTGTACATTTCCCTGTTGTTACTTCATCTGCAATGGTGTTTGAAGATTCATTCACTGCCTGGTGACATGCATCTTGGAGTGTGATGTAGAAATGTGAGAGTCTACACACAGTCTTACAAGGTAATTTGTGTTTGCTCTACCAAATGATGCTGTGATGTGCCATGGCATTACGACTATAGTGATCCCTCCTCTTCATGTCATAGATATTCACAGACACACAACCACATTCAAAGGTGTATTGGCCTGTAGTAATGAAATATATGAATGGTGTTATCACCTGTACCAAGCAGGATTGCGGATGCTCATTTGGCTTTGAGAAGTTTTATGCTGTGTGCATTTGGAGTGTCTATCTCCAAAGTGTTGTCCTTCAATGTCTCCAAGCTACTTTTCTATGCTACATGTGATACGTAGCTAAACTACTTCAGTACAGCATTCAATACATTTTTCAGGTAGTGGACATATGATGACTTCTGAAGTCAAAAGTGTCATCAATGTGCAATGAGCATTTGCCTGACACAGCTCATATTGATGGCACATTGGTGTTTGGAATTGACTAACCCTGGGCGTACGGGGCGTAGCGGGGCTACTGTCAAGTACCGGATCTTCACAGGAACAGAATGGCCGAATGCTCCCAATGCCCACTAACCGGTACCTCCGTAAGGGGAATTATTCCCACGAATGCACCAGAAAGGGGGAAAGGGGAATGGGACAGAGAAGAGACACTCCAGTCCTGCAGGTTCTCCTATTCGCTCAGGAAGCCTTCTTCTGCTATTGCCTTCTGTTCCTGGGTTGGAGAGGACCTAATGCACAGAGTAGATAAAATGGGGGTAAGTACCTCCTACTCTACCTTTCTTCCTATGATACGATATTACACTGGACTTCCTACCCGCTAAGGCTGGAGCCTAGCTTCTCTTCTTGTACTACTATCTTAAAGGCGTACACTCTCTGGTTGGGTATTCCTATGGACAACAGAAAAAAAGGGAACAAAACTTGAGACTAGTTCTCTTCTACATGTGCCATTTCTATATATTTACATACTCTGATTTTCCCCCACCTGTTTAGATAGTTCGTAGACTCTCACAATAAGCTTGTCAAGTTGCTTACTTCCTCATAACCTTAGTATGACTAGAGAATTAAATATATATATATATATATATATATATATATATATATATATATATATATATATATATATATATATATATACATTCCCTGGCGGAGTCCTGTAGTGCCTCGAAGTTCCACTGCAGATATCACGCTGACACTGCTCTCTCCACTTGTAACTGTTCTTTAATTCAGAAGCGCGCAAAAAGGAATACAAGGGCGGAAAAATAGGGGAGGAAAGGATAGGTAAAGCGCTAGGGAGGAATTGGATGAGTCCCAGAAAAGAAGATGGAAGTGTTCTTTTGAAGAAGTAACTCAGTCTCTCCAAGACAGCCTGGAGTCGATAAATACTAAAGAGCTTACTTGAACGTTGAGTTGACTGACTCAAGAATACTTAAGTTCAAACTGCCCGACTTCTCTGAACAGACAGTTCTTCAGCAAGTCTTCTGTGGTTCAACCGAAACGGCGAAACACGGAGCTCTATTACTAGTCACTCTCTCTCTTCGCCAACTGCTGAATTCTTCTTCTGACTATGAATGGAGACAAGCTCTCCCAAAAATAAGCGGCAACAAATAGCTGCGACACTATTTCTTGCTCCGACACTCGGAGCCTCAGAAAATTCCTGCGTACTGTTTCTCTGGTAAATTGAAGTGCGCAGCACGCTGTGCGCGCACGTTGCTTCACACCTCAATTCACGCGGGAGTTATTATGCAGGCTAAGATTGAGAAAACAAGGCGGCCATCTTGTAATGTGTTTCTAGCGCGAAACTAAATGTCTTTCCAAAAACTAACCCACTGCGGTCTCACCACCAACCTCACCCTTTTCCTTGGGGGTTTACTTCGTTAACAGGGAAGAAGGAAAAGGGAATTTACATGGTTCCTGACAGTACCCCCTCTCAAAGACCGAGTCATCGGTCCTGGCTTTAATGAATACTGTGCATGAAACCATCTTAACAGTTGAGGAGCATGAACATTTTCCGCTGGTTCCCAAGATCTATCCTCAGGGCCATAACCCTTCCAATCAATCAAATAATAGTGTCTTCCTCTAACTCTTTTAGAGTCCAAAATTCCCTTTACCACATATTCTGGATGACCTTCCATCAACAAAGGGGCAGGGGGTTTTGAGATGCGTGTGTGAGGTGTAGCTTTTTTGTGCAAGGAGACATGAAAAATGGGATGAACCCCTAAGGTTGGAGGTAATTTCAACTTAACAGTGACGGGACTCAGGACCTGCTCAATGGGATATGGACCCACAAAACGAGGTTGAAATTTCCTGTTGCCTCGTAAATGTAGATGGCGGGATGACAACCAAACTTGATCCCCCACTCGATATACTGGTGCCAATTTCCGATGTTTAGCAGCCTGTTTCTTATAACTGATTTTAGCCTTCACTAAATTGGATTCTGCAGATTTATGAATAAGAGTTAATTCCTTCATTAGACTCCCTACAGCAGGCACATCTAAATTTTCGTGTGTTAAAAAAGGAATAGGGTGGCGACCATAATTCAAAAAGAATGGTGAAAATCCTGTGGACACATTTTTAGCGTTATTGAACGCAAATTTAGCCATCCACAGCATCTCGGACCATTCTCCCCCACGGTCTAGCAGAAACAATCTGAGATATTGTTCCAGTTCTTGATTTGCTCTCTCAGTCTGCCCATCTGTCTCAGGGTGGTAACTAGTGGAATGCCTGACCTCTACTCCCAACCCTTGCATGAACGCCTTCCAAAAATGGGACACAAATTGGGAACCTCTGTCAGAAAATACTATTTTTGGAACTCCATGCATCTTTACTATGTGTTCACTAAATTGTTTGGCCATCTCCTTAGCAGAGAGAACCCCAGATAAGGGAACAAAATGATCCATTTTAGTAAAGGTATCTACAAACACTAGAATGGTGTTGAACCCATGACTTAGAGGGAGCTCTACTATCTGATCCATGGTAACCGTGTGCCAAGGGTGTGAAGGGGTGGGTAAGGGATGCAGTAGCCCCTGTGGAGTTTGTCTGGAAACCTTCCCTCGAGCACAGAGTTCACAGGTTTCTACGTATTGCTTGACGTGGGAATTCATTCCAGGCCACCAAAAATAACGTTGAGCAAGATCCAAAGTCTTTAATTGACCCTTATGACCAGCTAAAGGTTGGTCATGACATTCATGCAATGCTCTTTCTTGGAGGGTCTTGGTAGGTAAATACAACCTCTCTTTATAGTAAGGTAACTGATCTCATATCTTTCTTTCTTCTCCTTGAGAGATCCATTTTGACATTTCCTCGAGGGTCATACTCTTCTGAACTTCTTCTTGGAAGTTTTCAAAAGAAATGGCACAAACAATCTTGGCTTCCGGAATGTTTGGTTGAGGATCTACTGTATGTTCCTGTGTCTCTGTTTGAATTCTCGATAAGGCATCAGCTTTGCCATTCTTGTTCCCTGGACGATATGTGATTACAAAATCAAAATCAGCAAAATAAAGAGACCAACGGAGTTGCCGGGGTGATAACGTCTTGGCTGTTTTAAGAAACTGCAAATTCTTATGATCAGAAAACACTGTGACCGTGTGTCTGGCCCCCAGCAGATAGTGCCTCCAGTCTTCAAAAGCATCTTTTACTGCTAATAGTTCCTTCTCGGCAATAGTGTAATTGATCTCGGCGGGGTTCAGTTTTCTTGATCGAAAAGCTACCGGTTGCAACTGACCGGTGTCAGGATGACGCTGCGACAGCACTCCACCAATAGCCTGATCAGAAGCGTCCGCTTCCAAATAGAAAGGTTCGGCTGGGTCCGCATGTAAAAGAATCGGGGCCAAAGTGAAGCTTTTCTTTAAAAACTCAAACGCTTGTTCCGCTTCCTCTGACCAGTGGAACTTCACTCCTTTCTTGAGAAGGCTTGTAATGGGAACAATTCTTTGAGAAAACCCTTGGATGAAACGCCTGTAGAAGTTGGCAAAACCAAGAAATCTTTGGATCTCCTTGACATCTTTTGGGGGAGGCCAATTGATTACTGCTTGCACCTTCTTCGGATCCATAGTAATTCCAGCAGGAAACAGCACAAATCCTAAAAATTCGACAGTCTGAGTACTGAAAACACATTTCTCCAACTTGACATAGAGTTGATGATGGCGAAGTCGATCAAGGATCATCTTGACATGCACTGAATGTTTTTGTGGGTCCTGAGAGAAAATCAGTATATCATCCAAATAAACCACTGCCACCTTGTCAATTAAATCTCCCATGATATCATTTATGAAGTGCTGAAAGGCTGCAGGTGCATTACATAGGCCAAAAGGCATCACTTGGTACTCAAACAACCCATACTTTGTCCGGAATGCCGTCTTCCATTCGTGACCTTCTTTCATTCGGATGAGGTGATAGGCTCCCCGTAGATCTAATTTTGTAAAGATTTTTGCATCCTTGATCTGATCCAAAAGAACGGAAATCAAAGGTAAAGGATAGCGATTCTTTACAGTGATTCGGTTCAAGGCACGATAGTCTATACAGGTTCTCAAGGTTCCCTCTTTCTTCGGTATGAAGAACAAAGGAGAAGAGACGGGGGACTGGGAAGGTCGGATAAATCCATTTGCAAGGTATCGATCCAAATATTCTTTTAAGTATTGATTTTCTGCTTCTGTCAAGACATAAATCCTACTACACGGAAGGACTGCTCCAGGCTCTAGATCAATGGTACAGTCGTATGGGCGATGCGGAGGTAATTTCTCTGCTTCTTGTTCACTAAACACTTCTCTAAATTCTTGATATTCAACAGGAATGTCGGTGGAATCAATTACTCCAATAGATTCCCCTCCGAAGGACAGCAATGAGGCTTGTGAAGGTTCAGCATTCCAATCTGAAGGGTGGTAACAATGTGCAGCACAGAATGCAGAGTTCATTTCCACTGTTCGATCTTCCCAATTAATGGCAGGATTATGCACCGACAACCACGGTAGACCTAAAATCAGTTGAAATTGTGGCGCATCAATAAGATTAAATTGAAGAATTTCTCGATGTCCATCGGCCTGAATTAGCTCCAACGGTTCAGTATGATTAGTGATGGGACCATAAGATAGGTTAGTCCCATCGACAGCTCGAACAGACTCACTTCGTTCTTTAGGCAGGGCTTTTATTCCCAGGCGTTGAGCATACTTTATATCGCAAAAATTGCCAGTGGCTCCAGAGTCTATCATGATGGCCCCTCCATGGATCTCTTGATCACAAAATTTGATCGTCATGTGTAAAATTAAGTGAGGAGCTAAAGTCTGAAGGGTATTAATAAGCTGATGAGGCTGGGGATCGGTTTTTCTTCTTGCGCCATCAGAACGACCCCGCCTACTGATGGTTTTGGGCGTTTCCCTTAACCGAAAACTTGGGTCTTTTGGGACACTCCTTCACAAAATGCCCCGAAGTTCCACAATATAAGCACAATTTCTTAATGCGTCGCTGTTCTTTCTCTTCTTTACTCAAAGGACCTCGTACAGTTCCAATCTGCATTGGTTCCGCTTCCGAAGAGGTTCCACTCGATCTTCCCACATCTGACTTAACTCGATCAAAGCGAGGAATATTTATCCGAAATTCTTTCTTCTTTTCCCCTCTTCGTTCGGCCCAACGAAAATCAATCTCTAGCACCAAATCCACCAGAGCAGATAATTCAGTAGGCCTATTGGGAATCTGAGCAAGAGTGTCTTTTAACTCATCCCGAAGTCCACGATAAAATAATGCCGCTTTCTTTTCTTCTGGCCAATTGGTCTCCACAATTAATTTATTGAATTGGGTAAGATACGTAACCAAGTCTTTAGTACCTTAGCGGAGCTCAAGTAACTCGTTGTCGGTGGCCTGGGAGATCTTTCTTCGATCAAATATTCTTAGAAACTCTGTTTTAAAACGCTCAAAATTGTACAAAAAGGGGTCATCTCTAGACACTAAAGGCATGGCCCAGTTTGCAGCATCCCCACTCAAATAGGATAGAATAAACGCTACTCTAGACTGAGCATCAGGAAATAGTGTGGAGCGACACATACAATGGAGGGAACATTGTGTAAGAAAAAGTTAGGCCTTTTGGGGATCCCCACTGAATCTTTCCGGAGGAGCTAAAGGAATCAGAGGAGAAACAGAGTGAATAACCTGGGTCACCATACTCGAGTTAGATTCTGGGGCTGAGCTAATCGGTGGGGATTGAGAAACTGAAGGCCCCCCAGTGGTCAGTCCATTTACCTTTTGTGACAGTAATATGGTTTCCTGACGGGATGCGATTATATCTTGTTTTAAATTTTTATTTTCTTCTCTCACCGCCCCTAACTCTTGTTGGATGCCTTCTAACATTTCACCCAAATTTTTTAATGTGAACCCTTCCGCCATTCTGTTCGGGGGAAGAATAATCGTGGGCACTTCAATCTGTCAAGTACCGGATCTTCACAGGAACAGAATGGCCGAATGCTCCCAATGCCCACTAACCGGTACCTCCGTAAGGGGAATTATTCCCACGAATGCACCAGAAAGGGGGAAAGGGGAATGGGACAGAGAAGAGACACTCCAGTCCTGCAGGTTCTCCTATTCGCTCAGGAAGCCTTCTTCTGCTATTGCCTTCTGTTCCTGGGTTGGAGAGGACCTAATGCACAGAGTAGATAAAATGGGGGTAAGTACCTCCTACTCTACCTTTCTTCCTATGATACGATATTACACTGGACTTCCTACCCGCTAAGGCTGGAGCCTAGCTTCTCTTCTTGTAGTACTATCTTAAAGGCGTACACTCTCTAGTTGGGTATTCCTATGGACAACAGAGAAAAAGGGAACAAAACTTGAGACTAGTTCTCTTCTACATGTGCCATTTCTATCTATTTACATACTCTGATTTTCCCCCACCTGTTTAGATAGTTCGTAGACTCTCACAATAAGCTTGTCAAGTTGCTTACTTCCTCATAACCTTAGTATGACTAGAGAATTAATATATATATATATATATATATATATATATATATATATATACATTCAGTCTGATTCCCTGGCGGAGTCCTGTAGTGCCTCGAAGTTCCACTGCAGATCACGCTGACACTGCTCTCTCCACTTGTAACTGTTCTTTAATTCAGAAGCGCGCAAAAAGGAATACAAGGGCGGAAAAATAGGGGAGGAAAGGATAGGTAAAGCGCTAGGGAGGAATTGGATGAGTCCCAGAAAAGAAGATGGAAGTGTTCTTTTGAAGAAGTAACTCAGTCTCTCCAAGACAGCCTGGAGTCGATAAATACTAAAGAGCTTACTTGAACGTTGAGTTGACTGACTCAAGAATACTTAAGTTCAAACTGCCCGACTTCTCTGAACAGACAGTTCTTCAGCAAGTCTTCTGTGGTTCAACCGAAACGGTGAAGCACGGAGCTCTATTACTAGTCACTCTCTCTCTTCGCCAACTGCTGAATTCTTCTTCTGACTATGAATGGAGACAAGCTCTCCCAAAAATAAGCGGCAACAAATAGCCGCAACACTATTTCTTGCTCCGACACTCAGAGCCTCCGAAAATTCCTGGGTACTGTTTCTCTGGTAAATTGAAGTGCGCAGCACGCTGTGCGCGCACGTTGCTTCACGCCTCAATTCTCGCGGGAGTTATTATGCAGGCTAAGATTGAGAAAACAAGGCGGCCATCTTGTAATGTGTTTCTAGCGCGAAACTAAATGTCTTTCCAAAAACTAACCCACTGCGGTCTCACCACCAACCTCACCCTTTTCCTTGGGGGTTTACTTCGTTTACAGGGAAGAAGGAAAAGGGAATTTACATGGTTCCTGACAGCTACGCAGAGGGCCACGGAGTTGAGAACAAACTCCGTGGAACTCCATGAAGCTCCGCTATGCCACCCTCCTCCCACCCCCTCTATTAACCATTGCTTAAAACTGAAATAAGACTACTTTTGAAGTAAATAAACACCACTTACCTTGGCTGTGGCGTCCCCGGGCTGCTCTCCTCCTCTTCATCGCTGTCTCTGGGGAAACTGCGTGCGCGCCCAAGCATGCGCATTTCTCATGAGAAATGCGCATGTGCGGGTGCGCGTGCATGCACAGTTTCCTTAGACATGGTGATGAAGAGTACATGGGTCATTATACATTATCACTGATACTAACTTGATGAGTTCCAAACATAATGGAGGACAGCACCTCATATAATTTTAAAGCAAACTTTGTATTCCTTATAGTGTGTTCTTTTTACAGCGACATGGAATTTGTATGGCAGGTATGATTAAATGTGCAAAGACATGAATGTTAAATAAAATGTTCATGAATAATATTTCATTACCTGTTGATTTTTATTGACATACTATACTCTCAATACTACAGCACGCAATAAAGTGTAATAAACAATAAATATAGAAAAAGGTGACTACGACCAGGACTTTAAGAAGGGAGGGTTCTGCCAGTCTGAGTATTGGCAGTAATTAAAAAGGGTGGAATAGGTCCCTTTCGGGCTGTATATTTAGCGTCCTAATTTGCAAAAGAACCCTATCAGATCAGCAAAGCTAAGTTCAATAGGGAGATGAGCAATGGAAATTAATGTCAGTATCTTTTGTTTGTAAAAGTTCTCCTTCCACGCTATTTAGCACCACTGTGGAAGAGTCTGCATATGAATCTAAATATGTTCAAATGAGAGAGAGTCTGCATATGAATCTAAATATGTTCAAATGAGAGAAGGCTGCTTTCCCCCTGTGATCCCTGGCTGGATTTTCTAGCAGCCTTGTATTAATTTGCTAACCTGTGTCCTTGCACCTTTCAGCGTCTCTGGCAACATGCTGAATTTAACAACCTGTGAAGCAATCTGTTCACTTGATTTGTTAGGGCCATTACCTTAATTACATTGGCCACACCCCTTGTAAAATATGCCTTCTGGTCACATCTTTCTGCCTAAGCCCCTGTTAGAGTCTTCCCCCCCCTCCCCAATTTTTTTATCCCGCTTAAAGCCCTGACTACTACAGTAGGGCTTGCGTAAGGGCGTGGCAGTAGACCAGGATTTTAGTAGAGCAGTGGCTTAACGCAACTTGAGGGAACCCCCTGAAAAGTACACAGAGGGCCCCCTGGACCCAGTCAGGATCTCTTAGGCCAGGGGTCCACCACCAGTGCACAGTGCCGGAGTGGCCCCCTGGAGCTCAGGGCTCCCGCACTGCGGAGACTAATGTTACACCACTGCAGCAGAGGTGGCTTAAGTATAATAATTCACACATGGAACTAGAGGAACCTTTCAGTGAAGGCCCTATTTGGTCGGAAAGATACATCACGATACAGGAAGTTTTCATAGTCCGGACACATTAATTTGATGAAAGGGGCTGCTTCATCCTCCTCAGGCTGTCTGAACGGCTTTCAGGCTGTCCCAGGATCTCCTTCTTGTGTCCTTGCGCTGGGGTCCGATGGAGTTGCTACCACTAAATTTAAGGGCGTTTGCTCTTCCTGCTTAGATCTTTCGGTTCTTGAACGTAAAGATAGACCCCGGAGTCCGTTCCCTAGATAGAGGCAAAAACAGGACAGGATGTTGAGACATTTTCCCAAACAATCTCAAACAAACATTTCAAGAGATGTGTTTCAAACTATGTGCACAAGTTGTCTTAGGATGCCAGATAGTTCCAGGACTCAGAATACATAAAAAGAACTTTAGTTCTTCTCATGGAAAGCTAAACATTTGCAGTCTCTATTTTTCATGAACTCTTTTTCCCCTGACTACGGCCTGCAGTTCTATTCTGCAACCATAACCTTTCCACTCCTAGGGGCAGCTCCTCCGCAATGGCAGAGGAGCCTCCCCCCGCTGCCTGGCTCAGAGCCAACAAATGTAAAATAAAACGATGTTCTTGCATTGTTTTATTTTGAATTTGCCGGCTCTTAGCCAGTGCTGTAGGGATGGGCGGGGCCTAAGCATGGTGGGGGGAGGAGGATTGCTACGAGCACTCAACTCCCTAAGTGCTCATGTGTGTTTGGCCAGCTGTCTCAGACCAGCTGCATTGAGCCCGCTCATGCCAATCTATCCCAGGGGCTGCTGGGACCCAGGAAGAGGAGAGACGGTGAATGCGGCGCTGGAGGCAGCTAAAGGTAAATTTTTTTAAATATATTATTTTTAGCCCCCCGCGTGAACCTCCCTCCAGTGCTCCCTCCAGAAAGCACGCTTTATGGATTTGGTGTAATCCGTTCAGTAGTTTTCGAGCTATTAACCGAAAAGGAAATTTGTATGTATAGGGGCATGGTTCCTCCACAGATCCAACCGTGGCGGGTCCGAGTATCTGGAGGGGAAAGGAAGGCCCTGATTGACTGGCCGCAGCTTGAAAGAGAAGTTGCAGCTGCCATTTTGTTTATCGCATCAGCTGGGTGGTTTGAAAATACGATGGGAAACACATATAAGGGTTTAGGATACAGGTCTCCGGACCCCAAAGAACAAATAAAGAAGTCCTTGATGGGGTTGCTTATAAGCCCAAAATTGCATATTTCTTTTTGTCACAAACTATTAACCTGTGGATCCTCCGTGGATTTGGGCTCCAGTAGAAAAAAAGACATCGAAACTCACTAATAAAAGCAAAAAGTTACATGGACATTATAGAAAGGCTTACGCTTTACCCCTATAAACCCATAGAAATTCAGCAGTTATAGCTGTACTTATAGTTAGAGTTATGTGAAGAAACTATAACTCATTCCATTAAGTAACTTAAGACAATGAGTCATATTTCCGTAACTTAAGTATAATTGTAAGTATAACAATAACGGATGAACTTCTATGCATTTGTAAGTGAGTGCCCATCTGTTATTTTGCTTTGTGTAATATTTGGATGTATTGATAGCCCTGCCGGAGGAACGCGCACCATTAAGAGCGCCAGCGTCCAAAGTGAGGGTCGGACGGAACGACATGTATATATATATATATTATATGTATGTATGTATGTATATATATATATATGTGTATATATATATATATATATGAACGCTCCAATTGCACCTTTAATCAGGAATTCACTCACGGACGGGTGCTTTAAATGTGGCGGTGCCCTCCACAAATTATCACAGCTCTCATTCTCCAATATCAAAGAGAAATAAGCACTCACGGGAAACGCTCACTCGGGATCTTTATTCCGAACCAAACAAACGCGTTTCGGCGTCCTGCCTTCTTCGGTGTTTGTCGACACAACTGGAGGCCGCCATGTTTTATACAGACTTTACATCAAATGTGTTACAAGAGAAAAGGGACTTCACCAGTATGGTCGCTGTATGGCCATTTTGTAATGTGCAATTTAACATTCCATCCTTATTGCTTTGTATTGTATTACAGTTCAAGTGGAGGAGACAAGTCTACAGTGATACGATGCTCAAATTATTAATTGCTTTAAAATTGTAAAATTACAACTTTTCAAATTGCTCAACAATGATCGTAAATCATCATATTTACATGCCGTATATCGGCTTTGACACCGCTTAATACCAAATTTCTAAGCAGAGTCACTTTTACCCTGTATGGGTATGTTAACAGTCACTGAGTTAGTCTATTGCAACATATCCTTGTTAGCTCGCAATTCATCTCGCCGTGGATCGGCTTATGTCCCTTATTGTTATATAACACATTTTAATCATTCTAGCATGTTATTTTCATAATCTTTTATCAAAATCTTGATAATCAGCGATTACTCCACAAATTTAATTTCCAAAATTACAAATAAATCACAAACCATTACACATATAATCCTTATGCTAAATGTATTAAAATTCATTGTCTTCTCATCTCTCTCCTCATTAGCCAATACAATTGGTATACCCAATATTTCTATGTTCTGTTAAATTCATAAATCACCCCTCAGATACCCAGATGTGATGCTAGTTCCTCCCCACTGTTTAGACCCCTCGGAGACTTTGTCTGACAGTCCACTATATAGCGTGGGCCCGATTCACAGAACTGACTTAAGACAAAATCCTAAACTTACTACCATTTTGGTATTCACAGAAGGTACTTACTCATTTTGGTATTCACAGAAGGCACTTACTCATTTCACAGAATTTAGGAGTCCTAACTTTAGGACTCCTCAATGCCTTCTGTGAATACCGAAAGTCTTAAAGTTAGGATTTTTCTAATTGTTCTTTTTATCTTTACATCTGGGATGCTATAGGAGAGGACCCTCTTGCTATTAGAACAAGGCTTACATTTTCCACATGGGTAAAAACCCCGCATTCCTCTCAGGGTTCCCACACCATGCAATTCTTTCTCAAGATGGCTCAACAACAATTTATCCCTCAGTGACCGTGCTTTCTTAAAGGTCACCAATGGATATGTTGGAATATCTTCATTTATGACATTATCAGTTTTTAAAATGTGCCAATTTTTTCTGAGCATGTGTTTCAAATGATTGGCCTCTGCCGAATAGGTGGTTACCATCCTGAACTTGCCCTCTTGTGTTTTAACTGACTTACTTTTGGCCTCTAGATTATCTTTAAGAAGATGTTGTCTGGAAATTCCTCTTACTTTCTTTAAAGTGTTTTCCAGGAGCGTGGAGTCATACCCTCTTTTTACAAATCTCTGCACACATTCTTTGGCTGCTATTTCAAAATCACATAAGCGTGAACTATTTTGCTTTAATCGTAAGAGCTCTCCGTAAGGGATGCTTTGTATCAGTTTTGGTGGATGGTTGCTAGTCGCATACAAGGTTGAATTCCCTGCTGTGGTCTTACGATGTAAGGCAGTGTGTATTTGTAAATAAAATAAAAAATCTATAGCCGTCCTCGGGAGATGGGGTCCCCGGGGCCTTAAAGTGGCCTTAAAGTGGCCGGAGGAGAGGGGCTACGCAGCCCCCCTCCATAAAAATATTCAAAACATTTTTTTTTAAAAGGGCCATGCCCTGGGGGATGGGGTACCAGGGGCAAATTATGGCCACGGGTGAGGGGCCACGCGGCCCCCTTCCCGATTTGAAAAAAAACAAATTGGAGGCAGGCCCTGGGGGATGGGGTCCCCAGGGCCAATAAATTAGAAAAAGAAGGGGGGCTACACAGCCCCCCTTCTAAAAAAAAACAACAAAAAAACGATGGGACCGGGCCGGAGGCCACGCCCCCTCCTTACACCACTCTGTAAACACGCCCCCTGGCGCGTTTGCAGAGGGGGAACTAATTGCCCTTGAATACTGGGGGTCCCTGGGGGCCAACTAGCCCACCAGGAACCTCCAGTATGCACCACGGGGCTGCGTTGCAGAGAGGTGTAATGAGGCCACGCCCCTTTTTACACCTCTCTGCAACGCAGCTCCGTGGCACTTACTGGAGGTACCTGGTGGCCTAGTTGGCCGCCAGGGGACCTCAGGATTCAAGGGGACTTAATCCCCCAACTTAAAACACGCCACGGGGCGCGTTTGCACAGTGGTAAAGGTAGGGGGCGGGGCCTGAGGGGATATCTGTGCAAACACGCCCTGTGGCCCGTTTTAAGTTGGGGAAGTCATTCCTCTTCAATCCAGAGGACCCCTAGGGGCCACCTAGCCCACCAGGTACCTCCACTAAGCGCCACGGAGCTGTGTTGCAGAGTGCTGTAAAAAGGGGCGTGACCTCTGAACACCTCTCTGCAACGCAGCTCCCTGGCGCATACTGGAGTTACCTGGTGATGATTTTTTGGAAGAGCCACCACACCCACCACGTTTTTCATCTGTGGTGTGGAAATTTTTTACCTATCCTGAGGGGCAAACAAAGACCAATGCCACCTTGGTGACGTGCAAGATCTGCCAGAGAGTGCTGTCTCGAGGCGATCCTAACAAAAAGTACTCATGCGGAACAGCTAGTATGATGAAACACCTAAGGACCCTTCATCCGGTAAATCTTGCTCGGGAGGAATGCCGAAGGATGAGAGTCGCACCTGCTCCTTCTAACTCACCGCAGCCGAGCACTTCAAGAGTGCATCCTTCAGCACAAAATTTGGACATCCGTCCACAATTCCAATTTTTTAAAGTGCTCTGCGTTAAATGCAATGCGACTTTATGCTACGTGGAGCAGCCTATCGATCTGATCTGCCGTAGGTCACCATTGCTAGTTTTTTTGTTATTTTTTTCCCCTGAAGTTCATTGCTTTGTTCCTCCTGTTCTGTTTTTTCCAGAAAAACCACAACAACAAAAAATTGTTCAGAAAACTCAACAAAAAAAAATAAAAGAAGAAAAAAAAAGTTCTTCTAAGAACTAACTTTCCTGGTTTACAAAAAGATCTATATTTCTTTGTTAGTGTGTGAAAGTTTAGATGAATGTATGTGTAGTATGTAATTGACTGAATGAATGCATTAGTAGAGTATGGTGAATGTATAAGTGCAGAACTATGAGGAAGTGCTGCAGCAGCACACAGTAACCTCTTTAACTGCAGTGCGCTGTAGTACTTCCGAAGCACAGGGATGCAACATATGTACATAAATATGTTGCAAATCTATGCTTCTCTCTGCAGGGCTGCTTAAACTGCAGCCATGTGGTGACACAGGCACCCTTGCACCATAGTGCAAGGATATCTGTGTCATGTGCTGTTTGTTTTTGTGCAGGAAGACACACCTTCCTGCACAAAAACAATGAGAAAACGCATTTTTCTCCTTCAATGTATGCTGAACATTTTAGCATGCATTGAAGATATAAAAATGTGGAGAAATAAAAACAATTCTCCTTGTTGTGCTTTCCTACACCAATTTTAGAATGGTGCAGCATTCACACACATATCGAGATTCATGATTTCTGATAAATCTAGAGATGTGTCTTGTTCTATGAGTATTCATTGCAATCATGCACAACAATACTTATAGAACACCCTTTCAACACAAAGTGGTGTGTATGATGAGGTTGTATTTACATGGAGTAGAAAAAGTGCACAAAGTGCCTTTTCCTCTCTTTGTAAATATGAAAGAGTGTCTTGCGCAATATCTATGTTACAAAAAGTGACATATTTCTGTTTTTAAAATTGCTTGCGAATGATAGAAGGTAAGCACAGAGTTTTGTCTGCAAAGATGTTCAAAGAAGAATGATTGAAATGATTGCGGTCCTTCAATAGGTACAATGGGAAATATTATGAATCCCTCAAATCTCTTTTTTTGCAGGTCACATGATATCCGATTACGGTCAGATTTCAAAACTACATAGGTATAAACAGAGTGTTTTTAAAAACGTGTTTAAACTTTGTAGCTTCTAGCAGATCTCTCCAGTCTGCATATTGATACTTAGTTAAACTTACCTTTACAGTAACAGAAATAAAAAATGGTATACATTTTTTTCAGATTTTGTTTCCAATCTAAATTGATGTAAATTGCTTATTTTAAAATTAGGATCTGTGAAAGAAAAGAAAAAAATAGTTATCACATGTAATAATACTGTTTTTACAACACAGCATAATTTCCACAAAGTAATTTATTTGCCTTTTGTGCTGTTCTCACAATATATTGAATTTCACTAGAAATAGTGATTTCAATCGTACTCATCACTTAACAGCGGGCAAAAAAAAACAATCAGAAAGATTGTTAAAAAAACCCAACATGCTATTCTCAGTAAAATACCAGAAAATACAAATCACACATATATGAAATGCTTACGACTAACAAAATATTATCACTTTAACTTATAAAAACTGTAAATGTTGCCGCTTTAAAATATTCACCGAATCAATGACCACCAAAAAGTCCATAACTCAAACATATACCTTTCCTTGAGGCCAAATGGTATTTTTGCACACCTTTTTTATGTAAATTGTCCAATGGCAGTCCTATTAAATTATTATAATAAATTCCTCAGAAAATGAATTATCTTCCTAAAACTTTGACTTTAAAAATATTAGGTAGGAATTTTGTAATTCCCTAGGCAAACGTTTTTTGAAAAACCGACTGGGAATCATTACAAAGTGTTCAGCCTTTGTCACATTTTAGATAGGCAGTGTAATGTCCAGATATGGTGGAAGGACCATCATGGAAAATTATAGCAATTGCTACAAAAGTCCTTCCTGATATTGATAGTTGTGCTGCTACAAATTGCGTTATTAAAGTATCCAATTTTCTTCCGTCAGCTGTACAACGTTGCATCATTAAAATTATGTATTTGCCGTATTTTGTTAAAAATAATGTGGATAACATTTCTGATTTACATTGGCTACACTCCATGTTTTGATTTGCACCTTTAACTAATTTATTGAAAGACACTGATTTACAGTCTGGTAATGTTAAATACAGAAATCTCTCAGTGTCTACATTGGTGCAACATGTATGCATGCAATTTTCACAATAATGTTCCCATTTGTAAGAAAGGCCAAACATATTTTCTATTTCTACACCTTCATTTTCAAAAATGGTAAGAATATACATTAAAAATTCCTGAGCATCTTGTTGGATATTTTGTGAAAATTGTGTAGAACCAGAACACACATCCAAAAGATTACGAACATCTGAAACAGATTGTATTTTACTTGTATTTGTTGTCAACTTTTCATAAACAGAGAACAAAATCTTTTTTGCCGATTCTGCATAATTTGTTCTTGCAAACCTTCAAGATAAAAAACAACATTGACCACTACATTAGCATAGCAGGTGACACCTGAACTATTTTCAAACTGATAACCAACAATCTCTTCAACAGTGTCCAATTTCTTTTTACTTGCAATCACAACATTATCTTGTTCTTTTCCCTTCTCAACAACTTCAGAACAGATATTCTCAAACCTTCTTTTTCGACCAACCACACGCTTTTCAAATACAGGATATTGACCTAAATTTGGAGCATACACCCTTCTTAACCTATTATACTCTTTTACACAGTTTGCATCTGCAGTAACCTTTGTCTCATCAAAATCAATCAAAAACAAACCAGATAATGTTCTGACTCGCGACAAAGCAACATATGCCATACCCTCTTTAAATACGGTAGATCCAATGTTCACCAAAGCACTGTCTACACTTAATGCTTGAGATTTATGAATAGTCACTGCATATGCCAGAGAAAATGGAAATTGTTTCCTATGGACATATAAATCTTTAACAAGCAAAAAACGAACTGAACAACAACCAATTTCTTTAACTTCTTCAATCTGATCAAATTTAGTTTTTAAAAATTCAATTCCTTCTTTTTTCTGATAATTAACAAAATCCACCACTTTACCCAGTGCGCCATTAACTAAACCTTTCTCTACATCCAAATTACGCCTTAAAATTACCCGACAGTTTACACACGCATATAGTGTCTTTTCTAAACCAGCTGTTTTAGATATTTTTTTTTCTAAACAATCCAGTTTTTTTTCAACTTTTCCGTCAAAATAATAGTGATTCCTTCATGCTGTATTTTATCGATGGCTTTCATTTTTACAATTTCTTCATTTTCCAGTTTCAATAGTTCTTCGTTCAATATGGTACACTCGCGCAGTGTTGGCATTAAGCAAATCACTGATTTATTTTGAGCAATTTTCATGTACACTTTTGCAGCAACTGCATTTTCATTGGGAAACACATTGCAAAGTAATCGACTCTCCAAAGCTTGTTTGCCTTGTTTTGAAAGAATTCCAATTCTTATATCTTGAAGAATACTTCCATATTCAGCATCATT
The DNA here is from genome assembly GCF_964204655.1 of Triturus cristatus. NCBI lineage: Eukaryota > Metazoa > Chordata > Amphibia > Caudata > Salamandridae > Triturus > Triturus cristatus. The sequence continues at coordinate 889,204,364 of NC_140584.1, read as the reverse complement.
TGCCTGTCGCATATTTGTTGTCAGTTCTTTGTATTCAAACTTACTCCAAATGTTCACATTACCAACACTGCCAAGAGACTTTCTGGTATCTTCATGGGCAAGTGTTTTAAATACCGGTTGTCCTTTTACCGGAGTCAGTTGCAGTAGATCTCCAAAAACTATGACGTTTTTTCCTTCAAATAACATGTCATACTCTGTTTTAAGAATTTGCTGCATTCTTAAATGCACAAAGGCAAGCATCAAGTTTGAAACCATGCTCACCTCATCAATAATGAGAAGTTTCATTTTCTTCAGGACTCTTGAAACTTCACAACAAGCTTCTCCAGATAGCTTGTGGTATTCCAATTTGTTCTCATGCTCTACTGGCAGCATTAGTAAACAATGTAAAGTAATTCCGTTAATGTTATGTGCTGCCAACCCAGTTGGAGCAGTGACAACACAAGACAAATGCGACTCAGTTGTTTTCTGCAGATAACTTGTAATTACTTTAATTAAGAAACTTTTTCCTGTTCCAGCCTGACCACTCACATACATTCGGATAGGTTGAAATGATGTACATGAGCACCCTCTCTTTTCATGAAGTAATCGATGGTCAATCTGCTCTTTCACTTGCTGATATATTTGTTTCTGTTCAACATTTAGTTTTTCTTCCAAGTTTCCTAACTGTATTACATCTTCTTGAGCTTGATACATTGCTGTTTCCACCTCATTCATTGCAATTGCTGATTCATTTTCAACAATTGGTTGTCCTAGTGAACTTTGACTGTCTTGAGAACTGTCTCTAGCAATCTCGGCTGCAATTGTAGCTTCTTGATCAATTTCATCATTCAACATTTTCACATAATTTGCAAAAGCACTGCATTGTATGCTATCTTTACAAGCATTAAATGAATCTTCATAGCTGTGAAAATCTCCAAGTAATTCCAGTTCTGAACGCCATGGTTTGAACATTTGCAAAAGGGCTAAATAGTAAAATTTCCTTTTGCCAGCAGTGTCGCAACTCAGTTTCCTGTGATTAATTAAATTTCCTTTCCTTTGTTTCACCAGACATCCTTCGGAACCAATCACTGCATATTTTCCATCGTTGATGTTCTCTGTAGTATTCCGTTTAAAAGTGTTGTTTTGCAGCACTTCATAGAGACACATGTTCTCAAGATGATGACTTCTATTTGGGTAGTATGTGTCCAACATATTCGTTTTCAAAATATCTGTACTTTCTGGTTCTTTTTCTGCTAAATATTCAATTTCTTGAACAGATTTCAGTACCCGATTTCACATTCCTGCAAGACCTAGACTCACCCAAATGATATTTCTACTTTTGGAATATAGACTTGCAGATGATAACCGATCTGAACATTCATATGCTCCAATTTCACAATGCAATAACATCTTCAAACTGAAACTGTATAATTTCTTACTTAGAGTCTTCTCGTGAGAAATCTCTTCCCACATTTCTTTCAATTCAGTCTTTTCTGATTTAGTAATGTAGGACGTTACATATCGAGCAACAGCAATGGAATTGTCCGCAACATACTGAATATCCATGTCAAGCGTTCCACATTGATAAAATAACTGGATTGTAGTCATTTATGTATTTCGATTCTTCGCTTCTTCTTAAGTTGTAGGTATTTTTCGGAATGTCGCATAGCTGACATAAAACTGTTCACTCTTCCTTTGGATAATACAGGACGTGGAAATCCAAAACGACATTTAGTATAGAACTTATCCTTTGACTTGTACTTTCGTCGACAGTAATTTCCACACCTGTGGCTTTGGAATCGTAAGACTTGTTGTTTTAAGTTTTTACCTTCTCTGCTATTGGGTACAGCACATGTAGCATAATCTTCAATGAAAGACAATACAGTTTCATCTGAATCTGTTCCAAATTTGGGGGCGTCCTTGATCCATAACAACATATGTATATGAGGAGCACCTCTTGCTTGATACTCCTTTCTCCAAAAGAAATCCACAACTTCGCCAAGAGGAGGATTCTTTTTATTGCAGATGAAAGACATCATAGCTTCAAATCTATGATTGAAATATCTGCATACATTGACAGGATCCAAAGAGCACAATTCTCCAGGTGTCTTGTATTCAATATTTTTTATATTGGAATTTGCCTCTTGAAGAAATTCAAGTAAATCATCCCAAGCATACTCAGCACAGGAGTTCCCAAGTTCCGTAGCATACATTTCAGTTCTCCATGTCGACATTACCAATATTCATTAGTCCCACGCTGACATGCCATCAGATTAATCAACTGAGATTCTAAATGATCATCTCTCTGATGCACTTTATCCATAAAATCCTTTGCAGTTATATTTTGAAGATGCATTCCAGTTTATAAAATGTGATTTACTGCATATGAAAGTCCAGACAAGTCACTTTCAAACAGAAGATGAAACATATAAGGGATACATTGTCGAAATCTTGGATCTTCTGCATATAATCTTGCTGTCCAATATTCAGATGCAGGAATCTGCACAGGACGTTCATCATATCGTCCACCTTTTCCTGTTGGAAACAACTGCGGGAAACAACGAGCTTCCAAGCTCTCTTCCCATACACTCATGGGACTTCCTGTTGCTTTTTTCATTTGAAACAACTCAATCGTATTCCCCATCACCTCTTTGGAATGAAGTGGATGTACACTGTAATGTTCATAGATTTCTTCACAACTGGACATGTCCACTTTTTCTATCTGTCCACTTAATGTTTCAGTATCTTCTCCTAAATCTATTTCTTCTTCTCCGACAAACACATTTCTATAGTACTCATTATTTTTTAACAGATACAATGACGCCTTTTGCACTTTTCTAACATCCACTAACTCTTGCCAGATTTTCTTATTCTTAGTAGGAACACCATTGACTAGTGGCTCATTTTCTGCATGGTCTACACCAATAGTTGCAATATTTTTCCTTAAATCTAACGGTAAATACACAACTCTTCAATCCTCTTTGCAACTCTGATGGAGGTAATTTACCTGTTTTAGGCTCCATACGAACAATAGCCTGAAACGGATGAACACATTGAATGACAATAGACTCATAAGTATTTAAATCTATCAGCTCTGGCGAAATAGCAACAAACTCTAGATTATTATGAACAGCTCTAGCAGGCATTTTATTCTCATCTAATTTGTTATAACAATATTTGCAAATACGCTGCTCAGATCCCAAATCAAAACAATCCTCTACCAACAAATCAGTTGTAAATTCCATCCACTTATCATTATCTTCTATTTCACTTTTTAAATACAGATTGACACCCCTAGTCTGATTTTTATAGTGACTTCGCCGACAACAAATACAAGAAACATTTGGCCTTTCACCTGAAATTACCTTAAACGTTGTGATTTCATCCTCACATTTTTTTGTAATTACGGGTTCTATATTGTCTTCAACATTTTGTTCTACTAATGTGTCAGTTTCTGCACTCTCTTGCTGAGGACCAAAGTAACAAAACTCAATATCATCACAAACCTTCTTCACATCTGATACTGACCCACGTAAAATTGCACTGTTCAACTCATTTAACTTTAGTGCTGGACTTTTTGCATAATACAATCTTCTCACTAACTTCCGCCTTTGAGTATGATGTACTGCCAGCATCCTGAAATCGTGAAAAACACTTTGACAAACTTTCCTAGAAAGGCAAGCCAGAGAGTGACCTTGCAAATCAGTATTTTTTCTCACTCTGCAAGGGTCTAGTCCTTGCAACACCTTAATCTTTTGTTTAACACTTTTTTTAGTATATGCTCGTAAAAAACTACATATTTTTCCAATAGATTCCTGTCGTCCACTGCAAATACTACTGCAATCCCAAGTGTACACAGGGGGCCCGATTCACAGAACAAACTTAAGACAAAATCGTAAACTTAGTACCATTTTGGTATTCACAAAATCCACTTACTACTTCTGGTATTCACAGAATGAACTTACTACTTTTGCGATTCACAGAATAAACTTACTACTTTTGCTATTCACAGAATGGATTTACGACTCCTAACTTTACGTCCGCACTCGGGCCGGAAATTCCGGCCCGGAGGCGGAGCTTCCGGCTCGGAGGCGGAGCTTCCGGCCCGGAGGCAGGGCTTCCGGTTCGGAGGCGGGGCTTCCGGGCCGGAGGCGGAGCTTCCGGGCCGGAGGTGGGGATTCCTGCCAGTGGCGGGATCTCCGCCACTGGCCGGAATCCCCACCTCTGGGCCGTAAGCTCTACCTCCGGGACGGAAGCCCCGCCTCCGGGCCGGAAGTCCCGCCTCCGGGCCAGAAGCTCCGCCTCCGGGCCGAAAGCTCCGCCTCCGGGCCGGAATTTCCGGCCCGAGTGCGGACGTAAAGTTAGGAGTCGTAAATCCATTCTGTGAATAGCAAAAGTAGTAAGTTTATTCTGTGAATCGCAAAAGGAGTAAGTTCATTCTGTGAATACCAGAAGTAGTAAGTGCATTCTGTGCATACCAAAATGGTACTAAGTTTACGATTTTGTCTTAAGTTTGTTCTGTGAATCGGGCCCAATGTGTTTAGGACGTCTCCGTAAAACTTCATCAGCTATCACTTCTTCTGCATTTCTTTCAACCATTTTCTCTTTCTCAATTGGACAACCATCTCTAACCTCATAACCTCTACCACTGGTGTCAACCGCATACAATAACTTTTCACTCTGTAAATAACTCTCTTCATTAAAAAAAGGCTCTGAACTGGAACTGTGTTTCCATTCTCCCAAAAAAACATCACAACATTGTTTTTTATTAATTACTCTTTTCCTCCTACTTTTGGCCTTCATTACATGGATTGGTTTATCTAGCGATCGAATTCTGTTTAATACTAAAATGAATAGTTTCCTTTTTACTTCAAAAGCCTTTTCAACAATGTTTTCAATATGCTTCTTCGTTTTATAAAATAGAGCTCTCTTTTTATATTTCTTCACATCTTTCAGCAAATTATGCACTACTCTCTTGTAAAATATTTTTTTGCGTAATTCCTTATACTGATTTTGCCTTCTTTTATCATACTTTGTCTCCTTTGACTGACCATTTTTTTTTTTGCTTTTCCTCTTATTTTGAATTTTTTTCTTAGTTGAAGCATTCTCAGTAGTTCCAGCGTTCTGTACATTCTGTTTGGTCCTACAAACATTTTTAATAAATTGCTTTGTGATCTTACCAGAAGATTTTTTCCTTTTAGCCACATTATATTGTACATTCAATACTTGTGGTGGATGTTTCTTCAAGTAATCCTCCTGTCTCTGTTCTTTTCTTTTTCTTTTTTTTTCTGGCATGATTTCTCTATTTTAACATTGAAAAACAGTATCTGTAAAAAAGAATCACAAAAAAATGTATATTAATAACTTACAAATGTATACTACTCTATTACTGTAGAAACACATTTTATATAAAAAATGACTAAGAAACTATAGCCCTGAAGCACAATTGTAACAATGGTTAAGACACTACATGCAAAGTGCATACTACTTTGAAGCAGTTCATGCCCTAAAGCCTACCTAACTAAAAGACTACATGCTAACAGACTGAATGATTACAGTACTATAAGGAGACACACTGGGTGAGTGACAGGGTGTTTGCTAGAAGTGTATGAATACTGACATGGATATTGATGGTGTGAAACACAAGTGTGTAGGTGATTAGAGACCTACATGCATAGTGGACATGTGTTTGAATCCATCCATATGTTAAGGCCTGTCTCAGTTCAATAGTACTTGGATACTGACTGAATGTTTTGAGTATTGCAAGGAGAGTACCAGGATGAATTTATAAGTATTTTTATTTTTGTGCAGTAAATACATTAGTACATTGTGGTGAATAAGTCACTGGAGAAGTATAAGGGGAGTGACAGGGTGTTTGCGGGAACTGTATGAATAGTATCTGGGTTTTTGAAGCTTTGAAAGACAAGTGTGTAGGTGGCTAGAGACCTACATGCATACTGGATAGACATTTGAAACAGTCCATAGAGTAACACTTGTATCACTCCAAAACTACGTGGAAGTGCATGAATACTGACTGGGGAATTGAAGGTGTGAAAAACAAGTGTGTAGGTGGTTAGAGGACTGGATGCATAGTGAATAGGCGTTTGAAGCACTCCATGTGCTAAGGCCTGACTCACTGCATGAGTACTTGGGTACTGACTGAATGATTAGAGTACTGCAAGGAGAGTGCCTGGGTGAATTTATAAGTGGTTGGCTTTTGGTGCAGGAAATACATTAGTACATGGTGCTGAATGAGTCACTGGAAGAGTGCAAGGGGAGTGATAAGGTGTTTGCTGGAGTGTATGTATACTGACTGGGGAATTGAAGGTGTGACAGACAAGTGTGTAGGTGGTTAGAGGACTGCATGCATAGTGAATAGGCGTTTGAAGCAGTCCATGTGCTAAGGCCTGGCTCACTGCATGAGTACTTGGGTACTGACTGAATGATTAGACTATTGCAAGAAGCGTACCTGGATAAATTTATAGGTGTTTCAGTTTTGGCACAGTGAATGCATTACTACATGGTGCTGAATAAGTCACTGGAACAGTGCAAGGGGAGTGACAGAATGTTTGCTGGAAGTACATGGATACTGACTGAGGAATTGAAGCTGTTAAAGACAAGTGTATAGTATGTTAGAAGACTGCATGCATACTGCATAGACATTTGAAGCAGTTCATGTGGTAATGCATGGTTCACTACATGAGTACCTGGAAACTGACTGAATCATTAGACTACTGCTAGGAGTAAAACTTTTACATTTTCAGTTTTGGCGCAGTGAAGAGAATAGTACATGGTACTGAATCAGTCACTGGATGAGTGAAAGATGAGTGACAGGATGTTTATTCAAATATATAGATACTGACTAGTTAATTAAAAAACTGAAAGACAAGTGTGTAGGTGACTAGAAGCCTGTATGCATACTGTAAAGGGGTTTAAAGCAGCCCATGTTGTAAGGCCTGGCTCGCACCATGAGTACTTGGATACTGACTGAATGATTAAAGTACTGCAAAGAGAGTGCCTGGGTGAATTTATAAGTGTTTGGGTTTTAGCGCAGTGAATGGATTGGTACATGGTGCTGAATGGGTCACTAGAAGAGTGCAAGGGGAGACACAGACTGTATGCTGACTGGGGCATTGAAGTTGTGAAAGACAAGTGTGTAGGTGGTTAGAGGACTGCATGCATAGTGTATAGGCGTTTGAAGCAGTCCATGTGCTAAGGCCTGGCACAGTGCATGAGTACTTGGGTACTGACTGAATGATTAGAGTACTGCAAGGAGAGTGCCTGGTTCAAATGCTTCTCTCACAATGGTTACCCAAATGCACACAGACTCACAGTGTGCTTCTAGACAAGCAACACTAACCCTAGGAGTTTACCAAAACTCATTCACTACTGTGGAAGGGGTAAGGGGGCTGCACACAATCTACATATTTCAGTACTGCACTTTAGTTTCAAAGCTTGACTCACTTTATCAATGCATAAGCAAAGACTGGCTTGTAATGCTACTAAAACTTGACAACACAACAGGTTTCAAAAGAGTTATCTGCCAGCAAATACATGATGTTACCAAATGCTTCTCTCACAATGGTTACCCAAATGCACACAGACTCACTGTGTGATTCTAGACAAGCAACACTATCCCTAGGAGTTTATCAAAACTCATTCACTACAATGGAAGGGGTAAGGGGACTGCTCACAATCTATATATTTCAGTACTGCACTATAGTGTCAAAGCCTAACTCATTTTATCAATGCCTAACAAAAACTGGCTTCTAATGCTACTAAAACTTGACAACATAACAGGTTTTAAAACAGTTATCTGCCAGCAAATACATGATGTTACCAAATGCTTCTCTCACAATGGTTACCCAAATGCACACAGATTCACAGTGTGATTCTAGACAAGCAACACTATCCCTAGCAGTTTACCAAAACTCATTCACTACTGTGGAAGGGGTAAGGGGACTGCACACAATCCACATATTTCAGTACTGCACTTTAGTGTCAAAGCCTGACTCATTTTATCAAAGCATACGCAAAAACTGCCTTCTAATGCTACTGAAACTTGACAACAAGACAGGTTTTGAAACAGTTATCTGTCAGCAAATACATGGTGTTACTGAATGCTTCTCTCACAATCCTTACCCGAATGCACACAGACTCACAGTGTGATTCTAGACAAGCAACACTATCCCTAGCAGGTTATCAAAACTCATTCACTACTGTGGAAGGGGTAAGGGGACTGCACACAATCTACATATTTCAGTGCTGCACTTTACTGTCAATGCCTGACTCAGTTTATCAATGCATAAGCAAAGATTGGCTTCTAATGCTATTAAAACTTGACAACATGACAGGTTTTAAAACAGTTATCTGTCAGCAAATACATGATGTTACCAAATGCTTCTCTCACAGTGGTTTCTAAAGGCACACAGACTCACAGTGTGATTCTAGACAAGCAACACTATCCCTAGGAGTTTACCAAAACTCATTCACTACTGTGGAAGGGGTAAGGGGACTGCACACAATCTACATATTTCAGGACTGCACTTTAGTGTCAAAGCCTGACTCATTTAATCAAAGCATAAGCATAAACTGCCTTCTAATGCTACTAAAACTTGACAACAAGACAGGTTTTAAAACAGTTATCTGTCAGCAAATACACAATGTTACCGAATGCTTCTCTCACAATCCTTACCCGAAGGCACACAGACTCATAGTGTGATTCTAGAGAAGCAACACTATCCCTAGCAGCTTACCAAAACTCATTCACTACTGTGGAAGGGGTAAGGGGACTGCACACAATGTACATATTAAAGCACTGCACATTAGTGTCAAAGCATGACTCATTTTATCAATGCATAAACAAAGACTGGCTTCTAATGCTACTAAAACCTGACTACATGACAGGTTTCAAAAGAGTTATCTGTCAGCAAATACATGATGTTACCAAATGCTTCTCTCACAGTGGTTCTCAAATGCACACAGACTCACTGTGTGATTCTAGACAAACAACACTATCCCTTCCACTATGCCAAAACACATTTCTTCATCTAGAAGGAGTACTACATTTTAGTGTAGAAACATGACTCATTTTGCACATTCATAAAGAATCACTAATTTCTAATTGAACCAAAATATAAAAACAGCACAGTTATCTCCCTGCAAACACATGAAAAACACAAATGCTTATCACAAAATGATTTCTACATGCACACACACACTGTCAATAAGATTGTAGACAAAACAAAATACTCCCTGCACTTTAGCAGCTGAAATACATTAGTATGATTAAAATCATAATAGACCACTTACACCTCCTCTCAATTAAATAACTCACCTTTCAAGTTGTTTTGTAGATTAAGAAGTAAATCAGTCACACACCAGATTTTCTTATACAGAATCTCTGCACTGTGCACCTGTCAGCAAAACCAAAGAATGGCAAAGTTTCCCTCTCATTTTCCACACATATACATGTAAACATCAAACCACATTCCTTCCCACATAAATTCAAAAGCAAACACACATTTCTATTGGTTAAACATTTCAACCCTTTCCAAATGACATAAATTTGAACCCTCCTCCCAATCTGCCTTCTGCCTGTTACCATAGAAACAGGTCATGGAACACTGAACTGAGCACACAGGTCACAAGTTCAGCACACAATGTTGCTAATCAAAACAGCAAGTGTGCTTGACTTTTCAACATATCAGCTTATCATATATAATGTTCCTTTCAATCAGTTTTTGTTAACCAATAAGAATCATGCGTTTAAAAAACAGAAACATGCACCCTACCTTTCAGTGTAGAAGGTTGTCAAACAACCAATGATCTCTTGTCTTTTTTCAAAACTGCATCTTAGCCACCATTTTAGAAAAATCTTACTTTCCAAACTGCCATTTCATTTACAGAGACCATCTGAGTGCATCCAGACCTCCCTTCAAGATGCTTACAGTGTGGATTGTGGGACACAGCTATATTTTCTGGAGCCAAAGGTATGCAGAAAACAAAGGCTTTCACAAAGACCTAGGTTTGCCAAATGGAGACATTAAATGGATTGGACAGAGAGGGTTAAAGTGGCACCAATTGATGCCATTGGTCAAATCCTTCATGCATATCCAACACCCTGACCTCATAATAGTGCACTGTGGTGGCAATGACCTAGGCACTTTGACTGGGGTAGGTCTGGAAATGCTTATGAAGGACACCTTTGCAGAACTGATTTCACTTTTCTCCAAAACTGCGTTTGTGTATTCTAACATATACCAAAGGCAGAAATGGAACTGGTCCAATCATTTTTGTCCACAAATTGAGAAAGCTAGGAAACATGTGAATAAATCTGTTTCTGCTTTTCTCCAAGACTATAGAACGGGGTCCATTTTCAATAACAATCTGCGCTTTCATATGCAAGAGATGTATAGGAGAGATGAAGTACACTTTACTGATGAAGGAAACAGAGTCTTCCTCAACAACTTTAGGCTCTGTATAGGTACTTACTTATAAGTACCAAAAACTCTCGATGAACACAACGGCTCTTTATAGAGCCACTCAACAACAAAACACTTAAGCTTGATGTTTAAAAATCAATTTAAATATTTTTCCTTGGATCCGCGCACCCAACGCGTTAGGAACCGTGCACCCAACGCGGTACAATGCGCGTACCCTGCGCGCATTTTGCCATCGAAAAAAAAAGGGGGGCCCCAGGGGATCCATCTGGGACCCCCTAAGCAGCTTTAGAGGGTCAAAGTATTTCCACTCTGCCCCCTTTATATGTTTTACACACTTATTCCCCTTATTTCTTCAGCCTCGCTTCTACCGAGGCACAAAATGGCTGCCAACAGTTCCTGGTTTCGAATGTAGAGAGACACTTGACAGCCAATTAGCATTCAGCGTGTGATCGGAAGGGTGCGCGCTTGGTTCGGGGAGGATGCGCTTACGGTGCGGGTAGGGTGTGCGGATCCTCCGAGGCCATAGATATCACTAACTTTTTAAAGTTTATAAGCCATCGATACCTCACAGACATTCATTGACTTTAGGCTGAAAGCCCCCCCCCCCCATCTAAGGGTTGAAAGGCCGTGAATGGTTGTCCTACCGGCAGCGCCGCAAGGACTTGTGTTATTCCCGTGCCCACGTTTGTTTTCATCACTCTCAATACACCCTCTGCCTTATAAACCCCTTAAAGAAATCACTTTGGATCGTAAATATGACGAATTAGGAAAATTGTATTTCCCTATGAAAACATCTACTAATTATTACTCAATGAAAATAAAATCTAATTATTGCTTTCTGTTTAGAATCCTCTCGACTACATAATCCCAACAAGAGATTGTTAAATTACATGTGAATCTTTGGTTAGTCTGTGCAGTGGCGCGCCTGTGCATCGCACTTTCTCTAGCTATATCGATAGCTGAGAATACCTAAGTGAACCACGAACCCACTGATTCAGTAAATGTGACGTCACCCCACTGACATAGTCATTTTTTAGACCTGGGAATCTAGAGAGTTTGTCTGGGACCCTATGTGTGTGGCTTGCAACATGCACATAGTTCTCTGCAGCCATTACATTGATCTGCAGAACTATCTTGTTTGTGGTGGATTACAGTCGTCGCGCATACATTATTTGCAGGCCGGACAAGTGGGCTTCTGGTGACTTCACCCACCGTGCCTCCTTGAAGGCGACACACGCTGCAGGCGGTGGGTGAGCCCGCTTCCTGAGTCAGGGAGTTGCGCGCTTCTCCGATTCGGTGAAAAGGCAGATCAGGAAGAAAACGGGAGGAAACCAGACAGGTTTGGCCTGCCCCCGGGGAGTTTAGATGGCAGGCTGGAACACAACCCCCACCCGTACACACCCACAGCCAGTGGAGGCATTGCTGCCGGCTACCGCACTGCGAAGAGCGCACAAGACATCCAATTGTTACAGCATCTCACTTTCAGCCAAGTGAATCCAGGCCAGTGTTTCCTTGCATTATAACAGCCCAGAATCAGGGAACACCCGGGAAGGTGATTTCGGAATTCGAAGGAGATGAACTCTTATTTGTCATATTACCGTTTGTGAGGACTATTAAAGGGGAAAGAGATTGAGAAAGCTCATATATAGCACCACATTTTTCTAAAACAAGAAGGATTCTCCTTTCTAAATAAGGTTGGCGTGCATGCATGTTTAGCCCTTCTACGTGTCTGCTTGTGTGGTATATTGGCTCTGGAAGCAATTAAGTGCCTTATTGGGGTTTTCTGTTCCCTCTACGTAATTTATCTCAAAGAGACATAGGTTTGCAGTTTGATTCGACCTGCGATTAAAATTGTTCTCAAATTGGGTACTTCCTGTCTGGGTTAATCGAGAGGATTCGAGATGCGTCATGAACATGCACTGATGATATGAGATCTGAAGAAAACTGCAGGGCTGCCCCGGGCCCACGCAGGGGGCCCTCCTAAGAGGGCGGCCCCCCTTAGTGCCACAGGATGGCACACGACGAGTCAGCCTCCCAGTGTTTGGGACCCTCGAGGGTCCCCCATGCCCATGTCACTTCTGGGCAGGAGGGGGTGGGGGGGAGAGGTACTTATACCTCTCCCACCCACTGGTCGCCCTCTTTCTTATTCTGCCTGGACGCCGTTTGGTTCTCCTGGTCACACTGTCACGACAGTGTATAGGTCGGCTCCGGGGCCGGATCGTGTCGTGCCCCAGGTCACAGTTGGTGTTTGGTGCGGTGAGTCAGGGCAGTTATTTTAGATTGTGGTTGCAGTGTGGGGGGTGGCGAGCTGAGCGCCCCTCTGGGTTCTGCCCTCCCCCATCCCTTGCTTCGTGTTGTGTGGACGTCGGATTTTGCAGTGTTCTACTGGTTACCCCGGCTGCGGTAGGGATTATGACGGGGTCCTGGAGGCGGGCAGAGGCGGGTGCTGTGGTCAGATGGGCTTTTATTGTCTTTCGGGCAGATTGCGTAATGCGGCTTGTCCTGCAGGAATGGAGCAGTGCTGCTCCTTCAGGGATGGGGCGTTAACTGCAACTTGGTAAAAGTGCGACGGAGGTTTTTTTACAAACCTTTACGACATGGGCAAATCATGGCACGCGTTTCAGGTTTGGGCTGGGGGTGTGCCAGTTTCTTCCCCGGTCTCGAACGAGTGGTGTCTGTCGCGGTGAATTTTGGGATGGGATGGCCCATTGGGCCTTTTGTTGTGAAGGGCCCTTGTCCTTCATTGGGTCGTGGGCCTCCTGTCGTCCCGTGGTGTGCAGGGTAATGTAAAATGTATGCAGGTCTCGACTCTGCACAGTGATTTCGGGTGCGAGTATCCTTGCCATAAGAATTCAGCAGTGTTAATAGGAAAGATTAAATGTTGATTGAGAAGTATGTGCAGAAAGAGCTTACGTTTACATGAGAGGAGTGTATTACATGCATGCATGCAAGCAGTATAAGAAGAGCAGGCATAGTTCAGCAAGATGAGCATCTTGGGTTTACACTCCACTGATACTACTATATTTTTTGTAAAACTTAAACAATGTATTTGCGTGTGTTAACAATTTTGTATATCATGAGAGTTGGAAAGGTATTTTCTCATTGACTTTTAACTTTAGCATCATTTGAAGAAATTGCATGAAATACAGCAGACAGTTGGCATGTTTGTCTTAAGTTTAGCATTTTCAAATGTGTGTTTATACATCAAGGTGGGCCCCATTTCAAATAGGGAGTGGGAGTCAAAAAGTGTTAATAACTTTGTCACTCTGTGAAGACTCTGCACATAATTTGGCAGAAGTTTAGCGGATTAGTTTTGGTTTGGTATGTAAAGCTTTATGCCAATTCACTAGGGGCCGAGAACAGATATAGGTGATGCCTTAAGCAGAGTCAAACTCAAGGACAGAGAATCTCTTTTTATATAAGGAGAACCAGCTAAAAAAGGTTGCACTTTGTTGTGGATTGTTTAGTGTTGTTTCTTCCTGTAGGAACTGCCTGGGTTCCCTGACCCGTTTGTGGAGAGATTTTGGGCGGAGCCGGCAGTTGGGGCGTTGGTATGTCACCTGATTCCCTGGTTTATGGGGGAACAGGAGAGCTGTTTGTTGTGGGCCCATGGCTTGGTCAGGCCTGGGACCGACAGGTTTGCGGGAGGCCAGGGCGGCCAGCGGAGAGTCAGCTGGTGCCCTGGGATGAACGTATCGGAGAGGGTTAGGCCAGTTGCTTAGCGAGTGGTGCTAGCAAAGACAATTTGTGAGGTAACTTCACCGAATGGGTCACAACGCATATCTTGGCATGCTTGTATGCCTTGAGAGGGCGTGGCAGAGGTGATGCAGCCGATGGGAAGGGGTATTGGATTTGTGGTGTCAGCGTGCCTTCCGACGCGCTTTCTCTCGGCCCCTTGTGGCTGCAGGCAGCGTGGGGACAGGTTCTTTACCCCCTGATGCCAGCTTGCTCCAGCGGTGTAAGGGTGGAGCAGGTGCTTTTGGGCCCCGATGAGATCTTCAGTGGGGGCAATGGTGTCCAGGTTTGCCTCGTGTGCTTACCTCCCTGGTTTAAGCGGAGGAAGCACGGTTCATTTCGTATTTGCCGCGTTCCTCGTGGCGGGCAGATCATGATGGCCACTTTGACCACTCCTCCCCCTGGGAGCCGCTGGCCTAATGGGCAGGCTGTGCTGGTGGGCGGGACGGTGTCCTTGTGGCATGGCCTTTATTATGCTCCTCCCCGGCGGTCGTGTTGTGTTGATTGCATGTTCGCATGTGCCTGGCTGAGACAGGTTTCGGTTTCGGCTTTTCCCAACAGCCGGTTATGACACCCCCAGTCCCCAATCCCCGTTGCCAGGGCGAGGAGTGTGACGTGTGTCAGGGAGCTTCTGCGGGAACACAATTTGCGTCCCTATGTTGTTTTCGTCATTGCGCGGTCGAGGATGTGCACGGGATTGTTGTTGCCTGCGGCTCAGTTGAGAATGTACAACGAGTTGTCCAGGGCTGCTGGCTCGTATTGCATCACGTTACGCTCGGGTGTCTGCTGGCAGCTTTAGTGTTTTCGAGGTGAGCTCGGGCTCGTTGAGGTGGTGATTTACCCTCCTTGTGCTTGTCACTGGTTTGGTGCTTGAAATTTCCGTCTTGGAAGCATTTTCAATTTCTCACAACGAAGCCATAGTTCTTATTTAACTCATTCTCGAACAAGCATTGACTATGAGATAGTGTGAGTATATCGTGACAATCACCATTTTCGGGCCGGGCCAGGCAATTGCGTCGGGGGGGGGGGGTATTGCTTGAATGTTTTTGCGTCTGTAAGTCGTCTACCCCTGGTGCAAAGACGTTGCTAAATAAGCAATTGAATTACATAGCGTGTGACAGGTCAGAGGCCGCAAATCGTCTGTTGATGGCACAGGGAGCTATGCACAATTTTCAGCCTCATGAGTCACAGATGCGATTATTGACTTGAGCAATGATTGCCCATTAAGACTGGCTTGCAGGTGGGTCTTGTAGTAGGGAGCTCGAGGCAATGTCTGCAGAGGGGAATCATGCAAGGATGTGGACAAGCTTAGAACACGGAGCTCTCACGCCACTTTAGCACCCTCCACAAAGTGTAACATAGTGCAAGAACAGCAAGACGCGTTTCAGCGCCTGTTGGACAGCGTGGTAGACATCCGGGTGCCCTACGGTGAGGGCTGTTTTCGAGCAGCTCTGTGGTTGGGCGTCAGGCGGGGAACTTTCACATGGCATTACCGTACTGGGTAGGTAATCCAACCATCGGTCATTATTGCGACACCATTTAACGCATACCTCATCGGTGGGTGGCGCAGTGAAATATGACCAGTTTCATTACATAGAATGCTAGTACATGGGTCTCACTTAAGATTTGAGCACAGTGGCTCTATATGCAAGGACCAAGACAGAGCAGGTGTTTGGGGGTCAGAACCATCAGGCCACGAGTGGCATGTAATTACGATCTCTTACCAGCAGGTAGCCAGTTGTAGAGATATGCTCCGATTCCATCAGTGGGTCCGCAGGCTCTACTCCCGGTGGGTACACTTAGCCTTGCAGCATGCAATCTATGATAACACAACAGAAAGGGAAAAGAGCTTGTTGTGTGTTTTGACATACCGTCCAAGTAACTGGACTGTAGGAAGTTTTTCCTAACAATGGAAGCCTTGACGGCACGGTTATCGTGCAATGGAAGGCTGTAGAATGTCATCGGTCACCTGCCTGCTAGCGACATATTGATCTACTAACAGGGATGTTTTGGCCACCAGGTGGCACTGTCTTGCGGTTTACATTCGGTTGATGGTGGGTTTGGCAGTTGGGAGCCACGGCCTACTATTGCTAAACCCAGCATCAAGTTTACCTGACTAAAACTACGTTATATATATTGCAGGAACAAACGTTGATTGCTTGATTATCTTGTCCCTTACATGTCTGCGAGAGGCACACCGTGGCAACATGGGCTCAAGACAGGCTGAGGACTGGTGCCAGCAGGCATGGTGGTGGCTTTCTGTGACAGATGGTAACCAGGTGAGAGGGGTATGCAGTCTCCTCTGTGGTGTGCCTAGTTTACTACGGTGGGTGTGCGGTTGGCACATTATATTTACACTGCCTCTGGGATAAGCCCTAAGGCTCGGCCTAGCTACCTAGAAAACTCCACTTATAACATGGTTAGAGAATGCCTAGGAGTTGTTTGCAGTCCATTTGCAACTGCCCCATAGGAGGAATGTTTGAGGCCACGTAGCTTGTGAAGGGCTCTTGTGGTGGAACATGTTTTAAGAGTTAACGTCGGACTACTGTGTCTTGTGCTTTCAGCACACTGGTAGGTCCCAGTCACAAGCTGTTTTTATCAGGGTGAGCTGGCTGGGGGTCAGTGAGGGACGATGCATCTCAAGCACGGAGCAGCTTTCAGCCAGGTGTGGTATGTTTGATATCTGATGCAAGGGGCATCGGTTAGTCTAGAGATGTACTCTGATGTACCGCCTTCGGTGCCTGGAGGTTTGGTGCCACCGCCATTTCAATGGAAGCCATTGTCTATCCATATATGAACATGGTTAATTTCAGGCCAAGGAGCGACTGCATGACCCACGGGTGCCGGGGAGGGTTTTCTGGGTGGCAACCTTCCCGAATATTGCACAGGTTGTTGTTTCCACAGAGTGGAGGCAGGTTAGCAGGCGTCATTCTTGTCAGGGTTTGAGGTGTCGGTCGGATCTTTTAGACCAGGTACGAATAGGCTCTATCCTGTCAGCTGGGGTGTGAGTACGCCATTCCCAATATGGTGGGGATAGAGGGTTAGGATCACAACGTCGGACTACTATCAGAGCTCATTTTGCCTTTTTAAGTATAGAGGGCATAGGTACACTGACCATAGGTTCACCCCAGGTCCTCCAATCCACAGCGGCATGATACAGGTTGCTTCTGTTAACCAATATTTCCTTGGGAGTGGTCAGCCTACAAGGGGACTAATGTCCCAATTTTGGCTTAGGAGGACGGGTGGGTGTGGTGCCCCCTTACAAGGAGTAGGGAAAAGGGCACATGCAAACCAGGTTTGGCTGAAGGGAATTCTGCTACACCAAGCTGGAAGATAGTTGTATGGCCTAGTGGGTCGGGTCGCCGCTTACCTGGCCCTTCGGGAGAGGGGTACACTCTGGTTCATGTGGACAGCATGCCCATTACTAGTTTCAGGCTGAACAGGTAATCCTGGCATGATTATTATGGCAGGCAATGCGGGCCCGACAGGTGCTTTTGCAGTCATTTATTTAGCTGGGGCAGCAGACACAGCGTTCTGGGCGGGCTTGGCAGCAGAGCGCACCATGCAGGTGGGATGATGGGAATCCCAAGCTTTTATAAGTACAGCTGTCAGTGGCCACCCAGGAGTGGCCGGGAGTGACAGTTCAAGTGAATGAGGTGATGGGGTGCAGTGTTATTGTGCAACAAGGTGCAAGCTGGATTAGTTGTATAATATGGTGTCCAGTGCTCATTAAAGGATGCTAGCAACTAAGCATTTCTTTATTTTGCCAGGATCTAAGGTCTGGGCTGGGCCAGCCATGCGTCCAGTGTGTGGCGCAATGGACGGAATCCAATAAATGGAGCCATGGGTTTTTACACCACTTACTTAACTGGGTTGGAGGGCCCAGGCATGCGCGAGCACAGCTTGGGGTAGTTCGGGCTGGACTGTTCCCATGAGGCACAGGGTCAGACTGATTTGCATATGGCCTTGTCTGAACTGGGGTGGCAGAGTGGGCTAAAGAACGGTGATGGATCAAACCCAGATCTGTTGACTGGGTGTGAGTGTTTGATTGGTTCTGATGCTCCGTCCATCACCACCCCCTTTTGTACCGCTTTGTTCGCCATAAGTTGGCAGGGTATGCTCAGACGTTGAGTCCCTTGCTCACAAGCAAGCCTGGCTGAAGACGGCTGAAATGCTAGAAACCGGTCCTAGGAAGCTTGTTTCCGGTCCAGGAAAGACATGGCTTGGCAGTTCGGGCTGGACTGTTCCCATGAGTCACAGGGTCAGACTGATTTGCATATGGCCATGTATAAACTGGGGTGGCAGAGTGGGCTAAAAAACGGTGATGGATCAAACCTAGATCTGTTGACTGGGTGTGAGTGTTTGATTGGTTCTGATGCTCCGTCCATCACTACTCCCTTTTGTACCGTTTTGGTCGCCATAAGTTGGCAGGGTATGCTCAGACGTTTTGTCCCTTGCTCACTTTGCCACTGGATTCAAGCAAGCCTGGCTGAAGATGGCTGAAATGCCAGAAACCGGTCCTAGGAAGCTTGTTTCCGGTCCACGGAAGACATGGCTTGGCAGTTCGGGCTGGACTGTTCCCATGAGGCACAGGGTCAGACTGATTTGCATATGGCCATGTCTGAACTGGGGTGGCAGAGTGGGCTAAAGAACGGTGATGGATCAAACCCAGATCTATTGACTGGGTGTGAGTGTTTGATTGGTTCTGATGCTCCGTCCATCACCACCCCCTTTTGTACCGCTTTGTTTGCCACAAGTTGGCAGGGTATGCTCAGACATTGAGTCCCTTGCTCACTTTGCCACTGGATTCAAGCAAGCCTGGCTGAAGACAGCTGAAATGCCAGACACCGGTCCTAGGAAGCTTGTTTCCGGTCCAGGGAAGATATGGCTTGGCAGTTCGGGCTGGACTGTTCCCATGAGGCACAGGGTCAGACTGATTTGCATATGTCCATGTCTGAACTGGGGTGGCAGAGTGGGCTAAAGAACGGTGATGGATCAAACCCAGATCTATTGACTGGGTGTGAGTGTTTGATTGGTTCTGATGCTCCGTCCATCACCACCCCCTTTTGTACCGCTTTGTTCACCATAAGTTGGCAGGGTATGCTCAGACATTGAGTCCCTTGCTCACTTTGCCACTGGATTCAAGCAAGCCTGGCTGAAGACGGCTGAAATGCCAGAAACCGGTCCTAGGAAGCTTGTTTCCGGTCCAGGGAAGACATGGCTTGGTAGTTCGGGCTGGACTGTTCCCATGAGGCACAGGGTCAGACTGATTTGCATATGGCCATGTCTGAACTGGGGTGGCAGAGTGGGCTAAAGAACGTTAATGGATCAAACCCAAGATCTGTTGACTGGGTGTGAGTGTTTGATTGGTTCTGATGCTCCGTCCATCACCACCCCCTTTTGTACCGCTTTGTTCGCCATAAGTTGGCAGGGTATGCTCAGACGTTGAGTCCCTTTCTCACTTTGCCACTGGATTCAAGCAAGCCTGGCTGAAGACGGCTGAAATGCCAGAAACCGGTCCTAGGAAGCTTGTTTCCGGTCCAGGGAAGACATGGCTTGGCAGTTCGGGCTGGACTGTTCCCATGAGGCACAGGGTCAGACTGATTTGCATATGGCCATGTCTGAACTGGGGTGGCAGAGTGGGCTAAAGAACGGTGATGGATCAAACCCAGATCTGTTGACTGGGTGTGAGTGTTTGATTGGTTCTGATGCTCCGTCCATCACCACCCCCTTTTGTACCGCTGGGGTAGAAGCTTCAGCACACTACTGAGATAATTTGGCGGGGGTCCCAGGCATGCGCTAGAACATCTTGCTGTAAAAGCTGCGAAAGTATGGGGGGGGAGGGGTGTTCTCCCCTCCCATCAGTTTGGTCATACAATAGGGGAGGCATGAGTTAACTCTCCTGGGTAGGAAAGCACTGCTGGAAGATGTGAAGTCCTCCTTGCGTAAGATGAGCAGCTAATTGGGGAGCGTATGAGTTTTAGGGGTCAGGGATAAGCCCTCGTTTAGTATGGCGAGGAGCCCGGCCAGGGGAGGCCAGGAATCCTTGTGCATGAAGTTAACAGTGCCGGGCGTAAAATTCACTGAACAGAGGTGGTTTAGCTTTATCGGGCATGGATTTTAGCAGGCCAGGTACACAGGGCGTTTTGATTATGAGGGGTTTACCTGTCCAGGGTGAACAGGGACCTTGTACCGGGAAGAGGCCTGGGAATCAGGAGGATAGAGGTAAAGATGCCTACCTTGGTGGGGGGCCTTGGGGTGACGGTGGCCACACCCAGTGCTGTGGTGGAGTTACAGGGCGATCCAGAGGCTGTAAGGTACAGAAGGGTACCCTCTGCAGAAGCACAGTAAGGGTGCTAAAGCCAAATATCCCCAGGGAGGTCCTCGCGTTGGACCCTGGAGGAGCGACGGCGCCCCGTTAGTCCTACAGGCGGTTGTGGACCTGAGCAACCGGGGGTTGCCTGCAACGCTCTGCCCCCCTTAGCTGGGGGTCATGAGTAAGGGGGTGGACTGGTTGTCCACCGGTGGGAGGGGCTATCCCCTCCCCCAAATCAAAAAAACACCGGCTGGCTAGGGCCACGGTGTATTTTGGCTCATCTGGTGGGCAGGGGGCGAGGGGCTGCCTGCCCTGGGATTGCCCGTAAGATAACCCACCATGTTGGCATATCTGTTATGCAAATAAACCTGCAGCAATTTTCTCCACTAAGAATGTGTCCAGTCTCATTATTTCTCTAAGTGATTGCTGTGGGAGGGATGGGGAGTGTTGCCGATATTGGCACTATGGCTATTCGCATCTGGCTTCTCTTGTCCGGTAGGGGTCGCTACTCGAATACACAAAGACATCTTCAACCTCTTTCATCAACTGAAAGCTTCCCCATTCCCAGCTAAAGTGGACACCCCCAGTAAACAGTACGTCCATTTATATCGACATCACAGGCCAATACTACCCAAGTCACTCTTTGGACTTTCATGTACATCTCAGTCATTAGTTGAAGTGCTACCACAAGTTACAAAGGCGTTTTTATCTAATGGCCTTTTTTCCAAATTCATTATTGGGATTTAGCCAGTCAGGGATGTTGTTTTTCTCTGATTCATTGAAACGTAGTCTGTGCTGTGGACAGCACACCCTTAAAGTAAATCAATGTTGCGGGTTCCGGTGATGAATGAGTTTCTACGCGGTGGGACTGGCGATTCATCATCATGGGTTGGGATTGGTAGGAGGGGCACTCTCTCCCTTGCAAGGAGTGGGTGACCCTTGACTCTTCAGCTCACAGTGGTTTGAGCTTTGTGCTCTTGCTTCTGGTTATAAGAATTGCTTGAATCAGATAGCACTTCTTAGCAGGCACACTATGTACCAGGCTTGTTTCCTACTGAGAGGTGCAAGTGTGGCCCCATTCAAAGCACTCGCTTGTAAGCGCTAGCCATTTAAAAAAAGTACAGCAGCAATGCTGAGAAATGAAGGTAGTTTCTGAATGAAAGTTTGAAAGTTCTGCAGCATATTGCCTGTTATGTAATGTGCAACCCCCTGAAAAGTTATAGTACTGTCCCCTTGTACGCAATCCAGCAGCCTTGTTGGGAAGAGCTGCGATAGCCCCATTGAAGCATTAATGTTCTTTTAAAAGGACAGCAGCCTTGTTAAGAAATACTGGTATTGCCCCATTAAAGGCACATCAGAGCTGATGTCAGACCCAGCCACTGACCCTTAAAGGTACAGCAACACAGTTGAGAAGTAGAGGTACTGGCCCCGCAAAGTACAGGAGCCCCGATGGAAACTGCAGTTAAAATCACGTTAAAAGTATGGCCGCTCTGTTGAGAAGTACAGGCACTGTCCCAGGAAGGGCACAGAAGACCCTTTGAGTACTATAGACATTGTCCCATTGAAAGTAAAAGTCGAGCGTCAGCACTGGTAGGTACAGGAACTGCCCCTGTAAAGGTTCACCAGTCATGGTGAGAAGTTTCATGGTAATTCCTAGGCTCAGTTAAACTATGGCTCTTCAGTGGCTATCAGGACTTCTCCATTCACATCTTCCTGTTATGCCAACAAATGCATGAGCCCCGTTCAAACATTGACGAGCCAAGATGGCTGCTGTTTTGAAACTTTGTTCACATCTTTCTACTGCCACAACAAGGATGTCGATGTGTTTTTTTTCTTTAAAGGCATATGATGTGCTGTAAGTAGCAACTTTCTATAAGGCAGCATTTGATTTATGTTGTGTTGGGACAAATCAACACCACTCCAATATACAACTTGTGACTCTCCATTCTTCTCCCATAACCAGCCCTTAATTCTGGCCAGATGTCCCCAGTGGACCGTCAGATCATGAACACAGAGCCGAGCATTTTTCTAATTGAAAAAACGATGTTGGACCTGCAACTAAACATAAACACATTTTCCTTCATGAACTTGTTCCTAAAACACATTACTTAATTGAGAAATTATTGTGTTTTCTTATCACTCTGTTTCCCTCTATTGAGGCTTCCCTGTTACAAAAGCTAGGCCAATATATGTGCTTGGCCTGTTTCTCAGTGACCTCTGTGTTCATATTCTGTTTGTGCACAAACTTCAGAAACCTCACCGCCCCCCCCCATTAAATCTGCTTTAGAGTTGTTGTTTTTTATGATTGGAGGGGGCCTCCTCATGTCCTGCCCTATTTTAGTCTGTCGATATTAGCATATATGAATTAGCTTGCAGATCACCGGCAAGTTTAGCAAGCCTGATATTCTTTGACTTAATCACCGGCAAGTTTAGCAAGCCTGATATTCTTTGACTTAACCTTGTTTGCCTGGACTTCGCTGTGGGCTGTTCCCTGCACCTGTGGTGTTTTTCTTCTGCCGCAGCTCCTCGCCGGACCCGCTCCGCGGGTCCCGCTTCGCGGTGTGGAGAGAGGCGCCTTGAGCATAGAGGGGCTCTGATCTTGGACACCGGACTCTGGGCTTTGGCAGGCAAGTACAGGGCTGCGAGCGGACCCGCAGGGACTCCAACTCCCAGGAGCCCCTGCGTGAGGTCAACCCACAACACCTGGGTCGCTCTCCCTGACTGCCACGCCCCCGCCCTAGCACTTGAAAGCAGCCCCCTTCCTGATCGACGTGGGATACCTTGTTTGCCTGGACTTCGCCGTGGGCTGTTCCCTGCACCTGTGGTGTTTTTCTTCTGCCGCAGCTCCTCGCCGGACCCGCTCCGCGGGTCCCGCTTCGCGGTGTGGAGAGAGGCGCCTTGAGCATAGAGGGGCTCTGATCTTGGACACCGGACTCTGGGCTTTGGCAGGCAAGTACAGGGCTGCGAGCGGACCCGCAGGGACTCCAACTCCCAGGAGCCCCTGCGTGAGGTCAACCCACAACACCTGGGTCGCTCTCCCTGACTGCCACGCCCCCGCCCTAGCACTTGAAAGCAGCCCCCTTCCTGATCGACGTGGGATACCTTGTTTGCCTGGACTTCGCCGTGGGCTGTTCCCTGCACCTGTGGTGTTTTTCTTCTGCCGCAGCTCCTCGCCGGATCCGCTCCGCGGGTCCCGCTTCGCGGTGTGGAGAGAGGCGCCTTGAGCATAGAGGGGCTCTGATCTTGGACACCGGACTCTGGGCTTTGGCAGGCAAGTACAGGGCTGCGAGCGGACCCGCAGGGACTCCAACTCCCAGGAGCCCCTGCGTGAGGTCAACCCACAACACCTGGGTCGCTCTCCCTGACTGCCACGCCCCCCCGCCCTAGCACTTGAAAGCAGCCCCCTTCCTGATCGACGTGGGATACCTTGTTTGCCTGGACTTCGCCGTGGGCTGTTCCCTGCACCTGTGGTGTTTTTCTTCTGCCGCAGCTCCTCGCCGGACCCGCTCCGCGGGTCCCGCTTCGCGGTGTGGAGAGAGGCGCCTTGAGCATAGAGGGGCTCTGATCTTGGACACCGGACTCTGGGCTTTGGCAGGCAAGTACAGGGCTGCGAGCGGACCCGCAGGGACTCCAACTCCCAGGAGCCCCTGCGTGAGGTCAACCCACAACACCTGGGTCGCTCTCCCTGACTGCCACGCCCCCCGCCCCACCTCCTTCTCTTTTATTTTTGCACTAGGATCCCGCTGCGCGGGAGGGCGCCGGGAGAAGCCCGGGACAAGGGCGGGGCCATCTGTGGCCGTCATAGGCCGGAGTAGGCCGGGCTGGGCCTACCCTCTTGGTTCTGCCGTTTGCCATCAAGTCCCTAGCACAACAAGCTGATAAATTGCCCCATAGCTATCATCATACTCTAAGATACCATGCCGTCCCCGGTAAAGGAAAGTACCCCCATAAGGCAGGCAGGAACAAAAAATATGACCTTAGAGAATTACTTTCCTCGGGCGGGGGGAGATGGGGACAAGGAGAACACATTAAGCCGGCTCAGAGCTGAGCGGAGACGCTCTATAGATAATTTGAAAGGTAGACCTCTAGGAGACTATCCTCCCACACCTAGCGAAGACTTGACACTAAATGAAGATGTTCCGATCCTGCTTAGGGATGTTACAAAAACGCCCCCAGTGGTACTTATGAGCTCAACCCCAGTGAGTAGCACAAGCCCAAGTAGGGGGACGATTGACTTAATTTCTCAACCGCCCCCAGCATCAAAGTCTAGGAAAGCCAAACCTAAAATAGCTGTAGCACAAGGGGTTTTTGGGCCCCCACCAAACAAACGTAGGAGGAAGTCGAGGGGTGCCCAGGCTAAAAACAAACCAAAGATCCCTCATTCTGATTTTGGGAAGTCATCCAAACCCTCCATATCAACTGTGACAACGGTGGCTGACTTACATTCTAAACCCGCTGCACAGGATGGTGTGGCTTCCGTCCTGACTAAAGAGACGGCTAGCAACATTGTTAATGCCCCCCTCTCTGTTGCTCCGCTGGGTAATTTGGAATTCCTGCTTAGGTCACTTTTGTTACCAATTAGTGAAAGCATCAAAAAAGTGGAAATCAGACTAACCATTCTTGAGGCTACACTAAGCAGTATGAAAAATCCGGCCAATTCTCATGAGAGGGCTCCTAAACCTATTGCCACCCCAACAGCTCCAAAAAGTGTTATGCATCTTGCTCCCTCACAGGTTGCAACTGCGGCCGCCCCACCACAAACCCAGAGGAATAACCCTGCCCCAAATAAGCCACCTAACCCCATAGGACCTATACCCCCTGCAAATGCCGTTCCCCCGGTACAGCCCCCAGATAGTGTTGCACCTACTCCAATAATGAAGCTTCCCCCCAGGCCACGTAGACCCAATTTACCACCAGAGGCGAATGACTTTACAGTAGTCATGGCGGGCGTCCCACCACTAGAGGCAGGTGAAGCCGAGGATTTCTGTGCTCTGAAAAGTAGGGTGATTAAGTGGCTAAATTTGAATAGACCCTTACCTGTACACTTAAGCAATGAGATCATAATGGTCAGAAGGGTGCCTTGGATAGGGAGAACACGCAAATCCATCATAGGGGATTGCATATTGGTGAGCTTCAGGGATGCTGGAACAGTTGCTCACATATGCCAGGGAAAGAATAGATCACAGGTAACAACAATTCAAACACTTCATGTGTCTTTCTTCTTTCCCCCCACCCCAGCCCCTGTACACGTGACCCGTTCATATGACAACTGGGAAAGGGTGGGTCGAAGGGGTGTTCATCACGAGTTCAATCCCAGGCCATTATTTAGCCGCCCAGAGCTACCCTTCCACACATTCAATCGGTTCCACTGCCTGGATGGTCTTGAGGGGGTAGATTGACAAAGAGATAATGGTATATGGGGTATAGGGGGTAGAGGGGTTCCAAATGCTGAGTGGGAGAAGCACAGCCCCGAGGCAAAACAAAAGTCATCAAGTTGCGCCCGGAGTTATGTGCTGGATGAACCTAGGGTTGTAGATATTGCATGTATAGGTGACGCACAGGGACCGGAATTGGGAAAACAAGTGCGAGAATCACCTGGTGGGTCACAGGGAGGAGGGGTCCAGGGGGGTGAGGCATTAAAAATCATCTCATGGAATATAGCTGGCCTGGCTGGGAAATTTAATAACAAAGAGTGGCTTGACTATATCAGAAAATTCCATGTAATTTGTCTGCAGGAGACCTGGGCCCAGGAGAATAATTTCCATCTGCAAGGGTATAAGTGTTTTTTTTGTTCCTGCTCAAAAATCAAGATCAGGGAGAGCCATGGGAGGTTTAGCTATTTATATAGATCTGAGCCTTCCGGGAAGTTACACTTGCCTTGATTGGAATTCCCACAGGATTCAGGCAGTCAGGTTCACTGGGAAAGGTCTTAGATTTGTTGCAGTAAACCTTTATAACAACGAGATAGCGGGATCTAACATCTCTCTTGTTACTGAATTAGATAATAGGTTGGGCCAGGTCATAACAGGCCAAAAAAATGGGCAGCCACATGGGTTGGTGGTTATGGGAGATTATAATTGCCACTTGTGCCCGGTACTGGTCCAAATAAGCACAGATTGGTCCCGATGCCCTATGGAGAAGGGACCGCATTTCTCTCATACGCCGTTGGGCTCAGCTTTCAGAATGTTACGGTTTAAATATGAACTTGAACACACCATTAATATGGTAGGGATGCAGGAGGATGGCACACTCCCCCCCACATTTAAGGGTAGAGGATGCTCTTCCTTCATAGATTACATTCTGGTCTCAAGGTCCTTAATTAATAAGACAACTAGTGTAGGGATCGAATGGAGTGGCTTTAGTGACCATAACCCTCTTGTTTTGGAGCTGCAGTATATGGTGGGTCTAAGTATTAGAGTTCAACGCACCTTCACTGAGAGAGCAACAGGCCAAGGCAGGAGACTAAAATGGGCTAAAATAGACGGGGAAAAGTTCTACAAGGGCCTGATGGACGCAGGCATACTTGCTATTAATGATTGTTTGGACACAGAAGTCCGCGGACCGAGGATAATGGAAGCTTTCGACCAGATCGCTAATCTGGTCGATGGTTTGCTAAAGACTAGTGTCCCATTTAAGAACCACGGGAATCCCCGATGGTTCGACAAAGACTGCTCTAAAGCTTTGAGGGAGCTGAAAAGCTGCCTTAAAACTAAACCAAGGGTCCCCCACAAAGTTAAGGTGTGCAGAGAAATTTATAAAAAGGAAATTAAGAGGAGGAAACTTGCCTTGCAGGCGGAAGCATGGGCAGATTTACGAGAAGCGGGGGAAAGAAAGGACCTAGCAGGCTTTTGGAAAATAATTAATAACCCAACTTTCCAGGAAAAAGATACCCCGGATATAGGGGCCAATATTCTCCCAGAGCAGTGGGTCAACCACTATACGGGCCTGTACAATCATGAGCCTGGTTCTACTGTAGACCTACCGGCCATTCCAACTGAGGCTCCACTGGTAGAATTCTCCATTAAGGAGATCATTGCAGGGATTGAGGGCCTGACCAAAAATAAAGCTCCGGGGCCTGATGGAATCCCCCCTGATCTGTTTTTGAGTAACATCGAACTCTGGGCTCCCCTAATGACAAGGGTTATTAATACTGCTATCATCTGTGGCCTGCCCCCGTCTTGGTCCACGGCAGTAATTGTGCCGATTTTCAAAAAGGGCAACAGGGATGACCCAAAGTGCTACCGCCCGATCTCCCTGATTGATGTGTCAGCAAAACTTTTGGGGAGGGCAATTCTTAATAGACTATCCGAGTGGACCGAGGAAAAAAACATCTTCTCGGACACTCAATACGGATTTAGGGCAGGGAGGTCCACTAGTGACCAGTGCCTGAACCTTTATTTGCTGACTGCCAAGTATACCATGGCTAGTGATGAATCCATTTACATGGGTTTCATGGATCTGGCAGCAGCATTCGATCACGTCAATAGGGAAAAATTGTGGGGCATGATGCTTAGTATGGGGATAGAGAGTGGTCTAATTAATATATTGAGGGAACTGCACAGTGACACCACCGCCAAAGTCCGCTTTAATAGGGAGGGGGGGCTGACTAGTTCTTTTCCCTGTAAGAGTGGAGTCCGACAAGGCTGCATTCTTGCTCCCTTTTTGTTTTCCCTTTATATTAATAATTTGGAGCAGTTTCTGTTGGGTCTGAAGGCAGATTGCCCAAGGGTTGGGTCGCGTCATATTCCTGTTCTGCTTTATGCAGATGACGCGGTACTGATCGCACGGACACCAAGGAGCCTACAAATCCTGATTGATGGTTTTGTTAGGTTCATGAGTGCCTTGGACCTTTCTGTAAATCTGAGTAAATCCTATGTGCTCCTGGCGGGGAAAAAAACCACCTCTAAATTTACATACAAAATAGGGAGCCACATTGTGGAAGAGGTCAAAACGTTTCTATACCTTGGTGTAACATTCGATGGTGCCCTGCGGTTTGATACCCTGGTGGAGGAACGTTGTGGTAAAATGATTGCATCTAACGGGGCAATTGCTAGCTATGGCAGGAGGCTAGGAAGATGGTCCCCGGAACAGGTGATAAATCTGTACAGCTCAGTAGCATGCTCCAAGGTAATTTACGGGGCAGAAGTATGGGGCTTTGTCAATACCACTAGTATCCAACGTGAAGAAAATAAATATCTGAAATCACTCTTGAGGGTACCACAAAGTACTGCTGGTTTGATTGCCCATAGGGAGCTAGGGAGACCATATATAGAAGATTTGATAAAATTGAGGCCTATTATCGCTTGGTTAAAAATCTGGTACAATCCTGATGCGACACTTAGTAGAGAAATCTTATCGGACTGCCTAAAAAGGGACAAGTGTATGCGCATCCCCTGGCTCCTTTATGTGAAGAATACCCTGGAGGAGCTATGTTTTGGGAACCTCTTTACTCATCCTGTAACTATTGTAGCCCAGAATAAACTGCATGTAGGGAGAATTTTTCTAGAGCGGAAAAACCTACGCAGAGATGAGGCTGAAGGGTGCAAAAAGACAGTGAGGGCCCATCACCTAGTGAAGAGCGTGGAAGGTATGGAACCATACTTGTTCCTCATGTACAATGCACAGGATAGGTTCCTGATGTGCCGTTTCAGATTGAACCTTCTCCCATTTATGTTGGCATCACCAGCGGGGTTTGCTACATCAACAGAACAGAAGGGGCCCTGCGGCTGCGACAACAGGTCTCCGCAAGACTCCCTTCATTTTGTTCTACTCTGCCCCTTTTACTCAATGCCCAGACGCAGATACCTTGTAAATATTTTGAAAAATGCTAATTTGGTCCACGCTAGGGAGGCACTTGTATTCTTACAGAAAGCTGAGGAACCCCTAACACTGTGTAGTATTATGAACTTTATCAAGGTAGCACTTCGTTTAAGGCTTACTAGAGGAGAAGACTGAAATGTTTTTACTTTAACTTTTAAGTGTTAAATATGGCTATATTGTTGTATTTATGTTTTGTTAATTCACTGTTTAATGTTTAATGACTTTTTAACATGTAAATATGAGTGTGCTTTTATGGTGTTTTTTAATCACCGAATAAAGATTCTTTGACTTGACTTGACTTAACCCAAGGACAAATATGACCAGCAGATATTTGTGCCAGGGCTAGACCATGTTAAACACATTTGTCGAGGGAAAATTTGCCTTTGTGTCCCACTGGTTTGTCAGAAAATGCTTAAAAACACTTCCAGCCTCTAGCTCTGTTTAAACAAACTGCATAGAGGCCTCAACTCCTGCCCCCTCATTGTCTCCTAGACGCTCGTTTGTGGCGATCAACAAATGCACATTCAGAGGAGGCTGAAAGGGCCCTTTGAACTCTGCTCTGTAGTGTGCGTTTGGGTTAATCATGTTGGCTTGAATATAGAAGGGGTAGAAGGACTGCGTGCCAGGGGTGGATGTGTTAGTGCGCACCAGGCACATTCCTGCCATTTCTGCAGCATGATGGACTGTGGCTGTGGACAGTCCGAGCCACAGGACGCTGAAATAAGCGGCGGCCAGTAATACCTTCCCCTGAAATGACTTTATGAGCTAATGCTAGTTGAAATGTTCCTTGCTCGTAGTTGCGTCTTTCATCAACTGTTTTCTGATGTCATGATTTGTTTGTTTATGTCCGAAGGTGATGATGATGATTATGTGATAATAACAATAGTATCTTTTCATAAAGTACTTTAAACCCCAAACCAAAGCCCTGCGTAACCAAGCGCTATAAATAACGGGTGTTAATGTTACCTAATTTAATGGTGAAGTTTGCATCAGTATTACAGAAGAGGTCATGCTAATCACAGGGGTACCCCAACGAATAGTGTTCCCTAGTGTATGTAGGTGTTTTCACTGTATTCTAAGTGTCTTTTTGCATAGCACTGGCTCTAGGCCTTGTTAGTCAGAGTCAGTTACCACCAGTAACCATCTGAAAAAGTTGTGGGCACAGGATGATTTTGCAACAAGGCCTCTTTCTGCTCCTCTGTTGCTTCCTTCTGCACATGTCTTGCTTCTTCCTGCACTTTTCTTCATCTTTGTGGACTTTTGTTGCTTCTTTCTACATTTGTTTTGCTTCTTTCTGTGCGTTGTTTCTTCTTTCATCACATGTCCTACCTCTGTAGGCATAGTTAGAAACTAGCATTTAAAAAACCTTTGAAATTCACTTTAAAAACCATAGGTTTCAGGCACGTTATAGTTAGAAATTAGCATTTAAAAAACCTTTGAAATTCACTTAAAAAACCATAGGTTTCAGGGGCGTTATCGTTAGAAAATAGCATTTAAAAAACCTTTGAAATTCACTGAAAAAAAAATAGGTTCCAGGCACGTTATAGTTAGAAATTAGCATTTAAAAAACCTTGGAAATTCACTGAAAAAAACATAGGTTTCAGGGGCGTTATAGTTAGTTGGACATTTCACTCGTACAAAACCATTGAAATTCCCCCGTTATAGTTAGTTCAGCTGTGTGATAAATTGATGCATCTTCTCACACCCTAATATAACCTTTAATACACCCACTCTAAATTACAGACTGCCATTCTCAAAACCATAGACACTCCAACACCAATAACTACATACCCACTCACTGATTCTTAGGTTTACACACACATCCACTCACTCACCCGTACAGTCACTCATAGTTATGGTCACTCAGTACAGGACTATCATATGCACTCATTCACCTATATAGAAACTCACATACCGCCACTCATCCAAGAGGTACTCACACACCTAGTCAATCATGCAAATAATTATTCACACTGCCATTTACTCACCTATACAGTTATACACACACCAGCACAAATACTAGCACATTCTTACGCTCTTATACAATCACTGATACAAGCACACACTCATCCATACAGCCACTCTCACAATCAGACACTCTCACTTATAGCCATTTATGTACTCCAACACACATATATACTGCTTTTCACATATGTAGTTACTCACACATGTACCATTGAGATATACATTCACTCACTAAAACACCCATACACACACTCACCCACCCATACAGTCCATCACAGATGCATTCTTGAAACCATGCACCCAGTGAATCACCCACTCACACATCTATGCACAGAGTTACACACACCCCACTCACACAAACACTCAGGCACCCATACAGATACTCAGACAACCAATCAATAACCCATATAGACACTCATGCAGCTATTCGCAAACCCATGCAGCCGCTTACAACCCAATCAGTCAGATGGATACAGACATTCCCACAGTTTAGTCACTAACCCATGCATTCAGTAAGATACGTTTAATCACTCACTTATAGAGTCAGTCACGCACCTACTAAATCATCCATTCAGACACTTATACATCCACTCATTCTTCTATACGCATTTCCCTATATATATTAAACATATTTAAACTTTACAGAAACACACAGTCACTGGATGATGTCATCAGTGATGTCTTTTGAGATGTCAGCAGTGATGTCATCAGTGATGTCACTGACCATGTCATGAGTGATGTAATATGTGACGTCATCAGCAGTGCATTGCGGGGGCGCGAGTTATAGTTAGCTGAACTAACTATAACAGGGGAATTTCACTGGTTTTGTACGAGTGAAATGTCCAACTAACTATAACGCCCCTGAAACCTATGGTTTTTTCAGTGAATTTCTAAGGTTTTTTAAATGCTGGGGGAGGGGAGGGGTGTTCTCCCCTCCCATCAGTTTGGTCATACAATAGGGGAGGCATGAGTTGACTTTCCTGGGTAGGAAGGCACTGCTGGAAGATGTGAACTCTTCCATGCGTAAGATGAGCAGCTAATTGGGGAGCGTATGAGTTTTAGGGGTCAGGGATAACCTCTTGTTTAGTATGGCGAGGAGCCCGGCCAGGGGAGGCCAGGAATCCTTGTGCATGAAGTTAACAGTGTTGTGCATGAAATTCACTGAACAGAGGTGCTTTAGCTTTATCAGGCATGGATTTTAGCAGGCCAGGTACACAGGGCATTTTGATTATGAGGGGTTCACCTGTCCAGGTTGAACAGGGACCCTGTACCGGGAAGAGGCCTGGGAATCAGGAGGATAGAGGTAAAGATGCCTACCTTGGTGGGAGGGCCCTGGGGTGACGGTGGCCACACCCAGTGCTGTGGCGGAGTTACAGAGCGATCCAGAGGCTGTAAGATACAGAAGGGTACCCTCTGCAGGAGCACAGTAAGGGTGCTAAAGCCAAATATCCCCAGGGAGGTCCTCGCATTGGACCCTGGAGGAGCGACGGCACTCTGTTAGTCCTACGGGCGGTTGCGGACCTGAGCAACCGGGGATTGCCTGCAACGCTCCGCCCCCTCAGCTGGGGGGGGCGTGAGTAAGGGGGTGGACTGGTTGTCCACCGGTGGGAGGGGCTATCTCCTCCCCCAAATCTAACAAACACCGGTTGGCTAGGGCCACGGTGTATTTTGGCTCATCAGGTGGGCAGGCGGCGAGGGGCTGCCTGCCCTGGGATCGCCCGTAAGATAACCCACCATGTTGGCATATCTGTTATGCAAATAAACCTGCAGCAATTTTCTCCACTAAGAATGTGTCCTGTCTGATTATTTCTCTAAGTGATTGCTGTGGGAGGGATGGGGAGTGTTGCCGATATTGGCACTATGGCTATTCGCATCTGGCTTCTCTTGTCTGGTAGGGGTCGCTATTCGAATACACAAAGACATCTTCAACCTCTTTCATCAACTGAAAGCTTCCCCATTCACAGCTAAAGTGGACACCCCCAGTAAACAGTACGTCCATTTATATCGACATCACAGGCCAATACTACCCAAGTCGCTCTTTTGACTTTCATGTACATCTCAGTCATTAGTTGAAGTGCTACCACAAGTTACAAAGACGTTTTTATCTAATGGCCTTTTTTCCAAATTCATTATTGGGATTTAGCCAGTCAGGGATGTTGTTTTTCTCTGATTCATTGAAACGTAGTCTGTGCTGTGGACAGCACACCCTTAAAGTAAATCAATGTTGCTGGTTCCGGTGATGAATGAGTTTCTACGCGGTGGGACTGGCGATTCATCATCATGGGTTGGGATTGGTAGGAGGGGCACTCTCTCCCTTGCAAGGAGTGGGTGACCCTTGACTCTTCAGCTCACAGTGGTTTGAGCTTTGTGCTCTTGCTTCTGGTTTTAAGAATTGCTTGAATCAGATAGCGCTTCTTAGCAGGCACACTATGTACCAGGCTTGTTTCCTACTGAGAGGTGCAAGTGTGGCCCCATTCAAAGCACTGGCTTGTAAGCGCTACCCATTTAAAAAAAGTACAGCAGCAATGCTGAGAAATGAAGGTAGTTTCCGAATTAAAGTTTGAAAGTTCTGCAGAATATTGCTGGTTATGTAATGTGCAACCCCCTGAAAAGTTATGGTACTGTCCCTTTGTACGCAATCCAGCAGCCTTGTTGGGAAGAGCTGCGATAGCCCCATTGAAGCATTAATGTTCTTTTAAAAGGACAGCAGCCTTGTTAAGAAATACTGGTATTGCCCCATTAAAGGCACATCAGAGCTGATGTCAGACCCAGCCACTGACCCTTAAAGGTACAGCAACACAGTTGAGAAGTAGAGGTACTGGCCCCGCAAAGTACAGGAGCCCCGATGGAAACTGCAGTTAAAATCACGTTAAAAGTACGCCCGCTCTGTTGAGAAGTACAGGCACTGTCCCAGGAAGGGCACAGAAGCACCTTTGAGTACTATAGACATTGTCCCATTGAAAGTAAAAGTCGAGCGTCAGTACTGGTAGGTACAGGAACTGCCCCTGTAAAGGTTCACCAGTCATGGTGAGAAGTTTCATGACAATTCCTAGGCTCAGTTAAACTATAGCTCTTCAGTGGCTATCAGGACTTCTCCATTCACATCTTCCAGCTATGCCAACAAATGCATGAGCCCCCTTCAAACATTGACGAGCGAAGATGGCTGCTATTTTGAAACTTTGTTCACATCTTTCTACTGCCAAAACAAGGATGTCGATGTTTTTTTTTTTTAAAGGCATATGATGTGCTCTAAGTAGCAACTTTCTATAAGGCAGCATTTGATTTATGTTGCGTTGGGACAAATAAACACCACTCCTTTATTTATGTATTTATTTATTTTTTAAACAATAAACCATTTATCTCTGAAACTTAATAGCCACATAGCGCAACATATACAATATATATACTATATATACATTATTATCATGCTTCACTATTTCAGATATCATTGATTTGCCCGATACAACCAATTAATTACTGGTGCCCAAATTAATTCCCCATTTCTGCGGGCCCTTGGACCTCTCTTTCTAAAAACCAAAAGCTCCCACTTCCCAACATTTATACATTTGCTAAACCACTCATGTTCTGACGGAGGGGTGGGATCTAGCCAAACTGTTGCTAAACATAATCTAAGCGTAGCCATGGCAACAAAAAGTAGCTTCTGCTCTGGAAACGTCATATTCGAATCCACTACCCCCAATATAATTGCCTGAGATGAAAGTTGAAACGTACGATGGAGCAGTACCTCTAACCATTGTTTAACTTTGTTTAACAAAGGAATTAAGTTCGGACAAGAAGAGAACATATGAATAATATCGGCCGAGAACTCCCCACACCTAGGACAGTTAACTCCCGTAATCCCACCCCAATGTTGTATGCGCTGTGGGGTTATATACAAATTATGCCAGGTTTTAAAACATTGGACCTGAAGATTTGCAGATAAGGTGGCAATATAACTAAGCCGTAATGACTCTTCGCAGACCTCCTGCCCAGCATGCAATCCAGTATGCCATCGGCTGAAATGTTTATATAAATCATATTTCCTTCTTTCGTTTATCATTTTATAGATTGAGGATATAGTGGAATGCCCACCTTTAATAGCCTCAACTATGGGAAAAGAAATCCAACAACCAGTTTTCCGTGAAAGAAAATCACGAATCTGTAAAAACTTAAAAAAATGTTGATTATTAAAATGTTATTTCTGTTTTAAATAATCAAATGTCCTAACCCCATTATCCGAGACTAGATCCCCTAACTTAATAACTCCTTGGGCACTCCACTCTCTGAAATACCCGTCTGCAAAAATGTGAGGTAAAAGAGTATTTCTATTAACTGGCGTATAGATATGTATTCTTCCTATATTAAATAATTTCCGAATAGATGTCCAGATTTTGAAAGCAGCTAATAGACCCTTGAACCTCCCATGTTTGAAATATGCAAAATCTATATGCCTAAGTAATACCCCTGAAACTTCTTCTCCATAAACAAGTTTATATATTGGTTTCTACGGATCCTCACAATCTAGACAATCCAGCAACACGGAAATATGCCTCAGAGTAATTGCCCAATAATACATCTGGAAATTAGGCACAGACCAGCCCCCCCTTTCTCTTGGTAGCGTCATATATTTAAAGGCTCGTCTGGGTATTTTCCCTGCCCAGACAAACCATGAGACAATACGTTCTATTTTTTTAAACCATAATGGATCAAACAATACAGGAATAGCTCTGAGGAGGTACAATATCTTCGGTAAGAAAAGCATTTTTACAACATTGCATCTCCCCATGAGTGTTAGCTGAAGATTATTCATCCTACGGACATCTTTTTCAATCTTATATAACATCGGTTTAAGATTAATCTCCACGATTTCTTCAGGATTTGAGCTTATTAGTATTCCTAGATATTTTGCTTAATCAGTAACCCTAGGGTCCAGCAATGAAATCTTATCATTACAGATAATTTGGGTTTTTGACTCATTCAGATGATAGCCTGAAAATCTGCCAAATTGAGATGTCAAATTTTGAATTTCAAGCAATGCACATTCAGGTAAATCTGTTAAAATGGCAATATCATTTGCATAGCCCAATATTTTAGTTTCACCACCCCTAGATCTCACTGGACTAATCAAATTATTCAAAAGAATTTTTTTTATTAAAGGATCTATATAAATGGCAAATAATAAAGGGGAACAGGGACAGCCCTGTCGAGTGCCTCTTGAAATATTAATAGTTCCCGACTGGATCCCCATGATTGAGATTTGCGCTGTTGGTTGTCTACATAATCTGTATTGCTGTAATGAATCCTTCTCCAAAACCATAATGCCTCAAAGCCGCCCATAAAAAAGGCCAGGAGACGCTATCAAATGCCTTTTCCACATCAAGCAGCATTAAGGCCATAGGGTCCCCTGAAACCCTAGTGAAATCAAACAATGCAATTGTACGGCGAATGTGATTAATTGTTTCCCGTCCTGGGACAAAGCCATGTTGATAAACAGAAACCAGCTTCTTAATCACCCCAGAAAACCTCCTCGCAAGCACCTTAGCATAGATTTTGATATCGCTATTAATAAGCGTAATTGGGCGATATGATCCCATGTCCATTGGATTTTTATCTTTCTTTAAAAATGTAATAATTCGAGCCATCTGCCAGGACTCGGGGGAGGATTCCCCCTTCTGCACTATCCTAAATAGTGCCAACATAACAGGGGTAAATTGAAGCCGAAATATCTTATAAAATTCTCCTGGCAGATAATCTGGACTAACGGCTTTGCCCCCCGGGAGAGAATCTATAGCTTGCAAAAGCACTTCCATACTAATTTCAGCATCCAATAAATCACGTTCTTCTGGAGGTAGTGTATCCACACCTATCCCCCTCGAATACTCTCGTATTTCTGCCTGATGCACATCGTTATCACTGATGTCTTTGCTGTACAGATGTTGATAAAACTTCTGGAAGGCAAACACAATGGCCCTATGCCCGGATACCAAACCAATATCTGGATCTTGAATATTTTTAATACGCGTAGCTGTCTCCCTCTCCTTAATTCTTAAGGCTAGCATATTCCCTGCTCGTTCACTAATCTCAAACATTTTAGATTTCCAAATTAAAAATTTGCTGGCTGCCTTAGCCTGAGAGAGTTCAGTTATAGCTGATTTAGCTAAAATGATCCGGGTTTGAGCAGAATCATTATCCCGACCCATCTGTATCTGAACAACCAGGTTCTGCTCTGCTTCTGCCAATTCTGTATATAACCGCTGCAATTTAACATTTTCCTTCCTTTGAGATTCCCAGCCAAACCGTGTTGTTTCACCCCTTACCCCTGCCTTTAGTGTATCCCACACATTCTGAATACCTGTACTGTCAATATTTTCTTCCAAAAACCTAGTAATCCATAAAGGCATATAGTCAATATATTCCATGTCCTTAAACAGGCCACGATTAAACGTCCAAATGTTGGTTTTAGTCCTACAAACTAGTGTATTTATTGCAAGCAGAAGCGGATTATGATCCGACATTACTCGCGGCAATCTGACAATTCCAGAACCTTGAAGCAGAACGGGTGAAGCAAAAAAATAATCCAACCTTGAAAAAATTATATGCGGTGCAGAGAAATATGTAAAGCCAGGATCATCCGGATTAAAAAAGGCCCATACATCAATTAAACCATGCAAATCTATTAGATGCTGTAAAGCACGATATACCCTTGGCTTTCTCCCAGTGTATACACTCCCTATTTTATTTAAAATGCCACACTCTATATTAATATTCAGGTCTCCGCAAATGATGAGCGGGGATGGCCATCCTACCAGCTCTAAACTAAGCCAATTAACCACTTCGGGATCATCCAGTACTGGACCATAAATAGAACAAAGTGTGAAATTTTTGCCCTGAAAATTACCATATACCATTACCCAGCGGCCCAAACTGTCCGTAGAAGAGCGAATAATATTAACCTTTCCCCGTCTTACTAAAACTGCAACACCCCTAGTCTTAGCCTCAAATTTAGTCCAAGAAACAAGCTGGAATCTCTCAATCTCCAAAAATGTATGCCGGCTGGCTTCAATATGCGTTTCCTGCAGGCAGAGAACATCTGCCCGCAGGAATCGCAAATCTTCCCTAATCCGGCGTCGTTTAGACGGGTTATTAAGCCCACATATATTAATAGATGCAATTCTTATATTAGCCATACAGAAGAAAAGATAGTTCCAGTAGGCCTTTTTCAACCCCTTGCATATATTCAAATTTAATTAGGTTATCATAGGTTATCATAAAATAGACTTCCAGCTCCTCCCATAACAGATCTCCCTCCACAGCTGCCCCCCCCCCCAATACCCCAACCCTCCCTCCCCCCCAAATACAGGCAATATAGGTCAATAGACCCATGTGATGACTTCCACTACCCGAGTGTCCCAAGGTCACTCCCAGTCTCTAAATTCTCTAATCCAGCATACAAAAAAGAAACACGCCCAGTACAATGGTTAAATCTTTAACCTTCCCCAAGTCCTTTTAGATATTCTTCAGCCTGAACCTCTGATGAAAACACCCGTATTTTGCCACAACAAATAACCTTTAGGCGTGCGGGATTCATTAAGGACACCTCGCACCCCTTCTTCTGGAAGGGGGTAATCAACGAACGAAGTCGCCACCTTCTTTCCACTGTCGTGTGGCAAAAATCTGGGCATACAAAGAAAGTATGCCCTTCTACAGTTCTTTTAGCATCAAGACGAGCTTTCTCAAAAATGGCTTGTCTCAATAGAAAGTTACCAAAAAAAATCAAGATTGCTCTTGGTTTAGCTCCCAAATCTGGGCTCTTTTTCAACGTAAGAGGAAAGGCTATTTTCAGAATCTTCCAGTTTCCACATTATGTCGGCCAGTCTATCATCATTAGCTGTAGTTTTCAAATCGGTTTTCTGCAGACCCGTCTCAAGGTCAACAATTCTTTCCTCCAACGCAGCTGTCCTGGCAATAACCTCGGAACATGCTTTTGTATTTCTTCGAATTGCACCCTGAATCTTCATCGTAGCGAGTTGGCCCCTCCTCTGCTCTTGTCGCGCCTCCCCTTGTATTGACTTTAGCAAAGCATAAATCACAGAATTGGACGGAGGAGAGTTAGATTCCTCATGATCTTCTTTTTTTTCCTTTTCGTGAGCACAGGGGCCCCCTAAACCTGCTAGACTAATAGCAGCCTGAGGAGTGTAATCCCATTGAAGTTTATTACTGGCTTCAGAACCATCACTGTCCTCATCCTCTAAGCCATGATTGGAAACAGACTTAGGGTTATTACGGCGAAGAGAGGCCTTCTTAGATGTACCCGTTGTTCTTGGGAGGCTACCTCGCTCATCGCTTGAGGTTGGATTATCATTAATAGACCCTCCCACGGACTCCATATCTGACTCCTCGGCTACGGAGAAAAAGCTATCCCCATCTATAAGTTCAAGCAAAGGACATTTATTCTTTTCTAACTTTCCTCCAATGGGGGTTTGAAATATGCAGGAGGTTGCTACAGAATCATTAGAGCCCGCTGGCTTCTCCCCATCAATAGCTTCATCATTTACTTGAGGGAATATAACATTCGAAGATTCCGATAAAGCTACAGAGTCAACCAGATCTCCAGCATTTTTTGCCACCCCATCAAAACTTTCAGCCACCATAGCCAAGAGACCCTCGTTACACGCCGTTGATAAATCCACAGGGGTAATTACAGTTACTAAAGGATACTGTATCTGATTTTTAGCTACCATACTTCTTCCACCAAACATTCCCGGGACT
This sequence comes from Triturus cristatus, assembly GCF_964204655.1. Lineage (NCBI taxonomy): Eukaryota > Metazoa > Chordata > Amphibia > Caudata > Salamandridae > Triturus > Triturus cristatus. The sequence goes on along the minus strand of NC_140584.1, from coordinate 889,164,335 downwards.
GTTAATGTTTTCACCTGATCCACATTGTCCGTAACAGAGTGTATCGTTCCTGGATGGTTAGAAACCTTAGCCTTAGAAGGGTTGCTGAGCGGCGGCTTCTCAGCGGCTTTATCCGCTTTATCTCCTTGTTTTCCTCTAGCCAGGCCAGCTTTACTGACACACACCGCCAAAATGTTCCCAGCCATTTTCCCCTGCTTCTCCACCTTGTCCGCACTATCCAGCTTCTCTGCTGCAAGATTTCTCCTTCCCACTGCACCAACCCCGATCACAGGCGACTCCGCCGTCGATTTCGCACCCGTCACAGCGGAACTCCCCCTGCGAATAGGCATCCTGATGATCGCGGTAGCCTCGTTGATTGAATTCCTCTCTTCCACTGCTAGCCACACCCGCCAAGCCCTCAGGTGTGCATGGCTCAGGAAGGCGGTGACCACCCGCAGCCAGGGTTTTCGAACGCCGAAGACGGTGAACACCACTCCAATATACAACTTGTGACTCTCCATTCTTCTCCCATAACCAGCCCTTAATTCTGGCCAGATGTCCCCAGTGGATCGTCAGATCATGAACACAGAGCCGAGCATTTTTCTAATTGAAAAACTGATGTTGGACCTGCAACTAAACATAAACACATTTTCCTTCATAAACTTGTTCCTAAAACACATTACTTAATTGAGAAATTATTGTGTTTTCTTATCACTCTGTTTCCCTCTATTGAGGCTTCCCTGTTACAAAAGCTAGGCCAATATCTGTGCTTGGCCTGTTTCTCTGTGACCTCTGTGTTCATATTCTGTTTGTGCACAAACTTCAGAAACCTCACCGCCCCCCCATAATATCTGCTTTAGAGTTGTTGTTTTTTCTGATTGGAGGGGGCCTCCTCAAGTCCTGCCCTATTTTAGTCTGTCGATATTAGCGTATATGAATTAGCTTCCAGATCACCTGCGAGTTTAGCAAACCTGTTATTCTTTGACTTAACCCAAGGACAAATATGACCAACAGATATTTGTGCCGGGGCTAGACCATGTTAAACAAATTTGTCGAGGGAAAATTTGCCTTTGTGTCCCACTGGTTTGTCAGAAAATGCTTAAAAACACTTACAGCCTCTAGCTCTGTTTAAACAAACTGCACAGAGGCCTCAACTCCTGTCCCCTCATTGTCTCCTAGATGCTCGTTTGTGGAGATCAACAAATGCACATTCTGAGGAGCCTGAAAGGGCCCCTTGAACTCTGCTCTGTAGTGTGCTTTTGGGTTAATCATGTTGGCTTGAATATAGATGGGGTAGAAGGACTGCGTGCCAGGGGTGGATGTGTTAGTGCGCACCAGGCACATTCCTGCCATTTCGGCAACATGATGGACTGTGGCTGTGGACAGTCCGAGCCACAGGGCACTGAAAAAAGCGGCGGCCAGTGATACCTTCCCCTGAAATGACTTTATGAGGTAATGCTAGTGGAAATGCTCCTTGCTCGTAGTTGCGTCTTTCATCAACTGTTTTCTGATGTCACGATTTGTTTGTTTATGTCCGAAGGTGATGATGATGATTATGTGATAATAACAATAGTATCTTTTCATAAAGCACTTTAAACCCCAAACCAAAGCCCTGCGTAACCAAGCGCTATAAGTAACAGGTGTTAATGTTACTAATTTAATGGTGAAGTTTGCCTCAGTATTTCAGAGGAGGTCATGCTAATCACAGGGGTACCCCAACGAATAGTGTTCCCTAGTGTATGTAGGTGTTTTCACTGTATTCTAAGTGTCTTTTAGCCTAGCACTGGCTCTAGGCCTGATTAGTCAGAGTCAGTTACCACCAGTACCCATCTGAAAAAGTTGTGGGCACAGGATGATTTTGCAACAAGTCCTCTTTCTGCTCCTCTGTTGGTTCTTTCTGCACATGTCTTCCTTCTTCCTGCACTTTTCTTCATCTTTGTGGACTTGTGTTGCTTCTTTCTACATTTCTTTTGCTTATTTCTGTGCGTTGTTTCTTCTTTCATCACATGTCCTACCTCTGTAGGCATAGTTAGAAATTAGCATTTAAAAAACCTTTGAAATTCACTTTAAAAACCATAGGTTTCAGGGGCGTTATAGTTAGAAATTAGCATTTAAAAAACCTTTGAAATTCACTGAAACAACCATAGGTTTCAGGGGTGTTATAGTTAGTTGGACATTTCACTCGTACAAAACCAGTGAAATTCCCCCGTTATAGTTAGTTCAGCTGTGTGATAAATTGATGCATCTTCTCACACCCTAATATAACCTTTAATACACCCACTCTAAATTACAGACTGCCATTCTCAAAACCATAGACACTCCAACACCAATAACTACATACCCACTCACTGATTCTTAGGTTTACACACACATCCACTCACTCAACCGTACAGTCACTCATAGTTATGGTCACTCAGCACAGGAGTATCATATGCACTCATTAACCTATATAGAAACTCACACACCGCTACTCATCCAAGAGGTACTCACACACCTAGTCAGTCATGCAAATAATTATTCACACTGCCATTTACTCACCTATACAGTTATACACACACCAGCTCAATTACTCATACAAATACTAGCACATTCTTTCGCTCTTATACAATCACTGATACAAGCCCACACTCATTCATACAGCCACTCTCACAATCGGACACTCTCACTTATAGCCATTTATGTACTCCAACACACATATTTACTGCTTTCACATATGTAGTTACTCACACATGTACCACTGAGATATACATTCCCTCACTAAAACACCCATACACACACTCACCCACCCATACAGTCCATCACAGATGCACTCTTGAAACCATGTACCCAGTGAATCACCCACTCACACATCTATGCACAGAGTTACACACACCCCACTCACACAAACACTCAGGCACCCATACAGATACTCAGACAACCAATCAATAACCCATATAGACACTTATGCAGCTAATCACAAACCCATGCAGCCGCTTACAACCCAAACAGTCAGATGGATACAGACATTCCCACAGTTTAGTCACTAACCCATGCATTCAGTAAGATACGTTTAATCACTCACTTATAGAGTCAGTCACGCACCTACTAAATCATCCATTCAGACACTTATACATCCACTCATTCTTCTATATGCCTTTCCCTATATATATTAAACATATTTAAACTTTACAGAAACACACAGTCACTGGATGATGTCATCAGTGATGTCATTTGAGATGTCAGCAGTGATGTCATCAGTGATGTCACTGACCATGTCATGAGTGATGTAATATGTGACGTCATCAGCAGTGCATTGCGGGGGCGCGAGTTATAGTTAGCTGAGCTAACTATAACAGGGGAATTTCACTGGTTTTGTACGAGTGAAATGTCCAACTAACTATAACGCCCCTGAAACCTATGGTTTTTTCAGTGAATTTCTAAGGTTTTTTAAATGCTAATTTCTAACTATAACGTGCCTGAAACCTATGGTTTTTTCAGTGAATATATATATATATATATATATATATATATATATATACATATATATATATATATATATATATATATCTCACACGTACAATCCGGCGCAATCCTTTCCAGATATAACGAAGGAATCACACAGGAGCCGTGGCCTCTATTTTTAGTGCAGGTTTATTGCAGACACAAACGTCCGACGCGTTTCGGAGTAGGACACTCCTTCGTCACGGGCAAACTTTGTGCATTTCAACTTTGTTAATAAAGTGGATACGGCTCTTCCTGTAGACATGATGGCGGAAACTCCGTTTAAACCTAAATCTGTTTTTCTACCCCAAATTAACTGTGAAGCAATAAATTGCTTTGAGAAAGGGATGGTTAATGAACTAAAAAAATTGAAAAACCATAAAATATACCAAAGAACAAACTTAAACCCTCACCAACTCAAAGCATTGAATGCACTGGAATCAAACCATGACTTTGTCATAAAGCAGAGCGACAAAGGGGGAAACGTGGTCATTTGGCCTGTGGACATGTATAAACAAGAAGGATTGTCACAATTATCTGACACTAGTAGGTACTGCCAAACTACTAGATTAATTTATAATCAAGCAATGTCTACAGTGGCAAATCAGATCACTGAGTGGAAAGATGTATGCATGATAAGCGCTGATGAATTTTCCTATTTGGCATGCAAACACCCCAAATTACCAGTATTATATCTGTTACCAAAGTTGCATAAGAATGCTCAACGGCCACCAGGGAGGCCTATTGTCTCTTCATGTGGGAGTGAGTTGGAAAATACTTCCAAATATGTGGACTACTTTCTCCAACCGATGGTTCAATCCCTCCCTTCTTATGTCCGTGATACTAGTGACTTCCTTAAGCATATTTCTGGCATGGCATGGTCTTCAGAGTATCTCATGTTAGGACTAGATGTTTGCAGTCTTTATACTAGCATTCCGCAAACTTTAGGCCTGGAAACATGCAAGCATTTTCTCTATAGTAGACCAGCAAGTTTTTTACATCATACAGAGATGTTGCTCAAAATGATTGAAATGTGTTTGAATAATAATTTTTTCCTTTTCGACAAGACCATCTATAGGCAGATCCAGGGGACGGCTATGGGAACCTGCTTCGCCCCCAGCTTTGCAGGTCTCTACCTGGGCTGGTGGGAGGAGCAGGTGGTCCACAACATCGAACTCTTTAAGAACCATGCCGTCCTCTGGCTACGCTACATAGATGATATTTTTTGTGTGTGGAGTGGCACTGAGGCACAAGCCATAGAATTTGTAGAGACCCTTAATACTAACGAAATGAATCTTCAATTCACACACCAAGTTAGTAAAGACACCATGGTATTCTTGGACCTCAAACTTGAGATTAAAAATAACACCATAGAAAGTTCCTTATTCAGAAAGACTACGGCGGGCAACAGTCTACTTCACGCGGACAGTTGCCATCCACATAACCTTATACAAAGCATACCCTTTGGGGAGCTATTGCGGGCACGCAGAAATTGCAGCACCATCAGCAATTTTGAAAAGGAGAAATCCATCATGCAAGAACGTTTTTTGGCACGAGGTTATAGTGCCAAAACAGTGAAAAAGGCGATTAATAAAGTTGAAGCTCTTAATCGCCAGGAACTTCTTTTCCCTACGGAAACTGTTCCAATAATCAAGCCTAAAGAAACTGTAAGGTTTATCACTACCTACAGCACCCATGCATGGGAGGTGAGGAGAAGCTTAAAAAAGTTTTGGGAAGTGCTGAAAACTGACAAGGATTTGAAAGATTATATAGGTGATCATCCATCTCTCACTTTTCGTAAACCTAAATCATTAAGAGACCAATTATGCAATAACATGATCCCCAATCCTAAAAAAGAGAATGCGGTTAAGGGGTTTTTTACATGTAACCAATGTAAGGCTTGTAAATACAGTTGTAGCATCAAATCAGTGAAATTCAACAACAATGAGGCCCCTTGGGTTATACAAAAACACTTAAACTGTAATACGGAATTTGTGGTGTATATTCTCAAATGTCCTTGTTCGAAATACTACATAGGGAGCACCATCCATTCAGGAAAGAAAAGAGTGTTGGAGCACTTGAGAGCTATTAACAAAAATGATAAAACATATCCAGTAGCCCGGCATTTTCAGGATAATCACAACAGCAATGCCAGTCTTGTCAAATTTGCCGTAATTGATTGTGTTTTTCCTAATACAAGAGGTGGCAATAGATTGTTAGAACTCAGGAAATTGGAATCCAAATTTATAATTAGATTCAATACCATGATGCCCCATGGGTTGAACATGGATGAGGAGCTGTCAGTGCATCTATACTAATATATATTTGGTACAATAGGCTTGTGCATAACTGCTGCTGTTTCTGCTTGCTGTTTTTTAGAAATTTTGTGTATCTTTTAAATTTCATGTAACAATATGAAGATTTTTAATAGACATTCTGTCTCTTTTCAAGGTAACAGATGCTTGGAGAAGTAGATGAATTGGCTACCCTCTGAACAGTTTGCCCACATGGGCAATACCTAAAGGAAAACCGTTTATTATGATTACGCCCACTGAGGCAGTATTGAATTGATTTAATTACCGTGGAAGAGGCTTATAACCCTCTTGTTCTTAAAACTTTTGGACCAACTCTTTGATATTTATGATGACTATGTGTTACCATGATTCAATGGTTTCTGACTATAGTATGCCCACTGGGGCGTTTCATTTGGCATTTCTGTCTGCACCATATATTTTGGGGAGTTAAGAGCGAACACTCCCGTAGCGCTATGGACTAATACACCATTGGCTTACTTTTTAACATTATGAGTTCGAGTCCAAGAACGGCCGACATGAATTTACTCATGCGGTAGGTTAATCTCTACCGTTATTTTGTCGACCAAAATTGAGCACTTTTTCCCACAAGGGAGGGACACACTGAGGGTATTCTTTGATAAATGTATTCTTTGATACTTGCTATCCGTACACGCCTTTTGCGCGTGCTATTTGTAAAGTGCGGATTTTCTGAATCATTTAAATATACTGTTCTTGATATGCTAGTCATTATACTTACCATTTACACATAATTACCTTGAATTAATTACAACAAATTGTAAATACTCATATGAATTGCAATATGTAAAGTATTTTGTTTATGTTTATTACATCACGTGACATGTTGATTTACTTTATTAACAAAGTTGAAATGCACAAAGTTTGCCCGTGACGAAGGAGTGTCCTACTCCGAAACGCGTCGGACGTTTGTGTCTGCAATAAACCTGCACTAAAAATAGAGGCCACGGCTCCTGTGTGATTCCTTCGTTATATCTGGAAAGGATTGCGCCGGATTGTACGTGTGAGAATTTTGGGGGTGGCTACCCCAGCCGTGAGCCCGCCGGACTAGAGGCTTGGGAACAGCTACAAACTCTGTGTTTATATATATATATATATATATATGCAAATATTATGTTATGGAAATACCTATAAATTATTTTACATGATGTAAAAAACGATTAGTGAAATAATACAACTACATTATGTGGTTATTGTGTTTAGAAGGGTATTTATCTGCCATGGTGCAATACATGTGTTTCTTCTATGTCCATTAAACGATTCACTAGCACTTGCACTTTAAAAAGAGCGGTCATCAGCCAAGGAGTTGTCATGTGATCAAGGGCGGGATCGCCCGAAACGCGTAATGGCGGAGAATGGCTAAATAAATAATACTGCACGAAAAAGATTGGGTCTGCGCTCGTTTGTTTTCGACTGAAGGAAAAGAGAAGGCGAGTGGTAGTGGAATATATATATATATATCAAGCTCCTGATTGACACACATAGTTTGGAAGGCACTCGAGCAGCTGCGTAAGGCTCAACCTGTTCCTTAAATCACTGGTACGGGCAGCATCCGCCTGCAAGCAGAAATAAATGCAAATCACTTTTTTGCCTGACGCATTTCGTTTATTCACTTCTTCAGAGGCAGTACCATGATGAACACTCTCCCATCGCTTTTAATGTCTATCATGGGGCAACTGCGCTGGATTGAGGACAGTAACGCTTGTGGGGGCTCATCCAGAGCTTACAAGAAATGTGCTTCCATCTGAGGATTAATTTCGGACACTCCATTTCCCAGCAATCACCACAGTTCCATTCGGACAGCCCATCTGGGCATGGCAGATGAAATAGACTCGCGTCTGCCATTAATTTGGACAGATCATTATTGCATTCAGTTCAAGCTACTGTTAACAGTTACTCCCACCCAAGCAAAAACCACGGTAGTGTTTAGAGAGGGTAGAAACTGGATCAAACTGGCCAAAACGGGTTCTCTACTTACCCCTCCCATAGCTAGCCTTTTTCAGGCCTCTAGGTCTGTGGAGGCAAATTATAATGCCTACCACTAGTTCATTACTAACGAGCTGGACCTTCTAATTCCGAACAAAAAGATAAGAGTCAGGAGTAGGCCATCCGCGCCTTGGTACGATGACGATCTGCGACTGCTAAGACAGCACTGCAGGCAGGCCGAAAGAAAATGGAGGAAGGGATTCCTCGCCAGGGACACGATGGCGCTGAGATCTGCACAGAGCAGGTACAAGCAGCTCATTATGAAACGCAAAGCTAGTTTCTACGCTAACTCCATAGTGCACGCCCCAAATGGGGCCAGGGAATTGTTCAGAATTATGAAATCCTTATCGGCCCCAAGCTGTCTTGAAAATAAAGTTGTACCATCAAAGAGGCTGTGCGACGAGATTGCCACCTATTTTAAGGATAAGGTGACAAAGATAACCGATCTCTTTAGGGGCACGGACAGAGTGGCCGAGGACTCTGGTAAGGAGATGGCCTATGAGAGACTGGGCAGGTCCTGTTCTCTGACCTTTTTCCCACCCTTTTCGGAAGTGTCGTTCGTTACAACGGCAAATAGCATCTCGTCTGGCTCTCCCCTTGACCCCTTGCCTCAGAGGGCTTGGAAGTTATATGGCCACCCGACCTTCCCCTGGTTGTGTCAGATCTGCAACCAATCGGTGGAAGAGGGCCTGGTCCCGGACAGCTGGAAACAGGCTGTTGTCTCCCCCTCATTAAAAAACCAACTCTGGACCCAACTGTTCCTGCCAGTTTTCGGCCTATCTCTCTCCTCCCGTTCCCTATCAAAATCCTAGAGAAGGCGGTGAGTGGGTCCCTCTCAAACTATCTAGAGGTCAATTCTTTGCTGGACAAGGACCAGTTTGGCTTCCGCCCCTGCCACGGAACCAAGTCAGCATTAGTCACCATGCTGGACTTGATGCGTGTGCGGGCTGACACCGGGAGCACCTCCGTCTTGGTGCTCCTGGATTTGTCAGCCGCGTTCGATACCGTGAGTCATAAAATTCTGGTGGGACGGCTGATGGAGTTTGGTGTGGGAGGTCAGGCATTATCTAGCGGGGAGACACCAAATGGTGACTATGGGTCCCTTTTCCTCAGAAAATACCCCCATAGACTTTGGAGTTCCACAGGGTTCCAGCATCAGCCCCATCCTGTTCAATATATATCTGCAGCCGTTATTCTCTATCTTCAAGGCGTTCGGGGTGGAGCTGATTAAATATGCAGATGACACACAACTGGCCTTCTCCCTGGAAGGTAAACAGGCAGTCTCTCTGGAGCAGTTCCAAAGCTGCATGAGGCAGACTACGGACTGGCTACAGAGAAACTGCCTGCAGTTCAATGGAGACAAAACCGAGTTGCTGTACTTTGCGCCAACAAGACGGATTCAACATCTACCAGTGGACTTTAGGCTCGCTCCGGACGCGGCCCCACTGGTACCAGCTGGCACAGTACGGAATCTCGGGGTGCTATTCGATAATAACCTCCAGTTGGACTCACAGGCGAATAAAACATCCAGCACCTGCTTTGGACTGCTGCGACTTTTACGCCGTATTCTTCCATTGCTGCCTGCCGACTATCGTAGCACGGTAGTCAGGAGCACAATACTTAGCATAATGGACTACTGCAACTCGCTGTATCTCGGAGCCCCCCAATACATTCTGCAGGGGCTACAGAGAGTTCAGTCAGCTGCTGCTAAGTTGGCACTTGTCCGTAAGTTCGACTCTTCCTCCACTCAGGCACTAAGAGAACTACACTGGTTGCCTGTTAGAGAGAGGGTCCTCTTAAGTCCCTCTGCCTGGTTCATAAGGCAATCCACGGAACAGGTCCGGTCCCACTCCAGGAAAGATTCTCAAGGTACTCCCCCGCAAGGCAGCTGCGGTCATCCAAGGCCAGCTTGCTGGCCCAGCCCAGGTTCAAACGGGCAAGATTGGGGGGGAGGGCCTTTAGTGTGGTTGGAGCCTGAAGCTGGAACGAGCTTCCACCTGAACTCAGACAGACGCAGTCGTTGATGGAATTCAGAAGGAGCCTCAAGACCTGGCTCTTTCCAGTAGCATGATGTCCCCGATTTTGCCCCCCTCAGTATTAAAACACCTCATTTGGTCTGAGCGCCTGGATACCCGTAGGGTCACAGTCTTCTGCGCTATATAAATATTTATACATTACATTACATGCATATATGTATATATATATATCTATATATATAGATCTATCTATCTATCTATCTCTCTCTCTCGCTCTATATATATATATATATATATATATATATATACATGATTGTCATCTGTCTTGGGAGAGGAGTTCCGCCTACCAGTCAAACTTTACTTCAGGCCCTTAGTTAGAGATGAGGTGCTTGGATTACTTCTATTCTCATATACATTAGCTGACTTGTATCCTGGGGTGAGGCAGATTGAAAAAAACTGCCATCTATCAATCTATTTGTTCATACTGCCATCCATCCACCCTCCATTAGTGTGTTCATGCACATGTCTATACAGCATTTAACCATCAATTATTCATCCAGCCATAATTCAATCATCCACCATCTAGCCTTTGTGCATTAGTCACTAGTGTGCATGGTCACATGTGGACTGAACAGCATTTCCCAGAATGCCTGTTCTTGTGTACAAACATAAATTGACTAACCTTTTATAAAAATAAGAACCCTCACTGTGAACAAGACTGAGTCGAAAAGCCACAGCAATGTTTGGAGAGCAGCGGATTTACTTTGTGTATATATATATTACCTACTGGCGGTCGCCAGTAGGTAGTTATAGTTAGGACCACGTTTCCATAGGAAATCCGCAACATTCTATTTTGAATAACTTTGGCGCCGGTCGACGAATCCTCGCGAATTTTTCAAAATAGGTGGGGCGCTACGCTCCGCTCCTACCCTGAAAGTCTCGGGGGGATTCGTCAAGCGGGGGCTGAGATAAAAGGGGGTCCCAAAACGCGTTTTTCCCATGCATTTTTCCGTAGGACCTTTAGACAGGGCTACAGCCGGAACGGCTGAACAGAATTTAATGAAATTTGGCAGAGAGGTAGTCCCCAGGTCAAGGAAGTGCCTTTTGTAGGTTTGGTGTAAATCTGTTCAGTAGATTCTGAGAAAATAGCCTTTAAATCAATATATATATCTGTGGCAGCTTACGGTGCGCTTACCGTGCGCTTACCGTAAGCTTACCGTACGCGTACGGTGGCGTGCGCGAGCGCGATTCTGATTGGCTCTTACATCTTAGTAAACATTCGAATCGGTCGAAACCAGGAAGCGGCGGCCGCCATTTTCTCTCTCGCTTCCTGAGTTGGGCAGCAAAAACAAACCCCAAAAATGTGTAAAGAGGCAGTTTCATGAGATCCTAACCACCCAGCATTGATACAGGGGTCCCCAAACCACCCCCAAGCCCAAAAACAAATTTTTTTTTTTTTTCGGAAAATCGCCGATTACGCTTACCGTACGCGTACGGTAAAAAATTGTAAAAAAAGAAAAAATTATCCACATTCTCCCCCATATAACATCTAAGAAGTTAACAAAGAATACATTTCACAAAGATGCGCAAAATATGTCCCCCATGCGCGCACGGTGCGCGAAGCGCACCGCGCGCGCACGGAACGAACTGCGTTAACTGGGCGCGCACGCCACGAATGGCGTAAAGTAACTTAGCATTTAAAAAACCTTGCAAATTCACTGAAAAAACCATAGGTTTCACACATGTTATAGTTAGCTGGACATTTTACTGATAAAAAACCAATGAAATTCCCCCGTTATAGTTACTGCAGGCAACTATAACTCACGCGACCGCAATCTTCTGCTGATGACATATGTGTCTTTATGAAAAAAAAATATTTGTAATATATGTAAAGCTAAAATTTAATGGAAGAAGACATGGGCAAATAAGTGTCTAAATACAGTATTAGCATCAGCAGAGGATTGCGGTCGCGTGAGTTATAGTTGCCTGCAGTAACTATAACGGGGGAATTTCATTGGTTTTTTATCAGTAAAATGTCCAGCTGTAACATGTGTGAAACCTATGGTTTTTTCAGTGAATATATATATATATATATATATATATAGATATATGTATGTATATACGTATATGTACATATATTACCTACTGGCGGTCGCCAGTAGGTAGTTATAGTTAGGACCCTGTTTCCATAGGAAATCCGCAACATTCTATTTGGAATAACTTTGGCGCCGGTCGACGAATGCTCGCGAAATTTTCAAAACTAATGGGGCGCTACGCTCCGCTCCTACCCTGAAAGTCTCGGGGGGATTCGTCAAGCGGGGGCTGAGAAAAAAGGGGGTCCCAAAACGCGTTTTCCCCATGCATTTTTCCATAGGACCTTTAGACACAGCTACAGCCCGAACGGCTGAACAGAATTACTTGAAATTTGGCAGAGAGGTAGTCCTCAGGTCAAGGAAGTGCCTTTTGTAGGTCTGGTGTAAATCTGTTCAGTAGGTCCTGAGAAAATAGCATTTAAATCAATATATATATCTGTAAGCGCGCTCCGTGCGCTTACCGTGCGCTTACGGTAAGCTTACTGTACGCGTACGGTGCCGTGCGCGAGCGCGATTCTGATTGGTTGTTAGATCAAAGTAAACATTCGAATCGGTCGAAACCAGGAAGTATCGGCCACCATTTTCTGTCTGTCGCAATGAAAAAAAAAGGTTGATAACATGAAAAGGGGGCAACGAACAGAGTTGCAGACCCCCTAGCGTTCGTCAGGGGGTTCACGAAGGACCAAAAAGTAAGAAAAATAAATGTATTAATTTTTTTAAAAAATCGCGGGGTGCGCGTACGGTAAGCTTACCGTACGCGTACGGTAAAAAAACCCAAAAATTAACAATCACATTTAATATATAAATCTAAGGACCCCCAAGGGAGAAAAAAACAATTGATATTTTGAAAAAAATGGCGAGGCGTGCATGGTACGAAATGCGCAACGTGGGTGCTCGGTGCGCGAAGCGCACCAAGTGCCCACAGCGAAGCGCACCGTGCGCGCAAAAATTAAAAATAAATACATAACTTAGCATTTAAAAAACCGTACAAATTCACTGAAAAAACCATAGGTTTCACACATGTTATAGTTAGGAATTAGCATTTAAAAAACCTTGCAAATTCAATGAAAAAACCATAGGTTTCACACATGTTATAGTTAGCTGTACATTTCACTCGTAAAAAACCAATGGAATTCCACGTTATAGTTAGTGCAGGCAACTATAACTCACGCGACCGCAATCCTCTGTTGATCCTAATACTGAATCTTTAGCTATACATATATTACAAATATTTATTTTTCATAAAGACACATATGTCATCAGTGATGTAATATCTGACATCATCAGCAGAGGATTGCGGTCGCGTGAGTTATAGTTGCCTGCACTAACTATAACGTGGAATTTCATTGGTTTTTTACGAGTGAAATGTACAGCTAACTATAACATGTGTGAAACCTATGGTTTTTTCATTGATATATATATATACACATATCTATCTATCTATCTATCTATCTATCTATCTATCTATCTATCTATCTATCTATCTATCTATCTATCTATCTATCTATCTATCTATCTATCTATCTATCTATCTATCTATCTATCTATCTATCTATCTATCTATCTATCTATCTATCTATCTATCTATCTATCTATCTATCTATCTATCTATCTATCTGTCTATCTATCTGTCTATCTATCTATCTATCTATTTATATATATATATATGTATATATATATATATATATATATATATATATATATATATATATATATATATTTATATAAGCTCCTAGTTTGCACAGCTGGCAGGGTGCACTCTGGAACTGACAATACTCTGTAGGCTCGTCCAACCATGTGTAGCTGCCTGACGCGTTTCGGAGAGATTCCTTTTTCAAAGGCCGTCACTGTGTGTGCGCCGGCTCCTCCGTCCCACCCTTTATTTCAGATATGCTGCCTCCTGATAGGTTGTTGCTCCAATGAGCGTTACAGCATTCCCCCAGTGTATTCTGGTCAAGGTAGTGTGGAGTATATGTCCCCTCTGATGGGTGTCGGCGAACATGCAGTCACTGATGCAAAGCCCGGAATAGGTCTCATGGATGAACGAGTCTTGATTCCAGGATCAGTTCCCTCGAAGTTGTTGGTCAAGTGCCCCATCAGTTCGACACGCTTCCATACTCGCGTTGGTGCACCCTCGCGGCAGTGCCCGCCGCGTGAAATATAAGCTCCTAGTTTGCACAGCTGGCAGGTTGCACTCTGGAACTGACAATACTCTGTAGGCTCGTCCAACCATGTGTAGCGGCCTGACGCGTTTTGGAGAGATTCCTTTTTCAAAGGCCGTCACTGTGTGTGCGCCGGCTCCTCCGTCCCACCCTTTATTTCAGATATGCTGCCTCCTGATAGGTTGTTGCTCCAATGAGCTTTACAGCATTCCCCCAGTGTATTCTGGTCAAGGTAGTGTGGCGTATATGTCCCCTCTGATGGGTGTCGGCATATATATATATGATTCATACATACATATATATATATATATACATATATATACATCGTCCACCATCGGACATTTGTATATTCATTCATCAACCTGAATATGTCAATATGTCAAATGTTTCCACCCGACATTTACTTCTTACCTCTATGAGGCCTCTCCTCCTTTGAAATCTTCAGTTCATTTTCCGTTCCTTTGCCAGGATCTTCATTAAGACCATAGAGGTTTTCATTCCAGTCACTCCAGTTCACCTCTACACACCTGACCAGAAAGGAAATACTGGCTTTAGTCAATGAGCATAACCCGGTAAAACACCTATAAATAACATGTAATGACAACAGGAGAGGTGAGTGCTGCTGTCGGACAATGACCGATGACCACACACCCTCGCCAGTGCACCTGTCGGCTACTGTCCGACAGAGGGGAGGGCTGAAGTTGATCCTCTGGTGTTTGGACTGGAGGATTGCTTTTTTTAAAAGTAAAGGGCGGGGGAAACACGACTTTGCTCCCGCATCAGCCAAAGACCATATTCCAACAAATCTGTGATGGTGTGCTTATGTCACAGATTCCCCACCAGAGAGGCGGAAGAAGCAGGTAAAAGCCCTCACGTACTATGGTTTAGAAAAATGCCTAAAAGGCTTCCCAGGGTTCCAAGGGAGTGTCTCCCCTTTCCAATGAGGCATCTCTGAAATAGTTTTTTTGGCTGTGGATCGCGGTCACCAGAGACGTTTTAAGGGGTCGGCCCTCATGGCTACTGGCCAGCGCCCCACTGGGCAAAAATATATTTTTTCTTAAAAAGGTGTTTTTTCCCTGGGGGAGCAATTGAATAAAATCAAAAAAAAATTCTAAAACAATACGTGAAATTGTCAGGGGGTCAGCCTTACTTGCATATGGGCCGAACTTCTGTGGGCCCCAAACTTTTTGGGGGGAAATATGATTTCCTTGTGGCCCAATCGTGGCTCCCATGGGAACTACACATTTCCCAAAAAAGTAAATAAATGTAGGTGGGGGGCCATCCCCCAGTACAACCATCAACCCCTTTCGAGGACCTTATATATATATTTTTTCAAATGTGTGTTTTCCCCTGCCTACAAGATTGTGCCCCCAGGGGAAAACACACATTTCTAAAAAATATGTATACTGCATATGCCACAAGTGTACCATTTGCAGATTATGCAGCATGCAGTATGTACTAATGGAAAGGGATCAATGTGGCAACATTTGTTTGCATGCAGTGGAAGGGTCTGCACCAATGTTGAACAGTTCTCTTTCAGTTGTTTATTTCTTAATTTGGTTGATAAACTGGTACTAATGAGGTGAAACTTTTGCCCAGACAGTATTACCATGTTTAGAAATCATAAAATTATGAAGTAATACTTTAAACAAACAAATGTGCTGCATTATGCTGCATAATTTGCAGTTTCATGCTGCATTATTTAGTCAACCCTGTTTCATATTTTGGTACTCTCCTGCCGCATAATTCCATTGACCCTAGTGATAGCATTGTGAGTTTTCACAAGAAGCACGCCTGCCCACAAAGCTGCAGGGACTACTATGTGAATGTGTGCTTCTTGAGATCAAAGGGACATTTTTAGCTTTGGGAAATTACTTTAATACTGGCAATGGCCCAACAAGTCCCCAAACAATAAACTTTTAGCATAAGCCATGACAAAAGTAAGCTGTGGTATTGGCTATGTGGCAAGATTAAGTAATGTTGTGTTTTTTTTTTTAGTGTCTTTGGAGAACCTGCAGATTCAGGAAACCAGATAAGTAATTTTATGTTTATTTACTGTTGCACACTTCTCACACACATAAATCCACCCACTGATTTAGAACAATACATTTGCCTTCTACTTAGGACAGTGTTTTAGGAGGAAAGTTTTAGCCAGTCAGCGGAGATGGCATCTCATGGATGGCTGCTGGCCAGGCCTAATTTGGGTTATGGAGGACATCTATGAGGCAGGTTCATAGATTGAGAAAGCAGATGCTGAGACAGCTTCTGAGGGAGAGGAAATGTTGAAGATATTTTTGGGCATTGTGCTCAAAATTAGGGTAGTGCAAAAACCAAGCTTGCAGTCCTACTGGTCTACTCGCACAGTTTGGCTAACACCCATCTTTGCACTGTACACAAGAAGAGATCAGTTTTTGCTAATGCAGTGTATGCTGCATTTCAAAGACAATTCTGCTACATTGCCCCTGACCAACCAGATCATGATAGTTAGTTCAAAATTTGTTCTTTCATGGAAGATTTGTCTGCCAGGTTTCCTGAGAGTTATACTGCTGGAAAGAATATTGCCATTGGTGAGTCTTTGTTCCTGTACAAAGGGTGATTACTTTTCAGGCAGTAAGTACATTGTGAGCAAAAGAGCACGCTATGGCATCAAGTTGTACATGCCGTGTGAAAGCTCTCCTGGCTATGTATACAGGGAAGGACTCCAATCTAAACCCTGTAGATTGCCCTTCCACGCTAAGAGATACAAGAAAGATTGTATGGGAGCTTGTCCAGCCACTCCTTCACAAAGCTTATAACCTTTATGTGGATAACTTCTATACAGGAATAGAGCTGGTCAGTGAGCTGTACAAAGCTGGCACTGTGGCATGTGGTACAGGTCATTGCTGCCACAAAATATTCCTGCAGGAGCTTGTTTGTAAGAAGCTCTAGAAATCCCACAGCACTGCGTTACTTTCCAACGAACTTCTAGCAGTCTAGTTCTCTGATAGGCGTGATGTGTATGTGCTAACTACAGTTCATGATGAGAGCACTTTTCCCCAATCATGGTTTGGGGTCAGATGGCCAAAGTTCACAAGCTCACCTGTGTACTTGATTGCAAGTACGTGAGCAGAGTAGATAAGAATGATCAGGTTCTTCTGCCACACAATGTGAGTCGTAAAACCCAAACTTGGTATAAGAAGTTGTTTACTCACCTGCAATGTGTATGTTGTTTATTGTCAAATCACCACAGAAAGACTCATCTTTCCTTGACTTTCAGATCACTTTCATTGAAAGTCTTACTGCCACAGAAGCAGCAGCCTCCACTTTATATGCTCAGAGGACATGACACAATTACAGGATCGATACTTTGCCAACCGCAATCTTGAAACAGCTAAAAGTCTGTATCATGTTATCATTGCAGAGTCTGGTCTAAGAAAGGAAAGAGGCAGGAAAGATGTGTTTATTGTCCCCTGCGCCCATCTCACCCAGACCTGTGTTTTCCTACTTGCTTTTTTCTAATTGTTTTAATTACATTTCCAAAAATGATTGCCATGATAAAAACAGTACATAATATGTTGGGTAGATCTTAGCAAAAGGTACGACAATGGCAAATGTAATACCAACAGTCAAATAACAATGCAGGTTCGCACGAGGAGAGGTACAAAAAGGTCTATTTTTTAAATCAGGCTAGCTAACAGAAAATCTATCTTAGCTGTGAGAGTTTTTCAGTCAGTAAGTTCAGTGTGGAGTAGCAAGTAGGAGCGGAGCGGCTGCCAAATGTTCTTTGGTCAGAAAGCCATGGGCAGCAACGTTGCATAGATATTGCTAGTCTTGTCACAGTACATGAGATCTCTCATCCAGGCTGTTGGCAGTGCAGGCCCACCCCAATGCAAGGAGATCTGTCTCTTGGCTAACAGTAGGGCCAATGCAGTAAAGCGCTGAATCCCAGGGCCTAGAGGACGAACATATCCCAGCAACGCAAGCAGCGGGGAGAGTGTCAGCACCGATTCAACCATCAATGCCAGGTGTTCAAAGACCACCTCCCAGAACGTGAGGATAAGAGGGCAATTCCATACCAAATTAATAACATCAGCGTCCACGGCTGCATACCTCTGGCAATTGTCAGGCCTAGCCGGGTAAATTTTTGCAATAGGTTTGGGGGTAACATAAGATCTATGTATATATTTAAAGTGGATTAGTTTGTGTTTGTAAGTGCTGGAGATATAGCGGGTTTGTTCACAACAGTATGCCCACATCTTATCTGTCAGGAGGTGTTCCTAATCTCCCTCCCAAGCCACCTGCGCTCTCCCACCCACTTCCGGGCGGAGAGTCTGGGAAAGGTGATGCAGTCAGGATACTAGGTGTGTACTGTCAGGCGATATAAATATTGTAGATAGGGGAAGGAATTCCTGCGGCTCCACTGTCGAGGGACGTTTTGCGGCGACCAGTGAGGTTCGCGTCCTGTGAATTAGAAACTTATCTAAAATGGATATGCCATGGCCCTCCAATATATCCGCCATTGAACGCCTATTGAAACATATCTCCCATGGTTTGAAGGTGACATCAGGTGAGTGCATGCTGCGCCAGAGTTTCAGTGGCCAGGGGTAACCATGGGCTGTCGGCCTTCAGGTTTCTACTGAGCTTTTCCCAAGCCCAGCATGTTGTTTGCAATGTATGGATCTCCATGGGTATCCTCGCTAGGCCGAGCGGAAGGATAATGGAAAGGGGAGAGGGTGGTGCCTGCGAATGTTCAGGCTTCAGATACTATTGCCGTGTGTCTGGGTGGTACCAGAATTAGGCATAGTGTCCCTGTGCTACTAGGTAATATAAGTAAATATCGGGCACTCCAAAATCACCTCGCGCAAAGGGCATTGTGAGCGTCTGCCATCCCACCCGGGCCTGTATAGTGGCCCAAATTAGTCTTGTCAAAATGCTCCGGAGAGTAGCAAAAAATGTTGCTGTGAGGGGAATGGGAATATTTAAAAACAAGTAGAAAAAGCTAGGCAGAACGACCATTGTAAAGATGGCTATCCTACCGGCAATAGAAAGTAGGAGTGTTACCCAGTGATCGATCTGTATCGATAGGCGATCTGTGGCAGGGCCATAATTGAGGTGGATGACTTCTGATGCTGTACGGTGTAGTAAAATACTGAGATATCTAGGAGGGTCGTCGCACCACCACAAGGGGAAGTCCAGCATGAAAGAGGGGGTAGCATCCAGAGAAAGATCTCAGATTTGGTCCAATTAATGACGAGACTCGAAAAGCCTTCAAATCGGACCACCTCTAGAATTAGTGAAGAAAGATTTGTAGCAGGCTCATGCGTAAATAAAAGAATGTCATCTGCATATAGAGAAGCCAAAAGGGGCCCCTGATGGAATCTGAGTCCCCGCTGGAGATGTCGCTCTATAAGATGTCGCAACAGTGGGTCCATCGCTATGATGAACAGAAGTTGCAATAGTGGACATCTCTGCCTGGTGTCCCGTGACTAGTCCATGAGTTCTCCATCAACACGGAGCCATGCCACAGGGTTAGTATAGAGGAGGCGGACAAGAGCGCAGAAGTTGCGAAGGAAGCCCAATTTGTCAAGTGTTGTATAAAGGAAAGACCACTTCAGGGAGTCAAACGCCTTCTCAGCGTCAAACTAAATCACCGCTGCAGGAAGGTTAGGATCAATAACTGCGAATATTGTTTGCAAGTTGACAGATGTCGATCAATTTGGAGAGATAATCTGATCAATTATTAGTGATATTCGCGTCAAGAGCACTTTAGCCAAAATCTTATATCCCTGATTTAATAGAGATAGGGGCCTATAGGAGGCAAAGCTATCAGGCGTTAAAGTAGCAGGGATACTATAGCTTTGTGCATAGTGGGAGGGAGCATTCCTGAATCACATGCTTCCACATAATCCTCCAGGAGGTGTGGGACTAGTATGGTCTTATATGTTTTATTAAATATGCCCGTAAGGCCATCCGTGCTGGGGGCATGGGATACATCCAGGTCATCTATGGCCTGGGATAGCTCATCTACGCTGATGGACGAGGCCAGGAATCATTGTTGGCCCCCTTCAATCCACACCATTGCTATCTCTGCTAAAAAAGAAAGGGTACTGTCAAGTGGTGGTGGGGAACGTGCAGTGTATAGACATCTGTAGTAGGACAAAAAGGTAGAGAGAATATCTGTACCTTGAGTGACGTGAGTGCTGTTGTTCAATTGCAGTTGAGTAATGTACGTGGCCTGTTGTCGAGGGTTAAGTAGTCTGGCTAAGGTCCATCCCGGTCTCTCCCCCACCCTCATATACCAGAGTACGTGCATAGTTTCCCAGATAAACAGTCTCACGAAATGCGATCTCCTGGAATTTCTCCAAGAGTTTTGCTCGCTGATGCATTGGAGGGGGTCAGTCACCCGAGAGTGCCCGAGCGTCAAGATCTTGTAGCGCCCTCTCAGTGGCATCAAGGTCCCGATGAATAGTGCGCAGGACCCCTGCTTGTTTAGTTATGACTATGCCGCGAATATATACTGTGAAGGCCTCCCAAAGCGTGACATACTGAGGCACCGATCCTGAATTGATCTGGAAATATTCAGTGATCGCCTCTCGTATTTCACTTTTGAAGACAGTATAAAGGAGAGCCTCAGTCAGAAAACGGCAAGATCTGTATGGCGCACTATACTGGGCAAGGTCAATGATATCAGCACCGGTGAATGGTCGGATAGTGTGCAGGGTAAATCGTCTATCGATTGTGCATTATTCAAGAGATCCGGAGTTAAGTACCAGTGGTCTATACAGGACCAAGTACAATATGGTGCTGAGTAGAAGGAAAAGCTTGCGTCAATAGGGTGTTGAAGCCGATAGGCATCAGCCAACAAGTGTGTCCGCAACAAGGGCAGAAGCTCCTTCGTGAAGTGGGGTTTGGTGACGTGGCCTGAGCCTGTAGTGTCAGAAGTTGGTTGCAAGGTGAGGTTGAAATCACCTCCCAATATGATGGTGTCAATAGGAAAATTCCAGAGATGCGTGCAGATATGTTAGTGAAGAAGCCTGTCGCATCTATGTTAGGAGCGTAGACATTAATTATCAGCAGCCGCTTCGCTCCCAAGCTTCCCTCCACCCTCATATTTCTCCCATCAGGGTCCTTAATTACTGTGTGAACTGTAAAAGGCAATGTTTGGTCTATCAGGATACAGACTCCGCGAGATTCCATACTGTAACTGGCAAAGAATCTATTGGCGCCCGAGGTAGCCGCAAAACGATTGTCAGAGCGCGGAGCGTAGTGGGTTTCTTGTAGCAGTGCTATACGTATGTTGTGCCTGGCTAGATAGGCTAAGGCCTGTTTCCCTCCGCAGGGATTGGACAGACCCCTTACTTTCCACCTAATGCAGCGCAACTCCAAGGCCTCCGCTCACCCACCCGGTCTAGCTACAGAGGGCATAATAGCATGTAAATAATAACATCAATGTGTGTGGTGCTAAGAAACCAGTCAGTATGTGCTGTGATGTCCGGCATAATACAAACAAACCATAAGACATAAAAAGGAGAACTCTCCTCCCACCGCCCCCCCACCCACATTGGATAACCACCTCAACCTGTATCTGGTGAATCCTAATGTTCCACAATCAACAAAGTGGGAGATCTCCTAGGGGAGAGGCAACGCATAGAGCGGTGCGCTTTGATTAACATCGATCATGCATATAGTATATGCAGCTGCAAACAAAAAGAGAAACAAGAAAGGGAAAGGCCACACAAATGAAGGATATTCCATCCCATCAATTGCAAAATGGAGGTGAGTGCAAGCATGATGGGGACATTTGCATAGGTTTTACAGTTCACTGTTTGGACTTTTTACATACTGTTGAAGAGTGAAGAGTCATTTCCCAGGGGGTGTAATCGCGCTTGACTTGTGGTGCTTCCAGAAGTCAGCAGCCTCTGTGGATGTTTAAAAAATATGGATTTTACAATCGACTTGAACTCAAAGGCTTACCTGGTAGCACATGGCGTAATGGATGCCTGCCCCTTTCAGAGTTCATTTAATGGCTTGAAGTTTGCGCCCCCAGGCCTCCTAAACAACTGGTGTGAAGTCCGGATAAAACAACAGCAACATCCCCTGGAACTGAAGATCTTCCATGTCTCTGGCTTTGCTCAGTACCACATCCCAGTTGCGATAGTTAAGCAGTCGCGCTATAATGAGGCGTGGAGGGGCCCCGGGGGCCCATCTGTGGGCTAGCGTCCTGTGGGCTCGCTCCACCACAAATGTGGTGGAAAAGCTCTCTCTTCCAAAGAGCTCAAAAAGAAGCCGCTCTGCGTACTTCTCCATGGGGCCTGTGTTGGTGGATTTGGCCACTACAGCTGAAACTGAGTTTGCTACGGCATGATCTTGCTTCGAGTTCTTCTGCCTTGGATGCCGTAGTTTTTAAGAGACGCTCGATGCGATGTAGGCGCTTGGTCATGGCCGACTGCGTGTCCTCCACATCAGAGAGGTGCTTTTCTGCATCATCAATGTGAGCCCCCTGCTGTTCCAGGCAGCCGTGCATGTTGTCAAGTCAAGTTGCCAGTCTGTCAAAGCCAATGTCTATGGCCCTGAAATCGGCACGTAGCTGTGCCATTATAGCCGCCGCGCCCTCCACCGGAGGTTGTTCAGAGTCCGGTAAGTATGTAGGGCCCCGGGGGGGTCACCTCGCACGGCATTGTCACTGTCGTGCCGCCTGGGGGTTTTGGTGATCTCAAAAGGGAGCTGCCGCTGTTTGGGGTCTCCACGACCCATGATGATCAGAGGAGAACATGAAAAAATGCCCGATCAACCTGTGGATCACGCTGGCCCGGCATGGTCGGTCGCCAGCAAGTAGAGACACTGCAGGTACAGAGCAATAGTGTAGGTCTCTAGGGTGTGAGGAAGGCACTGCCTTTTCACTGGCAGACCAAGAGGGTGAGAATGCAGGTGCTGTCTAGCACGCTACTGCGTCACTGTGCCCCATACATGTAAGGAGTAGGCCAAGCAAGGATAAAGAGTCTGTGGTAGCACTCCGATCACTGCACCAGTATTTCCCCTGATGAGAAGGATGTATTGAACAGTGAAGTGTCAGGGTAGGTTAGTAGTTGTAGACCCCATTCTACATTTAGCCTTGAATAAAGGCCATAATGGAGATTTCTCCTCCAAAGTTCGCCATTGAATTAATTGTATGCCGGTGCTGGCACCACTTCGGGACGCGTCGCTGGGAGCCAGAAGATGAACGTGCTTAGGCCGTCAGTAGGGGTCAAGCGCGCGATGCACCACATGGAGGTGTGGCCGAAATTGAGCCCACAATCCCATGCTGCAAGGCCTCCAGACCCTGGCCTCAATTTGCACAGGAGCAACACTGCGCGCGCAGCTCTGCGCTCAAGCTTGCCAGCGACCCCTGTCGTCGCAGGGGCTCTGAGGGCTTCGTCAGGCTGTCGCTGGCGCGGGGCCCCCCACCGACAACAGAGTCACATGGCAGCCAACCCGCTACTCTCCGATCATGTCACATGACTTCTGACATCCGGGGCAGAGCACAAGGGGGCCGAACTCAGTGGTGGGATGGAGCTAGGCAGCTTTTCCAGGGTGGCCGCTCCGGAGCTCCAGGATCAAGGCACCATCTTGGCGCCTGGTCATGCCACGCCCCCTTTCCTACTTGCTTTATGTTGTACCATACAAAAGTGAAATTTTGAGGAATTGACTGAGGTGGAGCTGCCGTAAGGTAAACCTTTCAGGCTGTGCATGGATACCTACCTTCCATGGGCCACTACTTCACTAGGTAAAAAGCTGTATCATTTTTTCCCTCTACTCTTTCTCTATGGCCACCCACCGTATCAAACCTACAAACCACAGGCATTTTTGAAAACTAGATAACCAGGAGATTCCAGGGTGGTGTGCCTTGCATGGATCCCACGGGGTATTCTTTCCCATATTGCCTTTCAAACCTCAAACTCTGTCTGAAATCACATATTTTCCTACCATTTCTGTGATGGAAACTTACAGAATCCGCAGACATCCATAAAATTCCTACCACCCTGCATTACACCACTTGTGCTGATAACAACGCTGCCTCACTTGTGTAGCTGGGCATAGCACCCACTACTGGAAAGGATCAAACCAATGTCAACGGGAGTACTTGCCAGGTGACTCCCATTGACCTTGGTTTTATCTGTTTCTGTCGGATCAAACCTGAACTCCACTGGTTGCCTAGTAGAAACTGCTTGTTTCCAGTCCAGGGAAAACATGGCTTGGCAGGTCGAGCTGGACTGTTCCCATGAGGAACAGGGTCAAGAGTGATTTGCATATGGCTGGGTCTGAACTGGGGTTGCGAAGTGAACTAAAGAACGAGGATGGATTCAACCCAGATCTGTGACTAGAGGTGAGTGTCTGAAAAGTTTCAGCGCTCCGTCCATCATCGCCTTGTGTTTGCTTTTTTTGGCCTAAGTTGGCGCAGTATGCCCAGACGTGGATCCCTTGCTCACTTTGCCACTGGATTCAAGCTAGCCTGGCTGATGAGGGGTGTTACCCCAAAACCAGTCCTAGGATGATTGTTTCTGGTCCATGGAAGACCTGGCTTTGCTGTTCGGGCTGGACTGTTCCCATGAGGAACAGGGTCTAGACTGATTTGCATATGGCTGGGTCTGAACTGGGGTTGCAAAGTGAGCTAAAGAACGATGATGGATCCAACCTAGATCTGTGACTGGGGGTGAGTGTCTGAAAAGTTTCAGCGCTCCGTCCACCATCTCCTTGTGTTTGCTTAGTTTTAAAAAATGTCAGTAGTTCGTAGGATTGCATGGGTGGCACCACAACAGCATGGCACCGAATACAGCAGCTACTCCTATAGCTTATCTATTAATGCAGTGCTTTAGGGCCGCTTGTGTTGTAGTCTCTTGGCCCACCCACACAAGTGGGGTACTGTTCTTATCGAGAGATGTTTGAGAATTCAGGGTGGCAGGAAATTTGTGACTTCCCACAGATTCCAGGACATTTCCACAAAGAAATGTGTGAAAAATGTGAGTTTTTATAGAATTTTGAGATTTACAAAGGATTCTGGGTAAAATTACCTGGTAGGAGTCACCCAAGTCACACACCCCTGAACTCACCTTGTTTAGGTTTAAAAAATGTGCAGGCTTGCTAGATTTGCCTTGGAGCTGCCTGAGCTAGGGCCCAAAATCCACAGCTACACACATTGCAAAAACAACAAAAAGGGCCCATTTTCTGTGTAAAAATGTGATGTGTCTCTGTTGTGTTTTGGGCCCTTTATGTGGTTTGGCTCTACTTTACATGAACTTTGATTGTGCAAATCGCATATAATGGGATGCATTGGTTAGAAGAGTCTGTGATACTGTGAAAGTATATTACGGAGGACACATTTTGAAGCAGTGTTTTATGTTGTACAGAGACATAAGAGATATTCTGGTCGTGAATTTTGGCGAAAGAGATAATGAATGTAACGTGATATGTATTACAGTGTGTATGGATTGATCTGCCAGATAATTCTAGCGAAGGTTGACATGTTGGCTTACGGAACAAGCTTGGCAAACACGAGGATAGATGTCACTTTGGTTGAAATTGTGCATTTGGAATGAGCACATGCTTTTATTCATATAGAACAGGTTACATTGTTTTTGTAAGGATTTTACACATTTTGACATCCCCGTTATTACTATTTTTAGAGCTCAAGATTTAGGGACAAAATAAGATCCCTCAGATGGATGGACTGCCTTATTGATGTCGCACAAGATACTGAATCCCTTTGTGGGTTGGAAATATCACCACAAAAGAAGTAGGTGTCCAGATTGTGTGTGGGAGTTGAGTACTAGAGATTGAGCAGCCTGTTTTTATGGTCTGCTAACTAGTGGTTGTTCTTACTTTACAGAGGTCTTTATCAAAAAGGACATAGGTATTTATTGAGTTTCCACAAATTTCTGGTTTGGGGTTACATAGGTGGATACTGTAGTCACTCTTCCGTCACCACTTGGATGCACCTTATAGACGTTTGCCTGACTTTCACTAGTCACAGTCACGGGATAGGCTTTGTGTGACTCACTATATTTTGATAATGGCTTTTCAAATGGAGGTAAAACAGCGGTCTTGGAATGATACTTAGATTCAATGTCACTTGCTTGTCACTCTTATTTTCTTCCATTACCGCATTAGGTATTTGGGATATTTTGTTCTTATGATACTATTTGTTGTTCATGGTATCGGGCATTTCTTTTGGCTCATGCTCTGCATTGCCCACCCTCTGCATTCTAATACATGTCTACTTGGAGTTGCTTTCCACGTCTAACAGGTGGAGATTTCAGAATAATATAATTGACACCTGAAAACTTTGTAAGGTGTTACATTGGCCTGTGTTTTGTTTGTGTTATGCAGCTTTGAGAAAGTCGTGGGACGATTTCCCTTTGTAAGCGACAAAACACGTGTTGGCTGTCTGAAGCAAGACCAAAAGAATAAAAAAAGAAAATAAGAATTGAAATAACATGTGTATCATTTGTGCTTACATTGTGCACTTAACGAATTGTTGATACACCTATGACGTGTGCTGAGGATTTCTTTGTATATTTTGTTGGCTTTGGCCACTATTTTGGGGAGGTTGGTGGTTCTCCTCACCTTACAGCACCGTCTTCCAAATAAGTAGTTTTATGTACAAATACATGTGTTATTCTCCTGTGTGGCGCTAATATACGTAAGAATTATACCACTGTTCATTAGTAGTTGCTGGGTGGAAGGAGTTTTGTGGCTCCCTGCAGATTCCCAAATTTGCCATCACACAAGTAGACATGTATTAGAAACTAAACTCCAAGGGGCATATTATCAAGACCGGTGATAAAATTATCGCCGCTTTAGCGACAGAAAACTGCTGCTAAAACGGCAATAATGGGCTTGATAATACTCTATGGAATTCCAATTGAAGCTCATGTTAGATGTCCTTCACATCTAACAAATGGTCTTCAATTAGAATTCCATAGAGCATATTATCAAGCCCATTATCGCCGTTTTAGCGGCAGTTTTCTGCTGCTAAAGTGGCAATAATTTTATCGCCTGTCTGGATAATATGCCCCCAAATCTTGCGCTCATTTCATAAATATATAACTTTCCTGCTATCTATTTCTCACTCTACATATTTCACCATATGAATCAGTCTATACTTGGTACACAATGAAAAACCATTTTACGGTGCAGCTCATTTATTGGCTTTGGGTACCTTGGATTCTTTGAGAACCCACAAACCCTATATAACACCACAGTCAAAAAGGTGTAGTGGACGCAATGCTATATTGCTTTTGTAAATTGGCTATTGTGACAAAAATTTACAGATGAAACCATTTTCACAAATGGATGTTTTTTCCCACTCATTTTCAATATTTCCTTATTTCAAATGTTAGTTTCTATGGGAAAACAATGAGGGATCTACAAATGTGACCCCTTTCTGAATATGGACTTTTGTCTACGTTACAGAAATCTAAAGCTTCCATGGATCACCCATGGGTTTCACACTGGTTTTCACCACAAACTGGAAGTAGGTTGGGGTGAAACATAAAATAGAACTAATGGGCTACCTCTTTTATAAATGCCAAAACTGTGGTAAAAAATAGTTTTTTCATTCTGCTCTGCCGGGTTCTTTCATGCTTGAAAGATGGTGACTTTTAGCACAGCTAAACGTTTGTTGATGCCATTTTCAGGAAAAAACAGACACTTTTATACGGAGCACTATTTTCCAATTTTTCGTACAGAATGTGACTTTATTTTGCCTTTTGCCTCGGTCCCTCCAGGGGAATCCACAAAACATAGGTACCTTTAGAATCTCCAGGAATTTTGAAAAAAGGATGCATATTGGAATTGAAACTATATGTGGAAAAAAGGTATGGAGCCCTAAGCACAAACTACTCCAAACCTAAAAAAGGGCTTGGCACCTTGGAGGGGGGAGGCCCAGCAGTTGAGGGTTTAAAGAGTGCTGTCATCGGTGTGTGAATGGATTCCAGCAGAGGAATGGCTGATATTCATCACACTTGCCTAGGTGGGAAAAGGATCGGTTCTACCTTTTTCTTTTGGGTGTGAAGACAGCAATGACCTCTATCATTCTCTCCTTAAGAGGGCTGGGTAGTATGGCTTCCCACTACACTCTCCACTGAAAATAGCTATTTATGCACTCAATAACGACCCTACAATTAAAATTAGTAACCAAATTGCAAAGGTTAAATCAAGAGGAATCAAGAGACTCATTATAATCTGCCAGTTCCTATTATTATTTTTTGTTTTATTTTCAGAAATCACAAATCGTAAATACTTTTTTTGATCAAAAATATAATATAAAAAATATTTCCTGTAAAGAGTATGCTTCAGCGGGTCTAACTCATTCCAAAAAATCAGTAAGATAGGATTCTGTACCCTAACTGGATATCCCAATAATGAAGAGAGTCTATAAGTAATTGGGCAGTAATAGGAAATGTAAAAATAAATTGTAGATAATTAATGACAGTAAGTTCAGGCCAACATTTCCTTGATTTGTGTTAGGTGATTTATGTTTGACCATTTGAGAAATGAAACAAAATGCCATACAAATGATAAAAGTGTGAAAATATCTTGTTATATTTCATTGTATTTTCATGCTGCATTAAGATATTGCTGCAGGGTTGCACCAATACATAGCCCTGGAAGTAATTTAAACAAATGTATAGTTTGTGTGAGTACATGTGGTTGAAAAACCTTATGGTATTGTGGTACAACACCCAGAGAGAACCTCCCTAAGCGGCCGAAAAATGGGCATTCCAAGGCGCTACGGTCCAACATCTAGTATGTGGAGGTGAAGTACAATTGAAACTCCCACTGGCATCTCAGGTGGTAATTCAGATGTAGAAGTCATCCCTGAAATGTCTGGGATGACTCAGCACACTGACAGAACAAACCCCACTGTGGCAAGGGGATACATTGATACAAGTGGCTACAATGGATGGAGTTCTGGGCTGGGATGCCATTGGTATCGCTACTCTAAGAGACCTAATAAAGGGCATGATACTTACATTTTACAAGACCCTACAAAGACAGCTCGCATTACACCATAGCCAATTTTATTGTTATTTACAACTTAGGCATGCCCTGATGCCATACATAGCAAACCAAACAGACCTTGGAGGCAAAACTAATTATGGACGAATTGACTAACCACAAAGTGACACACTCTGCTGTACATTGACGCACCACGCAACAGACCCCTTTGGAGCTCTTCTTTCAGCCTGAGAGTGGTATGTAGACACGCTTACTGGCAAAAAGTGGGTGGAGGCCGGGGAGGCCCCACACCACTTGGCAGCTACAACAGGCATCGCCTGTTGTAGACAACTGAAGTATCTACATAAGTATACTTCAGGCAGCATATGCTGTTGAGGATGGGGGTAAACCAAGCCTCTACTTGCTTCAGATGTATGATTGGGACCGGATCCTTTCCTGTTTGGGTTCGTTCTGGGATGAACAATACTATTAGACCCAAAGTTAGTATTCCTAAACATTCGCTCAGACTTAGATGGCTCGCCATAAATGAACACTGCTTTGGCGGGGGCTCATGGTGGCGAAGTATGACATCGCCCAATAATAGAAAGCCAATCATCCCCCTTCCCTGGAGGAGTGGCGTTAAGGGTTAGACCGCTGCATGAATATGGAGAAACCGGTGTATGAAGCTAACGGCTGCCCCCATAAACACACAAGAGCTTCTTATTCACGCGACCACTAACAAGATCAGGGGAGAGGGTGGGAGACTTGTGGGGAGTGTGGAGTTGGGAATAGGGGAGTATTATGGGGTTGCACATCTTATTCCTCTTCTTGGACTTTGGTCCTAAAATTGTTTTGTTCTATTATGTTCGACTGTCTTACTGTACAAAATCCAATGAAGAATGTCTTAAAAAAGAGAAACCTTAAGCTTTATTTTTTAAAAGCTCAAGCACAGAGGTGAAAAAACACTCCCGAATTGATTTGGTCAATGTGCAGGTATAATGTAAGCAATTCTGTGCAGGCATACCTCAGTGAAACATTACAAATAAAATATTTTGCCCAAGTGGTGATGTGGCACCAAAATGCTGAAACTAAATAGTGATTTACCTTTTTTTTTCATTAAAACTGAATGTGCGATTGGAGCTAATGTAGTCTTGTTAAGTGCATGCATGCAATAAATTTACAGCTGGGAAACTTTGTCACAATAATGAAATATATAATTATGCCCACTCCAGGAGCACTGCCCTACCACAAACAGTGTCTTAAAAGAATGGTTGCAACTTGAAAATGCAGGTGTTGATTTTAAGTAACTGAGCACTTCAGTGCCAAATATTTTATTGGTTCATTTTTGGATTCTGTGGAGAAGTGTGGCCCAATGGTTAGAGCAGCAGACCCTGATGCAGAAGTCTGGCCTGGACCAGGGTTCAATTCCTGCCTCGGTGGGTCTTGGGCTCAATTTCCCCAGACCCGATAATTCTCGCCTCAGTGCCTATTCTAATCATGGGTCCCACTCTGCAACTCTGGGCAATAGCTTGCTTAATCTCCACAACAGCGCTAGGATGCCTGGCTTCACCTTGGGGGTGCCCAGAAGTGGGCACTTCACAGGGAAAGGCCAGGAAGGGTTCCACAGCAGTATGTGCACAGTGCCTGAGAGACCCTTTTCGGTATGTGGAGCCCTATATAAATGCACTACATTTACATTTTACATTTATCGGTTTGCCAGTAGGGTGGTACAAATAAACTGCTGCCCATCTCCATGGATAGCCTTTTGCTATTTACCTAAAACATCTTCTTTCATCGATTTTCCCATCAGGAGTCTTGCCCACCTTTATATCAATCCCAGACCTCATCCTGTCCCGCAGGAACTGTGGCAAGTTCTTCTCGATGTCGAGGATAGTCATAGCTCTCTAAGAAAGAAAGTCTGATTAACAATAGTTGGGTTGAAGAAGGCAGGAATTAAACAGATAGAATACCTTGGATTATGTGCTCCCTCAACGCTTTTCTTCTCAACGTTCACCGTAATTTCTGGTTTCCTGCCTTCTCAACATGCCTTTTCAGGTCTCTCTACTGACAACTTTATCTGTCTCTCCACCCTCATGTCTTCAGAAAATTCATGGATAGAAATACATACATACATAAAAAACATAGGGGCATATCAACAAGGGCTTTATCTCTGCTTTTTTGGCTTTAAAAGCCAAAAAAGGAGAGATAAAACTAGCGCCCTATCAACAACAGGGTGCAAACATGCAAATTTGCATGTTAGCACCCTTTTACTCTACGCTTCCCCTTGCATCTCTAATGAGATGCAAAGGGGGCGTTCCAGAGTAAAATAATAGGAGAAATGTCGCTAAGCGACATTTCTCCTATTATCAAGAATGTCGCTAACCCTGTTAGAGACAAAAAAAGCAGCGCTAACCGCGGTTAACGCTGCTTTTTTACGTCTGGTATTTTTCTGACTTAGCCTCGATATCCTATGGAAGGAGGATATCATGGCTAAGTTTGCCTGTCCCTATCAACAAGGTAACATGAGATTATCGCTGGGTTTCCAGCGATAATGTCACGTTAGCCTGTTAGCGTGTGGATTTTTATCGCTATTGAGATAAGCGTTGCTAATAGCACGCTATCTCAGCAATAAAAATTCACGCTAGCCGGCGATAATTATCCTAGCGCTAAGTGCGCTTAGAGATAATTATCGCCGGTTGTTGTTGATATACCCCATAAACATAGAGGCTTTGGGTCAGCCGTCTTTATCCATTGGTCTCTTCAGCTGTTATTCACACAGCAATGGTGAGTCTTCTTCTGTCATTGTACACCAGAAATCCTCCGGCACATGCCCACATGTAATAACATAAACAGCAATCAAAAGTTATCAGTTGTCTTTTCCTTTTATTCATTTGTGGTCTTTTGTTCAGCCACAAAAAGCCAACACGTGTTTAGTCACTCAATGGGAAATGTTCTGCGACTTCCTCAGGGCTAAAAAAGTACAGAAAAACACATTATGTTGAAATGTATTACATTATATTTGTGTGTCATTTCTATACCAATATCGTGACTTCTTTGTTGAACATCATCCAAGTTTAAAATCTCAGCGGTGTTCAATTAGTGGAAACCCATGCGCATAATGTAAAGTACGTGCCAGTCTTGGACACTAGTGCAAATGTAGACTAGTTTCATGATCTTAAGAGAGTCTCTTTTTCATATTTAAACGAACGTCTGTGCCAATCAAATGGTTAGTGCATATGATAGTTATGCCTCCTTTTCTATGGCATATTAGATTCGTACAATGTATTGCGGGTGACAATACTTTAATACAAGTATTTTTCCTTGTGTTTCCTCTTCATGTGCCTCAAATAAAATGAGAATAATGATAGTATCCACCATAAATTCTATTGCATGAATGTGCCTATTCTTATACTGCAGTAAAAGAATAAGTAAGTATAATGCAAAACCTACATCTTCTTTCGAGAAAATCCTATTGCAAAAAGATGAAATAAGGAGCCCAGCCCACAGCTTCAAAGCAAAATATTGAATGAAATAAATCCAATTGCTAAACATCCAAAATCAGAATATTAACCCTGGGGCTGACATACCTTATAGTCAGTTGTACTTCCGTCCCGCAATTGTCATGGTAGTTTATTCCAATCCTCTTATCTTTCTTATTTTAAGACAGTCAATCTCCCGTTGATAATTTTCAATGAGTGAGTATATTCTCAGTTTAAAACTCCACAGTTACGGAGTCAATTTCAGCCTTTACCCGTTTTCTTTGGGAAAGTCATATGTAACATCTGATTATTTTTTCTGCATATTGCCCCACAAAACAATAACCCATAGCCTCAGAAAACCAGTTAAATATGCCCAAATCTCATCAGCTCACTGGTCTGCCGGGTCTCTCTCTGTCTGAATTGCAGCGAGTACGTGTGTGTCCCATGTACGGAGTGGCTTCTGTGACGCTGGCCCGTGGGGACTATTAACAGTCAAATAGGCAGGGGCGGTGCAGCCATTGGGGCGTTAGGGATTTGCCCCACTAAGCCATATGGTCGACGGTCATGGGTCACGCCAAAATTTAATTCAGTAAGAAAGTTAACAAAGTAATCTTGCCGCAGCGCAGTCTCGCTGAACTGCTACCGGGACAAGCCCGGCTCAATCGGACGGCGCTGAAGGGGTGGGGGGCGGGGCTGTGGCAGCTTGAATGAGCGCGGCACTATAGCGCAGCAGTGCAGCAGCAGTGCGCATGTCCGTTTTTGGGCTGGTCATTTTTATGACCAGCCCAAACATGTGCACACGCCGCACAGTAGCACCTTCCCGGTAGTAGCAACTGGCGAGGGACACGAGGCCTAATGGGCGAGGAGTAACCATGCCCCTTAGCCAATCCTGGAGCAGTGGCGCTGCATTAAAAGCGCCAGGATTGGCTGAGAGACCGCGCAGCCAGAGCCTGAGGCCGGGCAGGCAGCGGCATATGGATATGGTGGCTTGTCGCATGTGGGTGGTGGCACTGCCGCACTTTGGCCAATCACTGTGGCTTATGTGAAGCCATGCAGTAGTGATTGGCCATTTCCTAGGCTGTCGTCGCAGCGTCTGGCTCGGCACGTCACCGTGCCACACGAGTCGCAGTCGCACCACACAGACGGACCTCGTGCCGGTGTCTCTTATACAGTCAGAGTCTACTGCTCGCTCGTGGATTTTGCTAATTTCGCTAATAATCTATCTGTTGATTCTGTTCGTGAATAGTTGGAAGTTGGAACAACAACACAAGTAAGTTACTTGTTGAGTCGGGCAGGGGCTCCCTGACTGTGACCCGGGCCGGTGCTGCATCTGGCCACGGCGCACGCCCCCGTATTATTTATTGATGTGAAGTGATTTAGTAGCAGACCTAAAAACAAATTTTCTGGCATGCACCGGGACAGCAATATGAGTTCACCATTTGGCATGGAGGAGCTACCTGCACCCTCATTATTTTCATAAGTATCAGATAACAAGAAGGAAACCTTATTTTAAGCAATTCCCAGCACTCTGGACTTGACAATATTCGGATTAAAAAAAGCACTTCAGCAGCGATACAACTAGGGGTGGACGACAATTTCCGTTCCGCTGGCGGAAATTGCGACAATGTCAAAATTTCCGCGATCCGCGAGGGAACGGAAATTAAATAAAGCACTAA
This sequence comes from Triturus cristatus, assembly GCF_964204655.1. Classification (NCBI taxonomy): domain Eukaryota; kingdom Metazoa; phylum Chordata; class Amphibia; order Caudata; family Salamandridae; genus Triturus; species Triturus cristatus. The sequence continues at coordinate 889,130,219 of NC_140584.1, read as the reverse complement.
GCAGGGGCCCGAGTTGAAGCTCAAATTCAGTAACGCATTAATCAGCACAAAACATTTGGGAGCGTGGAGGTGGCTTAGCAGATGTGCCACCTACCCGTTTCCACCCTGAAATATTAGCTGATATACTTGATGGTGGTGTTTGCATCCTTCATTTTCTCGAGCGCAATCCTCGTGTAGAATTCGTGAGCGTGGTTAACCAGATGTCCCTTCTCCCCATTTCCACCCTGAAATGTTAGCTGATATACTTGATGGTGGTGTTTGCCTCCTTCATTTTCTCGAGCGCAATCCTCATGTAGAATTCGTGAGCGTGGTTAAGCAGATGTCCCTTCTCCCCATTTCCACCCTGAAATGTTAGCTGATATACTTGATGGTGGTGTTTGCATCCTTCATTTTCTCGAGCGCAATCCTCGTGTAGAATTCGTGAGCGTGGTTAAGCAGATGTGCCTTCTCCCCATTTCCACCGTGAAATGAACGCTGTAATCCTTGATGGCGGTCTTTCATCCTTCATTTTCTCGAGCGCAATCCTCGTGTGGAATTCGTGAGCGTGGTTAAGCAGATGTCCCTTCTCCCCATTTCCACCCTGAAATGTTAGCTGATATACTTGATGGTGGTGTTTGCATCCTTCATTTTCTCGAGCGCAATCCTCGTGTAGAATTCGTGAGCATGGTTAAGCAGATGTGCCTTCTCCCCATTTCCACCCTGAAATGTTGGCTGATATACTTGATGGTGGTGTTTGCATCCTTCATTTTCTCGGGCGCAATCCTCGTGTAGAATTCGTGAGCGTGGTTAAGCAGATGTGCCTTCTCCCCATTTCCACCGTGAAATGAACGCTGTAGTCCTTGATGGTGGTCTTTGCATCCTTCATTTTCTCGAGTGTGTAGTTCCTGTGCCAAGGCGGTTCCTTCTCCTTGTCTGCCTCAGAGACACTGCTCTGACCCTTAAACAAGAGGCATGTGAACTGCATGGAAGCACTGCTCATTTGGCCCCGCCCCACACACCAGCGGTGGGCAACGTCTTCCCGCCATTTCCCCCACTATGATGGACAGCTGACTCGAGGGACCCCGGGGCCGTGGGCGCCGTGGCAACGTCACAGACACACATGGGCACTCTAGACAACTCTTCTGGCCCTTTACGCAGCAAAAGCACTATACATTTACCCAACGAGGTAGCACTTACTGATTAGCCAGTAGAAAGTACTCCAGTTGAGTAGAGGTATTGCACAAAACGGTGGCATCTTCTTGGGTAAATATGCAGGGCAGGATTCATTCTGGCACGATGCTCCTGTCACGAAAAACTCCAACCGGAAGGCGGAAGCACTAATCTCCGCGATCACGCGAAATATCGCGAGATCGCGGAGATTTTGTGCCGTTTCGCGATATTTTGCAAAAGGCACTTCTGCTAATTCCGCCCACCCCTAGATACAACCCATGTTAACTGTTGACGTTGATAACAGAAGTCTTCTTTTTTCTGACCTGTTAGGGGTGCCAGCCAATCTCATTTCACGGGAAAGGCGAGTGTAAAGCAAAATGAACAAGAAATCATGCTAACTGTCCGTTTTGATATTGCAAGCACGCTAAAGGGAAGCACTGATGCTCCAAGCATCAGTTCAACCGTTTAGTGAGTTCAAAGGTCTGATAGAGCGGGGTAGGGGGGGTCAAGGCAATCAGAGAGCATAGCCGTCCACGTGCGTTAAAACGCTGCCTTCTGTTCCACGGCCAATGGCAAATTATTCATATGCATCCAGACGTTAGTATGCAAACCAGATTATGATGTGAAGGAAAACGATGACCTCGTGCTCTACAACTGAAAGGCTAGCTCTGATGGATTAAAAAAACATGAGGTGCCGGGTGAAAAAACACAAAAGCCTTAGATGTTGTCAGCTCGATGAGAGGTGGAAAGTAATGAGGCACCCTCCTCAGTGAAATGGGCATCTTTGGGATCCGGCTTGAGTGCTTCTATCCGGCCATTCTTTCACCATAATATCCTGCTGAATTAGTTGAAATCACTGCGGACGGCCCAGGTCTTCCAGGCGGGTGTCATCTTAATTCTTTGCCACCATTTTGTTTTAGCCAATTCCAGGAGCTCAGCCAGTAGGCAGGTGTTTATTTACAACACAGGGTCAGTAAAATATCCTCTGGCCAGTGCTTGATTTGTGCAGGTAGTGGGGCCCGGGAATGCATTTTTGGAGACTTATTTTTCAACATCAGCTTTTGGTCCAAATATAATTTGGGGCCCCCGGATCGGAACACCTGGAATATACTCATTCTATTCCAAAGTACATTGGGGGAACATTAAATAAAAGTTTTCCTAATGCTGATCAGGCATATTCAGTGTTCTAAAATGTGTACTCAAGCTAAAATTTAAAATCCTGTTCTATATATCCAGTCTGGCAAAAAAAAACTCACATAAATGACTGACCAGACATCTCTACAAAACCCATCAGACACCGCTCTGCACTCAAAATGTTTTTCAAGTAACACCCTGGACTTCTGAAATGTGCTACAATGCGCACTAGTGGCAGGCTGTGTGCTTAGACTATGCATTCTAGAATGCGCATTTATGTGATGCCGTAAGGTTGGGTTTTTAGGCCTACAATGACATCATCCAATGAATACACCCCTCCTCCCACCCCCAAAAAGTAAACAATATGTTGAAAGCTGCTACTTTGCGACCAGTTTAGTTGTTTGTTAAATAAAAAACATGTGTGAGTGAGGTACTCAGAAATGCATTGTATCTCGAAGTCTGTTATGAAGCTCTGTGGTTATACTGAATAAGCAGCTACCTATGTTATATGACATCTCTTTATTAATGTAATAACTGCACTTTCACAATTGCTTTATTAACCTTCCTGCTTTCTCAAATTTGCTTGAAAATGCACCATTTTTCCTTTCTTTTTTCAAACTTTTCTCGGGGGGAGAACCACCCCAAACCCCCCTAAGGTTGTTCGGGGTCGCTTGCTTGCTATGGTGCAGTATGCCAATCATTTTACGTCTCACCACTTTCAAATGTCATCAGCCGCCCCTGCAAATAGGACTGGCTAAAGATTATTACAACTGAACAAAAGATCACACAGGAATAAAAGGAAAAGACAACTGATACTTGATCACATATTGGGAAGTGGGGTGGAGCTCCCTACCTCACAAGCACTGTATTTTCAATACCTGAGCAATAAATAGTTTGTGGATTTCTTTGGAGCCCTGTTCCCTACAACCAACCACCTGTAACAAGAGAATACTTCCGTCATTCGCTCTCTTGAACAGCGAATACCGTTTTTCGCGGATCACACATGTAGATCAGCCTGAAAATAAGTGTACTTGCTTCAGTGGCATGGCTGGTGGGCCAATACTTTACCTTGTCAATGATTTTTCTTTCCATTCTTTATTCTTTAGTGTTTGCTATTTATTAGTCATCCTCATATATTTAAACTATATCTATGGGTTATAGTAATGCCAGTATTATCTCTGTTACACCAGTAAGACTAAAGGATCCTTTGTGATGTGTATTAAAACTACAAAAATATTTATACACCTGCTTGCTAGGAATCACCTGTAATGTTCCATTAAAACTATGGAATATGTTTTTTTTTTTTCTAATGCAAATACGTTTTTATTTTTGCAATGAAAATATTATTAAAAAATAACCATCGGGCCACGTTGACAAGCCCAGACCTATTGGCTTTGCCAAGGCTCATTAGGCACTGAAATGTATCTTCCCTATTGCACCCCTCTGGTAATTTCAGTGACAAGCACTCTTTCCAGTTGTTTCTCAATTTTGTTAAGAATTGAGTTTGGAAGATAAAATATAACCTCACACAAATATTTTGTAAATTTATATTTATGACTAGAAATATGTTAAAACTAAAACTTGGAAAATTAAAACATAGGGGTCACTGGTTATTCGGGCAAAAAACGTTGCAAAGGATTAAGGCTTAAAGGAGAGGCTTGATAGGATGTTTTCGTCGAACTGTGGGAGCCCATCACTACTACTCAATAGCCACACATAAATCTACCTCTGCAGTAGGCTGAGACATGCACAATTGGCACTCGCTTCCATTCAATACTTGCTGAAAGGTTTGCTAGAATCCATTGGCTCCAAAGGTAATGTTGGTGATAGATACAGAAAAAGAGCCTAACCTATCCTCCTAGAGAGATTTCAAATGAGAAGCTGCTCTCTTGACAACTTCCAAGCTATTCCAACGCAAGATTGTTGCTGCAAAACTCACCTGAAGCTTCCAGATACTCTCGCTCTCACTGGAGATTTTGTTGACCGTTTCACTCATGAGGGCGATCAGCATATTCAGCAGCAGGACGTAGGTCAACACCACATAGAGGATGAGCAAGAACATGAAGAAGTGCTTGAACTTCAGGTTCTCGTTGAACTCCAGGTCGCCCATGCCGATGGTGAACTTGAAGAGCTCCAAGGAGGCGATGTAGAGACCACCGTAGGTGCCACGGCCTTGGGAGTCTTCACTACCCTCTGTAGTGGTCACGTTATTCGCTTCTGCAGGTGGCTCACCAGTCAACGTAACTAGAGCTGAAACAAGAGAAGTTATGCTATGGGCGTCAGTCACTAACAAGTGGAAATGAGAGGTGCTGTGGCCAGGGCATGTTTGCATTTCCATGTATTCTGTGTGCGCTGGAGCATATGTATCTGTGCAGCGTGTAGGTATTTGTATGTTTTTGAATGTTTGATATGCGTTTGTTGTCAGTTTGATTGTGTTTCTTTCTCTTAAAATTAATTAAGTTCAATTTAGATAAATTAATGTATGCTTTATTGGTTAACAGGCGTTGTGGATTCACAGGTGTTGGGTTAATGAAGATGAAACAACCTAACAAGTACTCTGCTGATGTTAGTGCTGATTTTGTGATTTCTTCTAGCAGAATGCAGATCTCCCTGTCTCTCCCAGTGTCTCTTCTCTCTCCCTTTCCTATCTCTCTACCCTTCTCTTGCCTTCCAACCTTTGTGTTCTCTGTTTTTTCACCCCTTCCCGTTTCTTTTTTCTTTATCTTCTCCTTTCTCTCTTGCTCTTCCTCTCTTTCACTTTATGTCCTTATTTAACCTTGCAACCGTTTTGTCTGCATCATGTTTTCCTTTTCCAGCTTTGCTTCTTTCCTTTATCCATCTTGCTATCACCTTCTATCCCTCTGTTCATCCCTCTCTCTCTACTTCTCCCCCTCTTTCTCCCTTTTGTTCTCCTCCACCCTCTCTTTCTCTCTTTATTTCTTCTCTTACCTATTACATTATTGTTTTGTTTTCTCTCTCTCTAGCTTTTTGATTCTCCCTTATTCCATTGCCTTATTTCCCTCTTTGCCCCACTTCTTCCAATGTATCGCTTCCTCGCCTTATATTCCCAAGAAGATCCTCTCTCTGTATTTTTCTGTCTACCACTCCCTTTTCATATTCATCTCTCCCCTTTCTCATTCTCGCCTTCTGTGTTCCTCCCTGTTTTTCTCGCTGATGTATTCTGTAGCTGACTAGATAGACTGGGGGACACACGGAGCAGTAGCATGCCCAGAAGGAGGCTATAAAGTGCAAGCATTAACATTTTAAATCTGTTGTCTGAAGACAATCCTCACCTGCCGCAAAGCCGAAGAGAAACACGACGTACACCATCAGGAAGCGTAGGATGTCACGCAAAATGGTCTGAAAAAGACAATGACTATTGTGTTACAAAATAATATATTTTCTGGTACATATGTTGCACTTGAAAAAAGAGGGGGCTTTGCTGTCATAGAAGGACATTTCAGAGTGCTAGCAGAGTAAAACAGAAAAGGGTCAACGTGGGCCCCGTGCTTACAGCGCCATAGGACTCAAGCCGCACCTACGAGACCCATCTATGCTGAACCTGCTCTGGCGGTTGCTTGTGTTCCCAGTCAGAGGGACCTAGGCGGGCAATTCGGGCTGGAGTGTCCCTTCTGGTACAGAACCAAGGCTGGGTTGCATATGGCTAGTTCTGTCTGATGTGGCATGTTTGGAAAAAGCAATTGACTAGGATGTGGCCCAAGTACATAAAAGTGTCTGAGATTAATCCAAGCATTCCAGCCACCGCTTTTTTGTTTCCATTGATCTAAACAAAGCAACAAATTGCAGGTGCAGAAGTTGATTGGTTTACAGGCTGCTCTGTGTAGCTTATCAGGAAATAGTCAAGGTCTGAGATCTACTGCCAGGGAACCACATGAGGGAGAAGTTATCACTTCAGCCTAAAATGTGGAGCAACTTTAGAGCACTCATTTTGAAGTGTATTGTGAAGAAAAACACTGGTATGAAGGGCATCTGGAATGCTGTAGGTATGCATCCAATGATTCCGCAAAAAGGCATTGCACATTTCTGTTGGAATTCCGCATATTTGACCCGCACTTCATCAGTCATAGTACAGGAAAATGCTTAATTTGAGCCAGTGGTTGTAGATGGGACCTGAAACACTTATTTTTGGAGACCGGCACTTATTTTTCCTCAGAAGACTTTGATCCGAAACAAGACTGAGAACAACATTAAATGGGGAAAGTAGGAGGTAAAGGGAGATGGAAAACAGTGACAAAGGGAGAAAGTAGGGATGGAAAAGAAACCTGCACAAATGAGATAAAGTACATGTGAGTGTCTGATGATGGATTAAAGAAGCATGAGATGGAATCATGACTACCCAGCCGTGGTATTCAGCACGCAGATCTTTAATAGCGCCAGCCGTGGGCTTCTGAAAAAAATGTTGGGCCTGGCGCTTATTCTTTTAAAAATGACTTTAAACTTTTCTCATTCGATATGGTGGGCATTTGACTCTTGCTGAGCCACCAAAGTACAGTGTTGGAAGCATTAAGTGGTTTCAGTTATTCTTAATGGGAATAACACATTGTGTTCACTTTCAATTCATCACATAACATGTGTATTTGTAAAGCACACGTTCATCACTACGGGTATCTTGGCGCTGAATAACAGATGTTTGTTGTTACCCAACTCAATGGTACTCATTTTATTGACCTCAGATGGATGAAAGGCTGAGTGGACCCGCTGGGATTTGAACCTGTGACCATGAGGTCAAACATAGGCCCCCGCAGTAGACGGATTAGTCCACTGAGCCACCAGACCCGGCTAATTGCAATTAAAGGGGAGGGCGCGGCTCCCTAAAATTCCCTACTTCACCCACTTTTATTTGGTGATTAAGTCAATGTTCAAAATCACCCCAGACAAGGAACTGTTGTTTCATTCCTATGCAGACAACTTGCAGATTTATCTGCATGTCAAGCGTCAACAATATGTATTCACCAATCTTACAATTGGACTAGGTGAACCATATCTTTTCTAGATTACTCTACAACACACAGTCCAGTTTTAAAGACTAAAGACTCAGTCAATGTGCCAACCTGGGACATATAACCAGTTGGATTGCAACCATCCCTCAACCCACTGGGCGATATTTGAGAGAGATGTGTTTCAGGTATCTATAAATCAAATATAACATCACAAGTATAGGTAAGGGTAACCCTAAACCCTCTTTCATTAAGGAAAAATACACTCAAGAACATTAGGAAATGAGAGATACATTATAACGATTTTTTTTTTTCCAAAACCATGACCTAGTGCCCACAATACGAATCGTAACTACAATAACGGCAAATAGAATGGCCGCTGCAAAGTTTGTGAAAAGTGTGAATAACAGGAAAAATTCCAACATATTTGCTCTATACGTTTTGCTGCTTCTAGACACAAAGCTTATTCTAACACAGCAAAAACCAGAAAGCCCTGACTGGGTTTAAAAAATGGTTCACACCTGCATACCTGTCATATTCATAAGGCTTATGTTCAGTAAGACAGCAGAGACTGCTATTCTCTTTGTGCAAGACCAGCAGCACTGATAAGCTCAGCAAGTGGAAGCTGAATACCTTCCTGCCTGGTTGCCTTTAATTAGAATGGTGATATGATTCTACACGGTCTGTCCCATTGTTAACTGGCTTGAAGGTTCCTCTCTAGTCCTTCGATCTTTGTGCTCGGCTCTTATAACGTTATTTCGCCGTTGTTGAAACTCTTAGAATAAACAGTTAGCAGAGTGGCCTTTTACCTATTTTTATTCTGAGAGATGGTGTTCTTTACTACAATAACTTCAATTCAATATTTATTAAAGATTTGGAACTCCAATGAGGTCCACAGTACAGTACATATGAATTATTACATGTATGAAACAAAACATAAGGAAAACTCATTTCTCGGACCAACATATCATTTCCAAGAACCTACATAGCAGGTCTAGATTTTCCTTTACAAAACATTAGTAGATGTTAGCGTTTACCCTAATAGGCAAAATAACTAAGGTTTTCAACAGTAATACCAATTAGCTCATAGGCAAGAACAGAGGCCCGAGAGACCTCAACCAAAGCAAGCGACGTATGTTTAAGACCATACTAAAAAAACAAATAATTCATGTAAATTTAGAATAATATGCATCACGTCAGGGCTGGTTAAACTTTTTTCAAGCATTTAGGTAACAGCACAGAACCACTTTGGCAGAAAATAGGATTTGAGATTAATAACAGAAGGATAGCGGTAACCAAGCATATCTCAGAGTGTGCAGTTAGATCCATCACCACTATATCATCTGCATATAGAAGACATGCAAAAGGATGGCTTCTTATCTTTGGTGCATCATCCTCTGACTGAGAAAAGCAATTGGGTTAATCTGCTATATATAGAGAAAATAGCAACAGTGCTAACACACAACCTTGTTTCAAGCCATTTTATGTAGGGATTACATCTGATAGACCTTGATTTCCTCCCATTGAGAATATAGTGCGATAATTAAGGATAGCAGGGGAGAAGGCAATCCCATTTTTTGCAATTTTTTCCATAGTAATGGTCGATCTACCTTATCGAAGGCCGTTGAAAAATCTATGAAAGCCATATATACATTTGACCTACGATAAATTGTGTATTTCTACTCAATTAGTTTCAACATGGAGATATTATCTAAGGTGGAATGATTTTTTCTAAAACCTACTTGTTCTATAGGGAGGACCTGCTTCTCCATCACCCATTCCGTAAGGTGATCAAGAATACTAAGTGGAAATATTTTCCCCGCCTCATATAATAGGGCTATTTGCCGGTAATTACCTGGATGTGTTCTAGGGCCTTTTTTGTACAGAGGAATTAGAATACTCCCTGGCCAAGATAGAGGTGTCTTCCCCTGAGAGTAACAAAAATTAAACAGTGGAGCTAGATAAGTGGCCCACAGAAGTGGCTCCTTTTTTATTACCGTCATGGGAATTTCGTCAGGGCCCATTGCTCCTGAAGATCTCATTTTCTCAATAAATCCAACCACGCCACTTATTGGGTGTACGTAGTTGGATGCAGAGGTTTTAGACAGATCGAATGCCGCGGTGCTGGAACTGGAAGAATTAAAGTTCGCAGAATAAAGTTCTGCCAGATGAAGTTTCCAATTCTCTTCTTTAATGGGTATGGGGAGAGATTTCACTCTTGTGCCACAGCAGTCGGCGATTATTTCCCAGTACCTTTTGGAATCATTTTTTGAGGCCGCCTCTTTTAACTGCACCCAAACACCATCTTTCTTTCTTTGTCTGAGGGAGCATTTTTTCCTCTGTCTTTTCCTCTTTAAAAGGTTTATTAGGGGGGGCGTTGCTAAGATGGTGGCATGATAGGACGTGTGTCCTTATTCCTCCAGCGCCGCCAGCCATAAGCATTGTGTTGTCACCCTCCAGGGAGCCCATCCCAGCCTACCGTCTGGAACTGCTGTGCCTGTGGATGCCCTGACGCCGACGCCGAGCTTCTTTTTCTGCCTCTTGGTGATTTTTCACCATTGTCCTGGCTGCCCGGCCCCGACCTAGCTGCGGCCCGGTGGGCCTTGTGGGGCCTCTTGCGGGGGCTGACCCATGGACACTAAGATGCCGCCTTCAGGAGATGACGATACGCCTGCGACCAAGGCTTTTATGGTCGAATTGTTTTCGGCCCTCAAAGAAGATATTCTAGACCTGCGCTCACAGCTTTCATCTGATCTAAAGGAAGTTCGGCGGGATGCCGATGCCATTGGGGAACGGGTGGCGACGCTGGAGGAGCACGACCTGGGGCGAGAGGACGATTTGCATCAGCTATAACAGGAGATGATCCGCCTCAGGGAACAGAATATGGATCTTCAGGTCCATGCGGAGGATTTGGAGAACCGCTCCAGACATAATAACATTCGCATCCGGGCGGTCCCTCGGAAAGAAGAAGGCGATGACCTCCGAGCTCATGTCAGCGGGCTATTTCGTCAAATCCTCGGTGATTATGGGGGTCGGGAACACCAACTGGACCGAGCCCACAGGGTGGGACTCCCTCGTGGTGCTAAAGTTCCCCCCCCGGATATCCTCATTGGTGTGCATGATTTCCAACTTAAGGAGCGTATCCTCTGCCGGGCGCTGGACCTTCAACCGGTGCAGTTTCAGGGCCATCAGCCAGAGCTCTTCCAGGACTTGGCGGCCTCCACCTTGGTTAAGCGCAGAGAATTCAAGCCCATCTCCAGCCATCTCCGAGATCAGGGTATTCCTTACTCTTGGGGTCACCCGTTTCACCTCATCTTCAAGTATCAAGGCAAACTCCTGCAGATTCGCTCTCTAGAAGACGCATGTAACATTCTAGGTCTGGAACAGCCGCCTGCCACGTCAAGTGATAATAAGCCTCCTCCTCGTCGCCGCCGGCGCTCTTCTGAGTGGCAGCAGGTTGGAAGATCTTCGCCCAGTTCCAAGCCGGATTCGGCTGCTAGAAGGTTGGAGAGAGATGCAGCCCTCTCGTCGGTGTCACAGGTGACGGACAACACGGTCGTTCCTTGCACCTCTTAAGGCTTGGCACCCATATGGGTTCAAGTGATGGTGCCGGAGGGAGGACGCAGTCGAAATGTGAGTAGTACCATCGCTCCTGGCATACAGAGTGGTTGCTTTGTACTACTTGGTGTTAACTGGGAGTGTCCCACGTCCCCCTGAACGTTTGACCATCAAGACAAACTCTTGTCATACCTCTTGGCTCTCTGTTGCTTGTTTTCTTGCTTTACTGTTCTCTAATGTTTGGGGATTGGGGTTTTTGGGTACCTTTTTTGGGGTGGGGGCTCCGCATCAGTTCATGGTCAGGAATGGCGGGTATTTAGTTTATGTGATATGTCTGTCACTGTTTTTGATTCTAGCGGGCTAGGGCAGACGTATGACCTTTCACCCCCCCTGCAACTATGATGGGTAGGGATCTGAAAATTGTGAGCCTTAATGTGCGGGGGCTAAATAATCCTGTCAAGCGGTTAGCAATACTTTCCCTTTTAGAGAATGCTGGGGGTGATTTTTGTTTGCTACAAGAAACTCACCTTTTGCCTGAAGACACCATGCGTATGCGAGACCGGCGCTTCCAACAACAGTTTTGGTCTTCTGGGTTGTCCAAACACAGTGGGGTGGCGATCTTCCTTAGTGCACGTTCACAATGCAAGTTAGTTTCCACGATAGCAGAGCTGAAGGGGCAGTTCTTGGCAATCAGAGTGCAATGGGGATATATGCATTTTACAGTTAGGTCCTTATATGCCCCGAATGAGCGACAAGAACCCTTTTTGCGCTTAGCCGTCTCTGAGGCTCTCGCTTCTCCTGATTCAGCGCTTCTGATCGGGGGTGACTTAAATGTGGTAATGGATCCGGAGTTAGACAGTTCGGGGCAGAGGGCTAATCAGGCCGGGGCATTGTCACGAGCTGGGAAACAATGGCTGTCTGATTGCGGACTGTGTGATGTGTGGCGAATGCAACACCCGCAAGAGCGCGACTATACATACTTTTCAGCGGCACACAAAACATATGCGCGTCTTGACCACTTTCTAGCCTCTACATCTCTTTTCCCTCATTTGTGCGCCGTGGATATTGCCCCTCGATCCCTGTCCGATCATGCCCTCATCTCAGTCCAGCTGCCGGTGCGCTGCGCGCGTTCTACTCCTCGGGCTGGCGCCTTCGTGATTCCCTCCTCCACTCTGACGCTGTCATTCAACAGATTCGGGACATTATAAAGCATTACCTTTCTGAGAATGATCAGGGGGACACAACTCTCGAGTCGATATGGGAAACCTTGAATTTAGTAGTGCGGGGGAATTTATTGCGGTGGCGGCTTCGTTCTCGCAACTCCGCAAAAGCAAACGAGCGGAGCTTGAGAAGGAGGTAAGTGAACTGGAGGTAGTTCACAACCGCACCGGGGCACCGAGAATATGGAGGGAGATGGAAACGCGGCGTCGTATGCTGAAACAGTTGGATCTGGACAGGGCTGAGCATGCACTCCTGCGGCTACGGCACAAATTCTACCTCAGTGGGGATAAATGTGGGAGAATGGTCGCATATAGATTACGAGCGCAGGCGCAGGTGTCCGCAATTCCCATCATACATTGTCAGAATGGAGTGGAGCATACTAGGGGTGGGCGGAATTTGCGTAATCGCGTTACGCAAATCTCCGCGAAACGGTAAAAAATCTCCGCGAACACGCAGAAATTCCGCGAACACGCGGAATTGCTTGTTCGCGATACTTTTTGCCTGTTCGCGATCGCTGTTTGCGTGCTCGGGGTGAAATATCTCGCGAACACGCATATTGAGAACGCGAACAAGCAAAAAATTTCGCAAAGTCGCGGAACGCAGATTTTTGGGCAATTTCGCGTTCTCCGCGGAACGCGAAATTACCCAAATTCCGCAAATTCCGCGAACGGAACGGAATTTACCGCCCAGGCCTAGAGCATACCACGGATGCCCTGATTGCCAATACCTTTCGTCAGTTTTACCAACACCTTTATTCGAAAGAAAGCACCCCTTGGCATGACCCACGGGAATATTTGGCCTCCTGTAATATCACCCCTTACCCAAAACGTCGGCTGACGACTTGCACTCCCCTATTCGCCTCGAGGAGGTAATTTCGGCAATAACGCGGCTCAAATTGGCTAAGTCGCCCGGCCCGGATGGCTTTTCAGCCCTGTTTTACAAACAATTTTGTGCGGAGCTGGCTCCCCTTTTAACAAAGCTTTTTAACTCCTTTTTAGACACTGGGGGGGTGACGCCTTCCATGTCCGAGGCGGCCATCTCTGTACTTCTAAAGTCCGGGAAAGACCCAGAAGAGTGTGGGTCGTACAGACCGATTTCGCTCCTTAATATTGACGCAAAGTTGTTTGCGGGTGTGTTGGCCTCACGACTTAATCCCCTCATGTATAACATGGTGGATCCGGATCAGTCTGGCTTTATCCCGACAAGGCAGGGGGGGATAATCCTAAGAGACTATTACACCTTATTGATTTTATTCACCAATCGCATACGCCGGCCTTTTTGCTTTCGAAAGACGCGGAGAAAGCATTTGATTGGGTTGATTGGGGCTATTTATTCGTGGTGCTACGTACATTCGGGTTCGGAGACAATTTCATACGTTGGGTTAGTTGTCTATATGCCTCCCCCAAGGTGGCGGTGCGGGTCAATGGCTGCAAATCGTACCTATTCCCTATTGCCCGGGGCATGCGGCAAGGCTGCCCCTTGTCCCCTTTCTTATTTGCGCTCTACATGGAGCCTTTCTTTCGCTCAACGCGTTCGTTCCAACCCTGACATTGCGGGCCTGAAATTTGGAGATGATGTTCCTAAGATTAGTATGTACGCTGATGATGTCATCCTCTCACTCACGCAACCCCGAACGACGCTGCGGTATTTGACTAGGGAGCTTTCTGCCTTTGGAAAGGTGGTGGGGTTCAAGGTCAACTTCACAAAATCGCAAATCCTTAACTTTTCTATTCCGGAGACTGAAATATAGGATCTCCAACAAGATTTTGAGTTCCAGTGGGTGTTCACGGATATTACCTACCTGGGCATTCGGCTGACCTCTTCCATTGCTAGGACGGCCGCTCTTAATTACTCTCTGTTGCTGGAGCAAACGGCCAAGGCACTGGCGGCCTGGTTGCGTCTCAAGCTAGCGTGGTATGGCAGGATGGCGGCAGTAAAGATGACAGTGTTACCTTCCATCCTCTACGTCTTCCAAATGCTTTCTTTGAGTCCGCCGCCAGGTGCACTTCGCAAATTACAAGGCCTCCTTAATAAGTTCTTATGGGAAAATAAGAAACCGCGGCTCGCATTTGCACATGTTACCTCCTCGAAAGAGCAGGGAGGGCTCGGCTTCCCGGTAGTGAGCGCCTATGATCAGGCGACATGTCTTCGTTTCATCACGGAATGGAACATGCCTCTTTCCAGTAAGCACTGGAACATATGGCGGGAATTGTGGCTTCTGCGGCGGCATAGAGCATGGGGGCTATACTCCTCTCCGGTTACCTCCCCGACTCTCAAAGTTTGGGATCGATTAGCAGGCCCGAGAGGATGAACTACTTTCCCTTCCCCTCTGTCCCCCATAGTAGACAACCCCGACTTTCAACCAGGATGCCCATCCCAGACCTTCCAACGTTGGCGAGAGGAGGGGTGCAAAAGGGTGGGTGCCCTGCTTGATCGCGGGGATGTGATTCCCTTTCCTCAGCTGCGTAGGGATTATGATTTGCCTGAGTCCGATGCCTTCCATTATTCACAGGTCGTACACTGGGTTACACGGCCAGAGAATTTCCCTCTTATGTCTCGCCCCCTGACGGCCTTTGAAAAATGGCTTGGGTGTAAAAAGAACGATAGTAAGCTCATCTCTGAACTTTACGCCATGATCACGGCACAAGCAAAGAGGCAAGGCACAAAAGCACAGGTCCGATGGGAAACAGAATTAGGGAGGCCCTTGTAGCACAAGGAGTGGGAACACATTTTTTACAGGGCGCACCATACTGCTTCTAACACGGCAGGGGCGGAATCTGCCTATAAGGTGGTTACTCACTGGTATTATACTCCAGTGCGCATTAAGATTTGGGATGGCTCCAAGTCCGACCTCTGCTGGCGGGGGTGTGGTCTTGTTGGCACTCTGGTGCATTTACTTTGGCGCTGCCCCAAACTGGTGCGCTATTGGACAGCAGTCATTGATGACATTGATGCAGCATTTCAGATTACTTTGCCACGTACTCCCGAGTCTACCTTGTTAGGTCTCCCCCACCCTAAGTTTTTTCCGCTGAAATCACTAAAGGGTAAGCAAATCGCCATGGCATTGCCGGCAGCACGACAGGTGCTCCTAGCACATTGGGGTTCGCTGACGATTCCGGACTCTCGTGATTGGATTCAGAGACTTTGGCAACTCTTAGCAATGGAGCGGTTATCGCTGAGTGTGGATGGGAAAGGCAAGGACTTTGCAAAACTGTGGGCTCCTTTCTTGCAGATACTTACCAAAGATATGAGAGAAGTCACGTGCCCGAAATATCTGCAA
The DNA here is from genome assembly GCF_964204655.1 of Triturus cristatus. Taxonomy (NCBI): domain Eukaryota; kingdom Metazoa; phylum Chordata; class Amphibia; order Caudata; family Salamandridae; genus Triturus; species Triturus cristatus. The sequence continues at coordinate 889,114,919 of NC_140584.1, read as the reverse complement.
ATTCTGTGTCTTATACCTTTAGAACCGCCTGGGGCATCCACGAACTGAATCACTGGTTAATTGCCCGTTGATTGGTGACAAGAATGAATGACTTTACCAGATTTGAACTGATGCGGAGGGAGGGTGAGGGGAGGGAGGGGGTTTGTTTTCTTATGTTCATGTTTTTTATAAAAGTGGCTCTTCTGCTTGGCACCTCCTTGACTTACTACGGCTTGAACTTATCGCGAGGTCGTCCTCAGGGATGTAGACCTAAACGCTGTGTCCTTTCAGTAGTTTCGCTCTGCTGGCAATATGATGTAGGCAGCTAGGCTGTGTATTTGTTTCCTTGCGGCCACGTAATAAAAATGATTGATTCTAAAAGGTTTATTAAATTACTTTGTTCCAATGAAAAATTCAGGAACTGGGCCCTCACCAATGTATTTATTTCCCTATTTGCAGTAAATATTGCATTAAAATGAGAGCTCTGTTTGACAGGACCATATGATAATTTACATAATTTAACCAAAGAGCCTACATTATGGGAAAAGGCTTTGAGTAAGTCATATTGGGTTGGATCACACTCGGCCAATACTAAATGCTGCTGATCTCTTATTAAAGCCATTAAATTTGCTTTTAATTTAACGGTCGCTTGAGTATTCCAATGAATTCTACTGTGTGTTGTATTGAACCCTGCTGTACTGCCTTTAAAACTCCAGGGGCCTACTTTGGCACAAGTGAATTCAAATTTGGAGGAAATCAACATATGGTCGCTAAAAACATTTCCCAGAACTTCCATGTATTTCAGTTTACAAAAGAAATCTGAAGAGACAAAAATAATCTATAATAGATCTCCCGGTTGGCGCCTTATGAGTATAATTTGCTGGAATATTTTTTTCTAGCCTCCCATTAACAATTATGAGGTCTAAGCTTCTTAGACCTTCAAGTAATGAGACTCCTCTTTTATCAGTCCTGCTTTTATTCGGAAATTGGGCATTAGGGATGTTTAGGGCTTCGTTTTTTTCGGTGTTAGAGAATACCATTATACTATGAGAAGAGACCTTGGAGTTCAAATCTCCTACTAACATTAAGAACCTGCAGTCTTCACTTTCCATGGTAGAGGAGATAAAAACAAATGCATCCTTTAATAGATAAGATTAGGATGCGTCGGGAGGTAAATATGCATTTACGATCAACAGAGAAGTCAAATGATCCTGGGCATCCTTGTAATCCAATTTAACTTCCTGAATTAGAATAGAAGGATGTAAAATTTCTTTATATGACCAAATAAGACTTGTAATTAGCATAATGGCGATACCTCCTTTAGCATGACCTCTTTTCACGGAGAGCGCAGGCCGGCTCAGCTCTAAATAATCTTCAATGGACCTTTATTATCCAAGTCTCTTGTAGACATATTATATCAGCACTCTGCTCTTTCAAGAATAAGAGTTTATTTTTATTAGTGCTTAAGCCGTCTGGGTTCCAAGAAATCACAATAATATCCTTGCTAGGAGGAGTTCCCACATTTTAAGCCTAAAGATCTTTTTGTATTAAGAGCATCTGCTATCCAACTCCATTTCTTACTACAATAACAATAAACGAGACACATAGTTAGCAACCGCCTAAAAACTCTTTAAAAGTCAATAAGAAAATAATGTTGAACTAAAAAGTCAACTTTTAGATTAAGTACTGTGAATATATTCGAATAAATTTGATTATCACATTGAATAAAGTAATAACATAAACTAAATGTGCATTTTCTATTAATCACACATGTTCACTTTTGATTGACTAGCAAGAGGGGGGATATACACATGAGAAAAGATTTAATTGTGACAAGAGAAGGTGACCTAAAATGTAATGGCTACAAAATAGAGAAGCTTCCAATAGGGTCAAGCTAGGATTTGCTGGTTAAAACAATTTGTCCCTAACCACCTGAACATTTTGACCTTTCATCATCTTTACTACAAAAAATCCAGCATCGATCTGGGATTCCAGACTGGACTTTGATGTCCATATTGTCTCTTAGGTAAACTCATCATTCTTTTGACTGAGGCAGCTGAAACATGCACAATGCACATACAAAAAAAAAGCATTATAAGGCACTCATTGGCTCACTGATTAACTGCGAGAAAGATTATGCCAAAGCATTGTAGGGTGGCTGTCCACAATAGCAAATAAGAAACTAAGGCACGTACAAAATTCAGCATGAAGATTTACCTTACAACTAGGTATATTTGACAGTGTTTGGGCAGGGGTAAACCTTTTACTATGGTTGCCAGTAGAGCAGCACATCACCTTCAACTCTGAGTGTATGACATTCAAGAGTTATAAAGGAACACAGTCATCCATCTTAAAAACAAGATTCCTGCATATCATCTAACTTGCAACCTGAGGTCGAACCAACAAAGCCTTCTTAATTTTATGCAGTCTTGACTCTGGTGAAAAGGAGACATGCAGTTTATAACTATTTTACAGTAGGGGAGACATAGGCAAGCCTTGAAGTACACCACAATTGATGGTTTTGTGGAAGTAGTACACCTACACATCTTTATGTGTTGCCTTTCTTTAGAGAGAAAAGAAGAGTACCATTGATAAAGTTGCAGTGGCTCCTGCTGAGCCATACAGGCACTGCAGAAAGATTTTATGATCCACTGTATCATAGCTCACTGATAAATCAAGAATCATAAGGAGTTCTGGGTTATCATAACCCACAGTAGTATATTGTTGTTTCCTATTGTCGGTGACAACAGTTTTCGCTCCTTTACCTGGAATAAACCCTGATTCTGTTTGTCACTCATTGTCTGTCACGTGCGTCAGGGTAATCCTTTGTGAAGGAGCAGGGCTGATTCCTGGGCGTAGCTGGAATATAGGGACACCTGGGTTTTTAACAATCCACCCAGCGTGAAGGCGAGGAGCAGTGGCAAGGGTTAAGTAAAGTTCCTGCAAGAAGTAGATGTCTGCGTGGTGTCCAGTCATGTAAGCGTGGGCCAACCTAGTTTTCTGCCTGCTGTTTAGGCAGCAGATGTTCCAGGTCAGGTAACGTATAGCGGTCATCCCATGTCTAGATGGCATGGTATGGCCGGTTACCAATGAGGGCACGCCCAAACTCTGGGAGTTCTCAGGTAATTGGTAGCAGCACTCCTCTCAGGGTAGCCGCTGAAGCAAGCATGAGTCCAGACGCCAGCAGTAGCCCTGGATATCAAGAACACAAAGCTCACCTGCCTCGGGTCTGGCCGTCAGGAAGGAGAGGGCATCCTTTCTGTATAAGTACGGTCTGCTCAGACAGGCCGATCTTTGACACCACGCTGCTCTCCTCGAGCGCTGCATCGTCAGATGGTGCAGTACTCAAGGGCAGCCTGTCACTGAGATAAGGGTGGCAACCCTGATGTGGGAGTTCTCATCGAGCCCGCTACACTTCTCTGCTGGTGTATAGCACTTAGTCAGGCCTCACACCAGCCCCACACCACTCCTTTCAAGCCTGGATTACTCAGGGGCGCTAGAGTGCCAGCTGCAAGATGGCCACCACTTAGTGAGGCTCTGCTGGCAGACTTCTCATCCGTCATTTATCAGGTGGATTGGGCCACTAACGGAACCCTCAAAGACCAGGAAATGCTCCTGACGTGACCAAGCTGTGGCTGGATATCACTCCGATGAGGGTAACGAGCTGTGGGGAGCACAACTAGCCAGTGAACTGATTTGTGAGCAACGACCCCCGCTGGCTGAGGTGCGGACGCCGAATAAAGTGCAGTGGAAAGGACGTACCTGCCATCCGGGGATCCCGACTTCACCCGGCCTGGTGGCAGCTGCTGGCGATCAAGAACTGCATTGGACCACTGATGCTGCAAAGTGATGGTGGGCCACAACGTATCTGTGATATGCGGGGACTGAGACCGGGAGCATCTCCGATCGACTGTAAGTGAAGCTGCCCCCCTGCTGGCTCGACACTGAGGTGAGAGAGTGCACACCCGGCGGGGAGGAGACTCGGGCTGACTGTAGGCACCTGTGGGCTGCGAGGAGGGCCAGGAGAAGACGAGCTGCGGCTGTGCCGGGCTGCGGTTCTCTGGGCTGCGTGTCTAATGACAGCACTGTATTCACAAGCAGCGGTGAACCCTTGGTACAGTTGGGAGCTGTACCGGACTGTGCAGGAGGCAGGCAGGTGAGTCGTGGCCCCGCTCGCCTGGGTGCTGCTGAAGGGGTCTGAGGGTCTGTGTGCTGCTGCTGGTCCGGACCACGCACCCCCCCGGGTTGGTCGCTCGCTGACCCCACTGCACTGACTGATCCTGCACGCGGGATGCCCGTTGAGCACATACTGGGGAGCCTGAGGGGGACACCAGAAGGTGGCAGGACAAGGGGATACAGCGCAAGTTGTCACATGGTCCCTCCACATTGGTGCATCCTCCGGATTGACCAGCACTGCTTGAGACCGGTGAGGTAGGCGCACTGCCAGTACAACCACAGTGGGCCCCTGTGAGCGGTGTTGCGAGCCAGCCTGAGGTGGAGGAGGGACACCCATGGTACGCGGAGTGCAGCGCGACAACAGGACACAACCGCAGAAGCGGGGTTAAACAAGGCGGGCACCGGCCCCCTTCCCTCCTCCCTCCTCTGGGGTCTGTAAGCTGCTTTTGAACCCTGTGGGCGGCCAGAGGTTTGTGAAGGAAAACCAGCAGGCATGTGGCGAGGATAGTGGGCACTTGGCAATAGCTGCATATTGGTGGCATAAATGTCAAGAATTACAACGGCGGACTCCTAGTTCTGCATCTCACGCTAGTTCCAGTAAGTCTTGTTCCTGCGCAAACAACCCCAGTGCCAGCCATTGCGTGACGCGTCTGTGCTCCAGATCCAAGATTGATTTCAACAAATGGGGGTGCACCAGGTAATGAAGTCCAGTAGATCGTACGGTCAACACTCCAAAAGTGACTTACGGAGTGTTGACGGGAGGAGCACGTTTGTCGGTCTCCTATGCAGGCCTTGTTATGCCTGTAAGCACTCTGATGAGTTCCAGCAATATACTGGAATTGAAATTTCTCAACGACCATTTGAGCCTTTGAACACAATCGGAATATACGTATGAGCCCTGATGAAGTTCCCCTTAAGGGAATGAAACTCGTTGGGTGAGCTTTGCGTATTATTGATTTGATCCATTGAATTGAAATAAATAACTTTTTTGAAACTATTTATGATTTACTGGACTTCATTACCTGGTGCACCCCCATTTGTTGAAAACATTGGTGGTAGAAGACTGGGGCAGCAGAGCTGTTGATACTTACCTTTAAGCTACTGGAAGAGGGGCACAATTGCGCTGGCTGAAGGCAGGGCCTGGAACTGCAGTTCTTTACACTCACTGATCCGGCTACCTGCGCACCGACGCACTTGAAGAAAGGAGTGAAGCATGGGCAAAACTGATGCTAGACAACCCAACTTTTCTTTTGAGCAGCGCAAACTCCCCAGGGGAACCACCTTGACGGCAGACGAGCTTGTGGCGACTGGCATGGATTCCTCCTCTAGCGGTGAAACTATTATCCGCGAGATGTTCATGGATTTGAAGCAATCCTTGTCCGCAATCGACTTCAAAATAGACTCTATGTCCGATTGACTGGACAGGCTCAGAGACAAAGTGTCAAACCATGACGAGCGCCTGGCTGAGGTCGAACAGTGCGCCTCCTTGCTGGAACAGGACATCAAGTATTCTCTTCTTTACCCTGTGAAGCTCTGTATTTTCCACACCAGCAAAACCTTGTTCTTCATGGACCCCAAGCTTGCTGCCAAGTTTGTTCGGGGCCTTCGGCTTGCCAAATCTGCCACGCCCAGAGACAAGAAACAAGTGACTGAAGACCCTCTCAGCGAAAACGACTAACATCCTGTTATGTGGCGCCTAGTCAATTAGCAGGAGACCCCTGTGGTCCGGCATGGCTCAGAAGGGGGCAGGGGGGAAACTTATTGCTCCTTTCTCGGTTACATCTATCTTTGTCACTGATTACACTTAGGACAGCACATGATGGCCCGATGGAATTCATCTCCAGCCGCCCAGCACCAAAATTGCTGGGATATGCCGAGCCCCCTGGCGATTTCATCTGGGATGAGTCCCACTCATTTGTATTGTGTTTCCCATTTCTGGTCCATTTGGGACAAGGTTACTTTCTTTCAGCCTTGTTGGTTGGCTGTAGTGGTTGGGGGTGGGTCTGATGGGTGTTGGGTGTTCATATTGGTTGTTATTTTGGTCTACTTCTCCTTCTCCCCTCCCTCTCCCTCCCTTCCCCTCTCTGGCCCTGTGTCAGTGTACAACCTGGGAAGACCCGATATATGCATGCTCTGACCTCTACGGAGACTAGCGGGGGCAGAAGTGCTGTGAATGTAAAGACTTTGAAAGCAGTGATGTGGAATGTCCGTAGTTTGAATGACTGCAGAAAGATGAGACTGGTAGCGACCTACCTTAACCTCAATGGGGCAGACATATGTTTTCTACAAGAGCTGCATCTAACAAACGCCAGTTGCACGTGCCTGTGTGCGGGTTGGATGGGTGATAGATTTATTGCTGGGTACTCCAATTATGCTAGAGACACAGCCATAGTTCTACGGAGGGGGCTCCTGTGGCATGCGAAAACTGTGTTATGCGGTCCCCAAGGGCGCTATATTGTAGCGGCAGGGGTGCTTGGCGGTCACCTGGTCAGGCTAATAGCCATGTATGGCCCCAACACAGATGACCCCTCCTTCTTCACTGAGGTTTGGTGATTGGCGGAATCCCTGGGTCCAGGTGTGACAATCTGGGGAGGGGATTTCAATGTGGCTCTCGACCCGTAAAAGGACAGATCAGGCAGCTCCCGCAGACCCCATCCCCGAGCAGCGGAGCAACTGCAGATCCTCATGGAGGATCACTAACTGGTAGATGTATGGCGTCACCCACATCCCCACAGCAGGGAAAGTACCAGTGTATCGACCGCTGGGCCTTCGTGGTCCAGGATCGATTATTGGTTAACGTCGCGAGACATGGACTCTTGAGTTTGTAACAGCACGCATCTTGCTAGGTCCCTCTTGGATATGAGATAAGTTCTGTGATCACTGAATGCTTCAAACTCACCCTGGCTCAGTGGAGTCCCCGTCCATGTTATGGGAGGCATTCAAGACTATTATAAGAGGCAAATGTATCGCCAAACAGGCGGTGATCCTGCGAGCTCCTATGGGTGATCTCTGGCGCCTGGAAAAGAGTTCTGGGAACTTGAATCTAAATACTTTGCATCCAACTAAGCTGCCACCCTCGGTCAAATCAGGGCCAAGATGTCCAAATTTGAAGAAGCAGCACATAGGGAGACACTATATCTCGGAAAGGAGGCCACAGCTCGCCGATATGGTGAAGGAGACTGAGCTGGGAAGACCTTTCCAGGCCTTATCAAAAAGCTTTGGGCAAATTACTATATCAGCAAATTGCAGGTCGGGGGCAACACTGCAGCCTTAGGGCAGAAGGCTGTACAATCAGAAATTATGGTTTTCTATTCCTAACTTTACACTGCGTGCCAAACTGAGGCACATCCCGATTTGATCTTGTTTTTTGATTCGATTGAACCGGTCTTAGCTCAGCGATAACCACCGCAAGTACCTGGACGAGCCATTCTCTGAAGGAGGTGGTGATGGGCGTGATCCGGGTGATGCCCAGGGACAAGGCGCATGGACTCGATGGCCTCATGTCTGCATTTTACAAGGAATTTGCACCACTCCTTGTACCCCATCTCCTCAACATGTATGAGGACGCACTTGAGCAAAGATTTCTCCCCATTCCCTTCACGAAGCACTGATCGTGACTGTGTTGAAGCCATACAAAGACCCCACGCTGTGCGACTCCTACAGGCCGCTGTCCATGATATATCTCGATAACAAAATACTCCCTAAACTTCTCGCTTCCTGGCTATTTCCACTGCTTCCTATGGTGCTCCGCCCTGACCAGTGTGGCTCTATTCCCGGTAGGAGCATGTCTCATAATCTACAAACTCTCTTTGCCACCATGTAAGAGGTCAATCACTCTCTCCCAGTGGCTGCCGTTTTCCTGGATGCCACTAAGGCATTTGATACTCTGGAATGGCCTTATCTTTTTAAACTCCTTGCGCGTATCAGCCTGAGTCCGTTCTTCATCCTAAAGTTTGCCCTTCTGTACACATCCCTGACCGCACAACTGCGGCTAAACGGAGAGGTCTCACCCCCCATCAAAGTGGCACGTGGCACCAGGCAGGGCTGCCCGCTGTCACCCTTACTCTTCGTCGTGGCTATGGAGCCGTTGTCCGCCAGACTACGGCAACATCATGCACACTGTGGCCTTGATTTCACACCACCGGTGGTCCTGGTGTCAGTGTATGTGGATGATGTAACCCTGTATTTAAATCACCCAGCGACTCATCCATGAAATCATTAGGTTTGGCGGCCTCTCTGGCGTTATGATCAACTGGGGGAAGTCCATGATCTTCCCGCTGACCGCAGCCACGGACGAGTTTCGATCGGAGTTTCCACTCAAATGGTCTGACTCCCCGGTGAAATATCTGGGCATATGGATTAGTCATAACCCAGACGAGCTCTGGTGCTGCAATTATGGTAAATTGATGGAGTGGCTGGAGAGCCGGCTGCACCAATGGAAACCGCTCCCACTATCTTTGGCGGGTCGGATTGCCATCACCAAGATGGTAGTGCTGCCCAAATTTCTATACGTTATCAACCTTCCAATGCACCTCACTGTGGAATTCAAGAAAAGACTCTGATCGAATCTGATATCCCTTGTTTGGGCAGGTGGACAGCAGCGAATCACATGGGAGATACTCACTCTTCCGTTCAAACAAGGGGGACTAGGTGCCCCTGACAGGGACCTGTATTTCTATTGTGCGCAGGCCCAGTTTGGGTTCCACTGGATCTTTCCCACCCAATTTATGGCACATGTCGCCCCAGAGGCTGACCAGGCGAACCCGGTTCAACTGCCTATGGTACTGTTGCGTCAGCAACACAGTCCTATCAGGCATTAACATGGTAGGCTGCACTGTTTGGGCGTGGCAGGAGCTATGACGCAGGGCATGACTAGACACTATGTTCACGCCCTCTGTGCCGCTCACTCGGCACCCAGCATTCCCTTTCACCGCTGAGGCAGGGACTTGTGGAAGACTGCGGAAGCTAAAGCTTCACACACTAGATTGTGCTTTCCCTGATGACATGTTTATTAGCTTGGATAAGGCACTGGTCGAAGAACATACGGGCCTGATGGACAGATTGACCTATTTCCAGCTCAGAGGTGCGTTGCGCAAGGCTTTCGACTCATTCCCAATAGCACCACCGGCATTTAAAGTCCTTAAGGACTATTTAACCAATCCTTCACCTCGCAAATTAATTGCACAGCTATACTCTGGTATGCAGCATGAGTCCCTGATAGGCGCCCCGCCGGCGCGGCTTAGATGGGAGGAATGCCTGGGAGCCCCATTTGATGAAGGAGTGTGGGAATATTGCTGCGCACAGGCTAAAGAGTTGTCACCCAATTACAGACTGCGATTGATTCACTTCAAATTCATTCACAAACCATATAGGACCCCTGTTTGGATGCACCTAAGATGACATATGCTGTGTGCGTTGCAAGGCGCCAGACGCCTCTTTCTTGCATTTGGCGTGGGAGTGCCCCGAGATCTTGTCATACTGGGGGAATTTATTTGATACCCTGGATGAAGTGACAGTGAGCAGATGTAAGCATACACCCCTGACTGCCCTGCTGGAGTATGTGCATGATGTGCCCTCTGAAAATCAGAAGCTCATAGCTATGCTTCTACTGCTTGCCAAAAGGAGAGTGGCGATATGCTGAGGCAGAAGACTGAAACCCCAGGTTGCTGACTGGCTAAGAGACGCTGCGTTCTGCCACAACCAGCTATCGTGATTTTGGGAATTAATGCCTGCGCAGGCGCGCCCCAAAAATATCTGGGAACCGCTGCAAAGTTACCTTGCTGCTCGGCAGCCCGACCCAGCGGTGGCCCCTGTGGCTGCCATCAGCGCGGGAGCTGACTTAATCCTTCTTGCAAAAAGGGTAAGTTGCTGATCGTCCCACATAGGACAGCCAGCGAGACCCCCCCCCTCTATTTTCCTTCCTCCTTTCTTCATACGTTCGGTTCGTGAATACGTTTTCTTTATAGAAATGCTTTGTAGACTATTGAAATGTAGAATAACCTATACCTGGCCTGGCTACTGTACGGCCTTGTCTGGATGAATGGTCACTAGGTTCATATATTATGCTGGACTGGCTATACATACCGCATGTAATCATCTTGTATGAAGACATTGCATTTGATATATTGCTCCTCTCTGGACCACCCATCCCTCCAGATGTGCAGGGAGATAGATGAGTATTGCATCTGCTGTTGATCTTTGAATAAAAATGTAATAGAAAAAAGGAAGCCTGGATTACTCAGCTCTCAGGTGCCGGCCAGCCGCGTGGTCCAGTGGCAGCAGTCCCATCACTGGAGCTTGCATCGACATCTCCTGAGGCTTGAGCCAGGAAATCGAGGCTGTAGCGTTTGCGTGAGGTGTTGGAGCGATCCTATCTTTGTTTTATAAGGTAGCTTTTATCTTTGAGGCTTTTTAACAGAGCTTTTAATTACTGAATTTTTAACTTGTACTCATTTCATTGTTGCACACTTATATTACGTTCCTCAAAAAACGCTGAATTATTTAATTTTTGCCTGCCATCTTGGAAGTAGCGCGGGTAGCAGTCTAGCGTCTGCTTCCCACACGCTACAAAGAGGGTCATGGTGCAAGTGCGCAGCGGGCACGCGCAGCGTGTGCACCGGAGGCGCGCCGGTGGCGCGCTAAAGGCAAGCCCTTCTGCGCCCGTCCGCGGGGCTAGGGGCCACGACCCCTGCTCCGCTGTCCCCCACTATACGGAGATACAGTTCCCTGGCCCTTCATCAACTTAGAACAAAGGCCTCCCCTTTATGCTTCTCTTCCTGCAATCCAGTAGATCGAGGATCAGCCTGTCCACACTGTGGCTTCCAACTCCTCAGTGATCTCACGGATAAAAGTACTCTAGTTCGCATGTATCTACTGAACTGTAGATCACTCCCCAAACATAGCACAGAGGTCTCGCTGTTTTTAGAGGAAACTAAACCAGATGCCCTATTTTTAACAGAAACCTGGCTCCACTCTGAGTCAGACCCTGATTTTATTAATGCACTACCCAAGGGATATCTGATCTTACGGGCAGACCGCCCCATCAGGAGAGGAGGTGGGCTTGCAATTATTTTTAAGGATTGCTATAATTGTCGGAGCCTGCCCAACTCTCTACCCAACTGTGAAAGCTTAGCTTTCTCTCTTGATTTCTCTGCCACCAATACTTTTTCAGGGACGCTTATATACCACCCACCGGGGCCTATGGGGCAATTTCTCTATGCCCTATCCCCTTCATTAGCTGACTCTGTATGTAGCTCAGCAAATTACACTCTCTTAGGAGATTTCAACATTCACCTTGATAACACCACCGACCATAATGCTCTAGATCTGTCCGAGAACCTTGCTGCGCTACAACTCCAGCAATTAGTAATGAAACCCACCCATTGCAAGGGTCACCTGTTGGATCCCATCTTCAGTAACTGCACTGACCTCCTGGTGGAAAACCCCGCCCGACCCTGGATAGATCACCTGCTGATCCCCTTTCGTCTGACTATTGCACACAGTCCTCCTCCTCCTCAGTCATTCGGAAAGAACGAAATTGGTCTAAACTTCCACGGGCGGATTGGGCACTGGCCCTTGAGTCATCCAGACCGTCTTTCGATTCTGACCCCACCCTAGCCAATCGAAAATGTAATAACTGGATTCTAAATTCTTTAGATTCTACACTCCCCTTAGACTACATCAAACCCAAGTGCGGTAACAAAACTGCCCCTTGGTATTCCCAAGACCTGCGAGAAAGCAAGCGCCATTGCAAAAAACTAGAGAGGAAATGGCGTTTGGACTTTTCACCCTCCAGGAAAATCGCATATAGAGCTGCGATAAAATCTTATAAGAACAACATTATAACCTCACAAGCTGCTTTTTTTTAAACTAAGATTAATGTAGCAGCCTCTAAGCCTAGGGAAATTTATCACATTGCAAAAACTCTTCTTAAACTCCCAGAAAAAATCCCCAACCCTGTCAATGCTCAACTTCGCTGCAATGATTTGGCAGAGTCTTTCCATAAAAAGATCCAAGCTATTTACACCGCCTTTTCTATCATCCAGACCTCCTCAATGATTGTCGAAGATGTTGAGACAGAGCTTTCCCCCCTGGCAACACTCGAAACACTCCCCCCTCTGGATCAGCCCACTTTACAGTCCTTGATGCTTCAGATCAAATCCGGTTCCCCCAACGACCCTGCGCCCCCGGGATCTCTGATGTTAATCAGTCCACTTATCCTGCCCACTATCATGGATCTGCTTAATGCCTCCTTAGCCACCGGCATAGTCCCGCTCCCTTGGAAACAGGCTATGGTGAAAGCCCTTCTTAAAAAACCTAACCTAGATAGCAATAACCCGGCGAACTATCGTCCAATTTCTCTTTTACCCTGGCTCAGCAAGATTCTAGAGAAACATGTCAATAGGATACTGGCGGAGTTTTTCGAGACCTACCATCTGCTAGACCCTTCCCAGACTGGGTTTCGGCCCTTGCATGGGACTGAGACCGCTCTGGTTGCAGTGACGGAAGAGGCCAGGAGGATTATCGATCAGGGAGGCAATGTCGCCATCTTCCTCCTCGATCTTAGTGCTGCTTTTGACACTGTTAACCACAGCATCCTTCTCCAGAGACTCTCCAATCTGGGAGTTTCAACTCATGTTCTCAGATGGTTTAAATCTTTCTTGTCTGATCGCTCCTTCCAGGTCTTTGAGAGTAATGCCACCTCTCCTTGTGAACCTCTAGGATGTGGAGTGCCGCAGTGCTGTTCATTGAGTCCAACGCTCTTCAACATTTATATGACCCCTCTGGCTGCGATCGTCTGCCCTTTTGGGATAAAAATTGTAACCTATGCGGACGATACCCAGCTAGTAGTCGCTCTAAATCAAACTCATATACAGACTAATAATAACCTGAGGGACTGCTTAGAAGCAGTGGCTTCTTGGATGACCTCATCCTGTCTTAAACTAAATGGGGACAAGACAGAGCTGATGCTCCTGGGCAACTCTCCCAACACCATCAATAACTCCCTCTGGCCATCTTGCCTAGGTCCAACTCCTATTCCCAAGGACTCAATGAAGAATCTGGGTATCTGGCTGGACAAGTCTCTTAACTTCTCCCACCAAGCAGCTAAACTCTCAGCCACCTGTGTCGGTATACTCAGGCTCTTCAGAAAAATCCTTTCCCGACTTCCCTTTAAAGCCAGACAAATCATGACCCAAGGCCTCATACTCTCTCGTTTAGACTATGGAAATGCCCTCTATCTGGGGACCCCCCAGGCCACGATCAATAAGCTTCAGATCATTCAGAACTGTGCAGCACGAATGCTCCTGCAGGTTCCCTGCCATGTATCAGTAAAATCTGATCTAAGGAAACTTCACTGGCTTCCAATCAGGGAAAGAATTTCCTTCAAGAGCCTATGTATTGCTCATCGCGCATTTTGGAAAACGGGCGCCACCATAAATCATTCCCTGATCTCCCTCCACCTTCCCACTAGACATCTCAGATCAGCTTCCTTGTTTTTGACCACGATGTCTAAAATTAAGAGAACCAGATCTGGCGGCCGACTGTTCTCTTACAACTCATCAAAACTCTGGAACTCTCTTCCTCTCCATCTACGTTCAGAATCTAACCATCTTTCTTTTCGAAAGTGGCTAAAAATGATGCTGTTCTCCACTACAGACTAGGTTCCTCTATCCTTTATGCACACGCAGGTCTATATAGTGCTGGGACGCCTTAGGGTAGCCATCGCGCTTTACAAAAACTCCTTTCATTCATTTATTCATCAGGCCATCATGAGGTGCAGAGGCACTAGTCTCTCTAGGTAACAGGCTCCAGCCAGCCAATAGCAGCCACTGCGGCCGCAGTACAGGCCCCCCGGGGACGCAGAGCCAAATGCAGCGGCTACCACCAAAATAGCGACATCCCACGCTGCTGCTTCTGTTGGGGTGAGACATCAGCCCAGTTGTGTTACATTCAGTGCCCTTACACAGCTAATTTGTTCCGGATAGTGGAGTCAGCTGGCAGAGCCTCACTATGCACCAGCCATCTTAATGACGGGATCTCTAGCGCCCGCACCCCAAATCAATATATATAATTACAGCCTGAGGATGCAAAGAAAAATGTGGTGACATTTTTATTTTTAAAGGAACTTGCTCAACATTTTGTAGCATTTCAAACATGGACAAACATTAACCCTAAACACCAATCAAAGATATACCTGCAGTATGGCACTACCAAGTTTATTTTGATTTTCCTAGGGAATGTAGTCTGTACTATCAATTATATATTACTAGTGCAGATCACAAAATTGTAGCAGCATCATTTACTTGATTGACAGAAACCGCCATGGTGGTTGCTCCTGCTAATGTTAAGAGATGTCTACCGGGCTTGCAAACATTTTTAAATGTGAAAGATAAGTACTCCGTCAGGGCGAAGGGGTATTTTACTCAAATGCTCTGACAAAGTAAAGCATGTACTCTGAGATTCCTATATATTTGCTAATTCTGTTTGGAACTTTTCTGCAGCTAAAAAATTCAAATAGTGCATGGCTCTTTGCTGTAGCAGAGGCACACAGTTGGACAGAGAGGCACCGGGATACGGAGGAGCTATTGTGAAATTGAATCAGAAATGCTGCATTTTGGCTGACCTTAGTTTGTGCAACTTATCCCCTATATGTATCCATGGAATCCAGGGTGGGATGAGTTATTCTCTTATTCCATATAAATGCTGGGTCAAACAACGCCTCCTACCTGGATTTCTGAATCTGCAAATTTGTGAGCTGTACTTACCTTCTGTATCATGACACTGTAGATGCCAGTCATCTGGAAGCCTCGTGTGTAGTATAGCAGGTTTATCCATCCGAACACCAGAGAAAAAACCAAGGGGGCAACATACTCTTCACAACCTGCCAGGTACATAATGCCGGAGCACAGGAGCACCGTCGACTGTAGAGTGCTACAGGAAAGATCAACATACTAAAGTCATTAATGCATTATTGGCACCCTAAAACTTTATCCTGTCCTTTTTCTATAAATTGCTTTTATATAATCATCATTTTATTATCATCATACATTTTGAAAAACACCTTGGAACTTATTCACAATGGTAACTTTACACATGAGTAAATTCACACATGTAAATTTACTTTTGGTGTTAATGTTACTAGTCACCATTGACGAGTGTAAAGTTAATACAAAGTGTAGGCTTACAAGCCTCCAACCTTTTAATTGAGGGGGATGAGCATGAGTGTAAAGTTACTACTAGTAACTCTTCCCAAATAGGTGGAGGTAGGGGGAGGCTTCTTGTACTTGGGCAGAGATGTCTCTACAGTAAAGTGTAGGGAAATTGTAAAAATTTTTATTTAACTTAAACAAAAATTGGTAAAATTATTTCATGTTGCTTATTGATATAAATTGATTTATATATTTATTTTAAATATGGAACATTAAAAGCAATACATCTGTTAACCTATTTTTGAATTAACTATTTAATCATTTAAAAAATATGTTCGGTTACAGTAATATTATTTTTAAATATTTATTCCAAAAACAACCTAAATAAAGTTACATATAATTTAAATTAACCAAAGGTTAATAAAATATTTTCAAATAAAATAATATTTATTTTACATGAACATACAATTGTCTTAATATTAAATAAAATGTACATATATGTATGTATAGAAAAGTCTAAATAAAATCATTTATTTTAACATTATTTCTTATGGGCTACTAATTTATGTCCATGCTTCCAATATTTTCTATAGGAGGGTGTTGTACTAGTGGTTGATCATGTACGGAGCTGGACTTACTCCAGGGCTGAGCTGGAGTACAAATACAACTGTTGTGGGACCTTTTTAACTGTAGCAACTATAGAAGTGCAGTTTGTCAATAGCAATGAACTTACTATTTTGTGGGTGGGTGCATGTCTCACTAAACCCCTCTTTAAATTCCTCCTTACTCCTTCCTTAACCTCTCATACTTTGAAGTAAGTATTTCTCATTTTCCAGCTACTCCGTAGTCCCTCCCACATTTTCTACTAAAATGTGGGTGCATGTGTGGAGAGATCTGTGCAGTCCGGCCTTAGATTTCCACACAGAAAAGAAAGGAAAGTCGGAGGCAGAGGTCACTGCAAATAGGTTACTGAATATCATTTTGTAGTATGAGTAGTATTATTGTCGAACTACAAAAATACTACACAATGCCGTTTGTGAATATTCCCCATCTGTCTAGTAACAATAACAGTTAAGTCCAACAACATTTTTGAAGTGAATGATTTTTCATGAAAAATTAGCTGCCTTAAAGAGTAGTGACTTTGCCATAAAAACTAAAAGTTCATAAGTTCACAGGTGCTGTCTTCATCTAGTATCCCAACCCCACTGTACGAAGGCAACCTTAGCTCAAATATAAATGGAATTTGTATTTTTAACTGAAATTGTATTTGAAAAAAAAATGTAACTGGTGTTACAACCCGCCATGATAAGTTAACCTTAACTTCCGTTCATTTTAGTACTGCTTGTGAAAGATTACTTTGAGATGTGTTTCAGGGAGGCATTTACTTCTGTTTATAAGTTTGTAAAAGGATGCAAAATGGTGTGACTTTGGGCCAGATGTACTAAACACTGTTTGAGAAATACTGGTCTCAATTTGCAGTGAGGTATTTTGGAAACCGACCTATGTACTAATAGGAAGGTTCCCAAAATACTGAATGGAAGTGCATCGTAATTTGACCTACCTCATTATTATTAATGAGGTAGGTTGCAAACTGCGAAAGACTATGATTTTCTGGCATCCCAGGAATGGTGGCCTGCTGGGTTCAGCATTCCACCATGTCTGTGATTGCTTTTTTAAGAAAAACAATAATTTTTCCTTAAAGTAAAATGGAATGCGTTTGAAAAGAAAAGTTTATTTTCTTGGCGGCGGGGAGGGGCGTTTAAGAGGAGGCAGTGGTCTCCAGGGCCACTGCGTCCTTTTAAACAAACGTTCACTAAGGGGAATATGTTAGCACCTCCTTTGATGTATCTGTTAAATATCAATGTTTTACAAAGGGATTTTGATTGCATAAGATTGACACATAGCATACCGATTCTGTATTTGGAAGGGAAGCCTACAACACCCCGCCCCCTCAAAATATCAAATTGGTATCCATTACTGAACACATTTGGTGATTTGAAACACTTTTCGAATCACTAAATGTGTTTTATACTTATAAAAATGGCTTTTAGCTTTAGTAAACCCTCTGATGTATTAATGTAGGGGGTTTGCAAATGTTAAAACCATTTATACATCTAGCCTAAAGTTCTTGAAGTGACACTGTAGAGCATTGTTAAATTCTTGTCATGTGACTGCATTATGATCAATGTGTTGGTATGTGATGGAGGGACAATGGCAGTATTATGCATGAACGAAAGTGGATGTTTGGATGTACTGTGGTAGGTGAATGTAGGTGTATAAACGTTTCTGTGCAACTGTCTAATAGGTGTGTATGGTCATCTAATGATTGTTAGTTAATGTGTGAGTATATATGATGTTGGGAGGTTCGCCGTTAGAAGATGGGTGTGTTGCTAAATAATTGTGAGTTAAGGTGGGTGTTTAGGCAGATTATGGTGGGTTTATTGGTGTATGATGATGTATGATGTTGTAAGGATGTATGGTAGTGGGTATGTTAGCATTTATTGTGTGTATACTTATGCTGTTGCTTGTGAGGAGAAGTGATAGCTGTGGTGGCATATTATCTCATTTTTATGGAGATATGCAGTGTGGTTAACATTTTATGGTATATATTGCCATATAATTGGTTGTGTGAATGTATAATGTTGGTTGTGTTGCATAGTATGGCATTTGTGTTGGAATACAATGTTGATTGTACAGACATTTGAAGGAGGGTATGATGGTGTCTGAAGGTGGGTAGCATGCACCTTGTCAGGCACGCATGTAAAATAAGAAGGACTTCCCTGCCATTGTTCTTTAAAAAAAAATCCCCTGCCTTACGCAAGGACATGGTGTACATGTTTTCATAAAACTCCGGCCATGCCTACAGGACGGGGATGGGTACTTTGAGCCCTCATCCTCCTGCCTTACCAAAGGATGGAGGGCAATAGTATTACAAGCACCCAGCAGCTAAACTATGTCCCGGTGCCATTGCACTCTCCTGCCCTTGTCTTAGGGCTAGAAATGTTTTGTTGTTAATTCAATTACCCCCACCCAGCGCACATTTCTCTAACGGTATTATTTATAGGTCTGTGATGTCCCGTGAATCCTAGAATCCCGAAAGAGATCCCTTGAAGAACCTGTGAAAATTAGGATGGACACCTTAGTGGTAAATGTCCTTTTGCAAGCACATTGGACCCAATGTTTTCAGCTTTAGTCACTTGAACTTCTAAGTAGTGCAAAAATCAGACTGAAACGCACTATGTGATAACTAGCAGCAATGTGTCGTGAACAGTGTTGTGCCATAATATAGAGCACTGTGTCATACTGGGCAATGTTATGTGGTATTGTTTTCTTGTTAAATGATATTTGACAAATTTTTAAACAAGTATTGGCAAAGCCAAAAGATTTAGCTTTAATTACCTCCTCGTAAGTCTTCCACGCCACGACTAACGTAGTTGGCTTTAGCACCCCAACAGAACCCTCCAAGCAAATTAGCGCTCTAGCCTCTCCATCCCTCCCTAACATGGCCGACCTCCTTCACCCCTGACCTAATATAAGAGGATTCACGACCCAGCCCACTCCCTATTTTTTTGGGTTCTGCTCTGCAAACTCTTCGAGCAAGTGACAGGTAAGCAGGGAGAGGTCTGCTGTAGCCAACCCAGGGGCCTGGTGGAAACCCTGCTGAGCAGGCTTTTGTTGCTGCACTGTATTTTAGTGTATTTCAGTTTGCGGCGTAATTGGAAGCCTGGCCTTAGCGGGCTCTTACATTTTCCTCAATGCCCTGCTTCAGCGGGCTCACGTATTGAGGCAGATCATCGTTGTGGGGTTGCCGGCCTTCCGGGCTCATTCTCCTGCCGGCCGCCGAAACGCCTTCAAGTGTGGCACGGGTGGTCCGAGTAAAGGGTGCTGTAGGTCCTGCTTTACATTGGGCCCGGAGGGCGCCGCTTTACAATCCTTTTATGTTAGGAATGTGGTAGGGCAGCAGGCTGCTTTACAATGCTGGGGCCTTGAAGTGTCACGCATTCCTGATATGCTGGTTTTTTATGGAAAATGCGGCCGCTAGGTTTACACTGGCAGTGTGCATGCTGCTTGGGTGTTGCTGTTGCTTAGCAACAGGCCCGGCCATCCTTTGGGTAAGTTCACAACAGGATCAGCCTATTTAAGCCTGGCTCCCTAGAGATGGTTCTATGCCTGTCCAGTGTGTGTGTTAGTATGGAGATTCATGAGGTGCCGCATGTGGGGGTAGGCTCTAGTGTGCAGGTTCCAACTGACACTCCTTCCTTGCAGACAATTCAGCACATCATCCAGGCTGCTGTGGCTGCAGCGTTTAAGGAGCGTGTGGGCCCTCCTTCCCCTGTGAAGCAGAGTGTTGAACCTTCAACTAGTGCTGAGGCTGACAGAGAGGAGGATGATCTCTTCGGCCATTATGTGCAGGAGCTAAAGGTGGTTCTGCAGCATATCAAAGATAACCTAGCATTCTCTATGGCCCAGATGGATTTCTTCATGCAGTACCAGAGGCATACCTCTCTCAAAAAGGTTGTTGCAGGGATTCTGCACATACACAGAACTATGCACAGGAAACCAGGACTTCGGTGTATTGTGGTGCACCAAAAACACACCTCAGTGCCCAGAACCCCTATCCGGCTAGCTATAGTATCCCATTTGTTCTCCGTACTACAGCGGAGCTACCAATGATTGGATATCCTAGAACATGTGACTCAGGGCCCCTCGGAATTTGTGGGAACAAGACACTCTTTCGCTTAGATTCTCATACCTGTTCACAATGTGAGTAACCAGAGACACTGTATAGTTTAAAATGTTTATTTCAACTAACATGCTCTGTAATGCAGTACACGTGCTAACATTAGCAAAGAAATGCATAAAAACAATATAATCAGCATGGTTACAATTCCATATAATACGAACGGGGATAGCATATTATAATGACAGTGGATGAAGCCTTATAGCGCTTTACCACCCTCCCCGTGCTACAATCTATGTTTCTTATATCAGTGGAAGACCTCTGGGCTTGGACAGCGAAACCCCCTACCTCAAGTCTTAAATGATAGGATTTACATCTCCGGACAAGCAGAGATCTTCCTCTGGAAAGATTTTCTCCGTCTAACTTGCATCCCGTGCAATATTAAAAGCACCCGGAAAGTCAGAAGCGCAGCTGTGTTCCATGTTCCATCTATATGTGTGTCGGACGGACCAAAGCCGAATAACCAGTGGAGTTGTTTTCTGGCCTTGAACATGATGTACAGACGAGAACTCAGAGCACAACAGAAATAGTGAAAGGCAGACAGTTCCCATGTGAAGCAGCACGAGCAAAAGTGTTTACGGGAACCAAGGCATGTACTGTTGTGTGCATAAGCGGCGAGATGGCAGTGATGCAACACACAAACTAATGCTAACATAGCAACGTCCGCTCGCATCCCTAAACCCTCACGACACCCTCCCCTTGGGCAGTCCTACGCACAGTGATTGAAGTAGAACACAGAGTTCAAAAAGTCTGAGCAACAAGAGCTTATGAGACCTGTATGCGAAGAATGTCAATTGGGAGAGAAAAAGAGTAAAGGTATTTTCGTTTTAAGAAAATCCTTTTGGTAGTAAATAAAAAAATTTGAAAAAATTAATAGGAGGAGAGAAAAAAATAAAAAAATAAAAAGAAAGTCTGGGTGGCCTGGTCTTATCAATCCATCAGTGTGTAAGCGCAAAAAGTGGCGACAGCTTCCAACAGGAAATCATTGTCATCGTCCGAAAAAGTAGACGCCATCCAGTTATGTAATTCAAAGGAGCAAACATGCTCATTAATGATGGGTGCTTCCAGGACCATCGGTGGGCAATTTGCGTGGTACTTGTAACTCCATTGCAGGAAATCACGTTCTGCTGCACCGATATCCCACTGAGCTAGCACTCCTAGCACAGCTGCACATGCCATCAAACCCATACCGCAACAGTCCTGCTATGAGACACTAGCAGGCTCATCAGTAGGGCATAGTCCGGGTCAGGAGACGCTGTTTTTGTGAGGCAGAGATCCAAAGCCCAATGAAAAGGACATTCCAAGCAGGAGAAAACTGGTTGCACGCAAGTGTACCATGGAAATCAGAAAGACAGATTATAAGCCACGCTTAGAGTGGCCAGTGGCAAGGTACCGTAGCACTGAAGCATGCGGCTACGAAGCAGCTGTAGCCGGGCCGGGTTGTATACGACCACAAGAGGGGCAGCCATTTCTGAGCAGGCAAATCAACAGGAAGACCCCGGCAGCTAAGGCGAGTATTGGTGGCAACCCGCCGAAGACCCTGGAAAAATAGAATGAATGAAAGCCGGGATCACACCAAAAATAGTTTGAAAAGATGTTACAAGGCCAGAGCCCACAGTTTAAAAAACAAAAGGAGCCAGCCCCATTGTATGTGAAGCATTGAAAATAGAATGAATTAGCTCACCAAAATGTTGTGGGAGGTGAGCGTTTAAAAGTGCTTGAACTTCTGTTCTTGTAGAAGTGAGAGAAACTTCTTTGTGAGACAATAAAGCTCTTATTCGGCTCAGCTTCTCGAACTCTGCCTTCAAGGATGAAATGAAAGGCCAAATTGAGATATCGGGACTCCCAAGAGGTGGAGGAAATAGCACATTTTTGCAGCAAACTACACGTTGTAACACAGACACAATGTACGGTATGCCTATTAACATGCCACAGCATTTTTCATTATTCAGAAGTAAATAACTGCCGTTAGACAACAGTGTGACTGTTGGTTTAATCGAGGGGACGGGCTTTCCTTTTAAAATGCACGCTAAATTAGGCGCCTCTAAATTACAGGCGCTGCAGAATTGTATATTTTTGCACACAAGGGAGTGTCCAATGGAAGAATCGCAAGATTCACCAGTCAGATATACCTCTGTATCATCATGCAAACATCTAAACGTGAAGGGGAGTGACCAAACTTCATGAAGGGATGAGTTTCCTAATGGTTCCTAGCGACCTAGGGGAAAATGTTACATACATGATGTGAATTGAAATAAGGAGAACGGCAGTGTTATAACCCCATGAACGAGCCAAACAGCAGAGTTTGTTTCCTCTACTGAGAATGGTAAAGGGTCTAATTTTTCTATTTGTAAAAGGGTATAAGTGGCATCTTTCATGGACATAGACTGTAGTCTTTCAGTCAAATTAAAAGGTAAAAACAAAGAGGACGCGTTTACATAGTCCCATGGCACTCGACCCATTTTAAATGTCTGCAAGGTCAATGGTAACTGCATAATAGAGCACAATTGGTTCTGACCATGATATAACACAGATACATCATCCTGTACAATATCAACAACAGAAGAAACAATATTGTCCAATGTGTATATCCTGGAAGAAAGGGTATTAATACTGTTATCTACTACAGCAAGAACTTTTTCAAGATTAGCTTGGTCTATAGCCCTTAAACGTGAAGCGGCTTCAATTTGAGACAATTTCCAAAATTCATTGTAAACAGCATAGATCCATCGTTTAGGCCTAGGGCCAATCGGGCCTTTCATGAAATCTGATAAATCCACATCATTAGAAACATTGATAAATGCTGTTTAACAGAAGACAAGGTAGACTGTTGTAACCAAGTTTGACATAATTTACCAACAGAATACGTTGTAACAGAATGTGTAGCTGTAAATCGTGGATCAGGCCTATCCTGTGTGTAACCTGGAGCCCTGTTATGGAAACGCATTTGGCATGCATCTGCACTGGTCTGCCAAACCAACCACCCCATAGAGTCAAGATTAGAAATATTAAATGTTACATTTGTAAATAGAGACTGCAACTCCTCAAATGTGTAATTGGTAGTAACATTCCAGTCTGGATATTCTGCAAGGGAAGGAAAAGCAGGAGCCTTCAGTTGTTTAGCTGTATCTAAACCCAAACAAGTAGTCTGATAGATAGAATCGTTCAAGAACAGTTATTTGTGTTGGTATAAGACATGCACTATACAAAGCTTCTGTGCCCTGCACCTGCCAGGTTTTGGGACCCCAAACTGATTTCAAATCAACTGTATTTTTCCAATGATCGTAGCCACCCACCGCCAATTTAAGGATGAAGGAATCAGAGTATAACAAATTAGTGTGGGTAAGCATACCTTTTGTATTGGATTTAGAATTTAATTTAAAATAGTAAGATTCAGGGTTTGAGTTATCAAAACTCATAAAATATGAAAATGTATTCAACAGGGTCTTAGAACTCCCTATTGGTGGGGCGGGACAATGTTCCCATTGCGTGTAGTTAAAAACAGCTCGAAAAGTAGTTGCTCTATGCAAATAATGGTGGCCATAATGCTGATAGCAAAATAAGTCAGCATAATTTGCAGAATTCAAATACAAGTCTTCAGCATCAAATCCTGCATAGTATTTTAAATCTGAAAACAGAGATTATATTGCTCGCATATCCCAGTCATCTGAACGTGTGTTATATTTAACCACATTACCCATTGAGACACGAAGTACATTTGGGACATTAATAATTTCGGTTGGATCATGAATTTGAAACGGGACCTTTTCATGATGTGCGATGAAGAATGCAGGGCCAAAGTTCCATTTACCAGTTCTACAGCAGAGCGTTCTTAAAGGTAGTGTCCATTGATCAAAAGAAAAAACACTGTCATAAATCCAATGGACATGAATAGAAAATTAAGGATGAGCACCAGCTAAATATATATCCACGGTGGAACCAAATAAGTGCGTTTAAACCAGGAGATAAAAATTGCAAATTTTGATGGGGTCAAAGTCGATGTTGAATGAGAGTCAAAGGAAAATAGCGACTCATTCCTGGTTGTAGCATTTAACCCAGGCAAAGATTCACTTTTAGGGTAAGTATATTCTGGTTCTTCATTAGCAGCTGTGGACTGTAGGACCAGCAAAGGATTAGCAACAGAGTCTATCTCTATGGCAGTGTCAGGATTTCCTGGAATAGTGGCATACGATGAAGCTGGAGGCAAACTAATCAGAATCGTCCTGATGTTGTAGCTTGACATTGTCAATTGAGACGTATCTGTTGTCTTTTCGACCTGGAAGTGGTGGTAAATTTACTGTACGAGTTCTCTGCACGCCCAGCACTGGAACCAGAGCTCGATAGGATGGACCAAATCCTTTTTTGTTCTCCACCTTCTCTCTGACCAGTTCTCCAACTTTAGGCAGCCAGTCGATCGCTAGAACCTGCAGTGCACCATCAGCGGCGGCAGGTGAATGTTCTTTTGCTAGACTGTCTCTTGTGTTTTGTAGGTTCTGTAATACAGCACAATGTTTATCTACGTCAAAAGGGACGGCATCAGCCACCAAGTCTAGACCATCAAGGTCTGGCACAAACATTTTCATGCCAAAGAGCAATTCGTACGGGGTCCGCCCACCCAGAGGTCTCCTAGGGAGATTATTAAGTGCACATTTTACACTGTACAAATGGGCGAGCCAGTTCCTGCCAGTGCCTAGGACTCTAGCTGTTAAGGATTGCTTTAAGTCACGGTTCATTCGCTCCACAACGGAATTGCCGGCATGGAGACGAAGATTTGACCTGCACCCCCAAAGACTGCATGGATTCTTTGTACGCCTTAGAGGCGAACGCCGGACCCTGGTCCAAATGTACGGTGCCCACTGCAAAAATTCCCACAAAGACGCGCAAATCCCTGACTACAGTTCGAGCGTCAGCGCTGCGTTATGGCCAGACCCATTGAAAACGTGTGCACGAATCAACTGCTACTAAAATGCATTTATATGCAGTATCAGAAGGAAATGGACCGCAGTGATCCAAATAAACACAAGCAAATGGTCTATTGGATATGCATACCGGCGTTTGTGGTGGCCTGGTCACAGTAGACAGCTTGATTTGCTGACAAATTTCACAAGAAAGTACATAAGTACGTGTTTGTTTATATAAGCCATGCCACCAGTAACGTTGTTGCAAGATACTGACTGTAGCAGACACACCAGCATGCGCCGAGGCCATGCCCTTGTGTGCTGCGATTATCAGTGTAAGCCTGTGGTCCGGGTTGGGAATCAACCTCTCACCAACGTTATTAATTGTCACATAGGGAACGCTATCAGGGTTTAAATGGTAAAAGTATTTGGAAGGGAATCCTTTTGGATAATTAACTCCCTTCTCTGTAGCAGTTATAGCTGCCAAGATGTCATCATCAATCTTACTCATGGATCTTGTAACCGCTGCTACTAAGCACGTGTCCACTTTTGACTTAGTTGCTTCATCAGCTAAGCTGTTACCAACCGTGTGTACTCCTACACGTTGGTGGCCAAGAGTATGAATTAGCTGTGTGAGCGGCAGGCTTTCTTTCAGCTCTGCCACTCGAACCCATAGCATTTTATGCTTAATTGTCTTGCCTTTGGAATCACTGTAGTCATTTTGAGTCCAAAAGAATAAATTGTCATTAAAAGATTGTACACAGTAAACTCCAGAGCGAGCACCAAAGCACGCAGCTCAGCCAATTGGGCGGTAGAGTCACCGAGTGCCTGTGTGTGAACCCCACTGGTCTTAAACTCGCTGTTCACTATGGAAACAGCCACAATCGCACAGGTTGCATAATAAGAATGTTTAGATCCAATCGCCGGTTGCACCAAACCAGTGTAAAGGATACAACAGTATTCCTCGAGCGGGCGCATAGACGGAGGAGCTGGATGAACTAATTCATATTGTAGGGACTCATGAGTCTGTAACGAGGAATCATAGATAAATATGACATCCGGGGATGTCAACGATGTTGCCCATTGTATCCACCGTGGATCCACCATGGATGTAAAGCTTTGGAATTAGGAACACTCACCTTTGTCACTGCTTCCAGAGCAGGATATGGTGTTACCACCAACATGCGTTTTCCCTGTGCCAGGGCGCGTTCTTTAAGAATCGCCATCTGGACTGCCGTCAAGACTTTTTCAACAGAGGAAAACCTCAGTTCTGCTGAAGTGTACAAGTGTGACTTATAAGCAATAGGGACTGTGTATCCTTCATTAAACGTCAAGTGTGTGAAACCCACCGTACCTGGGACGATTGGTATCACCAGGTTAGTATGGTTATCACGGGTTAACAAGAGTTTAGAGCCAAGTAAATCAGACTGCAAAGACTGCGGTATATTTGTATGTTCCGGAAGCCAGCATGCTTTCGCAAATGTTGGTTGTATCAAAGCATAGAGAGGGTTGATACGCTGGGCATACTCTGGTACGTAATTACGACCAAAGTTCAAGAAAACCAGAAAAGATTGTAATTTTTTCAGGGTTGTAGGAGGACGCAAACATGCACACTTCTCTAGGAAGTGGGGTGCCAAACTGCGTCCTTCATTATTGAGCTCGTAGCCCAAGAACAACACTGCGTATTAAGCAATGTGTAATTTTGCAAAATCAAATTGGTAACCGTAGTCCGTAAACTCCACAATGATGCGGTCCACGCGACAAAGATGCGGATATAATTTGTCTGTAAGATAAATGTCATTTACATACGAATATGCATCAGGGTCGATTGTGTCTAACAATGAGACTACACGTGCGGCGAAAACACCCGGGCTGTTTTTATAGCCCATCGCTAATCTTGTAAACTGTTTTTGTTTGCGACCGTGTGTAAAAGCTGTCCACTGACTTGGCAAGGGGGACAGATTGTGGCTATAAAAGCCATTGGATATATCTAGTGTCGTTTTATATTTTTTCCAAACTAGACTGCCCACTAGGGCTGAACTATGGGTATTCTGTACCGCATTCGTCCGACAATGAGAGTTCAGATGTCGGTAATCCAACATTATGCAGTACGACCCGTCTGGCTTGGTCACAGTAAAAAGAGGGTTATTCATAGGTAACACACATGTCTCAATTACCCCTTGATACTCCAATTGGTCTAGTATTTCGGCTACAGGAGCCTTTGCTTCCCTACGGATGGGATATTGGGGTTGTGCATGGACCGCAATGGAATCTCATGATGGGGAGATGTTGTATCCCAACCCACCTGGGTACGGTATAAAGCCGTCGCAAGCACCGAAGCCCACTGTTCTGCAAAATGTTGCGCATGCTCCTTTTGGGAAACTGTGTGAAAAAATAGGGAGGATTACCTCCCCCCCTCTCGGAGCTGCCAGAACAAAAGGCGTGGGCCAGTCTGCCTCCCCTAACAGGATGTCATACGAAGAATTCCGATTTTCCCCCAAAAAACCTTTGATAATGCGTTTTGTCATCTTCTATGATAATACTAATTTCATATAGTCTGTCAGGGGGAGCCACTCAGGTGTCAGCAGTTTCAACTGTGATGAAAGTATCAGTTGCTGTCGCCTCCAGAAATGGACGCAGTGCTTGCCGCACTACTGTAACCTCCGCTGCGCTGTCTAGCAGCGTTACTGCCCATGTTAGATTCCGGAGCTGGGTCCTCACCGTCCGTGGCATACCTCGCAGTTAAAGCGGCCACTTTCTTCTTTTGAAAAGGCGGGCACTGAGGAGGAAAGTCTTCTTGTTTTCCCTTTCCGTCACTAGCCCGTGGCTGCTCAGGTCCCTGCGGCGCACCATGACCTCTTCCACGCTCCTGGCGATCACCTCCACCGGCATATGAGCCTGATGCTTCCTGTGAAGAACGAGGAGAACGCGTATCAGGAACCTGAAATCGATCAGGAGATTTCATTCTCGTGCGGTCACGCAGTTTATAAGTGCGTTCTGAGAACAAAGGTGTAGCGGACGGTGCACGTCCCCCTTGCTTCTGTTGTTTATTTGCCCTGTTTGTTATTCTTCCAATTCTTTTTAGGGAATTGTGGACGGCCTCCTTGATCAGTTTGACTGCATCACCTTTAACATCAGCAAGGATTTTATCAGCAACTACGTCATACGCACCAACTAATCTCATCCCCAATTCTACTGCCGCCTCTGGTCCGTGCTCATCCTGAACACGCTTTATTACAGAGAGGAGTGCCGTCATGGATGGTGTGCCAAAACACTTTGCATAAACTGCTGCAAATATTTTACCCCAACTCTCACAATCAGTGACTTCGGGTACTCTTTCTGCAAACTAATTATCGAAATTCGGTGCTTCTCCACAGGAGTTCTATGTGGAAACACCGCTTCCAGCTGGTCAAATGTCTCAGCAAGCCAATAAGGTAAATCTTCCTTATATGGGGGAGGCTTGCCCAGAACCGAATTAACCATTACAGGGCTAATAGTAACACCGCCAGCACCAGCTGGTTGTTGTGCAACGCCAGGTGCTCCCGCCTGGATGTTGCGGTTCACATATTGAACCATTGCTCTATACACACGGACTAGAGTAGTGTGAATGAGATGGAGAGCCGCAACATTGCACGTTAAATACCATGGATGTGGTGTGTAACCCGTCAACACGGGCCAAGTGTCCCCATCAATCGACAACAGGCCAGACATGCCAGGTGTTAGGGGTACGGGAAGGGCGCCATCAAACCAAATGTGATGCTGCCATGCTGTCAAGGGAACTTCTAGAGCTCTATATGGCCGATACACAGCAGGAAGGGCGGTATGGCTGTATTTTTGCCACAAATTATCCACTCCCTCAATTGCTGGAAATTTCACCCTTAGAATAAAACACATCATATATGTATACTGGGTCGGCTTGGACCACAAAGATCAGATTGACACCAGCATCCGGCACCCCACATGCTTTCAAATGCTGCCGGACTGCCACGCGGCTGTGCGCCGTGATGTCAACTTCAACCATATAGAAACTGGAAAAGAAAACACTAAGGAAAGAGGCGGCAAGACAAAGTTGGGTCGTAATTCAAAATACGAACGATACCTTTTTGTAAATTTCAAGCTTGAATCACCTATAAAAGCGACAATATAGGCAGGTAAACTGTCACCAATGTTTTCCGGAAACAGAGGCGAGGTGATTGTGAACAAGTACTGAGAACTACTAAAGTGCCTTGTAAATAAGTACCAGACCAAACGTTAGGTGCGCCATGTTGCAGGGATTTTGCACATACACAGAACTATGCACAGGAAACCAGGACTTCTGTGTATTGCGGTGTACCAATTCAATTCAAATAACTTTATTTGGTTACTATAAAAAGTAAACCATAAAAGCACAATTTATAAAAATCACGTTAAAACATATCCCTGAGCATTTTCTAGGGATTAGGTCAAATTTACAGAAAAACAGGATGTGTAAGGAGGATTGTGGAGAAACGTCGGCACATGGGCATTTACATAAAATTCTGGACCAGTCATTACATTCAGGGAAACCTAGCGCTCTATAATAATGTTCAATCTAATAATGTTCGCAGAAATCTCTAGTAATCACTGGAAACTAATGAAACATATGGTCTAATGTTTTCAAAGGCCAGGGTAAGATGATGTGACTGGACCGTAGGTTTCTTCATTTCGGACGTAGATCTCATTTCACTCAGGTACCTCATACAACTAAGCTTAAGATCGTTTCTAGACAAATTACACATAGTTTATGGGTCCTTATAGTATTCTTGGTGTCCCAGACAGCCTACATTTTTTTAACATATTCCAGCCATCTCATGTGTTTTACACCCTCCAACTCTAGAATATCTTTTAAAATTTGACGATTAAAAGCAGTCTCCTCTGTGGTCCACACCCTATGCCAAAGAAGGACTGGCTGGATCTTAATCACATCCTCCAAATAGGGCAGACCAAGTTCAGCATGGCAATTAAAATTAGATGTGCTGTCGGGTACTGATAATAGGAATTTGAGGAATGTGTTTTCTACCGTAATAATTTTACGTTAGCGAAGCCCCATATACCCGTTCCGTAAGTGACAATCGCAACACATTTCAACTTATAAATATGAAGTAATTCCCCTGGAGAGCGTTTTCATAGTTTTCTACTAAAATTAGATAGCGCCATCACTGATTTGCTGAACAAAAGCCTTCTTAATCTGACTGCCCTAGTCCAAGTACCTGCTTGATCAAATAAAATCACTAAATAAGAAAAAGTTTTAGTACACTCTATAGCCTTACTGTAGATAAAAATTCTATTGCTCTTTTTGGAAGACCCTTTGCTGCAGTTCATTGCAAATGTTTTTGAACAGTTTATTGTCAGCCCCAGGTTATACATAAAATCAGTAAAAGAAGTAACTAACCTTTGAAGACCGAGAGGCGTGCGGGCCATAAGGACCGCGTCGTCTGCATATAAGAGTGCAGGAATAGGGGAGTTAGCTATTTGTGGTAGATCCCTGCACTCCTTAATCAGGGAGGTCTCTAGGTTATTTATGTACAATGTGAATAAAAAAAGAGCAAGAACACAACCTTGCCTGACATCTTTCTTCACACTAAAAAGTTTTGAAAAATCCCCATCCTGTCCATAACGCACCCTAGCCCTTGCCCCTGAATAAAGTTGCCTTAAAAAGGAGATCAATAAAATGTCTATCCCCTGTCCCTCTAACATCAGCCATAATTTTTCATGAACGACGCAATCAAATGCAGCCGTTAAATCAACAAAAGTTAAAAACAACCTTTCCCTTCTTGCTTGGGTATATTTCTCTAATAGGATATGTAAATTAATTCCCTGTTCAATTGTCCCCCGGCCCTTACGGGAACCATACTGTAGATTACTCCTCCGCCCATTCCTGCAGTCTTTCTAATATCACCCGTTCTATGATCTTCACAGGTGAATCCAATAAAGAAATCAGGCGATAACATGCTGTATTTGCTCTATCTCCCTTCTTAAAGATGGGGACAATTATAGAGTCATACCAGGTCGTTAAAAATCCCTTGGTACAGCATGCATTAAAAACTTGAGTTAAAAGTGGTCCCCATAATGCCAAATTAGATTTAAATAGGTCCACCGGGATTCCGTCCGGCTCCGGGGCCTTACCGCCACAGCTTGCATTTATGGCGGCATTGACCTCACTCAAGGTAAAATCCAGGGTTAGTTATTTTAAATGGGAGGGAGGTCCAGGGTCAGTCCCATTCACCACAATTCTCTGTGCATCACTAGTTTGATTACTATATAACTTTGAATAGTGCGAGATCCACTCTGATTCACTTATTGCAATTTCTATGGTCGCTTTTTTGTGCTCAGACAAGAAAGGCGCATTAACCGCCTTCCAGAAAGCAGAAGGATCTCGATTAGTTGAGGCCTCACGCAGGGCACTCCAAGCCTCCTCTTTCAGCATTTTCTTCCTATCCTTCACGGCCCTCTTGTAGTTCCTTCTTGATTTCCTAATGAGTTCCTGATCTTTCACCCTAGCATTTAAAGCATATTTAAGTTTAGTGTGGGCTTTTGTACATTGGGAATCAAACCAACCCTCGCTGAATGTGTCATTCCCCATCTCAAAGCATACCCATTTTGTCTGTTTAAGGTGATGTTAATCAAAAACTGAGTGGAATTACCCCTCAAATTAAGATCTTTTTTATATAATGACACATCTATACTTTGCGGATAATGGTCACTAACGGCAATGTCATGAATAGTAAAAGCAATGATGCGTGATGAGTGCTTACATGTGACCAATATATAATCAATTGTAGAAAAGGTACCTCGGCCGTTAAATGTTGGACGGAAGGAAACCACAGGAGCACATAGATTATTTGCGAAACCCATATCATAGGCAAACAAAATGTTGTTCAGAAGGTCTCCATATGGTGTGTGAGGGAAGTGGGAAATACCAAAACCTTTTTCATACACCATACCACAGACCTCCTTAGCCTCACTTGGACAAATAGGGGAATTAAAATCCCCACCCCATATAATCAGAGCGTCATTGGCTGCATAAGAAAATAAATTGTGCAGTTCACAGTTTAATTTTCCGATGGGACATTATTATAAAAGTTTAACAATACAACGCAAGAACCCTGATCCACATATAAATTAATCACTTGATAATACCGACATGAGACAGTCAATTCGATTTTCCTCAAGTTCAAATAGTTGGAAATATATGTACAATGGCCCCCTTTAGCTCTACTCGGTGTAAAGAAGATTACTGGTAATTAACTGGGGCATGTGTTAACACTTGCAACTAGCATTTGTGCATATCTTATGTTTGCATGCGTTAACACGTTTAAGCTTGACCTATTGACTTTGCCAATGTTTGTTTAATTTTAAGAGTGATTTCTACCAGTATGAGGCCCCAAAGAGCCACATCATCCACATCCCTTCTGTGGTCAGAAGAAGTTTCTGGAGCCCCATAAAATCTACCCTTCATTTTAAGTCCTTGGCACAGAATCTCTGGGCATTTACAGGATCCTCACATTACATAACAGTAGCACATTTTGGTCAAATCAGATAGTGAGGATTCACAGTTTCTTTAGGATTCCATGGATCCTATATTAGACAAAGGAAAAAATGTTACCTAATGTAATCGGATTTGCTTATTTTGCACATGTATTATTTTTGGATCTTTTGTGTATCCCAATGGGCAGAGTATCCACTTTTAAAGTTTAACCCTACGAAGTCCACCAATATCTTTTTGTACATCTTGATAATTACTTTAAGGATTCAAGCCAAACTAAAAAAACAGATCTATTCTGAGTAAAGTTCTAATTTTCTAATTTCATATCAGTTTTGGTGTAACTACATTCAATAATTTCTGCTGAAGCAGTGTGTTAAAAATCTTATTGGAGCTAAAATGAAAAACACTTTTTTCCACTCCCTGGATGGAGCAGTAGAAGCAGGGGCAGCTCCTCTGCTAAGTCGGAGGAGAGTCACAACACTGCCTTTCAGCAGCTGATAAGGAAAAAAAAAATGATAAAAACTTGATGTTATTATTATTTTATTTTTCTGTGCTGGGGCAGTTTTGTGGGGCTGGGCTAGGTTGGGCAGCGCAGGGGAGAGGAGCGGTAGCACCCTGCTAAGTGCGCATGAATGTTTGGACGGCCCCCTTTGCAGGTTCTCCACCCAGGCTGCATTACAGTCTGGGTGACGAACATGCCCAGGCTCCTATTCCCATCTGAGCGCCAAACCACGGCACTCAGACCAATCAGAAAGCTGCATTGCAGCATTGTGATTGAGGAGCCTGGGTGCTTCCTGATACCTGTTCTAACAGAACAGAAGAGAGGAAGAGGATGGAGAAGAGGGGAAGAGAGGCAGTGGCCGGCCTCAATAATTTCTGCTGAAGCAGTGTGTTAAAAATCCTATTTTATTGGAGCTAAAATGAAAAGCACTTTTTTCCACTCCCTGGATAGATCTGAGTAATTTTGACTATCCTGAAACTTATTTGAATGCTGTAACTGTGTGTGCATAATTTCATGCAGTTATTAGAAAAGCTGAAAAATGTATTTTCAATGGTAATTGGAATTTAACCATGACTCAATGTTAAATGGGTATGTATAACTTTGTTATATATGTACATATTTATATTGATATAATTCTAAAAACATATAAAACTTACAAGAGAACTTCAAAATATCCATCAATGAGAACCATCGTTAAAGAGGGACGTCTCCGCCAAAAGTAAATGATCTGTAAGAGAGGGAAACAGCAAGTTTAGTGGGAAGAGTAATGAATATAGATGGATAAGCTAGTAAAGTCTTAGATTTCATTGGTATCCAGTGCTCAAGTTAGCTCATCACAGAGCATACAGAATACAGATAGGGTCCATGGGTCCGTTCTGTTCAGCCATTGGCTTGTTTGCGTGAGCTATCCATAGGCATTGGCTTGATGGGTTGTCCATCACATCTTGGACCATGCCACAGCTTTTTACTGATGTGTGGAATTTTGCCATTACATGAATGACTGGTTATCAGGAATAAAAGTCATCCTCAAACAGAGAACAAAAATAGTTAAACTGCTCATTAGGGAACAGACGTTCAGAGATTGCTTAAAAGAGGACACTCCTGATCTAAGATGCAAGAGCTTCTCATGACAGGGCCCTCTATCTCCACCTGAGAGTGCTGCCTGATCATGGTGAGGCCCACTATTCAACTCACAGTGCACCCCACATGGTGAATTAGGCAGAGCTGCATGCTAAATGCTCTCCTGTACTGAGCATCATCCCTGTTTTACTACATTACCGCAGAACAACAAGCCATGTAGGTAATTCCAGCACAGAGACCAGTGCTGAGGCTGCACTGTCTTCAAGCCCTGGGACCAGATGAGGAGCAGGTAAACTGCTTGCGGCTACCTCAGAAAGCGTCTCTCCCTGGTGCAGCCTCTGTGTGTAGGGTTCTAGGATACCTCTGTCTTAGTCGTTCAGCCGCTGCAACCTGGGCCTACTTGGACCTTCAGAAACCTGTGTGCCATGTGTTTTCCACAGGGAGCTGCCACTGGCAACACATCCTACATGAACCACCCCACACCTAGAAAAACAGTGGCTGTGTGAGCTCTTGTGCATTTACTGTTACGTCTTTGTTCCTTGGACTATTGGGATTGAGCAAGGAGTGCATGTGTGCCCCTGTCTGTATACACCCCCAGTTCCTGCACGGAATAAAATGCACAACATTGTGAATTTTGACTCACAGAAATGGGCTGTGGCGCTCCCAAAGCGGTGCCTTTGTAAAGCTCTCCTATGAGCCTTAGAAAGGCACTGTCATGGAACCATCACTACATGACCGCCCAACCTGTATTCCAGTCGGAATATGGCAGACTGACTGCAGGTTTGGCGGTGTTGCAGAGGGGGCTGGTGTGGCAGCCTGCTGCAACACCGCCAAACTTGTAATCAGGCCCTTAGTCTTGAAAATGGAAATCAAAGCCCCTCAGCAGGGCAGGGCTGCAGACTGTATCCGTGAAGGGCCCCACAACATCAGATAAGAATTGGACAGAGCCAAAAGGAAGCTGTCGGTTTAGGCGGAAAATGCTCCAAGCGTGAAAATTTTAAATTTGTGCCCAGGGAAGTCCTCTCACTGTCTGGATAGTTTTGGCACCTTCACCTGGTCAAGTGGACAGTTGCTTTTATCGTGCTCTGATTCCTCCAGCAGAACAAGGCATCAAGCTGTAGCCAGAGAGAGCTCTATGAGACTGGATACCTTCTCTTGGAGGTCCCATTGAAAGAGATTTGCTGCTGTGGAAAAGCTCAGAGCAAGAGAAACCTGTATCTTCAGCCCAACAGCAACGCACCTTGGTTGGATTGGCTTAGAGGTCTTCAGACCCAAAACATTTCTAAGTCACAGATTTTTAAGGATGTTAGGAGTACACTTTGACACAGCCCAGAGTTCTAGGGCCTCAAGAACAGCACTCGAGATTAAAGACTCATTCACGCAAAACCAACCAACATTGTCCAGGGCACGTCTAGTTGGAAATGGTCAGTGGAGTCTTCAGTAGAAGGAGGGGCAGTTCCTCTGCTAAGTCGAAGGAGAGTCACAACACTGCCTTTCAGCAGCTAAAAAGGAAAAAGAAAATGATAAAAACTTGATGTTATTCTTATTTTATTGTTCTGTGCTGGGGCAGTTTTGTGGGGTTGAGCTAGGCTGGGCAGCGCAGGGGGAGGAGTGGTGGCACCCTGCTAAGTGCGCATGAATGTTTCGCCGGCCCTCTGGGGCTGGCCAAAAATTCATGCACACTTTTTGCATGTTCTCTACCCAGGCTGCATTACAGCCTGGGTGGAGAACATGCCCTGGCTCCTATTCCCATCTGAGTGCCAAACCACGGCACTCAGACCAATCAGAAAGCTGCATTGCAGCATTGTGATTGAGGAGCCTGGGTGCTTCCTGATACCTGTACGAACAGAAGAGAGGAAGAGGACGGAGAAGAGGGGAAGAGAGGCAGTGGCTGGCCTGCTGGCTGGTAGGTAATTGATCTTTTTTTATTTTATTTTCCTCCCTCCCTCCCTGCCCTTCTTTCCCTTCCCGCCCCACTACTGATTTGCAGGAGCAGCCGAGACTAAGTAAAAGGGCTTCTTGCAGCTTGTTGTGCCCCTGTAGATGAACACAAGTTCATCCAACTGGCCCTTGGAATCTACTCATCGATCTTAAACAGGAGATGCAGTCCTTCTGTTCGTCCACAGGTCCAAAGTGTTCTGAAAAGAGTGCCTATTGGTGCCTCATTTATGGCTTGCACTAGCCTGAGGCTGGGATTGTTTCCTAGCACCACCCTCACCAATGTTAAATTATGTGAATTTGTAGAGCGCAGCTAATCACCTGTGACAGTATCCAATCAATCAGTAAGGATTTCTAAAGCGAGGCTAATCACCCGATATGGAATCTAGGCACTTGCAGGTCCTGGACTCTTATTTGAATAGCCAGGTCTTGAGGGCCATTTGGAATGACGGAAGTGAAGTGATGGTCCAGAGGTGCATGGGGAAGATGTTCCAGGTGTTTGCTGCAATGTGGGAAAAGGAGCATCCTCCACTTCTTCTTTGGTAGATGCAGGGAGTATGGGCAAGTGAAAGGGAGGCAGAGTGTGGTCTTCTCTACGGTTGGTGGAAGTTCAGGTGGTGGTTAATGTATGTGGGTCCTTGGTTCTGTAGAGCCCTGTGTGTGTGGGTCAGCAGCTTGAATTGGCATCTCTTCTGTACGGGGAGCCAGCGGAGTTGCCTGAGGCGGGATGTGATGTGGGTTAGTCAGAGAAGGCGGAGGATGAGTGTGGCTGCGGCGTTCTGTATGGTCAGAAGTCTCTGTAAGAAGTGTGTGGCGATTTGTACAAAGAGGACATTGCCCTAAACCCTGGGCATAGCAGGTGGAGTTATCCGACCAGGGTTATTTGCCATAGACCAGTTGATAGGGGCCTGCGTCACGGTGCATCTCATGTGTAGGGGTAGCCACTTGAAGATCTTATGTAGCATGTGCAGAGTGAGGAAGCAGGCAAAGGAAACAGCGCTAATCTGTGATTTCATGGTGAACTTGTTGTCAATGATGATTCCGAGGTTTCAGGCATGGTTGGAGATATTTGGTGAGGGTCCTAAGTCTGATGGCCATCAGGAATCATTCTAAGTGATGATGCTGTTGCCAAAGATCAGTACTTCCATTGTGTCTGTGTTCAGCTGCAGGCAGTTGTTCTTCATCCAGACAGCATTGTTTGTCATGCATCTGTAGAAGTTGGCTCTGGTGGTGGTGCGGTCGTCGGTGAGTGAGAGGATGAGTTGGGTTATGGGGGTCTTACATCTTTCCTGGACTGGGAGCCAGTGGTGATTGTTGAGGTGTGGAGAGATGTGGTTATTTTGCGGGATGTTCAGGATGAGTCTGGCGGCGGCATTCTGGGTGGTTTAGAGTAGGTTTAGGACATTGCCTGAGATTTTGATGTAGAGGGCATCACATGGAATCAAGTCTACTTGTGATAAGAGCCTGGGTGACCATTCGCCTGGTGTTCAATGACATCCACCTGAAATGTTGCGTAGCATTCGCAGAATGTGAAAGCATGATGAGGAGACCACTTTGATCTGTCTGCTCATGGTTGTTGTCCAGGATGATCCCGAGATTCTTGGCGTGGTCCACAGGGGTGGATGGGGGTCCAAGTTTGGAGGGCCACAAAGAGGCGTCCCAGGGGGTGTGGTTGTTGTCGAAGATAAGGACTTCAGTTTTGTTTACGTTGAGCTGAAGGCAGTTTCTCATCCAGGCAGAGATGCTGTTCATGCAGCAGGTGAAGTATGATTTAGTGGTGCTGGCGGAGTCAGTAAGGGAGAGGATGAGCTGTGTGTCATTGGCGTTGAATACTATGTTGGTGCCATGGGCTCAGAAATGTCAGTGAGGGGCCATGTAGACCTTGAAGAGTATTTGGCTAAGCGACGATCCTTGAGGGACTCTGCAGAAGAGTTTCTTGGGTTCTGACGTGGAGTGGGAAAGTCTAACTCATTGAGTTCTGTCTGTGAGGAGGAAGAAGGATATCCACTTGAGGGCTGGTCCACGGATAGCTACATTCTGAAGTTTTCTGATCAGTGACTTGTGGGAGACCATATCGAAAGCTGCGGAGAGGTCAAGGAGGATGAGTGTGGCCTTTTCTCCTCAGCCGAAGATGCTTCTGATAGGTATGAAAAACAATTGGTCCTTCATTACAATTCAATTGACGATAAATATAGACCAGAATCAGTACTATATTGTACTAAATTGTATAAAGGGTGTCCAGCCGGACACTTATTTAATGAATCAAGGTAATTCAGTGGTGATCAAACACAGATTGATCGAGTGGGACACAGTCCTGTATCCTTCGAAAACAAACAAAAGACATTCACAAATAAACATACATTTTTCAGGCAAAACAGGGAAAAGCTTTTAGGCAATACATTTGATCAGGGCAAGCTTTTTTGAGACAACAGCTGTTGCACTGGTTTTAACAAATCAGTTTAATGTGCAAGCTGTTACAAAAGTTGACGACGTTTCGATCCATGACTAGATACTTGGATCATCATCAGGACAAGGAGATTTGCAAGCCTAAAGTAGTACGCTGCATAGATCGGAAGCGTGAGCGAGAATAATTCCAAGTGGTTTGCGAACCGCTTATTTAAGCATTCGAAAAACAACGGTGGGGTTGCTGTATATAGGATCGTTTAAATGAAGTTGGCGCCGCCATACATGGATGGCCGGTTGGTGTCCGATTAGTCAATTAAAGGGCTTGGTACTGATCACACTTAAAGCCGGTGGTGTGAGTAGATCACAGGCAGGATGCTTCTGATGTCATCGGTGGCCACAATGAGAGTTGTATCAATCTAATGGTTTGTGTGAAAGCCTAATTGAGAGCTGTCTAGGAGTAGATGGAGTTCTAGGTGGTCTGTGAGTTCGGTATTCGTGGCTTTCTCAATGACTTTAGCTGGAAAAGGTAGGAGTGAAATGGGTCTGTGGCTGCTGAGGGTATTGGGGCCTTGGAGTGTTGGACCGCCGTAGCCACAGTGGCAGTGCAGACAACATCGCACCAGTAGTCCGACCGCAGTATTACAAAATTGGCAGTAGGACTGCCATAGGACCACTGCCACCGACAGTCATCTGTGATCCCTGGCGGTCTTGCAGTGGTCTCAGGCCCACAATATGTTAGCAGTGCCACTGCGGCACAGCCAAGCATATACAAGTTTCCTCACCGCCACAGTTTTCATGGCCGTAAGCCAGCCGTGAAAAGTGAAGCAGTGAGGAAACTAAGGGGGCTCTAGAGGGCCACCTGTTGCCTCAGGGCCATGGGGATGCATGCAGGAGGGTACAAGGTGTACCTCCTTCTATGCATGCACCCACAGTTTCTGCATGACATGGACTTAACAGTCCATGCTGTGCAGGAACTTGCTTTGGCATTCCCATTGTGGTGCCTTTCTAAGACTCACTGCCTGGGACCGCCAAAGCACCGCCCGCCAGATCAGGAGACACTGGCAGGCAGTTGGCTGATAAATTTGGTGATGTGGGAGCGGAGCGCTGGTGTAGCGGCCAGCTCCTACACCGCTAAACTCATAATCAGGCCCTTAATCAGCCGTCTCATGACTGGTGCCATCACCGCTGTTGTTAGAGCCTGAGTAATCATGCCCAACTGAGGTGTGCGCCACGACTGGCCTGGGGGCCACCAGTGCCAAGATTACCAGCGAAATAAGGATGGACCCGAAGGCCACACCTTCTGAATTGTAGTCCCTCTAGTTTCTGAGTTAAGTAGGATGCAACTGATGAAGACAGAAAGCTGCAGGTCTCCATATTCCCAGCAAAGCTGCTGTTGCAGCTCCAACAGCTCCAAAGCCGCCAGAATAGCAGGACCCCTGCATGTGTTGCTCCCACATGGGCTAGGACTCCAACTGCCGAAAGCAGGAAACCACAGGGCTTCAGAACAGTGAGACTGAAAAGCAGTCTGAAGCCTGGCACATGTACTAAGATTTGTTCTATGCTACTATTGCACTGAAGGAAAAGAAAAATGAACAATTGGCACATAGACACCTTGCTTGTGATTGAGTGACTGCACTTGAGCTTATCCAGTGCTGTGTCCACAATTATACACCGGAGATGATAAATGCTAGGAAACTCTATTAGAAGACATGGATGGAGAAGGGTGTAGTGTAATGCTGTGTGATTAAATACATTCTTTTACACTACCTACCTGTGAAGCCTGTTCACCCTTGCTATTCTGATAGTCAAGAATAAAAGAGTTGCACTTTGCCAGTTTGGCCAATTTGCAGAGTCAACCACCACACCTGGGCCCTGTCCCTGTCTACCAATGCTTCCTCTCTCACGAGTGGCATCTGACAACAAGTATGAGTCAAAAGCATTTCCTGCGCAACATTATGTGCATTACCACATTGTCTACACTTATAGCTGCAGCTTCAAGTACAGGACATAAACATCTTATACCACCATGACTGAAGAGCATTGCACACTACAGGATACTTCACTAACAGACCACCTTCTGCACTTGCAGGTATGTTATGATATTGACCAATATCACTTAGGCCAACTAATTCAGCATTCAACAGCTGTTAGCGTGAGTGTAATATGTTCTGTATTGTAATGAATGCCCACTGTCCTATCAACACTCAACAAATAGCATATGTTGAATATAAAATGCTACCATGTCCATTGACTGACCATTGGCTGACTTTCATTATCAGCACCTGTAAGAAAGAAAAACTACTCCAATGCTTCATCGCAAAGTGGAGAGAACCTATGCTCCTGCACTCTAACCACACATCACGATGAGTAAATTGTGACCCTGAGGGATTGTTGAGGCTCAAATCACCTTCCAGTCTATATCTACCATCAGGGCACCCTGGACACATTAATGCCAGTGCTCAGTCTTAGTCATTTAAGTGTTTTCAGGTTTGCTACACCACAGGTGCACGGAACATGGCTACAAGTAATTTGCCATTTGATGGACAACTCATCTACTCACTGCACCTTTTCTGCAAGTATCCCAGATGTTTCCACTGCTCACATTCCCACTAAGGAGCAATGAAAGCCTTCATTCTCGGTCCATAATTGTAGACATTCCCAGGTTAGCATACAACCAGTCACGCCTAGTCACCCCTCCGCCGTCTGTCTGCCACCAGGCATAGAAAGATACATGCAAATGCATGGAAAGGATTTTTTTTTGCCCAGCAATTTACAGAGGAGTGGTCTTTCCAACATGAGGAGTTGATGCAGTTTATGTGTACAAGGGCAACCTTATCAACCCGTAAGAGGAAATCTGAATGTTGAATCAGAGAAAACTCCTGGGGGCACATTTGGTTGCACCAGAAACACCTGTCATTGGTAAGGAGGAAGAACACCTGGTGGCATAATGAGGATCTACTCTGGTCCCCAATCATGGTCCTCCTGTCACATCTGCAGTACCAAGCCATGCCCCTGGTACATCTGCGAATCAAATCCAAAAGCCTGAAAGTGAAGATTATAAACAATACCCTCGATCACATGTCATCACTTTCATGTACTGTCAAACATGCCCCCTGATGTATTTGTACCTATAATGGAAATGATTAAATGGTCACTTACCCTGACCACTGTATGATATTTTCACAGTGGCAATTGCCTTTAATCATGTGTATTGTTATTGTATTACGCCATGGAAATGTGTCATTTGTTTTTATGATGTTTGAACAATATCTGGGCTTACCGTACAAGAGATACAGACAACACATGAGGACTCACTTCAGCAGGCATTCCCATCCATCATACATGCTGAGTCAACAAGACCGTATTATGGAGTCAAAAATATATAGTAAAACTGAAAGATGGGAGGAATGATGTGGGGTTAACCAAAAATTAGATTTTCAGTGAGGAAGTTAGAGGGTCTTTACTAATATGTACACTGGTCCCAGGATGCTTGTTTCCCGTTCAGGGAAGACCTGGCTTGGGAGTTCGGGCTGGACTGTTCCCATGAGGTACAGGGTCAAGACTGATTTGCATATAGCTGGGTCTGAACTGAGGTGGAGAAGTGAGCTAAAGAACGATGAGGAATTAAACCCAGATCTGTGACTGAGGTGAGTGTCTGAAAGGTTTTAGCGCTCCATCCATTATCTCCTTGTGTTTGCTTTGTTCGTCCTAAGTTTGCAGGGTTTGCCCAGACGTGGGTTGCTTGGTCACTTTGCCACTGGATTCAAGCTAGCCTGGCTGATGAGGGGTGTTACCCCAAAACCGGTCCCAGGATGCTTGTTTCCGGTTCGGGGAAGACCTGGCTGTGCAATTCGGGCTGGACTTTTCCCATGAGTCACAGGGTCAAGACTGATTTGCATATAGCTTGAACTAAGGTGGCGAAGTTAGCTAAAGAACAAAGATGGATTAAACCCAGATCTGTGACTGGGGGTGAGGGTCTGAAAAGTTTCAGCGCTCCGTCCATTATCTCCTTGTGTTTGATAAGTGTTAGATGTAACACTTAAAATATTGCATTTTCACATACATTAATAATTTTTTTTTTTTTTGTATTAACAAAGGTACACGGCACACTTTGTGATTTGTATTTTTTCATTTTCAAAATGTATTCAATGTATATGTTTACATTTTTTAAAACATCATTGTCACAGAGTTCCT
This sequence comes from Triturus cristatus, assembly GCF_964204655.1. Lineage (NCBI taxonomy): Eukaryota > Metazoa > Chordata > Amphibia > Caudata > Salamandridae > Triturus > Triturus cristatus. The sequence continues at coordinate 889,072,351 of NC_140584.1, read as the reverse complement.
CACAGGCCCTCCATCCCCGCAGCAGTGGTGCACACCGGGTGTGAGCGCCCAATAATATTCAACCATGCTTTCCAATAGGAAAAGATGGTGTGCACTCCACGAGATTCCTGCACAGAATTTATTGTTTTTACCATTGTAAATGACATCGGCAACACCCAACACATTTCGTCAGGTTACTCGTGATCAAGGCACTTATGCCAAAATGTATCGGGTGTTGCCAATGTAATTTATGATGGTATACATAATAAATAATTTACAGGAATCCTGTGGAGTGTGCAGCTTCTTTTCATACTGGAAAGCATGGCTGAATATTTTTTAAAACATATGTATTTTTCAATATAAGAAATAAACTTTTACTGTTATTTTTTAACAACATTGTTAATACATTTTTCAAATAAAATACAAATTATATATTCATTTGCAACACTGATCTGCATATATTTGTCCAACATATTTATTGGTCTAACAGGTTTTTTATAAATTGTTAAGTATACTATTATAGTACTATATTATTTAACTTTTTGATTTTATAGTATTATTTATTGAATACTTTACATAACTGTGTTATATTTAACATTTATTGACAAGTTTTACACATTTATAACATTTTTATACATTTTTAAAACTTGTTTGTACTTTAGATTTTAAATTCTATTGTTTTCTACATATCGGTATTATTTTTATCTTCATTTTGCACCCTTTTTATTTTACTGCTAACTATACTTTTGTAGTCTACTTGTGTCATTGTACAACACTTTTCCTTGAGTGAGTCGCTGTAAGAAGCTGCTGTTAGTCAGAGAAGGTAAGACTTTTTTTGAAGGTTTTCTATATGGTTTTAGAGGGCACAGGGATGTAGGTTAAACTAGATGTTGGTTTTCAGTTTCCTTATCTGTACTATGTTCTATTTTGTGTAATAGCATTATGTGTTAGGCCTAGTAAGAGTTTGGTACTAACGTATCGTTATTTTATGTAATGTTATGTTATGTTAGGTGTTTTGTATACTTTTAATGTAATGTTCTATTATATTTGAAAATAATGTTTTCGGTGGGTGAGTACTGTATGTTTTTGGATCCAAACCTACTGTATGGATGTGTGGATTTTGTGGGGGTTTTTTTCCAAGGGAAATTACTTGATGTTTTTTAAGATGTTTGGTTGCTTTGTTGGATTTAATTTGGAACTCTTTCATTTTTGTCTTTTTTGGTGGGCATTTTTTGATTCATTTTCCATTTTTGGTAGATTTAATTTTGACCCCATGGATATGGATGAAGGTCTACAGTTACAAAATAGCACGTTTCATTTAGGTAATTATTTGTGTGTTACATTTTATTAAGGATATATATTTGATGTCATTGTAAGGTGTTATCTTATATTTTAATGTGTTGCATTTATTTGGTTCTATTTGATTTTATTTGCAATGTTGTGCTTTGTGGTTGGTGATTTGCTCATTTTTAAGTAATAAACATTGTTATGTATCAGTCTTTTTTTCTATTTTACTTGCATGTCGTTTTTGTTTCTGACCTGTTTTTGTTGGTTTTATGACTATGGGCACTTTACCACTGCTGATCAGTGCTAAAGTGCAGATGCTCTCCCTGTAAATTGTTATGATGGATTATTGTTTCCATGATTGATTATTTTATTTACTACTAAGTCCCTAGTACAGTGCTCGTGGGCCTGCAGCACTGATTGTACCACCCACACAAACGATCTTTCAAAGGTGTGTCAGACCTGCCACTGCAGTGTCTGAGCGCAGTCTCTACTGCCAGGTCGACCTGGCAAGTGCACCTACTTGGCAGGCCCTAACCTTACCTTTTCTTACCTGTAAGACGCCCCTAAGGTAGACCCAAGGTAGCACCCATGGGCAGGGTGCAGTGTATTCGAAAGGTAGGACATGTACTGAGGTGTGTGACATGTCCTGATAGTGAAATACAGTGTATTTTTTTTTTTTTACTATTGAAAATCTATCTGTCCCATAGGATAGAATGGGAGTTTATTTCTAGCATCTTATAAATATAACTTCCCATTGGGACAAGATGGAAAGATGGAGTTTAGTATACCTGAACTCAGAATATAAGAATGCATCTTTTAGTAAAGATGATTTTTATATTGTGTATTTCAAAAAATACCACTTTTAGAAAATGGGTATTATCTTGCTTAGCCACCCTGTGTGTCTCTACTGGCTTGTGGATTGACTGTTTGGCTTTTGAATGTCAAGGGCTGGGGGTGTGCATTCTGTTTAGACGGCCACCGGGTGGGGGGTTGATGTGTGTCTTGCCTTTCCTGGATGAGTCAGGGCTGGGCTGAATAGACCTGGGCTGCACATACAGGCACATGCATCATCATAGGGTTTTGCGATTCCTTAATAGCGATTATTAAGGAATCGCAATTAAGGAATAGCAAAACCCTATGCATGTAGGAATCGCTAAAGAAATAGCGATTCCCACAAATTCCTTAATTGCGACTAGCAAATTGCGAGTCGCAATTAAGAAATATCTTCCCATTCATTCCTATGGGCCTCCAGGCCCATAGGAATGAATTAGAGATTGCGGGAGCAATTTGCGAGTACCAGTAGGCACTCGCAAATTGCTCCCGCAATTTCGATGGTGCAAGGGTGTCAAAATGACACCCTATTGCACCCATGTATGTTCACTCTGCACAAATGTTGCATACACACATGCTCTAAGGGCATGTGTGTGGGCAACATGAAACTTAGAAAAATGCAAATAAGTGCATTTTTCTAAGTTTTCGCAAATTACCATGAGGTCCAGCCTCATGGTAATTTGCTCACGCTAATAGCGAAATCGCTATTTTTTAAACTGTAATGCATTGCATTTAAGGAATCTCAATTAGGGATTCCTTAAATGCAATCGCTATTTAAGAAATCACAATAATTTGCGATTTCTTAAATTGCGAGTGGCAAGTTGTTTCATGCATCGCAAAAGCTATTTTTGCGATCGCAAACGGCCGATTTTTGCGATTCGCGCCGTTTGCGATCGCAAATAGCTTTGATGCATGTGCCTGTTAGAGTAGGGGGAGGAGATTTCTTTCACACCTGAATGGGCCTGGTCTGTCTTGGACAATACTATTTCCACCTCCTGACAGGCAGCTGCACCGGAGAGAACAGAACTGGTTTTGGCTGGGCAAAGCGCTTCTCTGCCACCAGAGAACAAAGGAATTTGTGCTATAAAAAGTGGGACCCGGACCCCTGAACTTTAGATTACTGCTGAACTAAGGAACCTGCCAGGAATAAGAACTGGGAAAGCTGGAGGAGGAGTACTGCCCCTGTGCTGTGTGCTGGCCTTCAGCGGTTGCTACTGTCTTGGGCAGGGAAAGGACTGGACTGTGCTTTCATCATCCTGCTGTTAGAGTTTTCTCCAAGGGCTTGAAGTAGAGCTTGCCTCCTGTTGGAAGCCTCAGAGATAGAAAAGACTTCAAAGATAATTTCTATGAATCAATAGAAGAATTTGCCAAGGAGACGAGCTGGAGAAACTGAGGAGTAATACTGTCCCTGTGCAGTTTGTTCTCTGGGGTTGGCCTGCAGTGGCTGCCAAGGAAAGGAGAAATTACTTTGCTGTGTGCTGTGTCCCCTGCTTGAAGAAGATCTCCAAGGGCTTGAAATAAAGCTTGCCTCCTGTTAAGAAGTCTCAGGGACACAAAAGACTTCCTGCAACTCTGCTGGTGCTGCTGGACTTTGCCATCTGTGAGTCTTGCCTGAGGTGCCTCCTGCAGTCAAAAGGCCTTAGAAGTGGGTTTTGCAAATGCTTGCTGCAAGAACTGGTGCGAAGCATCGCAAAACCTTGCAAATCCTCTGGGAATCCACGCCGGGCAACATGGTGCGAAGCCTCGGTGCGCAGTCCTCAGCACCGACAACAGACATCGCGTAGCCTAGCAAAGTGACGCCTCACCTCCGGTGCGCAACACATCCCACTTGGGCGCCAAGTCTACAAGAACACTGGGGCCGCAGTAAGAAACCAACGCATCACCTCCCCTTACAGTAAGAAACCGATGCATCAGCTCCGCTTCAGTAAGAAACCAAGGCATCACTTCCCCTGCGTTGCAGTAAGGAACTGATACATCACTTCCCCTGCAGTAAGGAACTGACGCATCACCTTCCCTGGGCGTAAGGAACCGACGCTTCACCTTCCCTGTGTGACTGTGACACATCCAAGGTACTTTGGGCCTCATTAGGATGCACCGCCCTAGCGTGCTGGGACCGGCCGCCAGGGGTGTGGCGGTCCCGCACCACCAATTAGGATGCGACCGCCACCCTGGCGGTCGTATCCCAAATCTTTGACATTGCGGAAGGTTCTGTTATAAGCAGCACCTGCCGCAATGCCAAAGAGGCATGTTGTGCATTGCCATGCACAACATGACAGGCACCTGCCTGCCACCTTGAGCATGGCAATGTAGGGGTGGACCATAGGTACCCCCATGTGCAGCTCTCCACTCCCCCATAACCCCAGGGGCCCACAACGGGCCCCCAAATCAATTCCCACTAGCCCTTCCATTGCTGCTATAGAAAGGCCTGAACCGCCAGGCTTCATGATATGGATCATGATATTGTGCCCGAGTTCCACCTGTGACGATTGCCGACCGGCGGAAAAGCGGCGGACGAACTGTTTCTACCTTTTGAAAGGCATATTTTGATTACTGTATTGTGGATTTCTGTCATTTTGGTCTTGTTTGGTTTAGATAAAGATTACTTCTTTTTCTAAACTGGTGTGGTGTCCATTTGTAGTGTTTTCACTGTATTACTGTATATGTGCGCAAATGCTTTACACACGGCCTCTGAGATAAGCCTGTCTGCTCGTGGCAAGCTAGCACAGGGTGGGTGAACAGGGGTTATTTTAGAAGTGTATCCCCATACCCTGCCTGGGAAGAAGGATCCCTACTTCGACAAAGGTGCAAACCATGGCCAACTAGAAACCCCTCATTTCTAACAAAGTACAAAATAGAAAATGATTTCCTTATTTTATATGTACATTTCAAATGTAAGGTATATAGATTCAAAAGTAATTATATTATTAAAACTATTTTCAGACATAATGACAGAAAGCGTGATGCATCGCATATCAGAGAGGTAACAGTTGCTCTCACATGGGCTACACTTACAGCCCATTAAGTGCAAACACTGAACATGTTAATTGGAAATTTACTAAATATAACTCTAATGCTTGTTATGAGAGGGTTAGTACAAAAGATGATGTTTTTATTAATGTGACGGAACACAACCCCCCCCTCCCCCAAATGTGACCGAAATCAAAGTAAGGCATTTTCTACAAGATTTAAGAGAAGCTAGCACAAGTTCAGAAGAGCCCACTACTAAAATACTAAAATATATACACCCTTTAGTACCTGAACACATCACAAGTAAGCTACAAGCTATACCGACCTTGAAACGCTTAGCTAAAAAAACCACCAGTGATACTTCTCCTGCCACTAGGAGATACCAAGATAGACAAATTCCTGAAACTTAACGACCATACGTGATGAATAACACTTCCTCCTACATGACAACGTTAATGAGAAACATATTATTATATTTTCAACTGCGTAGACCCTATTAAAATCAAGCCAATATCAAACATGGATGATAGATGGATGCTCCAAATGTGCCCCAAACCATTCACTCAGATATACAGCATACCTGGTGAGTATCAAACACTAGCATACCATTCATACACATCTTGTCACCTAAAAACCAAGTACCACTTACTATGAACTACTAAACCACATTAAAATTAAAGCAATTTCTCTCCATAGAAAATAATAAACATTGAACAAGTCATGACACCAACAATACTTATAAGATATCCCCTCACAGCCACACAAGGCTGTGACTACCATTTTACCAAAGCATTTGGAGACATCTCCAGCAATCAGCACTTTGATGCATATTTATGAGAGGGTTGTAAGTTTATTCATTGTTTTAAAGTGAAGATACATATATATATTACATTTTATATATGTATATTTACATTTTTTAATTACATTTATTTATTATATTTGTTAAAATGTACATTACATCTAAATAATTTCTTTAAAGTTAATTTTAATATTTAATTTATTTAACATTATTTTTTTATATATTAAGAAAACAATATTTTGTACATCAATATTTTTTACATCAATATTATTTTTTCAATATTTTTGTACTTTACCTTATAAAGATAGGATGTCGATATTTTTGACATCGATATTTATGTGGCGATATTTGTGTATGGAGATATTTTTGTAATCGATATTATGTCAGTGATCCAGCCATATTGTTACCGTGGGGGCTTCCAGTGAGCGCCGGTGCTTAGTTATGTCCCTTTTGGCTAATAGGCAGTCAACATTGTAAAAACCCCTATCTCCATTCGTGCCGTTCCACCCGGGTGTATGCCCGATAGTGCCCTGCAGGGTTCACGCTCCACAGGGTAACCCAGGATGCTGCGGAGAGTGTTGTGGATTCTGGTCAGTACGCCTGGATTATAGGGCAGTCTCATACGACGTGTAGGAGAGTCCACACCGACATATGACATCGAGTACAGTCTGCTGTCAGAGATCTATTAATATTGTGGAGTTTCTCTGGGGTGTAAGCCTAGAGGAGATGGCTTGTGCCCTGGCTGTCATTTTGGCATCACGCTAGTCATCTAACCTTTAAGCCTTCCACATCTATTGTCTATTAAAGCATCCAGAGTATTTATGATCATTGTTTTGTACAATCACGATACCCTTTTGTTCTTTATCATCTCGATGACCAGGTTACCTTCAAGTGGGTTATGGTTGGGGATGGGATTGAAGGCATTCTTAGGTTCCTCCAGCGGATGTTGTATTTGGAGAAATCTGATTAATTGTGATCTATGAAGGTCATATTCGGTGGCCTTGCGTCTTGGGCCACTGTATAGTGGCGCAGGGGGCACATATAGTGCCACTATGCACCTCCATGCATCATGTGCCATGCGGCACACGGTGCATGGATGTGCACAAAGTGCGCCTTTACACAACGGCTAGTGCTGGGCCATTTTCCTGGGCCATAACACAAGCCACAGTGTAAAGGAGCCCTTTGCAACCCCCAGCCCGGCAGTCGCATCGTAATGCAGCAGTCGAACCGCCGACTTCTTGTCGAGCAGTCGCCTAACTGCTGAGATAGCGGTTGGTAGTCCGACCAACCACAACCGTAATCAGCCCTTTTATTTGGCAGTGCTGTGATTCCTGCATCCACTGGTTTTGGCGGTATTTCATTGCAACTCCTAGAGTGCATTGCATGTGGTATATGACTTAACTCATGGCAGGGTGAGTGTGTCTTTGAGCTTGATCTGCTTGTAGCACTGCTTTAGTTGGGACGTGTGTGGGTGAATTCCTCTACCTGCAGTCTCACTTACACTTTTATTGGTGTCAGTGGATTCTCGTTTCCCTCTCGTGCCCTCCTTCAACATTCTGCACAATCATTTTTGATGCAATAATCATCATTTTTAAATTGCATATATATAGCGCTTACGGCGATGCCTTTTTGGTGCTTCCTGCTTGAAAACACCCACATTTACACCTAGGTATCACGAATTCATCTATAGAATGTTACGCTTACTTGGCAGATATTTGCATTATTCGAAGTCCTGCACATAGTGAGTTTTGTGATTTTCAAGACTTACCGACTGCTATACGCTGCGGACATACGCTTAGCATATGCTCTGCACTGTTTTGTAAATCGGACCCAGAGGCTGTAGGATGAGAATACCAGCTCCTGGTGGGGGGCATGTGTAGCATCTCGTAACTTGCAATACAACAGAGTCGCGTGCTGGAGTATATCTGCTTGGAGGTCCTACTGATAAAATTGCTGAGGGATTTCCATCTCCGGTTCTAGAGTCTCACAGGCAGGTAAAAGCGGCAGAGAGGCAGGTCGGTCCATTTACTGAAATCAAAAGCAGAGGGAACGTGGGAGTGGCACTGAGGGGGCAATTGGTGGGAAAGCGGTTAGGAACTCTTTTTGCCATGTTAGCTATAGTCAGGCCATCTTACCACTTGTGAAAATACAACGTCACGCATGGGTGAAGGTACCTTTTACTCTGGTGAAAAGAAGGCCTGCATGGAACTTGCTGTTCCAGTTCCGAGGTTTATAGTAGTGGAAATGATGCTCGGTCAACGAACTGGTCCTGTATATGACAACATTGCAGTTTTGATAAGAAAGGTAGTCCTTGGAAATGCATCTAAAAGGCCAGCATTGCATTGGAGTTATAACATCTGGACACTGACAAGGTTGTGGAAATGAAGCTCGGTCTGTTAAGTGAATTGCAGGAAATTAACATTTCAGACATTATTTTCGAACAGAAGTGAAGTGACATCGCAATCTCTCTCTCTCTCTCTCTCTCTGTCTCTCTCTTACCCCGATGACCTCACTGGAAGTGACGTCACATAACTATATACTCCTCAATTACAAAGCAAGTAGTACAACTAGAGAGCCCTTAACCCAAATGAATTTGCAGGAAGTCCATAAAATCCTGCAACAAAACTTAACAGTGGATAAAGGCTAAAGTACATTTTTTACAAAGGCAGACATAGACGTTGTAACTGAGAACATAGGGGGGCCATTGCTACACCTCCTCTGACGCCTCAAGATAACCAATTCTATAAGTCATAGTGCCAAATAAAGTCTGTCCATCACGTCATTGCTGGTCAGGACAGAAGAGGGCAGTGCACAAGGATGTCTGTGCTTAAGTGACAGGATGGCCCATTCGAAGGGGTTGGTTGCTACTACGATGCTTGATTATATAAAAAAAAGTCCATGAGAGTTACATAAAGAAATTAATATTTCACCTTGAAATTGATTCTTTGGAGATAATCATTTTGTCTGTTGAAATGAATGGCCTGAGAAATGCATTTCAAAAGGCAAGGATTATAAAGGCAGAGTTAAAGTGCAACCTCTTAGAATCATAGGTAAGAATGATGTCTCGTTAACCTGCATTGTGAGCTACTGAAGAGAAGATTTTCAATGCCCACCACCACCAACATTAATAAATCTTAGGTTGAGAAAAGACTTACCTGTAAGATGAAGAGATATAGGCCACCAGCGATTACGAGGATTTCCCCTGCAAAACGGAGACCACCTTTTGCAGTTCTTTCTGGTGCGAAAGGAGGCTAAACACAACCAAAAATATATGCATTAGGGGACATCTGCAACTCAGTCAGTACTGACAGGCAACATAAATGCATTATTTAACTTATAATGGAACGCAAGCCCCAGGACCAATTAGGACCATGTCAACGTCGCTGTCAGAGCCCCTCAGCCAATCACACGCCTCTTGCCTTAACCACAGCTTGAAAAGGCCAATCTGCGGCTGTGAAGAGACAGAGGCACCACAGGAACCACTTTGGTTGTGCTGAGACCACCACCAGTGCTCTCCAGTAAAACACAATGCTCTCTGTCTTCCTGCTTTTCCTTCAACTTCAAATGGCCCATCAGTGGTCTTGAAGAGACAGAAGCATCCCTGAAGCCATCACAGCTAGCACTCGCCACCAGACAAAGCACAGTGCTCTCTGGCTTCCCGCCTTCCCCTTTGCTTGAAAAAAGGAATCAGCAACCTTCCCACTTCCTGGAAGTCACCATTTTCAGAGCATCTCTCACCAGGGGACTTGGCAAATAAGGATAAGGAGAAGGGAAACTCATGTTTACATATTTTTGGACCACTGGCGTAACGAAACTCGAGGGGGCCTCCCTGCAAGGCACATGGAGGGGCCCCCTCCGGGCTCATTCAGGAGCTCTGCAGACCGAGTGCTGTGCGGAGGGAGACTCCTGGAGCTTGGGGCCCCCCGCACCGCGAGGGCCTGTGTTACGCCCCTGTTTTGGACCCAGAAGGGGGTGATAATCCTTCTCAAGCAACCACCACAATCCTTGTCAGCGTGAATCACAAAAGTCACTAAATTAACCTGTGCTTAACACTCTGGTAGCTTTGCACAAAAGCAGTCAGTCTTAACTTATAGGCAATGTGTTAAGTATTTATATGGCACACAAACAGTTATGAAGTGAAAGCACAACACAAGAAAAATCCCTATGCAGAATAGAATAATTGAGAACAACTTCATAAATAAGATGAGACGAGAACTACATAAATGCAATCAATAGAACTGGAGATAATCAGTTTTAAAGGTTTAAGTAAAAATAGAACAAATAAGTAGAAATTGCACTTGACACCCACTTCGCTACAGTTTACAGCCTTTAATACAAGGACTGCACACACACAAGACAGGAGGAGGACTGCTGTCACCTACAAGTGTACCTTGCCCTGCTCTCTAAGTGGCTCAGCAACATGCAGGATATTCAGCTGATATTTCCCAATTCCAGCATCCTAGCCATCCTTCTTCAACTTCATTTATAAAGACATAGACCTCCTAGCCCTAAGACCCTCAATGGAGAAATTCTGACCTCATCACATCTGTCTCTTTTCAGCACATCCACCACTTATTCCTTTGTGATTTCAACCTCTCCAGTGGCACAATCTCCAAGTCAATGAAATAATTTCAAAACACACTCCTCGATACATGTGGAGATCAAACCACACGTCAATGCATCAACCCACTACAAAGGCAACCCCCTCAGCTTCATCATGACAGCCTTGGCCTCATTTAACTTCTGCAAAATTTGGGGTCATCCGGTATTCCTGGGAACCCGAGTACATAAAATGACAAACAGAACAGTGGTTCTCTCGGAGGAAGCTTGCAGCCTATGCTCCCTGTGCAACAAAACAATATACTGAAAAAGCAGGTAAACAGTCATTTAGTTACTGCAACAATTGCAACAAGCATTGGCATAGCCAATAGGTCTCGCCTTTGGAATCTATTCTTTGTAATTTGCTCGCTGCTGGGTCCTGGTGGCCCACAACTCTTAAGTTGCTTCACAATCTGTCAAGGTTGACATAGATGCTAGCAGCAGGGCTTGATCAAATCTCCGATTTGCTTATATCTATCTCTATCACAGGCACCATAGGACTTAATGAGGATGTGAAGCCACAAATCCTATTTCAGAGGGCTTCGTGATAACTGTTGCGGAATCAAAGAAGACAAAGATGGCTTGACTTAAGGAGCCAGATATAACACTTAATTTTACCAATAAAATAATTGATACACAAAACAAGGAGCCATACATAGAATCTCCAGGAAGGTAGACTATCCGGTGAGCTGAGTTCAAGAATGGAGGAGCTCAGAATTATAAACTGTAATAAGTGACAGAGAAGGAAATGGATGAAGAAGTCCTGAAGAATCCATAGAAATCCTTAAACATTGGGCAGAACATGAGGAAAATCCAAACAATGGAGATTCTATGATACTGGAGGCACAGGAACCAATGTTGAGAAGCAAGGGGAGAGGTCGTGGAGCTCCTTTTAGAGTGGTTATCATCATAAAACACGCATATGTCACCATTGGAAGACACTGTTCCCTGGCGTATGTCCAGATGAGAGCAACAAAAAACAAGAGTGGGGAGTGAAGAGGTAGTGTCTAGCGTGCACATTGGAGGTGGATACGTCCTCCTCTAGAAATCTGAACAAAACAAAGAGATCCACCTTGAAGGAGGTTCAAAAAAGTATGTTACCTATCTTGGTAGGGTGCACACAGTGTGTGCTTAAATACCCCTCACACACCAAAAGGGCCCTTGGTGTCATGCTTCATCATAGGGGTCTTCCAGCCCCGATGCACACCACGGAGCCGCAGGATGGCGTTATCTTGAGCGAGGCTGAGTTGACTACTACAATAAAGTGGCAACCCCCTTCCCACACATCAAAAGGCTCGTGGAGCATTACCTCCTACATATCTCACATACATTTTAGAAATACCAATTGGGTACCGTATGAAGTGCATGATATTTTGCATTTTTCACTATTCTGTATATAGCACACTATTTAATTCACATCTTGATAGTAACATAGTGAGTACCGAAGGGATCATTCCCAGTCCTGATGAAGAAGCCTTGATGCTTCGAAACATGTCGACTTGATCCGGAGTATCCGCACATTCACACAGGACATCTCCGAACCACCCCTTTTAATAGCACCAGCCTCAACGACCTAATAAAGTTTTTCAAGTCCACGAGGCCAGGTCCTTTTTAACTCACTCCTCGCATTCACTTTTGACCGTTCCTCTCACTACCCCTACACGACACATAGTACTGTAATATCAGTGCTTCCGCGTAGTCGCAGGTTGAAGCACGCCCCGTCCCGCAGCGGGAAGACCCCTATGATTGTGGTAAATAAAATACCGGACTGAATTTCATACGGAATCTTAAAATAAAGTAAAATAGCTCAAAATAACAAGAGGCAGAATCCGTGGTATAAGAGGTTTCTGAATGGGCTTTATTCCAAAAATGGCCTACTCGAGTAGCGGCCTTCAGGTTCCGTCACCAAGAAGGTTCAGGAAGTGAAGTACAATAATTTATTGACATACATACATTTTTATAGTTATTACATTATAATGAAAACGAATGTAGGAGGCGTAACATTTGATAAGAAAAGTGACATATTGATTGCGTAAACGAAACTAGGCGTAATAAGGAATAAAAGAAACATAATTGGTTAACGTTATCAAATATAGGTGGTTCTATAAGATAATACTTGGCATAGATGCGCGCGCGGCAGCATGACGTGTAATTGACGTGCAACTAGGGGGTGAAGGGGACTTGACATTTAGCTCTACATGTGGAGACGAGAAGTCTGAGGGGTCAAGTCAACCTAATCCCGAATCATATCTAACATCCTATGTTTAAAGAACTATGTTATCCACAAGGAAGGACTCTCGGACAGAATCTAGTCTATACTGACTGTGTGCGTGTACAAGCGTCTAAGTGTCTATATGAGATGCAAGGGGCAGAAACTTTCCATGGCAACTGGGCTATGAATTACTTGCATGAAGACAGAGAAGCCGGGCCTTTTGCTTGGTAACTGGAAGAATGTTTACTTAAGCTACTAGGCAGGAATGCATCGGCTGAAGAGCAAAATAGATAATTCGAAGGTGAAATACAGCTTCTTGGCAGGCATGCGAAAACTGGCCGAGGCAGGCACCGTTAGCTGCACAGGGAGTAGGACAAAGTTCATGGATACAGATGCGAGCTCAAGCTGAAGCTGTCAAAGACAGAGAGCAGGGAAAGGCTTTGAGGACAGAATCGGGCCTACTTGCCTGAACTGTAAAAATGGAGTAACTTAGCCATATAAAGTCGGTGGCTTTTCATACTTAGGAATCGAATATCCAGCCCATAGATGGCGGATCTGACAGAGAACATGTTGGCGGTAGACACACATATGTTTGCGTCTTAGAAACTGGAACTGGAGGGAACATACATGTACTTGTAACATGCATATAGAACCGTTGGGGTCCAAGATAGGGGACATAACTGATCAGGAAAATCCACATTTCCACATTCCCTCCTTGTCCCCTTCTTGCCCTTCAAGAGATATCAATCTTCATCATTCCATCGATTTGCTCATGGAGCATCATTTCTTCTTCCTTCTTCTTCCGGCATTCTGAACGAGAACTGTGATACGGAATGCATGATGTGGCACACAGACCACAAATCGCTGGTCCACATTGCAGGCATAAACAACAACTGAAGAGCATAAGAAGGCCAATACCTAGGAAGGATAGAACTCTCCATCCCCAGGCTGATATCACATTCCAAAACCACCCGGACCACGTCCAAGTGCCTGGATTCTCGTGTATCTGGCTTATAATCTTATGAAGTCGTGTTATAGCTTTATATACAGATGGCGAATTTTCTGGTATGAATATGCAGCAGCTGGATCCGATGACCCTGCAAGCTCCGCCCCTATCGGCCAGGATGACGTCAAGGACAAGACGATTCTGGAGAACAACAATTCTCATCACTGATTGTTCCTCTGTCAGATTGCCTAGGGCGGCTATAGTCTCGTTTACTACAGCTTCAAGAGTCTTGGTGAGTCTATCAGCTTACTATTTGATATAGTACCTATATAGGGAAAGATACCTTTATTGAAATCTACATACTTGTCCCATGCCGTCTCAGTATAATCGACAACTGGGAGATCTCTTCGCTCTCTATTGTGTACTAAATGAACATTTCGATAATAATCAGGAGGAGCTAGGAAAACAGGTGGCAAAAGGAATGCTATGTAACAGGTACCATCCCAATCTAGAGGCAGACGCATATATGCCGTCTGACCACATATAAAGTAAGAATGGCGAGAAGCTCTAAATGAAGATTTACCTTGATCACTATATTCTACGGTAGTAACGCATTGGCTATAGCCCATATGTATGGAACCAACTTTTCTTACACATAATTCACCCTTAACTGGAAATACTGACATAGTGGGCAGAATTAGTTCAACTTCGGATTTGACTTTCAAAATCATAAGATTAGGCGTAAAATTACCTAATTTATACACTTCATTTTCTAAATCAGTTCCTGTTCTACTGGGGTGACCCTCCTTATTAGGGTGACAGACTTTGAATAAAACTAGATTCAGATTTCCCCATATCCAATGTTGTTGATAAACTGCTGTGTCTGGGTCTATGGAATTTAATAAACTAAACCATGCTCCACAGGAGCCATTGAGTGTGAACGGATGTGGAAAAAATGGCAGAACTCCTTTGTTATTCTGATAAGGAGGGAGTCGGCCACACACCCAACAATTGGTGGCATTACTAGTCTGATGGGAATGATGTAACATACTAATGAATGTGTTATTGCGCAGCGCAAGTCTATAGGACAACTCATGTGGGGGTAATTCACTAAAAGAATGTTCATCAGTTATATTGGAAGCACGTTTAGAAACAGGATAATACATATGCAACAATATACTTGCAGTAACTATTAAAAAACTCAAGGAAAACAAAATTAATAAAGTCACAATACAGTGGTTACGCAGTGATTTACAATACGCCTGTCGTTTCAACATTTCTCGGGTATTTTCTCTACTCAGGTCCAAGGGATACATGTCGGAGACAATTCAACCGCTTCACCTTGGAGAGGACTTAAACAATCAAATTGCTCGACTGTTTGGGCCTAAGCTTTAATTTATAGCACTGAGAGTCATTTTGTTCAACAAAAGGAAGTTTTGAATCAGTCTGTGAGGGAGTGCGGGGCACAGTGTCTATATCTGAAGGTAGTCCATGAAATTTTTTGACGTGACTTGAATGAATCCACCCTTTGCGTCCCTCGATCTTCACGGCTGTTCTTGTGGTCAACAGGACCAACTTGGGTGCTTTCCACCTGGGCTCCAGTTGACTTTTCCTGTCGAAATTTCTCACAAAGACAAGATTACCCGGAACAACGTCATGGGGTTTCGCCTCAGTGTTGTCGGGAAAGGCTGCAGCTACCTGTGAACGAGAAGATTGTAGTGCAGACATCAAGGAAGCCAAGTAATCTGTCAGCATGTTACAGTCAATGTCAGTTATTTTGCGTGGTATAGGCGTCCCCCACATATTCGGTGGTCTACCAAAGATCACCTCATACGGGGATAGCCCTGTTCTAGAGTGTGCTACCATTCTCATGTAAAAGAGTGCAACTGGTAATGCTACTATCCAGTCGACACCTTTCTCTTTACATATTTTGGACAGTCTGATTTTCAGTGTCTGGTTATGTCTTTCTACGAGACCTGCTGCCTCGGGGTGTCGGACACAGTGGAATTTCCACTGATATCCCAACAAAAGTGAGACATGTTTCATTAATTCGGATGAGAAAGGCTGGCCGTTATCTGAATATACAACACGTGGTAAACCGTACCGTGGGAAGAATTCTCGAACTAGCTGCTTGGCAGTAGTCGGGGCAGTGTAATCTGATACGGGATACGCCTCTGTCCAACGGGAGAGAGCGCAGACAACTACGAGAACATATTTGAATCCTCGACAACGTTCCATCTGAATATAATCCATCTGGAGGACTTCAAAAGGATGGTCAGGAGGCTGAAATCCACCCTGCTCTACGGGAACACTCTTTCCTGGATTAAACTGACAACATATCATACAGGTACGAACTTTTTGTTTAGCTGCGGCTCGTAAATGTTTGTTGAACCAAATGTGCTGAATGCTGTCTAGCATAGCCTTCTCTCCTAAGTGTGCTGGACTGTGAACTGTAGCTATAATGGCTTGAACCATGGAATCAGGGAGAAACCATACGGATTTCTCCTTCGTCATCCATCCTTGATCTGTCTGGATCCCTCCTAGTTCAGTCCACTTCTTTATTTCTTCTGCTGTAGCATGTGTCTGTATGTCAATTACGTCAAGTGCGGGATCCTTAATTGTCATACACTGTGTTGGTGTCTGAACTATTGGCTTTGTCATGTCTAATGTGCGATTCTGAGCAGTCTGTTTAGCTGTTCTGTCAGCTAAATCATTGCCTTGAGAAATGGTATCAGTAACCTTCGTGTGTGCTTTACATTTCATAATCGATATAGCAGTGGGTAGATGTATTGCGTCTAACAAAGCATGAATGAGGGGTCCGTGCTGAATGTGGGCACCATGGGAAGTTAAATAACCTCTCTCTCGCCACAGCACGCCGAAGTCGTGTACAACTCCGAATGCATAACGTGAGTCAGTGTATACATTAACTTTCTTATTTGTGGCTTGAATACAGGCTTGTGTTAGAGCAATAAGTTCTGCTGCTTGGGCTGACAAAGTATCTATACAACTTGTCTCAATAACTTCAGTGTCTGTTGTGACTGCATACGCGGCCACTAAGTCTCCTGTACTTGCTCTCATGCACGATCCGTCTACATACAACGTTAGGTCTGGATCTAACAACGGAACGTCTGTCAAGTCTTGTCTGGGTTTCGTCTTTATTTCAATGATTTCAACACAATCATGAGCTAGTGGGTCTGTTCCAATTACAGGTAATAGTGTAGCAGGATTCAATGTATTACACCGTCGGATCTCTATGTGTGGTTGAAACAATGTCAGTTCATAACCGGTAAGTCTTGCTATGGTCAAGTGTTGTGTTTGCGTTCGGTTCACAAGAACCTCTACTGCATGTGGTACTTGTACTGTCAATGGGTGTCCTAATACTATGGCATCGCTTTGTCTGATTGCTAAAGCTGTCGCTGCCACTGATTTCAGACATGCAGGCAAAGCCTGAGCTACGGGATCTAATGTACTGGAAAAATAAGCACATGGCTTGCGTGATCCTGCTTGATCCTGAGTGAGTACTGACAAGGCAGTACCTTCGCGTTCTGTAACAAAGAGTGTAAAATGTTTGCTATAACATGGTGTTGCTAAAACAGGTGCTTGACATAAAGCTTCCTTTAGGCTTTCAAAAGCTTGTGTATGTTCCTGAGTCCAAGGGAGAACAGTCGATGTGGCTGCCTCCTGTGTGGTTAACTGAATGAGTGGTTTTGCTAGAAATGCGTACTGAGGGATCCACTGCCTACAATATGAAGTGAGGCCTATGAAAGCTCGCACCTCCTTCTGTGTCTGGGGTATTGACATGTTAGCAATTAACTGGATGCGATCTGGTGTAAGCTGCCTTCCCTCCTTGGACAGCGAGTGACCAAGATAAATAACTCGCTGAACACAGAATTGCAGCTTAGAAGGGGACACCTTGTGCCCCTTGTCGGCTAGGAAATGTAAAACTGTCAGAGAAGCTTTTTCACATTCTGGCTCGCTTCTTGCGGTGATCAACAGATCATCGACATATTGAAGCAGTGCAGTATTGACTGGCATGTGGATACTGTCAAGTTCTCGTTTCAGTGCTTGGCTGTAGATGCTGGGGCTTTCTGTGAATCCTTGGGGAGCGCGTGAGAATTTAAAGCTGCGCCCATTTAAACTGAATCCGAACAAGTATTGGCTTTCCGGATCTATTGGGACGCTGAAAAAGGCATTCTTGAGATCAATTACAGTAAAGAATGTTGCTTCGGAATCAATTGCTGTTAACAATGATGATATATCAGGGACCACAGGAAATTGTGGCACAATGCACTTGTTTAGTTCACGTAAATCAATAACCAATCGGTATACTGGTGGAGCAGTAGGATCAGTTCGTTTAAGAATCGGAATTATCGGTGAATTACATATATTGGAGTCTGTTTCTACAACTACTCCCTGGGCAATTAGCTCATCAATGATTTTCAGTAAAGCCACTACAGCATCATGCGGTAACTTGTATTGTCGCATTCGTGGTAGTACCACTCCTGCTTTCAATGTAACTCGATAGGGTGTAATGTTCATGCAGCCAACATCCGTAGGGCCTTGTGCCCATAGATGTACTGGTAAAGTCTGTAGTCGGGGATCCATATCTCTAGACACATAGTGACCTTTAAAATCACGCAAAAACAACCTTACTCCTTCCGGAGAACAACATATTATGGCTCCTAGTGCTTTCAGAGTTTTAATTCCTAACAGATTTTCTGGGCATGATTTAGTAAGCAATAAATCTGTAGTTCGTGTCAAAGGTCCTATCGTAAGTGGTAGAGGCTGTGATACTTCATTAACAATAGGTTTTCCTGAAAAACCAAGGGAAACATTTTGAGAGCCTGAGAGGGGTGCCCCTGGAACTTCACTACGTTTTATGGTTGTTCGACTTGCCCCTGTATCGAGTAAAAATTTTCTATCTTGACCTAATAATTCACTATGTACATAAGGTCCTTCTTGATCTACAGGAATCTCGATAAGCGGTAAGTCAACTTCCCTCTCTAGGCTGGTTCATGCGTAACGCTGATACTCAGGGTATTCATACTGTGCGGTCTGATACATTTGTCGTGAAGTTACTTGTGTGGCAGTAGCAGGCAACGGTGGTGCAGCTGGCACGAACTGTATGGACTGTTGTGCGGCTGGCATAGACTGTTGCTGAACTGGCATGGACTGTCCATGCTGCATAGCTCCTTGTTCATTCTGATCTTGTCTAACTAATCGTGGTTTCTCTTTTGTAATACCTGTAGCTATATTACGTTTCAGGACTGGACAATCGTGTACATAATGGCCTAATTGTTTACAGTAATTGCAGGTTCCTTTTACAGGAACTGCAGAATCACCAGAATGTGTCACACCCTTTTTGTGACCATCTGCTGGTACTGTCTGAGAAACTAGCATTTTCATTTTTGTATCCTTCATGCGTCTATGCTCGTGTTCTTGTTCATCCCTAATTCTATTGTGATGATACTGTAACATTTGTAGCATTTGCGACGGAGTGTTACTTTGCCAGGTACTCTCGAATTTCAATATTCTATTCTTTACTGGAGGTAATGCATTTTCCACTAATTTTGTCACAAATAAATGTGGATATGAGTCACTACTTGCTTTTATACCACTATTTATACCAAAACATTTTTCAAATCGAGCATAATAATCGCTTGTGTCTTCATCTTGCTTTTGTTTGCAGGCTGTGATTGCACCCCAATCTTCCTTTTTTGTAGTTAATAAACGTGGCAGTACCTGTACTAGTAAACCTGGTAACAGTTTAACTTTATCCCCGAGCCCCGAACCTGCAGTTCGGCCCCTTTCTTCCTCTGCTAATGCTGTCCAGTCTATCTTTTGGTCTCCCACTTCCCACTCTTTTTCTTTCAGTTTTTCATAAATGCCAGCAGGCAAAAGCACCTTTAATATCGTCATAATATCAGGAAAGGTGTACTCTCCCATCAGTAACATGTCTTTAATTTCTCGGTGGAAACCCGCTGGGTCCTTGTCGTGACTAGGTACTACTTTCTTCATTTCTAATAATTCCATTTTTGATATGGGTGTGTAAACAAATACACGGTGAAACTCATTGTCTTCGCCTTTTATTGGGTGCACTTCTCGTAAAGGATTTTGTCTATCCATATAGTACGGTGCTCTTTCTCTGCGGGGCAGGGAGAGAGAATCTGGATTTACAAAAAGGACATACTGTTTACGTGACACTAATATCTCTTTAATGAGCTTGTTACTAGAACCTCTCCATCTGTTTGTGAGTAGTTCCGTTAATATATCAGGTAAAGGACCAGGATCAGCATGTTGGCTTTTATATAATATAAGGAGTTGCTGAATCATATAGATTCCAGCTAAACGTTGTTCATCTGTACTGAGATTGAGAAACGTGTGTGCTACGGTCTCATCACCGTATTTTTCAGGACTAACAATCCAGTGAACGGCTGATCTGGCTAATTCTTGCTCATCCATGGAATCGAGGAGGTGGTAACCCCTTCGTTCTCGTAGTATTTTATCTGCGGCTTGAAACGAATGTTCAGGAGACTTCAGATTTATTACAGGCGTCGGATACGTTCTGCTATTATTTGGGCATACAGAGTGTATGGGATCAGAAAAACATCTAGTATTTTCACAGGATCTTCCTCTGCCTACATAGGCTATGGTCTCTGACTGTCTTGCGGAATTCCCTGATTCGGACACTTCATCTTGCTCAAACTCGTCTGTTCCCAATCTTTCTTCATGAATACGTTCTATTTCTTTACGGATTTTTCGGCACATGGCTATTATACAATTCTGTTTATCGTGTCTCCCTTCTGATATATTCTGACTCCATCTTGTAAGAATAAGCATTGTATTCGGGTCTACCCCCGGACGGTCTTGATTTCTGATCACACAGTTTATGAGGAAACGTAACAGTTCCCCCTGTATTTCTACTTTCTGGAATTCCATAGCTCTGTTAATACATCCTGGATCTCGTCCTGTTTGAACAAAATGATATATGTTATCCAGATGCGTAGTCATTCCTGGTAACCTTGCTAAATACTCTGCGGCTCGCCTGATACGTAATGATGCCAGGACCATTTCGTCCTCTTTACCGACCACGGGGTCATATCTACAATTTACAAGGAGTTCCTTAAGCGTACGTTCATTTACGAATTTTGGTGTACGTGAATGTGCTGATTCTTGAAAGACAAGTTTATTTATTCTAGGTGGTGTAAAAGTACTGCTAGCACCTCCCGTGGCCCCATCTGGGGCGTCGGGTGTGAATGGATTCGTTGAACGTGACACAGCAACTATGGGTGTCGATACCTCTGTAGAGTCGACTGCGGAGACAGATGCGGAAACAGATGTGCTTGCCGACGCTTGTGTCGGAACTTGCTGTTGCACGGGGACAGATACCTGATCCTGACGTTGAACCCCTACACCAGACGGTCTATGTGGTGTGGCGTTAGCATACTCGGGAGCTGCGTCGTCTAGATATGAGGAAAGAAAAACATCTTCTGCGGTTCTGGGAAGCCCCTTTGGATGTACCTTAATTGGAAATAATGGGGGTGGCAAGTCTTTTGGTATTTCTGTAACAGCTTTAGGTAGTCCTTCGGCTAGAAGGGGATACATACCATTCATAAGAGCATTTCTTTGTCTATTTACTTGTTCTGATTTCACTCGGATACCTTCCTCAATTAATAGATTTTCTTGAACTTTATTTGAACTTTCTTTACTCCTCTCTTCTTGTCTACGTGCTTTTTCTGTTCGTCTATGAGATTCTTTACGCCATAACTCGACAGCGTCTTTCTGTGACTGTCTGACCTTTCTTTTCCATAACTCTTCCTCCACTTTCATGATGCACTCTGCATCCCAGGTTCCCGCTATGGGCCACCTCTGACTTTCCGGTAATCCCTTGGTATAATCTACCCATAGATCAAGAAACAATATGGCATCTAAGCCATGCTTATGGTACATGAAATGTCCTGGAGTGTCTCTAGGAGGAATAGGAACTGCTTCTTCAAGCACCCCTTTTCTGGTAGTAATCTGTCTTAACTTTGAGAAGAGCGGCATATTGACAACTGATCTGATACTTACTCTTGAACTTGCTTAATACGAGAAACACAATAATGAACAGTGAACAATGAACAGTCATTCATACCACAATATGCAAGACATTTTCTGAATACTTTAAACATTAAACATTAAACATTTTAACAATGATCGACAATGATGATAGTCTGCCTAACTAATCACCACGCTGAATTCTTGACAATAACTGAATACTTCGGAATACTTGATATACTGCTAAACAGTACATATACACTGCTAAACAGTGCAGACCGGATTTGTGTACCCAAATCCGTCTTGACCGGCACAACCTATGTGCGCGTCAACACGCCTCCCCGGCGATGGTACTCACCGAGTAGCTCCTTGAAACGGAAGGCCTCAGAGAATGGACAGGACTCGACGACTGCGGACATCGGACCTTCTGGACATCGGGATTTCGGAAAACCTGGTGGGTCTCTGTATACCTCGGATCTTGCTCTCTCAGCTAGGCTCTGGTCGGGATACTTCGCACTTCTCACCGCCTCGTCTGGGTTGATCGCAGCCTCAGTCGCCCCCGCTTGACCGGAGGGAGCTTACAGGAAATCCTGCTGGTACGCGTTTATGGTCCGTCCAGCTGTGGCAGGAGACCGGGCCTGCAACGCACCGCCGGCGCGTGAGATGAGAAAGTGTCCCTATTCGGGCGCCATTATGTGGTAAATAAAATACCGGACTGAATTTCATACGGAATCTTAAAATAAAGTAAAATAGCTCAAAATAACAAGAGGCAGAATCCGTGGTATAAGAGGTTTCTGAATGGGCTTTATTCCAAAAATGGCCTACTCGAGTAGCGGCCTTCAGGTTCCGTCACCAAGAAGGTTCAGGAAGTGAAGTACAATAATTTATTGACATACATACATTTTTATAGTTATTACATTATAATGAAAACGAATGTAGGAGGCGTAACATTTGATAAGAAAAGTGACATATTGATTGCGTAAACGAAACTAGGCGTAATAAGGAATAAAAGAAACATAATTGGTTAACGTTATCAAATATAGGTGGTTCTATAAGATAATACTTGGCATAGATGCGCGCGCGGCAGCATGACGTGTAATTGACGTGCAACTAGGGGGTGAAGGGGACTTGACATTTAGCTCTACATGTGGAGACGAGAAGTCTGAGGGGTCAAGTCAACCTAATCCCGAATCATATCTAACATCCTATGTTTAAAGAACTATGTTATCCACAAGGAAGGACTCTCGGACAGAATCTAGTCTATACTGACTGTGTGCGTGTACAAGCGTCTAAGTGTCTATATGAGATGCAAGGGGCAGAAACTTTCCATGGCAACTGGGCTATGAATTACTTGCATGAAGACAGAGAAGCCGGGCCTTTTGCTTGGTAACTGGAAGAATGTTTACTTAAGCTACTAGGCAGGAATGCATCGGCTGAAGAGCAAAATAGATAATTCGAAGGTGAAATACAGCTTCTTGGCAGGCATGCGAAAACTGGCCGAGGCAGGCACCGTTAGCTGCACAGGGAGTAGGACAAAGTTCATGGATACAGATGCGAGCTCAAGCTGAAGCTGTCAAAGACAGAGAGCAGGGAAAGGCTTTGAGGACAGAATCGGGCCTACTTGCCTGAACTGTAAAAATGGAGTAACTTAGCCATATAAAGTCGGTGGCTTTTCATACTTAGGAATCGAATATCCAGCCCATAGATGGCGGATCTGACAGAGAACATGTTGGCGGTAGACACACATATGTTTGCGTCTTAGAAACTGGAACTGGAGGGAACATACATGTACTTGTAACATGCATATAGAACCGTTGGGGTCCAAGATAGGGGACATAACTGATCAGGAAAATCCACATTTCCACATGATGAAGCATGACACCAAGGGCCCTTTTGGTGTGTGAGGGGTATTTAAGCAAACACTGTGTGCGCCCTACCAAGATAGGTAACACACTTTTTTAAACCAGATGAGAGCAAGACAGCATTTCACTGTCCTCAGCAGCCTTGTCCCGAGAAGAAACCTCCTCCTCCTGCTGGCCACCAAGTGGTTAGTCAATATTTGTAGTGGGTACTGTTATCGGATGTTAGTAAGTGACAAGGTAGGCACCGACATTGAATCTGAAATTTCTTCCCATGGGGACTCCTGATGAGAAAGCTGATTTTTTATCAGTTATAGTAAGACGTGATCCTAACACTGGGTGTTCAATCATCTCGAAGATGTCAAGGTGAAGGGAAGACTGGCGGTACCAATTGTCTCGCAAATGAAAATTGGGAGGTGACAGGGTGGCTGCAGCTGCGAGGGGTTGGAAGCTTCCAGGGAGATGGAGGCTCGAATCCAGTGCTTAATTTATTAAAAACATAAGTGTGGGGCCTTTCTCAGAGGCCACTGCAGAGTGTACCACCTGCCAGCACTTCCAATGACAGTACTGACATAACTACTAACCATTGCACTCTTACATGTATGACAATTCAGACTATTTCAGGCCACTCAAAGCTATAAGAACGGAATGATCAGAAGGTATTATTCATTTTTAATGTATATTAAGGTATTACAAACTATTGTTGTGCTCATATCAAAATTAGACAGACAGCGCCACCATGTGATGCACTGTAATTAGTGCCAGTGTTGACAATAAAGTGCTTGTGCTGAACACAGGAAACAACTGGCTCAAATTAAGCACTGGTCGAATCATAATATTACAAACAGATAAAGAGAGGGGCAGGCAGCCAGGCATATGTGGGAGAATGGTAAGAAGGAAGAGGAGTGCTGCCATCGAAAAAGAGTGGGAAAGGGAAGAGAAGATACAGATATGACAGGGAGATTAGATATGCAACTAGTCATGGGAAGAGCCACTTCATAACAAAATGCTGGAGAATTGGATGGCAGAGGGTGGTGGGCACGTAAATGGACAGGTGAGAGAGGCAATGGGTGGCGAAGATGTGAAAACCATTCAGGCCACAGGAACAGGAAGGCCTCCATCATAGGAGTGGGCAGAGTGAGGGAAAGGCCTACTGGTTTTGGGTGATTATGTCTAATAGGGTTCAACAAAAGTAGCAGGAAATGGCAAGAGTAAAAAGTGGGCTTCAGAGAGCAAGCTATTGGGTGTGGAAAAGAAGAGGGTAGTTGGGGAGAGAGAGAAGGTAAAAGAGGGCATAAAGGAAGGGATCCCGAGCAGCCACCTGGGGGACTGACTAAACTTCTGACTTTACATCCTGGGTTATAATCTTGGTTTTGGCACATCATAGTTCTTGGAAAAGCATGGTGTGCCAGGTTTAGTGGCTTAGTGGACTAGTGCAGCCAATGTAGGTGCCTCTGTTTGGCCTCATGGTCACAGGTTCGAATCCCTGCGGGACCTCAGAAGGCCTTTCATTCTGCTGAGGTCGATAAAATGAGTAACAATAAATATCTCTCATTCAGCAGCCAAGATACTCTTGGGTGAACGTGCGCTATACAAATACATATGTTATGTTATCTCCCTGTGCCTCTGATTATAAATATGCCGCTGTAAAAATGCCAAGTAAATTGGTGTTATGTAAAAACCAGCGGGGCAGTGTGCGGTCGCATTCCATTTTTTCACACCGGTTCCTCCCCTTATTTCTGTCATCTGGATTCCGGCACACACTGGCCCACAAGCACGTGCTATGTGCAGCACTTCATGCAAGCGATTCTTCTGCTACAAGGAAAAGGCATTTTGTAAAGAACCAATTGAAGACCTATATGAAATTCCTAAAATGAAATAAACGTGCAACTAAACCAGAGAGGAGGGTAGGAAGAAGTGTGTGTGTGGGGGGGGCGTAACACGAAACTAGCGAGAAAGCTGCTTAGCACCCAGTGAGACAGGAAAATGGAGGCAAGACAGCCGCATAGGGGCCTGGAGGGCAGAGCACAGCGAAAGCTTTCCAGAGGGAGGGGGTGCTGATACGAGCCGGGGCTTCAGAGGCCACAAGAACGAATGAGGCCTGCCATGGATGGGGAAGGAAGCAAAAGCGCCTTCATTTTACAAGTGTTACCCTATTTTCTACAATATACGCCCTCTTAAAAAGCGAAATGCCTCCATGTTCTGTCTCAATGCGCTTTGGTGGGCTCACCCTGTTTGAGACCATCTGGCTGACAGCTATGTCGATGAGGCCACTCAGACAGCACGTGCCCTGCACGGACTGAAAGATGGGGGGCGGGGGAGGGGGGGCGTGCCTGTGTGCGTGCTCACAAATTTGCCCATGCTTGCCTTGTTGCCGGGGGAAGGCAAGGAAACAAGTGATGCCACACGCAAGCAGCATCGCGATCGGCGGTCTTCACTTTTGAAGCACTCGTGTTTGTGTCGGCATACACCTTGCGGGAGCGAGCAGGGGCCATATGTTTGTAATTAATGTGGCCGCACCACTGCTCGCTCCCGCAAGGTAGATGCCGCCACAAGCACGAGTGCGAGTGCTTCAAAAGTGAAGGCCGATGGCTAAAGGCCCTCCTAGAGCAGCGTATGCGTGCTGCCTAGGCGACACCTAAAAAGTAGGTGCTCCAATAATGGCACTGTGATCGTGATATGTGACAAGAGTGAAAAAAGAGTGCAGTAATGTATGAAACAAAAAAAAAAAATCTGACAGGTTGCCCTCAAATTGAAACAGACTCAGAACTGGAGTACAAGTTCAAGTTAATGTAGGTTCCTGAGACTATGAGTGACTCCCTCCAGCAGACGCGAGCACAGAGAAACATTTTGGGCGGATGCAATTGACTTTAACACAAGACAGAATACGCCACTTTTGGTTTTGGATTAGGGGCTACCTGTCGGAGCCTTTAACATTAATTTTATGATGACGAGAATGCATAGGCTGCAAGAGACCTCCGAGGGAGCCACTCCTGGACCAAATAGATATTCCCACCATCCCCTTCTCTTTCCTCGGCATCACACCTTTATATTGATGTTAACCAAAAAGAGAAAAACTAGCGTATTCTTCCTACTAAATGATTCCCATGGGTGACATCTTTAAGCTTTCTAAATCCCTTCATAATTTATTAGATATAAATGCACTACTTGAAGACCTGAAAAAGCATGTGAAACTCAACCACTGAACACACAATCCTCCAATACTAAACCATCTGCATCACTGTACATCAAGAAAGTACACAGGTAAACGCATCATGTGCAGACAAAAGAAGTCAAGATGGATCTCTTGATGACCTGTCTCAACTCAAAGATCTCCTCTTAGCATGCAGTTTCCTCATGACCACACCAAAAGTAAACTTCTACAAGTCTACCATCAAAGATGAAACTAAAATCAAAGTTGTCAAGCAATGCATCAATCCACTCTTACATCTTCCAGTTCCTAAATCAGTGGATAACTGCAACTCAATCAAATCATTATTCAGCAAGAAGATGGCCACAATCAACATGAAACAGATAGCCACTCTGCCTTCATTCCCCTGCTGTTGCACCCCAGTATCATCCTCTTGAACGATGGACAACCAACATCCTCAACTTACTCAAGACAACATCCTTTGAAATCTTTATCCTACCTTCATCCATTATGAAGTCTTTTCATGGCGATGCCCACACACCCATTCTCAAAATTGTTATTTACTCCTTCCTCTAGGGATCCTTCCTTGATGACCTCAAAACATGACATCTCTTCCCCCAGCTTAAGAAGAATATATTGTATTGAGACAATTTCACTAATAAGCCCGCATCCTCTGCCTCCCTGTTTTTTTTAGAAAGGGCATTGTGAAAGCAGTTTCCACCCTACTACATGGTCTGATCAACAAGAACAACTTCCTATGAAATCACCAATCTGGTTTCAGACCACACTGGAGAACAGAGACAGCCTCCATTAAAGTATTCAAGAACACCCTCATCAAAGAAAAATTGCTCATCTTTAACATTTCAGCAGCCTTCAACACAATTGACCACCAAGCAATGGTCCACAATCTGGAAACATGCATGGGTTTCTCTGGCAAAGTTCTGTGTTGATTCACTTTCTCCCTCATCAACCATCACTAGCAGATCAAGATGGGAGCCGCAAGATCCCAGGAGATTCTCATTTGAAGTAACTTATATTTTCATCCCCTCTCCCTTCATGTTAAACGTCTGCATGGGACCCCCTCAGTGCCATACAGAGCCACAGTCTCATCAAGATGTGCCAATAGCCTTAAGATGTACAATTTCTTTCACAAAACTCCCTTAACTCACAAAGCTCAGCAACTCTAAACCAGCCTCCAGCTAATCCAGGACTGAATTTCAAACACCCATCTAAAGTACAACCTGAATTCCTCCTATTAACAAAGTGTATAAAGCAACCACATATACAAGGATGACTATCTGACATGAAACTAAATGCCCCTTGGTAATAGCCAATGCAACTAATTTTGGATTTCCCTTGACGGCGACCTCTTTTTTAAAGACTGTATCTCCAAGAAGACCAAGACTACATGGTACCAGCTCTTGCTTGAAAAAAATGAAACCCTTCCTATCAAAAGATGATTCAAAATAACAGGGCAAGCCTTGCTCCTTTCTCACCTCGATTAAGCCAAAGATCTGCTCAGCTGTCTCACTGATTCCACTTTAGCTCCCCTTAAAGGCACCATCTGAATAAATGTTTGGAGAAGTTTCAAACTTAAATAACTGCATTTGCACCCATTCCAGGCCTATATCATCTTCAGAAACAACATCTCCTTCAAGGGCACCATAAGTCACACTCATAAATACCTGACTAAACATCTAACCACCTCAGGCAGGCGGTGTGAGCCAGGACTTCGTGAGACAGGAAATAAAGAAATGCAAAAAGGAAAAGACCAGAAGGCAGGAATTCTCCATATATGAAAATCAGAACTGCTCCTACTCTTCTATTACTCAAAATTAAAATGAAGGCACATCTGTTCAGCAAACATTACTACCACACAGACAAGAACACTTCCCACTACCTGCCTTATTGTAAACAACTTTGAAATGTACCAATAAGCTGTCCCTAGCTCTTCAGCGCTATGTTTCTCCCTCGCTATGTTTACACTACATTAGTACCTTTCACACCCACATAGATGCAGCATATTTGCACCATGAAATGCCGTTCAAAAGCAAGAGGTACGCATTCATTATTTACAAAGCTGACAGTAACTTGGTGCTGAGCATCACCATTAGTTTCTTTTTCAGCCGGTTTCCCAGTTGGGCACACAAGGACATTAGTGCAACACTCAGTAGCACCTATCACTCTTGAATTAAAATGGGTGCTTAGAATGGTTATAGACACTTCTCTGTGGCTCCTTATCACTGCACCCTTTTCCATTTCACCAAACCGTACTGTCTTCTGATTGATAGCATATTTTATTTGTAGCAAAGTGAGCATTATACATTAATTACCCATGAAGGGGTTTGACTTGATTGTGAAGAAATTGTGTATTATCATTAGTACACTTCTGCATGGAGAATTGCATTACCTTTCCAGTGAGGGGCCTGTTATAGGCTACCACAGTGAAGATCAGCATGTAAACAAAGTAGAGCAGGAACTTAATATAGAATATTGGTCGTCCAAATTTTTCCCACTTTTCTTGAAGAAGTTTGTTTATTGGTTCCAAAACAATCATTCTGTTTCGTTTCTAGAGGAAAGAAATAGACATTTAGTGACAACTATCCACATTTACTCATGGAGTACTGGCATAATTGGAAATGATTGAGTTTGTTATAGAGATATCTTGCGTGGATATGCTTGACCTGCCTTGGCTTGGTTTGTCTTGGCTTGGCCAGTCTTGCCTTGGCATTGCTTAACTTGGCTTGGCATGATTTGATTTGTCTAGCTCAGCTTGACCAGACTTAGCCCAGTTTAGCTTGCCTGTGACTGTTTTTAGACATTGCCTGCTTTAGCTTGGCCTGGCTAGTCTTGACTTAATTTGTCTTGATCTGGCTTTTTCTGCCGTGGCTTGGATTCGCCTTAGAGTGGTTTGGTTTGGCTAATATTGATAAAAATGTGTTTTCCACTCTGAGTTGGCTCAAAGGAAGGACCTTAAACCCAAATCTGAAACCTCCTGCTTTATTAAATTTACATGGCTACATCTGGAATTTTAAATCATCTATATGATTGAATGCATACCTCACAAAGGATTCTTCAAGGTAATTTATTTTTTCTTGGAGACAAAACTGTCATTGACAACAGTATATATTTGTTATCCCATCCTGCATTTAAAAGCTCTAACATTGACAGTGAAGAAAACATTCTGCTTATCTATTCCTAGCTCCACCTCAATGGTATGAAATTCACTGGCATTAAGACT
This sequence comes from Triturus cristatus, assembly GCF_964204655.1. Lineage (NCBI taxonomy): Eukaryota > Metazoa > Chordata > Amphibia > Caudata > Salamandridae > Triturus > Triturus cristatus. The sequence goes on along the minus strand of NC_140584.1, from coordinate 889,042,443 downwards.
TGGGCTAGTAAAAGACTTTTTTAGCAAATTGTTAATATACACATTAAATACATGTGATTCTTATATGTTATTCTTACATGTAAATACATAGTATTTGGTTATTCTAATGTTATTACTATTAATCGTTAATAAGGAGTAGGATATAGTTAGGCAAATTATTCTTCTGCGCAGTGCTTTGATGCTGGGTCAGAACTCATTCATAGTTAACAAACTGTTATATATCTTCAGAATTTTTTTTTAAAATGCTAAACATATCAGAAGTATTCCTAAAAAATGGTAGGTTCCTTTATGGGACTGCTGTAATGGCCAGAGACAAAAAAAAACATTGTGTTGTTGTGGTACCTCTGAGGCTGCAACATAATTTATAATTGTCAACTGAACACCAATCTAACAATATACTCGCTCACCTGCACCTTTTGTGCCTCCTCATTCTTAGTACACCAATCCTTTCCCTTCATTATTTGGGTTAATGTACTGCTTTGCTTCTGTTACACATGTAGTGATGTGATTTCGACTGATTAATTGGTTAACTGGTGTCATTTTTTATTTTAGGAGACCATTGAACAGCATGCGGATAGATAGCTTAGGGATAGGGGCTTGCTTTTGAGATAGTTGTTCGAAATTATAAACAGAGAGTTTTTTATCTTGGTGCATACTGTCTTCTTTTAATTCTTATGAGGAAGGTAATACAAGAAATATTTGCAATTGGAAATTTTATCATCATCTGTTTTTGCTGGGCTTTGAATCTTTGCCTCAGTAGTGGCTCTGTAAATAGTATGTTCTTTTTATTCTTATTGTTACCAGGTCTGAAGAGCTTTGATACTTATGGACTTTACAGAAGGAATAACATACCATAATGTTAATATTATTATCCCAGTGGTACAGGAGCCCTTGACTTTTACCGGTAGGCAATTCCCTGAATTGGAAATACAATGCCAGTTAACATAGAATTTTTGGCATGCCCCATTGTTTCCATTCTCACCTCTGGGTTAACAATCTGCTGCTATCTACCTATTGATGTATTTATGTGTCCTGTCGGACTATTTACAAATGTTTTCCAAAATTGCCTCTACATAATTTTAACACAAATTTAAGAACCGGTCTCCATAGTAGTGTGCAGAAAGGACAGTGTAAGTCATTGACACTGGAGACCGGTTCTTAAATTTGTGTTAAAATAATGTAGAGGCAATTTCTTATAATGGTGAGTAAAAGTGTGCAAGAAGAACCAACAGCAGGGACGAAGTGGTTGGGGTAAAGGGTGAAACTTCAGCCAAGACCCCACATCTGCTGTTAAATTCTTTTTTCCTAACTCCCACATGGTTTAACACTCACTGGGTTGTCACTCCCGAAAGCAATGATCTCCACCACCGAGTTCTTGCTGGAGGTCTTCTCGTGGGTATCGACATCAGTGAGGTCATACAGAGAGCCATGCAAAGGTCCATACACCCACTCTGTGAACTTCCGAGACAGGTGCAAGGACTCCGGTGGCATCTCTCGTCGGAGGATGTGTTGGAAAATCTAGTAAAAGAAAAGAAAAAATGGATGCAGGATGATCAATATGTTTCCAATTGAGTTCAGTTCAGGAAGATCCTGGAAGAATTCCCAACAGGTTGGTGAGTTTAAATTGCCAATAAGACTGGGACTGATACTGTTGCCTACTCGGATACTTATGACACTACACTGACTTTACCAACAAACTTGTTTTAAATTAGAGTATTTGTTTTGCCAGAGAAACACGAAATCGCAAGATGGTTTGAAGACTATGGACTAAGAGGTTTCCTGCTTAAAATGTGTCTTTCCTTAGAATGTTGGATCCCGGATGTAAACTCCAAGGCTGGCTTCAATATAAAGGATCATAAGGTGAAACACAGAAAATGTTACCTACCTCTACCCATCAGTTCAAGATTGTGCTGTTGCAGATTCACCTGTTGCGCACATTCTTTTCGTCCAGTGTTGAGCAGAGGCAGCTGGCGTGGATCGGGATGGTGAGGCGGGGAGGGGGGAAAAAAGAAAATTACACTTCCCTCCACTTCTCTTCCTGACGAGTCCCGAAACCAGGAAGCACACAGGCTCCCCTAAGCCAATCCTGACGCTGCTGTCACCAGCATGACAGCCGAGTCATAATTGTTCTGAGCACGGTCGTACAACACTCAGACAGGGAGTGGAAGCCTGTGCATGTTCTCCACCCAGGCTGTGAAATACAGCCAAGTGGAGAACATGCTACATGCACACGACTGTTTGGCCGGTCCCAGGCTGCCAGCCAAACCGTCATGCGCATTTAGAGAGTGATCGCCACTCCTCCCACTATTCTGGACTGCCTAACCCCACCCCGCCCCACACCTAGAACAGAGACAAAAAGCAGTGAGGCAACGCTGCTCAATGGAGGAGCCGCTGCTGGTTTCTTATCATTCCTTGTAATACCTATAAAGGTCCCCAAATTGCACTGGATGCCAAGTTCCTTACTTACACCACTGTGTAGCAAGCTATCTGCAGCCTATTTAGCTTTTAGCAATAGTCAGTAAATCATGTTGTGACTTTTCCCAGATAGTCTTCCTGTTTTTTGGCTCATTCACTGTTTAGGTCCCGCCTCACTGTGGGATACCTATTGGACGTTACCAATAGTTATAGAGGAGTTTTGTACAGTCCATTGCTTACCTTTGGTTAGCTTTCTCATTTGTTTGATTCTTATTCAAAGCCTTTCATTCTTCTACTTGTGTTTATCCCTCTCCTAGAACATAGCTTCTTTACCTTCCTATTGTCTGGATCCTTATATGAATTGCATTCAGGGTACCACTTTTTCATTTCCGTTTAGCACTCCAAGCAATTGCAGGTGCTTTCTTTCTCGTGGTTTGCTTCCCTGCAGAACCCCCACACCCCACGGCATCAGTGTAAATCTTTTTCGTCATCCTCCGCTTGTCTAGGGCCTTATTATAATGAACTTTGCCATCACAGTGTAGAGTTCAGCGCCTTTTATGCACCTGTATTGAGTAAAGTGAATTCATTTAACATGATATTTCTCTGAGTTAGGGCCTTACTTTCGGATAGTACAGCTTGGAAACAGTGACCAAGGTTTGCCTCCTTCTGTTTCTGAGCTGTGCATGGTGCCACATGGAAGTTTGGGAACACCCACAAATATGTAAATTGGTGAGCATTCTCAAACCACAAAATCTTGGGGGTAATTTGTTCCCTTACCCATTCCTGTGCTGGAGCAAATCTCCAACCATTTCCAGAGTGGGAAAGTGCCGGATGCTTGTAAATATATGCTCTTTGGATTATTTTATGGCAAAAAATAAAGATGCACATATGTTATTCCCATCCTTCAGTCCTTGAACAGTAATACTTAAACTGGCACAAGCCAATACGACCACTGTGGTTTATTCTACCATATATATATCGGGTAACATTGAATCCCGCACTCAGTTCGACTTCGACCCTACACAACCTGCACATACCTATCAAGCACTTAACCTATTCATACCAGTCAGATATTTGGTCTCCTTAAACAGAATATTTCATAGGGTCACAATTTGGTTATCGTTCAATTTCTAATTCCTCCAATTTAGGGAAAAACATAAGAAATAAGGGTCATATGTACAAAACCTTTTTTAAGGTTGCAAACAGCCCGATTTGCAGAATAGGGCTGTTTGTGACCTCAAAAAAAGGTTTTTAAAATGTACAAAAGCCATTGCGATTTGGTAGACTGTTACCATATCGCAATTTGGGTTTGCGAATCGGTATTTGAAAGGGGCATGTTTAGGGCATGCCTTTCTACTATTGATTCTCTTTGGTATGTATGAATGTTTTGCGACCAAATTATGGTCACAAAACATTCATTTCTTACCAACATCTCAAGAGTGGTGGTACCCAATCAAAAATGTGAAGGCTCTCCATAGGATCCCTTCCCCTTTCTAAATAATGATAGAAATATTTTTAGGAGCGGGCAGTGGTCCCACGGATCACTGCCTACTCTTATAAAATGAAACTTAAATGTTTAATTTTTTCTTTCCAAACACATCCTGTTTTCCTCCATACAAAACGGGCGTCATTTAAAAAAAATATTGCTTTATTAAAAAGCAATCACAGACACGGTGGTCTGCTGACCCCATCAGGCCACCATCCCTGTGCAGGCTGCAATAATTCCTAATGGGTCCGGAACTGCGACCTACCTCATTCATTTTCATGAGGTAGGTTAACTGCGAACCTATTAGGAATTGTTATTACCAACTTCTAGGTTTCTGTACATTACTGATTGATATTTCCTAATTGTGAGTCCCAAAAAATCGCAATTAAGAAATTGCAATCCCTAAATTCTGTATATATGGCCCTAGGAAAACATCACAAATAATAGGAACCATGAATATACCGAAAGGTGATTCACATATTTCTAGTGACGCTCTGATGCCAGATTTACTTGTTTGTGTATAGGCTGTAAAAAAAGCACCCCCACTTTCCTTTAAAGAGCGAATGGCATGAAGCAGAAGAAGAGGGGTTGACTGTAAGCAATTGACTATTCATCTGACAATGCATAATTTGGGAACTGTCCTTGTATGAGGGGGTTAGGAAAATGCAACAAATACATATGTTGTAGAATGAAATGATCTGGTACATTCCATGTAGTGCATAAGGCTCTACTAACATCTAGACTATAAAATGAGATTTCAGACACAATTTTTGGATCAGTAAAGAAAGCGGGTAATTCATTATTTTGGTTAACATTAAAATGTGAGACTACCTTAGGCAAAATTGACTGTATACACACAGGTTTGTACTATGTGTATTTGTAAACATTGTACATTCATTGACAATGCCGGTAGTCCACTGACTTGACGTAAAGAAGTGATAGACACCAGAAGAAAACACCTTTCTTTATAGTTCTTTGAGACCACATGAGTAGATTGGTTCAAAATGTGATCCTATACATCTTCTGGAAGTAACATTAAGAACCAATGGAGGAGCAGGAATTATGATCGGTGAGTTAACCCTTTTGAGATCTTCCATGGACAAAGTCTTGCAATGGGAGATATATTCGCTGTTTTGTAACTATGCAGCAAGTGCAGCAAAGTAACACATTTATGGGAGGGTAAGCTAAACCAGCATGTTGTACTGAGGCTTTCAGAGGGTCAATGCCTCACACGTGTATGTTTTTTAATAAACACTGATTAGCAGATCTGCAAAGTTTTCTGCTTTTTGCATGTATTTTGACAGAAGATCTATGTGCCTATGCTGCATCTAGCACCGACTTTCCTTCAGAAAAGAGTATGGCACTTTGGTTGGTGTGCTGTATTATGCACGACTTAGTACATCTGCCCCCTAATGCTTTGCCGGAAAACGTTGGTAAGGTAGTTCTACCTTGTCTTTATAGACTGGCCCAGGAGAGAATATTGATTTTGCTTTTACTGACTCACCTCTATCTTTCCCAACTTTGCAGCAAGCTTGAGGGGTGTTAGCTCATTCCAGTTCACCGGCTCTTTCACCATCATGGTGGGGTACATGCGGGTGGTGCTGAGTAATATCCTATCATACATCTTGGTGACAAACTGGGTATTGTCCTCTGTGTCATCGGCAACTATCACCAGGGCATGGAACACTGTGTTGCCCTCTGAGTCCCGGGCTGCAACATCAGCCTTGCGGTAGGGGTTGTCCAGTAGAAACTGCACCATGTTTGGTTGGTTGGTACAGGCAGCCAAAGAGAGCGGAAGTTCACCTGGTGAAAGCAAAAATTTAAAGATTTTTGATAGTTTGCAAATGGTTTAAACATACAATAGTTCATGCTTTGCCACACTGACTTAAACATAGCCCTATTATGTGTTTATTTTAAATCATATTGTGATCATCATTACATTTTGTCATTTGGGCTTTTTAAGGATGAGTAGTCACTAAGCGGTATCTGCTACCCTCCAATCAAATTGCTGCGGTCTCTGCCCGCACTGTGGTGGTAGTGGTAATACAGTCATTCTATCCAGCCCTGCTAGTGTAGAACTATATAAGAGGTGAAATTGAAGTCAGAGACAATCTGTGAATCTCTAGAAGCTTAAGCACAGCCAGACTGGGAGCTATTTTAATTTCTCATTACCATAATCAAACTGAAGAGATTGAAGCACGACAATCTAAACTTTAAGGAGCACCAGAGTACCTACATGGAGCATCTTATTCCGACCACCAAATTCTGGTGAATCGTATACTGTCACACTATAGTAAACCATGCCCAAAGTATCTGATAGCCATGCTCAGACACTGAAAAAGGAAACATGTGCATTAGTGTGCATTAGTACAAGTGACGGTCGTTCCTTGATGCTCTGTAAACTGTACACTTTGCTGCTGTTAAGTCCCTCAGCCTTGCTGCTCTCTCTCAAATAAAATGCAGGAGGTGTTGTAATGCAAAATGATGCCTCCCCTGCAGAATGTGATAAGGAGCCCCGACGTCTCCAATATCTCACACACATTCATAGGCCCTAAAGAGTTATCGACCCCCTGTAAGTTTTGGGGCTCCCCTGTGCCACAGCGGCAAGCCCCTGTGTTTGTATATTAGCATAGGCCAGAGCCTATCCCGAGGAAAGGTTGTAGAGGCTGTAGTACGGGCATTATGGTACAGGGACTGTAAGAGTATCAATACAGGCCACACTTATGGAGAAATCATCATTATTTTTGAGAAAATTATATCTGATTGTGGGAAACTGTGAAACATGCCTCCGAATAGTCCAGAGAACTAAGGGCCAGATGAACATAAAGTAGGAATTGCAATTTCCAAATTGCGATTTTTACAGAATCACAATTAGGAAATCTAATTTCCTTATGTAAGAAAACGTATAACTTCGAATTTGCGACTCCCAATGGGTCGCAAATTGACCTACCTCATGAATATTAATCAGGTAGGTCCCAATGTGCTACCCATTAGAAATTTCAGCCATCACAAGGATGGTGACCTACTGAGGGAACCAGTTTTCCTCAAAGCAACAAAGAATGTGTTAAAAAAAAAATAACTTCAAAGTTTTATTTTTTAAGAATGGGCAGTGGTCTATGGGACCAAAACGTTCCATGGGTTTTGCTATGGGTGTTCCCATGCAACACCGAGGGAATCTGAAGCATTCCTAGATTTACTAGGAATAGTAAACCTGTGAATACGTCAGTTTCTAATTCCACTGCAGGGGTGGAATTAGGGAGGCGCAACAAGGAGAAATATCCTTATTTCGCCTTGACTTTTCCTCTTTCTATGTGTGCTGCATTCTGCAGAACACATAGAAAGAGGAAAACACCTCCCATGATTGTTTTTGTGCAGGAAGGTGTTGCCTGCGTTGACGCATGGCAGCCCATTGTGCACCAGCACAGGGGACAAGGACAGGAATGCGCCTTTTCTCATAGATACAGTGCCCTCCTGCCCTTTTCTTTTGACGCAGGGCAGAGCAGCAAGATTTCTTGCAGCGCTGCCCTGCGCCAGAACCTTGTAAATGTGGCCCTAAGTGTCACACTGTCTATTAAATGCAGATATTGCACAGTGCACACCAAATGCCTTTCTGCTCATTGAAGTGTGTGCTTATATCTGTACCCATCACATACAGCAACACCTGCATTCGATGGGCAATGAAGAGTGTGCTTAAATCTGTACTCGCAACAGACAGTTGCCCCATACATTTCACAGGAATCTACTCTGAACTTTCATCTTGCCGAATCTACGAGTATTCAAAAAGCAATCGAAGAGACCTCTTCAAACTAACTTCACTACCACTCAAACCTCTGCAAACATCAACCCCACCTGCCTTCTCTTGACCCCAAATCTCAGCCCCCACAGCAAACTCTCCAGCACAATCTTGTCTCATTTTTTCTTCTAGCTATTTTTTACCGTACCAAAGGGTCGTGTACAAAATAGTAACCAGCGGCGACTGGTTAACTTTAAAAGTGAACCCGAAGAAGTGAAAGGAGCGCACAAAGAAAATAACCCTGACTATCTCCATAGGGGTTGAGGAGGCTTCTCACCCAGGAGACATCTTTAAAAAACAAGGGCAAATGGTACATTTAGCTGAAGAGTTTCAAGATAAACTGGCAAAAATTCAGATGGAAGGCACTCATGAAATATTACAATAGTTTAATAATGTGCCAGCCAAGCCTTACACTTCCAAGAGGTGTTGGCACTCAACTTCCCTAATAATACATGTGGAAAAACAGTGCATTTTCAGCACAATTTTTGTATATATTGGCTTCCAATTTATAGATGTCACCTGCAATCAAAAAACTGCAGTTCAATAGAAATGCAATGTCATATAGCATAAGGATTTTAGTGCTTCCTGCGCCAAAAACCGCATATCCGGGTGAAAACCAGGTCTTTTTCCCTTCATAAATTCCAGCAGGTTTTACCTGCCGAAATGTAACTAATGGTATGAGCTTTACCGTATTTACCGCACTTAGCATTTAAGTTGATATTAGGTGTTCAAAATACTCTGAGGAGTAGCCTACCTTATATTTAGTAAGACGTTTTCAAAGTTGCTAAGTGCCTCCTTTTGGGTCCATCAGACTTCAACAATATGGTAGCAAGTTGGAGTTCAGGAGGATGCGTTAAAAGCATGTTTATGTATGCCGTGTCTGCATTTCCACATAGCTGCCAAGGATCCAGATTGCAATGTGTGACATTTTCATAATTTCAGTGTAATTATGAGTGACATTTCAACCACTATGAGTGACACTTTCTTGCGAGCAAAATTAAGCAAGCAATGAAGACGAGGGAAACATTTAAAATCAGAAATTACACCCATTTGAGCCTTGGCTTTGCAGCTCGGACTGGAGGCCCAAAAACCACAGTGGTGAAAGCGTGCCTAGTGTTGCACTGGATGGGCTGGCAGAAAAACAAAACAGATTGCCAGCCAATGTGGGGCACACCCCGCCCCACTTCCCGCAAAATCAATCTAGAGGGCACCATCTCAGGATTCGGGGCCTCTCTCTGTGACGCACCCCGGCCCAATAGCAAGGATGAGAGAGGCCCCAACAGCTTCACAAACAGTTTAATTGTCACAGTTGATCCACTTATGCCTAATTGACCCGTGACCGCGGCTAGTGCATATAATTATTAGCACAGTGACACACAGGTGGCAGTACCTGATAACTAGTACTTACTTCAACTTTTGCAACACTGCAGGCAGCGTGACTCTGGCAGGCAGCAGGTTCAGGCTGGGAGCCACCCCCCACTGGCAATCATTTTGGTTTGCCGCCCGGCAGTCCGCCAACTGTCCTCAGGGAGTCCATGTGCTTCCACTGTAGATTAACTATGCACGGGAATCCACCCCGCTACCTGTTTCAAATGACCAGGCCAAAACCGGGCTTCTCCACAGCCCGAGACAAGCAGAAAGATCCTCTAATAAAAGGCTCCACCCCTGCCAATAGATGCTAGGGGGCGGCGGGTAGTAATTGGAAGAAGGGAGTGTGGGCAAAAGAAAACAGAGTCTCGGAAACAATTACAGGGCACAGCAACAGCTGAACCCCTGTGGAGCATGTCTTTAGAAGGAGGCCGCTATTGATTCTCCATAAACTGCTTGATTCGCTGCTCCTTCCACTTGCAGCCCTGGAAGTGAAATTACCACCCCTGCCCCTAGGCCTCGATGGAACCTATGGATTCGATGCAAATGCGCCTAGTCTTTCTGACAGCAGCCGGGTAAAGAATGGCAGGCCTGCTAAGTATCACGCATCAGGCGTGACGCTAACGCATTTCAGTGTGGTGTTCCTGCATCACCACACTGAAATGCATTGTCACACATTTTTGCAACTGACCGCACTCTGTCTGCTGACAGCGCTGAAACTGGCTGCCTATGCCAGGTACTAGCGCGCACTGGTGCCTTTGACACCCGTGCCTGCGCCCAGCCCGGGCCGCAGCAGACTTCACTTGCCAGCACTGGCTCAGTAACAGTTAAAGAGCTCCCAGTGCCGTGCTACAATGTTACAATCTGTCCTCTGCTGCCTGGAGCCCGGGTGGGGCCTGCCCTCAACAGAGTTGTTGTGTTACAGGATCTGTGGCTCCATGGTGGGGGGATGTGACCTCAGGAAGTGAGGTCGGTCAGAAGCGGCAGACCAGGGCCGCGGTCGGACTCGACTGGCACTAGAAAGTTTCTAAAAATGGAGATCCGGCGAGTTGACCGGGTCATTACAACCACCACCGGTGAACTGAACGGACCATGGATAGTCACAGGCCTGTCGCCACTCTGACCTGCTCAGCTACCATCTGCGGTGCAATCGGCAGACATAAGTTTCTGCTGCACTTCAGGGATCAATAAGTCACTGAGTGCGGTGCCGCTGCAGGCCCGCCGTTTGCCGGGAAAGACAACCAACGCATCATGTTTGAAATGCTTCAGAGCACATTTCGCAGCCACCCCTGTCCTCGTGGCAGCCTTGGATCAGTCTATGCCTCTAATTGTTGGCTCCTATTCTTTACCCGGCTGCTGTCAGAAAGACTAGGTGCATTAGCATCGAATCCATAGGTTCCATCGAGGCTTAGGGGCCGGGGGTTGTAATTTCACTTCCAGGGAGTGGAAGGAGCTGCGCATCAATCAGTTTATGGAGTGTCAATTGCGGCCTCCTTCTAAAGACATGCTCCACAGAGGTTCAGCTGTTGCTGTGCCCTGTAATTGTTTCCCAGACTGTTTTCTTTTGCCCACACTCCCTTTTTCCAATTACTGCCCGCCGCCCCCTAGCATCTATTGGCAGGGTGTGGAGCCTTTTATTAGAGGATTTTTTCTGCTTGTCTCGGGCTGTGGAGAAGGCCGGTTTTGGCCTGGTCATTTGAAACAGGTAGCGGGGTGGATTCCCGTGCATAGCTAATGTACAGTAGAAGCACATGGACTCACTGAGGACAGCTGGCGGTCTTGCGGGTAGCAAACCGAAATGATTGCCAGTGGGGGTGGCTCCCAGCCTGAGCCTGCTGCCTGCCAGAGTCCTGCTGCCTGCAGTGCTGCAAAAGTTAAAGTAAGTACTAGTTATCAGGTACTGGCACCTGTGTGTCACTGTGCTAATAATTATAACACAAATTATTTTCAATGGCAGCGTGCGATGAGCAGCTGCCTCAGCCTGTAGTCTGGGTCAGTGGGTGCACTAGCCGCAGTCAAAGGTCAATTAGGCATAGGTAAATCATCCGTAATAATTAAACTGTTCGTGAAGTTGTTGGGGCCTCTCTCATCCTTGCTATTGGGCCGGGGTGCGTCACAGAGAAAGGCCCCGAATCCTGAGATGGTGCTCTCCGGATTGATTTTGCAGGGAGTGGGGCGGGGTGAGCCCCACATTGGCTGGCAATCTGTTTTGTTTTTCTGCCAGCCCATCCAGTGCAACACTAGGCACGCTTTCACCACTGTGGTTTTTGGGCCTCCAGTCCGAGCTGCAAAGCCAAGGCTCAAATGGGTGTAATTTCTGATTTTAAATGTTTCCCTTGTCTTCATTGCTTGCTTAATTTTGCTCGCAAGAAAGTGTCACTCATAGTGGTTGAAATGTCACTCATAATTACACTGAAATTATGAAAATGTCACACATAGCAATCTAGAACCATGGCAGCTATGGAATGGGAGCCAACAGTTAGAGACATAGACTGTTCCAAGGCTGCCCCGAGGACAGGGGTGGCTGCGAAATGTGCTCCGAAGCGTTTCAAACATGATGCGTTGGCTGTCTTTCCCGGCGATTGGGGGGCCTGCAGCGGCACCGCACCCAGTGACTTCTTGATCCCTGAAGCGCAGCCGAAACTTATGTCGCCCGCTTGCACTGCAGATGGTAGCTGAACAGGGCAGAGCGAGGACAGACCTGTGACTATCCACGGTCCGTTCAGTTCACCGGTGGTGGTCGTAATGACCCGGTTGACTCTCCGGATCTCTATTTTTAGGAACTTTCCAGTGCCAGTCGAGTCCGACCCTGGCCCCGGCCCCGCCGCTTCTGACCGACCTCACTTCCTGAGGTCACATTCCCCCGCCACGGTGCCACAGAACCTGTAACACAACGACTCTGCTGAGGGCAGGCCCCACCCGGGACTCCAGGCAGCAGAGGACAGATTGTAACATTGTAGCACGGCACTGAGAGCTCTTTAACTGTTACTATGCTGAAAAGTGAAGTCGGCTGCGGCCCGGGCGGGGCGCATGCACAGGTGTCAGAGGCGCCAGCTCGCGCTAGTACCTGGTGTAGGCAGCAAGTTTCAGCGCTGTCAGCAGACAGAGTGCGGTCAGTGGCAATAATACGTGATAATGCATTTCAGTGCGGTGATGCGGGAACACCATACTGAAATGCGTTAGCGTCACACCTGATGCCTGATACTTGGCAGGCCTGTTTCCACATCCCTTTGGCTCCTTGACTCAGCTATGTGGATGATTTTCTCTGAAATTCATAGAAATAACAGGAGCAGGCAGCACCAGTGCTTAATTTGAGCCGGTGGTCCCGAATGGTGCACACCTGCATTATTTATTTTTTCGTCAGATATGGACGCTAGCAAGAGAGAGAAAAATACACAAACTGGAAATAAGGAGGAAGAGAAAGATGGGAACACGGACACAAAGGAAGAAAGTAGGAAGCGCAAGAGTGAAATAAAGGGGCCGCAGTGTCTGATAGTGGATAAAAGAGGCCAGAGGTGAATTTAACACAACGCAGCGGTGGTATTCGGCGTGCAGATAGTTAACAGCAGCGGCTGCAGGCTTCCCGGCAGAGCTTTGAGCACCGGCGCTCATTCATTTACAAATAAAGCACTAGGTACCACCAGATGCATCATACTTAGCCTCAAATATTGCTCAGGTCTGAGTTACAGGCGATTCCCCACCTCTGCTGTCTACCAGAATCCCTGTCTGGACTAACCAGTATAACTCTCTAAAAACGCATCTCTTCATCTTGTGTCTAAGCAGAGAACTGAAAAGTTTCAGGCGCCGTTGTGGACATTGTTCACAGTAAAGAAAACATAAATTAAAGCAGTTTCTAACACATCAGCATACCAAAATAAAACCCTGAGTCTTGTTTCTTTGTCCTGAAGAAGTCCCCCTCTGCCTTGGCGTGTATGTCAGCTTTGTAGCGCAGCAAAAGATCCACCAAGTACATGTTTCTCCTCTCAATGGCGATGTGCAAAGCAGTCTGACCTGTGGAGACAGAATACATCATGAGGGGAAGAGCATCGTCTCGTACAGCCTTGTTCCAACGACCAGGATACCTGCTCAGCTAACGCAGAAGTACAAAACTATCTAGGGAGCCTTTACAAGAGGGTCCCAGATAGACCCTAGAAGCATCAAACCAGGGCCCTGCTGTTTAAAATGCCACTTTATCTACGGTACTAACAATCTCTTCCCTGTTATTGATGATAGGTCATGATGATGTCAGGAAAACATCAAATCCGAATTTGTGTACTGCTCAAAACCTTTGCAGCCTTCACAGCACCTACTGTTTCAAGTTTATTTTTATTTAAGTGCTTAGTTCAATAAATCTTTGCACTAAAAGTATTGGACAAATAGATTCATTAAAAAGTTTTTTTTAAAGTGCTGAGAAAAAAGAAGTTGTACAGAATATACATATGTAAGTGTGCAATTCATTGTTTGATTAAACAGCTCCCTTCTGTTAGCTGGTAACTTTTTGTGTTTTAATTTTTTCAGTAATAGAGTGGCTGGACTAACATAACCGTGTGCAAAAGCAAATTCAGATTGCCGGAATGTTCACCGAAGTTCTGCAGTCAGTTAGATGACTGATTTTCTGATCTAGTCTTGTCAGGAATTTCATCAATCTGCCGAATGTCTGAGGGGTTGAAGCGGGCTTGGATGGCCGGCCTGCAGCGGTGTAAGCCCCTCTGGTTAAATGCTCATCTTAATATAGTTTTTCGCTCCTCCATGTTAGCTTTGTGTATACAAATTTGGTGAACCATGGTTTCAAGTTATTTTACGCAGAGCTGGCAGACATCTGTGCTGGCGGTAGCATTTCCAGGATGGTAAATATAAAAGTGACAGTAGACAACCCAGATGATATTTCAGAAAATATATTTTCAGTAGCGGCCGGCACGGATCGGGGGTGGCGGGGTGGAGGGTGAGAGGGAAGTAACGGGATATTAAGACAAAGAAATAAACTTACCTCACCACTGCGTCTTTCCACGTCGGGAATAGAACAGGAAGCAGCCTGGCTCTCCTGACTAATCATAACGCTGAAATGCAGCGTTGTGATTGTTAAGCAGCCAGGCTCCCCTGACCAATTACAAGCTGCACTACAGCGTTGGGATTGGTCTGAGCGCCGTGGTTAGGCACTCAGCCAGGGACTGGAGGCGTGAGCATGTCCTCCACGCAGGCTGTAATGCAGCCTGCATGGAGAACATGCAAAGTGTGCTATCACTCCTCCCCTGCCCTGCTTTGTGAGTAGAGCAGCCCGCCCTGTCACGTAAACCGGCCGCAGCAGGACAAAATAAAATAATAATAACATTACGTTATTATCATTTTATTTTTCCTTTCTTTCACTGCTTCAAAGCCGTGGGGTGATGCCTTAGTGGAGGAGCCGACACTGGATGTTTTGGTCTGTGCTTTGATGGATGTGCCCAGTAACGGTTGAGGTGCTAGTTAGTCATTGGATGCTATTATAAGCCAAGCATGCCATCTCAGGGTGGACACTTTCTTGTCAACCAGCAGCGAGTAACTCTTGATTCTTTTGTTTTATGTTCGCCTTGACTGGGGAGTAGTTGGTGATTGAATCTCATTCTTCAATTAGAAGCAGAGTTTAAGAAAGGCTCCTTGTCTCACTAAAGATTGCTTGATTAACCCAATTTTAGTCACAAACGGGCTGAAGACAAATGACGTGGTTTTGGAAAATGAGTTAAACAGTTTAGTAAGGATTCTGTCCAGATGAGTAGTGTATCTGCCCTTTAGTGCTTCAGTGCCATAGGTAATGCTGGGAAGTAATTTGGTCTGCATTATTTTCAGAAGAGGTGCGAATGTCGATGTTGCTATCACTGACTTTAGACATTTGAAGGCTGACGTGAGGGAGTTGGCTTTCAGGCACATATGTTCTAGATGCTGCATAAAGGAGCCTTGTCAATCGAATAGCATGGCCAAAAATGTGTATCCTGATACTACCTCTACTTTATCATTTTCCAAATACCCCTGACAGAGGCTCAATGATAGATTCCCCAGGATCATTTTTTTTTACCTATTCAAGTTGATTTCAATAGCATTTGTGCTGGAGTATGAGGCTGTGGAGTTCAGAAGCCATTGAAGACCAACTTTTGTGCGACTAAGCAATACTAAATTGCCCTCGTACATTAGGCAGGAAAGCCTAATATTACCCAGCTTTGGGGCGAGTGAATTTACCTGGACAAGGCTAGTAGGGAGATAAACTAAAAAGAGGTTAAGCAATGTGGGGACTAGTACACAGTATTCATCATAAAGGGAGGGACCGGGGCTTGGTCTGTCCAGCATACAAGCCCTGTGACTATGGGGAGGAGTGGAGGAAGGAAAAGGGCGGAGAGACCAGGTGTTTGCAATAGAAAAAAGAGGTGAAGGTGGAAGAGGAATAGCTCTAATTAGGGGCAAGAGCCCTCACACATCCCAAGGGGTGTCATGCTTCTTTCCATTGCGAACACCTGGTATCCCCACCTTTTTCTACCTCTCCTCCTCCCAATAGAAACTGCATACTCTTGCTTTTGTCATAGGGACTAGTGCACATCCTTGACTTAGTCCTTGGTGGGTGCAGATCTTTTGAGATATATGAGCATCCCAAGAGTCACTGTGAAGTAGGATCAGGGCTTGCACCAGTGGGTGGAGCATTTTCCAGCTGGCAAGTTTGCTCCAAAGCTTTCCTGTATCCACTTTGCCTTTGTCAGTTTGAGGATTTTTGGTCGGCCTGAAGGGCTTTATTATCTAACACTTTAATTCCTCTGTTTTTCTGTTGTCTTTCAACTTAACCCCTCTGTTGGCTGCTAGTGCTTCTTCCTGAGGCCGTGTGATTGGTGACAAATTGAGTCGGAAATTGCTCCCAGGCAAAGTGAGGGATGCTAGTCTCCTACAGGAAGGCTGAGAACGTTCCATTAGCTAGTTCAGACCGATCGTGGATTGTATTAGATGAGAATTTCAATTTCTTGTTATTTATAATAGGAAATCTGCCTTGTATTGCTTCTTCTGATGTATGGTTTGTGGGATGAACACAAGACATAATTCTTATGGTAGATGATCGCTTTCTCCCCTTGGTATTATTGAGAAACCGGAAACAAGATGGATAAGTGGAGCAGAAAGCACAGTGAAGTCGATTAGAGAGCATGTCTTATAGTTGTGATATGTAAAGGAAAGTGGGCTATCAGTTTGAAAACGGCCGTAGATTGCTCTTAAATTGAAAAACTCAAGTTCCTTTATGAGTTTTCTACCCTTTTTGCCATGTTTGAAGACAAATATTTTAGTTTGTTCTGTAACAAACCAGAACACTTTTTGAGTAGCTCTTCGTCTTGCTGGAACTCAAGTAGGTTCATATTGAAGTCCCTAGAGAGGATTATTTCTATTGGCTGAGGTGCTTCTTGAAGGTCAGAAAATTCCTTTTTTAGATGTTCAATGGTCGTTTGTTTTGTTGGCACTTAAGGAGGTATGTATATACTCATAAGCCCCGATTGAGTGACCTTAGGTCTTGTTTAAAAATAGTTTGGACGGCGTGGCTTCTGCGTGACGCAAGATGGCGGTGATCCTTTGAGTTCCGCTACATCACGGAGTCTCTGAAGAGGTTTCTGACCGCTATTGTGCTCCCCCGACGCTCTCCAGGGGACGCAGGCATCACGTTCTCTGACAGGTCATGATGGATGGATTTCCAGTGAGTGTCAGTCAATTTTCAGGCCACATTTGCCGCTTTTCACTTTTCCAGTCACGGATGGCCGCCATTTTGTTTTTTCGCAGAGTCCGTGATTCTCCTGAGGTGATGTTGTACCGCGCTTGCCAGGCTTATCAGTGTAGTGAAAACGATGATCACGGTAGAGTTACCTCAACTGTGCCTGTTTTCTGCAATGTTTCTCCTTCTTATGAATTCCAAGCTTGTACTTGGCCTTCTACATGCCTTTACTTCACTGGCCAACCTCATGTTTAATTTCTCTTTTTTTTTGTTCCTCATTCGCCATTCATCTCACTTCAAATTGCTCTCTAGGTGTCTGTACTTTCTCTCAAGAACTGAGGAACATAGGCTGTTGGAAGTGGGGCCCCGCCTACTGGTACCAGAAACACCTTGGAGATCAATAAAGAAACCACTGAGATACCTCTTCTACCAAGCTCTAAGAGCAAGATGACCTTCGCCGAAAAACCGCCACAACACCTAGCAGTACACGGTTTAGCCCGAAGAGTTTAATGGCATAATCATAGGACTCGGAGGAAAAAAAAAAGGGGGGGTTCCACGATTTTACTTCGGCATCTGAGCCGCCCATCTAAGTTGCAAAGGCTTCCAGAAAGCCTTCTTCTTGTCACTTCTTTGTCTGGCCAGATCCAATTTAGAGACTGCCAAAACTGAAGACTGCCAGTCCGCAAAAGTGGGAGGACTTGATTCCGTCCATTTTATACAAATATACCTCCTTGCAAGTAGAATAGAGTGGAAAAGGAGCACACCAGCGAGACCAGTGATTTTTTTCTGCAAGGCCAAATATTATTTGAGGTATATCCATATTAATAGTGCAGCCCAAAACACTTGTCAGAAAATCACCGACCTCTCCCCAGAAAGTGGCAAGAGAAGGACATTCCATAAACATATGTATATCTGAGGCAGAAACCTGGCCACATTTTTTACAACTAACCGGTGGCCCATTGGAAATGAATGTCAATTTGTGAGGAGTAAAATAGGCCCTGTGGATGGTAAACAGGTGGTTCGTTTTTAACCAAGCTGGTTTCACAACTTCATGTAGAATCTTACATGATTTCTGCCATAATTTGGCCCAGTCCTATGTAGGTAAAGAGCCCCCCCCCACAATTCCTCGGCTAGCTTGAATTCGCCACCTACTTCTTCCAACAGGGTTTGATACCAGAAGGAGACTTCTTTCCTCCCAGGGGGCTTAGTGACAAGCTGGTGTTCTAAATTGCTACCGCAACCCGTAGCATTTTTTCATGGGCGAGATTGAACCCAGCTTGCGAGTTGATAATGTTTGAACCGGGAGAGTCCTCCCCCAACCTTATCCTGGAGATGTTCCCAGGAAATTAGGGTACCTCCAAGGAGGAGGTCTCCCCAAACCGCCAGCCCCACGTCTCTCACGGGTTTTGCCAGTCCATCCTTTAGGCACTCTGGGGTGCCAGGGGAATCCCATAGGGGAGCCAAGCTGGAAAAATAATCGAGCCCCACTGCATCACGTTCTCTGACAGGTCATGATGGATGGATTTCCAGTGAGTGTCAGTCAATTTTCAGGCCACATTTGCCGCTTTTCACTTTTCCAGTCACGGATGGCCGCCATTTTGTTTTTTTGCAGAGTCCGTGATTCTCCTGAGGTGATGTTGTACCACGCTTGCCAGGCTTATCAGTGTAGTGAAAACGATAATCACGGTAGAGTTACCTCAACTGTGCCTGTTTTCTGCAATATTTCTCCTTCTTATGAATTCCAAGCTTGTACTTGGCCTTCTACATGCCTTTACTTCACTGGCCAACCTCATGTTTAATTTCTCTTTTTTTTTGCTCCTCATTCGCCATTAATCTCACTTCAAATTGCTCTCTAGGTGTCTGTACTTTCTCTCAAGAACTGAGGAGTATAGGCTGTTGGAAGTGGGGCCCCGCCTACTGGTACCAGAAACACCTTGGAGATCAATAAAGAAACCACTGCGATACCTCTTCTACCAAGCTCTAAGAGCAAGATGACTTTCGCCGAAAAACCGCCACAACACCTAGCAGTACACGGTTTAGCCCGAAGAGTATAATGGCATAATCATAGGACTCGGGGGGGAAAAAAAAAAGGGGGGGGTTCCACGATTTTACTTCGGCATCTGAGCCGCCCATCTAAGTTGCAAAGGCTTCCAGAAAGCCTTCTTCTTGTCACTTCTTTGTCTGGCCAGATCCAATTTAGAGACTGCCAAAACTGAAGACTGCCAGTCCGCAAAAGTGGGAGGACTTGATTCCGTCCATTTTATACAAATATGCCTCCTTGCAAGTAGAATAGAGTGGAAAAGGAGCACACCAGCAAGACCAGTGATTTTTTCTGCAAGGCCAAATATTATTTGAGGTATATCCATATTAATAGTACAGCCCAAAACACTTGTCAGAAAATCACCGACCTCTCCCCAGAAAGTGGCAAGAGAAGGATATTCCATAAACATATGTATATCTGAGGCAGAAACCTGGCCACTTTTTTCACAACTAACCGGTGGCCCATTGGAAATTAATGTCAATTTGTGAGGAGTAAAATAGGCCCTATGGATGGTAAACAGGTGGTTCGTTTTTAACCAAGCTGGTTTCACAACTTCATGTAGAATCTTACATGATTTCTGCCATAATTTGGCCCAGTCCTATGTAGGTAAAGAGCCCCCCCCACAATTCCTCGGCTAGCTTGAATTCGCCACCCACTTCTTCCAACAGGGTTTGATACCAGAAGGAGACTTCTTTCCTCCCAGGGGGCTTAGTGACAAGCTGGTGTTCTAAAATGCTACCGCAACCCGTAGCATTTTTTCGTGGGCGAGATTGAACCCAGCTTGCGAGTTGATAATGTTTGAACCGGGAGAGTCCTCCCCCAACCTTATCCTGGAGATGTTCCCAGGAAATTAGGGTACCTCCAAGGAGGAGGTCTCCCCAAACCGCCAGCCCCACGTCTATCAAGGGTTTTGCCAGTCCATCCTTTAGGCACTCTGGGGTGCCAGGGGAATCCCATAGGGGAGCCAAGCTGGAAAAATAATCGAGCCCCACTGCCCCTCTCACCTTAGCCCAAGTTTTGGCTACTCTTGAAGAACCTTCAGCATAACTTTTTTTTTTTACTTTGGATCCCCGAATTTAAACAAAAAGCCCTCTTCTGCCAGTTTACCACCCCTTAGCATAGCCAAGAACATCCCTCCGACACCAGTATTCACAGGCATTTTCAATAACATGCGTGAGTGTGAGAGTTGGAAAGCCCAGGCAAACAACTGGAGGTCCGGCAACGCCAGGCCCCCCTTTTCTCTTCTCCACCTCAGCTTTTTCCATGCAATCCTAGATGATTTAGATGCCCAGACAAATGCATTGATTTCACTCTGAAGTTTATCGATCATGTATTTTTCAAAATAAAGGGGAATACAATTAAAAAGAAATGTAATCTTTGGTAGTATTGTCATCTTGATCAGATTAATTCTTCCCAAGATAGACAAAGGAAGTATGGCCCAAGATTTCATTAGCCTTTTACATTCCTTTGCCACTATATCAAGGTTGGTCTCGGCAATTTTTGTAATATCCTGAACCACATAAACTCCCTAATATCTCATTTTGGAGCTGGGCTGCTGATACTGCTGTGTCTCTGTTAAATTCCAAGTTATAATTTCCGTTTTTGCGGCATTAATCTCATATCCAGAGACAGAATCAAACTCCTGGGCTAAACCAATGACTGCTGGGAAGGCTGACTGTAAGTCAGCAGAGAAAACCAAGATATCATCAGCGTACAGGGCTACCTTCCTCTCCCACTCCCCATACTTAAATGGCTGGATATTAGAATCTGACCTAAGGTGTTGAGCAAATGGCTCAATGAAAAGATCGAATAGAAGCGGGGAGAGTGGGCAGCCCTGTCCAGTGCCTCTTGTAATTCTAAACAAATCTGTAATATTCCCATTAACCAATAGCCTAGCCATGGGATTCTGATAAATCAACTGTACCGTGTGACAAAATCTTTCCCCCAAGATGAACTTCCTCAAGACCTCCGAGAGGTAAATCCAATTTACTCTCTCGAAGACCTTGGTAGAGTCCAATGTTATGGCCACTAATGTGAGGGAATATGTAGAGGCAAGGTCAATAGCACTAATGAGATCATACGTGATATCTGAAAGCTGCCGGTTCCTAACAAAACCCTTCTGATCTAAGTGGAGAACTTCTCCCACCATAAGACCCAATCTCGCTGCCAAAATGGAGGTGAAGATTTTATAGTCCACATTTAAAAGCGAGATGGGTCTATATGACCCACAGCTTGATGGAGGTTTCCCGGGTTTCAGTATAAGAATTATGAAAGCGTCATTCCATGAAGCTGGGAGCCCTAAACCATCCTCCAGCACATAATTAAACAACTGCATTAGGGCAGGGACGATCTTATCTCCCAGCATCTTATAGATCTCTGCCGGAAGGCCGTCAGGGCCTTCAGCTTTCCCGGTCTTACAACGTTGGATGGCTTCTCTAACCTCAGCTTGGGTAAAAGCTTGGTCCAAGTATTGTTGTTGGTTCGGTCCAAAAGGGGGAAGGGGAATATCTCCCAACCAATTCAGAACGCTGGCTGGATCTAGCCTTTTGTCCTCACAATAGATCTCCTGGAAATAGGTCTGAAAGGCCTGGCTGATTTCCCCATCTGAGCAGAAGGTTTAATTTCCGCTACTGATCTCACTAATGCTATTCCTTGCCCGGTCAGATTTTGCTTTCCAGGCAAGAAGCTTGCCTGCCCCCTCCCCATATTCGAAGTGGGCGATTTTACTAGCCTCCCATCTACGGATAAGCCTGGAATGAAGGATGTTCTCCACCTGCCCTTTTAAACCATCCAATTTGGCTTTCCATTCTTGCTGAATTTCAGGAGAAGCTAGAAAAGATAATTCAGCCTCTATATCTTTCAACTTTCCCTCAAGAGATGATATCTCCTCCTTATATCTTTTGTTTCTAAAGCTCGCTATACTAGTGATTTGACCACGTAGGAAGGCCTTAAAAGAGTCCCATACATTAGTTATTGATGTTGACCCCAGATTTATTTCAAAGAACCATTCAGTTTCCTGCAATAAGAAAGCCTTACCGACCAACCTCATGTTGCCTATCTGGATGATTTTATTCGTCCTGCTGTTCTGGAACTTCATTTCTACTTTGTTGGCTGATCTTTTTTCCTCTTGTCTGTGAACTTCTTTATTCTCCTATTTATGTGCTTGCTCATGTGAAGAATATATTATGTAGATCAGTGCTCCTGCCATCAAGCTGTGAGGGTCTTAAGTATACCGGCACCCACTCATCCTTTGACGAAGCAGGTGATTGTGGAAGTTTATATTTTGTCTGGAATTTATTCTATTCATATCATCCATCATTTGCTATTGCCTGGTGTTCACTTCATATTGTATGTGAGTCCTCGTTGTTTCTCATAATATTGATAATCTATTTATGGGAAGGATCTCTAATCTCAGAAATCACCCTCATCATCATCGACAAGTCTATCTCTTCAAGATGGCCAATGATTCCATTTCTCTCTCAAAACCCTCTTCATCTGGCGCCAAACCGAAAAGGGCCAAAAATTATCCTCCATCTCCAGTACAGTCCTCCTCCAATCCGGTCTTAGACTCAATCCTGGATGAATTACGTGCTTTAAAACCATTCATGAGCACCGCCAATGAAAAATTACAGCTGATTGAGGACCGCTGGATTAACATGGAGGGTAAAATGTCGGAAATGGAACCTTCAAGATGTTGCTCTCAAAGTTCCAATATAAGAACAAGAAATACATAAGCTTAAACTCCACACCGAGGGTTTAGAAAACAGAAGGAACAATCTTCGCTTGTATGGTTTGCCCGAAAATGTTGAGGGTCCGAAACTTCTTCCCTTCTTGAAGACATTTTTGGCTGATCTTCTCGGACTTCAGTCTTCAACTCCTCTCAACATTCAACGTGCCCATCGCCTTGGTCGTCCTCAACCTCACTCTACCAGACCACGTGGCATCATTATGCTTTTTCTTGAATATACTGACCTCATGCATGTTCTAAAGACTTCCAGAGAGCGGCGGCGTCTTATCTGGTCGGGCCATAACATTTTTCTCTCACAGGATCTTTCCAATGCCACCAATGCTCGACGTAAGGAATTCCTGGCCCTTCGCCCCTAGATGCGATCTTTGAATGTTTGTCATGGCAACCTACACCCCTGTCTGTGTAAGATCACACATGATGGTGTCTCCCGCTCCTTTGAGGATCCTGCCAAGTTGAAATTGTTTCTGCACTCTATTACTACACGGTCCATGGACACTAATGTTTAATGTTCTTAAAGTCATATATGCTTCAATATTTTTTAGATTGTCAATGTTCTACACTTTCAGTATCATTCCTGGTTCTGGGGTTTGAAGGTTCTTCCTCCATTCTCCATACTTTCCTGCGATCTCAATAATTTGTTTTTGTCTCTTCCACTATTTCATTCTTTTTCTATTCTTATTGTCTTATTTTATATACTTGTTTATCCTCTTCTTCTCCATCTCTTTTCACTGTTGTTCTTGTTCTTGTGTGCGGCATGTCCAGTTTTTGTATTTTCCTCTATTTTTTAAAGATCTTGCTTTTTATCCTTGATCTGTCTATTTTTCTATCTCCTTTTTACTAATTTTTCTCTCTCCCTGGTTTTTCTTTATCCCTTTTTCTTTCTATCCTCCTTCTTTTTATTCTATCCCTGCTGTCCCTACATTTTCCTCTCTTATTCCTCATTTCCTTCCAATTAACTATTCTCCTTGTTCTTAGGAGTGTACACTTTTCTTATTTTTTCTTTTTACATGTTATATTATACTTATTATGTTATTTAATTTTTACCATGAGTGGTCTTTTGTTTACTTTGTTTTTCATGCAGTTCGTCATTATTGTATCCACCCCCCTGTTTTTTAGTCATCAACATGTTTAAAGTCATTTTGTGGAACGTTCGTGGTCTGGGTCACCCCGTTTAGTGTCAAAAGGTACTCTCTCATTTGCCTAAATTGAACTGCCATGTTGCTTTTTTACAGGAAACCCACTGCAATGATACTGAGTCCCTTAAACTTAAATGTCAATGGGTCAGGTGTTCTTCTCTCCAGCTATCAATCGCAAATGTTGTGTTGCCATCCTGTGCCATAAATCTTTGAAATTGCAGATTTCGTCTACTAAAAATTATGCGAGTGGACGATGGGTAATACTTAATGCCTTGGTTAATGATCAACAGATCACTTTCTTTAATATTTATGGTCCTGTTAAATCTGACCCTGACTTGTGGCACTCTATCAAAATAAAATTATCTTCTCTTACTAATTCTAATGTCATTGATTGTTTTTACCCCTTTTCTAATAGGAAATTAGACTGTAGGTTTAACCCTGATACATCTCATAAGGTATTTCAATCGCCTATTGCCTCTTGTCCACTCTTTGATGTTTGGAAAACTTGTAATCCTGACATACAAGAATTTACATTCTTTTCTAATGTTCACCATACCATGTCTCGTATCGATTATATTCCTGTTTCTAAATCATTACTTCCTTCTGTCCAGTCTTCTGAAATTGGCTCCATTTTTATTTCTGATCATGCTCCTGTCTCCCTTAATATGGATTTATCATTCATCTTGCCCAAGCACGCTCGATGGAAATGCAACAATTTTCTGTTACCTGATCAAGCTTTTATTTCTGCTGCTAATTCTTTTATAAATGAATTTTTCCAATTTAACAAACCAACTGATACTTCTATACACAACAATTGGGATGCTTCAGAGCTTTCACTATTTCATACACTGCCAACAAGAACAAATCCTCAACTTCACAATATCTTTCTACTCTAAAGTTGATTAAGTCTCTTGAACACACCTATTATACATCGAAATCCCCTGCTCACTTACATGACCTCATTAAAGCAAAGTCTGATTTAAATAAACTTGCTACAGTCGATGCATGTAATACTCTACTTAAAATAAAGTCTAAATATCACAGCGGCCAGAACAAAGCAGGCAGGCTGTTGGCTAATTATTTAAAAGTTAAATCCGAAAGGAAAACTATAGGTCCAATTCGTCATACCACTAATAACACTTTACTCCACTCTGATTCAGATATTATTAGTGCATTTCAATCTTACTACCATTCTCTCTATGTAGACGATACAAACCCTTCTAATGCTAATATCCAGACGTTTTTTGATGGTCTCCCTGCTCCCCCTTCCTTACCGGACACTATGGACTTTTTGGAAAAAGATATATCACAACAGGAAATTTTAGATGCAATACAATTCTTGAAAAGAGCTAAAGCCCCTGGTCCTGATGGCTTTTCCATTGAACTTATCTCCTCTTTTTCACATATTTTTGTCCCCCAACTGCATGACCTTTTCTCATCCTTTATTTCACACTCTAAACCAGAAGGCTCCTTTCTTGATGCTTTCATTATCATTATCCCTTAAACCTGATAAAAATCATACCCTTTGTCAAAATTATCGCTCAATATCATTAATTAATTATGACTGTTAGATTTTTACAAAAATCCTGGCCTCCAGTTAAGACAATGTCATACCTTCCCTTATAAAATCTGACCAATCTGGCTTTGTCAAGGGAAGACTTACCTCTGACAATGCCAGAATGTTCTCGAATGTCTTCGCTATTGCTAAACGGTATCCTGACACCCTAGCTGCTTTGTCATTAGATGCAGAGAAAGCTTTTGATTGTATAAATTGGCACTTTATGTTCACAACTTTACACTGGTTTGAATTTGGCCCCAAATGTATTTCTTTTGTTAAATTACTATATTCCGCTCCCCGAGCGTGTGTCTTGTTTAATGGTCTACTTTCTCCTTTTTTTAACCTTAACAGGGGCACCAGACAAGGCTGTTCCCTCTCCCCTCTTTTATTTCTTTTATGTCTAGAACCCTTCCTTGAAAGCATTCGACATAATTCTCTGATATCTGGATTTAAACATAAATCCCATGAGATTAAACTATCTGCATACGCAGATGATATTTTAATTTACCTTTCGAATCCTATAACTTCTCTACCTCTCTCTTTACAAGAAATTGATTTATACGCCAAGATTTCCGGTTATATACTACATTTTTCTGAAACTGAAATTCTGCCCTTGAATTCCTTATGTTATCAATGAATGTTTTCTAATACTAATTTCAAATGGTGTACTTCTAAAATCAAATATTTTGGCATTTGGTTCTCTTCTACTATTCCTCAGACTCCAGCTCATAATTTCAGCTCTTTAAAAACTAAAATTCAGAACTCCTTTTCCGTTTGGTCTCCTCTCCATTTATCATGGTGGGGCAGATTGGACACTATCAAGATGATGATTGTACCTCTCATTTTATTTTTACTCTCTATGCTAACTTTTAAGATTCCAAGGGGCATATTATCAAGGACGGCGTTAGAATTATCACCGATTTAGCGGCAGGAAACTGTCGCTAAAAGTGGCGATAATGGGCTTGATAATATGCCGCAGAGAATTCCAATAGAAGCCCATGTTCTGGTGTGAACATGGGCTTCTATTGGAATTCTCTGCGGCATATTATCAAGCCAATTATTGCCGCTGTAGCAGCAGTTTCCTGTCGCTAAAGCAGCGAAAATTTTAACGCCGTCCTTGATAATATGCCCCCAAATTATTACTATACGCAAATCAATTCGCTTTGCTCCAAATTCCTATGGAATAAGAAACCTGCTCGTATTGTATTATCCAAATTGATTAAACCAAAAACTGAGGGCGTTGTATGTTTTCCTAACTTCAAACTTTGCCACACCACTTTTTTACTTAGACAAGCTCATGGATTAAATAAAAACTATCAAGATGTTCCCATCCCCTCCTGGATCACCTTTGAACGTTCTTTATTACATGAATTATCTTTCTATGATACCTGTTATGTGACTAATTGTACTTTTATAGCTAAGCACCCTATTTTAAAATACTCCCAACACTTATTACATTCCTTATTCACCAAAGGCTCCAATTTTCACCAAGCCTTCCTTGCCTCTTCCATTTGGTATAACAAATATATTAAATATAGACACAAATCTTTTTATTTCAAACAATGGAAGGAAAAGAATATTATTTATGTACATCAACTTCTCTCTCATAACTCTGTTGTTCCTTTTACTATTTTGCAAGAAAACTATGATTTACCTTCCTCCATTCTATCCCAATACTCTCAATTCTCACATGCACTCCAGACATTTATTTCTACTAACAATTGTCCTTCTAATGTTTCTCCATTCTCTCCCTTCACTCCTTTTATTTGATATTTCTCCTGACCTAAATGTGAAAGCATCTCCTATATATAAACTCATTACTTCAACTGACCCAGAAAGACCAAAAACATCAATTGAACTGACTTGGGAACTTGACCTTTCGTTTACACTTTCTATTAAGGAATGGGGAAAATTATGGCTAAAGATTTTCTCTACTTCTAAAGCTGCCAATATTGGGAATCCGTATGGTTCAAATGTTTTAAGATTTTTCATTTTTGTAACCCTTTATCTATTCAAAATGTATTTCTTGGTGCCTTGTCTAATGATTTTCATAGTATTTCATCGAAATTGAAACCCCTACATCTTTTTATTGCTATGGCTTTCAAGGATATCCTTACCTGCTGGCAAGACACCTCAAAACTATGTATATTGACTTGGTGGAACTTTAAACATGATGAACACAGGATCTCTACCGTTTCTACTCTTTCAATCACTCAAAAAATTAAATCTGACTTACTATGGTTACCCCTTACTTCTTTTCTCTCCTCACACTCCTCTTTAAATTAGCCATTATTTTTGTTTCCCTTTCTTCACTTGTTTTCCCCATTTCTTATTTGATTTTCCTTTTCCTTCCTTCTTTTCCCTCTATCTTTTCTTTCTTCCCCCTTTTTTTTTTACTTACTCTAAAATATAGATTTCTAATATTGTTCTTTAGGTACCTTATTGGTCTCTTTATTTTTTACGCATACGGTTGCACTCCTTTCTATTTACTAGTGGTGTTATAATGCTATTTTTTTGCCTTGTCTAATGTGTAATGTAAGGTTATATTCTAACTGTTTAATAAAAATTATTTAACAGAAAAAAAGTAGTTTGGACAATTTGCAGGCTGCTCCATGCTGTTGATTTCATTGTGTGATTGCATTTCAGGATGGCCTGGATGTAGATTATTAGACTCCCAAAATGATGACTATAGGTTGCGTCTTTAGTTTAGGTAACTGCTGATATAACCTGGAATCATGGGCACCTTTTCTGCCCATGTTTCTTGTAACAGCATGATCTGAAATGACAGCAAGAATCCTAAAGTCTCACTACCGGCTGGTTTGTCTGGCAGATCATTTATGTTCCATGAACAGATTTTGAGTTTTCCTGCCTGCCCTGTCTATACAGCTACAGTGGAACTGGGTCATGCTTGCCTTTTGAGTTGATTCAGGGCTCCAGAAATCCAGCTGCAATCGTGGCCTAATGTTAGCACTTTGCTGTTCGCCTGGACGAGTGAGGGAACGTGGGAGCTAGAGGGCCCAGGCGATTTACTCAGCGTGTTCTTTAAGATCGGAACATGGGTTTCTGTGGAATTGCTGGGGTTTCGGCTTCACACTTGCATAGCTAAAAATGAGGGTATGCTAATTCTTTGTGGGATGAGACCTGTATTCACCAGTTTTTGAATGCCTCTGCTACCCGCAATAGCTTACTGGGTGCTGCAGACAATATCCTCCTTACCTTAGTGGTCTCGTTTATGTGTGCTGGAGTAGGAGCCATGAACTCCACGCAGGCGATGTCATTTGAACACAAATGAGTAGTGTCTCAAATCTGTTTTAATAGGCGGTGGATGCTTCTACGATTTACGATTTAGTAAGTCAAAGTGTTTACTCGATTGTTAGTCTGGAAACGTTAAGATTACTTGGCTGTCAATTGCATCATGGGGCAAAGCTTCAGAGATAAAGGCGCTGATCTAGCATCTTGGGTCGAATGGGATTCCAGTCCAAAAGTCGGTTAATTAGTGCCCAGTTGCACATTGTGCCCTGCTGCAGTCGTTGTCAGTTTTGGCTTTGGTGTTTTCTTGGTGCACTATTATTCCCTGAGTACTACTTGTAATGCTGCCTTTAGACTTGGTCGTTTGTGCCGACAGCGCCACTCTTATTTCTGAAATTAACTTTTCATTTCTCAGCTCATGGCACGTTGGCTCTGATGATTAATTTTTGATCGCAGGGTGAGAGCTTAATTTCTTGGTTGCAGGCCTCTTGGAGGAGGGTACTTCTGCTTGTGGTTCTAGTTAGTTGCCTGCTCTGAAGGCTCCTTTTTCTTCCTTTTCATCACTTTGGTCCTTTCAAAGGTTTTGCAGTGCCAGGATTGCTTGCTTGGGTAGCTGATTGGTCGGCCAAGTCGGGGCCAGTGTTGTTTGCTTGTTTCACTGAGGCATTGTGGCTGTGTAGGTGTGGATTACAATTTGAACTATAGAAAAGAGTAGATATTTTTTAGCTTTCTGCTTTCATGCCTTGAGTCAGTTTTTTCTCCATAAACCCTCAGCTTGCAGGTCAGGAGCGGTTTGTATTCCCTGGTTCACATCCTTGATATTGCTACTGTTTCCAGGGGTGGGGCCATCAGTGGACCTTTGATCTGCTAGTGCTGCCGAGGTGTTCTCCACCAGGACTGTGATGCTTGTGGGAGCATGTAGAACCTGGGGGCTTGACTTTGGCGGTCCCTAGGGTTGCTCTCTTGGACCTCATTTGCTGAAGGAGGTGCTGCCTGTAAGGGTCCTTTTGGGGCTTGGAGGGTTGGAATTGTATCTGGTTTGAGGTGACTTGCCTGTCTTTCAGGCTGCAAAACCTTCCTAAGCTCACTGAGAATGTCACCTACAGCTGAGGGGAGTGATGCCAGCACCGGAGTTGAGAGCACCGCAAGACTAGTGTTGGCTACTGGTGCGGCCCGTGCAGGTGGGGCAGGGTGGGGATCCAACAGACGATGACGAGGGAAAATTAATTATTTATTTAATTTTACCTTGGCATCATCTGTTGAATCAAACTGCCCACTCCGCCCCACCTCTCTTACCTGCACGGGCCACCCCTGGGTGGCTTACCCTTCCTTTGCTGCTTTGCTGGTAGAAGTGTGTTTTCTTTTTGTTTGTGCCACTGGGAGAGGGCCTTTAGTTCTGCCACATCTCATATTGAATGCGGGTAGAAATGCTTTTGCACGTGTTGCCCTGTGGAAAAAGGCGGCAATGGCTACGGGGCTAGTAACCCAACTGGCAGTAGCTAAGTTGGCTGGTTCTGTGCCAAGAACCTTGAAATGGCTAAGAGAGCTGGAAAGACTAGCCCAGTATGGGGAGCGAAGGCAGGAATACTGTGCAGGTTAGCAATAAAAGTGCTGTAATGAACTCAGGTGAATGCCAGTGGGTGCTGGAGTGAAGGACTGCGGTGGGCTGCAATAAAGCAGCTCTGGGAGTGTGGTTGGCTGAAGAGTAGAGCAGGTGGGTGGTTATGTACAAGGAGGGTGCAAGCTGCAGTGATCCGCACCCTCTGATAAAAGACTACTGCCTCCCAGGGCCTCACCTTGATGCCACATTCCTCTCTGCTCGTCACGCTGGGTCCAGCTAGTTAGATTCAAGCAGCGGGGTTGATGATAGGGGAGTTGGTCGGACTAACTTAACACAGCCGCCATCGGCTTTTGCATGCTTGGCTTCCATCGCCTCCCAGGCCTCCTTGACCCTTAAGGCCCACTGCGGCTTTCGCTTCTCCTCTTTTTGGTAAGCTCAGGTGACCGCCACTGCCTCTGCCACTGAGGACTGATACACCCTCCTAAAAGCCCACTCTGAGCCGACTGCTGACCTCTGGATCGCCTCTAACCTGCTGAGCTCCAAGCACAACACTCAGGGCTTCACTACGGCGTTCTCTGCCATGCCCTCACTGGGCACTGAGAGCACATCTCACGTCGCGTACACTGCTGGTACTGCTACAGTCTCCCATAGAACATAATGGATCCAAGGACTTAAAACAAAAAAAAACAAAAAAGCTGTTGATGATCTTCCGGAGTTGTAATGATGCGGTTTGCTTTGTTGAAGATGTGGTGAGGGCAGGGGTCGGATGGTGAGCCATGGTTTTGATGGTGTCGTTGACAGACACGTTCTTTAAAATTTAAAGGTCTAGTGTTTCCACCCACACCTGTTTCCTATCAAGCATGCCTCCTTGAACTTTAAAAGACTGGGCTTTGGCAAACCTCAGTTAGGTTCCGACGAGCCACGAGAAGGTACTTCCTTTGGTGATCGCGCTCCTTCCAGCATGTAAGTAGGACAATGGCATGTCCTTAAAAAAGCCAAAGAGACCACACTTGTTTGTTTAAAAACCACCTTGGTGTTAAAACCTTGATTTTTCATTCTGTTCTTTTAAAATACCCACAGTGTCTATTTGAAGGCGCCCTACACCGCTCGTGTGAGCTCATGGAGCGATAACGATTAAATTCTAAAATATGTATTATTATGGCACGTCCTTTTGAGAGCATACCATCTTTTTTTTAAAAAAGACATACCATGAGATCACAGTTTAAAAGGACGAGTGCACAGACTTTTGTCAAACATCTCCCATTTTTTCCAAAGGCTCGTCATGGGAGTATGAATGCGAGTGCTCATTTGCTATGAACATTAATCTGTAACCTTTTGTGGCACAATAGGAGTGTTCAAATACTTCCTTTATGTATAAATGTATTGTACCATAAGATGTATCTTGCTAGGAGATACATATGTAGGAAAGAATATTAAATAAATGCGATACTGGGCACTAGAAATTACAAGGAGTGTTCTTTCATATGATTTATGAGTAGAGGATATTTACCAAATGGTACCATTACCTACAACAGAGTTGCACAAGAGTAATGTATCACAAAAAAGCTTAAAACTTTCCACGTGATGGTGATGTGAATAGATAAAGATAAATGATGAAAGCCATGATTTATCCAAAATATTTTTTTTTTCAGGTTATTAAGATATACAAGTGATATATTTTTCTACTCCCATAACAGGGAACAAAGGACATTTATTCTATCACCCATTGAGGTGTAACAGGGATCGGTTTTTTGGGCCTGAGGAAGAAAGCCAAGGGGATGGCTTCTGAATCATGTCAACCTTGTACGAGGTGACTCATTATAGTACACCATCTACACCTCCCCACTTTTACTATTCTTAGCCAGGGAAGACAATAAAGTATTTTTGTTCCACTAGCCAGAGAATTTTTAACCATCTCACATTTTCTTTTCATGATACCACGCACTACACATACTCACCAATCACTGAATAAAGTGCTCCTGCGTCTACGTAAGTCGTAGAATGCCCCGTCCCGTAGAGGGGCGGGAAGACCCCAATGATGAAGCATGACACTGAATCAAGTTTCAGTGTGTGAGGGGTATTTTACAATTTTTTTGAAACATTGTCCTTCCCACCATTTTTCACGCATTTCCCAAACAGCCATATATATATATATATTCTGTAGTTATAGCCAGACCAGAGATACAGAATATTCAGTTTTATCTCTTATAAACTTTGCACCTGTTTGCTGAATGTCCGCTAAACTTTGCAGACCTACATCCTGAATCCTCAAATGTTCATAGCATTTTGTCAAGGGGTGTAGAGAAAAAATGAGGGTCCCAAAACGGACTTGAAATCCAATGCATTTTGCAGACACTTGTGTATTTCGCGTAGCGCAAAAAACGTCAGCAGTATTATATAGTAGGGGGTGTAGATGTGAGGTAGAGCAGCAAACAAGTAGAATAAGTAAATGTTAAGTTATATGGTATTGCTTTTAGCTATATCTGTGGCAGCAGTAGTACAGAGGTACAACCTAAGTGCACAGTGATGACAGAGGATTATCTGACTGACTAATGTGTACTCTTCCGAACTCTGAAGGCAGCCAAGTTGTTTTATATTGCAGTTCCAGTGTGTTTTGCATTACATCATATCAATGCGTTTTTAAAACGTTCAGCCTTGCAATTGTATTTGTTACAAAGTCATCAGAATGGTGATATGAAGGCAATAATGTTTTGAAATGCATAAATGTTTTTTTTAATTATGGAGTACTGTGTTACTTTAGCTCTTCTCTCTAGAGAGTACTGCTGTATTGTAAAAGTATTTTTTTAAATAACACATATATATTCATATTTACTCATGCTCCTGTTAGGTTGGCTCTTAGGAGAGCGTTGTATTACAAGTGTGTACTCTGGATTTAGATATGGTTTAGGACGAGTTGGCAGATGTTATTAATAAAGATAATATTGATAATTGCTGGAAAATGTACACCACCTACAGGATATAGGTAAGGTTTGCAGAACATAATGTTGAGGAGAAATAAGGAAGACATAGTGTGATCTCTTCAAAAGGTAGACACCGTTTTGTATATATTTCTGCACGTTTTTTCATACTTTGCCGCATTTTCTAGTGACTACTTCAATTTTATCCCTTGGCACATATTAGAATATATAAAATCGGTGTGAGGAAAAATGTAATTAAAGTTTGGAAGTAGCTTTCATGTCTATTTCAACTCTTTCACCACTGAGGTTACCAATATCAGTGCTTTCACAATGAACAATTACAAAAGGGGGATGCTCACAATTTGAAAGAGATGAAATAAAAAGTAGGATGGTATTACATCCTTAAACCTCTTTCAGCCATCCATGTGATCTCAACATTTGCCATACCTAAATTATGCACCCTTTCTTTTTTTCCTGGCATATTCTCTAGCCCAAAAGATATAAATGTGTCTAATGATCCACATTCAAACCACTTTGTTTGAAGACTACCACAAACCTTCAAGAAATACTGACTAGAACACTGGCCAATGACATTGTGTGTAACATATTACACTAATAAAAGAAACATGCTGATTGGTTAT
Organism: Triturus cristatus; assembly: GCF_964204655.1. NCBI lineage: Eukaryota > Metazoa > Chordata > Amphibia > Caudata > Salamandridae > Triturus > Triturus cristatus. The sequence continues at coordinate 889,008,821 of NC_140584.1, read as the reverse complement.
ATGTGAGATTGGGCTGCTAACGTAGCCCAAACAGTACAAGATGAGTACATTCATTCCCAAAAAGACTAGACAGCATACTTTAAACATACTACATATTAGCTATGCAATTTCACTAAAATGTAATGTCATATGACCATGTAGACCAATAGACCAGGGTAACCCAGTAAGTATCTGTTATACACTTGATGGTTTGTAGAAAACGTATGTGACATACAGACTAACATTTTTCACATGAGAAAAATACCCAATATTATGGTTTGTTAGAAATAACATTTGAATGCAACATACATTTCTATTGCATTATAATTACCTTTAGGCTACAAACAACCCAATACTACTGGGCTTCTGCAAACAGTATTTACATTAGTTAGAATGTTGTACAAGAACTATAGTTCAAGTAAATCTCGGACATAAACTTATTTGTTTAATACTGTTGTAGTGTTAGGATAAGAATAACACTATTTACATGTATTAAAGGTAACAAAATATAAAGTGCCATAATATTTATGAAAATGAACATGTAACATGTATAGTTCATGTTTAACTTATACCTCACAGTAAAACCAATGTTACTGTTCCTTTTTTAATATGTATATATAGGTACAACCAAAATTGCCACCATACCCTAAAAATATTATCAGGAAAAAATTAAAATAACATTTACTTGAAAGGTATTAGAGGTAAAGTGCCCACACTACCAAAAGGGCAAAGCGGGCTATCCAAAAAGCAAAAAATGTAATTGTAGTATTGCATTTTTGCAAAGTAAGACACAAGTCTGCTCTGATAATTAGGGGTGGGCAGAGCTCACAGAGTTTCACTCCGCAGAATTTCGTAGAGTAACATGAAAACATCCCAAAATTCCATGGAGTTATTCAAACGGGTGGAATTTGGCATGTCGCACTACTCGCAATGATTTTTAGCAATAGGAGCTGGTTCCAAGCTGTAAAAGCTGCACAAATAGCATCACGTGGTGCTCCATAGGGTGCTGCTTCTTTTGCGGCTCGAGTAGATTTTCTACTCAAGCAGCAGCATTCTCACCACAAATAGTCTCGACCTACGGAGACTGCCCAAGTTGAGAAAATCTAACCTGGTAACATTCTAGCACTTGATAACCACACTAGGGGATGCAAATTCTCATTCACACTCACCAACCTAATGATGGCAAGCCGTATGTGAGAAAAAAACTCCACTACACTGTGCTTGGTGGAGTTTTGCTGGAACTCTCTCTGGAATTTTCCGCCGACCCCTACCGATAATAGGCTTGTGCATGCAAAAAAAATAAAAAATACTAGTATATATAAAGAACACACCATCAAAAACAGAGGGTAATTGTTCTTTGTTGTACAGTTGTACAAGGAGGGAGACTATTAGATATATTATCTGTAAACTGTTTAAAAACAGAGTACTTGGTAATTTACTAACAAGTAATCCCACGTGAGAAACCCGTACTGCAAAACTTCAATATAAACAATATGTTCACTTGATTGTGGAAAAAGCCTTTGCCGTCAAATGTTTTAGATTTATTTTAACAATTAATCGTATGAAAACACTCACACATTTAATTTTAACTTATATTACATAAGTTATCCAAACAAATACTGACTCAGTTAAGCTTCTCTAATATATTTGGAGGCTGGAGGAGACACAAGTCCAGTAGTGAACCATACTTTTATGAAAAAGTTAACATACATATACTAATTGGGTCCTATCTGTAAACAGTCAAGGTCGTTGCTATGGAGTTATGCATGGCTCTGTTGCTGGGTTAGAAAAAAAGTGAAAAATGAAAAGGAGCAATCAAAACAGGATTTTGAGGGAAAAGGACCTAAACATCCTGTACCAATCAAATTGCAGTTCAATATGCAAGATTGATACAAAATATATGGGAAAACTACAAAAGTTTATTGCTATTTAAAAGAAAAATCATTTGCATGGTGATATTAAACTTTTGCAAATATTGGATAACTGCCCATTTTGAAATATTACAAAGCTGCAATGTAATAGTTTAGACTGTCTTCAAAATAATATGTGGAATTTCAACTTATCATTCAAGTATATGAAAACTAGTAAGAACTTTATACTTTCCTAAAGGGAATGCATTACAATTGGAACTCATAAATGATGCTCTATTACACTATAATCCTGAGACCGCCCTATCAATTACAAAGTATATACAGTCAAAATACTTCTTGGTGGCGATTCTGAAGATGATTTGTCTCCAACTATTTTATATCTAAAAAGTACAATGGACCATTGAATCATGGACTTCAAACACTATGCTTTGGATATTTTACTATTCCATAAAACCAATTGAGAAATTCCCAAATAATTTGCATGCACACATTATGGAAAACAAACAAGATATATTGATTTACTTGAAAAAATGGAAAAAGAAGACAGAGTAGCTTGGAGAAAATGTGCTATTTATCTTATGGGGGAAAAAAGAAATTATGTTTGTTCAGATCACACTGTATGTTATTATTGCCGTGGGAAACTTGACCATAACGTTATGCCTTCACGTGAAATTTGGAATAATTTGGAAACTAAACCTATACCTGTCGAATTACAACAGTTTAATTTATATGAAACTATCTTAATTCAAACTTTACATCCTGTTCAAACTATTATTAGATTGCAAGCTAACTCTGGAAAATTTCAAGCTCAAGAATGAATGTGTGCACTAAAAGGGAATGGCCTTTTATACCATGAGTTTAAAAAATATATATTGACACTGTGGTAGTACAGCGCAAATTATAAGAACCTTTTAGTTGTATTCGTTAATGGAGTTGTAACAAAAAATAAAACAAAAGGGACAGCTCCTTTGTCCATTAATTATGTCCCCTAACGGATTAATTTATATAATTCACTTTTCTACCTAGGGCGACCTCCATCATAATTGGACTTTGTTTTTTAGTATTCCCTTCTGTAATTAGTTGTACAGAATTTGTTCACCTTTTTGTATAATACTCCAATTCTGTCACTTTGTCACTTCACTCACCAAGTCACTATAATTATGTTCACATGCGCCGTTTTTTAATTAGGTTATCGGACAGCCATCATGTCACGATAAAAAAAATGTTTTGTCTCTGTTCCGATTTTTCAAATATGAAGTAAAATATTCTCTCTAGTGAGATTAATCTGTTTTCTCTGTATTGTGTTCAAGTGCACACTGTTTTTCAATTACTTAATTTGCATTGTGTATCGAAACCACAAAGAAATTGTTTGACCCAACAGAACCAATTGTTACTTATATCGCACATGCCCAGGTTCTGAGGGATACGGGGTTACCCCATTGCTTTAGAGTTTAGATTCAAATATGTATCAGGCCAAACTAGTGCAGGAAAAAGTTTCCCTATAAAAGTTATAACTGCTTACATTAAAAAAGTTATCAATCAAGTTTCATCCACTCGAATTTTTATTTTAGCAGTGATGGCCTATCTATGCATTTAAGCCGTCGCCTGCAGCCATGGTCACGATAATGAGCCACATTTTTCTGTTTTTAAATACATATCAATTTACTCGACAAATGACGGGCAAAGGACAAGAAGTTTACAAAGAAAGAGGACAATTCAAACGTGTGAATGCGAGGTATTTGGGTCAACAAGTTTAGGCGCCATCTTGGAACACGTTGGTTTTGTTTATACTGCTTGCAAGTAACAACACTTCCACATTTCTGTATTAGTAATTGCAGTTATACACAAGTACATATTTTTGATCATACCTTAAGCATAAATTACAAACGATAAAGTGCAATAATACAATATAAATATGGCATCATAAAAGACGATTTTAAAACCTCAAATTTGATAAACAGAAATGGGACAGTTCCCCTCTCCCCCACATAAAGTGCCTTAGTGCTTCAAATTGAAAAACATTTCTATTGCACATAGTAGAGGTATTTGTTCTATTTGGTTTTACATCTTAATAATGCAACTTACATTCTCTATGTTTGATATATCAGAGAACATCCGGAGTGTGAAATTATGATCTTACAAGTAAGACAGGAGAAGACAAGTGTCAAGTCCCTTTCTCAATAAAGTGCATAATGCTGATTGTTCCATACGCTGCCTTAATTTATACAACCATTATTTTATATGGATTAACCTCATCTCCATACCTCTCATATAAAAGTGCAAGTGACTAATTGATGTATTACCTTCATACATAAAAATCATTAAAGTGCAAGTGCTGTGCTATTGTTACTAAAGTGCTAGTGTAATATCCTCATTCTAAAAATATTTTTTTTATATATAAAACAACTGAAAGTTGGCTTCCTTGAGTGTGCAGAATTGTACAGCTGTATTTAATAAAGGCATGTGAACAAATTCTCGTCCACATTAAGAGGTCCATTATGATGGCGGACGGACTTCCGTCCGCCCGCCCGCCACCCTAGCAGTGCTGGGACTGGCCGCCAGTGGTGCGGCGGTCCCGCACCGGCGATTAGGATGCCTCTGTGACATCCTCCATTCCCAGCATTGTGGCGGGCGGTGCTCACAGCACCTCCCGCCACAATGCTAGGAATGCACTGCATGCATTGTCATGCACAAGGTGACAGGCACCGTGAGGTGCCTGCCACCATGTCCATGACAATGTGTGCACCCCCCATACCCCCAATACCCTGGGGGCCCGCAATGGACCCCCGGAAGAGAATTCCGCATGTGTTGCCACCATGGAAAGGCATGTCCCCGCCCCCATGCTAATATGGATGGCGGTATCTAGCAGACACCACCACCATATTAAACCCTTTTCCGCCCGGTCGACTTGTCGACTGGGCGGAAAAGCGGCGGACGGTCTTCCCATCTGCCGCGGTACCCCCGCCATACTAATATGGCGGGGGTAAATGGGTGGCGGGCAGGGAAGGATGTAGGGCAGATCACCTCCACCATGCTGTGGTAAATAAAATATTACGCTGTCAGACTTTTAAAATATAAATAAGATCATGCATAAAGCAAGAGGCTGAGTCTGTGGTATCAGGTTCATAAAGGGATTTATTCCAATAACTCGAGTCAAAGGGAGAATATTTCCATCACCAAAATTGGATCTGGAAAGGGGCTCAAAAGTATTCTCAATATTCTCAAAACATTATTCACAGAGTACAGTATATATACATTTCTCAATTGTACGTAAGCAAGAGAGCAAGAGAGAATGAGATAAGAGCATGTGGGCGTGTAAGTAGGCGTGAAGGTGGGCGTCCATGTGGGCGTCCACTTGATGATAATGGGTAATTTGTCATGTGTGGGTGGATACCTGGAGAATCCTGCAATGTCAGCAGAAATATTTGGCAGAGATGCGTGCGCAGTCGCATGACGTGTGATAGACGTGCAACTAGAGGGAGAAAGGGACTTGACATTTAGCTCTACATGTGGAGACAAAAGTCTGGGGTTATGTCAACCTAATCCCAAATCATATCTAACATCCTATGTTTAAAGAACTGTGTTATCCAAAAAGAGAGGTCTCTTAGGATAGAATCTTATTCTATACTGACTATACTGACTAGTGCGTGTACAAGCGTCTAAGTGTCTACACTAAATGCGAGGGGGTAGGAATATTCCATGGTAACAGGGCTATGAATTACTTGCATAAAGACAGAGAAGCCGGGCCCTTTGCTCGGTAGCTGGAAGAATGTTTACTTAAACTACTAGACAGGAATGCATTGGATAGGGACGGAGCAGATAATCACAAGGTGAAATACAGTTCTTGGCAAGCAGACAGGTCGAGTCAGGCACCGTTAGCTGCGCAGAGAATGAGGACAAAGTTCATGGATACAGATGCAGGCTCAGACTGGAGCTCTCAGAGGCAGAAGGCAAGAAGAGTTCGATGACAGAATCAGGGCCTACTTGCCTGGACTGTAAAATGGCATAAGTGAACCATATAAAGCCGGTGGCCTTTCATACTTAAGAATGGAATATCCGGCCTATTCATGGCGGATCTGACAGAGGACATGTTGGCGGTGGACGCACATGTGTTTGCGTCTTCATAACTGGAACTGGAGGGAGCATACATGTACTTGTGATTCATACATGGAACCGTTGGGGTCCAAGATAGGGGACATAACTGATCAGAAAAATCCATATTTCCACATTCCCTCCTTGTCCCCTACTTGCCCGTTAAGAGATATCAATCTTCATCAATCCATTGATCTGTTCATATAACATCATTTGTTCTTCTTTCTTCTTCCGTGACGAATGAAATCTTGGTGGTGGAATACACGATGTGGCACACAGACCACAGATCGCTGGTCCACATTGTAGACATAGACAGCAACTGAATAGTATGAGAAGGCCAATACCTAGGAAAGATAGGACCTTCCATCCAAAGGTAGATAATACACTCCAAAACCAACCGGACCAAGTCCAGGTGCCTGGATTCTGGTGTATCTGGCTTACAATCTTATGAAGGCGAGTTATGGCTTTATATACAGATGGCGAATTTTCTGGTATGAAAAATGCAACAGCTTGATTTGATGACCCTACAAGCTCCGCCCCTATCGGCCAGGATAACGTCAAGGACAAGACTATTTTGAAGCACAACAATCCGCATAGCAGACTGCTCTTCTGTTAAATTGCCTAAGGCGGAAATAGTTTCGTTCACTACTGCTTCAAGGGTTCTGGTTAATCTACGTATCAGCTTACTATTGGTAACTGTACCTATATAGGGAAAGAAACCTTTATTGAAATCTGTGTATTTTTCCCATGCTGTTTCAGTGTAATCGACAATTGGGAGATCTCTCTGCTGTCTATTGTGTACTAAATGAGTATTTCTATGATAATCAGGAGGAGAACAGGTACCATCCCAATCTAGAGGTAGGCGTATATATGCGGTCTGGCCACATATAAAGTAGGAATGACGAGAAGCTCTAAATCTAGACTTGCCTTGATCACTGAATTTTATTACAGTGGTGCATTTACTATGGCCCATGTGTATGGAGCCATTCTTTCTTATACATAATTCCCCTTTTACTGGGAATACGGACATGGCGGGCAAGATTGGTGTAGCTTCAGATTCAACGTTCAGGATCATGAGGTTAAGTGTAAAATTACCTAATCCATATACTTCATTTCTTAGATCAGTTCCTGTTCTTTTGGGAAGTCCCTCCTTGTTAGGGTAGCAGACTTTAAGCAAAACTAAGTTCAGGTTTCCCCATACCCAGTTGTCTTGATAAACTGCGGAATTCGAATCTAGGGAATTAATCAAACTAAACCATGCTCCACAGGAGCCATTGTGTGTGAACGGATAGAGAAAGAGGGGCAAAACTCCCTTATAGTTCTGATAGGGGGGGAGTCGGCCACAGACCCAGCAGTCTGTAGCATTGCTAGTCTGATGTGAATGGTGCAGCATCTGAATAAAGGTATTGTTGCGTAAGGCAAGTCGAAATGATAGCTCATAGGATGGCAGATCACTAAATGTGTGCTTTATGGTATCATTAGTGGAGGAGTATAAGAGTGAGGCAATAGGAGGAAAAATAGCATGTAGTATTAAGCTGATACATATTATCGTGATGCACAGAAGAGATTGAAAAATTACAGTCACTATACATCTATTTGCTTCTTATCTTGCTCTCTTATTTTTGCTTTATGTTATTGTCCAAGATCTTATGCGAGCCAGAATACATGTTCAACCGCTTCACCACCTAGTGGACTTAATTGATCAAACGGGTTCTGACTTCTTAGATCAAAGTTTAGCTTTGTGGAAACTTCTGGGGAGTCTCCTCTAGAAAATGGTGTTCAAAATCCAAAATCCAAGTTTAAAGTCTTTTTCCTTTGTAAAAGAGTGGTGAAGGTGCACTTTGACTTTAACGGCCGTCCCCGTGGTCCAGAGCACTGACTTTGGCGCCTTTCATCCAGGAGCGATGGAGTATTCTTTGACCTGGGTGTTGTCAGGGAAGGCGGCAGCAACCTGCGAACAACAAGAGAGTAGTGCAGACATCAAGGAAGCCAGGTAATCTGTCAGCATCAGTAATCTTTTAGGCATTGGAGTGCCCACATATTTGGTGGTCTACCAAAGACCACTTCATAGGGAGATAAGCCTGTTCTAGAATGAGCTACCATTCGCATGTAAAAGAGGGCAACCGGCAGGGCTACCATCCAATCTATACCTTTGTCTGCGCAAATTTTTAATGTCTGATTATGTCTTTCTACAAGGCCTGCTGCTTCAGGATGTCGCACACAATGGAATTTCCAGGTATACCCTAACAGAAGGGACACCTGCTTCATTAGTACCAGAACATATTTGTAACCTCTACATCTGTTTATTTGGATATAATCCATTTGGAGCACTTCAAAAGGGTGGTCAGGTGGATGGAATCCACCTTGTTCCATCGGAATGCCTTTACCTGGATTGAATTGGCAACAGATCATACATGTTCTGACCTTTTGTTTCGCTGCTGCACGCAGGTGCTTGTTGAACCATATATTCTGTAAGCTATCTATCATTGCTTTCTCTCCTAAGTGTGCAGGACTATGTGCGGTATTTATGATTATTTGTACCATTGAATCAGAAAGAAAACCATATGGATTTGCCCTTATTCATCCAACCCTGATCAGTCAGTACCCCTCCTTGTTCCGATCATTTCTTTAATTCGTCTACAGTAGCATGTGTCTGTATGTCTTGTACATCCTTGGAAGGATCCCTAACTGTCATGGCTTTGGACACTTATTGAACCTGTAACTTTGTCATGTCTAGTGGGGTCTGAGCTGTCTGTTTAGCAGTTCGGTCTGCCAGATCATTGCCTTGGGAAATGGTATCTGTGGCTCTAGTATGTGCTTTACATTTTAGGATAGCTATGGCTGTTGGTAAATGTATTGCTTCCAGTAGGGCTTGAATATGGGGCCATGCTGTATCTTGACCCCATGAGAGGTCAAGAAACCTCTTTCTCGCCAGAGAATCGGTGTAAATGTTTACTCTCAGGTGCTTAGCTCTTATGCACGCTTGTGTCAGGGCGATGAGCTCTGCTGCTTGTGCTGACAATATGTCTATTCTTTTAGTCTCTATTATTACAGTATCAGTAGTCACTGCATATGCTGCCACTAATTCTCCCGCCCCTGTCCTCATGCATGAGCCGTCAACTTATAGTGTTAGGTCGGGGTCTGGGAGTGCAACGTCTGTCAAGTCTTGTCTTGGTTTAGTCACGGTATGTATTACTTCAACACAGTCGTGTGGTGAAACGCTTTCTGTACTGGAGGGCAAAAGGGTAGCAGGATTCAGTATGTTGCATCGTCTGATCTCTATGTGTGGTTGAAATAACGTTTGCTCATAGCCTGTCAGTCTAGCTACAGTCAGGTGTTGTGTTTGTGTCCGGTTCAAGAGAACCTCTACTGCGTGTGGTACTTGTACTGTCAGAGGGTGGCCCAGCACTATCAAGTCACTTTGTCTTATGGCTAAGGCCGTTGCTGCAACTGATTTTAGGCACGCAGGCAAAGCCTGTGCTACTGGGTCTAATGTACTAGAAAAATAAGCACAGGGCTCGTGTTTTCCTGCATGATCTTGTGTTAGGACAGATAGTGCTGTTCCATCCCGCTCTGTCACAAAAAACATAAACGATTTGTTGTAATCAGGGTTTGCTAAAACTGGTGCTTGACATAAAGCTCTCTTTAATTCTTCAAATGCCACAGTGTGTTCTTGTGTCCAAGGGAGGACTTTAGTAGAAGCTGTATTAGGGGCTTGGACTAATTCCCCTGAAAGATCACAATAAAACATGAGAAAAAGGGGAAAACACCATACCTATTTCCTTGGCTTAATTTCTAAGGGGGCTAATTTCTAAGGGGCTTAATTTCTTAAGGGGCTAGCGGGAAGCGAACCTCCTCAGGGGCCAGCAGAAAGCCAATATTCTCCTCCTTCCCCCCCTTTTTGACAGGAGGAAATCTGAAACAGATTTCACTGCTGTCAAACACTATCAAACCCTGTGTCTTGTCAACACTATTAATCCCTGTGTGTAGCTACTGGGCGTAAGCAAAATTATAGGAGATACACAGAGTATTTGAAACGGCGAGAAATCCTTCAAATTAATGTACAAACCTCATTGTGTTAGCTCATAAGCTGGCCAAATGACATCTCATATGCAAATGTCCCTATTACATGAACCTACACCAACCTGAAGTCAATATTAATGCTAGTAGGCCCTAATAGGAATGCTAAATTACCTAAATATTCGGAAAACCAAGTTTAAGAACAGTTGTTAATGTTGATAATTAATAATTTATCTGCTAAAGAAATCAGTCATTTTGCAATAATTTCCACCTATACAATAAATAGCCTAATTTAAAAACAAGTCAACTTTTGGGGCCACCACTTACAAGAATGAGCTTACTAAAGCAAACTTTAAAAAGGAAATCCTGTCAGATATTTTCTCATTACCCTAAATACCGAGCCTCATTTGTCACTCTGTGGTGGCAGTCCTTATTTAAAACAGGCCTTTCAAGAGTTAAGATGCGAGTGCACAGATCATAATTGTTCCTTAATGTCCAATCTGGAAACATATGACCGAGGCTGCCTGTCTATAAGAGAAAGGCAGTCATGTGAAAAATATTTTAGTCTTGCATAATTTTTCCTTTTATTTCATTCATCTCCAACACCAATTAGACATACACTGATAACGTGTTGTCTGCTATTTTGACAGCATGATAAAGGTAATATCACGTCTGTGAAATTTAGTAATTGTGAACAAGTTCCAGCCAAGCGCTGTGCAAAGATCGCCGTCGTCACGACTATCTCTGTACTTGCACAGGAGAACTTGGTATTAAACGCTAAACAGACTGGTCAATACAACACAAAAACAAAACATATATAAAATACATATGCCAAGCCATCAGTATACCAAGCACAGAAAGCATAGACAATTGCACTAACATATATAAATGAGCAGCGATGCGCAATTACAGTACCTACAGCTCAGAGGCGAACATTCTGGCCTGCTTAATTTGTCAGGCTTTTAATCAATAATTGATTTACCTGCCCTATACACCCCCATCTGAAATCACCGTGTCAAGTCTGACACACAGAATCAGCAAGAATAATCAAAAACGAAGAACACACGAACCTGTTTGGTTCCTTTTATAAAAACAGAATCAGCAATAATAATCAAAAACGAAGAACACACGAACCTGTTTGTTTTCTTTTATAAAAATGAGCTATGCATCTTCGTCAACACAATGTACCCTAATGTCCCAGACGAAGACGCACCTCTCATCTCTCCTCACAGACTTTTAACCACTGGAACATTTATCCAATGCAACTGGTGGCAGCTTGTGGCCACAATTCAAAAATGTCTGAATTTGAAAATCGTTTTTATATAGGCACATAGCCCTTAAAATTCCAAGCAAGAGCAACATTTTACTTTCTGGCCAGATGCAATATAACATTTGCTAAAAAATAAAACAAATCTTCTCCTTAGACATTTCCTCGGGGCACTTGTTTAGCACAGAATAGACCAAGGGAATCTTTCTCGACTTACATTTCTCAGCTGCCCTGTCTTATCAGAGAAGTTAAAAATAGCCCCTCAGCGCGGCCTGAGCCTGGGCTGCCAGCCAACTTTTTTTTTGTTGTTCCGGCTGCAGGCATTACACAGATGCGATGTCAGAGAAGCTGTCTAAGCAGTGCCTCTGTTCTGCTCCTTTCACCGGCCCCCACCTACACTGGCTACAAGGTCAGACTCTGTCTCCGATTTCTGTATCACATACTGCTCTACACAGCCCCCACCTTCTCCTCACTCTGAAGCTGTCAAAGACAAAAAGACTACTCAATTCCAGAAAAACTGCAATAATTCGCCCAATTGAAAAATTATTTTTATATACAATTTGCACTCAGGGGGTCATAATCTTACCGACTTGACCCAGCACATTGGCTCACTGGACCATCAAGAACACAAACCTGGATTCTGGAACAATTTTGTAAATTCAAAATACCCACAATTTTTCTCAAACTAAAACTTTTCACTAATTATTTTTCATTAACACTTTGTACATTAGGGGTGTCATCAAATCACAGGTGTTGCTCCTTCTCTAGCTACACCCCTCTCAATTTCCTATTGACAACGTAGTCAAATGTTGGACCATGTAAACACCAGCTATGCGCTGTTCATTTGGTGGGTGGCTCAAGAACCTTCGGGCTACTATATCATTATTATATGTATCGCGGTACTTGCGGTGGCACTCTAACTGGTCTTTCTACTGGGGCCACTCTTGCTAGGTCCTCTGAAAGGACGGGATAAATACCAGCAACGTCAGTATTTCTTTCTCTGTCAGCCTGCGCTCATTTTACCTACTCCAATTACTCCTGTAACATCTGTTCCTTGGCTTTTCCAGACTCCAGTCTACTCCTCTCTGCTTCGTGAAACACTTACTCTGACCTACTATGTGACTCCTTGCGCCAAAAACTCAATGGCATCCTTCCAAGCTGGTCTACATTTTCTCTTCCATAAGAGTGTTTCGTTGTCCATCTACTTGTTCTGCTTTTTCTCGTATACCTTCCTCAACTAACACGTTTTCTCGGGCTTTGTCTGAATCCTCCCTACTTTTCTCTTCTTTTCTGAGCGTTTACTCTGTTCGGGCGCCATTCATGTGGTAAATAATTTAATTACCGGGACTTAATTTGATACGGAAACATAATAAAATAGCTCAGTAAATAAGAGGCAGAATCCGTGGTATTAGAGGTTCGGAATGGGCTTTTTCGGTACGTCTATGAGATTCTTTACGCCATAATTCAACGGCATCTTTCTGTGACTGTCTGACTTTCCTTTTCCATAACTCTTCCTCTACTTTCATGATGCACTCTGCATCCCAGGTTCCCGCTGTGGGCCACCTCTGACTTTCTGGTAATTCCTTGGTGTAGTCTACCCATAAATCAAGAAATAATATAGCATCTAAGCCATGTTTATGATACATGAAGTACCCTGGAGTGTCCCTAGGAGGAATAGGAACGGCTTCTTCGAGTACCCCTTTTCTTGTTGTGATCTGTCTTAGTTTCGAAAAGAGCGGCATATTGAGAACTGATCTGATACTTGATTTTGAACAAACTTAATACAGTAAACACGATAATGAACAGTCATTCATACCACAATATGTAGAACGTACTTAAAACATTTAACATTTAACATTTACCTGAACAGTCAATAATGATGATGGTCTAAAGAAAACTTAATCACTAAAACATAATACTCGACTTTAACTGAATTATTCTGAATTTATATACTTGATATACTAGATATACTGCTAAACAGTACAGATACACTGCTGAGACAGTGCAGACCGGATTTGTGTACCCAAACCCGTCTTGACCGGCACAACCTATGTGCACGTCAGAATGCCTCCCCAGTAATGGTACTCACCGGGTAGCTCGGAAACGGAAGGCCTCGGAAACTGAACTGAACTTGAACCGGACTGGACTCGACTCGACTCGAACACTTCGGAAACTGGACTCGACTTCGGACTTCGGGAACTGGTGGGCCTCTGTATACCTCGGATCTTGCTCTCTCAGCTAGGCTCTGGTCGGGATACTTCGCACTTCTCACCGCCTCGTCTGGGTGTTGATTGCAGCCTCAGTCGCCCCCGCTTGACCGGAGGGAGATACAGGAAATCCTGCTGGTACGCGTAATTGTCCGTCCAGCTGTGGCAGGAGACCGGGCCTGCAACTCACCGCCGGCGCGTGAGATGAGAAAGTGTCCCTGTTCGGGCGCCATTATGTGGTAAATAAAATATTACGCTGTCAGACTTTTAAAATATAAATAAGATCATGCATAAAGCAAGAGGCTGAGTCTGTGGTATCAGGTTCATAAAGGGATTTATTCCAATAACTCGAGTCAAAGGGAGAATATTTCCATCACCAAAATTGGATCTGGAAAGGGGCTCAAAAGTATTCTCAATATTCTCAAAACATTATTCACAGAGTACAGTATATATACATTTCTCAATTGTACGTAAGCAAGAGAGCAAGAGAGAATGAGATAAGAGCATGTGGGCGTGTAAGTAGGCGTGAAGGTGGGCGTCCATGTGGGCGTCCACTTGATGATAATGGGTAATTTGTCATGTGTGGGTGGATACCTGGAGAATCCTGCAATGTCAGCAGAAATATTTGGCAGAGATGCGTGCGCAGTCGCATGACGTGTGATAGACGTGCAACTAGAGGGAGAAAGGGACTTGACATTTAGCTCTACATGTGGAGACAAAAGTCTGGGGTTATGTCAACCTAATCCCAAATCATATCTAACATCCTATGTTTAAAGAACTGTGTTATCCAAAAAGAGAGGTCTCTTAGGATAGAATCTTATTCTATACTGACTATACTGACTAGTGCGTGTACAAGCGTCTAAGTGTCTACACTAAATGCGAGGGGGTAGGAATATTCCATGGTAACAGGGCTATGAATTACTTGCATAAAGACAGAGAAGCCGGGCCCTTTGCTCGGTAGCTGGAAGAATGTTTACTTAAACTACTAGACAGGAATGCATTGGATAGGGACGGAGCAGATAATCACAAGGTGAAATACAGTTCTTGGCAAGCAGACAGGTCGAGTCAGGCACCGTTAGCTGCGCAGAGAATGAGGACAAAGTTCATGGATACAGATGCAGGCTCAGACTGGAGCTCTCAGAGGCAGAAGGCAAGAAGAGTTCGATGACAGAATCAGGGCCTACTTGCCTGGACTGTAAAATGGCATAAGTGAACCATATAAAGCCGGTGGCCTTTCATACTTAAGAATGGAATATCCGGCCTATTCATGGCGGATCTGACAGAGGACATGTTGGCGGTGGACGCACATGTGTTTGCGTCTTCATAACTGGAACTGGAGGGAGCATACATGTACTTGTGATTCATACATGGAACCGTTGGGGTCCAAGATAGGGGACATAACTGATCAGAAAAATCCATATTTCCACAATGCAGGCGGTGGCAATCCGCCCTACATCCTAATGGGCCCCTTTGTCTTTTTGGCTCCTTGCTGTCTAGTTCTAAAATGTAATAAGTTTCCAGTTTCCTTAACTCTTTCTCTCTGTTGCCTCCTCTTTTCTTTTTGGGTACTTCGGCTATAACGTAGTAAAGTGGATAACTTTGGTGTTGTTTCTTAAAGTGTCTAGCCACAGGGTAGCTTTGATCAATATTACTTATTGCTCTCCTGAGTTGCAGGATCCTTTTATGGACTGGTAACGTAGTACTGCCCACATAAGTTTTTCCGCATGGGCACTTTAAGATGTAGACCAGTAACTTGACTTACAGGTTAAAAATCCTTGTATTCTTGTAGTTTTATTTAAAACCGTTTTAAAAATAGATAGATTTTCCCAGGCTTTACATTTTAGACATTCTCTTTGCTGTAGCCAAGCTTCCCTACCAGTACTTTCACTATATTCACTAGTCACCATATTGTCTGTCAAGGATTTTGATTTTTTTATAGCTTATTTATGGATACTTTTTAACTTGTGTTCCTATTACAGGGTCATATTTAATAAAGTGCCAGTGCTTTTTTAAATTAACCTCATTTCCTCATGTTTTGTGTTATATGTTGTTATAAACCTGTGAGTATTCTATTCCTGACTAAGTTTATTCTTCTTCACAGCAGTTTTAGATGGCTCGAATAAAGGGTTTTCTCTGGTTAGCATCCTAGCTTTTTTAGAGGCATTCTCCAGAATTCTAGTTGTATAGCCTCTCTGTAAAAACCTGGTCATCATTTCTTTCTCCACACTTAAATAATCTTCCATAGTGCTACAAGTTCTTCGTGCCTTATAGAGTTCACCAAATGGAATGCTTCTAATAAGGGGGGCTGGATGTGAGCTAGCCGCATGAAGTATTGTATTTCCAGCCGCAGGCTTTCTAAAAACCGTAGTTTCCAACCTGTCTCCCCTCACCACCACTCTGACATCTACAAAATCGATGGTATTTTTACTATGTTGTCCCATAAAATTCAAGTTTAGCGTATTCTTATTTAAGTCATCAATGAACAGCTCAATATCTATTTTTGTTCCCTGCTGCTGCGTCCGGAGAGCCCCCCCTGCGGACAGACATGTAACCTAGTTATGTCACTTGTACATTAAGGAGTAGATATCATGTAGCCCAGCACTAGACACATAGGGGGTCACTACGATGGCGGAGGGCCCGCCACCTGATGTTTTCCCCCAGCCATATTATGATGACGGGGGGAATCGTTGGTTAAGCGTGGTGGTCATAAAGACCGACCACCACGGTTCCGACAAGCGGTCCTTTTCCGACCGCCTGTCTGAACTAAAATATTGGCTTAAATGGCGGTGGTGTCTTGCAGGCACCGCCATAGGGATTATGATGTCCCTTTCCTCTGTTCGTGTTGCGGATGACAAACTGCAGCAAAATTAATGGCAGAAACGGATTTGGGGGCCCATAGCGGGCCCCCCTTAATCCCCGGTACAGGGACATGTACCCTGAGACATATCCCTGCCCCATGTGACAGGCACTGCAGGGTGCCTGCCACATAGTGTAGGGATGTGTCTGCACCCTCTATTTTGGATTGTGGCGGGACTGCTGACTGCATCCCCGCCACATTGCAAAATATAGGTGCTGCGACTGCCGTGGTGGCGGTCACATCATGATCAGGATTGTGGAGGGCAGCCTCATAGGCGGCCGGTCCCAAATCCGTAACGATGGAGGACGGACTAAAGTTCGTCTACCATCGTAATGAGGCCCATAGTTAGGAAAAGTATAGAATGTATTGCTACCTATAATTTGTGTGTGTGATCAACAAAAGGCGCTTTACATATACCAAAAAAAAAAGGAAATAACTCCTATCCGCAGGTCAATATGCATTGGATTCATATATAAGTAGACATATTCCTTGTGTTGCCTAGTTAGTTATCTTGTGGGGGTGGGGTGTACCTTTGATTGTTTTATAAATGTTAGTAATAATAAAAACATGGCGTAATAATTAGGATTCACGGAATATGTTGCAACTGTTGATATAGTTATAGGATGCACACTATGATAGTGTCTCCTTGCACTATGTCATAAGCAACCTTGCAAGTACCATTGTACTTGTATTCCTTGCATTACTTTGTACATGTATAAGTTCTTTTCTGTAAAAGTAAAAAGAAAATGTATCCAAAGAATGAATATTTACAAATGTTGTAAAAAAAAACATATATAAAAAAAACTCCTGTACGCTCCTCCAAAGGAACCAAAAGTTTGTTGCTCTTTGGAAATTTTATAAGGTTCTGTGAGCATGACGCGAGAGCTAAGCAGGCATTTATGCTTTTTTACTCGTGGTGCATAGAAATATAAAACAGACATCATTTAGAAAAGTGCCCAAAGAATCACCATAAAATACTTTATAAAAGCATTCAAATGGGATTATAGGAATAAATAGGTACAATGCTCACTTAAATACAAACATGAATGCATACAAATTAAATAAGGTATAAAAATTGGCTAAAGTGCAACTGCTCATTCACAGTATAAGTACATGGACTAACAGGAATAAATCTAGTAGTGTAAACCAATATTAAATTGTCTTAAAAGGCCCAAAAACATTAAGGGGCCGATTCCGATTCTGGACGCAAAACGTACCGACCGACACGGACCCGGACCGGAGACCAACCAACACGGACCGGCGCCGTACGACCCGTGCAGTACGATGCAACACGTGTGAATTACAACCGACACGTAGGGACTACAAGCCGTACGACCGAGCAGTAGGGAAAATAGTGATCCGGCCGGAAAACCAACGCGATTTTCACCGACCAACAAGAACCCAGAATGAACCCGACCAACCCGTACCCACGATGTCCGACCCGCACAGTACGATGCAATGCATGTAAAACCAGACCGACTCGCACGGAGAACAAGCTGCATGACCGACACGCACAGAAAATCGGGCCCACAAGTAATAGAGATCTCCGCGACCGACGCGTATGAAACACAGAAGATAGGCAGCATGAACGAGGCGGAGAATCCCGCACGAGACAACAGCAGCGTCCGTTTTCGTCAGATGAACGTCTCCTTAATGCCTACAAAACCCAATGGAAAAAAGACAAAAAAAGGACCAAACAAGCAATGACAAAGCCAATAAATATCAAATAAAAAAAACCTGGGACAAAGACACACCCACAACTCCAACTATATAAAGGACTACAATCACTACCATGATCCCTTGCAAACAGGAGACACAGCCAGCAGCAAACACCATTACACAGCAACCACAGACACACTCACAACTCACCCATCACACAACTCACACACCATCAGCACCTCATCCAAAAGCACACACACATACAGCCAGCAGAACCAACACCAACCCACCCTCACTTGCACCCTCACACACACATCCCTCACCACCACCACCCCTCACCATGCCCCCAAAGAAGAATCCAAAGTTCACAGATAGTGAGTTAGAAGTGCTGGTAGACAAGATCATCAGAGTAGAGCCACATTTGTTTGGTACATTGGTCCAAAGGACCCCCATGTCACAGAAAACCAAGATGTGGACGAGGATTGTGGATAAGGTGAACGCTCAAGCACTAGCAAGGCACACAAAGGACGATATCCAGAACAGGTGGTATGACGCGCGCAGGAGGGTCAAGAAACTCATCGAAAAAGATCATGCCCTGAGTCAGTGCACCGGCGGCGGCCCTCCTACCAAACCAGTCTACTGCAGGACCTGGGAGGAGAAGGTGCGGGACATCCCAGTACCAGAGGGCGTCCATGGGCTAACTGACATACCAGAGCCTGGTGAGTACACAAACAACATACCCAATATTGTGTGTCAAGGGGACAGTGAAACCATGCACCGCAAGCAAAACCACAGTAACCAATAGATAATCATCCCAAGATGTGTATGCCAGTCAGACAAACACAATACCTGTCATCTCATAGTGACTTGGAACTGTGTCATGACATGCACCAACCTACAAACAAATAGAGCAAGGCAGTGGCACAAAGCTAAATCGACACTGCCAGACAGTTTGCCACCACAAATACACTACCTCACAGTGCAGCTGACTGACAGGAAGGAATAGTGGGGATGCAGGTGAAGTGAGTGTATCCAAAAACATGATGGGGTCTGTAGTCACAGATAATGCTCCTTCCCCTGATTGGCCCATCAAGACCTCTCTGAACCATGCCCACATCACAGGGAGTGGAAAATGACTGACAAGATGGCTGACACTGGGTCCTGCTGTGGGGAGCACAAGGCCCTGGTAGGGCATGTGCGCAAATCAGAAGCAGGACACCACTGACTGACATCCTGAAAGACAACTTGCACGCCCTCCAATGGAAGCACGTTTCATGATGGGAAGTCTGGCTGGGTGGGAAGGAGGACTGACAGCTCTGACCATACTTACCAGCATGTGGAGACCCCCCCCCCCTCAACACAAACTCCACACAACTCACCGGGTAGAATGCAGTGACCCACAACTCAGTGAAATATCAGCAAAAGATACCCCGTACTGGGTGCTGCTGTGTGAAGCACACGGGCTCTCTTTGGACTTGTAGCCAAACAAACACCAGGATTTCACAGTCAGCCATCTTGCCATTGCTGTCACACCCCCTCACAGGAAAGCAGAGTCAAGAGGGAGGAAGTATGGGCATGCTGGGAAGGGGGGGTGTAGCCAAGAGCATGATGGGAGTCGCAGTCACAGACAATCAACTCCCACCCACATGGCCCAGCAAGCATACACTGAACAATGCTCGCCTCACAGGGAGTGGGAAGAGACTGACTAGATGTCTGACACTGGGCTCTGTTGTGGGGAGCACAAGGCCCTGCTGGGAAATGGGCAACAACAAACACCAGGACTTCACAGTCAGCCATCTTGCCATTGCTGTCACATCCCATCACAGGAAAGCAGAGTCAAGAGGGAGGAAGTATGGGCATGCTGGGAAGGGGGGTGTAGCCAAGACCATGATGGGAGTCGCAGTCACAGACAATCTACACCCACCCACATGGCCCAGCAAGCATACACTGAACCATGCTCCCCTCACAGGGAGTGGGAAGGGACTGAGAAGATGTCTGACACTGTGCTCTGTTGTGGGGAGCACAAGGCCCTGCTGGGAAATGGGCAACAACAATCTCAAACCCTGTCCGTGACAAGCTGGAAAAATGCAGTGTACAGGGAGGCATCTGTTCGTACAGTAGAAAATGTCATGTTTGTGAACCATTGATGCCTGTAGAAACATAACTCACATTGTCTGTCTCTTCCAAACACAGGTGGTGCTGGGGCCCCAGCACCAAATGAAGAGGATTCCCAGACTCTGGTGGACACTGAGCTCTCTGGTTTGACTCTGTCTCTGTCCTCTTCGGATGACGAAGACCAACCTGGCCCCTCTGGTGTGAGTCATCATGCAGCACCAGCAGCATCAACATCTGCACCCCGTGTATCCACGCCTCTAGCATCTGGGCACCGACAGGGCACCCCCGCCAACACGGACAGACCAAGGCCACTGAACACCCACAGCACAGGGACACAGGACCCCCTGGAAGCTACAGCAAACACCACCAGCAACACCACTCAAGGGGTCCCAGTGTCACCTGTGCGTCCCGCCGCTGGTCCTGCCCGTGTGCATAGGGGTGCTGGGAGGGGTGGGAGGCAGAGGGCGCGCCTTGCAGAGCGGTCTGGACTGTATGATGACCCCCAATTAGCACGCATCATAGATGCGTACCAGGATAGCACCGGAGGATTTGGCCAGGTAGTCGGGAGCCTCAAGGACATGCAACAGGAGCAGGCTGCCCACCATGCCCGCATGGAGGCAAAGTGGTATGCCCTTACTGCGGTGCATCGGGACATACTCCAATGCCTCCACCACATCAACACAAACCTGTCCACACCTCCCTGTGTGGCCACAACATCTGTTGCAAACACCATCTGCCAGCGCCACAGGGAGGGAGGAGGACTCTGGCGGAGAGTCATCTGCAACGCTGAGGCCTGCACCTGAGGATCCCCTCCCAGGAAGAAGAGGGGTCGTCCAAAGAAGGACATGTGAGAGGCAGCTGTCCCAGCACATCCCCCAGGGCCTCTAAACCTGTTCTGGACAATATTCTTTGTGCCCAACCCGTTCACCTTGTCCAATCGCACACAACTCGCCCACATGACATGGAGGGTTCATGTTGGGCCAATGTAGCAGATGACTGTGGACTTCACTCTGGACATTTCATCTACCAGCACTTCCAACTCTAATGTGAACTTTGGATTCCAAAACCAATGTACAGCACTCACCATCCCGTGCACTTTCCTCACACATGTTCGAAAATAAACTCACCAGTACACCATACTTGCCTCTGTTGTGATTCCAAATTGTCATGTGTCATGGAGATGTCGATCTGCTACACAACACAGTGCATACTAAATACTGCAACAATGTGACCAACGTCAGGTAAGTCATGGTGACGTAAAACATGTGAGGCAGACACACCACTATGGCAAAACAATACATACTCACCATGGCCATGTTACTCATCACACACAATGATGTTGACCTGAAACACGTAGGTATGCACGACCACAACACCTATCCACAGTCAGTGGTAACAAGTCCACAGGTGAGGTAAGCAAATGTTATTCAGATGTGGGAAGACAGACAACGCACCTAACAAAGCATAGCACAGGTTCATTACACATCAGCAACATGTTTATTCAAAAGTAGTTGCAAGGCAATTGTACGTTACGGTGGACACACGATCACAGAGTGTCTGAGAATTGTAGACCAGGGGTGTGTGGCACATCACTTGATGTCAATTGACTACTCCCACACTGGTGTCGGATTCTGGGTGTTGGGGGTCAGTGTTGAACAAACAACAGGCAAATTACCCTGGGAAGGACAGACACGAGCCACAGTCAAAAGCACAGCAACACAGGAGAGAAATGCAATACACATGCACCAAACATGTCACAATAAACCTACACAAAAACAAGTTAGCAGTACTACCCTATTGTGGAGTACACACCACCTGAATGGACACATCACTGCACGCATCCAGTCAAGTGGCACACAGACACACTCAGACAGCAACAGAGCAGCCACAACACATTCCAGGCTAACTCCATACATTGACATAACAACCCTGGAAACTCACATTCACGTGAAAAAGTTGTTGATGAGCTGTGAGCGGACATCACCCTCATCCTCATCATCACTGGCATCTTGGCCCAGACCGTGATCCTCCACAGGTGCCGGAGGATGGTCATCGTCATCGTCATCCTGGATGAGAGGCACCTTCTTCTGCACTGCCATGTTGTGTAGCATGCAGCATACAAGGATTATTTTGCACACCTTTGCAGGTTCATATGGGAGGGCCCCTCCGGTCTTGTCCAGGCAGCGAAATCGGCTTTTCAGGAGGCCGAATGTCCGCTCAATCCCCCTCCTGCTCCGACCATGTGCCTCATTGTAGCGCATCTCGGCTGGTGTCACAGGGTTCCTGAGGGGTGTCAGCAACCATGGCATGTTGGGGTATCCGGAGTCACCTACACACAAAAAAAATGAACAAGTAGCTGAGTTTTGTAGGAGTGCGGAATACAACATTGACAAACACACACAATGATAAACAGTCAGTACACATCGACAAGCCAGGCATGCTGAGCTGGCATCTGTGACATCAGCATTGCAATGCGACTACTCCTCATTATGTAGGCATTGTGTGCAGAACCAGGGAACCGTGCACACACATGTGTGATAGACATGTCTGCAAGACATACCACCAGAGCATTGATCGAGTGGAAATGTTTCCAGTTACGGTATGCCTGCTCATGTGCCTGTGGTGGTATCAGGGCCACATGTGTCCCATCAATAGATCTGATGACGTTTGACATCCTCTCCAGTGTATAAAAGGCATCCTTTATTTCAGGGAGTTCAGCTGGGCTAGGGAACTTGATGTACAGGTCAAGGAAATGCAACATCCCCTCCAAGACATTGCGTAGCACCCGACTAAACATAGTTTGCGACATACCACCTGCTGTAGCCACAGAGTACTGGAAGGTACCAGTAGCAAAGAAGTGCAGGGCTGCCATCACCTTCCCCTCTGGGGTCAGTGCTGTAGGGTATGTCCGGCCAGGTAGCAGATGTGACGCCAACTGCTCCCCCAACTCCTCAATCAATGGCCTGGTGAAGCAGTACCGTCGGATGCAGTTGCGTTCCTGCATGGTTGCAAGGTCTAGGAACCGTCGATGGACAGGTGGTGCCCTGCAGAACAGAGATGAATAAAGGAAGATTGTCGGTTCATCCACCCATGTGGCCATGGCCAGGCTCAATATCACATGATAGATCATGACATTACACAATGTACTGAGGTGTGTGCTGTTGGGCACGGACACATATGTCCCCTACATGACCATCACCTCACATCTCAATTCCACATGAGTCCCATGTAGTGCAATGGCCACTCATCTGGCTGTGTCACCTGACCTATGTACTGCTGTGACATTACAAACACACACCACAGTGACAAGTGAGGCCTGATGTCTCCCAGGCATCACAGATCTTTGCCATGCAGATACCCAGGCTCCCTTTATTGCTGCATCGACAATGCCATGGACATGGCATATCACGTACACACCACAAGGCAAGCAGGAGTCCCCCAGTTAGTGGCCACTGTTGTCCCTGCAGGCCCTACATGTACATCTCTTAGACACACACACACACACCATCAAGGTAGATGCATATACCACATGGATGTGGAGACTATCTCCCATTGGGCACATTTGATCAGCCACATCTGAGACACAACATGCACACACACTGTGGGTGCACATCAGAATTGTGGCTACAGGTCTCACTGTGACGTACATGCCATCACCCCCAGGACTCAGGGTGTATGTGACATGTCCTAAACAGATCCAACATGAAACTGTGTCCGTGACTCATGCCCATTACTGTACATTTGCACATCACAGTGGTAATGTGCACAACACACAAAGGATTCTGCCCCCATGTACACGTGCACAGCCTGGGAGTTGCTGAACAAAAGTGCCACCCAACAAACCAAATGTGCCCCCCCAACACACTGGGAATGCAGCCTTACATGCCATGGAACACTGTGTGGCCAATGCTGTAGTGCGGTAGGTGTGCACAGGTGTCCCTGGCAAGTATTTGTGTGCTGAATCCGTCAAATAGTCACACCAATGAGGTCCGACGCGGGTGACAATGCGTACGCATTGCACGGTTCATGACCGAGCCGTGCGTACGCTTTGCCATTGACTGCAATGAGGTCCGACGCGGGTGACAATGCGTACGCATTGCACGGTTCATGACCGAGCCGTGCGTACGCTTTGCCATTGACTGCAATGAGGCCCGACGCGGGTGACTATCATGCATGCACGTCGGGCAGGCATGGTCCGAGCCAGGCGTACGCCTTGGCCATTGAATCGTATGGAGACGGGTGCATGTGTATTTTCAAAAATATGCGTTATACAGTCAGTTGACAGAGCCGGACGTACCCATTGGCTCTGGACTGTCATGGAGACGGATGCGGATTCAAAACTTGTACGAGTTGTGCGCTGGAAATTCAGTTGGATGCCTACAACAATGTTGCAATTCCTAGTGTTTCATGAAGGTGAAGATTTGAACGATGCGGAAGGCATGTACGAGTCGTACATTTGCATGGATTGGCCAGATTCATAGAATGCAACCATGTTGGACCTATCACTTGGGACACATGGCACAGATTCTGCCTCTGCAGCACAGATATAAGGCTGGCTGGCCCCCAGGGAGCTCACTTGCCTGCACTACATGCTCCTGGACCACATCCCTGCTACCACTGCTGCTGTCTCTGCATCCTCTGGCTCCTGCTATGGCACGTACTCTGGAGAGGGCCCAGCCTTCACTGAGCAGGAGAACTACAGTACAGCAAGCTGTATGGGAAACCTAGGGAGCAGGTGAGTGTGCAGTCCACTGCCTTCCTAATTGTGCATGTTGTCTGACTAGCAGTACTAGCAGTGTGTACACCAGTGGCAAGCATTCTCACTGACTACTTTCATCCCCCAAAGTGTGTAGGTACATGTAATGAACAGGTGTTCTGCTGCTAAATTGCATTAGTGCAAGCTTAAACTTCCCAGGCATTGTTAACATGTCAGACATGCAGGTGATTTGTCCTTCCCCATGGTTGCACTACCTGTGTAACTCATTTCCCTTTGTGATGATGACATGTATATCCAAATGTGTGCAGCACAAATATGGGGCATGTGTGTTAATGGACTTTTAACTTTGTCATCCTCACAGGTTGATGCCCACCAGAAGCAGGAGATATGGCTGACCATCGCCCGGGCAGTTTGTTCGGTGGGGGTCTACAAGCACCGGATCCGCAACTCCCAGAAGAGGTGGCAGGACCTTCGGGGCTGGACCCGGAGGATCGCTAGAGTCCAGCTGAAGCTGTCACCTCCACGCAGGAGGTACGGACACCAGACCCCGACCCCCCACATGCTCCGGATCCTGGCGGTGGCCTTCACGAACCTGGATAGGCAGCTGAAGGCCAGACAGCAGCAAGAAGGGGATAAATCCATGCCTAATCTGTGTACTATGTCTGACATGCTAATTTCAGTCTTTTGGCCTGATCATACTTCCACATTACGTAGGTCTTGTAGTCCAATACTCAGTTCCCTCAATTGTGTGATGCACCCTCCTCATCTGTTCCACAGGTGCGGCCCCTACAGTCTGTTGCTTGTGTCACTAGGGCACTGTGTCCCTGAAGTCAGTTATGCTTCAGCTACCGGACAGCATCATTTCCCGTGACTCTGTTGTGTGTTTCATGGGTGGTTCAATTGTTTACCCAATGCCTGGGATCTGACATGTGATCTGTGTGTGCCCCTGATATGTGTTACAATTGCTGGTCTGACTCGCCACATGTGGCTGGGGTATTTCAAACAAAACCATGCAGCAGGGCACTCCAATTTGTGGGCCTCAGGAGTATTTATATCAAGTGTGTCACACTTGCTTAGCCACCTGACTACTGTCCAGGACCAAACACTGTTTCACGTAGACATGGGCAGTCATGCCTCCTCAAGGGAATTTAGAAACACTCTGTAATCCCACTCCTGTGTATCAACTTACAGGTTGTGCTTAGTGACATGTGCCTTCAGGTGTCTGCCTCTGTGTAATTATGGTGTGGCTTCCTGTTACGTATAACTGGGGTGTCCATTAATTTGAGGGTCAGCAGGACATCTGAGATGTGACTGTGTGAG
The DNA here is from genome assembly GCF_964204655.1 of Triturus cristatus. NCBI lineage: Eukaryota > Metazoa > Chordata > Amphibia > Caudata > Salamandridae > Triturus > Triturus cristatus. Next base: position 888,982,717 of record NC_140584.1, on the reverse strand, counting down.
ACAAGACCTGTGTGACATATAGGTGTGTGATCATCTGACAGCGCACAATAGTGTATGCAACTGTGTCCTTCAGGCAGATGGGTTACATGCATATCAGACTGTGATGTGCTAATGTACATAGAGTTGTGTTTGCAGAGACTCATATGTCTGATTTGCATGATGTGGGGTCTTCTGGGTCCTGGATATGTTGTTTGCAGGGGATGGGCAAGTGCACTTGTCAGCTGCAGAGTTTGCTTTACCCCTGAGCTAGGATTGTGACACAGTGCATACTGTTGTTGTCTGGATACCCTGCCCCTGTGACAGGAGACCGTGTTGACTGACTTTCCAGGCATGCCAGTGCCATGGCATTTAATTTGCTATGAGTGATCCTGCATTGTGTTCAAGTGTGCACCATGCACCCAATTGTGGCATTGACTATCAGGACATGAGAACATCATAGTGTGTGTTGCTGGCATGCATCACAAGCATGTGAAATGAGTCTCTGCCCATCCCTTCATCCGTACACCTGTACTGAGTCAGTGGCAAGAGATGTGCTGTGTGTATAGTGACATACTCCTACATGTTCACTTGCATGTCCAACTGATGTGTGGGTGGTGCATGTCGGGACATTGGGGTATTAGCATCCAACATGCAACAGACATATGGGTGCAAGTCAAGGAGGATATGTGTGCCATGGTTGATGTTGAGAATGACAATTGGCTTATTCTAAACAGTGTTGGCACTTTGAGCAGTGTTCAGCTGATGATGCCAGGGCTTACCCTGTGTTGTGATGTACTCACTGTGGTGTGTGCAGTCAGTGCAGGTGACTGATGATGTTCTCTTTCTTCCTATTCCTATCCAGATACATCCACGGCCACACCCCTGCACCACCCACGATTCCTGGCAGCCTACCTATCCCAAGCACACACACCTGCACATTCTCACAAAGCCACAGATACGGGCAGCACACAAACACCCAAACCAAGGGCTAGACGTGCACACAAGCAAGCGCAGGGGACTGAGGAAGAGGAAGTCCCCACACACAGAGGGGAGAGCCCCTCACACCAGGACACCCTCCCCTAGGCACAGTCAGACTGCGACCCCCACCCGCAAATCCCCCCGGAGCCAGAAGAGCAAGACCCCACCGCCACCACGCAGCTCCAAGGCAAAGTCTCCATCCTCCATCCCCCAGGCCACCACTCCAGAGGTTCCCCCACCACACCCAGCCCCGGGTTCCCCCACCCACAGATACACCATCTCCAAAATGCTGAGGACCTTCACCCCACTACCAGTTGCTCCTCCACACCCATCAGACGGTTAGTGGCACTGATGTGGGGACCGTGTCCCCTCCCTTTGTCCTACCCACTTCACCTGCACCCCATTCCGCTCACATGGACTTAGGCACTGCAGTGGAGTCCACGACCACCCCGTCCGAATTGGGCACTGCAGTGGGGACCCAATCCACTCCATCTGATCTGCCCACTGAAGTTGTGCCGGCACCCACCCCATCTGACTTGTGCCCCACAGTTGTGACTGCACCCACCACTTCAGTCACCTCCACTGCAGTTGTAAGTGACTCTCCTGCATCCACCACCCCTTCACTGCCTCCTTCTGCTGCGCCCTGATCCTGTCCCTGCAGTGCCTGTCCTGTCCCCATGTATGCCCCTCTGAGGGGATGTCCCCTGTCCTTAGCAGTGCAGGCAAGCAACGTGTGACAGTTGTCACTCAAGTTCACTCCTTGCCATTGGCCTTTTGTTTGAACAGACGTTTCAATTTTCATCTGCTGAATAAAGCTTTTTTCTTTATCCTTGTGAACTTGATTTAGCTGTACATTAGGTTGATGATGTTTAGCATGCCCTTGCACCTGCAATGCTTGGTTTCCAATGTTGAATACTGAGGTGTTGATGTGAGGTAATTAATGTGGTCCATGAGATATGTATCCTATTCTGGTCGGTATCCATGTCATCCTTTGCAGCTAACTGGGTGTGTCATAATTAACAATTTGAGAACATCTCTGTGAACATTTCATTTGCATGGTCACATCTGCTTGCACCCATGCACATATGATGTGCTTCCCATTGTCCAATTTGTCTATTTCCCTGACTTTGGGCGCATCTCCACTGGACCTACTGGTGTGGGCATCATTGGTATAGGAGCAACGGGGTCCTCTGTGCAACTTGCTGTACATATGTGTTGAGTATGTGCAGATGACTTAGGGAAGACTCACGTACCCAGGCTGTTGTGACCAGTTGGTGTTCATTCCAGCTTGTGCCACATGTGTCTGTTGTGCTCCCTCTCATCTCACAATGCCTGATTGCCACTAAGGGTGTCCCAATGATGGTTTACTTTTGTATGGCACTGTGTCCACATCTGTGTCACTGTGGTTCAGCCCCCCTCATGTGTTGTGTATTTGCCTGGGGATACTGAGACACACACACACACATGTTGTGTCAGATGTGCAGTGTGAGGTTGCCTGTTTGTGTTTGTGCATCTGCATCAGTGCATTGTTATTGCTGTTGTGGGCCATTGTCTGGCTGCTGTTTCTGTGATTTTCCCTGCAGTCCCTGTGAGTCATATCACATCATTGTGCACATTCATCCTGGTTGTTAGGTGCCATTGCTGACATGGAATGGGAGTTTGTGAGCTGACACCTACGGTCTACACAGGTTGTTTTGATTGGTGTGTCTATTTTCGTGATGTGTGTATGCTTTGTGATGGTCACTTCTGCTCTTGTGTCATTGTACACTGTATGCATTGTCAGCCTCCATGTGTGGTGCTTCTCTGCACATGGCCGCGAGTATGTTTTGTTTTCACTGCACTGTTAGCCTCACCACATCTCTGTGGGTATGGGACACAGCCACTAGTTTGCCCCAGAAGTGTTTAATGTGTTGGAAGCAGGGATCATACATGCTGTTTGTTATTTGCAGCTTTGACTATGATGACACTTAGCTTTTGGTCACTGTGATGAGGGGGGTTTAGACCCCATCACCACAATGCTCAACATCTGCTGCAGTTTGGACCCCACACTTAACCTTTGTTCTACACAGGGGATGTTATTTTTACATTGACACAGTGCGATAGTGATGCTTGCCTTGTGTAGGCCACACTCATTTGTTGGTCACACATGTGCTGTTAGTTACATTGTATGTTCGAAGTCATAATCACTGTTGTGGGCATTTGTCACAGACTACACACTGTTGTCATGATGTTAGGGGGGATGTATTTTGCTGACATACATATTGTTGGAGTATGATGGATGTGTGGCGCATCACCCATCCTATGGGTGAGGGTGGCAGTAGTGCTGGGCAACATAAGCCTTAGGGGTGGGGGTGGCAGTAGTGCTGGGCAACATAAGCCCTAGGGGTGGGGGTGGCAGTAGTGCTGGGCAACAGGTCCCCTAGGGGTGGGGGTGACAGTAGTGATGGGCAACAGGTTCCCTATGAGTGGGGGTGGCAGGGGTGATGGACAACAGGTCCCCTATGAGTGGGGGTGACAGGGGTAATGGGCAACATAAGCCCTAGGGGTAGGGGTGGCAGTAGTAATGGGCAACAGTTTCCCTAGGGGTGGGAGTGGCAGTAGTGCTGGGCAACAGGTCCCCTGTGAGTGGGGGTGGCAGGGGTAATGGGCAACAGGACCCCTAGGGGTAGGGGTGGCAGTAGTGCTGGGCAACAGGTTCCCTATGAGTGTGGGTGGCAGGGGTGATGGGCACAGGTCCCCTAGGGGTGGGGGTGGCAGTAGTGCTTGGCAACAGGTTCCCTATGAGTGGGAGTGGCAGAAGTGATGGGCAACATAAGCCCTAGGGGTGGGGAGGGCAGTAGTGATGGGCAACAGGTCCCCTATGAGGGGGGGTGGCAGGGGTGATGGGCAACAGGTCCCCTAGGGGTGGGGGTGGCAGTAGTGCTGGGCAACAGGTCCCCTATGAGTGGGGGTGGCAGTAGTGATGGGCAACAGTTCCCTATGAGTGGGGGTGGAAGGGGTGATGGGCAACATAAGCCCTAGGGGTGGGGAGGGCAGTAGTGATGGGCAACAGGTCCCCTATGAGTGGGGGTGGCAGGGGTGATGGGCAACAGGTCCCCTAGGGGTGGGGGTGGCAGTAGTGCTGGGCAACAGGTCCCCTATGAGTGGGGGTGGCAGGGGTGATGGGCAACAGGTCCCCTAGGGGTGGGGGTGGCAGTAGTGCTGGGCAACAGGTCCCCTATGAGTGGGGGTGGTAGTGGTGTTGGCCATACAACACCTATGGTGGCCTGTCGTTAGTGGCCAGGATGTGGATCCCCTGTGTGTGACATTTTGCGGGTACGTGTCGTTTGTTTGTGTGGTAGGTGTCTGACTTACCGTCTGCACCGTCGGCGTTGATTCCTGATCCGGTCATAGATGTAGAGTACTGGTATGACCTGCGCGATGGGATTCATAATGTGTTTGTGTCGTATACGCTGCTTGTAGCTCCGTCCTGTACCTGTTGCAAGCTGGTCCGTCTCGTAGCCGTAGATTGAGTTGTGGCGCGAATCGTAGCTGATATGCTTGTTTTCCGGATGCTGTGACGTGCCGTACGTGGCGACCCGTCCAGCGCGTAGGAAGTACGCATTGTACTTGTCAGGGCGGAAACTGCTATGGATTCTGCTTCCGGGCGACTCGGTTCGGCGTTCAGGGTTACGGCTCGGACGGAGAATGAAGCTTGAATCACAGCCTACGTGTCAGTCGGGTTTTTGGCAGTTATGCGCATCGTACTTCATCTACAGGACGGACCGGCTACGGGTACGTGTCGGTCGCACGGTAAGGCTACGGACAGCTCTCGGAGAGCTGTCCGACCCGGATCGGAATCGACCCCTAATTGTTACACCCACAGGTGAAGCCTGGCATATCATCAAAACATACCTAAGATTATACAAAATTTGATACAATCCATTACACTATATTAGAAATCACTAAAAACTCCTTGCAAAAAAAAGTATATACATTGCACAAGAAATTAATTTATTACATAATTCAATTGATATTGGTACCAACATTCCTTCTTTTTGACATAAGAAAACAGGTCACTTATATACAACAGGATAAATCCGCATTGTAAAGCCTGGGTGACGAGTCGCCTGCTAGAAACCAGATATGTATCCAATTAGAGCACTATGGAGGACATGTACCAATCTAAATACATTCTCCCCAATGTGTCAAAGGCCACTGCATCAAATACTCCATGCAAATTAAATGCAGCATAACATCCCCAAAAGTGTATATAAAAGCATGAATTACACTGAAGGGAAGTGCAGTCGAATTCCTATAAGGATCTAATCCCTCAATTACACATGGGGAAAAATAACCCCAATGTGAAAAAGAGACACCATCATAACAGAAAACAAAGACACAAAGGAAATTGCAAAGAAAAACGACAAATAACTCATTTGCAGAAAATTATGAAAGTCATAATCAATGTTCAATCCATTCAGAGTCCTAGAATCTAAATTGAGAATATATTTTGTATCCAGTTGCCTTAGCATCTTCTCTATATTGCCCCCCAAACCAATTTGGGCACAGCATCAATTACAAAATACCTAATTTGGTTGTGGTTGCTAGAATGATTGTGTTCAAAATGCCTAGCAACTGGATTGCTCTGGTCATTATTGCTGATGGTTCTCAAATGTTGGAGCACCCTTTTATGGACGTGTAGTTTGGTGCTCCCCACATATTGCAACTTGTAATCACATTCTAACACATAAACTGCAAAATCAGTTCTGTAATTGTACACTCCTGATATGTATTGTGGTTTCTCACAGAAAGGAGTCATATAGTCACTTATGTTTTTCCTAAATTTGCAAGGTCTACATGAGTTGCATTTGTAAAACCCAGCCTTAGGCTTTAACCAGCTTCTAGTGTTCACCACCTCAGGGCTGGACTTCACCAATACATCCCTCATCGAGGGGGCTTTACGGAAAGTTAAGGAAGGTCTGTTTGGTAATTTGGACCCAAGAACTGGTTCCCCCTAAACTAGAGACCAATCTCTCTTACATATGTTTCGTAGGTCCTTCTCTTGTTTGCTGATTGTTATAATAAGTCTAGTAACGGATCTTTGGCCTTTTATCCCCGGTTAAACAATAGTTCTTCCCTACTCTTTTGATTGGATTTCTGTATTGCCTTATCCAAAACTGTTTGAGTATAGCCTTTCGCTAAAAATCCAGCAGACATTTCATATTGCATCTCCACAACCTCAGCCGGATGGCTACAATTCCTCCTCAGCCGTAGCATTTCTGCGTAGGGGATACTATTTGTAAGATGTTGGGGATGAAAGCTTCTCGCGTGTAAGACGGAATTGCCTGCAGTAGACTTCCTATGTAAACAGGTTTCAATCTTATTATCCCTAATGTAAACTCTTAAGCCCCAAAACTCGACCTTCTAGTTACTTATATGGGCCGCAAAATGAAGATTCACAGTATAGATTTATGACGGCTGGCCCAGCCGTGAAAGAGCCCCGCCGCATCTCAGCCGACCTGAGTGACGTCAACCGGCGTGCACTCATTGGGACAGTGGTTTTCCAATTGTGGAGAAGTTATTTTTGGCAACATGAGCAGCGGAGAGGTCCTCCAACCCACTTGGGATTCAACAACTTTATTATGTATGGAATACCAAGACAACTCACACAAGTAAAAATTCAGCGGCTCCACAAGTACCAGAAGGCCGTGCAGATGGCTTCGCCCACGAGGGCAGGTACTAGAAGGAGCATTCAGGTGCGCTTTCATGTTTGGGTCTCCAGTTATGCCTGTGACAAAGGGCGTGTAGCCAGAAACGCGTCGGCCAGAAAAGACTGGTGGTTCTTTGTTCCACATGCTAGCAAACCTCCAATAAACAGGAGAAAGTTATCCACTTGTGCGGGCTCTTTCTTTGGGGGCAACTCTGAGAGATGGATTTATGACGGCTGGCCAAGCCGTGAAAGAGCCCCGCCGCATCTCAGCGGACCTGAGTGACGCCAACCGGCGTGCACTCATTGGGACAGTGGTTTTCCAATTGTGGAGAAGGTATTTTTGGCAACATGAGCAGCGGAGAGATCCTCCAACCCACTTGGGATTCAACAACTTTATTATATATGGAATACCAAGACAACTCACACGAGTAAAAATTCAGCGACACCACAAGTACCAGACGGCCGTGCAGACGGCCACGCCCACGAGGGCATGTACTAGAAGGATCATTCAGGTGCGCTTTCATGTTTGGGACTCCAGTTATGCGTGTGACAAAGGGCGTGAAGCCCGAAATGTGTCGGCCAGAAAAGACTGGTGGGTCTTTTTTCCTCATGCTGGCAAACCTCCAATAAACAGGAGAAAGTTATCCACTTGTGCGGGCTCTTTCTTTGGGGGCAACTCTGAGAGATGGATTTATGACGGCTGGCCCAGCCGTGAAAGAGCCCCGCTGCATCTCAGCAGACCTGAGTGACGCCAACCGGTGTGCACTCATTGGGACAGTGGTTTTCCAATTGTGGAGAAGTTATTTTTGGCAACATGAGCAGCGGAGAGGTCCTCCAACCCGACTTGGGATTCAACAACTTTACTATGTATGGAATACCAAGACAACTTACACAAGTAAAAATTCAGCGGCACCACAAGTACCAGAAGGCCGTGCAGACGACCACGCCCACGAGGGTAGGTACTAGAAGGAGCATTCAGGTGCCCTTTCATGTTTGGGACTCCAGTTATGCCTGTGACAAAGGGCGTGTAGCCCGAAATGCCTCGTCCAGAAAAGACTGGTGGTTCTTTTTTCCTCATGCTGGCAAACGTCCAATAAACATAAGAAAGTTATCCACTTGTGCGGGCTCTTTCTTTGGGGGCAACTCTGAAAGATTGATTTATGACGGCTGGGCCAGTCGTGAAAGAGCCCCGCCGCATCTCAGTGGACCTGAGTGATGCCAACCGGCGTGCACTCACTGGGACAGTGGTTTTCCAATTGTGGAGAAGTTATTTTTGGCAACATGAGCAGCGGAGAGGTCCTCCAACCCACTTGGGATTCAACAACTTTATTATATATGTAATACCAAGACAACTCACACGAGTAAAAATTCAGCGGCACCACAAGTACCAGAAGGCCGTGCAGACGGCCACGCCCACGAGGGCAGGTACTAGAAGGAACATTCAGGTACGCTTTCATCTTTGGGACTCCAATTATGCCTGTGACAAAGGGCGTGTAGCCGGAAACGCGTCAGACAGAAAAGACTGGTGGTTCTTTGTTCCTCATACTGGCAAACAGGAGAAAGTTATCCACTTGTGCGGGCTCTTTCTTTGGGGGCAACTCTGAGAGATGGATGTATATATATATATGGCAACATGAATACAGTTATCAATTTGACTGACACTGCTTTAACTAAAGCAGAAACCCAACTTCTATCTCTGGGCCTTACTTACTGCATGGAAAGTAGCTTCAACTATAGTAAGACACGTGTAGACATCTACAAATTTATAAGAAAACTGAAGTTGATAAAATTCTTCGAGACCAAGCACTCTAACATTGATCTTACTACCGATATGCCTGACACTACTAATTCTTGCAGCAATCTTGTTGTCGCTGATATTGACAACATCAGAACCATGAGTGAATTGGAATCAGGACTTACATCTGTCACCACCACCCAGCTCCTGCGTGACAAAGGTCTCAGCACTGTAGCTAAAATAACCAGTCCTTTCAAGCCCCCTTCTACATTCACACCTATGATGCCAAAGGATGCGATTGACACCTTCAATGATGTCGTTGTTGAAGATTTGAGAGAATTACATCACAAAAGCAAACATAAAAGCTTTAATAACCGTAATAGACATTTATTAAGCCTCATCAAAAAACAGCGTGACAACAACCAAATTGTCGTGAACAAATCCGACAAAGGAGGGAATATTGTCCTATGGCCCAAACATCAGTACCTCGCTGAAGCACTAAGACATCTTAATGACAGTACATGCTACAAAGTAACTTCTCTATCAGAATACAACAAGAGTAGAGCCTCACTCAAAAAGAAACTCCTAAGCTACAAAATGGAGGGGCTCATTAGCAAAGATGAACTCTCTTTTCTCCATCATGAAACTCCTACTATGCCTGTTCTCTATTTTCTTCCAAAAGTTCACAAGGGCACCTTACCCATACCGGGGCGCCCCATTATTTCATCATGCAATAGCTTTTGTGAGAACATGTCTAGGTACGTAGATTTCTTTTGTGGAAATATGGATTTTTCTGATCAGATATGTCCCCTATCTTGGACCCCAACGGTTCCATGTATGAATCACAAGTACATGTATGTTCCCTCCAGTTCCAGTTATGAAGACGCAAATACATGTGCGTCCACCGTCAACCTGTTCTCTGTCAGATCCGCCATGAATAGGCTGGATATTCCATTCCTAAGTATGAAAGGCCACCGGCTCTATATGGTTCATTTATGCCATTTTACAGTCCAGGCAAGTAGGCCCTGATTCTGTCATCAAACTCTTTTTGCCTCCTGCCTCTGAAAGCTCCAGTCTGAGCCTGCATCTGTGACCATGAACTTTGTCTCATTCTCTGCGCGGCTCACGAAGCCTGACATCAGCCTGCTGCCTGCCAAAAACTGTACTTCACCTTCGAAATTATCTGCTCCGTTCCCTGCCCAATGCATTCCTGTCTAGTAGTTTAAGTAAACATTCTTCCAGCTACCGAGCAAAGGGCCCGGCTTCTCTGTCTTTATGCAAGTAATTCATAGCCCTGTTACTATGGAAGATTCCTGCCCTCGCATCTAGTGTAGACACTTAGACGCTTGTGCACGCACACACAGTCAGTATAGAATAGATTTTGTTCAAGAGTCCTCCCTTTGTGGATAACATAGTTCTTTAAACATAGGACGTTAGATATGATTTGGGATTAGGTTGACTTGACCCCCAGACTTCTTGTCTCCACATGTAGAGCTAAATGTCAAGTCCCCCTCACTCCCTAGTTGCACGTCAATCACACGTCATGCTGCTGCGCACGCATCTATGCCAAGTATAATCTTATAGATCCACCTATATATGACATCATAACCAATTATGTTCCTTTTTACACCTCATTACACCCATTTTCGGTTACGTATGTGAATCGTCATCTTCCTTATCAATTGTTACGCCTCCCGCATCTATTCCATTGTAATGTATGTTCTATAAAAGTCATTTCTTGTCAATAATGTATGTACTTCACTTCCTGAACCTTCGTGGTGACGGAACTTGGAGCAACCGATTATAATCGATCATTGGAATAAAGCCCATTCCGAACCTCTAATACCACGGATTCTGCCTCTTATTTACTGAGCTGTTTTATTATGTTTCCGCACCAAATTAAGTCCCGGTAATTCAATTATTTACCACAAGAATGGCGCCCGAACAGGGACACTTTCTCATCTCACGCGCCGGCGGTGAGTTGCAGGCCCGGTCTCCTGCCACAGCTGGACGGACAATAACGCGTACCAGCAGGATTTCCTGTATCTCCCTCCGGTCAAGCGGGGGCGACTGAGGCTGCGATCAACACCCAGACGAGGCGGTGAGAAGTGCGAAGTATCCCGACCAGAGCCTAGCTGAGAGAGCAAGATCCGAGGTATGCAGAGGCCCACCAGTTTCCGAAGTCCCAGGTTGAGTCCAGTCTCCGCAGTGTTCGAGTCGAGTCCAGTCCGGTTCAAGTTCAGTTCAGTTTCCGAGGCCTTCCGTTTCCGAGCTACCCGGTGAGTACCATTACTGGGGAGGCTTTCTGACGTGCACATAGTTTGTGCCGGTCAAGACGGGTTTGGGTACACAAATCCGGTCTGCACTGTTTCAGCAGTGTATCTGTACTGTTTAGCAGTATATCAAGTATATAGCAGTATATCAAGTATGTAATTCAGAATGAGTCAGTTAATGTCGAGTATTATGTTTAGTGATTTAAGTTTTCCTTAGATCGTCTTCATTATTGAATGTTCAGGTAAATGTTAAATGTTAAATGTTTTAAGTACGTTCTGCATATTGTGGTGTGAATGACTGTTCATTATCGTGTTTACTGTATTAAGTTTGTCCAAAATCAAGTATCAGATCAGTTCTCAATATGCCGCTCTTTTCGAAACTAAGACAGATCACAACAAGAAAGGGGGTACTCGAAGAAGCCGTTCCTATTCCTCCTAGGGACACTCCAGGGTACTTCATGTATCATAAACATGGCTTAGACGCTATATTATTTCTTGATTTATGGGTAGACTACACCAAGGAATTACCAGAGAGTCAGAGGTGGCCCGCAGCGGGGACCTGGGATGCAGAGTGCATCATGAAAGTCGAGGAAGAGTTATGGAAAAGGAAAGTCAGACAGTCACAGAAAGATGCCGTTGAGTTATGGCGTAAAGAATCTCATAGACGTACAGAAAAAGCACTCCGACAGGAAGAGAAGAATAAAGAGAGTTCAAATAAAGTTCGAGAAAATCTATTAATTGAAGAAGGTATCCGAGTGAAATCAGAACAAGTAGACAGACAAAGAAATGCCCTTATGAATGGTATGTATCCCCTTCTGGCCGAAGGATTACCTAAGGCTATTCCAGAGATACCAAAAGACTTGCCAACCCCATTGTTTCCAATAAAGGTACATCCTAAGGGGCATCCTAGAACCGCAGAAGATGTTTTTCTTTCCTCATATTTAGATGACGCAGCTCCCGAATATGCTAATTCCGCCACACATAGACCGCCTGCCAGGGAGGTTCAACGCCAAGATCCAGTACCCGTATCTCTACAGCAACAAGTCCTGACACAAGTTCCGGCAAGCACATCTGTTTCTGCATCCGTTCCTACAGCTACTTCTATAGCTGTGTCAACACCTATAGTTGCTGTATCGCGTTCAACGAATCCTTTCACGCCCGATACCCCAGACGGGGCTACGGGAGGTGCTACCAACATTTTTTCTACGCCACCCAGAATAAATAAACTTACTTTTCAAGAGTCAGCACATTCACGTACACCCAAACTCATAAACACCCGTACGCTTAAGGAACTTCTTGTAGATTGTAGATATGACCCTGTGCCCGGCAAAGAGGACGAAATGATCCTGGCATCATTGCGTATCAGGCGAGCCGCAGTGTATTTAGTGAAGTTACCAGGAATGACTGCGCATCTAGATAATATATACCATTTTGTTCAAACAGGGCGAGATTCTGAATGTATTAACAGAGCTATGGAATATCAGAAAGTGGAGATACAGGGGAAACTGTTACGTTTCCTCATAAATTGTGTGATCAGAAATCAAGACCGACCAGGGGTAGACCCGGAAGCAATGCAAATTCTTACCAGATGGAGTCAGAATATATCAGAAGGAAGACATGATAAGCAAAATTGTATAATAGCCATGTGCCGAAAGATCCGTAAAGAAATAGAACGCCTACACGAAGAAAGATTAGCGGTAGACCAGTTCGAACAAAGCGAGGAAGAAGGATCAGGACTGCCCACAGGACAGTCAGACACCATAGCCTATGTAGGTAGAGGAGGATCTTGTAATAGTAATAGATGTCTTATTGACCCGATGCGTCCGATATGTCCAGATAATAACAGGAGTTTCCCAACACCCATAGTCCATATAAGGTCTAACGAGCATTCGTTTCAAGCAGCTGACAAATTACTCCGAGAACGAAGGGGTTATCATTTTCTCGATTCTATGGATGAACAAGAATTAGCCAGGTCAGCTGTCCATTGGGTGGACAGTCCCGGAAAATACAGTGATGATACAGTAGCACGCACGTTTTTGAATCTCACCCCAGATGAACAGCGTTTAGCTGGGATTTATATGATTCAACAACTCCTTATACTATATCAGAGTCAACATTCGGACCCTGGTCTCTTACCTGATATATTGACTGAATTACTCACGAATAGATGGAGAGGTTCAGGTACTAAGTTAATTAAAGAAATACTAGAATCAAGAAAACAGTACATCCTTTTTGTATGTTCAGACCATGTTTCACTACCGATTAAGGAAAGAACCACGTATTACATGGACAGACAGAATCCTTTACGAGAAGTACACCCAATAAAGGGCGAGGATAATGAGTTTAAACGCGTATTTGTATATACGCCCATATCGAAAATAGAATTGTTAGAAATGAAGAAAGTGGTACCCAGTCATGACAAAGATCCAGCGGGTTTTCACCGAGAAATTAAAGACATGTTACTCATGGGAGAGTATACCTATCCCGACATTATGACTATATTAAAGGTATTGATGCCTGCTGGCATTTATGAGAAACTCAGGGAAAAAGAGTGGGAGGTAGGAGACCAAAAGATAGAATGGTCAGCATTAGAAGCAGAAGAAAAGGCCCGAACTGCAGGAGCAGGACTTGGGGATAAAACTAAAGCACTACCAGGTTTACTAGTACAGGTACTGCCACGTTTATTAACTACGAAAAAGGAAGATTGGGGTACAATTTCAGCCTGTAAACAGAAGCAAGATGAAGACACTAGTGATTACTATGCCCGATTTGAAAAATGTTTTGGTATAAATAGTGGCATAAAAGCAAGTAGCGAATCATACCCACATCTGTTTGTAACAAAATTAGTAGAAAATGCCCTGCCCCAAGTAAAGAATAGAGTATTAAAATTCGAGAGTACCTGGCAAGGTAACACTCCATCACAAATGTTACAAATGTTACAGTACCATCACAATAGAATTAGAGAGGAACAAGAACATGAACACAGACGCATGAAAGACACGAAAATGAAAATGCTAGTTTCTCAGACAGTTCCAGCTGAAGGACATAAAAAGGGTATGACACATTCCGGTGATTCAGCAGGACCTATAAAAGGGACATGCAATTATTGTAAAAAGCCAGGCCATTACGTACACGATTGTCCAGTTTTGAAACATAATATCGCCATAGGTAATACAAAAGAAAGACCACGGCCACTTAGACAGGATCAGAATGAACAAGGAGCCCCGCAGCACGCACAGTCCATGCCAGCTCCACCACAGTCTGTACAGTTTGTGCCAGCTGCACCAGCGCTGCCCGTTGCTGCCACACAAACCACGACACGACAACTGTACCAGACCGCACAGTATGACTATCCTGATTATCAACGATACGCATGAACCAGCCTAGAGAGGGAAGTTGACTTACCCCTTATCGAGATCCCTGTAGATCAAGAAGGACCTTATGTACATAGTGAATTATTAGGCCAAGACAGAAAATTTTTACTCGATACAGGGGCAAGTCGAACAACCATAAAACGTAGTGAAGTTCCAGGGGCACCCCTCTCAGGCTCTCAGAATATTTCCCTTGGTTTTTCAGGAAAACCTATTGTTAATGAAGTGTCACAACCTCTTCCACTTACGATAGGACCTTTGACCCGAACTACAGATTTATTGCTTACTAAATCATGTCCAGAAAATTTGTTAGGAATAAAGACACTGAAAGCTCTAGGAGCTATAATATGTTGTTCTCCGGAAGGAGTAAGATTGTTTTTACGTGATTTTAAAGGTCACTATGTATCTAGAGACATGGATCACCGACTGCAGACTTTACCTACACGTCTATGGGCACAAGGCCCTACTGACGTTGGTTGCATGAATATTACACCATATCGAGTCACACTAAAGGCAGGAGTGGTACTTCCACGAATGCGACAATACAAGTTACCACCAGATGCTGTAGTGGCTTTACTACAAATCATTGACGAGCTCATTGCCCAAGGAGTGGTTGTGGAAACAGACTCCAATGTATGTAATTCACCAATAATTCCGATTCTTAAACGAACAGATCCGAAAGCCCCGCCAGTATACCGATTGGTTATTGATCTGCGCGAATTAAACAAGTGCATTGTGCCACAATTTCCTGTGGTCCCAGATATCTCGTCATTATTGAAGGCCATTGATTCCGAAGCAACATTCTTTACTGTAATTGATCTCAAGAATGCCTTTTTCAGCGTCCCAATAGATCCGGAAAGCCAATATTTGTTCGGATTTAGTTTAAATGGACGTAGCTTTAAATTCTCATGCGCACCTCAAGGATTTACAGAAAGCCCCAGCATCTATAGCCAAGCACTGAAACGAGAACTTGACAGTATCCACATGCCAGTTAACACTGCCTTGCTTCAATATGTCGATGATCTGTTGATCACCGCTAGAAGCGAACCCGAATGTGAGAAAGCATCACTGACAGTTTTACAATTCCTAGCTGAAAAGGGACACAAGGTGTCCCCTTCTAAGCTGCAATTCTGTGTCCAGCGAGTCGTTTATCTTGGACACTCGCTGTCCAAGGAGGGAAGGCAGCTTACACCCGACCGCATTCAGTTAATAGCTAACATGCCAATACCCAAGACACAAAAGGAAGTACGGGCTTTCATAGGCCTCACTTCATACTGTAGACAGTGGATCCCTCAGTATGCATTCCTAGCAAAATCGCTCATTCAATTGACAACACAGGAGGCAGCCACATCGACTGTTCTCCCTTGGACTCAGGAACATACACAAGCTTTTGAAAGCCTAAAGAAAGCTTTATGTCAAGCACCTGTTTTAGCAACGCCATGTTACAGAAAACAGTTTACACTCTTTGTTACAGAACGCGAAGGTACTGCTTTGTCAGTACTCACACAGGAACAAGCAGGAGCACACAAACCATGTGCTTATTTTTCTAGTACATTAGATCCAGTAGCTCAGGCTTTGCCTGCGTGTCTGAAATCAGTGGCAGCGACAGCTTTAGCAATCAGACAAAGCGATGCCATAGTGTTAGGACATCCATTGACAGTTCAAGTACCACATGCAGTAGAGGTTCTTGTAAATAGAACGCAAACACAACACTTGACTATAGCGCGACTTACAGGGTACGAACTTACATTGTTCCAGCCACATATAGAAATCAGACGCTGTAACACATTGAATCCTGCCACACTTTTGCCAGTAATCGGAACAGACCCACTAGCCCATGACTGTATTGAAGTTATTACTATAACGACGAAACCCAGACAAGACTTAACCGATGTCCCATTGTCAGACCCAGACCTGACGTTGTATGTAGATGGTTCATGTATGAGAACAAGTACAGGAGAGTTAGTGGCTGCTTACGCAGTCACAACAGATACTGAAGTCATTGAAACAAATCGTATAAATACTTTGTCAGCTCAAGCCGCAGAGCTCATCGCTCTGACACAAGCCTGTATTCAAGCCACAAATAAAAAAGTCAACATATACACTGATTCACGTTATGCATTCGGAGTTGTACATGACTTCGGCGTGCTGTGGCGAGAGAGAGGTTATTTAACTTCCCACGGTGCCCACATTCAGCACGGATCCCTCATTCATGCCTTATTAGATGCGATACATCTACCGAATACAATATCAATTATGAAATGTAAAGCTCATACGAAAGTCACTGATATCATTTCTCAAGGCAATGATCTAGCCGACAGAACAGCTAAACAGACTGCTCAAACACAAACATCCGACATGACAAAGACAATAGTCCCGATGCCGACACATTGTATGACAGTTAAAGACCCTACTTTTGACGTAATTGACATCCAGACACATGCTACAACAGAGGAAATAAAGAAATGGACTGAATTAGGAGGGATCCAAACGGATCAAGGATGGATGATGAAGGAAAAATCTGTGTGGTTCCTTCCTGATTCAATGGTCCAAGTTATAATTAACACTATACATAGTCCAGCACATCTAGGAGAAAAAGCTATGCTGGATAGCATTCAACACATTTGGTTCAATAAACATTTACGAGCAGCAGCCAAACAAAAGGTCCGTACCTGTATGATCTGCTGCCAGTTCAACCCGGGAAAAAGCGTTCCCGTAGAACAGGGTGGATTTCATCCTCCTAATCACCCTTTTGAAGTCCTCCAGATGGATTATATCCAGATGGAACGATGTCGAGGATTCAAATATGTTCTTGTAGTTGTTTGTGCTCTTTCCCGGTGGACGGAGGCATACCCGGTTTCAGATTACACTGCCCCGACTACTGCCAAACAGTTGGTTCGAGAATTCTTCCCACGATACGGTTTACCACGTGTTGTTCACTCAGATAACGGCCAGCCGTTCTCATCCGAATTAATGAAACATGTTTCACTTTTGTTAGGTTATCAGTGGAAATTCCACTGTGTCCGACACCCTGAGGCAGCAGGTCTCGTAGAAAGACATAATCAGACCCTGAAAATCAGATTGTCCAAAATATGCAGGGAGAAAGGGGTCGACTGGGTAGTAGCACTACCAGTTGCACTCTTTTATACAAGAATGGTAGCACATTCTCGAACAGGGCTATCCCCGTATGAAGTGATCTTCGGCAGACCACCAAATATGTGGGGGACGCCTATGCCACGAAAAATAACTGATATTGACTGTAATATGCTGACAGATTACTTGGCTTCCTTGATGTCTGCACTACAATCTTGTCGTTCACAGGTAGCTGCAGCCTTTCCCGACAACACTGAGGTGAAACCCCTTGACGTAGTTCCAGGGGACCTCGTTCTTGTGAGGAATTTCGACCGAAAGACTCAGCTGGAGCCCAGGTGGAGGGCACCCAAATTGGTACTGCTCACCACAAGGACAGCCGTGAAGATCGAAGGCAGAAAAGGATGGGTGCATTCAAGTCATATCAAGAAATTTCATGGACTTCCTTCAGATGTAAATAGCCCACCTCGTGTGTCTTCACCCATTGACTCAAAACTACCTTTGGCTGAGGCCAACAGTCAGGAACTTTATAAAATAAAACTCAGGCCTAGACCGTCGGACGATTTGATTGTTTAAGTCCTCTCCAAGGTGAAGCGGTTGAATCTGTCTCCGACATGTATCCCTCAGACCTGAATCATGGAAAATCGCGAAAAATGTTGAAACGACAGGCGTACTGTAAATCACTGCGTAGCCATTGCATAATGACGTTATTAATTTTGTTTTTCTTGAGTCTTTTAATAATTACTGCAAGTATATTGTTGCACATATATTATCCTATTTCTAGACATGTTTACAATGTTACTGCTGAACATTCTTTTAGTGAATTACCTCCGCTTGAGTTGTCTTATAGATTTGCGCTGCGCAATAACACTTTTATTAGTATGTTACATCATTCCCATCAGGTTAGCAATGCTACAAATTGTTGGATATGTGGCCGACTCCCTCCCTATCAGAATTATAAAGGAATTTTACCTCTCTTTCCATACCCGTTCACACACAACGGCTCCTGTGGAGCATGGTTTAGTTTGATTAATTCCCTAGATTTGAATTCCGCAGTTTATCAAGACAACTGGGTATGGGGAAACCTGAACTTAGTTTTGCTTAAAGTCTGCTACCCCAACAAGGAGGGACTTCCCCAGAGAACAGGAACTGATCTAGAAAATGAAGTGTATGGATTAGGTAATTTCACGCTTAGTCTTATGATCCTAAATGTCGAATCCGAAGCTACTCCAGTTTTGCCCGCTATGTCAATATTTCCAGTAAAGGGTGAACTATGTGTAAGGAAAAATGGTTCCATACATATGGGCCATAGTAAATGCACCACTGTAGTAGAATTTAGTGATCAAGGCAAGTCTACATTTAGAGCGTCTCGCCATTCTTATTTCATATGTGGTCAGACGGCATATGTACGTTTGCCTCTAGATTGGGATGGTACCTGCTACATTGGATTCCTTTTGCCACCTGTTTTTCTAGCTCCCCCTGATTATCACAGAAACACTCATTTAGTAAATAATAGAGTAAGGAGAGATCTCCCAATAGTCGATTACACTGAAACAGCATGGGAAAAATACACAGATTTCAATAAAGGTCTCTTTCCCTATATAGGTACTGTTACTAATAGTAAGCTGATACGTAGATTAACTAGAACCCTTGAAGCAGTAGTGAATGAAACTATTTCCGCTTTAGGCAATTTAACAGAAGAGCAGTCTGCTATGCGGATTGTTGTGCTTCAAAATCGTCTTGTCCTTGACGTCATCCTGGCTGATAGGGGCGGAGCTTGTAGGGTCATCGGATCAAGCTGTTGCATTTTCATACCAGAAAATTTGCCATCTGTATATAAGGCCATAACTCGCCTTCATAAGATTGTAAGCCAGATACACCAGAACCCAGGCACCTGGACTTGGTCCGGTTGGTTTTGGAGTGTATTATCTACCTTTGGATGGAAGGTCCTATCTTTCCTAGGTATTGGCCTTCTCATACTATTCAGTTGCTGTCTATGTCTACAATGTGGACCAGCGATCTGTGGTCTGTGTGCCACATCGTGTATTCCACCACCAAGATTTCATTCGTCACGGAAGAAGAAAGAAGAACAAATGATGTTATATGAACAGATCAATGGATTGATGAAGATTGATATCTCTTAACGGGCAAGTAGGGGACAAGGAGGGAATGTGTAAATATGGATTTTTCTGATCAGATATGTCCCCTATCTTGGACCCCAACGGTTCCATGTATGAATCACAAGTACATGTATGTTCCCTCCAGTTCCAGTTATGAAGACGCAAATACATGTGCGTCCACCGTCAACCTGTTCTCTGTCAGATCCGCCATGAATAGGCTGGATATTCCATTCCTAAGTATGAAAGGCCACCGGCTCTATATGGTTCATTTATGCCATTTTACAGTCCAGGCAAGTAGGCCCTGATTCTGTCATCAAACTCTTTTTGCCTCCTGCCTCTGAAAGCTCCAGTCTGAGCCTGCATCTGTGACCATGAACTTTGTCTCATTCTCTGCGCGGCTCACGAAGCCTGACATCAGCCTGCTGCCTGCCAAAAACTGTACTTCACCTTCGAAATTATCTGCTCCGTTCCCTGCCCAATGCATTCCTGTCTAGTAGTTTAAGTAAACATTCTTCCAGCTACCGAGCAAAGGGCCCGGCTTCTCTGTCTTTATGCAAGTAATTCATAGCCCTGTTACTATGGAAGATTCCTGCCCTCGCATCTAGTGTAGACACTTAGACGCTTGTGCACGCACACACAGTCAGTATAGAATAGATTTTGTTCAAGAGTCCTCCCTTTGTGGATAACATAGTTCTTTAAACATAGGACGTTAGATATGATTTGGGATTAGGTTGACTTGACCCCCAGACTTCTTGTCTCCACATGTAGAGCTAAATGTCAAGTCCCCCTCACTCCCTAGTTGCACGTCAATCACACGTCATGCTGCTGCGCACGCATCTATGCCAAGTATAATCTTATAGATCCACCTATATATGACATCATAACCAATTATGTTCCTTTTTACACCTCATTACACCCATTTTCGGTTACGTATGTGAATCGTCATCTTCCTTATCAATTGTTACGCCTCCCGCATCTATTCCATTGTAATGTCTGTTCTATAAAAGTCATTTCTTGTCAATAATGTATGTACTTCACTTCCTGAACCTTCGTGGTGACGGAACTTGGAGCAACCGATTATAATCGATCATTGGAATAAAGCCCATTCCGAACCTCTAATACCACGGATTCTGCCTCTTATTTACTGAGCTGTTTTATTATGTTTCCGCACCAAATTAAGTCCCGGTAATTCAATTATTTACCACACTTTTTACAGGACCTTGTGATGGCTTTACCCTCATACCTGTGTGACACAAGTGACTTCCTTAACAAAATCATGGACATACAATGGTCTGATAAATTCCTTCTAATATCTATGGACATCACGTCCCTCTATACCAGTATTAATCATTGTGATGGATTAAAAGCATGCAAACATTTTTTGCAGGGACGCTCCATCTCACATCATCGTCACAATGCTTTATTGCTGTTCATGATTGATTGGTGCCTGAATAATAACTATTTTTTGTTTGACAGAACTGTGTACCAGCAAATGCGTGGTGTTTCGATGGGTGCCTGTTTCTCTCCCAGCTATTCGTGTTTACACGTAGGCTGGTGGGAGGAACAGGTACTTTTAGTTAACCACAAAGTAGCATGGGAGACCAACATAGTCAGTTGGCTCCGCTACATAGACGATATTTATGTTGTATGGAATGGTACCATTGAGAGTGCCCACAGTTTTGTCAAAGCTATCAACTGCAATACTATCAACTTGGAATTCAATGCCAACATCTGCGCCACCACTATTGATTTCCTTGACTTCACTGTGTATATAGATAAAGGGGCTATGCACTCTAAACTTCACCGCAAATCAACTGCAGGCAACTCCACACTCCATGCGACTAGCTATCACCCTAAACATCTTATAGCTAGCATACCTTATGGTGAGATGCTGCGCCTGAGGAGAATCTGTAGCACAGAATCTGACTTGAAGTTTCATCAGGATGAGACTCTCGCTCGTTTTGTAGCCAGGGGTTACAGCCCAGCCTCTATCCAGAAAGCTAGAACCAGGGCTAATGCTATCTCTAGGACTACACTTTTAGCTTCCAACACTGGAACTGATTCTGATAACACAGATACCATTACTGACAACGATGAAAAGGGTACTGTTGACACACGATTAATCATCACATACAGTAGAGAGGAACAAGCTATCCAAGCCATTGTGAATCGTCACTGGTGTATTGTACAAACTGATCCAGTTCTGGGCCCCATTATTGCTAAAAACCTACCATTACTTATCGATAGGCACTCTCTGTGAGAGATGCCCTGGTTAAGAGTAGTCCAGAAGTTATGTTTAAATCCAACTGGCTCTCTAACATGAAAGGTTTCTACAAGTGCAACTCTTGTAGAGCATGAAAATTTGGCATCAATACCACCGAAGTCATTGCCAAATTTTGCAACAAGCCCATTACTTTACAACATAAGTACACCTGCAGAACTGACTTCGCTGTCTACATCCTTCGGTGTAGCTGCAATCTTATGTACGTTGGAAGTACTAAACTCCAAGTTTATGTTAGGATTCTCCAACATCTAAGAGCGATTGTTAACAGTGATCCCAACTATCCAGTGGCGAGACACTTCAAAGAGATACATAAAAACAATCTCGATCACCTACAGTACTTTGTTATAGACAATGTTCCTAACCTTAGACGTGGTGGTAATCGAGAGAAGAAATTGCGACAGCTAGAAAGTCGCTATATCCTTAAACTAGATACCAAGGTTCCTTTTGGTTTAAATAGCAGTGAAGATCTGTATAATTATCTTTAATTTGACATGCTGGATATGAGCTCGCTCTCTCTTGTCTTATTTCTATTATAATACATATTCTGCTGCTGCTATCTTTTTCTACCTCAATACGTCTGACCTTTACTCGTTTCCATCATTTGAGTGGTTCTGCTCTGTGTACTAGTTATTTGCCTCATTTTTTAATCTTATGTATCCTATTCTTCTCCAAATGTTTGTTTGTGTGTCTTTTGTTTTACCCTCAATTCTTTCTTAACACTAGAGGCCTGATTTTGTCCTCCATTTTGGAGTTATGTTTTTTCCGCATTATGTGGACAGTACTGGAATCTACTTTGGTAGTTCTTCATGTTATCTGTAGAAATCCGGCTGGGTTTCATATAGTTGTTTATATCTCTGTGAATCCTACCATATGGTTGTCATATTCATTGATATGAGATATATTACATTTCATTTTTACACTTTGCATCACATTTACTTATTTATTTGTCACTATAAAATATGTTGCACTATTTTTTTCACTTATTTCATGCACTACTTTGTACGGTAAGGCATAAGGCGCTGTGACTTAAAACAATTTTTTTGTATTTTTATTACCTTATTATGACTCTCTTTGCTTGTTTTTTTCTTTTATAGCCCTTTTTCTTTGGTCCATATCAATCCATGCTACAACTGTATAGACTCATTATATCACGCAGTTTGTGTATATGTAATATCATTTTTTAGACTTTATCTATCAACGCTATGCTTAGCAATCCTTTCAATTGTACCAGGAGGTGGCTTCAATACTCTGTTTATTACTCTGTTTCGTCATTTGCCCTACCTTAGATGGTCACGTATTATGCGGACATTGGGGCTTAGCCATATGGTACTGGTGTTATCATTATTTTGTTTTGCTAACTGAGAGCTCACAGCATTATGCTTTGATTGATAGCTTTTTTCATTATTGCTTTTTTCATTATTGTCTTTCTACATCTTTATTTAATGAGTCTGTCTTCCTATATATTTAGGAACCTAACTCTTCTATTTCTTAGGGCATTGAAGCTATGCATCGCTGTTTTACTACTATTTGCAACTTGATTCAGCTGTTATTTAGCAAGTCACTGCCTTCTATTTTGTCTTAATTTCAAAGGAAAGCATTATTGTGTATTTACACGGCCATATATTTGTTTGTTTTACTGTTAAAATACTAGTATGTTTTCACTTTCTATTGGATTTTGCAACACGTTCTCACTTACCTGCCTATTTATGCTGCTACTTGCACGTAGTGCGTTCATGTGATCAAGGTCGCAGGTCAGCGACCGAAACGGACCGTCTCCGGCTTGTAAAATAAATTTGGATTTCAACTGCTGCTGTGGTCTGTGCCCGTGTGTTCCTCTGTGCTAAGCTGAATCATTACGGGACTTTCTCGCGCGGTTCCAGGCGCAGGAAAAAGAAGTCGCACACAGGTTTTCCGTAAAAGAGTAGGATATATATATATATATATATATATATATATATCTGTGAATCGTATCTTGCACACTCCTGTTGGGAAAAGACGATGCAAACCCGAAATTTGGTGCAATTCTATTTTACTAAGTGCCCTGCACCGCCGCCATAAAATATACATATTACCTAATACCTCTGAACATCTAAGGGCTTGGAGATCTCAACAAGAGCACTGGAAACCCTGGCATCATTTGGGTGCTATTTTTTCTGATCATGCAACTCTCACCTTTGTAGTATGGATGTGTGTAGGAGGCGTTCACTAGCTCTTCCAGGTTGCCCGTCTTCTCTGCAATATCCAGCAGGAGAGGAATAGTGTCATTCTTTCCATTCTTCAAGTTCAGCATGGCCTTCAGCAGACAGGTTTTCCCGGTCTCCGAATCTGAGGAAAAGGGGCCGAAGGGAAGATAGTTTTAACTCACTACACAGGTCAAAATGTGGCCATGTTAGGCCCATTGACATTATACATTATTTTCTCATACTGAAAAGGACCAAGAACCCCCTTGTTCGCTGTAGATAACAGGGAACTGTGAATTGTATGGTAATAATGGCACTGATGTAGTTGAGGGAGGGAATATGTGGGAAGGAGCAGGACAGCAAGGTCGCCCAGGCCCCTTTGCTACGACGCCGCCACTCTACACGCATTCAATCCCGGAAGACGTACCGACTGCGATAGATCATCGCGGAACACCACTCATGGGCCGTAGACCCTTCACCATCAACAAAGCCCCCACTACTGCCGAAACCCTGACATGCATCCTCCTCCATGTACGCTCCCTGCACCGACACGCCGTAGAGATCTGGGACCTGATCAACACCCTCTCACCCGACATCACCCTCTTCACTGAAACTTGGACTAACACCACCTCCGGCCCGAAATCGCCACCGCCATCCCCGACGGCTACAAGATCCAGAGAAAGGACTTCCCCCGCCGCCCAGGAGGAGGACTCTCCATCGCACACAAGACCCCCCTCCACTCTTCCAACACAGAACCAGATCCAGACCAGCCCCAGGACCACTATACGAGGTACCCTCATCTACAGACTGCCGGGACCTAGCACCCAGTTCACGACCACCATCGCCGAGCTCACCGCACCCCACGCTATCACCTCCACAGACTACATTCTACTCTGAGACCTCAACTTCCACCTCGACAACCGCAACGACCCGACTCCACCACTCTCCTCGATAACCTCAGACTGAAGCAGCTGGTCAACACGCCCACTCACAGAGCTGGACACACCCTCGACCCCATCTTCGCAGGAGAAACAAACATCCAATTCAGCCACACCACCCAGCCCAACTGGACGGCCCACCACTGCGTCCACTTCACCATCAAGACCACCACCACTCCCAAGCCCGCCCCGCGACCACCACGAAGGAACAGGAGCAAGGTTACAGAGGAACACCTCAACAGCACCCTCCTCCAAGACCCCCATCGCCACGACCGACACCAACTCCGCAGCATAAGAACTTCACCGCTGGAACTCCTGATGCGCCGACAAGCTCGCACCCCTCCGCCATCCCGCCAAACAATGCCCTCTGAAGGCAGCCTGGTACACCACAGAACTCCAAGAAGCCAGGCGCTCCTGCAGACACCTAGAGAAAACCTGGCGAAACCAGAAAACCACCGGAGCACAGAACAACCACAGGAGCACCCTGAAGGAATTCCACCGGCTCATAAGAGACACCAAACAGACGTTCATAAGAGACAAAGTTCAGACAAACGCGGCCAACGCCAAGGAACTGTTCAACATCATACAGCAGTTCACAAAACCCCCCAGCGAAGCCTCGGACGTCACACCCTCCCAGGAACTCTGCGACAGGCTCAGCTCCTACTTCCATCTGAAGATTCAGGCCCTCTACAACAACACCAGCGAACAGATGCTGGACACCACCCCGCACTCAAGCCAAGCATCACGACCTGGAATCCCGTCACCACCGAACACATCACCACGACCATGAAGAAAACCCACTCAGGGGCCCCGACGGACCACTGCCCACCACACATATTCCACTAGGCTGCCGCCTCCATCGCACCTGTACTAGGACGGACCATCAACGCCTCCTTCAGATCAGACACCTTCCCAGACGACTGGAAGCAGGCCGAGGTGAAACCCCTCCTCAAGAAGCCAACGGCCGATCCAACAGAACTGAAAAACTACAGGCCCATCTCTTTCCTCCCTTCATGGCCAAAGTCACCTAGAGACTTGTAAACGCCCAGCTGACCGCCTTCATCGAAGAGAACGCCATCCTCCATGCCTCACAATCTGGATTCCGCAGCAACCACAGCACCGAGACCGCCCTCCTCGCTGCCACGGATGACATCCACTTACTACTCGACCTGGGACACACCACGGCCCTCATCCTCCTAGACCTCTCCGCAGCCTTTGACACCGTCTCTCATTGCACGCACGCAGCAGACTTCACGACGCGGGGATACAAGGAACCGCCCTAGACTGGATCCAATCATTCCTTTCTGGCAGAACCCAGAGGATCAGACTCCCTCCCTTCCTCTTCAAACCCACTGACATCAACTACGGAGTACCCCAAGGATCATCGTTCAGCCCGACGCTCTTTAACATCTACATGGCCCCCCTCACCCCAATCGTCCGACAGCACGGGCTCAGCATAGTATCCTACGCCGACCACACCAAGCACATCCTCTTGCTCACGAAAAACCCCGAAGACACCAGACTCTGCTTCCACGAAGGAATTAAGGACGTCGCAGCTTGGATGAAAGACCGTTACCTGAAGCTCAACTCAGAGAAAACTGAGGTCCTCATCCTCGGCCCCTGCACCTCCGCATGGGACAACACCTGATGGCGCTCCACCCTCGGAGGCCACCCACCCCCACAGACCATGCACAAAACCTCTGCATCATCCTAGACTCCTCCCTCTCCATGAACAACCAGATCAACGCTGTTGCTTCCATCAGTTTCAACTGCCTGCGCAGCCTCCGCAAGACCTTCAAATGGATCACCCTGATTGCAGAAGGACCATCACCCACTCTCTCATCACTAGCAGACTGGACTACGGCAACACCCCATACATCGGAATCAACAGAACTCTTCCACACAAACTCCAAACCATCTAGAACGCGCAGACAGACTCGTCCTCGGAACTCCACGCCACGAGCACATGACCCAACACCTACAAGACCTCCACTGGCTCCCCATCGAGAAGAGGGTCACTTTCAAGCTCCTCACCCACACCTACAAATCCCTCAACAACATCGGACCCAAATACATCAACGACAGAGTCTCCTTCCACGTACCCAAGAGGAACCTCTGCTCCACTAACCTCACCCTGGCGGAGGTCACTCTGCATCCACAGATGCAGAACAGGTGGTAGAGCTTTCTCATACTTTGCAGCCAAGACCTGGAACGAGCTCCCTGTGAACATTAGACACTCCCCGACCCTGCACACATTCAGGAAGGACCTCAAGACCTGTCTCTTCGACTGATCCGGAGCTGCTCCCCCCCACTCCTCCCCCACCCCAGTGAATTGAAACCCTCACAGGTGAGTAGCGCGCTTTATAAGACCCCTGATTGATTGATTGATTTAAGGTAAGCAAGCCTGTTTGATGATACAGCGATTGGTGTAAGAGACAGTGAAATGTTGTACTCGTTGCATTAACTGTCAATAAAAAGTTGTTTTAAAAAACATAATGGCACTGATGAATCCTGGTGAAAAAAACTAAATGGTCGAAGGTTAAGGGATTTATAAAGTTACCAGAACCCAGAGGTGGCTTTGCTGAACTATGTAAACATTACCATCTCATGCATTGTGTACATGGGACACCTTTTCTGGTGCACTTACCATGAAAAGAGGCTACTTTAAAACTGAACATTTTATTTAAGACAAAAAAGTTTAAACTTAGGCATACTGTTTGGCTGATTGTAGGTACTTGCAGCGTGAATTCTGCACCACGTTATGCCTTATTTACAAAGTTACGCATCTAGGCATATGCGTGACCTTGTAAAGCCCTGTGCCACATTATACATGCGTCAGGTATGATGTATGCAGGGTAGGTGTACCCACGCAACAAAGCCTGTGTGAGGTAGTGTTAGCACTCCTCACAGAGATATAGGTTCCTATATCTCACCATACACACATATATAAACCTATCAGCCACCCCTATGGCAGGCCCTATCAATCCTGAGGGCAGGGTGCGTGGTTTACAATGTAAGGGGGTGCCTCTGCGTGAGCAGGGCCCCTCTGCAGCTACCAGAGTCTATTCTCTAGGGCTGTTTGTGGATGCGGTTAAACCATTTAAGTGCATTAAAATGCTAACTTTGGAATGACTGCATCAAAACATGTCGTGTTTGGTGTCAAACAACTTGCAATCATACCCCCACATCAGTCCATGATGTGGGAGCATGATCCCACCCTTCTAGAGGGGACGACATGTAAAACGATAGAAATCCTATAGAGCTCTGGCATCACAAAATAGATGCCACCAGCACAGACACTGGGCTGCCCTCCTGCTGCTGACTGAAACTCGCAGTGGAGAAAGCCCAACAAAAGGCATCCTGTCACAGGGAGGTGTCACCACCTTCCAGACAGGATTTAGTGTATTGGAGCTGGGTGGGTGCACTCCTAGAGTGCTTTGAAATCCTGCACTGGGGGAGCAGTAGTCTCCTCTGTGCATATGCCAGCTCAAACCGTTTCAGGGGCTACCTGTCCCTGCTCTGGCATGAAACTGGACAAAGGGAAGTGGGTGTAACCACCCCCTACCCTGACCCTCCTAGAGGAGTGGTCATAGAGCTAGTCCCTCCCCTATCTTCACTATAAGATAGCAAACATTGCCATTGCCAAGCAGATAACCCTGGACGAAGCTCTACAAAGAAGAATCCTGGCCCTTCGACGTTCCACTACCTTTGGAAGACGGAAGAATCTCCCTTGGAGTCAAGGAGTGATTCCCCTGCTTGGCAGGCACCAAAACCCTTAATCAATGGTTGCAAACTTTACTGCTTCCGCCGGAGTTCGAAGTCCCTGCTGCCCTGAAAGTGGATTCCTGACTTCTCGACGGCCATTGTGAGTTCCCAGCAAAGCTGTGGCGAGTGGACCCCAAGAGTGACGAGGAACAGCAATACCCGGGGACTGTGCACTATTGTCGAGTGCAATCCCTTCACGACATTCTACGAACTTGTGCTTTGGACCATTTGTGTCCCAAGCCTCCAGCAGGGTTTGCAGCGAAAATCAAAGGCCTATCTTCTTCCAAGTGACCGTGGGCTCCTGGGAAGCATTTCCTGAAGAGGCGTCTTCACGATCACTTGCCTGTTGGCTAGTGGGTCCCCCGAAGACTTTCCTATCAACTCAAAGGGCTCCTCTCGTTTCTCCAAACGTGCCCTCACTTACCCTCGCTGTGTGAGTCCCTCAGACCTTGCTGGTCTGCCCCATCGACTTTCTTCAGTCTACACAAGACTTGCAGTTGCCAAGGCTTGTTGGCTCCAATCCGGTTGCCGACACTGCCATCAGCTGCAGACTTCATTGAGCACTCCAAATCCAGCTGCTGGTTATCGTCGATCCCTCCTGGACCTCGTGAGCAAAGAGTCAAAACACCATCGACGACCTGAAATCACCCGACATCTGTGGTCATCCATCTTCTTGGCCACCGGTCACTGGCAAGTGACTTTGAACACTATCCCTTCAATTTTCAGGTCTTCTGCATCTCGAATCCATCCTTGGACTCCACCAGACACTTCTTCAGTCGACGCAAGCAGCAAGTCTTCTTTGGTCTCCATAGAAAACAGCGACGCGACCCGACACCAAAAGACACCTATGCACCCGGCTTCCCTGGGTGAGGTAACTCGTTCACTCCGGTGCCCTAGTGTGTGTTGGCCCTCGAAGTACTTATCTTGTAAGTGGCTTGCTTGTAGACTTCCTCGAAGTACCCTAAAACTTTAAAAATCAAACCGCGACTTGCACCATTGTAATCAATAGGGAACCCGTGGCTGTGTACACACACTGCACGCGTCTCCCATGGGCCTGTTACTTACCTGCTAACACTGCAGTAGTGAAGCCCCAGCGATTCCCCAGGCCCTAGGCCTTGTCATTTTGCAAGTCGACATTCTTATACCATTTTTTTAGTATACGGTCTGGTACACCCCTAGGGCTCCAGCCATATTTGTGCTTAATTTATTGTGAAACGTTGACATTATGTGTATCTGGCTTCTAATCTCAAAAAGAGATTAGTAGAGTGTGTCTAGTAATAAATACATATATATATACCTGTGTGGTGTCCTTTCATTTGGTAATTCAAGAGATTATAAGGTAAAACAAGCTGCTTTACATTCCTCTGAGACAGCCTGAAGGCTGCTCTCCACAGCTACCACTAGGATAGCTTTCTTTAAAAGGTTGTCTTAAACCTATCTACCATAAGAGTCGAATTGGACTGGTGCAAGGAGGCCACTATAACTAGTGACCAGCATATGCCAGGCCAACTTCTCACATCAGGATTCTAGATGTATCTGTCATTGATTGCGACATGGAGCGCTGTAAATACGGCGCAGCCATGGTGTCACAAGGAGAGCACAGTAAAAAGTGTCCAATCACTGCTTTATCACATTCATGTAACACTTAGGAATGTGCCCTATCTCATTGATAAGGCGCATTTCTGGCCTTTTGTTTTGGCACAGGGCAGCATAGCATTATTCCCTGAACCCAAACATCTTATATGTGGGTCCAAGTGTTTGCACCAATTTTAAGACCAGCTATATTCTGGCCTTAAAAAAAATTCTCTAATTTGGGTTAGCTGCAGTTTTGAAAGGTTATTGACGTACTGGAAGTTCCTTGTAAATGTCGCAAAGTGAGTGTGTTTAGCTGCAGTTTTTTCACGGGAACGCCTACCTTGCATCTCGTTTTCGTCACGCTAACAGAAGTGGCGATCTTCAAAATACAGGTTTATGCTGGAAAGGTGCTGCTAACTGAAGTTGGCGGTAACTTGTAAATAAGGCAATAAACAAAAAGCTGCTGTAACGTCAAAAAATGGATGCTATGGCTGCGTTAAGTTCTTGCAAATATGCTCTTCTGTCTGGTGGATACTCTATCTAACTGCATCTTCCTCACCACCCACCCGCCCGATCTCCACAATAGCCCAAATACCTGGTTCTCTGATCTCCAAGGGCATACAGAGTGTCAAGAAAGACTCTTTCGTGTATATGTAGCTCCAGCCATCACTTCTAGAGCGGAGCAAGATCGATGCAGAGCAGTATGATGGCACCTACTGGTGCACATGGGCTATGCTGAAATATCGATTGATTGGAGTCTAGCCATTAGGGTACTCTCATAGTAAGGAATCTGTGGTTAAATAGCATATCCACCAGAAAGAGCGTTACCGAAGATAAATAACTGGCTCCCCACGATCTTTGTGAAACACTTTCCTTGATACATCAATGACGTGAAAGATATTTTCCATGGCAACCAGGCTACCTGTTCCTGGTCCCTGATGAAGTCAATCTCTATTCCTCAGCAGGAGCCCCCTTCGTGAAATTCTGAGGAGCACTCCATGTTCCAGCTAAGGCCACAATCCTGGATTTGACCAAATATGTCTGAAAAATATTTTCCATTCTCTTAATTACACCATCTGCATCAAAAGAACAAGCATTATTTTCCTTCCAAAACGTAAAAATAGATGCACGTTCACCATATGATTATTAAGGCACAGTGAAGTTTTTAGAGGAAGAGGAAAGGTAAGAGACCGGCGTAGCAAAGGTGGGGCGGTGGGGGCGGTCCGCCCCAGGCGGCACTATTTTGGGGGAGGACAAAGGCATTCAGATAAGGTTCGGCTTGCTTTTGTGGACGTTCGGGGACTGGCAGAGAAGGAATAGGACTCCGGCAATGTCCTCTTCTTTTTTGTGCTGGCAGCTGTCCCCCCCTCTCTTTCTATTATTCCCTCTCTTTCTGTCTTGCTCCTCACTTACTGAAATCCGTGACTTGAAGAAACGGTTTACAACCTCTCTTTCCTTCTTTCATTTAGTTGCTTCCCTGTGAAATGGATCCAAAAAAGAAAAACACTTGCGAGAAATGCTCTTTTTCTGACATTTTTCTATTCCAAAGTGCAGCGGGATGGAGAGAAATAGAAGGTTTTAAATATGAAAAATAAATACATAACTAAATAAAGCAAGACAGAGTGGTTGCAAAGTGGCCAGATTGGTTTTATTTACATCCAAATACATCAGCATCACTTTACAGAGTTTACCAGTGAAGTGCTACTTTTGTTTTCTAGTCTTTCTTTGAACAGCATTGTTGTCCCCAGGTGGGAAAGTGTACCATTCCTGGAGGTGCTGCAATACCTGGTTGATGGGTGGATTGGAAAACAAAATGTGTACCATAGCTCTGTGTTTATGGATGTGGTCTTTTTAAACCATACTGCTTACGTTTTGTAATGATATAAGCAATGGACATTGAAACGGTTCCCTTCAGGGCCCTCTAGTCATGTCCTTAACTTTTCAGGTAAAACCACTCGCTGATTTCTGAATAGTGAGTGAGAGATCGTTAAGGTAACCATGTTGTTTCTGCTTACATTTCACATGCTTTACTTAATCTTGCATTCCCCTATGAGTGGTTGCTTTTACTTTTTTTTTTAGGCAGCATATTACTCTTATCAAGTGCATAATTTGAATTGAGCCACATTCAAGTGTTTATAGCGGGCACAATTAGGTTATATCTGAAGACAGTGCGAGTTTCTCTCAGTGGGGAAGTATGGTGTTCAGTGGGGGAGAGGATGTGGCACTATGGCCAGAGCTGAATTTGGAACTGGGGAACCAGGTTCAGCCCTCATGACCAGTCCACCAGACCACTCTACTGAGGGAGCACATTCCCATGCTATACCTTAGAAGGCCCCACTAGACCTTAGAAGGCTTGATGTCTTAGCACAAGCAGGTGTACCCTAGTGGTGTCAATTGTGGGTTAACCTTGAAGGCCTGTCCACCACAATCCATACTGAAGTTCATCTCCAGTCTTGCGGGCAGGCCTACGAAGCAGCACACCCTAGAGCAACAGTGATCCAGTCGCTGTGACTCTGTCACTGAGGTCACATGAACCTTGAGCAGGTTAGGGCAATGCGAACGGTGTGACCGCACTGGGTACCTATTTTGGGTGGGTGCGTAGTGTTTGCAAGTATATTATGGTTTAAAAAAACTTGCTGCCTCCTTCCTGGCCTCCAGCAATTTTCAGAAACAATAAAAATGTCATGATAACTTCGGTGATTAATGTTCTTCCTAGAGAGAGATCGGGAGTTTTGTCTAGTGGAAGGGTTGACTCCTGGAAAGGTAGCACAGAGGGTTAATGTGCCTGCTGCAAAGAACATGTACCATGCAGATCACAAAGTGCACTGCTTTAATGGGGGGACTATGATGAATGGTCATTTAATGTCAGCTGTAGATGATGGATCCCTGAACAGTGTCATGTATGTGCATGTTTGCATTGTGCTGAGGGGATTACCAGGTAATTATTCACGCAGCTCTCTGATGGATGTCACATGCGGTTTTTCTGAGTCCCCAGATAGATCATGCAGTCTGTGTGTTCTCTTTTGTACTGCCAGTCACCAGTGTATTCAACTGTGTAGCCTTGGACCGTGTCATGTATGTGCATGTAACTTGCATGATCGAGGTAACTATTAGCGGCAATACTACGTGTCTCTCGGACCTCTTTCAAGTGCTCGCCGTCCTTTTTCCCCAGCAACCTCCCCTCCCCAGGGGCGGCAATCTGAGGGATAGCCCCGGGCGCCACAAGCTCTAGCTACGCCTCTGGCGACCTGGGACATCGCTTCAACACAATGTACAGAATTGGCCCGTCATTTGTAAAAAAGCTGCTGTATTATCTTTTACCTTTTTGTATATATATCCCACATTATAATGTATATGAAATTCTACAAAGAACAATTTTACTAAATTAATTTGTTGATAATGCTTCCGTTTCAACTGTTCTGAAGTTGCACGCACGTGGGACTGACTCTTTATCAGGAGAACTCTTATAGCGAATATACTACATATTGATTTGGACAAGATTATCCTTTAATCATGTTCCTCAGTTCATAACGAGAAAACACATTTGTTTTCAATTTCGCTCTAAAACATAACCCATTTGCCCTTCAGTGGAAAGTATACGCCTACCTTTAAAATATTCATCTGAGAGCTTCTTCATGCTACATTGCAAATACTCGAGTAGCCCGTCCAGTTCTCCCGGGTCACCTTTCACTACTGCATTATAGACCATTTCTCGGGTGTAGACCTTAGATGGTTGCTTCTCAGGCGGCCTACGCAGAAACAACATCATAAAGAAAATTGCATATTAATTCTGGATCTATAGTCTCATTCAGCATCAAGGTAAGTATACCACAAAAAGCAACGGAAGTCAAAGATTAAAAACGACTTATAGTGTTCAAACAATGAGTTAGGCGCTATGCAATGCCTGTGGCTTGGCTTAACGGCCAAAACACCAAACTTTCTTATGGAATGCGGCTGGCAACTCGGATTCAGACGGAGTTAGTGAAGGTCGACATACGTACATTGGTTTAGCAGCGACACCCAGTGGCTATTCAGAATAAAGCACTAGCTTGGTTACCTGTAAAACAAAGGACCACAACTCAGCATCATTCACAGAAACCTCAAACTCTAGGAAAGGTTGAGGAAAAGGCCTGATCATACGAGTTGCATTCCATTTTTGCGACTCCGAACTTCGGGCCATATTATCAAGGAACGGCGATAACATTATCGCCGCTTTAACGGTAGGAAACTGCCACTAAAGCGGCGATAATGGGCTTGATAATATGCCCGTGTGAATTCCCATAGAAGCCCAGGTTCACACCAGAACAGATAATGTTATCAGCGTTCCTTGATAATATGGCCCTTCATGATTTAAAAAAAACTTAGGGGCATATCATCAAGAGGGGGCGATAATTATCGCTAAGCGCACGTAGCGCTAGGATGATTATCCCCTGCTATCGCTGTATTTTATCGCTGAGATAGTGCGCTATCAGAGATGCTCATCTCAAAAACGATAAAAATACCAGCGATAGCTACATAAGGTGCGATCATCGCTGGAAAACCAGCGATAATCGCACAAAAAAACAGGCGATACCTTGCTGATAGGGCAGGGTGGACTTAGCCATTATATCCACCTTCCATTGGATATAACGGCTAAGTTAACCTGAAAGCAGGCGTAAGGAAAGAAGCGATAACCAAGGTTAACGCTACATTTCTTATCGCTCTGCATGTTAGCGTGCAGCTTGATAATCGGAGAAATGTCGGTTAGCGACATTTCTCCAGTTATTTTGGGGAGGAACGCCCACTTGGCATCTCATTAGAGATGCAAAGCTGGGCGTTCAGGGAAAGGGTGTTGAGGCATGGAAACACGTGTTAGCATGTCCATGCTGATAGGGCGATACAATTATCGCCGCTTTCCGTCCGAAAACGGCCTATACAGCGGCGATAATTGTCTTGATGATATGCCCCTAAGCGCTTCGCTAACTATGATTCTCGGATTTTTTTTTTATAAAGGAGCCGCTATAGCATCCTCTAGCAACATTGAGACACGACCCTACTGAAAAAAGCCTCAGCAGTTGGACAGTATCACTTGCCAGTCGTGCAGTGTAGGAGCCTGCCTACCCTCGGCAGGTAACTGGATTGACCCAACCCCAGGCTTGCCCCTTTTTTCGTAGATTCCCCTCTGTGCATGGTCCCTTCCCGCTTCCCCCCGCGCAAAGTCCACTAATAGCATACTAATAGCTATAGCATACTAATGCGAAACGTTTATGCAGAATCCCTAATCGCCCTTCGTGCTTCCTCGTGTTTATCTATCTCTCCGTGTCTGCTGTTTTTTCTTCCTCTGTCTGTCTCTCGCTCCCTCAGTAAAGCTGTTTTAGAATCCTAATACTGTTCTGTATCTCATTAATTCCAACACTGCCCTTTCCAACGCATGCGCCTACGATGAGTGCAAGTCTAAGGTTCTTGAAATTATGCCAAGAGAAGTAAGAGATGATATCAAAGAGGGGTGGTTGACTGTGTGAGTTGCAGTTTAGCAATCCAGAGAGTTAGGAATGAGTATACGCGATAATGATGTGCAGAGGTGATAATGTTTGAAACATCATATGGGTGGTGTCTAGGGAACGATTTGCTCAGAAGCCAGGTTGGAGAGGATGGAGGAGAATGTGGAATGAGATGTAACAAGTGAGATGATTGAAAACTGAAAATTCAAGTGTTTTGAAAAGAAATGTAGTTGGGAAAATGGCCATTACTAGAGGCAGAGTAAGCCTGATTGGTTTTAGTAGTACTAAGACACACGCGGATTTGAAATATTGTAGATGGAGGTCAGATAGAAGATGTTATAGAAATAGGAAGGTCTTAATTTTAGAGGAGGGAGCTAGGTGCTTGTTGGTTTGATCACACAGGAGGTGCTTGCTGTCTGGGTTGTAGGTATGGGCTTAGTGGAAGAAGTGTGGGCAAGAAGGCAAGTTGCCAGGTATGAGAGGGTTGAGGGTGTGGGGCTGGTTAAACAGGAGATGGCACTGACACTTCATTTCAAGTGCATGTGTATTTCAGTGATCTAGTCCTAAAAAAAAGTTGATTTGGCCCTGACATGGGCTACCTTAACAGTCTTGACTGGTCTTTTGTAAATCTATAGGTTTTTGCGAGTTCTTACTTCCTGCCATTTGCAGAGGTATCCTTGTTTAAGAGTCTTAAGGAAACAGAGTGTGTGGGCCAGCTAAGGATGGAAGAAGGGTTGAAGTGTGGGAGGTAACCTATTGATTGTAGGATTTCATTAAGTTGGTGAAATGTTGTTGAATGAAGAAGTGAGGTTTTATCTATTTTGAGTTGGCTCTCGTAGGTGAGAATATTCTCATGAGAGTATCTGCATCAGAAAATGGTAATTTAGAAATGAATGGACGTTGTAAGCATTGCTGAACAAGTCACTTACCTTCAGTGATGTCTTTTCTGGTAGAGACTCTATCTAAATGCAGATTTCTCACCTCAAACTATTCCTCAGGTGTCAAACTGTATCCAGAAAAAATTGCAGTACCTGGGCACACTGGTAAATGGTGTCATGCAGCTCTGCAGTGGCATCGCCCACGTGAGAAGTGTTGTTGCAGTGCCCCTATAAGCGCCACTCAAGCACGCTGACATCAGGTCCTTTCATTCCGCACCAACAGCCAACAGAGACCAATAGTGACCCTGGTCACTTTTTCACCAACTTTCTTTTTTAATTTATTTTAGTTCTTTTTGAGTGTTGCTCCCACTGTGCTAGGGACAAGTTCCCTGCAAACCTTCAGGGTTTAAACCCAGTGTTGACTGCCACAGGCAGTTGTCTGTGTCCGATCTCCACTTGATCTGTCTCTGGTGCCTAAACTGAGTGCAAGTCAATGCACCCAAAGGTAATTCGCAAGCACTTGATAAAGCTCCTGGTGGACTCTGGGATGCTGTCCTCTCCAGGCTTCGGGAGACCACATCCTTTGCCATTGTGATGTGCAGAGGTACTCAACCTCCAGTTGCCGAGGTCAAGACCAACATCTTGAGTAAGGTGCTTCGACCTGGGGAGGGCTCCTTTGTGCCCTTGCTCTCCTTTAACAAAGCCCTCACAGATATCCTCCTGGGGGCCTGGGAGAAACTTGGACAGGGGCTCCTGTGCATCAAATGATTGCCCGTCTGCACCATCCCCTGGAAAGCCATCCTTTCATTCCCAGAACCCTTCCCTGAGAGCCTGGTGGTTCAGGGCTCGACAGCGAAGATCAACTTGAGAGTGTTCCCTACCACTCCACTGGATACAGAATCAAAGAGGCAGAATACCTTTGGAAATCCCATATTTTCTTCCACCATTATTGCCTTGCGGTCGGTAAACAACGCATGCCTCCTGGGCTGATACTACCAAAGGGTTGTGGAACTGCATTCTGCAGCTGCTACCCATGCTGCCAGAGAAGGGCCGTGCCATCCTCAACCAGGCCTTGGTGGACAACAGGGATGCAGTAAAGATCACCATTCAGTGTGGACTGGACATCACAGACTCTGCCACAGAATCCACAACCCCACCATACCCTGTTTGTTACAATACCACAAGGAGGTGGTGTTGTCTGTAAACACCGGAACCAGCCTCCCTTTGATAGATGGAAGGAAGGCTTATCTTGCCAGTCAGGCATCCTGCCACTCAGACCGTCTACACCGGAGTCGAGATACATGTTTGGCTTGGTGTTCATCACACCAGGTGGATCCTCTTTCTGCATCTCTGACGAAGTTTTGTTGTTAATTCTTTCTTTAGCCCAGCAAGATCTTGCCTAGTGATGAATACAAGCCCCAGCTAGGCCCGCAGGACACAAGGGTTCGCTCTCCTGTAATGGAATCTACAAGGAAGTTGGCACGGAAACTGCAAAGTACAAAGACAGCATTTATTAACCCTTAAGGGTGGTCCTACAATCCACACAACACTCTTCAGTATTGCATAGAGTAGCACAAAGAACTTACGTACATGGTCCCCTTTTATACACAATAGAGGGGCTCATAAGTGGGTGGATACAACATGAGGCCGAAGAACATTACCATTTATGGTCATTTTCGATACTGAATCAATATGTGGGCGGAGCTAACACACTCCTTGAGCCCGCGAAAACATGGTCAAGCAAGGCTAACTGATAACAGATGTGGTCAAGTCTGGGCATGTGCTAAATGGACAGAGGAGCTATTTATAGACTGTTACTAGGCAGATTACAAGAGCAACTAACACAGAGGTTGGACTCTTCTCGTGGGGAACACGTGGAAGCATGACAATACAAAATGGAGTCCGAACTTCGGTCAACATAACAGAGAAAACACGATCCAGAGAAGGGAATTAATGTCTTTAGTGAATGCTTAATCACATCGTCGTTTCAATTTACAACAGACGACCCTTTCAGCATTTACTGAAGACATCCGGTTTGTTAGGATAATCATCATGTATGTCAATTGTCATCATTTCTTCAACTTCTTTAGCTAAACGTTTTTGGTGAGCAACATCGGCAATAGCTTTCTTATCAGGGATACAAAATGATACACATAATGAGCAGAGCAAGGGACCACATTGAATACAGATACAGCACGAAAACAGAACTACTACAATAATGCAGAGACCAGTTAGAACCTTCCATCCCCAGGCAGTAATTAACGCCCAAAACCATCCAGAAAAGGACCAAGTGCCGTTTTCTGTATGGATCTCAGCTGCAATTTTATGCAGTTTATTGATGGCGTTATAAACTGATGGCGTATGATCAGGGATAAACACACAACAGCTACTTCCAATAATTTTACATGCTCCTCCTCGGTCAGCTAGCATAACGTCTAATACCATACGATTCTGCAATGCAACAATTCTAGTAATTTGCAATTCCTCCGTAAGATTCCCAAGAGCAGCAGCAGTCTGATTTGTCACAGCTTCTACCACTCTTGTTAATCTTCGGATCTTCCTACTGTTCAGGGCAGCTCCAACAAAGAAAAACAGTCCTAAGTTAAAATCAATATACTGTTGCAGACTGGTATCAGTCTGATCTACGTCGTCAATTGATAGAGTACGTTTATACCTATTTACAGTCACATTATTCAATAATTTCAGATCCTTATGATAAGATGCGGGTGCTAGGAATACAGGAGGTAATAGAAATGATACATAGCATACCCCAGACCACCCAGCCGGCAGACGGTAATAACCTTTATTTCCACACACAAAGTACGTATTATGGGAGGCTAAGAAGGTACTATTGTTCAACCCATCAATATTCAGAATAGTAATGCAATCACTAACACCGACAGGGATAAAACCCACACTCTGGACACACAGGTCCGCTTGAGCTTGTGCTACTTGAATCACAAATTTGTCCTTTCCCACAGTGTCTCTTGTATTCGTGAAGATGTAGGGAATGGATTCATTGTCTGGTCGGTACTCTTCCCACTCCCAAATTGTCCCATTCGCTTGTGGATACCCATTTTTGTCCTGATGGCATTCTTTATTAAGTCTAAAAAGCAATCGTCCCACTGTCGGTTTCCGAGTGGCAAAAAGCAAGGTATACCATGCTCTACAAGAGCCATTATGAGAGAAAGGAAGTGGTATAAATGGCGTTCCTCCTTTCTTCTGATGAGCTGGCATCATCCCACATATCCAACAGTTCGTAGCATTCGTAGCAACGTGGGTATGATGCAGCATCTGGATGAAAGTGTTATTCAAGTAAGACTGTCGATGCTTCAACTC
Organism: Triturus cristatus; assembly: GCF_964204655.1. Lineage (NCBI taxonomy): Eukaryota > Metazoa > Chordata > Amphibia > Caudata > Salamandridae > Triturus > Triturus cristatus. The sequence continues at coordinate 888,943,040 of NC_140584.1, read as the reverse complement.
TTGATACGGTAATGTATAAAAGTAGTGCTCCTCAGGCACCGGAGTTGTCAACACAAGAATCTTCCGAGCGGGAGTTACATCCTCCACGAACCATGTAGGTATCCCAACAATGGCTACTGTCAACATGAACCCTAATGCACAAAGGATTTTCTTTCTCTCCATGTCAAAGTAAAAATAAAGAATAAAACCAATATCTTCCTGAAACTAAAAGTCTGTCAGAACTCTTCCCCTTGGGCAGCGGTTGATTTCTTCACCAGCGGGCCAAGACGGGTGTCGCTACACTAATGCAGGGCTGATCCCCCCCCCCTTGCCTCATCGGCTCTCCGTTTCACTAACCCAAGGGCCGTTCTGACAGTATGTCCCGGTACTGGAAAACTCACTTCCTTGGTCGAAGATGATATCGCCTTCCTCCGGGAGTCGCGTGGTCCGGAAAGAGCTCCTCAGTGGCATTTGGCTCCGCAGCACGGCCTGTCTCTGCAGCCAAGATTTCTCGTTGATCGGTCAGCACGGCAGGTTCCACCAATCCGGGCGGCACCTTCCTACAGTGCAGGGAGTGGATCCAATTCTTTCTGTTGGAGACTCGCACAGCCGTCCTCGTTGCGAGGAGGACCTGCTCAGGGCCCACCCATCTCGGCTCCAAACTGTTCGTTCTGTCGAAGACTTTCACCATGACATGGTCACCAGGCCGGAGACCATGTCCCTCGCCGGTAGACCGATCAGGGAGCGCCTCCCGGACCTGTTGATGAATAGAAACCAAGTTATCCGTTAACTGTGCCAGATAATCACTCATCATCACACAAGGTACATCATGCACAGCCTTAGGTTTTGGCGGACCCCAAATATTCATTGGGCGTCCGAAGACAATCTCATATGGTGTAAGGCCAGTTCGAGAGTGCGGTACCGATCTAATTGACAATAACGCCAGTGGCAGAGCGTCTGGCCAAGTCAAAGACGTCGAAGCTTGAATTTTGGCGATCTTAAGCTTCAGTGTACCATTATACTTCTCAACTAGGCCTGCAGACTGAGGGTGGAATACCGCGTGAAACTTCTGGGTGATGCCTAGGCCCTTCAAGACATACTTTATAACATCCGCTACAAAGTGAGGGCCGTTATCACTCCACAGAAGTCTACAAACGCCATATCGGGGGAAAAACTCCTTCAGCAGCAGCTTTGCAGTAGTCATTGCAGTATTGTCTTTCGTAGGGTACGCTTCAACCCATTTGCTGAAAGCGCAGACCACTACTAGAACATACTTCAGATTATTACAGCGCTCCAGCTGGATGTAATCCATCTGCAGAACCTCAAAGGGTGCAGTGGGTATCACAAACCCTCCTGCTGGAGTTCGAGTACCCTTTCCTGGGTTATACCTCAGGCAGATCATACAAGTCTGCACCACCCTCTTCGCTGTGCTAGCAATCTCTGGATGCTCCCAGACTTGGGTAAGCAATTTCACAATTGCGGAAGCTCCAACATGTGCTAGCCCATGTGCCATCTGAACCATAGGTTGTACAAAAGCCGTGGGTAATTTCCATCTATCCATCTGCTTATTTCTCCAGCAACCCTCATCATCCAATTCTCCCTCACTAGCCCATTGTTCCCGCTCTTTGTCAGAAGCGATCCTTTGCATTTCTCGCACTTCCTCCTTCGCATCATGCCATCTTTCTACCTGTGACTTTACTACATACATGGCAGTAGTACCGGGCTGCATCGCAGTCTCCCGTGCTACCCGGTCTGCTAACGCATTCCCTTCTCCAACTTTATCAACTACTTTCCTATGGGCGCTACACTTAACGATGGCAATTTTCTTTGGGTATGTCAGTGCAGTTAAAAGATTATGAACTAACTCTCCATGCATTATCTGTACTCCATGTGACGTTAAAAACCCTCTCTCCTTCCAGAGTAGGCCGAAGTCGTGCGCTACTCCGAAGGCATAGCGGCTATCTGTATAAACATTCACACATAGTCCTGTACTGAGCTCACATGCTCGTGTTAATGCTATCAGTTCCGCTGCTTGAGCTGATTTCTGTGGTATGTGTGCTGTCTCCACTATCGTTTGTAATGTGGTAATTGCATATGCTGCTGAAGTCGTACCATCTGGTAGCTTCAGACAGGATCCATCCACCCACAGTTCTCCATCTACATCTGGAAAGGGCGTATCCTGGAGATCAATACGACCCTTTGTTTGTTCCTCAGTCACGAGAATACAATCATGTGCTTTCCGCGCCTCAGGCTGGGTTTCGGGGTATGGCAACAATGTTGCCGGGTTTAACGTTACGCACCTTTTCAACGTAATATGAGGAGCCAAAAGCGTCAACTCATATCCCGTTAAACGGGCGCTGGTCAAATGCTGCGTCTTCGTTTGATTGAGCAGGGCATCGACAGCATGGGGGACTAATACCAACAGCTTATGAGATAACACAATTCCCTCGCTTTGGCGTATTGACACAGCTGTCGCCGCAACCGAGCGAAAACACCCTGGTAATGCTCGGGCGACAGGATCAAGTACAGCCGAAAAATATGCACAAGGGCGCTGCTTATCGCCGTGCATCTGCACTAAAACTGACAATGCACATCCATCTTTCTCATGCACATACAACGAAAAGGGTTTTGCATAATCAGGGGTCCCTAACACTGGTGCTGAACAAAGGGCCTGTCGAAGCTGCTGAAAGGCAGTATCACACTCATCTGACCAAGGGATTGGGATAGGCGTGTCCTTTGTCAAGAGGGCTAACAATGGCTTAGCTATGTGCGAAAACCCCAATATCCACTGTCTACAAAAAGAAACAAGGCCCAAAAATGCACGCACATCCTTCTGTGTGGACGGTCTCGGTGTGTCCAAAATTACTTGGATACGATCCGGTGTGAGTGCACGTCCCTCCTTAGACAAAAGGTGACCCAAATAAGTCACCTTTGGTCTACAGAATTGCAATTTCTTCCTAGATACCTTATGATTGTGGGACGCTAAAAAAGAAAGTAAGGATAACGTACTTTTTTCACACAACTCTTGGGTGTCAGCCGCCAGCAAGATGTCATCAACATATTGAATGAGGGCGACCCCCTCGAGCAGAACAAAGGAATCCAATTGTCGTTTCAAAGCCTGACTGTAAATGCTAGGGCTTTCTGTGTAGCCCTGGGGAATCCTACAGAAACGATAAGATCTATTATTTAATGTAAACCCAAAAAGATATCGGCTATCAGGGTGAATGGGAATGGAAAAGAAGGCATTCTTCAAATCAATTACTGAGAACATGGTCGCCGTAGGCGGGACCAAGGTAAGCAACGTCGTGATATCGGAAACCACTGGGTATTGAGGTATCACGATCTTGTTCACTTCTCTCAAATCAATTATAAACCGATAAACTCTGGCATCCGTATCCTTTTTCAGTATGGGAAGAATCGGACTGTTACAAATGTTATAGGGGACTTCCTCCACTACCCCTGCCGCTATCAAATCCTGCACTATCTGTATAAGAGCCTCCTCCCCCTCCTGGGAAATACGGTACTGTGGGAGGCGTGGTAACACCGCCCCCTCCTGGACGCTAATGTGGACCGGTGGAATCACCATTTGTCCCACATCAGTATCCGAAGTTGCCCACAAAGCACGAGGGAGGGTAGCTAACAGCGCATCCTCTGACATCGTACACATCCGTTCTGATCGGGGGTAATTGTCGTTCAATATTACCCGTACACCAGCAGGGGAGCAGCGGATCGTGGCCCTAAAATGTTTTAACATATCAAGACCCATAATGTTGTCCGGTGTGTACGGGGCAAGCAGAAACGGACAGGGTGCAGAAAAAGAATCAACCTTAAACATGAGGGGCTGTGAAAGAGGGCTTCGGGAGAGTGTACCGTCAAACCCTACCGATGTGACCATTAAGCCGGATGGGGGAGCCCCCGGAACCAATTGCTTAGATAGCGCACTACGTGTCGCTCCTGTATCCACTAGGAACTGATCAGTAGAGCCCAAAACCTCAGCCGATACATAAGGGCCCTTCTGATCGACCGGCACCTCAACTGATTCTAACCCCCATCCAACGCATTCCTATGCATGCTGAGAGTCATGGTACCCCGACCGGTCAATCCCTGACGCTTGATACTGATGCTGGCGATCAAAAACATTTGATCTATCTCGGTGCTGCCCAGCAGAGTCAAAACGAGCCTGTTCGTTAGAATTCCCTCGAAAGTTCGAGAAACCCCCTCTACCTCGCGGGCCACCGTGAGTATGCCCCTGACGCGATGCATGCAACACCGGGCAGTCCCTAGCCCAATGACCCGATTGCTTACAATACGCACATTGGTTCCTATTCAAATCAGATCGGCCCGAGGGAGGACCATAAGATCCTCCCCTACCTCTATTACTACCCCGTCGAGGCGGGCCATAGACTTGTGCCAACATCACCTTTGTTTTCGATTTCTTTTCCTCCTGGCCCTTTGCTTCTTGCTCCTGACGCTCATAATACTGGGCGATAGTCAGGAGGGCCGTCGGTGTAGCGGAAGACCAAGAACTTTCACTCGCTTTTAGACGGGCCGCAACTGCCGGCAGCAGATTAGCCACATATTTATCCGCAAAAAGGTGGCGTCCCGTATCGTCGGTAAGCGACTGTCCACTAAAATCATGAAACGTCTCCTCAAAGCGCGTAAAGAAGTCCGCAACTGACTCGTCAACTTTCTGTTTACATGCAGCTAACATATTCCAGTCAATCTTTTTAGGGGGGATAATTGTCTTCAACTTAGCCACAATAGCAGCAGGGAGATCTAGAATATTCTGGGGCGGTTTCTGCGCGGGCTTCCGCTCCCTATCCTCATCCTCAAGCTCAGACCACCGGGCCTTAAAGGCAACAGTATCATCTACCTTTCGGACAGATCGCCACATATCCGGTGGTAGAATGAGGCCAAAGAACAGATCTATATCTGCTAAAGTCATAACGCAAGAATTCAAGGCTCCCTCGACTTCTTCGTAGAAGGCCGCTGGATTCTTGCGGGGGTCAGGCAGCGCATTCTTTAATGCCATAACATCAGCTCTATGCCACGGAGTATAAACCCAATTATACACAAAATATCCCTTAGCATCGGCGGAGGTAATGTCCGAGCTAGTCCCCGCTCCTTTAGGAGAAACATACAAAGGCGCCGCCTCGCGCATTGGCTTAGCATGCACTAGATCGTTCTTATCTGATTGAGAGGTGGATGAATGGCCGCCTCCAGTACGCGAATCCGACCGCTTTTCCTCCTCAAGATGTTGGCGCGCTTTCTCTTTAAGGTCTGCTGCCTCATCCCGCAACGCAAACAGTCGTCGAACCGCCGCAGGCGCCTTAGAGGGAGAAAAAACACCATTACGCAATGCTTTAGAATCTGATACCACATCAGCAGGTTCAAAGACACTGGAATATTTCCGAAAGGCAGTAATCACTTCATCAGAAAAGTGTCCCAAGAAATACAACCTTTCCCTATCCTGCCACGGCTCCCAAGAAGCTCATCAAGGGATAACTTGCCCTTACATGCACGATAGGAAAACTGTCGAAGCTCACCCATTCGCTCGGCCGATAACATGGACCGCGTGTCTACCTTACTCGAACCCGATCCAGAATCTTGTGGCCGCGGGGCAGACGCGCCAACATAAGGAGGCGGAGAGCGATCTAGTAAATAAAAATCATCATCAAGATTATTAAGGACAGGATAAAGTGGCTGCCGAACAGCATATTGACCCGAGACTTGCAGCCTACGCTCTTTCTCTTGTCTCTCTGTCTGTTCTCTGTCTTCCCGACGCTTCGCTTCCTGGGCTCGCACATGATCATTCTTCCGTTGTTCCTTATCAAACAGTGCTTTCTCGCGCTTCTCTCGCTCACGCACCTCCTTCACCCACAACCGTACACACTCAAACATATCCTGACGAGCACGCCGCTTACACATACACTGTTCCACATACTCAATCTTACGTATATCAAACGATCCATACAAAGGCCATCGCAACTCAGGATCTTTTTTTGTATATTTCCTCCATACTGTGCTGTACATTATGGAAGAAAGACCATGCTTCACATACATATCCCTATTAGGAGTCCCCTCTGGGGGAGCTGGAGCAGATTCCTCGAGGTTCAACCGGTTTCCAAAACAGCAACACCACTTACGTAGTGCGCTGAAAGCAGGCATGCTCAGAAATAATGCAAAATATGCAATATTATAGAAAAATGGCACTTAATCGTTGCGCCGTTCAAAGTTACACAGCTCCGGAGAAATCTCTCCACATTACCTGCCTATATGTGTTGCAACGCATATATATTCACAAAGACAAATACAAAATATGACTAGTCATCACAAATCAAACTCAAATAGCCAGATCAGGCTTCAAAAACTCGGAGCAAGTACCGTACACCGGTTCTTACCAATCAAGAGTCCAGATTCCAACTGCCAAGCTCCACAATCGCCCAAACGGCTTTCACGGCAAGACCGACAGAAGAGGTCTCAGTCGGGGACCGGCGCCACCCAGACGGTCAGCTCGGAAGGGAAGGAAGAAAAACCTCGGGATGCCAGAGCTAAGACGCCGCTGGCAGTGATCACGTCCCCGGCCAAATTCCTCACCTTCGTCGCGACCAGTCCTTCGAGCATCCGAGTCGCCGATGAGCCCCACGTGACGGGCGCCAATTGATGAATACAAGCCCCAGCTAGGCCCGCAGGACACAAGGGTTCGCTCTCCTGTAATGGAATCTACAAGGAAGTTGGCACGGAAACTGCAAAGTACAAAGACAGCATTTATTAACCCTTAAGGGTGGTCCTACAATCCACACAACACTCTTCAGTATTGCACAGAGTAGCACAAAGAACTTACGTACATGGTCCCCTTTTATACACAATAGAGGGGCTCATAAGTGGGTGGATACAACATGAGGCCGAAGAACATTACCATTTATGGTCATTTTCGATACTGAATCAATATGTGGGCGGAGCTAACACACTCCTTGAGCCCGCGAAAACATGGTCAAGCAAGGCTAACTGATAACAGATGTGGTCAAGTCTGGGCATGTGCTAAATGGACAGAGGAGCTATTTATAGACTGTTACTAGGCAGATTACAAGAGCAACTAACACAGAGGTTGGACTCTTCTCGTGGGGAACACGTGGAAGCATGACAATACAAAATGGAGTCCGAACTTCGGTCAACATAACAGAGAAAACACGATCCAGAGAAGGGAATTAATGTCTTTAGTGAATGCTTAATCACATCGTCGTTTCAATTTACAACACTAGGGCACTGTTAAGGGTTACTTATCAGCTATCTCAGCTGTTCTGCAGCTGCTAGATAAACCCTCACTGTTTAAGTCCCCAGTTGTGATTCGTTTTTCATAGGGACTGCAAAACCTATTGCCCTTTGACCCCTTTGTCATGCCTGAGTGGAACCTTAATTTTGATCTCACCTACCTGATGTGCTCCCCCTTTGAGGCCCTGCATAGATGCCCTCTGTGGCTCCTGAACATTAAGGCATTTTTCCTGGTGTCCATTTTAGCGGCCAAGAGGGTGAGTGAACTTCAGGCTCTGCCAATCCACCATCCGTACACCAACTTCTTCCCATACAACCTGGCACTCCGTACACGTTCATCTTTTCTTCTTAAGGTGGTCACTCCCTTTCATGGCCGCCAGAACATTACTGTGCCAGTTTTCTACGCTATGCCTAATCATGTAAAGCGCTCCAATACCTTCGGGTCGAGTTCACGCTATATAAATCTGCATAAAAAAAAAAATCCTTCCAAGGAGAGACTCCGTTCTTTGGATCCAAAGAGAACTTACATTGATTGCACCAAAGACCACCAGCCAAATGATCAGCGATATGATCTTTCAAATATTATATACACCAGCCAGAGATGTTGCCATAATTCAAGCTGCTTTTAGGCACTCTTGCTGAATGCTGTGGTCTATGGTATTAAACGCCACCAGTAAATGAAGTAATATCAGTGTGTTGAGCCTGCCTTGGTCTGCTTCAAATGTGAGGTTTCAAGACCTACCAGCAGCACGTATTTGGTGCTGTTGGTGGGACACAAACCTGCTTGAGTGGGTTTGAGTACATTAATGAGTTGAATATGTTTACTTAATTGCTTGGCCACATGGTTCTCCAACAGTTTGGCAGCTGCCCATAAGAAAGATATGGGTTGAAAATATTTCATGATGGTATAGTCCGCACCTGACTTCTTAAGGACCTGAGAGTAAATATAGCTGTTTTAAAAATGGGTTAGGTACATAACCCTGTTAGAGCATAGCCTTAACCAATGTTCTTAAAAGATTTATTAATGTATCTTGCAATAATTTCAAGTTTTATTGGATGGGGTGAGAGGGGTTCCATAATTTAAATTGGGTATTGCCACACAGAGATCCGCAGCAGAAAAGGGCATAATGGAAGAGAGTGTGGGTGTTGCTGAGAGCGTTCCTTCTCTGCCTTTAGTCTTATCTGTGATGTCTTATTTAACCCTGTACATACGGTTTGTGATGGAGTAATTTCCACAGTTGTCCTTGTGTCATCTATTAGCTCTTTAATTATCTGAAAGACCAATTTCTAGGAGCTTACCTGAGTAGAAAGCTTGCTTGATAGTTGTAACTGCTTGTTTATAAATAGCCGTTGCTTCTTAAATTCTGACATAAGTGCATCTCTGATTGACATAGCCTAGAACATTTTGCATTTGTAACTTGTAACCGGGAGCTGGTTTCTTGAGTTTTATGGTTGTTTTATGTTTAATAAGCACAGGAATATCCTTGCCTGAGCTATCCAGCTTGAACTCAGGCACTGCTCCTCTACTGAATTATATTCAGTAGATATTGTCTTACCTAATGCTTCTGTAAAAGTATTGAAAAGGACATGTTTGCAGCGGCATGCATCAGTATTTTCTTTTTATTTTAGAGTTGAGGTGGGTGGCTGTGACTGATGATCTGGTGATTGAATGATCAAACCATAAACGAGGGTCAATCAGATGTTCAGTAAATGAATCCTTGTCCTAAATATGGTAAAAAATGTGGCCCTTGAATTATGAGGGGCACTTCTCTCTTTGATAGAGAAATATATATAGGGCTCCCGGTTTTATGATATTTATTTTTTTAACATTTCCATCTGTATTTATCCATATTTATTTTTTGGCCATCCTATTAGTATTTAACCCTATTATTTTGTCGTTTACGAATAAGTGGAGTCAAAACTGGTACATTTCCACATTTATTTAACTGATAAACATACACCCATACCATGATGTCTGTCACGTTTTAGCAAATTTAGTAGCCAAATACAGCAAATCACTACACGCATAGGTAAATATTAGCAGTTTACTACAAACATATTTTAACATATGCCATATTTAAAGGTAACTTAATAGTTTCTAACTCCCCATGCTATCTATCTACTCATCTGTTGGCTTGGAATTCACAACAGACCGCATGGAAAGTCACTCATTGAAGCACAATTTTCAGTATTTTTTCACTTTTAAGAATAAATACAGACAGGAAACACATTGGGACATATTTCAAGCCCTTAATGCCACTGGAGCATCACTTTTTATGACGCTCCGTGGTATAGCGTCTTTCCCCATATTTATAAGGTGGCGCTAACCTACTTCACGTGGCTTAAAAACACCTTGTAAATATGCCCCTTTCCGCTGCAGTCCGCTGTGGCAATGGGTGCTGTAGTGGGCATTCCACCGCAACACCTATTGCTTTTTGATGCTGCCCCAGATTTACAAGGCTGGGTCAGCTCCCAAAACTAAGGCCAAGGAATGTCTGGTCTTAGAATGGCAATACGAGGATAAATTATTGTTTTTGCTCTTTCTATGTGTGCTGCATTCTGCAGCACACATAGAACGAGCCAATCACCATTATTGATTGTTTATGTGCAGGAAGATGTCCATTAAAGTGCCGAAAGGTGTCCATTAATGTGCAGGAAGGTGTCCATTATTGAAGAAATGTTAACTGTTCATGTTTTTATTAGGGGATTCAGCTCCCCTTAGGACTTCAATTTTTAGGGACTTCTATTTAGCCCCTTCCCCTTTTCACTCCCTCCAATTCTTTTACCTCCCCTTCTCTGTCTTTAATGCCCGATCTACTTTAGTCCCATCCTCTACACACTCCCCCGTTACCTTCATTCGTTTCTGTTGATGACATTTACCTTCTACATGAAAACATACTCTTTTCTTCGCAAAGGTATTTTGACATTTCTTCAACAAGACGTTTCTTCAGCCAGATTTTGTTAGATTGACTTTCTTCATGTTGTAACATTATCAAAATGGTGGTATACTGTTAAAATACAATCTTTGTTATTTATTATTGTCTTGCTTGTTGTTATAGTGGGCAATGGAAATTGGTTGTTCCTTGTGCAGTTTGGCTGATATTAAGCTTTCTATGTAAAACTGGTTGTTAGAAATGGGGTTTCTGGCTGTTTGTTGGTATGCACCCTGTCTAAGCAGGAACCCTCACTCTAGTCAGGATGAATAAAGTACATACTACAAGTTTACCTGGGTTCACCCTCTGGTAGCTAGGCACAGAGCAGTCAGGATAAAGTACAGAGGCAAAGTGTAAAGCACTTGTACAGAAATACAGTAATACAGTTGAAAACACCACAAAAGGACTCCACAGCAGTGTAAAAAAATAGCCAATATTTATCTAATCAAAACAAGACCAAAACAACAAATATCCAAGATACATAAATTAGAATATCACTTTAGAAAGGTTAAAACAGTTCAGTCCATATAACGCTATGGATGTATCGCTTTTTAGCACAATGTACCTAGGATGTGTCAAAATCAAAGACGAAAACAGGCGGAGGGGAGGTGAGGCGCCGAAAATGCAAAGCGAGTTATTGATTCCATACTCTAAGGAAAGGTGATGAGTCGGTTCCTTACTTGCAGAGAAGATGATGCATCGGTTCCTTGCTCCCAGGGGAGGTGATGCATCTGTTCCTTGCTGCTAGGCGGGGGAGGTAATGCGTTGGTTCCTTACTGTGAGAAGAGGTGTTGCGTCGGTTTCTAGCTGCAATGGAAGGTGATGCGTCTGCTCCTTACTGCTGGCGGGGGAGGTAATGCATTGGTTCCTTACTGTGAGAGTAGGTGATGCGTTGGTTTCTTGCTGCAAGGTGAGGTGATGCATTAGTTTCTTACTGCAAGGGGAGGTGATGCGTCATTTCTCAGGACACTCGGCCTCGGTATCTTACTAAAGCCCAGCGTCGATGTAGATTTGGCGCGCAAGTGTGATGCGTGGAAAATCAGGTCTTGCTGGGTCGATGTAGCAGCAGTGGCGAGACAGGCGCTGCCTCGTTTTTCCAGCCACTATGCAGGTGATGTGTCGAATCTTCAGCCACACAGCAGATCCTGCGTCGTGGTTAGAGCGGGTATTTTGGAAGTTGGAGACACGGTGCTCAGGACTCGGGCTGCGACGATTTTTGGGCCACACGGCAGGTGCTGCGTTAATTTTTTGGGCCACGATGCATTGGCTTTTCATCTGTACTGTAAGCTTGCAGTGGGAAAAACAGGTTCTGAAGACCGGTGCATGGATTTTCAGGACTTTAAGCAGAAAAACTACCAATGTTCCATAACTGGAATTGTCAGCACTTGGCAGGTCAGAACTCCCAGCAGAAGAGTTTAGGGAGCTGCAGATTAAGTCTTTGATGGCCCTGAGACTTCCAACAGGAGGCAATCACACACAAGCCCTTGGAGAACCTTGACAAGCAGGATACAAAAAGCACAAGTCCAGTCCTTTCAGTCGCCAAGAAAGAAACTGCAAGCAGCAGCCCAGCCCAACCCAACAACAAGGAGAGTGGCTATTCTCCTCCTACAGCTTCTCCAGCTCTTCTTCTTGGCAAAATTGACTCATAGTCCAGACGTGTTTTAAAAATGCGGTGTCAAAGGTCTAATACTTATTCCCATTTTGGCCTTTGAAGTAGGCATGCTTCACAGGAAAATCTTTGTAGTCCACAAGATCATGCCTGGCCCTGACGTGTCTCCAGATACATAGAGGGTGTGGAGACAGCATTTTGTGAGGTCAGGCACACCCTATTCAGGTGTCAGTGACAACTCCTCCCACCACTCTAGGTCAGGAAGACCCATCAGCCTGGAGATGGGCCATCAGGACATGCAGGGCTTTGTCCTTGTATTACCTTTAACCCCCGCTTTTTAGGTCTCGCCTGAGCATGCGCGCTAGCTGCAAGGCTTCTAGTAAAGATTTCACTTCCAACTCGGACCTCATGCTCGTGCGTGTGTCAAAATCAAAGATGAGAACAGGCGCAGGGGAGGTGAGGTGCCGAAAATGCAAAGCCAGTTTTTGATTCCATACGCTAAGGAAAGGTGATGCGTTGGTTCCTTACTTGCAGAGAAGATGATGCATCGGTTCCTTGCTCCCAGGGGAGGTGATGCAGCTGTTCCTTGCTGCTAGGCGGGGGAGGTAATGCGTTGGTTCCTTACTGTGAGAAGAGGTGTTGCGTCGGTTTCTAGCTGTAATGGAAGGTGATGCGTCTGCTCCTTACTGCTGGCCAAGGGAGGTGATGCATCACTTCTTTACTGTGAGAGGAGGTGATGCATTGGTTTCTTGCTGCAAGGGGAGGTGATGCGTCGTTTCTCAGGACACTCGGCCTCGGTACCTAACTGAAGCCCAGCATAGATGTAGATTTGGCGCGCAAGTGTGATGCGTGGAAGATCGGGTCTTGCTGGGTCGATGCAGCAGCAGTGGCGAGACAGGCGCTGCTTCGTTTTTCCAGCCGCTATGCAGATGATGTGTCGAAACTTCAGCCACACCGCAGAACCTGCGTCAGGGTTAGAGCGGGTATTTTGGAAGTTGGAGACACGGTGCTCAGGACTCGGGCTGAGGACTCTCTTTTTAAGCTTCTCTTAGCTTAAATATTAAAACTTACAATGTATGTCTCTCTAAAAAACTTTTTGGATTTGTCCTTGTATTACCTTTAACCCCCGCTTTTTAGGTCTCGCCTGAGCCAGCGTGCATGCGCTGCACTACAAGGCTTCTAGTAAGGACTTCACTTCCAACTCGGACCCACATGCTCGTGCGGTTGGCCTTTGGTGCGTCTTTCTAAGAAAGACAGCATGCAATTGGCCAAAGGCGGGTGCATGTCCCGCCTTCTCTCTCTGCTGGCCTAGGGAGCTCGAAAGCGAGCAGCGGTCCCACACCGTGCCTGCTGCATTCCTTAAATACTTTGCAGTGTGCACGCGTGCGCACCACTCGCGGGCTTTTTTTTTAAAATTCCTTTTAGCACGTGCACGTGCACCACTCCCGGGCTTGTTTTTGTGGTGGTCGTCTCGTTGAAGTTGTCGTGAGGAAAGTCATTTCCAAAGCAGTAGTCAAAGAAACACAGGGCTTCCCTTCCAGAGGACTGGCAGCAAGGAAACATTTAATGCTCAGTATTACCTAATCTAAGAGCTGAAGACAAAAGGAGCCTCTCAGCTGCCACCTTGAAGATCATTAAACTCGGATTTTACATCTGTAACACATAAAAGAGGAAACACAAAGGCGTGTTTTTTTTCTTTTGAAACTCGCCTGGTCATCATGTAGCCGAAGCTCTTAGCTAGGATCTCGCCATCAAGATGTTCAACGCATCTGTCCCCCCAGACATGGTAAGAACCTCGACCTCAGATCTACACATATTCCTTAAACACTGCTATCTTTTACTGCTGTTGGGAGGGAGGAAGGAGGACTGCAGGGTTGGATCTTATTTATTTGATCTGGCTTGTCAATGTTCCTCTGTGGTGAAGTTTGGAGACATTCGTTGACAGGAAATCTCGAATATTGTAATATATCGTTATAATTGAAATACGCATGATTGGGGCATTAACAAGGGCACTTGAATGGTGGGTCTTGCCAACCAGTTATTCTGCTCAGGTGCTGTGTTTCTGTTCTTCTTTCAAAGCATTCTACAGTCAGAGCAAACGCTGCGCTGCAGAAGGGGTTCCTGATTCAGTTGAACTCGGGCATTAGGCAGTAAAGGTTTTCTATCAGTGTTTGACATTTTGATCCATAAAAATGCCAGCTTGTTCTCTGCCTGTTCAGTTGACACTGAGTTGATCCGTATGTTCACGACTCCAGAGGCTTTGCTTTAGATGTCCTTGTGTGCATTTGCACTATGTTTTCATGATTTTAGCTTGTTGTCTCGCCGATTGTTTGTCTCCAACACACACATTGCTGCAGTAAGCACCCATCATATGCCACACACCACGTTCTTTCCGGAAATCTTTTCATGTTTCCCAAACTAGATATCACGCGTTCTCTGAAATTAGGGAACTTCCCTCTGGGCGCAGCTGCAGAAGATCGCGTCTGCGATATTCAAATTTTGATTCCAGTGTATGTAAAACAATTTAATGTTGTAATGATCGATAAACAGATTTTTTATGTGCATTGTAAGTTCATTCATTCAACATTGAATGTGCAATCCTTGTTTTTGCAACTTTTCAATGGTTCCAATGCATTTCGGGCTTCAAATAAGCCCTTCATCAGGGGGAATCTAAACACAATTGGTATAACGTAAAATGAATTCAATGAGGTTCCACAACCTGTGGGCATTGTCTATTAAGGTAGTGAATACAAATATTTACATGCTGATGCGCGAGGATCTATCACTTTGAAAAAGGGAATATGATCTCCAGTTCCAGTGTGTTAGTGTGCAAGAAGTGATGTTATAGCATGAGATTAAAAAACTGGTTTCAAAATTCAAAAGGTGGTTAAAACGAGCAGTTGGAAAAACGAGTGAAAGGTGAATATCACTGATAAACATACGCTATACAAAAAGTGCAAAAGTCGGCACTATGGAGTGCGTGAAACGATTTATAAACGGAATATAAAAACCAATGCCTCAAATGAATCAAGCACAAAGGTTCATAAGTAGGCGTTTTACAAAGTGAAAAAACAAATCAAAAGTGGTGGGTTAAATCCGGTAACTTGAAAGAATCAGCTTGTGCTTTTACATGTTAGATTATACAGGCTGTTAAGTCAGCGCGAAACACCAGCTGTTCAAAAAAATTAAAGTCGAGGCAGAATTATCTTACCTCTCGCACATTTGTGAAGGTGCACGACACGATGTTCTCGATATTCTGTCTGTTAGTAAGCTTGTGGGGACGCCATTACAATTAAAAGGTACTCGGAATCAACAATGGACTTGATGTGAACTCAACATAGAAAACAGACTACTTGTGTGCTCGGTGCTAAAACGCCACTATAACGGGCGCCATCTTGATGAAGGGTGAATGATAATGTAATCCTACATTATCTATGTACACTGTTGGTTTACAGAGATAAAATAAAATACAATGAGTTATCAAACAAACTGGAGCATATTAGATTGAATATTACTCTAAACGGTGATAGGGTGTGAAGTTAACATTAGATCATAGGTAGCAAGCAAATTCCATTCGGTCATTGAGTCCCTTCGGTTTCATGGATTCCAAAAAATTGATCCAATGATTTTCTCTTTGTAACTGGAACTTGTTGTTATCTCTCCCTTCTTTTTTCTCCACTGTTTCCAGGATAGTGAATTTTAATTGTGAAATATTATGGTTATTGTCATTGAAATGGGTAGCTACCACTGATTTGGTGTTCTTCGTGCGTATACTACTTTTATGTTCGAGGATACAGGTTTTTATTTTCCTTTCAGTTTTACCCACATATATCAAGCCGCATGGGCATTTTAACAGATAGATGACGTTGCCGGTGTCACAGTTCGCTGTTATGTATAGCCGTATTGGGGTACCTCTCATGGGATGCATAATCGTGGTACCTTTAATGAGATTGTTGCAGTTGCTGCAATTGTAGCAAGGGATTGTCCCTTTGTGTGATGTTTTTTGAGGATCTTCAATGCCGGTTTGCCTGATGAGTTCCTGGATGTTTTTGCCTCTGGTGTATGCGAATTTGGGTATGTCACTGAAAATTCCTTTAAAATCTGGTTCTAGCGCTAGGATCGAC
Source organism: Triturus cristatus (assembly GCF_964204655.1). Lineage (NCBI taxonomy): Eukaryota > Metazoa > Chordata > Amphibia > Caudata > Salamandridae > Triturus > Triturus cristatus. Next base: position 888,927,123 of record NC_140584.1, on the reverse strand, counting down.
CAGTGCGATCTGATGGATTTTTTGTAGGCAGTAGCTCATGGTGGAGTATTTAGATACCACCACCATGTGAGACTGGTCAGTTTTGATGGTGGGTAGAAGTAAATCAGCTCATGATTTGCTTGTAATGTTCATCTTGGCTTGTTGTAGAATCTTAGTGGGATATCCACGTTCTTGAAACCGATGTATCATGTTGTCTGTTTAAATCTGCAAGTCTGCTGGATCAGAAACGATTCTTTTAACTCTTAGGAGTTGTGAGAAAGGTAGATGATTTTCAATGGAAGCTGATGAAAGCTCTGATAATGTAACATATATTTTCTATCCGTTGACTTTCTGTACATGGTGGTTTCCAATCGTTTTTTGTGTCTGATCAATATAACATCGAGGTACGCAATGGTTGCACTCTGGATGTTAAATGTGAATAGGATACGTTCATTAATGTTGTTAAGATTGTCCAATGCGGATGTCAATGATGTATATGTCCTTTTCCATAGAACAAACATGTCATCGATGTAACACAGAAATACCATGGAATGTTTTTTCCAAATCTCAGAATTTAGGATGAATTTATTCTCGAATATGTGCACAAAGATGTTCGCATACGATGGGGCAGCAGAATTGCCCATCGAAGTTCCTGTGAGCTGGGGGTAAAATTCTTCATCCCATTTGAAGTAACTCTGATATAAAGTAAAGTTCAATAGTTTCATAAGAAAAATTTGGAATTCATGGTCAAGATTAGAATGTAACAGTGTTTCTTCAATGGCTTCTATGCCTAGATTATGTGGTATGGAAGTTTAGAGGGATTTAACATCAATCGTGCACATCCAGATTTCTTCATCTTCTGGTAATTGAATTTGGTTGATTTTGTTCAAAAAGTCTGTCATGTCTCTGATATAGGTGCCCATGTTGACAACAAATTGTTGTAGGTGTTTGTCTAGGAATTTTCCTACTGGCTCTTGTACACTCCCTCTGGTGGACACAATTGGAATAAAGGGTGGATTTTTTAAGGCCTTGTGAATTTTTGGGAGCATATATAGGATTGGTATTTTTGGATGGGACTGCGCCAAATATTTTCTAGTTTTTTCATTGATGATTCCTCCTTCAGTTGCCTTTTTCAGGATGTCACTGAGAGGATTTTGGAATTGTTCTGTGGGGTTGTATGTTAATTTGCCATAGGTTTCAGGATCCTTGACATGGTTATCAACTTGAGTTTTGTAAAAGCTGGTGTCCATCACAACAAGGGTGCCGCCTTTATCTACTTTTAGACAAGTAATGGTTTGACTATTAGCCAAAGTCTTAAGAATGTTGCGTTCCTTGATGGTAAGGTTTTGTAGTGTGGAATGTTTTTTTAAATTAAATTTGTATATGTCGTTCTTCACAAGGTTTTCAAATGAATCAAGGCTTTTGTGGCTAATGGGTGCTTGAAATGTGCTCTTGCTTCTAAGAACTTTAAGTAGATTGTCTTCATTAAGATCATGAGGTTGAACAATATTCTCAAAAAAATGGCACAGCCGATAAGTTACGCATGAGTTTAAACAAGCTAACCTCTAATTCTAGTCTGTTGGTGTAACAAGTGGGCACAAATGATGTGCCTTACTGTAGGGTTTGAATTTCCATGCGACTGAGTTTATACGAAGAGATGTTGATGACTAAATTGTTATTATTTAAGTTTTCTTCCCCTTGTTTCGCTTGCCTACAACCGGCGGTGCTTTCGAAATGATATTTTCTTGATCCGTGTCTTTGACCCCTCCTGGGTCGTCTTTGTCTTTTTGGCCTTCCTCCAAAAAAGGAACACCAGTAGTGGATTGGATTGTAGAAAAAGTTGATGGTTGTTCAGGTATGTTTCTCAGTGTTTTTGGTCTGGATTCTCCTTCAGACGAAGAGGTTTCGGTCTCTATATTTTGGCTGTATGGCTTGTTCTGGCATCTTCAGAGCTTTCATCAACTTTCCTTGAAAAATGATCTACCTTTCTCGCAACTCCTAAGAGTTAAAAGAATCGTTTCTGATCCAGCAGACTTGCAGATTCAAACAGACAACAGATACATCGGTTTCAAGAATGTGATATCCTACTAAGATTCTACAACAAGCCAAGATGAAGATTACAAGCAAATCACGAGCTGATTTACTTCTACCCACCGTCAAAACTGACCAGTCTCGCATGGTGGTGGTATCTAAATACTCCACCTTGAGCTACCTCTACAAACAATCCATCAGATCCCACTGGTTGATCCTAGCACTAGAACCAGATTTTAAAGGCATTTTCAGCGACATACCCAAATTTGCATACACCAGAGGCAAAAACATCCAGGAACTCATCAGGCAAACCTGCCTTGAAGATCTTCAAAAAACATAACACAAAGGGACAATCCCTTGCTACAATTGCAGCAACTGCAACAATCTCATTAAAGGTACCACGATTACGCATCCCATGAGAGGTACCCCAATAAGGCTATACGTAACGACGAACTGTGACACCAGCAATGTCATCTATCTGTGAAAATGCCCATGCGGCTTGATATATGTGGGTAAAACTGAAAGGAAAATAAAAACCTGTATCCACGAACATAAAAGTAGTATACGCACGAAGAACACCAAATCAGTGGTAGCTACCATTTCAATGACAATAACCACAATATTTCACAATTAAAATTCACTATCCTGGAAACAGTGGAGAAAAAAGAAGGGAGAGATAACAACAAGTTCCTGTTACAAAGAGAAAATCATTGGATCAATTTTTGGGAATCCATGAAACCGAAGGGACTCAATGACCGAATGGAATTTGCTTGCTACCTATGATCTAATGTTAAATGTACTCCCTATCACCGTGTATCGTAATATTCAATCTAATATGCTCCAGTTTGTTTGATAACTCATTGTATTTTATTTTATTTCATATTATTTCATTTTATTTACTCTCTGTAAACCAACAGTGTCATATAGATAATGTAGGATTACATTATCATTCACCCTTCGTCAAGATGGCACCCGTTACAGTGGAGTTTTAACACCGAGCACACAAGTAGTCTGTTTTCTATGTTTAGTTCACAACAAGTCCATTGTTGATTCAGAGTACCTTTTAATAGTAATGGCGGCCCCACAAGCTTACAAACACACAGCACATCGAGAACATTGTGTCGTGCACCTTCACAAATATGCGGGAGGTAATATAATTCTACCCCGACTTTAATTCTTTTGAACAGCTGGTGTTTCAAACTGACTTAACAGCCTGTATATTCTAACATGTAAGAGCACGAGCTGATTCTTTCAAGTTACTGGATTTAACCCACCACTTTTGATTCGTTTCTTCACTTTGTAAAATGCCGACTTATGAACCTTTGTGCTCGATTCATTGGAGGCATTGGTTTTTATATTACGTTTATAAATCGTTTCACGCACGCCAAAGCGCCAACTTTTGCACTTTTTGTACAGCGTATGTTTATCAGTGATATTCACCTTTCACTTGTTTTTCCAACTGCTCGTTTTAAACACCTTTTGAATTCTGATACCAGTTTTTTAATCTCACGCTATAACATCACTTCATGCACACTAACACACTGGAGATCATATTCCCTTTTTCACAGTGATAGATCCTCACGCATCAGCATGTAAATATTTGTATTCATGGCATTATTAGACAATGCACACAGGTTGTGGACCCTCATTGAATTAATTTTACGTTATACTATTTGTTGTTAGATTTCGCCTGATGAAGGGCTAATCTGAAGCCCGAAATGCATTGGGACCATTGAAAACTTGCAAAAACAAGGATTGCACATTCAATGTTGAATGAACTTACAATTCACGATTAAAACTCTGTTTATCAACGATTACAGCATTAAATTGGTTTACATACACTGGAATAAAAATTTGAATATCGCAGACGCGATCTTCTGCAGCTGCGCCAGAGGGACGTTCCCTAATTTCAGAGAACGCGTGATATCTAGTTATAATCCAAACACTCCAATGATCAGAGAGTGATACCTCTGTGGCACGCTACAACCTTTCTACCATCAAACTAATAGTTAGTACGTGTTCAACCTCCTTACTCATGTTTCCCAAACTAACAGCGGTGCCTGCTGTTTGGGAAACGAAACTAAGTTCCACAATATTTATGTTTGAAAAACCAAAACATTAAAAAAAGGCATTGTCATTTACAATGCCAATAGCTCCAACTTGGGTAAATGTGAGACCTATTGCATTGCAAATGCTTGTTATATATATTGGGGCAGATCTATATCGGAGATGCGCCACTTTTACGCCGCCGTTGCGTCACTTTTGTGACGCAGCGGCGGTGTAAACCCTGCGCCACGTTGCGCCATATTTACATCGTGACGCATCTATGGAGATGCGTCACGGTTTAAAGCCCTGCGCCACGTAAAACCTGCGTCAGGTTTCACGTGGGCGTGTCGACAGAGGGGGGGGGCGTTCCGTCGCAGGAACGCCCCTGAAAAGTGACTCAGTCAAATCTATAAGATTTGACTGAGTCACTTTCCCAACGCTGATGCGCCAAAACCCTGCGCCTGCTTGAAGCAGGCGTAAGGCTTGACGCACCATGTTAGGGATAGGGTAGGTTGGAACAGTGCTGGAGTTGCGTCGCGCTTGCGACGCAACTGAAGCACTGCGCCAACCTTACGCCATCGGATGCGTCACGCATCTGTTTATTCCTGCGCCATGATGCGCCGCATTGTAAATGCGGCGCATCATGTGTGGCGCAAGGGTAAACTTGCGTGACGCATCATTCCTGGCGCATCCTTGCTGATTTGCAGGGATGCGCCAGGCAACATAAATCTGCCCCATTGTGTTTTGTATTATATATGTATTTTTTACGTATTTGGATTTGCCATGTTGTGTTGGCTGACATTACAGATGTTGTTCTATTTCTCTGCATGCGTGTTCATAGATACAACTTCTGTGTGAATTCTAGCACCGTAAACATTCTATGTAGGGTAGATCTCTAGACTAACTGCCACATATATGATAAATTATGTGAGGTTGTTATGTTATGTGCAAAGATCCATTTTGTGCAGTTGTAAAGCGATCTCTTTTTTTGTCTTAGACTTATAAATTGATTGGTGAATGTTGTATGGGTATTATTGATCTGGGCTACATTATATGTTCATGACCTTTGTATTTTTTATTTAATGTGCACATCTTTATTCTTATGTTATTTTCATGTTTGGATTCCTGAGGAAACCTTTTTGTGAAGGCAAAACGTGTTGGCTGTTCCGGTGCACTTTGAAGAAGAACATGAATAAAAGAAAGATGCAAACAAAAAGGACCCATTAATCTTATCTTTGTTTCTTCTTGTACAAATTCTCTTTGTGTACACTTTGTTTTGTTGCCTCTTGCTTGCGTTTGTAATGTTCTTAATGCATGACCAATGAGCAGCTGGTCATTGGAGGTGGGCAACTTGATTTGAACACAGTGACAACTTCAGTTGGTGCAGCACCAATTTCCCTTGCAGCCATAATTGGTTCACTACTGTTAAAATCACCTGTAATAGTTAGCTTAGTTATGGAAATTAGTAGATATTTCTGATCTCAGTGACCCCGTCAAGACTTGACTAACAGGATTATCATCTATATGCGAAAAGCATATTACTCAATTTAAGTCTGAAACTGATCACTTTTCTTCTGTGAATAATGAACTTAATTCACTAAAACCTTAGCGAGTAGACAACTTTTATTCATTCTTCGATACTGACTTTGGTGAAAATGTAGATACATGTGCTAAAACATAGGGGGGTTCATATTTACTCTGTTCTATATTTTACTTACCTCCCACACCACTCTTTCTGTCACATCTGGCATTGCTTCACTTGACCCCAGGCAACCAAAAGAATTATTCCATTACCTCAATGTTGCTTAATGTTTGGATTACCAGCAGTACACCTGAAATACTATTTACCTTAGCATCTGCCTCCCATCTGCAGCAATATCAGAGAACAAGCATTGGCTAAGCCAATAGGTCTCGCCTTTGCAAGAGCTATTGGTTTTGACAATGTGTTTTAGCCATGTTGAACTCCAGTGTGGATACTAATCAGCATGTGAAATGTTTGTGGCATAAAGGAGAGTGAAGTGAAGAATTGCGGCATCGAGTGGAGTGTCTTAGAGTGGCATAGAGTGACGTATTGTGAAGTGTTGTACAGTGTCATAGAGTGTCATAGACTGAAGTGTTATGGACTGGAATGATGTAAGTAGAGTGGAGTACTCTGGATTAGAGTGAAGTGTTATAAAGTGGAATAATGTAGAGTGGTGTAAAGTGGCACAGAGTGGAGGGGCATTGAGTGTAGTGGCATAAAGTGGAGGGGCATAGAGTGAAGTAGAGCAGTAAAGAGTGCTGTGGCATAGAGTAGAGTAGAGTGCCGTAGAGTGAAGTGGCATAGACTGTTGTAGAGTGGAGTAGTAGCGTGGCGTATTGAGGAGTGGAACGGTGTAGAGTGGAGGAGCATGTCATTGAATGACATAGAGTGGTGTGTCATACAGTAGAGTGTTGTAGAGTGTTATAGAGTGGAGTAAAGTGGAGTGGAGTGTTGTAGTGTACAGTGGCATAGAGTGGTGTAGAGTAGAGTAGAGTGTTGTGGTGTAGAGTGGAGGAGCATAGAGTGGAGGGGCTTAGAGAGGAGGGGCACAGAGTGGAGGGGCATATAGTGGAGGGTTGAGTGGAGTGTCGTACAGTGGAGTGACGTAGAGTGGCACAGATGGGAGTAGAATGGCATAGAGTGGAGTAGAGGGGCATGGATTGGAGTGACATAGAGTGGAAGGGCCTAGAGTGGGATATCATCATGTGGAGTAAAGTGTCATGGAGCACCACAGAGTGGAGTGCCCAAAGTTGAGTATGATGGAGTGGCATATAGTAGAGTGAAGGACAGTAGAATAGCATAGATTGGAGTGGCATAGAATGGAGTACACTAGAGCAGCACAGAAAAGAGTGGAGTGGTGTAAAGCAGAGTGGAATCATCTGTTACCACCCAAAATTCGAACAAATAGAGAGTTGAAGCAAGCATTTGTCCTAGCTCTCCTCCTTTTTAGGTCTTGTGCCTAGCGTTGCAGTGCGCAGCCCTGCTCGCGCAGTGTGAGACCTCTTGTACGGGGTTTAGAAAGCTACCCACATGCTCATGCGAGTGGGTTTGCTTTCCCCATCTGGCATTGGCTTGTGTGTGCTTTTTTAAAAAAAAAAACAGCAAGTGATTGGGCAAAGGCGGGACAAAGTCCCGCCTTTGAAACGCCCATTCCCGACGGTGGCCAGCACGCACAGCAGCGCGCGTTTGCCTCGCTGCTGTGCTCCCTCCCCCCCCTCCTCTGCGGTGCACGCGCACCACTAGTTATTGACCATAGCGATCGCGACATGATCGCTTTTAGTGGCGCTTTTTTTTTCTTTACTTTTGGTATAATCGCAGCACCCCCGCTTTACTTTTGATGTTATAAGTAAAGCGCGGGTGCCGCGATTATGCCAAAAGTAAAGAAATAGAAAAAAACATCTATTTCTTTACTATTGCTATAATCGCAGCACCCGCGCTTTACTATTAACATTAAAAGTCAAGCGCGGGTGCTAACATTAAAAGTCAAGCACGGGTGCTGCGATTATACCAAAAGTAAAGAAATAGATTTTTTTTCTATTTCTTTACTTCTGGTATAATCACGGAACCCGCGCTTTGCTTTCAATGTTATAAGTAAAGCGTGGGTGCCACGATTATATCAAAAGTAAAGAAATAGAAAACAACATCTATTTCTTTACTTTTGGTATAATCGCGTCACCCACGCTTTACTTTTAACATTAAAAGTAAAGCGTCGGTGCCGCGATGCTTGTTCTTCCAGGTGTTTCCTCTCAGTGAGAATACTGAAACTACTGCAGAGCGCTAGTTACTGGCAATTGAGTGGACAATGAATGACATAATTACTGGCTTATTGAATGGCATATGGTACTGCGTCCACTCACTCAGCTTACTTTCTGTAAATTCCGACTATCACAAAAACACACGTGTGGCCGGTCCTTTTGTTAAAAAAATCATGCCAGGTCCCAATCAGTCCCTAAATGCCCCAAGATGAGATGTGGGTGTGCCGCTCTCATGTCAAACTGCGCTGGGGGGGTTCGGTCCGGGCCACTCCCATGGATGCTCTCACCGGTGCAACTTCCACTTCCTTTCTGCCCGAGCCGCTGGGATGAACCGGAGAGGGAGGTGGAAAGGCAAATTACCTTTAGTGCGCAGATGCTCCCTCCAACACAGGCCGCCGCGATGGGAGTTGCCAATCCATGGGAGTAAAAAAATAAAGCTCCATCAGCACTCGCAGCCCCAGGATTCGAGCGGCACTCACTGGCTAAGGGCACACCGCTCGCACTCACCAGCCTAGGCAGGCCCTCCCTCGAGGCTCACCGTGGCACCGTAACGCAGCTCTGGCCGGTTAGAAGCTCTCGCAGGTCGCCCCACAGGATCCGGGCTCGAGAGCCAGACAGCCACCGCAGCACTGTTCAGGGTCAGTCCTGCGCCACTGGTTCTCTCAACTCCACCAGTCAGGCGATTACCGGCGATCGGGTTGCAGCATAGGGTCTATTGCAGGCCTCACCTCCTGAATGCGCAGCTGTGCCGAGTCCCGGTAGCCAGCAGTCGCCCCACGGATCACAGCTCCAGAAACTGCTGCAGAGCATTAGTTACTGGCAATTGAGTGGACTATGAATGACATGATTACCGGCTTATTAAATGGCATGTGGTACTGCGTCCACTCACTCAGCTTACTTTCTGTATATTCCGACTATCACAAAAACACGCATGTGGCCGGTAATTTTGTTAAAAAAATTGTACCTTTGTTTATCTGTGCTGAAAAGGAGTAGCTCTCCTTCTGAAAAATAAAATCGTAAAACGTGGTTATTTGCTAAGTGAGCATCTTGTTCCTGAATCTCATGGGGCCAAAACGTTCCATTTAGAGTAATAGATAGTTTTATGTTTCCTCATTATTCATTCGCTCGTTCAAGAAGCTGGTTCCTATCCCCCTTGCCGGACAGGAACTGATGAATGTATGCACCCATGTGGGGAAAAAAGGGCAGGATTGACTATAACACAGAGCAATATGAATACTGCGGGTGCACAAAACTCTAAATACAAAGTTACATACTTGGTGATGCATTACCTTTATGTGGACAAGGGGAGGAGACAGGAGACTACCATTTAGAACATAAAGTAGTACTTTTTGTTTTCACCAATGGAACTGGGCCCCCTAAGGGCTGTCCCTTTCTGATGTAGGGCTATCCCTAAAACAGGCAAGAGTTACTTGTTTAACTCGCAGTGTCCCTGGTCCGTTGCTTCTCTCGTCTGTTGTGCGGCATCGCCTCTGACTTGGCACAGTCTCTTTTAGCCTTGCAGAGGTTCCCTTGTCTGGCGCTGTCTCCCTCATCTGGCGGAAACGCCCTCGTATGTTGTTTACTCCAGCCTGGTGATCTCCCCCTTCTGGTAAAAGGTGCCTTTTTAAAATATGCCAAGTTTTAATGCATAGCTCCGTCAAATTCGGCTCAGTGTACTGGCATTACTGGAAAAAATAAATGTCTGAAGTTTCTTTAAATTCCCTCTTCTAGTACTGGATGATGGCTGATAATGCCCTCTGTAGGTCGAGCCTGAGCTCTGAGAGGCATGCTGTACTGTATTCGAGTATGGCTTTGAAGCTCCGTACATATTTTTCATTGGCTTGTGTCATTGTCCTTTGTAAGTGCTGGCTTCCAATTCGTTAATAGGCTTCTCAGTCCATTCTTTGTACCACCTTGTCTTCATTTGTAACCTCCCAAGAGGACTGGCCCTTTTACTTCTGTTGTTACGAGGTATGTCTTATTTAGTCTGTAGGCACTATTTTCTTTCATGAGCTTCTCTTCCTGCAGGCAGGACATGCTTTCCTGCAACATTCCGTGCGCCATGCGCGCTTTCACTTTAAGCAGCCCGGGACAATGGCGATCACTTCTTGGAAGTGAAATAGGTCTGGCATTTACAAGAGTTTGAGCTATTGGCATTGTAAATGACAATGCCTTTTATGTATGTGTTAATTATCAAAACAGATAAATAAAAAGTAATGTCATTTACAATGCCAATAGCTTAAACTCTCGTAAATGCGAGACCTATTGCATAGCAAATGCTTGTTAATTTATTGTTGGCAGACTTTACAACCTGAGTAGATTCACATTCCTCAAATCTAGCTAAAGAATTAATCTAAACCTTGCAATATTGGCTTTGACCTTCAAAGACTATGCGTCGTCCTGGACACATATTGCAAGGAAAAGGAAATGACAGGCAATGTGGAAAAGACTAATATCCTCATTTTGGGAAACACCGCTGTCATCTTCGCCTTCCAGGAACTCCTGGCCAACACAGCAGCAAACCCCTCTCTAAATCTGTTACTCCGTGTGGTAAAGTCTAAACTAATTCCAACCTTGACATATGCTTCCGAAGCTTTACCGAATAAATCGACATTGTTTCTAAGTGTTTCACAATGCAAAGTCTTCTGCATCATTTTTGGCATTCCAGGAGATGCCTCACAGTCCCAAATAAGGCTTGAATTTCTGCTAATTGACAAGATCTGGTGCACAAGTCAGGGCTTTTAAAAATACTTCTTTGCACTGCACAGTGCACATACAGAGACCTGCAAGACCCTACTCTGGAAATATATAGAGTGCAGTGGTGTAGAGTACAGTGTCATAGAATGTAAAGGCACAGAATGCAACAGTGTAGAATGTAGCAGTGTAGAGTAGAGTGGTGCAGAGTAGACTGGCCTAGAATGCAGTGGCTTAGAGTGGAGTGGCATAGAGATTAGTAGAGTGGAGTGGAATAGAGCAGAGTAGTGCGGAGTAAAGTGACCTCGAAAGCAGTGGTGTAGAGTGGAGTGGCATACAGTTGAATAGAGTGGAGTGGCATAGAGTAGAGTGGTGCAGAGTAGAATGCAGTGGCCTACAGTGCAGTTGTGCAGAGTAAAGTGGTGCAGAGTGCAGTGGGGTAGAGTGCAGTGGCATAGATTGGAGTGGTGCAGAGTACAGTGGAATATGGTACAGTGGTGTAGAGCGCAGTGGTGCAGAATAGAGTGGCAGAGTGCAGTGGCATAGAGTGGTGCAGAGTTGAGTAACATAGAGTGCAGAGGAGTAGAATAGAGTGGTGCAGAGTAGAGTGGCATAGAGTGCAGTGCCAAAGAGTAGAGTGGTGAACAGTACAGTAGAGTGGTGTGGAGTGCAGTGGAGTAATGCAGAGTAGAGTAGCGTAGTGGCGTAGATTGCAGTAACATAGAGTATAGTGGTGCAGAGTAGAGTAAAATGGCTGAGAGTGCCGTGGCAGAGAGTCCAGAGGTATAGAGTAGAGTTCAGTGGCATAGAGTGGTGTAGTGTAGAGTGGCATAGAGAGCAGTGGCGTAGAGTATAGTAGTGCAGAGTAGAATAAAGTGGCATAGAGTGCAGTGACGCAGAGTGCAATAGTGTAGATCGGTGCAGAGTGCAGTGGCATAGAGTACAGTGGTGCAGAGTGTAACAGAGTAGCATAGAGCGGCTCAGAGTGCAGTAGTGTAGAGTAGAGTGGCGTAGCATCATTGAAAGTAGAGTAGCATAGAGTACAGTGGTTTTGAGTAGAGTGGTGCAGAGTGCAGTGATTTCTAGCATAGTGGTGTAGAGTGCATTGATGTAGAGTGCAGTGGTTTAGAGTAGATTGGCAAAGGGTGCAGTGGTGTAGTGGTGCATTGCTGGTTCTGAGTAGAGTGACGTGGCATAGAATGGAGTGATGTAGGGTAGAGTGCAGTGGTGTAGAGTAGAGTGGTACAGAGTGCAGAGGCATAGATTGCGGTGGTACAGAATAGTGTGTCATTGAGTGCATTGGCATAGAGTAGAGTGGTGCAGAGTATAGTAAAGAGGAGTTGAGGCATGTACAATGCAGTGGTAGAGTGGTGCAGAATAGAGCACAGTGGCCTAGAGTGGAGTGGTGTAGAGTGGAGTGGTATAGAGTAAAGTGGCATTGTGTGGAGTGGAGTGGCATAGATTGTCATGTAGTGGAGTGGCATAGAGTGGAGTGTGCTGGCATGAACTATTGTAGAGTACAGTGGCGTAGAGTGCATTGGTGATACAAAGTAAAGTGACCTAGATTGGAGTGGTGTAGACTGCAGCTGTAAAGATTGCAGTGATGCAGAGTAAAGTAGAGTGGTATAGGGTGCATTGGCCTAAAGTATGGTGGTGCAGAGTAAAGGACAGAGGTGTAGAATGAAGTGGCGTAGAGTGCAGTGGCGTAGAGTGGCATAGACTGCAGTGATGCAGAGTGGGGGGGCATGGAGTGTATTAGTATAGAATGGAGAGGTGCAGAGTAGAGTGCAGTGGCATGGAGTGGTGCAGAGTGGAGTCAAGTGTCATAAAGTGAAGTATGCATGGTGTGGTAGCACACCGCCATTACGAACAACACATTTTCAATTGACATGAGCATTACAATTGTACAGACATACAGTTTTACTGATAAAATTATGCAGCGCACAAACAATAATGTATGGAATTCTCATCACCTAGCGTTATGATTTGTTTTGATTGCATTGCAATATTTTTTTCCACCACACTTCAGAATTGCAAAAAAAGTGCTTCATTTGTGCTTTCCAAAATCTGATATATCTTCACAGTTTATTTACAGACATTTAAATTTTGTTTGTTCTAGAATAAAGCCATTCCTTTCACAGCACGATTGTCACATAAATCCTCTCAATTTGAAAGAAATTGAAAGAAAGGTAAACACCAAGCTTCCTCAGAAGACAGAGCCTGACATTTGACCTCTGTCTTTGAATGCACAGCAAATGTTACAAGATAAGAACAAGATTTAAAGGCATGTTTACAGAAAGCAGCACTCTTGAAAGAATACAGAAAACAGGCTATGCTCCTCGGGAGGGACAAACTCAAGCTGGACAGCCTAAAACAAAGTCAACAAATAGAAAGCAAGCAAATGTGAGTTACAAACCACAAAGCCAATGGTAAGCAGTGGACTGAATGCATTCTTAGGGAAGCTTTCAGAAGGTCCCCAAGAAGTCATCAACAAACAGTCAGTATAGCTGCCTGGTAGGCTTTGACTTAAAAAGGGAGGGTGGATCACTGAGAAACAGCTGGGATTGCAGGAACATGGGTCTTCTTTAAGGATAGCATATGAGAGGCCCTGGCAAAGCCTTGACATAAGAGTTACGTGATGGACTATCTGCAAACAGGGTTCTGTGAGGGTTACCTGTATACATTGGTGACTACTAACCTCTACCCTTTCTCTGCTTTGGCTCCTTATTCCTTTCTACTAAGCCTCCTACTTCCAATTGCCTCAAAACCTCTTCACCTTAGATTCTATTGATAACATTACAGGAGCCCAGAATGGATTGACACTGGAATTTTCTGCACTACATCAAAAACAGACATATATTGTGGAATAAGCTTCACAGAAGATGAAAGAAGGGAGAGGTCTCGCTGCCAGACTTCCAGATTTATGCAGGGGCTTTTCAGCTGAAGAACTATTGGTGTTTATTCAAGGAAACTGTTGCAAAATTATGCTGAAGGATGTAAGAGGGGTGAATCCCACTTCCTGTACAAGTTTGGGGACATAAATGTTTACAAAAAAGTAAGATGTGTTATATTTGATATCGGTACCCTGACATAGGTATAGAGAATATCGTACTCTTTCCCTACATCATCTTCCCTTCATTTCATATGAACGAGCTTTATAAGGACATAACTCCAAATAAGGACAGAATGCCTTAGAGGGACTGAACGTTTTATAAGGACTGAGGCCTTTTATGGACTAAACCTTTCACCTAGTTTTATGATGAGGGTGAGCTCTGCCCGATTGATATTGCTAAGACGTCATCCTTAGCACTTATGAATAATTTATGAGAACACTCTCCAGGGGGCATACCTCAACTCTCCTATCTACGAACAAAGGCTTAATCCCCAATGTCATCCTCATACTGAACAATGGCTAACACACGTACATAGACTGTATAAATACAGCACCTTTTGCTATCGGTACGCAGGAGGGACCCGAGACTTTGAGGCCGACACACTGACCAGAGACGCTGCGACTCAGGAATGCAATCGCTCCAGCTGACAGTGGTCTGACTATCTCTTGCAGGTATCCAGCCCAAGTCCAGGACGAAGTCCCACACTTTCACTCTTCAGCTATGAGGGTTCAACTAAATCCTAGTGGGATTCTTGGCTCATAGTTTCTAGGCTTTAGACTGTTAGGCTTTTAGGCTTATTAGCTCTTTCGCACCTACACACATGCTAGGTACACTTAGGTACATCTAGTCAGGCATCGTAGGAGTATGCACTGTATTTTATAAAGGCATTTTATATTCATGTACATGTTCATGACTATTGGAAAATGGTAGAGCTGTACTATTCCTTTTTATTCACTGTACTGCTGATACTATATTTCTGCTATTGTGTTAGCGTTATAGCAGCACATATATTCTACATGAGAAGAACTACAGTACAATAAATGTTTATCCTAAACGCCCCAACTGTTTCTTCTGTGTGTGTGTCTCTGAGAGCAAAACAGACAAGCACGAGTGACTGGGTGAAAAGTAATATATTGTTTCCACGAGTCTGAGGTTATTGTGTTCTGAGGTTGCCAAAAACTAATCTCTCCGATAGCAGGAGATTCTAGTAGGCACTGCGAGCTAGCTAATGCAAACCATAGGCTGATATATGCATTGGGGGTGTACAGCATTAGTCTACCACCAGACGCATAGTATCCGTAATCGTCGTAGATCCTGCATGACAGGGTATTTTTAGGACTACACTACATGGCGCCCAATATGGTATATAAAAGGCGCATTTACTCAACAGTAGAGTCTGAGTAGCTCAGTCGTGCTTATTCTCAGAGACCCTACTTACAAAACGCAGAGATGTCTGGAGTGAGTGGGAAAAAACTCAGCCACAGCTGAGAAGGCGAAATATCCTATGTATTGCCTTTTGGTTATTCAAACTTGAAGGAAATATTCCCAAAATTGTGCATAAAACTTTTGCATAAAAACCTTTTTAATTTCCTTAGATAGTTAGTCTGTATTCTAAAACATGATGGTTGACAAAAAGGGAGTTTTAATCCCATAAGACCATCTAACCCAAGGACTTAATCAGTCTGGTGAGGAAGATTAAAATGCAATACATATTGCACCAAGAGTTAGACAAACTCTGACAGTTAAACTTGTCAAACATGGGTTACCACCCAGAGGAGGTGTGGTAATATTCGTGATAGAGGCACACGAAGATTTCAGAACAGAGTTATTCTACTCATGGGTTACATTCCCAGAAGCAGATGCTGTAACAAAAACTTTTCAATATTACACACATGAAGAGGTTCCAGCGGTCTACACTCAGTTTGAGGAGACTGAAATTCCGCTCACCTACCAGGAACATATTTTCTGGTTTAATGGCGCCCTACCCCGCACAAGAACAAGGGCAAGGCTTGGTCCTTTAGGAAGACCAGGAGCAACATGGCCGATATTAGCGACCTATGCACCACATCCAGACATTGACACAATGCCACGTGATGAACTACTTGTTCAACAAAAGGAGTTGATAAAACTATACAGAAACGTGACAAACTTTGTCTTAAGGACACTAGCAGTCCAACCTGCATTAATTGCACCTAATCCAGCTCCAACACAGAGCATAAGTAATACAATTACTCCACAAGCATTACAAGCGGTAATGGGCAAAGTGCCCACAAAACGTGAACAAATTCCTTTCTAGGTCGCTCAGAAAATAACCCAGTTAGAAACAGTATTTCCAAATACAACACCATTTGAAAAACACAGAATGTTAATAATATGTTTGCCCATGGGATAATACCACAGTTAGAGGATTGCACCTCTTGGGGTACAGTCTTTGCTGCCATATATGCCAGAACTCATGGTATTCCTTCATTAGCAGTAGTACCAGATGTATTAAGACAAATATAAAACGACTATGGAGCAGAACCTGCCCTAAACTTAGGGATGAAGTCATTAAATAACTACGACCAGGTATCAGCCATAATACTAGCTAATATTAAAGGGAAAGCTGCATCAGTGGTAATCCGCCAACGCCTAAGGGAGCTCTCGCCATTAGAACAGGAGAATGAACTACCCAAAATAATTGACACTGCGTATGCAGAATTAGGCAGGGATAGTTTGGGGGAAGAGCTTTAAAACCTCAACCACAGGACACTTTTAAACAGACATCTACTTCTTCTAAAAAGAAGTAGGATAATAAAAAAAGAAAACTCAGTCCCGAGGTAGATCTCCTCATCAGGAGCACTCTGATAAGAGGTATAACCTTAGGAATAGGGATAATATTAAGAAACCTGACAGGTATCAGGATACTGAAACATGTTCCTCTCATTCCTTTCAAGGCTCGAAGAAAGGCTCCGAAAGAGAAAGACGGTCAGAAAAAAGAGAGGAGCGCACACAGTCCAGAGGCAAGCATCAGGCAAGCAGCGTGCTCAAGACTTTAGTTCTAAAAAAGAAGATAAGCAAAATCCAAAACCTCAATTCAAGAAAAAGAAAGTTGCAGGTCTGAAAATAAGACATGCCCAGCATTCTGAGGACGCAACTTCTGAACGGGGAATGGGCTCTGACAATACTAGACAGTGCGGCAGAAGTAACAATAGCTCACCTGAACCTGAAGGAACTTCTGGTGACAGCGGAGTTGAATGATTACATCACTGTGGAAACAGCAGAAACCACAGTGAGCGGCCCACATAAGTTATATGAAATAACACTCCAGATGGAGGGGGACAAGCCCAGGAAAGTAAAAGGTCTTTTTTGGAAAAACTTATCATCAAGGTTATGACATCCTGTTAGCAGAACAAGATTGGCCACCTGCATTCATTATTGAGTGCCCCAGGGGAGAAAGCATAATCTTTCCTGCATTTTCCAACTATGTTCCAGTTCACCTTAAACATGAATGCACGCAGGAGTGGGTGGTAGCTCAAGCTTCAGCATTGTACAAAAATCATGCTGGGTGGGATGAGAGCTGAACCTACCACGTGATTCCATTAAAAACTTCACCTCTTGCTCAGAGACAATTGCCAATAAAGCAAGAAGCTAAAAAACAGGTCAGGGAGATCAACTTGAATACCAAGGGGTCATTGAAAAATTTACCTCCCCAATGTACAATCCCTTGTTTCCCGTCTCTAAACCTGACAATACTTATCATCTAGTTTTAGATTACAGACATTTAAACTCATGCACAAAGACATTTGCTGTCCAAAATGCACATAGTGCCGAAATATTGAATAACATTGTGCGCAAAAAATACAAAACCACACTGGATATCTCAAATGGATTTTTCTGTCAAAATATAGCGCCTGAAAGCAGGAATTTAACCGCATTTAGTGCCTTAGGGTCCCAGCAGCAATTCTGTTGACGCGTCCAAGGGTATAAAAACAGCCCAGGGGTATTTTCAGCAAGAGTAACAGAGTTACTTCAAAAATGTGATGAAGAAGCGTTGTCTTATGTGGATGATATTTATCTGACAGATGACGACTTGACCAGGGTAAGCACCATTATTGTGGGATTTGCCGCAGAAAGCTACAAATTCAACTTTAAAAAGCCAAAAATAGGCCACCTCGATGTCCTATTCTTGGGATGTGAGCTGTCAAATGAAGGCAAAAGTTTGGCAGCTAACTTTTTAGAAAGTGTGCGCTGCTCCAGCCTCCAAAATCATTAAAAAATCTACAATCTATACTAGGATTCCTAAATTTCAGCAGAACCTACATTTTAGATTATGCACAGAGGGTAAAACTGTTCTATGACTTAATAAAACCTGACTTTTCAGCCAGAGATTGGACACAAGAACATCCTAATATTCTATGTTTACTCCAGGAAGACATGATTCCTTCAAAACAATTACAAACAAGCGTAAACGTACGCCACTTAGTGATCCGAATAATTGCGGGTCAATGCGGGTACACTTATTTAACCTTTAATGAGGGAGAAACCATAACAATCACTTACAAATCACACCTGTACACAAATTCAGAAATGCGTTTCACTTCAACAGAAAAAATACTGATAGTCGTTCAGACTGCGGTAGCAAGAGAAAGAGCACTTGCTCAGGGGAAACTCATTATTGTCGTAACTCCAATACCGGCGCTAGAAGCTGTTACAAAGTCCAGTATCCCAAATGCAAAGGCGTTACATCCGAGATGGATACAATGGGCTAATTCTCTTACTGCAACAGATGTTGAATACAGATTTGATCCAAATTAAACAACTTAAGCATTCCTGCAATATGAACAAGAATATCCTCTACCAAATCTTGCCTCTAGATCAGTATAAATACATTATTTACACTGACGGATCTGTGCAACCAGCTATAGGAAGTAAGCAGCAATATTTTTCGGCGTGTGCTATCGTTAACGGTCACATGCTTGATGGCAAGTTCCATCCTAGTTGCACAAAGACGCAATCTCTAGGAGATTGCACAGCTCAGTTGGCAGAATTAAAAGCACTACTACTTGCAAGTCAAGTCAAGAAAGCTTTATTCGACGATTGTCATAAAAGCATACAAAATTTATATATATACACAGTTACAAATAACATATTAAAAAATAGTTTAAGACAATAAATAAAGGCATTTGCAGAAAGATTAACATTACAGAATATCGGGATGGTTATCCCGCCAACATTTTATTCCTGATCACCCATGCCCTACCTAGAAACTTGGCAACAGATATGTAGACAAATGGGATTTCAGCAGAACGCATAATACGCACTGCCACCTTAGCATTTCTGGTACCCAGCTGTCGGCACATTGATTTTAACCAAAACTTGCGGGGAATTACATAGGATGGACATTGGAACAGAAAATGATTAACCGATTCAATAGGTGCAGTACAGCCAGGACAGTTAAGCGCGTTGGACACGGCCCATCTAGAAGTAAACTCTCTTACTGGGAGACTGCCAACCCTGAATTGAAAATATAGCTTCCTGTCCAAAGGATTTGTAATGTCATTCCAAAAAGGTGCCAGAGAAATAGTATCCTTAAAATCAAGAAAGATACCAGACAATGAAAGCGGGGCTGTGGAACTAAAAACTCGAGTTGCTACCTTTTCCCAATATAAAGCCTTCAATACTTGTTTAGACGGGAAGCTAGCATTTAGTGGATCCTCCCACAAGATTTTTAAGCCCAGGTCTTGGAACGAATCACGCATTCTACGGAGCCACTTGACCTTGTGAAAAGTATCCAATTTAATAATATCCATCAGGCCAAGAGCAAAGAGCCTAAGTTCAGGAGTCACCCATAGGCGTCTCCAATATAAAACTGGGGGAAACAGGGCAATTAGTGCTATTGGCCTTATACCTAGATCATAGGACAAGGGACAAAGGGGAGTACTCTGAGGTAGTTTAATGAGATTCCTTAAGAATCTATTTTCAGAGATAGATAGTTTATATACATTATCAAATCCCCACAACTCTACCCCGTAGAGCGCAGCACCAACCACTTTGCCATCATACACCCAAAGAGCAGGGTTAATGGGTTTAGTCAGGGATTTGGCGTGTTCTTTACTTAACGCGCCAGAGAGCTGGGAATGTTTAAGAGATGCCAAATCTACTTGTTTTTTCCATCCCAAATCATGTTGAATGCAAATACCTAAATAAGTAAAATCTTGGACCTGGTCCAATGGCATGTTATTCATATATATTTTACTTTTAAAAGATTTCGACTGGTTAAAAGACATAAATTTAGATTTTAAAACATTAATTTCGAGGCCGCGGGCTAAACAAAAGTCCTCAAAAATACCTAGAGACTTCTGCAGGCCACTCGGCGTTTTAGAAATTATAAGACAATCGTCAGCGAACATTAAAATAGGAATTTTTCTACCTGCCAAAGAGGGGGCATCTACGTTTGCATCTATCAATAATGCAGCCACATCGTTAATATACAGGGAGAATAAAGTTGGTGCAAGTACGCATCCCTGTTTGACCCCCTTCTGGATAGGAAACTGTTTAGTCACTTGGCCGACACCACCCCATTGGATCTGTGCAAAATTATCTACATGAAGTCTGGCAATTAGGGAGATTAAGACTGCAGGCATCCCCATCTTATCTAGAGTAGTCCATAGGGATGCCCGGGGGACAAGATCAAAGGCTGCCCTAAGATCTATAAAGGCAGCATATAAGCTGCCCCCCCCCTAAGTAGACTACTTTCCAATAGAGCATAGCAAAATGCAGCACCTGGTCAATGGTGCTTATTCTAGCTCTAAAACCAGCCTGTAAATGGGAAAGGATTGTATTCTCTAAAGCCCAGTCCAGCACTTTATTCAGGATCAACCTGCCTAAGATCTTTTGAGTAGTATCAATCAAGCTGATTGGACGATAGTTGGCAGGGAGGGACTTATCTCCTTTCTTGAACACCGGGATAATTTCAGCACCTTTCCAAGAAGTGGGAATCGGGGCACCTCTGGCAATCAAGTTGGCTAAAATTAAGATATAATTTCCCCAAGATTAGCAATTATTCAAAAAAATATCAGCAGGTACTCCATCCATCCCAGGGGCTTTTCCAGGAACCAGTGTCTTAAGGGCAACAGCAACATCACCTATGGAAAATGCATCTTCCTTATAAAAGATAATTTGATAGTTAGAAAAGGGGCACGTATCTTCTTCAGCAGCATACAAAGCCTCAAAATGCTTGACCCAAGCATCTTGCGAGACCCAATTTTGTGGTTTATCAGGATTACCCCCAGTACCCCATTTAAAAACAGACCAGAAACGTCTCATATCCTTTTGGGCACCAGCTTCCCTAAGTTCCTGCCATCTTTGGAAGTCCCACGCTCTCTTTGATTTAAAGATAGCTTGCTTGTAGTCATATCTGGCGATACGAACTTTCAGACTGTCGCCAGATTTCAATGCAATTCCCAGATTCACACGGGCATCTCTGCATTCAGTAGAATACCATCGTGTTGAAAGATCTTGTTTGGGCTTAGGTAATTTGCAGGGCCTTACAAAAATATTTTTAAGTTCAAGGAAGAAAGAATCTACTACTTGCACTTGTAAATATGGATCACGAATTCCCCACACTAATCGTGTGTGATTCCTTTTACTGTGTGCAGTCGTACAATGAGTACCTACAACATTGGGAACAGAATGGGTTTAAAGATGCAAAAGGTGGCACAATTAAAAATAAAACGCTATGAGAACAGGTAGCAGAGTTGAAAACCAAGCTACCGAGGACTCACGTGATTCACACACTGAGTCATCAACGTGGTGCCATTCACATTGAAGGGAATTCATTTGCTGATGAAGCCGCAAAGGGGGCTGTTTGTACGGCTTCCATAGCTTCGCTGACTCATTCGAAAACGAGGATAGACAGAGAAATATTAGTAGCTGTCATCACTTCACGCAAAGGCAGCACAGTACCTAAAAAATTCCACTCAAGTACTCCTACAAGTTAGATGCACAAAACATTCCATATGCTCAAATTCCTGTAGTGGGGGATAGAGTAATACCAAATATGGATCGTAGGCATGATCTAATCATAGCTGCACATGAGGGTTTGGGCTCTGTGCACACAGGCGTAACAGCGACAATTTCAATATTGAAACAGCGGTATTGGTGGCCAGAGTTAGCTAAGCAAACTAAAGACTATGGGCCCGATGTAGGTGGCTAAATACCGGTCGGTAACCCCGAAATGCGGTAAATTTCAGGGTTAACGACCGGTATTTAGCCATTCCTAATGTAGGTGATGATTCGGTAAATACCGAATCGGTATTTACCGAATCGGTAAATGCGATGTAGAAAGCACATAAAAGAGTGCTATGTGCTTTAAGAATTCGTTAATTACCACCAACTTCAAGTTCGTGGTAATTAACGAATTCCTTTAAAAATTCACTTTTGAATTGTTTTTTAAGTGCCATGTGGCACACATCCATGCCCTTAGGGCATGAATGTGAGCCACATGTGCACACAGGCATGTTTCAGGGGTGCAACAGGGTGTCCTTTGGACACCCTGACACCCTTGAAATACCTCTCGGTATTTCCGATTCGGTAATACCGAATCGCTAATACAGAATGGCTTTACATTCATTCCTATGGGCCTCCAAGCCCATAGGAATGAATGGTTAGGTATTCCTCATTACCGAATCGGTATTACCGATTCGGTAATAAGGAATATTAAGGAATTGGTATTTTTTTACCGATTCATTAGCTACATAAGAAATACCGATTTCTTAATACCGAATCGGTAAAATTCGGTATTAAGAATTCGGTATTTATGGATTATCTACATCTGGCTCTATGTCTTGAAATGCGACATCTGCCAGCAGATGAAAGGCTCCACCGTTAGACGCTTGGCACAGACACCATAACTGAAGTCAGACAAATCCCTTGCATGTGTATACTTGGACCACTGCGGCCCCTTACAAACTGACGAGGCTTATAAATATATCATGGTTGCAGTGGATTCCTACTCAAGATTCCTATGGGTTTGGCCTCAGCGTTCTGCTGATGCTCGAACTGTTATAAAAGATTTGCGAGTCTTTATTGGTACATACGCAGTTAGCACGTTACACTCTGACCGCGGCCCTGCGTTTAGCTCTCGGGCTTACAAAGAGGCCATGGAAAGAATGGGTGTGGAATTGCGGTTCTCATCTCCATACCATCCCGAGGGAAATTCGGTTGTGGAGAGAAAAAAACGGGACTTAATCTTTAACAGCTAGGGGATTAGGCAAGGGCGGTAGTAGGATCACACACCTTTATGGGGTCCAGCGGGCATTAAACAACAAGCCAAGAAACTCTCTAGGAGGTGTCACTCCATGTGAGGTCCTCTTTGGGACACAAATGTGGGTACCTGATCTTGATTGTGAAGGCACAGCAGCGGATAAAAAACCATTTGATATCCATGATGGTTTGGCTGTTTTACAGGATCTAAAAGAATCCAGGACAAAACAAAGTAATGTCCATCTAAAGCAGACCGCCACTGAAGAAGTCAAGGCAGTCACGGCAAGACCAGTCTGGATCCCAAAAGTCGGGGATCTAGTCAGAGAGAAAATTGCGGACAAAAAGGAATTTGGACCTTCTTACAGAAAACCTGTACCAGTCCTTGCAGTACAAGGAACAAGAACTGTGCTGCTCCCGCCTCTTGCTGGAAAAATGGAGAAAGGATTTGTCTCAATTGACTTAATCAAACCACTGTATGTGACCTATACTAAACAGTAGGCCTAGTGGACTCCGCTGTAGCAGACGCCCTCCTCTAGCTACAATCCAAGAGGTTCAAACAGAAAGACTCATCACGTTTGAATAGCTACCTATAAGGAATGAAGGACTAAGCAACAATGCTATGGAACTTGTTCCTCTTTAACCAAACATTCAAATTCAAAGTGAAAATCATATTAATTCACAAGTTGCAATTCGACCAAATACAGACATCCACATGAACTTGCCTCAGCAAGAGGAAAAGAACATTTCAACCAATCCCGATGCAATTCCAACAATTGATTGAACAGCTACTGGCTATTTCATTAACTTTGATACGTTTTCTGAGGATCCAAGCAAGCCGGAAACGACGCCAGCCAAAACACCGTTCAAGCAACAGGCAAAGAACTTTATTCTCTTTCTACAAAAGACATACCTGGTATCACCATGGATTGAACTGTGGGCAATTTCTGGCATAATGTTTTTTCTTTTCTGGTTATGCTTAGTACTGACTTTTAGTATGCTTATAAATGGACACTTACTTCAACAAGCTTCCACAGCCCAAAAGGTCAATATTCTACTGAAGCCACATCCATCATCCCATCGAGAACAAAGAGACTTGTCATCAGTGAACATCACAGCAGTTACTATAGCCGATGGTATAGTATGGGACAAGGTTGATTTCAACATATTTGGACCGACCAAACTTTTAAAATTTAATCATGTATTTAAAATATCATTGAGTGATATCATTACCTCCAGTATCTGATGATTGGGACACTGAAACAGTTGATAACATGTTGTCTGATTTAGAGAAAACTGCTGCATTTTCTAATAATGAAATGATGGAAGGTTCTTCAGACTATGACAAATTGAACTGTTATCAACACTTTGGTCATCATTTCCTGCACAAATCCATTTCACCTAGGAATGTATTTGAATACCATCAGTGGGAACATTGCCAAACACCACCTAAAATTAGTTCACAAGTGTTTGCACAGAAATTTGGATACTTTTCAGGATTTAACACAACAGATCGAGCCTCATTTTACTATAAGGTTGTACCAAGATCGGCACTGAAAATTATGTTAACAAACAACAAACAGATTGTCTCTGCTTCCTTTTTGGCCCAATTGTCTGAACAGGGTTTCAACCTATGGAAAGACGAAATTGACACAAAATCAGTCTGGAGTTCAGGAGACTGGCAAGTCCAGGGTACAGAGGCACTATTTAGAGCATGCCTCATTCCACAGCAGATGATCTTTTTAAATGACACTGTGCAACAGACATCCTGTCTTGGAATAGCCAAGATAAAGGACCTGAACACTCCAAGGTTACCTACACCATCACATGGATGGTAGGATTCTATAAAGGAAGGGGCAACAGTTGATGACATACTATGGTACAATAGATCAGACCCAAATTGGAAGGAGTGGGGTGTTTGGCCCTTAGACACAAACACATGTCATAAACGGTTCCTACACATCACCGAGGGACTTATCATGCATAGGCCAGACCTACATTATGTACAGAGAGAACACCCAGGGGTAGTGACATCCTATAATGTTGGGAAGTTGTGCCTAGATTGGCTAGAAACCTCAATACTTGCAGAAGTGAAATAACACTTATATTTACTCTCACAAGAAATGGATTTTAGGGACTTTTTACTAGGACCTGGGAAACAAAGTCAAAAACGTTTCATATATGCAGGCATTTATGCTGCCTATAATGAAATTTGGAAGATTTCCCAACAAGAAGCCACAGAGAGAATACGGGGAAAAGACTGTATAAACTTAGAAAAGCTTTTGCTGTGGTGGATAATGGGTTAAAAACTTTGACCTCCAGAATATATTCATTGGGCAACATTGTATCTTCTGCTATTGACATACTGGAATAGGATTTAGCCATATTACAACAAGGCCAATCTCAGTTAAGTTCTATTATGTTATTAAGCTGGATGCTGCAATCTTTGCGTGCAGGAATTGTGCCTTGGTGTTACATAAACAGTACGTCTCTGTTTTCGGAATACAATCTAACTGATACACAGATAGAAATGGCACAAAGGAGAGCTAAATATACAATGCTGCAAATTGAAAAACTGGACAGGTTACCATTCACAGTAGCTGAATTACCATCAACAGAATGGCTAATACATGGCCAAATCACTCTCCCGGTCACAACCTTTCAATTTCACTATTGCCTTGAGCAAAGGCAGGCAGGCAAATATGAACAACTGGGTAAAGAATACATTAATAAATCCTGGGATTTACCATATAAATTCCGATGCCGGAGTGGGGATTGAGAAGTTCTTCTTAGTGGTACTAACTGCAAGAACACTTTAAGCGGTCCTCTCATGTGCCAAGATATTATTTGCACGGAGCTTGTAATGGTTCAATTGCGAATGGGTCTTGCCACATGAAAGAAAACTCCAGCTGCCATGATTATGCCGGCTTTTGAGCTACTTTCAAATGGGAGTTACTTAGTGCTGAGCGATCAAGGTTGTTGTGGGATGCTCCCGGGCATCGCATATCTGGTCACCGTGAACACCAGGGTTAGTTGCTGTTTGCAAGTATTGTTTCCTCTGACAAATACAGTCAGGGAGGCACCAATTTGGCCTTCACTGAATGTTTCATTGATACAGTTTGATGCTTTGAGCAGAATGAAAGCCATGCTTTTACAACAAACCGTGCCATTAACCTCCGCTTGAGAAACCTTTGAGCTCCAAATAGCAAGGACCTCGACAGAGATACAGGCACTAATCCGCACCAACTGCCCCCTACATTTCATAGAAATGGTGAGATGTATCTTTAACATGTCATATACAAGTGGCATTATACACCTATTTAAGACCATAGGATCCGGATTCCATAGCACTTTCCAGACAATCCTCGGAGTTATTCCTAAATTTAAACACTCCGTGTTTGGAAGCATTTTCGGGGGTCTACCGCTGATCCTGCTCCCTGTAGCTGGAATCCTGATTATCGTCTACCTGCTATGCAATGGACGGACCATCAGGCAGCGAGATTCCAAAAGCTCTCCTAGAGAGACATTGCCGTGAGCGCATGGTACAACATCTGGGTGCACCTCGCCTACGAGAACTAGTATTTGTATTTGTATTTGTAAAGCGCAACATTCATCCTACTGGATATCACGGCGCTGATTAGAGGGGGCATGCGGAGAGTTGTGTTGGGGGTCGTCGACTACATGCGCTTAAGATCTCAGGAAAAGATGCATTTTTAGCTGTTTCCTGAATGAAGCATAGTCTTCGGAGAGACGTAGGTGAAGAGGGAGTTCATTCCAGTGTTTGGCTGCTGGATGTGAGAATGACCGGCCGCCTGCTCTGACTTTCTTTATACGCTTGGGTCTAGCTAATGCTTGGTGTCTTGACCTCAAACTTCTTGTAGGAATGTAGAAATCAATTTTGTTCAGGAGGATTTTAGGTCCGATATTATGCAGTGCTTTGCATGCATGGCTCAGCAGTTTGAATCTTGCTCTTTGGCGCATGGGAAGCCAGTGAAGTTCTTTCAGGCATGCGGATGCAGAGCTAAGTCTACCTTTATTACAGACAAGCCTAGCAGCCGCGTTTTGCAACACCTGTAGGCGTGAGAAAAGGTATTCTGCCATGCCTACAAACAAGGCATTGCCATAGTCCAGTCTGCTAGTAAGTAATGCCTGAGTGACCGTCCTCCTACACTCAAGGGGGATCCAAGGGAAAAGCCTTTTTAAGAGTTTTAGGATAGCGAATCCTCTTCCACACAGAGCCCACACATGGTCCTTCATGGACAAGGTGTTGTCAATGGTTATACCTAAGTTTTTTGCATGCTGTTTAGGTGCTGGGGCCTCGCCCAAGGATTGTGGCCACCAGGTTGGATACCAAATGTGAATGTGAATGTGATGTATTTGTATAGAGCGCAGCTACCCGGAGGCATCCCGGCGCTTGTACTCATACCGCTGTGGAACCCTTCCTGGTTTTTCCTATGAGATGTCCACTCCTGGGCACCCTAAGGTGAAAGCCAGGCATCCTTTGCGCTGTGGGGGCCATTGTGGAGATTAAGCAAGCTATTGCCCAGAGTTGCAGAGTGGGACCCATGATTAGAATAGGCACCGAGGCGAGAATTAACAGGTCCGGGGAATTTAAGTCCAAGAGCCGCCAAGGCGGGAATTGAACCCTGGTCCAGGCCAGACTTCTGCATCAGGGTCTGCC
Source organism: Triturus cristatus (assembly GCF_964204655.1). Lineage (NCBI taxonomy): Eukaryota > Metazoa > Chordata > Amphibia > Caudata > Salamandridae > Triturus > Triturus cristatus. Next base: position 888,899,778 of record NC_140584.1, on the reverse strand, counting down.
GCTCTAACCATTGAGCCACACTTCTCCACACCAAAAAGCAGTATTTCTGATTTCCCTGCGTTAAGCTTAAGGCAGCGTTTGGTCATCCATGTTGCCATTTCCGAAAAGCAATTGTTTAGCTTGACCTTGGTATCCTCATGTTTATCCTCCATGGTAATCATCAGCTGTGTGTCATCTGCATAGGAGTAGATACTAAGTCCCCATTTCCTGCTTATCAATGCCAGGGATGAAACATAGGCATTGAAAAGTGTCAGACTCAGGGAGGCACCCTGGGGGACACCACAGCTGATGTTTTTTTCCCCGAGAAGAACTGACCCAGTTGTACCACCTGGGTTCTGTTCTTCAAGAAGGAGTTGAACCATTGGAGGGCTTTGGCATGGATGCCCTTTTCATAAAGAATTTCCAGCAGGAGGTCATGTGAGACCGTGTCGAACGCCGCCCACAGGTCCAGTAAGATCAAGGCAACAGCCTTGCCTTGATCTGTTGACGATCTTATATTGTCGAGGACCGCCAAAAGAGTGGCCTCTGTGCTGTTGGCTGCTCTGAAGCTGGTTTGGGAACAATCTAACAGTTCGTTGGTTTCCAGGTAATTGGCTAGTTGTTTATTTACCAGCTTTTCTAGCACCTTGGATAGGTATGAGAGCTGGGAGATGGATCGATAGTTTTCAGGGTTAAGGACATTTGTTCCGGCTTTCTTCAACAGGGGGGTCACTACAACCTGTTTCCATATTTCTGGGAATACTGATAAATCCAGAGATCTATTAAGAATGTGAGTGACATAGGGGCATATTTTCGGGGTGATCTGGGAGAATATGTAGTGGGGGCATGGATCTAAAGGGGATCCTGATTTTACTTCCAGCATGGTTTTTCCAACCTCTAATTCAGTAAGGGGGAAAAAATGCCCATATGTGTCATGCTAGCTGGATATGGGGGTAGATGTTCCCAGTGGGTTTTGGATTGGGAGGAGTCATTGGTGAATGACGAATAGATTGTGCTGATCTTGTTGAAAAAAAATTCATTGATCTTTTCACAGTTTTCCTCCGAGGGAGGCAGGGTTTGAGACAGGCTGGATGGTTTGCAAAGTTCCCCCACAACTCTAAACAATTCCTTAGCCGAGTTGCAGTTTTCTTTTATCCGGGTAGAGAAATAGTATTTTTTTGCTGTTTTAATAGAGTTGTTGTAGGTCCTTAACTCAGACCTATAGCTAGTTCTATCCGTTTCCAGTTTTGACATTCGCCAGGAGTGTTCTAGTGCTTTGCACTTCCTTTTCAGTGTCTTAAGCTCCTGTGAATACCATTTTTCGGATGAAGCTTTGTTTCTGGGCTTGGATGTAAATTTAGGTGCCAAAATATCTAGAGTCTTGGTGATTTCGGCTTCAAGTTGGAGAGCTTCTACGTTTGTTGGGAGGGTAGTCTCGGGTAACTAGGTTGTCTGGGGAGAAGTGGGCATGGAACCGGTCCTTAGTGACCAGTTTCCAAGCTCTATTTGTCCCTCGCGTAGTTTTAAGGGATTTACAGGCACATGCATCAAGCACAAAACCGGTCGCAAACGGGCAGATTCTCAGAATCTGCCCCTTTGCGACCGGTATTTTTGCATTTGGGATGCATCATCCCAAATGCAAAAATCGCTATTTAAGGAATCTCAAAATAGCGATTCCTTAAACAGCGATTGCATTTAAGGAATCCCTAATTGAGATTCCTTAAATGCAATGCATTACAGTTTAAAAAATAGCGATTTCGCTATTAGCGGGAGCAAATTACCATGAAGCTGGACTTCATGGTAATTTGCTAAAACTTAGTAAAATGCACTTATTTGTATTTTTCTAAGTTTCATGTTGCGCACACACATGCCCTTAGAGCATGTGTGTATGCAACATTTGTGCAGAGTTAACATACATGGGTGCAATAGGGTGTCATTTTGACACCCTTGCACCATCGAAATTGCGGGAGCAATTTGCGAGTACCTACTGGTACTCGCAAATTGCTCCCGCTATCTCCAATTCATTCCTATGGGCCTGGAGGCCCATAGGAATGAATGGGAAGACATTCCTCAACTGCAACTCGCAATTTGCGAGTCGCAATTAAGGAATTTGTGGGAATCGCTATTTCTTTAGCGATTCCTACATGCATAGGGTTTTGCTATTCCTTAATTGCGATTCCTTAATAATCGCAATTAAGGAATCGCAAAACCCTATGATGATGCATGTGCCTGTTAGTGGCAAACGCCGGCAGGTAGAGAGTAAAGGATACAAGCGAGTGATCTGTCCAGGATACAGGGATAATCTCCTGGATCCTTGTTGACTCTATGTTGGAAAATAGCAGGTCTAGGGTGTGCCCAGCACTGTGTGTGGGGCCTGAAATCCATTGCTTGAGATTGAGGATCTGCATGTCTTTTTCCAGTTGCCTTGCTGTGGTGCTACATGTCTCCTCAAAGTGCACGTTAAAATCTCCTATGATTAGGTAGTGTTTATATTTCAGACATATGGGAAGAAGTTGAGTAAGAAGTTTGGCGCTCAGATCAGATTGATGGCCTGGAGGATTGTAAATGACTGCACCCCCGAACAATATGTGGTTGTGGCTGGATACCTGAAACGGTAATATTTCATGCTCTCTCGTAAGTATCACTTCGGTATGGAGACAGGTGAGATGGTCTTTAAATATAATGGCCAGACCGCCTCCCTTCCGTCCCTGCCTGTCTTTTTTGAGAATTTTGTATTTAGCTGGCAGGGCGTTGGCAATATCGGGGAGATTGTTATCCCCCAGCCATGTTTCAGTTACAAAAACCAGGTCAGGATTTCTCCCGTTTAGGGTATCCCAAATGTCGAAGGTGTGTTTAGGTACTGACCTTGCGTTGAAATATAGGCATCTGATATTGGGCTGATCATCCGTATCTGTATGGAGATGGCGTGGAGACGTTAGGCTCTGCCATTTGCACACAAAACAGGAGAACGGTCCTTCGGTGCTTCCTGGACAGGCCTTTGTACAAAGAATCATATTATGGTTTGTTACGGTGGGTGCAAGCGCTAGCAGGGATTCCCTTGAATACAGTATTGTTGGTTTAGTGGTTGTCTCCGTGAGGGTGATCGGATCAGGGGTCATGGCCCCTGGTCCCTGTCGGGCGCGGACGGGCGAGACGGGCTTGCCTTAGGCGCGCCGAAGGCGTGCCCGCTGCACGCGTCCGCTGCGCTCTCGCGCTCACATCTGGAATTTGAAGGCAGGAAGTAGGACGCCTAGAATTCCGACCTGCCTTCACCCAAGATGGCGCCGCGTTTGTGAAAGCACCGAGTGGCAGATGGTAAGATGTGCAAAATTGCAGTGAAATGAAAACCGGGGTTAAAATACTTTAAAATAGAGTTCTCACCAGCATCAATACGGGGATAAAATACTTTAAAATAAAGTTCTCACCAGCATCAATACGGGGTTAAAATACTTTAAAATAAGGTTCTCACCAGCATCAATACAGTAAAAATGTTTCAAACAGGTTAAGTCAGCCGTTATGCCCCACACTCACACGCAGCAGCTCTGTCTTCCCGGCTCAAGCCTCAGGGGACCAGTCATCCGCTGCGCGCTTGCGCTGACATCCGGAATTTGAAGGCAGGAAGTAGGACGCCTTGAGCGCCGACCTGCCTTCACCCAAGATGGCGCCGCATTTGTGAGTGCTTCTTGGTTCTTATCCTTCAGACCAGTCTTTACTCACTGCATCATACCTGTATTCCGATACCTGTTCTGCGGAGGAGAATGCGAGTTGGACATCTGTCTGACAGCTGACAAGGTATGGGAGTTTGACTAAATTCTAGTGGGATTCTTGGCTCATGGATTCTAGGTTTTAGACTGTTAGGCTTTTAGGCTTATTAGCTCTTTCACACCTACACACATGCTAGGTACACTTAGGTACATCTAGTCAGGCATCGTAGGAGTATGCACTGTATTTGAGGCATTTTATATTCATGCACATGTTCCTGACTATTGGAAAATGGTAAGAGCTGTACTATTCCTTTTTACTCACTGTACTGCTGATACTATATTTCTGCTATTGTGTTACCGTTATAGCAGCACATATATTTTACATGAGAAGAACTACGGTACAATAAATTCTTATTGTAAACGCGACAAGAAGACGCCAGTGGACTTAGACTCCAGGCTGGAGCCATTGTGGTCCCATGCACGACTCTGTTCCCATCTTGACACATGCCTTCCTTGAGGAACCGCAGGTGCCTTTCACGACTGAATTGAATTTCAGCTCCAGCATTGACACCTAGGTATCGAATTCAGCACCGGCTGCCTACACACCAGCTGTTGGCAACAAGGAGTTTCATCTGTGCACACTTGAAGTGCTATGCAAGGTATTGCAGTGTTTGTCCCCTGCTGTAGCAGGCAGTGATAATGTTATGTCTCCCAGCCAGGGCTTCTAATCTAAATCTGGCTCACAGTGTGCTGGGAACAAAATATGGATTTTTTTTCCTTTTCCTTTTTATGAAATATTTTTGCAAATTGACACTTTCAATATGCGTGGCCTTCTTAGTACGCTTACAGTAGTTCAACTTGTGTGATCGGACTCATTTAAAACTGTGATTTGCGGAACTTTAAACACAAAAATCAAATCTTACCCAAAAAAATTTATTTCCTAGTTTTTTTTACCTGTTTTAAAATAATTTTTTAACGTTTTAGAAACATTTTAAATGACTTCTTGACAATGTTTATGCACTGAAACTGTTATAGATGTGTATCTCGCACTGTGTTTTATTATTGTTAAGTATAAGGTGGAGTGGGTGTTATATTTCATTCGGTACCCTGACATAGGTATAGAGAATATCGTACTCTTTCCCTACATCATCTCCCCTTCATTTCATATGAATGAGCCTTATAAGGACATAACTCCAAATAAGGACAGAATGCCTTATAGGGACTGAGGCCTTTTATGGACTAAACCTTTCACCTAGTTTCATGACGAGGGTGTGCTCTGCCCGATCGATATTGTTAAGACTTCATCTTATAAATAATTTATGAGAACACTCTCCAGGGGGCATAACTCAACTCTCCTATCTACGTACAAAGGCTTAATCCCCAATGTCATCCTCATACTAAACAATGGCTAACACACGTACATAGACTGTATAAATACAGCACCTTTTGCTATCAGTAAGCAGGAGGGACCCGAGACTTCGAGGCCGACACACTGACCAGAGACGCTGCGGCTCAGGAATGCCATTGCTTCAGCTGAGAGAGCTCTGACTATCCCTTGCGGGGTATCCAGCTCAAGTCCAGGACGAAATCCCACACTTTCACTCTTCAGGTATGGGAGTTTGACTAAATCCTAGTGGGATTCTTGGCTCATAGATTCTAGGTTTTAGACTATTAGGCTTTTAGGCTTATTAGCTCTTTCACACCTACACACATGCTAGGTACACTTAGGTACATCTAGTCAGGCATCGTAGGAGTATGCACTGTATTTGAGGCATTTTATATTCATGTACATGTTCCTGACTATTGGAAAATGGTAAGAGCTGTACTATTCCTTTTTACTCACTGTACTGCTGATACTATATTTCTGCTATTGTGTTACCGTTATAGCAGCACATATATTTTACATGAGAAGAACTACGGTACAATAAATTTTATTGTAAACGCGACAAGAAGACGCCAGTGGACTTAGACTCCAGGCTGGAGCCATTGTGGTCCCATGCACGACTCTGTTCCCATCTTGACACATGCCTTCCTTGAGGAACCGCAGGTGCCTTTCACGACTGAATTGAATTTAGCTCCAGCATTGACACCTAGGTATCGAATTCAGCACCGGCTGCCTACACACCAGCTGTTGGCAACAAGGAGTTTCATCTGTGCACACTTGAAGTGCTATGCAAGGTATTGCAGTGTTTGTCCCCTGCTGTAGCAGGCAGTGATAATGTTATGTCTCCCAGCCAGGGCTTCTAATCTAAATCTGGCTCACAGTGTGCTGGGAACAAAATATGGATTTTTTTTCCTTTTCCTTTTTATGAAATATTTTTGCAAATTGACACTTTCAATATGCGTGGCCTTCTTAGTACGCTTACAGTAGTTCAACTTGTGTGATCGGACTCATTTAAAACTGTGATTTGCGGAACTTTAAACACAAAAATCAAATCTTACCAAAAAAAATTTATTTCCTAGTTTTTTTTACCTGTTTTAAAATAATTTTTTAACGTTTTAGAAACATTTTAAATGACTTCTTGACAATGTTTATGCACTGAAACTGTTATAGATGTGTATCTCGCACTGTGTTTTATTATTGTTAAGTATAAGGTGGAGTGGGTGTTATATTTCATTCGGTACCCTGACATAGGTATAGAGAATATCGTACTCTTTCCCTACATCATCTCCCCTTCATTTCATATGAATGAGCCTTATAAGGACATAACTCCAAATAAGGACAGAATGCCTTATAGGGACTGAGGCCTTTTATGGACTAAACCTTTCACCTAGTTTCATGACGAGGGTGTGCTCTGCCCGATCGATATTGTTAAGACTTCATCTTATAAATAATTTATGAGAACACTCTCCAGGGGGCATAACTCAACTCTCCTATCTACGTACAAAGGCTTAATCCCCAATGTCATCCTCATACTGAACAATGGCTAACACACGTACATAGACTGTATAAATACAGCACCTTTTGCTATCAGTAAGCAGGAGGGACCCGAGACTTCGAGGCCGACACACTGACCAGAGACGCTGCGGTTCAGGAATGCCATTGCTTCAGCTGAGAGAGCTCTGACTATCCCTTGCGGGGTATCCAGCTCAAGTCCAGGACGAAATCCCACACTTTCACTCTTCAGGTATGGGAGTTTGACTAAATCCTAGTGGGATTCTTGGCTCATAGATTCTATGTTTTAGACTATTAGGCTTTTAGGCTTATTAGCTCTTTCACACCTACACACATGCTAGGTACACTTAGGTACATCTAGTCAGGCATCGTAGGAGTATGCACTGTATTTGAGGCATTTTATATTCATGTACATGTTCATGACTATTGGAAAATGGTAAGAGCTGTACTATTCCTTTTTATTCACTGTACTGCTGATACTAGATTTCTGCTATTGTGTTTCCGTTATAGCAGCACATATATTTTACATGAGAAGAACTACGGTACAATAAATTCTTATTGTAAACGCCCGACTGTTTCTTCTGTGTGTGTCTCTCTTAGAGCTAAACAGACAAGCACAATTGACTGGGTGAAAAGTAATATATTGTTTCCACGAATCTGAGGTTATTGTGTTCTGAGGTCGCCAATAACTAATCTCTCTGATAGCAGCAGATTCTAGTAGGCACTGCGAGCTAGCAAATGCAAACCATAGGCTGATATATGCGGTGGGGGTGTACAGAGTTAGTGTACCACCAGACCCATAGTATATGTTATCCATAATCGTCGTAGATCCTGCATGACAGGGTATTATTAGGACTACACTACAACTGAAAGTGTTAGGGTAATGGCTGATCTCTGGTTCACGGATAAGAAGGGCTATGAAGCTAGCCTACTAAAGCTGATATGCACTAGTGAGGTAGTCCCGCAGCACACCCAGCTGCCTGAAAGATAAGTTAGCAGACCCTATTAGGTAGACAGAGATACAATACTGGAGGCAGCTATTACAAGATGGCAAACTACTCCAGGGAGAAGACATAAAAAGGGTAGCACAGGGGAAAATAACAGCTTTCAGGTTTCTGCAGAAAAAAAGTTGGTCCTGAGATCGGAGGACTGAGGATGGGTACTCAAATGAGCTTAGAGAGCAGCTACAAAAGGTGAAAATGAGAAAGAGAGAGACATCACATTGATTGTGGATAGCATGGATGGAAAATTCAAACTTTCAGAGGAATTATGGGGAAGAAGCTTGCAGCAACTGCAGATTCAAGACTTATGCCATGTATCAATGCCCACACTTTACACTGCAGTAAATCTTGCATATCTGAGAAGGAACAATCTCTTCTCCCGCCACAGAGATTTCTGGTCCCCAAAAAGAATTTCAAAACTGGAAATAAAGGTTCCAGCATGTTTCATGAAGTGTAGCCTGGAAGAGGCTGATGATAGCCATCTCATCATGGAGTGCCCAAAGAAACAACAGTATTGGGAAGACTAAGTAGGAGCATTCTTCAGATGCTCCGAGTAGACATTAAGGTAAGCCTTGGATTAATAATTTTCAGAAAAGCAGAAGAAGTTGTGAAATTGAACAAAAAGAACAGTATGCTGGTGTTCTATATGATTCTGTTGGCAAGGAGGGAGATCTTTAGGAAATGGGTTTCAAATATTCCTTCTACTAAATCTGAGTGGCTAAACTCAGCAATATATACCTTGAAAATGAACACCTCTCCTAGGCTTTCAAGAAGATCATATGTTTGGGGGACATTGTTTAGATGGCTGGGGGAGAATGCGGCAGAAGGGTAGACTCAACATTCTATGATTACACCAGACCTAGAACTTGGAAAACCGGATGGCCTTATTAGTTCGGAAAAGGTCGATAATATCTTACCAGGTTTTTAAAACAAGTGCCCTGGATGACTAAACAGCAGCATCATAGGGGCTGTAGGTTAGCAGCTGGAGGTGAAATAGGTGAATGAGGACACAAAAACACACATATTGTCTTACAGACCAAATGCACTAATGCAGGACAAGTCTAAAATATTCTATACTTCCTGCTTGGGAAACGACCCAATGTTGAATAATGTTTGTATTGACTAATTATCTTTGACACTCACTCTGTAGCAGCATTGTCTTGGGCTGTGCCATGTGCACCCTGCCAAACATAAGAATAATTACAGATTCCAGGCATACCTGAAATCTTTGCTAATGGCATACAGTGTTAATCATTCCAGATAACACAATTACTGGGCCACTCCTCACAGTTACTGGAACTTCATACTTAGGGGACAGATAATGCACATGGAGTTGAGGGCATTGGCAGAGGTGGAGACATGTACTTGCAATTGGGTGCTAGCTGTTAGAACTGTTTGGTATACTGAGGAATAAGTGAGACTCAGTGCAGGATCAATGAGAAGGAATCTAAGTTGGGAAGTATGTCACAGGTCGATGCAAGGGTGCAAGGGGACATTGTATATTAGGGTCCATGGGTCACCAAGCATGCTGGGATAATGAGGTACAGCTAATGGTAAATGCCCAGGTGCAGAGACCTTTAGGTGCATGGGGGCACCTTGTACTCTTTTTTTTTTTTTTTTTTTTTTTTTTTTTTGAAAAAGTTTTTATTGAACAATAATTCGGTTACAAGTACGGGCCTACAACCACCCGGGCCGGCCGCTAGGTACAGAAGGAAATCTACACATATCAAGGCTGCAATCAGTTCCCAGGGCGCTGCCCCGCAGTGGCTCCAGATAGTTCTCGAGGAACAGGAAGCGTAAGTCCAACAATCACAAAAACAAAAGGAAAAACAATAAAAAACAAAAGGCGAGTTATGAGGGAAACCAGTGCGGATCAGGCTCCCCCCGGGAAACTCCCGTCAGGACAATTGAGCAATCCGCTAAAGAGAGGAGTACCGGGAGGCCGGGGACGGAGGGGGGGGGGGAGGGGGTCAAGGGAGATGAACGTCCATATGTAGTTGTTCCAAAAGGCGCCAGGAGCCATCAAGGGTCAGGGGGACATGGCGATATCAGTGTCTACCAGGGGGGGCGTACAGATGCCTCCGCGATACGCGTTCCATTGCCCCCAAATGCTACCCCATGCCCCCGGCTTGCCACGGGCCACATACACTGTCTTCTCCCTAAACATACACCAGTCCATATTCTCCTTCCATACTGACACGGTGGGCGGCCGTTGAGCGCCCCAAAGTTGCGCTATGTCCCTCTTGGCAATCATGTTCCCTAGGGCCGCCCACCGAGTCTGAGCCGCGCTGTAGTCATTGGGCTCCCACACATTCAGGACACAGCGACGCACCTCCGGCAGCAGCACAACCCCAGTAACCTGTCCCATTACCGTGTGGACCCGGCGCCAGTAGTCCGCCACCTCGCGGCACTCCCAAAGGATATGAAGAAAGGTGGCGCTGAGCCCACAGCCTCGCTTACAGAGCCCGTCGTCGGAAAATCCCATCGAGACCAAGCGCGGACCCGTCACATACACCCGGTGGAGAATCTTGAGCTGTACCAACCGGAGACGAGCCGGAATGGCAACCTCCTTGGGGGACGACAGTGCAGACTGCCAATCTTCGTCGTCCAATTCCACCCCATCCCCAGTCCAAGCCTCCCGAAGGCGCACAAAAAGGTCCGCCCGGTGATTAATTAATGCACCTTGTACTCTTGACCACAAGGCTAAATGTGCAGGACACCAACTGCCCAATGATATAGTTAATGAGGTGAAGGACCATAAGCACACAACAGCACACATTTTGTGTTGTGGCGGCATCAAGTGCACAGGTAAACAGCTCATGGTATGATTAAAAAGCACAAGTAGGCCAGAGATCATTCTCCTTACAGGCATACGAGCAGGGACATCTTAAGTATATTGGAGGCACACTGCCAAGCGTATTTTGAGGGCCCCTGTTCCGAACAGCTTTGAATTTATGATCCATTTTCTGCTCCCTCTTTGGCCAGATCACTGATAGTGCACAGGCACACTTGTCCAAATTCCAAAAGTGTTCACATATAAATATTTAGGGATAGTGACGTGTGGTTTTAATATAGTAACTCTGTAGCAGCTCACTAATATTACTGCAAATAATCTCTGTAACACACTCCTATTTCTCATTTGTGAGGTCCTGTTTTGATCTATAAGAAAAATATTTTGTGGATGTTGCATGACACATACACACAACATTTCTCTGCAAAATGTTTGTAATAGACTCTCACACATCACCTTTATTAAAAATATATTAAAGATGTAAAGATTAATGTGGTGTAAAGTGAAGAATGTAGGGGAAGGATTCTCTGATGGAATAAAAGGGGGATATGTAGAAGTTGAAGTTGAAAAGAATTTCTTGAGCGCTCTATCACCATGCGGTTTCTTGGCGCTATAGATCGGAGTCAAACCAGAGGGAGGGAAGTAGGAGAGTTAAGAGGGGTAAACTAGGGAAAACAGGTGGGTTTTGAGTTTAGCCCGAAAATCAGAATAAGAGGGGATAGAACGGATAGCAAGGGGAAGTGAGTTCCAGAAAGTAGGGGCAAGGATGGTGAATCTGAAGCCACCAGTTTTTTTCTTGCGGAAGCGAGGGATTTTGAGAAGGAACTGAGTGGAAGAACGGAGATCTCAGGTGGGAACATAGGAGTTGATTTTGGCACTGATGAAGGCGGGAGCGGTGCCAGCTAAGAACATGAAGGTCAAACATCCTATTTTAAAGAGTGAGCGTTCCTTGATGGGGAGCCAGTGAAGGGTCTAAAACCACTTTATGTGAGTGGTTTTAGGGAGCCTATGAATAAGACGGGCCGCTTGATTCTGGACAAGTTGTAGACGGCGGCCTTCATAAGCAGGAATGCCCGCATATAGGGCGTTGCCGTAGTCCAGGCGGGAGGAAATGAGTGCAAGGATGATAAGTTTAAGGGCCTCCATAGAGAAGTAACATGATCTTTTTCGAATGGTTCTGAGGGCCAAGAAACATGAGGATACCACGGAGCTGATCTGGGGACGCATGGAGAGGTCTTGACTGACTTTAATGCCCAACGTTTTCACCGAGGTTGAGGGGTTAGGGGGGGAACCAAAGATGGAGGGCCAGAAAACGGGGGACCAAGGATTGGAGGGACCGCCAAGGAGGACCAACTCGGTCTTATCAGGGTTCAGCTTCAACTGGTTGAGATTCATCCAGTTGAAGATGAATGTGAGGGTAGAGTGGACCTTGGCGATAGAGTCAGAAGGAGGGGAAAGATTGAAGAGAAGCTGCAGGTCATCAGCGTAATTAAACGCAGTGATCTCCATGTCCTGAAGAGCGGCGATGAGAGGGTGGATGTAAAGATTGAACAGGAGGTGAACAGGAGGGGAGAAAGTGAGGAACCCTGAGGAACCCCACAAGAGACGGAATGGGTGGAAGCATGAAAGCCGTCAAGACGGACGGCCTGGGTACGACCGGTAAGAAAAGAGGTAATCCAGGCAAGCGCTGGACCTCGAAGGCCTCAACACGGTCAAGGAGGATGGAATGGTCGACTGTGTCGAAGGCTGCGGAGAGGTCAAGCAGAACGAGGGCCTGGGGGGAGTTGATATCTGCGCTGCGCCTAAGCTCGTCTACTACGGAGAGAACGACTGATTCAGTAGAGTGAGCCGGCCGGAAACCGGCCTGGTGGGTGGCTAAGAGGTGGTGAGTCTCGACGTGGTTAGAGAGCGAAGAGGTGATATGGCTCTCAAGAATTTTGCTTAGGGGCGGTAGTAGGGAAATAGGTCTGAAATTAGAAGGTATAGTGGGATCAGCGCCAGCTTTTTTTTGAATGGGGATTACAGTGGCGGCTTTGAATAAATCAGGTACCACGCCGCAGGTGATAGAGGTGTTAAGAAGGGTAATGGTAGGGGTTGGGCAGCGAGAGAGAATATCTCTTAAGATGTGTGCCGGGCAGAGGTCGGCAGGAGAGCCTGAAGTGATTTTTCCTAGGAGCATGCTGAAATCCTCATCAGAAATCAGCGGAAATTGGTCAATGAAGAAAGATGGCAAGGGCAACAGGGGACAGGTGAAAGAGGCGGGGGCTGTGGGGATATTCTGTTTTATAATGGCAATCTTCTCGATGAAGAAATCATTGAGGGTATGGCAGAGGATCTGGGAAGGGACGGGCTTAGAAGAGGCTCTGTCGGAGGCGGAGAGTTGGTGTACAATGGAGAAAATCTCCTTGGGTTTGTTAGCTGCCAATTGAATCTTCAGCGAGAAGTATTCTTGTTTGGCAGAGAGGATAGATTTTTTTGTATGCCTGCAAAAGAGTAAGGTATTGTAGCTTGGTATAAAGATAGAATATCGACGGGAAAATATCGACTAGCATTAATATCGTGGTAAGAATATCGACTGTGAAAAATATCGTAATAGAAAATATCTTTGTAAAAAATATCGTTTCGTGAGAATGACAAAAATATCGTCATAAAAAAATATCGATGAACAGAATATCGTTGATCAAAATGTCGTTTTATATAATATCGACAGAAAAATATAAGTTGTTATAAAATTTATAAAAAAATATGTATTATGTTTTTAAAAACACTTACAAAACTCCTACTAGTAATAATATGTGTTAAAAAATATTTTCTACAAAAGAATTGTTAAAATTTTAGTAGCGGGTTATTGGTATTATAGGGGATAAGGGTGGGTAGTAATTTAAAATTTGGTTTTTAAAAAATGTATAAAATATAAACAAATTAGAAAATATTTAAGAAATCCAAATTTTAATTTGAAATTTCGAATTGTTCACGAAATTAAATTTGTAATTAAATTTTATAATTTCAAATAAAAATTTTAGGAGCGGGTTTTTGGTATTATAGGGGATTAGGGTGGGTAGTAATTTAAAAATGTAGTGTTTAAAAATTGTATAAAATATTAATAAATTAGAAAATTATAATGAAATAAAATTTTAACATCGAAATTTAAAATTTTACACGAAATTTATTTTTTAATATTAATAAAAATTATTACATTAATATTGAAGAAGCGTTATTTTGGTATTATAGGGGAATAGGGTCTAAAAAATAATTTAGATAGAAAAATGTATATTGTTTACTAACCTGCACATTTCCTGACTTATGTTGGATTGGAGTTAGAATAGTAAATTATTATAAAATATAAACAAATTAGAAAATAATTAAGAAATTTAAAATTTAATTTTAAATTTCTAATTGTTTACGAATTTAAATTTGTAATTAAATTTAAAAATTTCAAATAAAAATTTTAGGAGCGGGTTTTTGGTATTATAGGGGATTAGGGTGGGTAGTAATTTAAAAATGTAGTCTTTAAAAATTGTATAAAATATTATTAAATTAGAAATTTATCATGAAATCAAAATTTAACATCGAAATTAAAAATTTTACACGAAATTTATTTTTTAATATTAATAAAAAATATTAAATTAATATTGAAGAAGCGTTATTTTGGTATTATAGGGGAATAGGGTCTAAAAAATAATTTAGATAGAAAAATTTATATTGTTTACTAACCTGCACATTTCCTGACTTATGTTGGATTGGAGTTAGAATAGTAATTTATTATAGTTTACTATCCAGCACTTTCCCTGAGTTATGTTATGTTTGGAGTTAGAATAGTAATTTATTATGGTTTACTATCCAGCACTTTCCCTGACTTATGTTGGATTGGAGTTAGAATAGTAATTTATTATGGTTTACTATCCAGCACTTTCCCTGACTTATGTTGGATTGGAGTTAGAATAGTAATTTATTATGGTTTACTATCCAGCACTTTCCCTGAGTTATGTTATGTTTGGAGTTAGAATAGTAATTTGTTATGGTTTACTATCCAGCACTTTCCCTGACTTATGTTGGATTGGAGTTAGAATAGTAATTTGTTATGGTTTACTATCCAGCACTTTCCCTGAGTTATGTTATGTTTGGAGTTAGAATAGTAATTTATTATGGTTTACTATCCAGCAGTTTCCATGACTTATGTTGGATTGGAGTTAGAATAGTCATTTATTATGGTTTACTATCCAGCACTCTCCCTGACTTATGTTATGGTTTACTATCCAGCACTTTCCCTGACTTATGTTATGTTTGGAGTTAGAATAGTAATTTATTATGGTTTACTATCCAGCACTTTCCCTGACTTATGTTGGATTGGAGTTAGAATAGTAATTTGTTATGGTTTACTATCCAGCACTTTCCCTGAGTTATGTTATGTTTGGAGTTAGAATAGTAATTTATTATGGTTTACTATCCAGCACTTTCCCTGACTTATGTTGGATTGGAGTTAGAATAGTAATTTATTATGGTTTACTATCCAGCACTTTCCCTGACTTATGTTGGATTGGAGTTAGAATAGTAATTTATTATGGTTTACTATCCAGAACTTTCCCTGACTTATGTTGGATTGGAGTTAGAATAGTAATTTATTATGGTTTACTATCCAGCACTTTCCCTGAGTTATGTTATGTTTGGAGTTAGAATAGTAATTTATTATGGTTTACTATCCAGCACTTTCCCTGACATATGTTGGATTGGAGTTAGAATAGTAATTTATTATGGTTTACTATCCAGAACTTTCCCTGAGTTTACAATTTATTTTTGATCAAAAGGGTATTTAGTCCTCTGGAACGCGTAGACCCTCGGTTTGAGTCGTCACATACTGTAACTACATATTCTGTGGGAAAGTTATGTCAATCCTGGCTGCGACATTCCACCTTAGCATCTGTCAAAGTTCATTTATCGAAGTTACATGACAAAATAGATTTGAATAATTTTGTTAAAGGTCCTGTGGGTGGCAGAACCAAAAGGTGGGCGTATGCTATTTACAACGAAGTGTGGAAATTTTCGCAAATTGAGGCGGCTTCAAGATTGAGAGCTATTGACCAAGCAAACATGGAAAAGGTTTTAGCCGTTATAGATAACAGCATTAGCACTCTCTCTTCCAGAATTTATACATTAGATAATATTGTTTCGTCAGTTGTTGATATTGTGCATGATGATATGTCTGTGTTATATAATGGTCAAAACCAGTTACGTTCTGTTATGCAGTTTGCATGGACATTGCAGACGTTAAAGGCAGGGAGGGTCCCTTGGGACTATTTGAGCACTACATCGTTATTCATTCCTTTTAACCTTACTGATAAGCAGCGATTATGTCCATGAAAGATGCTACATATTCATTATTACATATTGAAAAATTAGAACCGTTACCTTTCTCTGTGGCGGAAATCAATTCAGTCACGTGGCTTATACACGGGTTGATAACTCTACCGTTCGCACTTCTTAAGTTTACGTCTTGTATGAAACATTATGCTCTGGGTAGATATGAACAGCTGGGCACCGCTTTCATACATGAGGTTTGGTCCCTCCCCTTTACGTATAGATGTACTAGGGACGGATCTGAAGGGTGAGGAATGTACCACGACACCAGATCATTCCTTGGTATGTAGGCACATTCAATTACACGGTGCATGCAATGTACAAGCCCCGATTTTGGCCTGCGTCCTACGAGGTGTCCCAGTGCCTGTGATTACGCCTTCTTTGACGCTGCTTGCAAACAGTAGTTATTTAATTTTGAATAATGAAGCTTGCTGCGGGATGTTAGTGGGAATCCCATATATAGTAACTGTATCGCAGAGGGTTGTCTGCTGCAATAATGTTCTCTTTTCACCCCCGCACGGGCGGCTGGATGTTTCCATCTGGCCTTCGATTCCAACCTTGAAAGCAGAGTTCAACAAGTTGAGCAGAATAAGAGCTGTATTGTCCTAAAAAGAGGTGCCATTGACTTCCTCTCGTGAAACATTTGTCCTTCACGTTGCTAATACGCGCACTGAGGTACAGGCGGTTTTGAATACTGACCTCCCCCTACATTTCGGAGCTTTGATCCAAACTATTTTCAATGCCTCGTCCACGACCGGCCTGGCTCATTTTTTTAAACTTGTAGGCTCAGGCCTCGTGACCTCTTTCCAAACTATTTTTGGTGTGATTCCGGCATTTTTTCATTCGATTTTCTCGAGCATCTTTGGAGGTGTTCCGCTGCTTCTGGCGCTGGTGGCAGGTGTGCTGCTTTTACTTTTCATACTACGGAATGGCTGCTGTTTCTGTGCCACACGAGCACCTGTCCCGTCTGCATCTTCTTCGTGATAGGATGCTTGACTTTTATGGTACTCTGCCATTGGCGAATTTAAGCCTGGCATATGGATTATCCTTCAGGTATTCCTACTTCACCTGCGTGCAACCTGTATTTCACTGCCTGGATTGTCCCTTTGAATGGCCTCTGGATTTGTGCTTGACCAACACGGTGTCTCCGGTGCCGGATTTCGATCTACTGATGAGGCCCTTAGTGTCTCACGAGTTGGCCTGTTCTGGTGTCCGGATTATGGCTTGTGGTGCGGCGCATGGTATCCTGGGTAATTGGGACATATCAACTGCCGCCTACGACTTCTTGGCTATGAGCTATTTAGAGGAACATTCCGGTTGCCCTCTGATTGTGCTAGAGGCTCCGATGGTTGAAGAACACGTATGTTCCTTTTCTTTAATTAATTGGATGGCTGAGACTTTTAGTGGCCCTGCAAACTATTTTTTGTTGGAAGCAGTTGCCACGTATGCTGCCTATACATTCATGGATTAACTGAACTATCCTCCTTTGCGCCTGTGCTACTGGACAGCAACCTAGCGCAGCATTCATTTTTTTTTTCTAATCATTGTGTTACTTATAGTATTTGGATGATAGTAGTTGTTAATATATGAAGTAAATTGTACATTTACTTAGCAAGTTTAAATAATTTTTATCAGCTATCTAAGTAGACATGGATAAGGTAGTTAATAAATGTTTTTACATGTACGTTTCTGGTCGTATTTGATAAGTT
This sequence comes from Triturus cristatus, assembly GCF_964204655.1. Classification (NCBI taxonomy): domain Eukaryota; kingdom Metazoa; phylum Chordata; class Amphibia; order Caudata; family Salamandridae; genus Triturus; species Triturus cristatus. Next base: position 888,882,343 of record NC_140584.1, on the reverse strand, counting down.
CAACATGTTCTTTTTTCACTCTAAAGAAGAACACTTTTTAATTTAGGGAGTTTATCTACTTTATGCTAAGTTCGAATGAAAAAAGCAATGGGATTTTACTTACTTCAAGTGTAGTATGACGTTTTGTAGTTGTAGTCGTAGGTTTGTATTCTCTTCTCTCAGCAAGGTAACCGTTTTTCTCCAAGTTTGGCCCAAAAATGGTAAATTACGTTAAGTGTATAATTGTTTTTATATTAGTGAGTTAATTAATGGTAGCTTTTGATTGGTTCAATTAGTGAAATTTCAAAATCATTGGTCGAGAACGTTATTTTGAATTAGAAAACCGTTAAATAATTATATGTGTGAATAGTTTTGTAAAGTAAAATAGTTAAAAAAAAGTGTGTAAAATAAAAGAATAGTGCATATCGAGTTGGTAATAAAAAGACGATATTTTTTGTATATTTCTATAAGCAGATAGGTCGTCGATGTTAGTGTAGTCGATATATATGTCTAAGGTCATGTTATTTAAAATAAAGTCGATCATGTAGTAGTCGATATTTATGTTGTCGATATTAGTGTGAACGATATTAGGGTTGTCGATAAAAAAAAATCGATATTTGTGTGAATCCTTGTTTAAGTATAGGATGACGATATTAATGTAAGCGATATTTTAGTGACGATATTTATTTCTGACGATATTTATGTTAACGATATTCCATCATGAAACCTTGTAGCTTAGCATCGGGGTGGTATTTACGGCGCCAGTGGCGCTCCGCTTGGCGCAACGCAAGTTTTTGGATTTTAAGGGCGTCGGAGAACCATCTGTTAGCGTCATGAGGGCGCCGAGTTCTCACCCGTCTAAGAGGAGCCACTTGATTACAGGCGTCAAGGAGCCAGGTGTTAATGAGGGCTACCTGTTTGTTGGGGTGGGTATTGGTCAGGGTGGGGACTGATGAGGCTAAGGAGGATTCGAGGGAATGCCATGTCTACTCTGTTCCAATTTCGGGCGTAGATGTTTTTAGGACATGGAGGGAGGTTGGCCTCTGCCAGGCAAGTAGAGAAAGTGATCAGGAAATGGTCGGACCAGGCACAAGGAGATATGTTAGGAGCCGTGATGGATAAGTTGGCAGACCATACTTGGTCCAAAATGTGACCGTGTATGTGGGTAGGTGTAGAGATATGGGGGGTAAAGTTGATACTGTGAAGGGTTTCAGAAAAATCCTTGGACATTGTGTCCTCATGCAGGTCACCTGGCCAGAAGTTAAAGTCCCCTAATAGGAGGAGGGATGAATTGTTAACTACCAGAGTGGCTAATAAGTCCTGAAAGGCTGGAATGAAGTGAGACGTGAATTGGGGGGGACGATAAAGCAGAATTATCGTGAGGGGAGTGGCAAGATTAGTGGAGCGTGCTACTAAAAGGTCAACAGATGGAATGGGAGGATAGCAAAGGAGTTGAAATAGGAGGTTGGAGCGGACTATCATAGCCACTCCGCCGCCAATCTTTCTCCCAGGGCGATCAGCACGGAGGATATAATAGGAATCAGGGAGGGAACTGAGAACGTCCGGTAGAGAGTCAGCTGTGTACCAAGTTTCGGTAAGAAACAGGATATCAGGGCAAGTGGTATCAATAAGGTCGAACAATTCCAGATGATGCTTGACCACCGAGCGGGTATTGAGGAGAGCTAATGAAACAGAGGCAGAAGGGCTATCTGAGTGACTAGGAGAAGTAGGAAGGGAGGTGAGGCGAGATAACAGAGCTTGCGGCGTAAGAGAGGGATTGGGGAGGCAGTTTTGAGTGGGTCGCGCGATGTTCAGCGAGTTGATCATGGCTGAGGTGACTGTGCTAATGGGCCAGTCATTGTGGTAGACCAGAAGCTGCTGGGGTGAGTATGTGAGGAAAGGGGCAGGTTGCCCCTGGGCCCTGCCTGGCGCGGACGGGCGCAGACGGGCTTGCCTATGGCGCGCCTTCGGCGCGCCGGCGGCGCGTCCGCTGCGCGGCCGGCTAGGCACATGGTAGAAATAGAGTCGGAGGGGGGGTGGCCTGGCGCAAATGGGCGTGTCCTCTGCCCAGGGATTCCCAGGCAATGGCGGCGAAACTCGCTCGGGCTCCGAGGCAGCGCCTTAGTCGGCTGCACAAAGAGAGTGGCAAGGAGCAAGTGCAGGTAGGAGGGGGACACCCCAGAAGTAAATAAAAGCACTGAATACACAGAAAATTGTTTTAAAAAGAGACTAACAAGCGCTCCCAGCTTTCCGCCTCAGGAGATCACTCCAAACTAATACGCGCTAAATAAAAGGGGCGTGATTTAAGTAGTCTGAGGGGGGCGTGGCCTGGCGCAAATGGGCATGTCCTCTGCCCAGGGATTCCCAGGCAATGGCGGCGAAACTCGCTCGGTCTCCGAGGCAGCGCCTTAGTCGGCTGCACAAAGAGAGTGGCGAGGAGCAAGTGCAGGTAGGAGGGGGACACCCCAGAAGTAAATAAAATGTAATATATGAGAGGCAGTTGGAACGAACTACTGAAGACAAAAGGCAGGATCGCTGCCTGAGATGAATATAGACGTTCAAGCCAACTCTGGAGTTTGGGTAATATATACATGTGGGCTATCACAATGGCAATGAGCGGAAGAGCACCATGCAGAATGCAGCATTTATAGAGACTGACAGCACTCACTGGCTAGCCTGGATCATTTTGATCTGGGCTGCGCTTGCCAAGAAGAATCACTGCGTTTGAAGTGAGTCACGGTGAGGATTCCTGCAGTGAAGCATGCAGTGAGCTGTGGCACACCAAATTGTGGTGACTGCTTGGAAATCCCTCTTGGGAAAAGCTGTTACATAGCGCGTGCATGCAAATAAGATAAATGCACATGTTGGCCCGCCATCTTGAAAGTAGGCATATATGCTGAGCCTGTAAAGGAGGTGAAAATCACACTGTTTAGAGCAAATTAAAATATGTCGGGAAAGTAATACCCTGACATGTCTGCCTAAAAATTGCGATTTCATTGTGGCAATGCCTACAAGTGTGGAAGTTCAGGAGAAAATGGTATTTAAGGAATAGAAATGCTGAAATAACGTGAAATCTCAGTCGAATCTCTGCAGCCATCTTGAAATCAGGCAACCTTTGTGACTTCCCTAAAAAATGAGTGGGACACCATTTTAAGGTCAGGAAAAGCTAATTTGCAGAGGCAAATCACAATATTAACGCAAAATAAATAAAAGTGATGTCTAATGAGGAGACAGGTAGTGAAATACCAAAAACCATGGGTAAAGAAACATATAATGATGAAGAAAATGGAGGAAGTGTCTCAAATATAATTTTTCGAAGACCATTCCCATTTGATATATCAGATCAACAAAATATTGTGCAAAGATGGGAAAAATAGAGAAGAAGATTTGAACATTTTTTAAAAGCCACGTGCAAAAAATATTCTGATGAACAGGCAAAAGATGTATTACTTAATTTGGAGGGAGATGAAGTGGAAGATATAATAATAACATCCCCTGAACAAGAACGAACTACATACAAAGGACTCATAAAGTGTCTAAATGAGAAATGTAATCCTCAGAGAAATCTGGATTTTAAAACATATAAATTCAACACAGCGTTTCAAAGAGAAGAGGAAGCAATGGATGAATATGTAACAAGTTAGTGACTTTCTGTGAATTTTAGAAATTCAACAATGAGAAAGAAATAAGGTTAAGGATAATACAAGGATGCAATTCAGTGAAGTTTAGGAAACAGTTGGTGGAAAGCACATATGAGTTGCAAGAAATGTAAGCATTACTAGGACAGAAATGCAAGCACAAAAACATGATACAACTATGAAAAAGGCAAAGCGAAAACCATAGAACAAGTGAGACAAATGTCTAAAAAAGAAAACAAATGAGAAAAAGTGGAACCACAAAATTAAGAAAAGAGACTATGCTATTGATGTGGATTGCAATTTCCATACTTAAGAACATGTCCATCTCCAGGACAGCAATGTGGAGAATGTGGAAAGCTAAATCACTTTGTAAGTGTGTGCAGGTTCATAAAAGATAAAACAAAGTTGGAATAGGGCTGTGCTATTATTCTAACTTAGCACCCATGTGGGATTCGCCAGGCACTCCCTTGTGCCTTAAAGACAGGTTGGCAGGTTCAATTAAAGAAGCCGGAATTATAAACTGGGGAGAGCTGACGGTAGGTGGGTCAATGATACCTTGGGAGACTTTGCGGGAGAAAGTCGGACGAGGATTATCTGCCTTCAAGTATATGCAGTTGAATAGCTGGGTGCAGGCTTTGATAAGAAAGGGAGCCCCCCTGGGGAATTACAGCAATTTAGAAAATCTTTTGGTTACAAGGCCAGGGGGGGGAAAGGAAGTCGCTTGTTGGTATTGGGCGATCTTGGAGGAGATAGACGATGACTCTAATCTCCCTGAGGTGTTATGGGGTAATAATGTTGGCGAACAGTGCCAGCAGCTGTGGCTAAACTCATTTAGTCTTCTGTATAAAATTGTGAAGCCAGCCTGGCTAAGGCGAAACCACCTTTTTACACTACACCGCGCATATCTATCCCCTCAAAAGCTAGCCAAATTCCAACATGGGAAAAAATGCAATAAATGCGACCTAGTAGAGGCCTCGGATGTGCACATGTTTAAAGAGTGCCCAGTTATCGGTCTCTTTTGGGAAGAGGTGATGGAAGCAATATCCTCTATCCTAAATATCACTCTTAGCAGCACTCTTCCCTTGATCATCTTTGAGATTGATGAAAATATTCTAGGGCCTGCTAGATCCTTCTTGTTTTTTGCAATTTTAATGGCTAGGAGACAGATCTGCAGATTCTGGGTGGATACAGCTCCTCCAACTTATACGGGATGGTTATCGTCCCTATATGAAGTTTCTAAAACAGATCTGGCTAGACCCTGCAGTATAAAAAATAAGAAAACTGCTTTTTGAGATTATCTGATACAGTGGAAGTAGGTTTACCGGGGTTTTTTTTTTTTTTTTTTTTTTCCCCGGTCCTATGATTATGCCAGTCTCCCTACTCCATGGACCTACAACAAGGGTCTTCTCCGATTTTCTGGTCCAAATAGGCTGAAACATGCCTAGATGGAGTTTCTAAAGGCCGCCTTTTTTTGTGTGTTGCTCTCTCCTTCTTCCGCCAATTTGTTGTCCGCTTTTCCTTGTGCAACTGTCCAAATCACACTAATGGTTTCTAGGTGGATGGGACAAGATAGCACAAAATGGTGGTTGGCGGTTTTCTTTTTTCACACATAAGGGCTGGGCAAATGAGGACAAAAAAAAGGGGTGAATTTTCTGGTATGTCAGCAACTTGTAAAGCTGGTTTGATGCATAATTTTAAAAAGCGTGAAATAAATAAACCTGAGTTAACATATTTTCCAGTGGAGGAATAAGGCCAGACCCAGGCAAAGTAGAATCACTTAATGCAGTACTCAGAGCTAAAGATGTATCAGAATATTGTTTATTTTTAGGAATGGCTTGTTATTGTTCACTCTACAGTAAAAGGTTTGCTACCATAAGTACTTCGCTTAGAGAACTAACAAAGAAAGGGTGAAAGTTCATTTGAGAATGATGAATGTGAGCATGCTTCAAAAAAACATAAAAGAAGAAATATCATCTGCAGTTAATTTCAAGAACCTTTGACCCAGAGTTATGTACAGAATTGGTAGTGGATGGCAGTCCTGTAGGACTTGGCACAGAACTAATACAACACAAACCTGGCAGAGAAACACTGCGATTTGTGATTTTGCATGCTAGCAAAAGCTTGGCTAACGTTGAACAAAAATATTCTCAGCCAGAAAAAGAATGTTTGGCAGTTGTCTAGGCCTGTGAGCACTACCATGACTTTATATATGGAAAACCAGTTGTGATTATAACAGATAATCAAGCGCTTCTTTCTATTTTTTAAAACCCAAAAACAAAAATACTATCACGGAATGAGAGTTAGAGAATGAGATTAATGTATTATGACTTTAAAATCATTCATAAACCAGAAAGAGAATACAACCCAACAGACTATTTGTCTAGGCACCCAATAAAAACTGAATTGAAACAACAGTTGGAAGCAGAAGAATACATATGCTTCATACTTAGCTCAGCAATATCAGGAATTATTTCAGAAACAAAAATTAATTGAAGATGAATTATTTCAGGAGGTAAAAAAATCATATTAGAAAATAAATGGAGATTGATAAAAATGCAACTAAATTTCGAACAAATACAAGAAACCATGATATTTTGGCTTGTAAGAATATACACTCTGAACTATCTGTGGCCAAATTTGGAATACTTTTGAGAGGTAATAAATTGATCATTCCTTCAAATTAACAAAGGAGTGTAACTGATTAGGCCCATGAAAGCCACAGAGGTGTCTCTGCTACAAAAAGTTTTTAAGATTAAAAATGTGGTTTACTAGGTTAGACAGCCAAGTAGAAGTGGTTCAAACTTGTCACCTATGTCAATGTATACTACTAAAGAAAGAGTGATGGAATAATTACACATGTCTGGGTTACCAAATGCTGTGTGGTCTAATGTAGTAGTAGATTTTTATGGACCACTGGATTCAGGGCATTATTTACTAGCAGTGATTGATGAGCATCCCCTATAGTAAAATTGGTATTGTCAACATCTGCATCAGTTGTATTTCCTGTTCTTGATTAAATATTTTCTACTTGGGGAATAATAAATGTATTAAAAACAGATAAGGGGTCACCATTCAGTGCCAATTTCAGAAATGTATGAATTATTTGGGGATAATACACATAAGAGTAACTCCAATGTGGCCTTAACCGAATGGTCGAAAGATTGATGGTCAACATTAGAAAGGCTGTGCAAAGGGCAAAACTTTCACTGCTTTCGATAAACCAACCTCCATGTCAAGTTCTACGTGATTATTAAAATACTCCCAATGGACCGACTGGAAAATCCCCTTCAGAATTGATGTTTGGTCAACAGAGGCAAACTCGGTTGCCACATCTCCCAGCAGATCCAACAAAAGATCATGCCGAGATAATCGAAAGGGATGAGGAAGTGGGCAACAAAATGAAATACTATGCAGAGTGTAAAAGAAACATTCAAGATCAAGAATATCAAATAGGTGACTTGGCCCTAGCTAGGTAACAACAAAAAAGGAAGTCACAAAGAAGATTTCATCCTGCACCTTGGGAAGTGACAAACGTTCGAGGGACGACAGTTACAGCGCAGAATGACAATAAAGTAGTAAGAAGAAATTTTAAAAAAATCAAGAAGTTTAAAGCAAGAGTTACTGCACAACAAAATGTGCAATTGGATAATCAGCAGAAGGAACAGTCACTTATGAAGTCTGTAAGGATTTTAAGAAGACCAGATGGATTGATTGAACATTGTTAAGTCATGAGATATAAGTCTTTTTTCTCTCTGTTTCTATTTTTTCACTCTTTCTTTTGTATTTTCTTTAAAAAAGGGGGGGAGAAATGTAGTAATGTAATGTAAGATTGGAACAGAAAGGATGTAATGGAATGTACAAGAAGGATTCTGTGATGGAATGAAAGAGGTTTTTGGAATATACAGAGCTACTGAAGGAGAGAGGCAGCAGAGCTACATGAGATGGATAAAGACGTTCAAGCCCACTCCGGAGTTTGAGTAAAATATACATTGTGGGCTAGTACAAAAGGAAAAGGGTATTTAAAATGATCTGTTTAAGAATTATTCAAGGTCACCAGGGTAAGACTATCTGCAGAACAGAGTAAAGTGAGGACTCCTAACTTTAGGACTCCTAAACTGAAAAAAATCCTAATTTTAAGACTTTCGGTATTCACAGAAGGCATTTAGGAGTCCTAACTTTAGGACTCCTAACTTCTGTGAATACCGAAATGAGTAAGTGCCTTCTGTGAATACCAAAATGAGTAAGTGCCTTCTGTGAATACCAAAATGAGTAAGTGCCTTCCGTGAATAGGATTTTGCCTTAAGTTAGTTCTGTGAATCGGGCCCATAGTGTTTGGCCTGCTTCTGCTTTGAAACGTTACATTTGGTCCTGCTTTTCACTTGAAGCCGGAGTAGTGTTTATAATGTGGTTTGATGTGGTCCTGTTCCTTCCAATTTAGAGCTAGTCTTGTGGCCTAAAACTTTATACATAGTGATATATCAATGAGTTTTTTTTGGTTGGGTGCTTGTAGACCACATTGCAGTACTTCATTTCAGATATGGATAATGATCTGTTCTGAAGGAAATGCAGAACTCTACAAAGTGCTGATACTTCAAAGTTGATTTCTTTACTATGTGTATATTGGGGGTTCAGAAATGGCTCTGAATCAAAGATTACCTCGAGGTTCCGAGCATTCTTGTTTTAAATAAGGGGATCTTTTTGTTCTGCCCTGTAGTAAAATTCCAGTTTGTCATCACGGAGGCAAAGAAAACCTTCCTTGCATGCTGACACCTGTATACTGTGATTACCTCTTCTCTTGTCTGTGTATTTGAACACTTGAAATCCCACATAAAAGAATCTTAATAAGAAAAACCTTCCTGTCATTCCTTTATACATTTTGTGATTATAGATTAGGACTTGCTAGACATTAGACACATTGCCTTCACCTTTACAATTAGCCATGCAATCCCTGAGCTTTCCAGGTCCATCTATCCCTTCCACCTTAAGCTAAAGGTCATGTAGGGTCCAGTGACTGAAAACAGAGACTGAGTCTCCCCACTATCATTCTGCTGGGCCCAAAGTAAAGATCAAAATACATTTCTAGTCACTTCCACACAACACCAACAAGCTTCCTCACACAGGTCTGCCCCCTGAATAGCGAAGACAGAATATTGTGGTATGGAAATATTGAGGACAAAATATTGAAACCAAATATCGCTGAGTAGCTATAGATTTTCTATACCTAAACCCACATATATGTACTATGGCTATATATATATATATATATATATATATATATATATATATATATTACCTACTGGCGGTCGCCAGTAGGTAGTTATAGTTAGGACCACGTTTCCATAGGAAAACCTCAACATTCTATTTTGAATAACTTTGGCGCCGGTCGACGAATCCTCGCGAATTTCTCAAAATAGGTGGGGCGCTACGCTCCGCTCCTACCCTGAAAGTCTCGGGGGGATCCGTCAAGCGGGGGCTGAGATAAAAGGGGGGTCCCAAAACGCGTTTTTCCCATGCATTTTTCCATAGGACCTTTAGAACGAGCTACAGCCCGAACCGCTGAACAGAATTACTCAAAATTTGGCAGAGAGGTAGTCCCTAGGTCAAGGAAGTGCCTTTTGTAGGTTTGGTGTAAATCTGTTCAGTAGATTCTGAGAAAATAGCCTTTAAATCAATATATATATCTGAGCCCGCTTACGGTACGCTTACCGTACGCTTACGGTAAGCGTACGGTGGCGTGCGCGAGCGCGATTCTGATTGGCTCTTAGATCTTAGTAAACATTCGAATCGGCCGAAACCAGGAAGCGGCGGCCGCCATTTTGTCTCTCGCACTGAGTGTTGTTTATCAAACATGATGGCCAAAAACATGTTACGGGGCTGTTTTGACAACTCCCTCCCACATAGTCATGTTGAGGGAGTCCACAAACATCCCCCAAGAGCAAAAACGGTTTTATTTTTTTTCCGGCAATTTAGCGGGGTACGCTTACCGTACGCTTACCGTAAGCGTACGGTAAAAAAAAAAAAAAAAAAAAACACTATCCACTTTTACCACACCCACTGTGCTTTTGGTGGCGGAAGGCCACCAAATGTACAGGGCTTATTATAAGGGAAAAAAACACTATCCACACTTACCCCACCCCCTGTGCTTTTGGTGGCCGAAGGCCACCAAACGTTCAGGGCTTATTGAAAGGGAAAAAAACACTATCCACACTTACCCCACCCCCTGTGCTTTTGGTGGCCGTAGGCCACCAAATGTACAGGGCTTATTATAAGGGAAAAAAACACTATCCACACTTACCCCACCCCCTGTGCTTTTGGTGGCCGAAGGCCACCAAATGTTCAGGGCTTATTATAAGGGAAAAAAACACTATCCACACTTACCCCACCCCCTGTGCTTTTGGTGGCCGTAGGCCACCAAATGTACAGGGCTTATTATAAGGGAAAAAAACACTATCCACACTTACCCCACCCCCTGTGCTTTTGGTGGCCGAAGGCCACCAAATATTCAGGGGTTATTATAAGGGAAAAAAACACTATGCACATTGACCCCACCCCCTGTGCTTTTGGTGGCCGAAGGCCACCAAATGTACAGGGCTTATTAAAGTTGATAAAAACTGTGCACGGAACGAACTGCGTTAAGTGGGCGCGCACGCCTCGAATGGCGTAAAGTAACTTAGCATTTAAAAAACCGTACAAATTCACTGAAAAAACCATAGGTTTCACACACGTTATAGTTAGGAATTAGCATTTAAAAAACCTTGCAAATTCACTGAAAAAACCATAGGTTTCACACATGTTATAGTTAGCGGAAATTTTACTGATAAAAAACCAGTGAAATTCCCCCGTTATAGTTAGTGCAGGCAACTATAACTCACGCGACCGCAATCTTCTGCTGATGACATATGTGTCTTTATGAAAAAAAAATATTTGTAATATATGTATAGCTAAAAATGTATGGAAGAAGACATGGGCAAATAAGTGTCTAAATACAGTATTAGCATCAGCAGAGGATTGCGGTAGCGTGAGTTATAGTTGCCTGCACTAACTATAACGGGGGAATTTCACTGGTTTTTTATCAGTAAAATTTCCGCTAACTATAACATGTGTGAAACCTATGGTTTTTTCAGTGATATATATATATATGGGAAAACGCCGAACCGCCACACTCCGCAGTGAGTTACAAAGCCAGGATCTGCTGGGCCATGACTGCGTGGCTACATCCATACTCACTGTAGCGGTGGATGTCTTGGTTCGCTGTGGAGACTTGCGGCTGGATGAAGGGGTGAAAGTTCCGCTTTTTTCACTACAAGATCCAGGATTCAGTGGTGTAGCTGCGGACACCGCCCACTTGGGCAAGTACTTACGCAGGTGCTGCTGCAGCTGAGGAGGTTCGGACATTGGTTTGAATACCCGCCCCTGAAAACATGTGGGAGTGTCTCTACCAATCAGAGTGAGGCGCTTTTAAAAGTGAACAGTGAATCACCATCCGATGAAAGGCATCTGAGGAAGGCTATTATGCTGAAATGCATCATGCCGATCGTTTCTGTGCACTGCAATAAAGAGAGGAACTTTCACTTACCTGTGTGGGCTGACATCCTTTCAAGAAGGGGAAGGACGTTTGGTGTGGTGTTAGGAGCTGGCCACAAGCTATTTCAAAGTCCCCGTCCTTAAGAGTTCGGCGTTCAGTGGCAATTTGTGGGAAGTCTCAAGGCGCTTGGGAAAACGCCGAACCGCCACACTCCGCAGTGAGTTACAAAGCCAGGATCTGCTGGGCCATGACTGCGTGGCTACATCCATACTCACTGTAGCGGTGGATGTCTTGGTTCGCTGTGGAGACTTGCGGCTGGATGAAGGGGTGAAAGTTCCGCTTTTTTCACTACAAGATCCAGGATTCAGTGGTGTAGCTGCGGACACCGCCCACTTGGGCAAGTACTTACGCAGGTGCTGCTGCAGCTGAGGAGGTTCGGACATTGGTTTGAATACCCGCCCCTGAAAACATGTGGGAGTGTCTCTACCAATCAGAGTGAGGCGCTTTTAAAAGTGAATAGTGAATCACCATCCGATGAAAGGCATCTGAGGAAGGCTATTATGCTGAAATGCATCATGCCGATCGTTTCTGTGCACTGCAATAAAGAGAGGAACTTTCACTTACCTGTGTGGGCTGACATCCTTTCAAGAAGGGGAAGGACGTTTGGTGTGGTGTTAGGAGCTGGCCACAAGCTCTTTCAAAGTCCCCGTCCTTAAGAGTTCGGCGTTCAGTGGCAATTTGTGGGAAGTCTCAAGGCGCTTGGGAAAACGCCGAACCGCCACACTCCGCAGTGAGTTACAAAGCCAGGATCTGCTGGGCCATGACTGCGTGGCTACATCCATACTCACTGTAGCGGTGGATGTCTTGGTTCGCTGTGGAGACTTGCGGCTGGATGAAGGGGTGAAAGTTCCGCTTTTTTCACTACAAGATCCAGGATTCAGTGGTGTAGCTGCGGACACCGCCCACTTGGGCAAGTACTTACGCAGGTGCTGCTGCAGCTGAGGAGGTTCGGACATTGGTTTGAATACCCGCCCCTGAAAACATGTGGGAGTGTCTCTACCAATCAGAGTGAGGCGCTTTTAAAAGTGAACAGTGAATCACCATCCGATGAAAGGCATCTGAGGAAGGCTATTATGCTGAAATGCATCATGCCGATCGTTTCTGTGCACTGCAATAAAGAGAGGAACTTTCACTTACCTGTGTGGGCTGACATCCTTTCAAGAAGGGGAAGGACGTTTGGTGTGATATATATATATATATATATATATATATATATACACACACACACACCTTCAAGGTGGATAGATGTGGAGTTATGAATAGTAAGTATATACTTCCTTTATATGCACTTACCTTTTAAAATGTTTGTCCTCAGGATTTTGTTGACAAAATTCTTAAATCAATATATATATATGTTTCATATGTAGTCGAACAATCCCCACACAGGATCACAACATATATAACATTCTGCCAACCATGCACCCCTACATAGTATATGTTACCATTAGAAAATGTGCTTTAGTGCCCCACAATGAGGTATGAAGTGCTACATACCAGTGGTGGTGCGTCCATTGGGGGCGTTGGGGCGTTGCCCCACTAATACCACAGCCCCAAAATCGTTCTACTTCGGGCGCTAATTGCACCAATCAGGACTCTGAGTCCTGATTTGAATTAGCGTCAGAAGTAGAACACGGACGCTGAAAGGGGGCGGGGCTGCAGCAGCACTCTCGTTGAGTGACAGTGCAATAGTTCGCATGTTCATTTTTGGGCTGATAATTTTTACGATCAGCCCGAACATGCGCACTAGCCTTCCCCTTAAGAGACCTAGGGTTGCTTCATGCGCAGCCCCCGGTCTCCTAATGGGCACGGAGTATCCCTGCCCTCAGCCAATCCTGGCGTTGCTGAGAGGGTTTAGCAGCCGGCAGCCACTCATGCAGAAGACGTGGAAGGCGCCAACGCACCGGACCCCCAAGCCGAGCCCAGAAGCAGACAGCAGAGGCGGCGCGGACCTGCCCGGTCAGGTAAGTTGCATTTTTACTTTATTTTTAAACCCCCACCCCCGGGCGACCTCCCCGACCCCCCCAGCGAGCAATGCGAGCCGCTACGTTTTTTTTTTTGTGGATTATGTATGTATGCTCTGTTCTTGCTCACTAATCACTACTTTGTGAAATGGAAAGGGGTCTCCGGTTTCTTCTGGGCACGGCGCTTTGTGCATATGTGAACTTTTCTGACCTTTACTGGTTGCACAGGCATGCTGTGTGTCTGGAATTCTGCAGTTTGCTTTATTTATTGATGCCATTGAAATTCTCAACCTCGTGCAGTTTAGGTGACCGTGGGATTCTGGCAAGCATTAATTAACACAACAACAATTGGGTAAAAAATTAGATTCACACAGAAATGATGTTCCCAGTCTGTAGTTTTGCTACACTCTCAGGTGCGTATTCAGACAGAGTCCTACCATGGCATCAGGACTCATGAACTGCACGTACTTGCATATTCATCCACATCATTCAGCAGCGCATTTTATGTGTCCTTTTTGCGCTTAACAGTTCCAAGTACAAAGGTCATTGTTTCCCCACACGCAGTGTTGATGTACGTTTTATTGGCAGGTCTGTTGTGCACATGGTACCAGTCTCTACGTCAGTTGGTTTTGAGAGTGCTGCGGGTTCGTAGTTTGGTGCTGTAAATGGATGCAGCAGTCTGCAGTTTTTATAAGCAAATGATATGAAAAATGGCTCCCAAAATACACTAACCGCCAGCCGTGGAATAAAAGATCGTACCCCGCTTCAGGTCTGATCTGCACATGCCACTCGCCTCTTTCCCAGGATGGGTTGTTTTTAGCTGCAGAATATCACAGCTCTCTGCTGCACCCGCGGTGCCCATTTTTCTTCCCCATGCCAGGAATTTACCAACAGTGTTTTTTCACTTCGAGGCGCTTATTAACTGAGAATGTGTTTTGAGTTTAGTGCATACATTTATTTGCCTGTTATGAGCGATTTATTAGCGCAGCAAAAATTCACTTATTACATTTTTCTATTTGTAACCATTTTGATTTTTAGATATTAATTTAAATATTTTCTCTAGACCTTCATAAACAGAATTTTTTTAATACCGTTTTCCTGTTTTTAATGTGGGTGATGTCGGAGACTAGTCTATTTCAGAGTGACATTTTGCAGAGAAATGTTAGTTTACGTTTCATGCAACATCCTTAAAGTTACTTTTAGATCAAAACAGTACCTCACACGCACACATGAGAAATGGAAGGGTGTCACAGAGATTATTTGCATTAATATTAGTGAGCTGCTGTTGTGTTGCAATATTGAAAACACATTTAGAATTTTCGGAGGAATGATTGTGCACTGTCAGTGGCCTAGCCAAAGAGGGCATGAAATAGCTGAAACTGGACTATATAGTCAAAGTGGTTCCTAACAGGGGCCGGGGGCCCCCTAAATATGTTAGGCCCAGGGCCCCGAAAATCCTTAATATGTCCCAGTTTTCCCACTCTTTTAAAAAAAAAATCCCTCTTAGGTTTTTCAGGCTTGCTCGCTATGCTCGCTTGCCGCGGTGGACTCCCAAACAAGTTTTACGCCTCACCACTTTCAAATGTCACCAGCCGCCACTGCTACATACAAGCTACAATCCAATAAAATAATTAAACTGTATAGGTTCTGACCATTAGATGGGTTCAGCCAGAGGTTGGAGAAGGTATGCATGCATGCTACTAGGCAGTATGCACTGGTATACGAGCAGTCGTGTGAAGACATTTGCTTTAACAACTTCAAAGCCTGCTCACAATTGGTTACCCATATGCCAAGAACTCCTCCATCAAATGCTGATTGTAACTAGCAGTACTCAGCATCAGAAGCTTCCACCGCATACTTCAGTTAACACAAAGCAACAGGCGACTGTCAATCCACTACAGACCCAAGAAACTTAGCAACACAGTAACAATGGTCAGTTGGGCCAAGACTTATACAGAATAAGAGTGCTGGTCCAAAATAAAGAGGGGGGTTGATTTACCAAGCCGATCCAGCTAAGGTTTCAAGATCTTATCACAGATCATAGAGTAGACCTCTTAGCATGCCCAGGTCCTCACCCATCAAAGTGTCATGCTTCGTCATCGGGCTGTGCTCCTCTTTGGGCGGACACTGCAATGACCAATGGGCCACTCGAGGGGGCTCTTTGCCGGAGATCATTTTTGGTCCATTTGTGTGACTGAAAATATTAAATCGTCAGACTTATGCCCTCTACAGTACCCAGGGCACATCTGAAAGTAGACCGGAGGA
Organism: Triturus cristatus; assembly: GCF_964204655.1. NCBI lineage: Eukaryota > Metazoa > Chordata > Amphibia > Caudata > Salamandridae > Triturus > Triturus cristatus. The sequence goes on along the minus strand of NC_140584.1, from coordinate 888,866,915 downwards.
AAAGAAATGGCAGTTTAAAATGAACTAAAGGTATCTTAAAATAAGTTTTAATATCCCTGGATATCCTTGTTAACGTTAAAAACAGGATGTTGAACTCAACCTGCAATAATGTTCCTCTAGTTCAATTGGAGGCTGACATGTTTCATGCCTGAGTGTTCCCACCTGGAATCAATGCCCATTCATTAGGCCCCTAACAATGGTATTTCTAATCTACTTAGCGAGACCCTGATTTTGTCCTGGTAGTGCTCGCCCGAAATGTTCTATATAAGAAAGTGTTTTCCTACATAAGAAAGTCATCGTAGTACTTGCATGAGAACTTTGTTTCCCCAATTTTGGGAATACCATAACCCACTGAAAATGGGACTCTTGGGGTATCGTTAAATAACAGTTCCCCTAATAGGCATTTACCATCTCTGGAAAGCATATGGTGCACCAACCCGCGTCCACGACCTTGAATATTCAGTGCACGATGTGGTTTCCTGCCTATATGATAAAGCATGCCACTTTGATGGGTGGGGGCTTGTCCACCTATCTGTGATAAGATCATGTAAACTTAGGTGGATTGGCTAGGTCACATTTTTCAGCCCCTTTCTTTTTGTGGAATTGCATGCTTTTTCTGTATGATATGTGCTACGGTGCTGGACTGTGATTTACTCTCAAATCCCTCTACTGTTTTTCGAGTGGGGCAAGAGTTGCCATGTTGACTGCAGGGGACTTGTACGAGCAAAACAAAGGGAAGGCAAAAATAGTGCATACTGCAGCTGTTTGACCGCGTGAACTAGAAAGTCCATCAGCAGTGCTACTGCTAGTATTGCACCACCAGCATCATTACCATACGCATGAATGCAAAGTGGTACTCTGATGCCATCCCTCAAATTACCTCCTTCAAAATTCTAAAACTTAAGCTGACCAAAGAAAACACTGAAGAAGCAAACCCCTGAGAACACCCTATAAAATCTCCAAGAGAGTGCCCTCTGCATTGCAATCTACCTTCCATCATACCCTAGCGCACTTTTGGTCTCCATGCAGTCAAATAGGCAGTCACAAAGAATTACAGTACCAGGCATTGGGTATTATTAGCAGATGGGGAATGCCCATGTCTAGGAAACCACGAGGCCAACTAAAAATAAATCATCTCCCAGGCTAGTAATCAGGGGGGTGTCACAAACATTCAGGGATAGAAACAATAGATGCTAGGAAGGATTTGCAAGCAGCTCCCCAAGGAATAAGAAGGCTATTACTACTATTAGAGGATGGAATATTGATCAAATCCGCCTGAAACGTGACCTCAATTAAACCCTCATAGATCCCATACAGCCTAAGGGGCAGTCATCAGAACAAAAAGACCAAAACTTGGCCAAGACATAGCTACCGCAGGTTACATAGTATCACTAGTTCACTTATAGCCAGCCAGGAGGTAGCCCAGAGTAATGAGGTGGTTTGGAGTAATTTAGAAGTAGGAAGAGCAATAGACAAGCCAAAGATAATGAAGGAAAGTGCGGTTTTTGGACGGCCACACCCCCCACACTTTTTACTCAGAATGCTGTGGTAATAGATCTGAAAGAGCACTAGGGACTGCTGACCAGGCCCCAGTGCCAGTGCAATTTCCCTCAAAAGGTCATGTAAATTGGTACACCCAATCGGCAAGATACTTTAACCTCCTCAGTAAGTCCCTGATATATTGTACCAGTGGAATCCAGGGCAAGGAGATTAAAGGGCACGAGGGCTGCTGCACTATTTGTGCCAACCTGAGTGACCCAAGTAAAAGAAGCCTGTAAGTCTGCCATCGCAGCCTGCGTGAGCAGCTTCCCTGCTCGATATAGACCGTGCACAGACCATGTGTGACAGGGTCACCTCGCTGCCTTATGTATACATAAGTCACCCATAAGGTAGGCCTCCTAAAGCCCAGGATGCAGGGTGCAGTATATTATGGTGTGGGCATACCCCTACAGCAATCTTTGCATTAAACATTACCGCCTCACGGTAAATTTTGCATTAAACATTACCGTAAGTGTACGGCGGTCCTCTAGGATAACATGGGCTGGCTACTAGGCAAACCCAAGATAGCCAGCTCTATTATAGTACCAGCAAAATCTGTCATGCTTGGTATCAAACACCGTGCTTTTTCACCCCTAACATGATTCTTGTGTCGAGAATAAACTAGCATGTACCCAGGTGGCATCCTTAGAGGTTGACCCCGAGATGCCCCAGTCTTTGTGTGCCTTGGTGGGCTTTCTGAGCTGTTTGCCACCAAGCTAGAAGTCTGATCTCCTGCTGGCAAGTGATATGACTCCCACAGGACGTAAGAGAAAAGGCCTGGGCAGGTAGGAGGTCACACCTCTGCCCTCTCAGGATGGCTAGTGAATGACATATCATGGCAGTGAGCCTCAAAGGCCCCACCGACTCTGATATATAAGTGACTTGTCTCCCAGTGGAGACAAATGACACCCCCTTTTCCCCCTGGCACATGTGTTTGTGAGCAGGTGGGGAATTAGGTATGCAACTCCAAAGGCTATCTACACCTCTAGGGTGGGCTAGTGAGCCTGTACAGCTGAGGATGGCTCGTCTCATCTTACAAAGTCCCAAGAATAGTGGGTTCTGGGTAGTTTGGTGGCATACACCCCCAGAATGTTGTCACCTCAGGGGCAGATTAACCACAAGAATAGTAGCCCATGGCCACTGGATCTCACAACCCCTAAATCCAGGATTTAAGGGGCATCCCTGACACCAGAAATCCAGATCTGCTCTGAAGAAGAAGGACAAAGAAGAGGCCGGTGTCTGTACTAGGCAGGACTTCACAAAGAAAGGGTGTGAAGCTCTGCACCTGTGGCAACCCCCTACACCCGCCAGACTATGACTCGCCCTGAACCAGAGACCAGTTCCAAAAGTAAGGTGAACCCCTCTGCAACGGAAAGACTTCATCAGGACTCCCTAGGGCTAAAGGTACTAGTCCCCTGCAGCCGGCAGGCACAATCCACACTTCCAGCAGCCAAGAAGGACTGTTTGACAGGCCCCATCAAGGACCAGCCCGTAAGTAACTTGTCAGGTGCCTTCTGTGAAGCGTAGTCCTGATCCTCACTGGATCTCAGCCCTCTACAGCGTTCCCAGGACTTCTGGAAGAAGATATGATTCATTGCTGCATTTGCCATGGCCAAAGTATGTTGGTGATGTTGCTAAGTACTGATTACTTTACTCGATGCTCCAAGAAGAGGGAATCATCTGCTCCGTCGACCTTCTACTGCTGTGTCACAGTTGTTGAGTATTTGCATACACCCGTCTTCCTTGGCACACCTGTTAAAGTCAGCACTGCAGCTCCTGTTCAGCACCAGGGATAGCCAGGTACACCTCTACTCCTGAGATACCTGAGCTAGGTAGTGCTGTTCTGCATGGTGATTCCTATTTCTGGGGCCCCTCCAAGATAATCTTCAAGGGGATCCTCTAACCTCAACCTGCAAGTGGCCGAGTGTCACAAGTATATTTTAACATCTCCCATGACTCCCTGTTCATTACCAAGAACAGCCAAGTCACCTCTGCACCTGGACTTCCTGCTCAAGATAAAATTGTTCTGACTGTCGAAACTTGGTCTGTGGACCTGCAATATCTTAACCCCAAGTGGGTTCTGTTAAACTCAACCCGCAAGTTGCCGAGTGTCACCTGAGACTTTCTCTATTGACTGCAATGACAAAGTTTGACAGCTCTGCAAAGTATTGATTTTCTGAACACTTCAAAAATTGATAACTCCGGTTATAGGCCTTGTATTGATTTCATTTTGGTGTCTAAATTTACATACAAATAAGTTCTATTTTTATAAAATGGTTTTGGATTTCTTTTGAGTCGTGTCAATCATTTATAGGCCATGTTGGAACTCTGAAATGCTTAACACATGAGCCTCTAAGTAAGTCTGACTGCTCTTTGCCACTCTACCAGAACTGAGCTCAGGATTACTATTAAGAATCCGAGGTCCACTTTTTGGTATTATATTATAATTACATAGTAAGGCTCCCCAGCCATACCAATTAGTATTTCAACCTTGCTACAGAGAACTTAAAAGTAAACCCTCCTTGAGGGTGGCTAATTTTTGGCACATAAGTTGAAGTACAGCCACCAAAGAATATATTAACTGCTTGATAAAGAAGGGCCTCAAGAGGATAGAGTGCTATCCAGTATACATCATATTGGATCCCAAAAACCAACGCAAATGCCTAATTTGGACTCGCCAAGTTAGGCATTACTTACAGTAACAGCTGGGCACAGAATTGGAAACGCTATTAATAGATCCCTGGATTCACCTGTGGAGAGTATAGAGCGCCCTGATGATTATTCATTAATAGTGATCCAATTTAGGCAAACTTCATGATTAACAACATGGAGAAGCACATTGAATGCATTGAATACTATGCATTCTTCAAACATGAAGGCTCACTGGGATGTGATGGCTCTTAAAGAGAGCAGCAAGCCTAGATATAAAAGCTTAAACAGTTCCCTAAGATGAGAAAGGCAGTAGAATTCTGCTAAATCCATCTCTGTTGTAAAAGGGTGGCCAAGCATGGCCAACTCAGAAGCAAAAGCAGCCCTGGGAAAGAATTTCAGACCAGTCCCCAGTTAAAAGTTTAAACGAGGCCCACTCTCCTTGTGTCTCTTTCATTTGCATCGCTTTCTTTCCAATCTCTATCCCTGTCTCTTTCTTTGTTTTTCTTTCTCTCTCTCTATTTTTGCCTGCTGATCCTCCCGATATAAACTCCAGAGAGGTCAAGGCAGAGACAGTGACCCTTGGTCTTCATAAATAGCACCCAACGAGTTCAGATCATCCTCCCACCCCCATCCCCCAAGTGCTTAATTTGTAAAAGAGTACGTGTTAGTGACCAAAGTTTTTCTCATATGTCCGTGGCAGATGCTCGTTAATGTTGGAGTCAACAAGGCTGTTTTGATTCCACGCCTCCTTCATACAACACCAGACACTCCCTTCCCTCTATTTGACTCGTTTGGTTCTTTTCATTCTTGCTTTCTTTCTTTGTCATTGTTTTTCTGTCCATCTCTTTCTCCTTCTTTCTACCTTTTGTGTTTATCTCTCTTGCTCTAGTTTAGAGTCTGATGAGGAAAAAGAGGTGTCAGTTCTCAAAAATGAGTGCTGTGCTGATAGGACCCACCTGCAACCACTGACTCAGATTAGACACTGCACCCACCGTTGGGGAGATGCCTGATGGAATAAATGGCCAGTTCGGCTCTGTTGGCAAGCTGATCCACACAGACACTGCTGACAAAGCTGACCATGACAAAAACTGTACAAACAACAGATTCTGACACACCCGGCGTGGCACTACCCACAAAACATTCTGGCGTGCTTCGGGAAAACTATTTAGGGCCTGACTGCAAGAGGCCTGCAATTCCCAATTCTGCTGCTAACAGGAATTGCGACTTACAAAATCTGCAAGAAAACTGCGGCTTCATACCTTTTGCCTGCTACAATCCGGAGGCTTAAAGCTGAAAATAAACTGTGGATATTGATGTGGAAAAGCCGACTCCTGATATTATTCCCAAATTGTCAATACTAACTTGTAATCAGCTGTAACTCCTGCATTCTGGAAGTGCCAATAACTGCAGTATCAGTACAACCGTGTGCAGAAATTCCAGGGCAGGACTTCTTCATCGCTTGTCATTGGGCGATATAAGGGCAAATTAGCTCATTAAAATCCAGCACAATGGCCCTACCAAAGGAGAAGTCGTTTAAGGTCAGGCCACCAGCCGTAAGTGCTATCCCTCAGGGCGTCATGGATTAGTCTTTCTTAAAAAATACTCCACACCTGCAGAAAAGATCCTGACAGTCAAAGAGGAGATGTTGTTTCTAAAGGATAGGGGGACAGCTGATATGGTGAAAAACAAACACAACATCATTGTCACCATTGTCCCCAAAATGACAAAGCATGACTCATGAGGGGTTCCAAGAAACAAAACAAGGGAGGGGACTGGCTGAAGGAGAAGAGGGTCATTCAGATCAGGTTAGGTGACCTGAAAAAACAGAAACAGATCCACACATAAGAATGGAGAACTTGCAATCTATACATCCACCCACTTCCCAGACCCACCCAACTGATTCACTCGGTGCAAACCATTCCCTAGGCTATATGTGAGACTAGCCCAACAGCAGGGCAAGTAAATAGCTCAGCTATAAATTTGCAATCAGTAGTTAACTCTTTATTATCTGTGACTCAGGAGATGGCCGTAAACGAGATACTGGTAGATACAAAGTTGCTGAACTGCAATCTCTTTATTTTACTTGAGCAATTTATAGACAGGGATTCCCTCTCCCAGTCCTCTACTGTCCTGTAATATAGAAGACTTTGTGCGACAGCTACATGCGCATTCATCCCTTTCCCCGAAGAACCACTAACTCTCACCCATTACAACACATGATATAGCACGTACTAATCTGAAAGGTTGCGTCAAGACGTTACACCAAATATATACCTAAACTAGTGCCATTATGATGCATCAAGCTTGTGAACAGTGGAACCAATAACTACACTCGTACTATACTACTTGCTGAGCTCTTGTCTCTCCTTGTTAGTTGTAAACGTCCTGGCTTCTAACTCCTCATCGCCCTGCCTGTCCTGGTTTGGCCATGCAACCATCCTGAAACTTCTAGGATGACCTGTCTAGAATTTAAAACTTTCCCAAAACAAGCAACATTCCCATGCTGTGCTCTTCAGGCCCCTTTCACCTCACTTTACTCATACACCGTCAGCCCAATGTAGGGGTCAGCCCCTGATTCTAAGAGGCATGACATTCTATTTTTCCTTTTAGGCTAAGCTGAAATTGCTCCCCCACAGCTACTATCCTCATATATATGCCGGTGAATCCTGTAGTATTTGTGGGATGACCCGGAGGCCAAGAGGCTGAAGCGTGGTAAATGAGTGAAAAAAGTGACTATGAGGTGAACACATGTATATATCATACATGAACTCTGACCTTGGGACGCATGCATTCATATAGTAAACGAACTCTGGTTGGATGTACACACATGCAGACCGTATATAAACAGTGACCCTGTGACGGTGATACATACAAAATGTGAACTCTGGGAAAGGAACCTGACTATATACCTATCACGAAGGGCTCTGATCTTGAGTGTGTAACACTCACATATATTGTGTGAACTATGACTGTGAGATGTGGGCTTACAAATACGAGACCTCTCACCTGATGCACGGACACAAACATACAGAGAGGGGGACACATATATACACACACAGTATATGAACTCTCACCCTAGATACAGCGCTTTCTGTTTCACCTTGGGAGTGTATCACGTAAATAACGTACTTGAACTATGACACTGAGGAGACACTGCATTCGGTGCATGGCTTTTAACCCTTAGAGATTCACATTATTCGACATTACAGGCATCTATCCATTAAAGCGCTGCTTTGAACACCACCCTTTCTACCTATAAACTCCGGAGTCATGTCATAAACACAAACAACAGCAGGAAGAGAAGTAAATACCACGCCCGCCCCTATTCAACAATCAGGAGGCCCCCTGGTAAAAGGAGAGACGGGAGGCCCTGTAATGTCAACAGAGCTCAGATGATGAGTCATCCTACGTTCGACACCCTGGCAGGTTGGCCATCGAGCTCTGCGCATGCGCGCAGTGCAAGAAATCTGACGCAAGCATCTACCGCATGAGTATACAATAATGTAGACTGGAATATTTCCCGGAATCCGCCGGGTATCAACTTACAGATCGGGGTTGGCAAGCTTGAAAAAGCCAGCGTTGATTCCAACGGGTAGCCTTGTATTTTTGCCCTCCCCTTGCAAGTTGGAGTCCATGGGGGCCCCGTTTTTGTCGGCGTCTTTTCCTTTCCTGTTCTTCTCGAGGTTGCGAAAACTGTCCTCGTCGTGTACTTCCAGTCGGACCGGCCGGTCCTTGTCCCTCAGGGATGTCGATGGACTATCCGAGTCGGAGTCCGAGTCGGAGTCCGGCGCGTTGCTCATCTTTGCTGAGAGCTTCCCTCAGGCCTTGGATGAAGGTGATCCGCGAAGAGTCGAGGGGAGCTTCAAACCCTCCACGTGTGGCGTAACCTACAGGGAGGCAGAGAAAGAGACACTTGAGTCACTGGAGTCTAGGGTGCTGCACTCAGGAAGCGGAGGGTGGACTCCTTCCTGCCTGCAGACGCAGCTGCAGAAAGAGTCTGATAAGGAACCGAGACAGCCCAAAGCCTGGTTAGACCACATGACAAGATGCCTCATCTTCCTCTTCCGCTTAAGGTTACTACTGTTTCTGTGTCACGGCTTCTAAGCACATTTGCAACTAACTACATTACAAGGGCTACCAAAAACAACCATGCACCCTCCCTGCTCTCTGTCATTATCTTTGCTTTCCCTTCCTTACTGCACGGCCGTCATTGCCCAGGTCGCCTAAGACAGCTTTAGATTATGTTGTAACACACAATACACAAATAATACACGACTTGCTCGCAAAGAGTATACAGATATAGAAAGTTTTATAATTGCCAGTTTCAGCCACTGGCTACTGTGGTTCATCTGGCTTTAATCTCTGGTTTAGGTGTCTTCAGGGAGTTTGTAGCATTCCATGGTATTTCGTGGACATGAGTTAGTGGAGCCATTAGATCTGGCTTGTATGTTGACACCTGCTTATAAGTGAAAACCAAAGCAAAGCTCATTGCTTTCAGTATAGAATACGTTGATGATGCAAAGAATGTAGTGTGTGATGGTTCAGTGTACCTCTGAGATGTAAAATATCCCTTCATGCATTCCAAAGCGAGCAGGAGGTGAGAGAGAAGGACTCTTCTGAACAGAGACAAAGTCCACTCAATGGCCCTAATTACGAGTAGATCAGTTAACTGCAATTTGTGTGGTGACTGCATGGCTCACTAAAAGGTTTTGTAATAAATATTGGCAGGTTAAATCTGCTGATATTCATCAGGGGGAAAACACCTGGTATTTACCAGCAGAGTTTGGAGTCTCACGGCTTGATTTGGAGTTTGGCGGATGGGTTACTCTGTCACAAACATGACAGATATCCATCCCATCCATCGTATTTCAAGTGCCATTGGATATAATGAACCTATAATAGGGTGGACAGGATGTTTGTCACCCCGTCCGCTGAACTCTAAATCAGGCCCTGATGCAGGTAATTTGAGCAGGTGGTTGCAGGTGAGTACCCTTAGCACCCCCTTTTAGGGACCAGCACTCATCAGGCTTTTTACGCAGACCAAGAGAGAGAAAAACACAAAAGAAGGAAAGAAGGAGGAACGAAAAATTGTGAGAAAGTGAAAAAGCAGGGATTGAAAAAAGGTCCTTTTGAAATTGAGATAACGAGGCAGGATGTGTCTGGTGGTGAATGAAAGAGCCCTGGTAGATTCAAGACTGCAGCCTGTTATTCAGCACCCACAACAACCCATAGCACTAGCCCTGATCTAAACTTTGGGTCTAGGCACTTATTCTGTTACAAATTAAGTACTTATCGTAATCGTAATCCACAAATTATTCCCCCCAAAATCCTGAATGTCTGGTATTTATTGCACTTGATAAATGGCGACTCAGTGAATTTGGATTTTATTATTTGAAAAAAATGTCAGACCATTTACTGGGCCACTCGTAATGAGTGGCTAAGTAAATTTTGAAGAATTGGAAACAATAGGTGTACATAAGTGTATTGTCCAGCTAGACTAAAAAGTAATATTCATCCACATTGCCTTTATTGTCTTTGTGTATTTATTTTCTGGAGGGCACCCACCCTGTCCCCTGAGCTCTGTTATATGCACTCTGCTCTTCCATTGCTCTCCGGTGGTTTAATGCCCCCTCCTCTCTACTCCACATTTTTAGATGCATGCACTGTCTGTTGCAAGAGGTACTTAAAAACATTGTTTATATAGCGCAAAGTAGACCAGAAGGTATTGGCACCCTTTGCATGAGCACCATTTATACCCCACAAGGTCACATTCATTTTTTTTGACAAAAGTAGATTTAGTGATTTGCCCAGAATTACCGGATGTTGAGCTAACGTGGATACTCATATCTGGCTCTCCAGTTTCAAAGTCAGCACCACTGGCTGTAATGTCACGTCCTCTGTGGGTTCAGAGCCCATCCATTGCTGACCATAAGTTGTTTCCTTCCTCTTATCGTGTCCCCCCCATAGTATGGGAACATTACCGTTACCTTACACTGCTCACTTGCTTTTTCAGGTGCTACTTGTTTCTTTTTGTTTAAGTAGTCCACAAAAGTGCATGTTTTCCATCTATCTCCGTAATGTGCTTCTCTTCCTCTCTCTGCGCTGTGCTCTCTCTCGTCTCTGTGGTTCCTCCACAGCCCTTCCATGATGTGTTTGGCCTTGTGTGTATCTCGGCCCACATTGCTTTCTCACCTATGTGCTTCTCACACCTTCCAGATCCGCATTGCTCTGTCTCTCGCCCAATTGCTTTTCTCCTTCACCCTCCACGCGCCATGTTGTTCTACCTATCGCCCATTGTCTCCTGTGTTATTGCTCCCCCCACCTGCACACTCCTTGTTGCTTCATTGCCCAGTGTTACTATCACATCCCCCACCCATGTTACTTCCCCCTCCTGCTTAAAAAAAATAAAAATTCACAGGTATTTTGTAGGAAAGTAGGATATGCTTTCATGGTTACCCCCACATTTAATGTTTTCATTATGTTTTTTTGACTAGTCTGACTGGTAGCTTGCTAATCAGAACCCCAGCCACTGTGCTTCCTCCCTAAATCGACATGGTAAGTACTTCTGTACTTCCAAAATTGGCTACTGGTGTACCCTTGTAAGTTCCTAGTAGTATGGTCATAGGTCATAGGTACACTAGGGGTCTCCCATGGGCTGAAGCATGTATTATTCCACTCATGAGAGACCACTCAAACTGTGATTACAGGCCTGTCATTGCAGCCTGTGTGAGTTGGTGCTTGCACCTCTCATGACGGATATAAGTTTCCTTATATCTAACGTCACTATACTTCAAACCTATAAATCACCCCTATGGCAGGCCTTTCAGTCCTGAAGGTAGGATGCTTGGTTGCAAGTGTGAAGATGCCCCGGCATGAGCAAACCCTGATTGTCAATTCTACAGGCTTGTAAGTGCCGTCAGCCTTTTTTTTTTTTACATATAGTGGCTGCACCGAACCAGGTCATGTTTGGTATAAAACATGTTTTTGGAATCATACCCCAACACTGATTCCAGTGTTGGAAGTATGATCCCAGGCACTGTTGAGCTCTTTTGGGGTAGCCGCCTGTACTCCCGGTAGCAGCCTTTCAAGGTCTGACAGCAAGCTAGTGCTGCTGCCTGCCATAGACATGATTCTGCCCTCCTGCTGCTGAGTCAAGCTCAAGCAAAGGAAGGTAGAACAATAGGTTTCCTGTCACAGGGAGGTGTGACCATACAAGACTTAGTGTATTTGGCTGGGGTGGGGGCACTTGCCAGCGCACCAGACTGCTTTGAAGGCATATTTGGTGCCCTCCTTGTATGCTCCAGTTTGAACCAGTTCAGGGGGCTCTGGCACAAAAGTGGACAAAGGACATGGGAGTATCCTCCCCTCTATCCAGCCTCTCTTCTGGGAGGGACCCCTGAGTTGTCTAAACGCACTCCCTAGGGTATTTAAGAGCTTACCTGTGGATGAGTCCTTAGATTCGTTGTGAGACAAGACCTAAGACTGAAACCACATCACTCAAATCGAGACTGCATCAGGAAGACTCCTGCTGGTCCTGGTCTCGCTGTTCTGCAAGTCTTCTTTGTCATCTGTGTCTGTGCTTCATCCAGGATCTTCAAACGACTTGTGGGCCTCAAGGACACCCTAAGTACTCTCCCTTAGAGTGAAGGAGTCACCCCCCTGTATCTGTAGGCTCCGCAATGAAGCTGACCCGTCTGCTGCTCCTGAGGTCCCATGGACATTGAATGGCTCAGCAACACAGGTGGTAGTTCTGCAACTCCCTCAAGGCTTGACCTGTCCTTTCTGCAATGTTTAGGCCAGTATCCCTTCTCTGAACCGCTGGGACTGAACCCCTATGCACTTCATTAACTTGCGGTTGCCAAGACTTGTTGGCTCTGCACTCCAGAGATCTTCGGGCCACAAGAAGCGCCATCCTCCAGCATCTCTTCCTTCCAAGTACAGTGTCCTCACTGCATCCTCTGAACCGTGGGCCTTCCTTCTTGGTGAGCTGCTCAAGGTCCTCTTGCAACTCCTGTGCCTGTGGGTCCACTTGAGGGTCTTCTACCTCAGTGGGCTCCCCTGCTTGTTTGGGGCCTGCTCTGACTCTCCTGCTTGTGGTGAGTCCCTTGGAGCTTGCTGGTCCCAACGTTGCTCCTTCTTTGCTTTCCAGGCCTGTTGCAGCTGCCAAGGCTTTTTGGTGCTCCCGCCGAACACTGACCCCCTGGTTCATGACTTCTGATGTGGGACAGCTCATGCACAGCTCCTGGTCTTTCTCAATGTCACCTGGTCCTCACAGCTACAGTGACAAGACCACTGTCAACAATTCTGAACCATCCGACATCGGTGGGCATTGCTCCTCCGTGAATCCTGGTCACCTCCGAGTGGCATAGACTCTGTCCCCTCTGCTTGCAGGTTCTTCACTTCAGGAATCTACCCTTGGATTCCACTGGACTCTTGCACAGTCTTCTCCAGCAGCATCTTTCCTGAAGTCCTCCATTGTGGTCTACAGTGGTTTCCGCAGTCACTATGCATTTATACACCCGGCTTCCCTGGTGTAGGTATCCTGGTTCCTGTGGTATCCACGGATGAGGTGACTATCCAACCTTCTGTCTTCCATGTTTTTTTTTCTTCAGGGTCCACTGGGAAGGGTCCTTCTTCTTCCAAACTGCTCCTGTGACTTCCCAGTTGACTTCTATTGGACATGCAGCTGTGTTCCCACTCTGCACACAGCCTCCGCTCCGTGGGGTTCCTGGGTACTTACCTTGGGTGGTTCCTTGTGTCCCCAGCTCCTCTGAGTCTCCTGATCCAAATCCCGACTTAGGTCACAGTCATAGCCATATTTTTTGGCAGATAGGCATATTTTTATATATACAGTATATGGTTCTTTTTCGTTTAACCTACACTACATGATTAAACTGGTAAAACAAGCTGCTTAACACTTCTTCAAGATAAGCCTGAAGGCTGCTCTCCACAGCTACCACATTGAGAGCTTTCAAAAGGTTATCAAGACCACTAAAATCACTATTAGGGTTGCCTGGATTAGTGCAAGGTGCTTCACTTAAATAAGTGTGCACCATATACTAGGCCAGCCTCATTTTGTACCTTTGTATTTGCTGATCTGAGTTGGATCACTGAATAAAAACATGTGGCAGTGTCAATAAGTAGGCGTGTGCCTACAATATGACACAATAGGCTTTTTTTCTTTATAGCCCTGCTACACAGTATCAGAGCTGCTAAACACCATGGCTCAAAGGCATTGTCAAAGCCAATATGTCACAAATGTAAGACCTATTGGCTTTGCAAATGCTTATTTAATTATTTATTTGGCAGCTGTCCAGTGCTGCAGGGCCAATCCTCTTTTTTGGCACTTGTGCGCACATGATTACATTCTAACATGGTGACCTTATTGGAATGGTAAAACAAAAAGAAAGCAGAAATGGCCGTTGTACGATAAGAATGAGCCACTTGCATGAAAATAGCACTAAATGCTGGAAATAAATTAGGGTAAAATTCTACCCTAAGAACACATTTAGCGAGTGTGAGCAGTTGTTCACTTTATATATTCTGTTGCATTTAGTGCTATTTCTTATACCAAAATGATTTTCGTGCCGATTTTAGAGGCACAGAGGCATTTTACACTAAGAAGTAGTGATAAATATAGAATTCTTCTTCTTGGGTAATTCTGCATAATCTCGCAGAATTCTCAGGTAATTCCATGTAATTACACTACACTGAATTATGCGAGTTATGCCCACCCCTAGTTTCAATTTGGTTGTTGGGTGGGGTATTTCGCTCAGCAGTTCAGCTGACTGTAAAGTGCATAAAGAAGTGTCTGGTACAACATGTTCCTTCGAGATTTTGAATGCTGTATCTCAGAGGGGTTTACTTGTAAGGCACAGGGTCTTGAAAGTGATTCTGTTATTTAATTTGAGCAAGTGTCCTAGTTTTTGAGCCCAATACTCAGACTCCCAGTCACAGTCTGCACCTTCTGGAGTCGTTTAATGTGATAGGCTGGTAGTCTCTGGCATAGATATGGCGCATAGATTCCTTAGCTTTTTTAATCAGTCTTATAAAAGCTGAATCACTAATGCCTAAAACGATTGAACAAAATGTAACATTATAAATAAAAGATGACTCCTTGTGTTGCTGCATTCAGATGTGGGTTTATTCTTAGTAATCAGGAGTTAATGTACAGGATACAAGCAAGAATGTAATTCAGTAAAGGCCCCAGTTAAGGCCCCACCGGGAGCAGCTGCCCTGCTGCTCAGCCTCAGATATAACTGTCCATAAAATCAAACATACACAAAGGAACTCTAAATGAAATCATAGATACAGGCTGAGCAGCTTAGAACAAACACTAAAGAAGGACAGAGAATGAGGAAAAGCAGGATGTAACACACAAGTTCATGCAGTGGCCCTCATTTGGAGAAGACTGGAGAACTTGCTGTAATGCCACGGATTCAGTAATGTTGTTACTGCCAACGACTGTCGTGTTTTTTTATGCATATTTAGCTTTAAAGGGGGAACCCTGAGCATTGCTGGCTGCATGCTCTTCAGCAGTTAAAGCCGCAAACTTAGCACCAGAGATTTGCTGGCACTGCTTAGCACAAAAAGGGCACTGCTTTCCCAAGCAGGATAGTGGTATTATTGCATTTACGATGTGGAATATCAAGATTATGTTAAACGAGAGGTAATCAACTTGCAGCACATTTAACTGGAGTTTTTACACTTTCCATCCATCTTTGTAAATGAGGGCCAGAAGTTTCAATCATGGCTGTACTTCAGGCCAAGCCCAGAGTCATGGGTCCACTAAACCTTCTGTTAGAAGCTCATTCATGTTCGCTAATAAAGTTTCAGGTCAGTGCAAAGGGATTAGGTGCTAAATATTGACACCAGACAAAGAGCTAATTTGAAACTAAAGTAGACTGCAAACATGTCAGCGGGTGCACGAGTATGTAGCATCCATTTAATATCCTATATTAATACATTTACATCTGACTACGCCCTCCCCAAAAACAAGCATTGTTAGCAATTTGGCTGCTCTAGACAGTGAGTAAAATGATCACATCTAAAGCAAGTAAACCGAGAATGTAGAGGTCTTACAGAATCAAAATAGGATTGGATTTCTCTGCCACAAAGGCTAAAACACCCACATTCAGCAGTTTACAGTATGTGTACTGTAGTATCCTAGTATAGCGGGGGGTTGAGCTATGTCAACTCTTCACTAGTTCTATTATTATTATTATTACTATTATGTTTCTTATATAGCGCCTGAATCGACCCCCGAAGGGGTATCTCCGCGCTTGCCTTGGGAACCCGTCCTGGCTTTTCCCTGTGAGATAGCGCCTACAGGGCATCCCCAAGGTGAAAGCCAGGCATCCCGCCGCGGGGGGCCGTTGTGGAGATTAAGCAAGCTTAATGCCCAGAGTTGCAGAGTGTGAACCCATGATTAGGTCAGGCACCGAAGCGAGAATTATCGAGTCCATGGACATTTGAGCTCAAGACCCTGCCGCGTCGGGAATTGAATTTCTTTTTAAACTTGAAATCCTGGTGTCAGGATATCCTGCTCCTTCCACCCTCTTTCCCCAAGGCTTAATGCCTTATCCCACATCATGGGTTACCTTTTCTGTGGACACCCTCTGTTCAGCTCATGTGCTTTGCAGAAACATTGACTCATCCTATATTATTTCCTGTATTTTTAGGAACTTCCTGAACCACAGCCTTAGCAGAGCAGTATGACAACTCGCGCATCGTCATTTCAGTCACATTCGATTCTGGACCTTATGACAATATCTCACTCCTCAAACACGCATGGTTACAGGAAACAATGGTTCTGCAAAATGAGGTGTGAGGCAATAGGTTAAAGGACCTTAATGTATCTGTCAGCCTTAGGGTGGTTTTACCCCAAAACCTTTTGCCTTACTCATCCATTTTTGCTGATCTTGTTTCTGTTGACCTTAGGATTCTATATATACAGCTTGAGATACTCTATTTACAGGTAACATTACCAAATGCATGCCCAATTCTTTTGTTTGTACCGTATTGTTCAAGTAAAGCCTAGGTAAAGCATCAACAATAAGGGAAAACTGCCATAACCATTGATAAAATCTTTTCAATGAAACACACTTGATCCATCGTCAGACAGTAATTGCACAGTGATAACATAGAGAACAGTGAAACTAAAGTTAAACTAGCCACTCACCCTAAAAATAAAGGGTTATATGGAGGTATTAAAAATATTCCAAGTCTGTGGCCAATTAGCTTAGGGCTAAACTAAAAAGCCAGGAGTTTAGTAAAACAAAAAATCAAAAGCTGCAGAGATTGGAATGGGTCACACAATTGGTCAGTTGTGGCTTACCCTTTGCTTGATGGATCCAGAAGATTGAGATATGTATAGGCTTCTACTTGGTCTATGGAATTGTGGTAGTTCCAAGGAAGCAGGTTTATGTAGTATCCCAGGGAATCAAAATCTATAAAGCATGGCTGTCCCAGGTATGGAAAATGCACAAAGACCTCCACGGGTGGGGTGAAATCTACCTGAGTATGAGGCCTATTGGTTTTTGTTTTCCAGAAAAAAAAACATTTTGGGATCTGTTTCTTGAAAGCAAAACATTTTGAGAGAGTTCGGCTTTCAGCCTGAGCCCATCTAACTCGGAAAGTAACTTATAGGCAAATACGTGAGTTACAGCTGTGGCCAAACATTGCTTCTGATTACTGTGTCAGACTTGAAGTATTGGAATATTTCCAACATGTCCCATAACAATTCCTGTATTTCCTATCACACTTTAGCCAAATCATTTGGAAAATAATGCAGTGCAATGAATCATTTGGCCCCATTTATTTAAAATTCTTTTGAGGAGACACTAGCTTGATGTAATATGGGAACTTGTATTATTGCATTTCCCTGGGCTGCTTATATTTCTGTCATTACATCTCAGTTGTGCAACCAGATGAACTCTCTAGCACTTCTTCATGTTGAAGCTGCTGTGTGCTATATATATACACAGAGGGCCCAAAATTAATAGCAGTTATTGCTGTGCTGATGAGCGGGAGGGACAGCCACAGCACTGTGGCCGCATTGCAGGGAGTTTGGATTTGAATTTGGTGTGCATATTGTAATGCTGTTGTTCCTACTATGCAACATAGTGCAGACTTATGTCGGCACACAAACCTGTGTCTCATTTACTTGCCAAATGCACGTCCACCACTTGGACCTGGAGCGGTTTAATCCCTAATGGACTTTGGTGCTCCCTAATGGGCCTGTTTCTACCTTATTTATTCTCTCACATATTAAGATTGAGTAGTAAACATTCTCAATAAGAATGAAATGCAAGGTCTAAAATGTAAAGGTTTACTCAAAGAATATAAGTGCAGAAATACATAAGAAGGACCATCAATCAATTAAGCATAATGCATAAAGTACAAGAAGAACTTAGTAAAGCTCTGCTGAACATCCAACATAGATTCATCTTCCAAAAAAGGTGGAGCTAATTGTTGCTACAAGCTTTATTTGAGTGAATAACCTTTTTTTGAGGATATCTTGATAACAGTATTGTGGATTTTTGTTGTTTGGTCTTGTTTTGATTTAGATAAAGATTACTTATTTTTCAAACTGGTGTGGTGTTCATTTGTAGTGTTTTCACTGTATTAGTGTATGTGTTCACAAATGCTTTACGCACTGCCTCTGAGATAAGCTTGTCGGCTCATGCCAAGCTACCAAGGGGGTGAGCAGGGGTTATTTTATGAGTGTATCCCCCTTACCCTGACTAGAAGCAAGGGCCCCTATTTGGACAAAGGTCCCTACCTCTGCCAACTAGAAACCCCCATTTCTAACAAGAGCCATAATTCAAAATCAGCTCTCTTTAGACATGCTTTTTGCTAAGTAAGGCAGAGTCTACAAGGTAATAAATGCTGGAGAATGCTTCACTTACATTGCTAAAATATGTAACCAGCTTGATGGATGTGTCGTCAACATCACAAGTATTACTTATGAACTAACCGAATTGGAAAACACAGCTCTCAACTGGTCCCCCACATTATTGACTCTACGTGATCGCTAGGTATCACTCTGGATAAACATCTTAATATGCAAGATCATATCAGTGTAAACATCAGAGGAGCCAACCACCAAATTAACATTCTAAGAAAAATCAAACCCTTTCTCCACTAGATGGTTTTTCAATTAGCATTTCAATTTCTGGTCATCTCCTGATTAGATTACCAGAGTGCTACTCTTGCTGGCCAAGCTAAAGCAAGGTTGTTCCCGTTAAAGCCCACATTGAACTCAGCAGCCAGTTTCCAGGAGAATAGACCACATTGCTCCAGACTTAAAGCATCTAAATTGGCTTCCACATTGGGCGCCATGTTGCAGGAATTCTGCACAAACACAGAACTATGCGCAGGATTATAGGACCTTGGTGTATAGGGACTGAGTCATCCTGCCATCTTAGTTCCCACGAGCCCAGGACCGACTAGCTATAGTGTCTCACGTGCTCTCCTACTCACTCACAGAGAAACAAATGATTAGACACCCCAAAACACAACACTCCCAGATCTGTCAGGAATCACAGTAACAAGACACACCCTTTTGCTCTTCCTCTTGTAGTTGCCCACAATAGGATCTGCCAGTGTGGCCCCCAAAGGACTGTCGCGGGGACGTTTCTACGCGTGCCAACACTGCAAATATTGGTCGAAATATAAAAAATATATCAGTGAATCATGAATACACATTGTTATAGAGATATTGAGATTCTGATAAATGTTTTTATAGAGTTATTTACATAGTGAGTTATCTATTGTGATGGTTAGAATTAATTATATGGTTATCTGGTGGTGGCTATTGAATTCTTGCTTTTGCTTTCCAGTTTCACAACGTATCCGCAGGGATCGCGATTACCGATTACATCGCGATCTCCGGCCTCACTGCGAAAACAGAAAATAGGTTTTAGAGATGGTTGTTCTAGAAATACACTAGAAAAACATGAGTTTGAATTGTACTGTAATAAACCCCTCGTGTGTAAAATATAGTGATATGTGTGAATATATGTGTTTTTCACTTTATGGACGAGGCGCAATCGTTGCAGTTAAAGGTGCAACTTCCCGAATAACTGCAAAACGGAACATAGGTCTTAAAGATGGATTTTACAGAAACATAGTACAAAAACATGAGTTTGAACATGTTTTTAAAATAGCAGGTATATGGTAATTTGTGTAGCGCGATGTTTACAATGGACTTCAATAATATTTTCGATGTGCTAGTAGCCGTTGAATATCTGCTTTTGTTTTGCTATTTCACGAAGTATGCGCGACGATCATGACATTGTTGCGAATATTCCCAAAAACTAAAAATAAGGTTCTTGATAAAGAAAATTAACAATATTTTGGGTGCTAGGGTAGCTCTGACAAGAGCCTTTGTGTTGATTGTGTATATATCACAGCTAAACATAAGACTGGATGTAGAGTTTCCGGTTACTTAAAAACACCCTGTTGCCCTCATCTGTAAAGTGCACTCCATCATTTCTATAAATTCCATGCATAGCAAAACACAGATTGTTGATATAGACTCAGCCCATGCGATGGTCCCTTAGGAATACAAAAACAGTTTTATTAACATGTTTCCTGGGTTTGTCAATCTGTGGACAGAATTGATTTGACCACTTCAATTTCTGTCTTTGGCATTTATCAGAGTATACCACGACAGTGTGAGGGCAAAGCAACATCAGTTGTGTAAAGGTATCTTTCATTAGGAATGTTAGCTCTACCCCAGTCAATGTGCCTAGGGCATTGCCACCACAGTGCATGATAATGAGGTGAGGAGCTTGGCAATCCACAATGGTTTTAACCAAAGGCAGCAACTGATGAAACTTCAATCCTCTCTGACTAAACCAACTAATCTCCACATTTGGCATACCCAAGTCCCTGTCAATACCTCTCTTTTTTGCTGCCTCTTTAGCCCAATAGACATAGCTGTGATCAACATTCCACACTCTAAGCATTTTCAAGTGAAGGAGCAATAGCAGTTAGGAGAAGGCTGGAGCTGAATGAGGTAGTTTTCCAAATGAAAAGTAATTAAAATGGAGGTGTTTTTTTTAAAGACATATTTCATTGGATGCTGTGAGTAAGTAAGTGAATAAAATTAGGTAGTACGTTGGATGCATTAGTAAGAAATCCTATTATTGGCTGTTGTTTAAAAAAAGGAATGTAATGCATACATGGATATGCTTCTGAATCTGTGAAGTAAACCACACCTGCTGCACCTTATTTGGAAGTAGCATGGTCCTTCTAGAATGTGCTCTGAACTTGTGACCTACTGATTCCAGTAGGTTGCTACACACAGCTAAGAGTGTATTGGGTAAGGGTGTTAAAGAGGTATACCATTTTTTTTAAGTACAGAAGTTATGACAACATTGAACTAATTATTAGGCCTGGGCGAAAATTTCGTTCCGTTCGCGGAAATTGCGATAATTTGACATTTTCACGTTCCGCGGAGAGCGCGAAAATGTCAAAATTTCCGCTTTCCGCAGCTTGGCGATAATTTGTTTCTTGCTCGCGCTGTAAAATAATACATTCTCGCGCGCGCGCGATCGCCTTACCTGAATCCCTGCGTTCGCCGACATGTTTTCTTGATCCGGTCGCGTTCTTCATGAGATGTTGGATTGTTTTTAGGCATTTGCGCTGTTTGGCGACAGTTCGCGCCCGCAGTGACGTCATGCGATCACGTCTTTCTTCTCGCGATCATGCGCCGCGAGACAACTCAAAACAAGATGGCCGCGCCCGCGAGCAACCACATGGGTAAGTTGGCGACCCGCAACCATGCAGAAAATCTCGCGAACATGCGGGAAAAAAAATTCCGCATCTTCGCGATATTTCCGCTTGTTTGCGATAATTTTAAACATTTTCGCGATAATTTGCGAAAGTGGATTTCGCAAATTCCGCCCACCCCTACTAATTATACATTTTAATTTCCGATGTAGGACTTTTTAGTAAACTGTTCTGTAGTATATAAATTTTAAAAAACTAAAGGTAAATATAGGTCTGGACTCCCATTTTTTCCGCGATTACTCCTTAATGATCATGGAAACATCGTAAACACGCGGAGACAAGAACCTCGTTTTGAAAGAGAGGGAAGGGTTAATAGATGCTAACCATTCATAAGTGGAGATAGAATAGTCTAAAATGAAAAACATGATTTCATGTGCTGCCTTTCTCATGATCATAGAGTGGAAAGTTGTAGAGGTTGCCATTTTATGGTTGCTTTATATGAGAGTGGCGTACCATTTTTGTGCTTAGATTTTACAAATTCAAACTGTGCCAAAACTATTTAAAAAGAGCTAAAACAATAATATAATCTACAATCTCAATTCACTGGTATGTACATACCTTTTTTGTGATTTAAAAAAATGACATTAGAAATTAAGATGTATAAGGGAGTTTGATAGAAAAGATTATCACAGTGATATGAAAAAAATATAGGAGTTTAACTGTAGCTATCAGAAAGTATGTGTTTAAGATGTTAGTACAAAATGTTTTAGGAAGTAAGAGAAAAATGAATTAGAGCCCTTTATTCCATGGTGTAGTTTATAGAAAAATAACAGTATAGTATTGTTCAAAGATGTGATGAGGAATGTATTTACAGCTAAGAATGTGTAAAATGTCTAAGCATCATGTGCAGAATTGATACATCTATGTTATTCGCGATGTGGGAGTTGTAGTACTTTTAGTCACATTATTAAACAGGAGTAGTGTAATCACAAGTAAAACCTAGGAAAATGTGCTGCACCGGTATATGTATTATAAAGTAGTCATATTTGTTAAGTATGTATTAGGAAGTGTTTGTCAATGTGTTTTTTTACTTATATGAGTGGTTGGCATATGCTTAGATGGTATGATTTATTTTGTGATTGCAGATAGTTATATATTCTGAGGGGTTCTTGAGTTTATTTAAAGATGCACAGAACTATATATTTTTGGAAAGATGGCTTGAAGGTGTATATTTATTATGGAATCACACATATGTCTACATGGCAATCTTTTTTCTTTTTGGCTAATGAAAATTTCATGTATGTAGTGAGGATGGTGTATTTCTTTAAAAATGCTTGGTTTAAAATTGAGGAGAGTTTATAGCACAGAATGTGTATTGGGAGCTCTTGTGCTACCTTCATTTGGCAAGTACCTTTTCTCAGAGAAATGCTAAATGTACGTTTTCAACACATAAGACAAATTTGAGAAATGATGTGGGTATGCCGTTAAGAAACGTTTTTGTGCTTTGAAAAAGTGAGATTTGTTGTTTTCAGTTTTAGAAACTTACTGATGCATATGCATGCTGAGTAACAGAGCAATGTATGCTTGTAGATAGGCATTTATCCAATTATATATGAAGTGTAATATCTAGACTTTTCTGACACATAGGTCATTGGAAAAGGCTAGATGCACTAAAACAGATAGTTTGATACTGACAGAAGGTGTTAAACAATGAGTTACAGATAAAGTCACAACTGTTATGTATCTAACAGCAGTGGAGATACTTTACAGTCACCCAAGCATTACTCAGGCATTCATCCAATCATCCAATCACTTCGCCACTACTCAGGCAGTTATCAAATCACTCATGCACTTATACCATCAACCAATACTGATGCACAACCCATACACTTATCCAAACAGTAAGATACTAGTCATGCACTTATCCAATTACGTAGGAAGTACCACTGGAGTGAACCTATCACCCATCCAGTATCTATGCTCTCATCCAATTACTGAGGAAATATTTCTGCACTAATATAATCACAACAGCAGCACACTTGCTTTTATCTAATCACTCAAGCTTTATCAATGGACTTCTACAATTACTCAGACATTAGTCATGCACTCATGTAATCAGCCAGGCACTACTGATGCAGTCATTCAATTATCCAGGCAATACGCGTGTAGTTTTGTAATCACCTTGTACTACCTGTTCAATTACCCAAAAACACATGTGCATCAAATATGTACTCATTCAATCACTGAAACACTACTCATGCAATCTGTCAGGTGCTATGTATGAACTTAAACAATGACATATGCACTATGCATGCACTGAATAAATCATGAATATACTACAAATGTAGTGCTGTTATCACCCATGGACTATAGAAGCACTCATTTAATCATCCAACCACTATCTATGCATGTATTAAAGTATTGAGGCATTAGTTATGCACGTATCTAATAATTTAGGCAGTGCTCGTGCACTCATCCAAACACCAAGATACTAGCAATATAGTCATGTGAATACAGAGGCACTAACTATGCAGATATGGAACCACCGATGTAGTTCCAACATATTCAGGGAATCATCCAGGCACTTCCTATATTCTGAGGGAATCACCTAGGCCCTATCTATGCACTCATCCAATCATGAAGGGAGTATTGTTGTACTCAACCACAAACACATGTATTTACATGTTTTAGTGAGGAATATGTACCATATGTAATATCGAACCATCTTGTGAATTATATATGTAAATATTAACACACACATAGAAGTGTCAACTGATCTGGGTTTAATCCATCATCATTCTTTAGCTCACCTCACCACCCCAGTTCAGACAGCAGTTCGGGCTGGACTGTTCCCAAGAGGCACAGGGTCAGACTGATTTGCATATGGCCATGTCTGAACTGGGATGGTGGAGTGAGCTAAAGAATGATGATGGATTAAACCCAGATCAGTTGACTGGGGGTGAATGTTTGATTTGCTTAAACGCTCCGTCCAGCATCCCCTTTGGTATCGCTTTGTTCGCACTAAGTTGGCAGGGTACGCCCAGAAGTGGGTCCCTTGCTCACTTTGCCACTGGATTCAAGATAGCCTGGCTGATGAGGGTTATGAACCTGACACCGGTCCCAGGATGCTTGTTTCTGGTCCAGGGAAGACATGGCTTGGCAGTTCGGGCTGGACTGTTCCCATGAGGCACAGGGTTAGACTGGTTTGCATATGGCCATGTCTGAACTGGGGTGGTGGAGTGAGCTAAAGAATGATGATGGATTAAACCAGATCAGTTGACTGGGGGTGAGTGTTTGATTTGCTCAAACGCTCCATCCATGAGGAGAAAAACCAAAAGAAAAGATTAGCGAATAGAAGTAACTTTTGTACAGTTTTTAGTGGAAAATGGATGCATGCTTCTAGTACACAGCCTTTCTTCAATGAAGAAAGCTATCTTCAGGACAATAGATTAGCCCATGGTATTGATGAAAGCAAACAAATTTATAACGAAAGAGATGGAGGTACCCAGAAATGTAGAATAAGTTATTGCAGAAGAGGTACAAGGAAGGCGGAGTCAGGAGCCTGTATACAAATAGAATTGTAGTCATGTTTGTGGTATTCAAGAACAATCCATTGATATATTAAGGACTTTTTTACGTATCTTTCCAAGTTGAAGTTAAAAACGCAAACTAAGTACTTACAAGGATTGGATACTTGCAAGAATAGAAAGCACACACATTTGCAGGGAAAAAAGCCTTTCATCATTTAAGGATGTTAGCTGTACATCACTCAACAATGCGAACTTTAGTTAGGAGGCTGTACTATGTGAAAACCCCTGCTTTATGTTTAGGAGAAATGTATAGAGCACTTTTGCATGGTACTGTGGCAGGCACCCCATCCCTTGGCAGCCTCCGGTTGGGGGTACATATGGTGCACTGTGTGGCAGGCATCTTGAGGTGCCTGCCACGCGGTACGGAGATTCACAGAAACTCCCATTTCTCTATGAAGTTTATGCTGCGTCCGGTTTTCCAGCCGCAGCACAAGCTCCCATAGAGAAATGGGAGTTTGCAACTGCACCGTGTGCGGTCGCATCGTATTGGGGTGCAGAACTACTGAACTGGGTCAGTCGATTCTCACACTGAGACGGTGCATCCGCCCAACATCATAATAGGTCCCATAATGTTTTAGTACATCAATCAAAGCATTATATAAAACTCAATTCTTAAATAAGACTGATATAATAAAATAATAATTAATTAGATATATTAAGAATCTAAACATAACCAATCAAAAAACTCAAAGAACAAACTCAATCCATTACTTAAAATAATTGCAACACATAAAATACACATTTCCCAAAAAAAAGTCGCATAATAGTACAAACTATAAAATCTAACATATCTCACCCAAAACAAATAAATTAAAAATGAATAACTGTTCTATAGCTGCAGATCATCCTCTGTATCCACGTAAATCCACGGACAATAGGAAAATATTTTCCAAAAAGCCCCCCTAAAAATGCATTAAAAAAACAATCCAATAGAGATCCACCAAAGCAATCCAAAATAACTAGGAACCATAAAAAAGAAAAACGAGTTTAAAAAACAAACAGTCCTGGAAAAAATCTAAGTTAAAAATATTGGTTTATTTTGAACCAAAATAGATTTCCATTAAATCCAAATGCCCATAGTTGCAGAGAAAATCCTGTAAAGTAAAACAGAAAACCCACCCACAAAAAACATTACATTCTCTAAACTACATCTACATTATATTTTAGGCCCGATTATGAGTTTGGCGGTGCGGTGCAAGGTCCTTCCTGCCACCGCACTGACAAACCCGTGGTGAGGCTACCCGCCACATTACGAGTGTAACTCATGTCTGGCAGGTTTTATTTCTGCATTCCCACGACGGTGCTTTTAAAAACAGGCACCGCAAGGGGACTGCCAAAAATAGTTCCTGCCCGACATAGACTGAAAGGTCCATGCTGTGCAAGAACTGGTGTGCATGCACACAGGGGGCACATATTGTGTCCCCCTGTGTACATGCACCAGCCCAGAGGCACCAGAGGGCCTTGTAGGGCCAACTTTGTTTCCTCTGTGGCAGGGTTTACATGGAAGAGGAACCGCCATGTAAACCTTGGCGGAGAGGAAACTCCTCATATGCTTGGCAGTTCTGCCAAGCATATCCTGACCGCGGAGTGGCTGTGGTGGTCCCACTGCCCACTCCATAATAGGGCAGCGGGGAGACTGCCATCACTGTGCCCCTGTGATTCTGGCAGTCCATGGACCGTCAGACTTGTAATCAGCCCCTAAATCATCATAAACCAAGTAACATAACACAATATAGCATAACATATTGATACATTACTAAAACAGTGTACGAAAACACAAAAGAACACACTAGGGAAAAACACTACAATTAATACAACTAATGGCCTCATTACATTGTCGGGCGGAAAGCCTCCGCCCCACAGTCGGAATGCCCTAGACCGCGTCGTAACCTTTCTGACCGACTTGGTTAGTTCACAATCGCCCGACTAAGGGGTCGATTCCGATGTCGGACGGACTCAGGTCTGTCCGACATCAGTCAGGAGCCATAACCGACCGACCTGCTGTTGTCGGTTACGGCCCTGCTAGTACGATTGTTCGGTCGCACTCGTATACAAATCAATGCAGGCATGCATTCCGAGCGGAATGCATGTCTGCATCCTTGAAAGCAGGGGTGCAGTTCATCCCTGCACCCTGTGGGCGGTGCCCCAAGGTGCCTGCCACCGGGTGCAGGGATCCACAGAGGAGCACCATAAGTGCCCCCAGCCACGCACCCATGGGGGCCCTACTAGGGGCCCCAAAGACAGTTTCCGACTGCCTTTTCGTGCCGGAAAACCGGCACAAAAAGGCAGTGAAAAACTGCCATCGTACTCCCTCAGTCGCAAAGAGGTGTTCGGGGGAGTACTGGGAGATTTCCGGACGGCGGACAGGCTCTCCGAGCCTGTCATCTGTGATCCGGAAATCCGTGTCAGATTCCTTTCCGACCAAGCCTATCGGAATGGCCCGGGCCGGGAAAGGAATCTGGCCGACATAATCCGAATCAATCGGAAGGGCTATCGGAATCGGCCCCAAAATAGGATGTTCGTGGTAGGACTGTAAACCAAGGGGTCCTTCCGAATCAGTTCCGACTGACTCTCGGAGAAGTCGTGCCTATCGGAACCACATCGTGCAGCTCTACAGACAGCGCTTCCAATCGACCGGTTACGATGTCTATTTCTAACAGCCTTTCCGAGTCGGCCTGTCTGACACGAAAAGGCTGTTAGAAAGTGACTTTGGTAGCCCCTTCAGGGCACCTTCATCCTGCGGCCTCCGGTTGGGGGCCCAGGAGGTACCTAAGGGACCCCCTGTAAAACCCCACACTGTGTGGCTGGTACAGTGAGGTGCCTGCCACAGGGTGCAGGGTTTTACACATACACCCCATTTCCTCATAGGAGCCTGTGTTGTCGGTCGGAACACAGGCTCCCATAGAGAACAATGGGACTCTGACCAAACAGTGTTTGGTTGCATCGTAATTGGTCGGGAATAACCGCAGACCGCGAGTCGATCGGTTCCCGAATCCGAGACGGTGTCGGGCAGAAATTTTAAGCCTGATATCGTAATGAGGTCCTATATGTACAAAAAATCCACAAACAGCCCTCTAGACCTCCCCCCTACAACACCCTAGCCCCAAAACCCTACCCTAAAAAATATTTTTTTAAACATACCTATTTCAATGAACAGCAGCACCCTACAGCAACCTCAAATCATGGAACATAGACTCAAAATGACACACATAGACTGCAAAATAGAAGATAGTGGTAAACAAAAATGGCTGTTAACTGAAACTAAAAGTAAAGACTACATATAGAAATGAATGGGAAAATAAGTTAAAAATGTTAAATAGATGTTTTAAAAATGTAAAAAAATATTTAAACATGTTAAACATAATAAAATGTAGTAAAAATGTTAAACATTGTGAAGTATAAATTAAATATAATTTTTTTTAAATATACAATTATATAACATTGACTGAAAAAACGTATATTTAAAAACAATGTTACAAAATATGTATATAAAACAATTTAAGAAATGTTAAAAAATGTTAAACATTATTGAACAATTCAAAGAAAGTGTACAACATACATTACTATTTAAATTTGATTGATATTGTTTGTTTAATAATAGAAATGTTTTACAAATTGCTTTATTTATCAATATTTAATTTATTTAAACTAGAAATATATGTTCATAATGAAAAATATACATTAAATAAAACTTTGACAAAATAAATACAAATGTGTTGTATGTCTTTAGTGTATGAAAATATATAAATAATAATGCTATTCATTACAAATACACAACAACATGCTTTTTAAATTATCTTTCTAAACACCAACAATACAAATTAATTGGCATAAACAACTCCTATTAGATAGAAATACAATTCAGAAAAAGTATTTCACACTAGAATAGCTAAAATAAATAATCACACTCCACAGTAAACCATTCTAAAGAAAGTGTTGGACACTGAAGGGGTGACATTTACTACTCACAATGCAATCTAAACCAAATTGGAGAAGGTGTTTGACAATAAAGTGGTGACATTACCTAGTCCCACTCCAAATCGAAACCAATTTAGGGAAGGTGAGGAACCCGAAAGGGGTGACTTTTACTGTTCTGAGTCTAATCTAAACAAATTTAGGGAAGGTGTTGAATACTAAAGGGGTAAGATTTACTATTTACACTTTTTGCAAAGGGAATACTAGAGGGGTGAAATGTACTATTACCGCTTCAATTTAAAGCAATTTGGGGATGGTGTTGGCACTAAAGGGGAGACATTTACTATTCTGCATCAAATCCTAACCAATTTGGGGAAGGTGTTGAATACTAAAGGGGTGATAGTTACTATTCCCACTCCAATCTATACCAATTTCGTGAAGATGTTGGTCACTAAAGGGGTGTCATTTACTATTCCCACTCCATCGTACCAATTTGGGAAAGGTGTTGGACACTAAAGGGGTGACATTTGCTATTACCACTCCCTTCTAAATCAATTTGGTGAAGGTGTTCGACACTAAAGGGGTCAAATTTACTACCCCCCCTCCAATCTAATACAATTTTGGGAGGATGTTGGACACTAAAGGTGTGACATTCACTATACCCACTTTAATATAAATCAATTGGGAAAGGACTTGGACACTAAATGGGTGACTTTTACTATTTCCACAAGAATCTAAAATATTATATGCAAGGTGCTGGACACTGAAAAATATTCTATACACAATCAATACTCCATGCTCACGCATTATTTTTGATCTATAAAATAAAATGCAAATTATTTAAGCTACACAATAACACAAACTGAAACCTATACATTTCTTTTTTTTTTTTTTTTTTTTTTAAAAACCTTTATTTGTGCATAGTAAAAGAACAAATACGGGCCTACAACCATCAGGCCGGCCACAATACGGTTGAGCACAGAGACAAACAGTACATCCCCTGTGCATCAATGGCAAGATTAGCAACGATTCAGGATTACACTGGAGGGATCCTTGATACCAGGGGAAGGAGAAGTGCAGGTTAATTTTAAGGTTTTCAAAATAATTTTATCGAGAAAAAAAGTCAGTAAAGGATAGAAACAAGGAGATTCGAGTCCGCAAGATGTCTTCATACACTGGAGAGCAGCAGCATCATTAAAACAGCCATAGAAAATCACATACAGTAAGGCGATGCAGTTAGATGACAGGATCATAACATTAGTAAATACGCACCCCCTAAAAGCCGCCCCCACTCAATCCACCCCACACCCGGACCCCGAATCGAAACAAGTATAGCGCAGAGAGATGAAAGAAAGAGGCCCATAGAACTAAAAAGAAACAGTAAATTACCCCCCCACCCTACACCAATGCGGAGGCTACGGCCTGCCCCCCCCCCAGCATAGTGCCTGTCGCCCAATGAATAGGCCTGGGCGGTAAATTCCGTTCCGCTCGCGGAATTTGCGGAATTCGCGTAATTTCGCGTTCCGCGGAGAACGCGAAATTGCTCAAAAGTCTGCTTTCCGCGATTTCGCGAAATTTTTGCTTGTTCGCGTTCTCAAAATGCGTGTTCGCGAGATATTTCTCCCCGAGCACGCAAACAGCAATTGTGAACAGGAAAAAAGCATCGCGAACAAGCAATTCCGCGTGTTCGCGGAATTTCTGCGTGTTCGCGGAGATTTTTTACCGTTTCGCGGAGATTTGCGTAACGCAATTACGCAAATTCCGCCCACCCCTACCAATGAACCCGAAATATAGATGAGAGAGAAAGTAGGAATAGAGTAAAGAAACTAAGAGAAGAAAGAGGGAAGAAGGCGGGGAGGAGCCCACGTAACCTCGGAGCGCCCGACACCACCGGCCAACCAAGCCCCCACACACTGAAACCCCACTACACCCAAAGGCGGTCGTGTGAAGATAGCATGTAATAACAAGGAAATGAAGGCAGACAGATCGCGACGAGTGCGTACAACATATGCAAACAATTCCAGTCCCAGTCCAGCCCGTCCGTGAAACCATGATGATATAAAGTAGTCTAGCCCTGGCCCGATCGCGGGCTTACGATTAGACCCGCCCCCTCGTGAAGGCCCCGCATCCCGAACAGACAAAGACAATATGGCCGCGTGGAAGAAGATGGAGAAGTAGAGTCACAAAATGGCCGCCGATCATCTATTGAAGTCCCCTTGCACACCATATAAAATCCAGACCTGGCTTGTAAAGTACATGAGTTCCACATAAAAGGAGCCGTAGGCCACCGTGAACGGTCCCTCGAGGACGTCAGGTGTAGCTCAGCTGGAAACTCCTGCGGGCACGGTGAGGCAGGCAACAACAAAGCAGGCAGCAACGACCGGGGAAACAAAGTATCCGCCATTGAGCAGGAGAGCGATTGATCCTGGGTGCCGGGAAAGCCAAATGCAGACACCAGTGTAGCACCGTTATACCCAGTCGTTGCTTCCCCGCAGGAGGACCAAAGCACTGGCAGACTCACATCTCGTTGATCACAAACGGGGCGCTCACGACCCGCAGCAGACAGTATAGAGTCGAACCGCTCACTCAGCGTTTGCAAGCCGACACACAATTGCAGCCGAAAGTCCCGCAGGGCAGCCAGAACGGAGCCGTATGTCAGCGGAAGCTGCGCCCCCACAGCGGCAGCAATCCGGGACGGCACTGGGGAGCTGGAGTCTGGTAGAGGGAGGGCGAGGCGGGCAGCGGGCGAGACCGGAGCATCACCCCCCAGCAGCGAGCAGGCAATCAGCGCCATGTTGTACCGCTGAACGGTACCGTGATCAGGGGGGGGGTCGTGACATGGAGGCAATTCCCAACAGGTCTGCGCCGCAACAGGTGAAAGCCAACAGTCGCTTCCCCTCCCTCGGGCTCTCGTTGCAGCCGACTAGGCCATAGAAGAAGGGGGTCTGCAGCCTTCCACAGCGTGGTCCACAGAGCGGGGTAGGAGACCCGCCACGCCGGGGCTTACCCTCTAGCTCCAGGTGCAGGGTGCAGGAGGTGTCCGGGCGTCCCTCCCCCGGCTCTTCTGGCGACAGTCCGTGGCGTGAGGCGGGATCGGGACCGCGGGGCTCAGATTTGTACCAGCGGGTCCGGTGACTGCGACGCTTCCAGGGGGCCGGCCGAGGCCACAGTAGAGCAGGGGTCCCGTGCGGAGAACAAAGGCACCAAGAACTCCGGCGTCCGGGCGGGCTAAGACTCCGGGAAAGCGGCGGCGCAGTCAGCGCGTCGTCACACACGTTGCACCTCAAAAATCGGCAAGGATAGGAATCAGGATGATAGTCTGAGGCCAAGGGCCGACGGAGCCGGGCGCTCAAGCGTCTGCTCCGGTCGCCATCTTGGCTCCTCCCCCAACCTATACATTTCTAATTAAACAGTAACATATAAAATAGTATGTTTATCACTAATAATAATAATTAATATATTTTATAAATATTTACTAATATTCCTAAACTTTGAAAATAACATAAATAAAATTCAAAAATGGAAATCATGCAAGTTAAAAAAATACATATGGAATGAATTTTAAAATTAACTTAAAAAATGTGTTTACATTAAAATTAATACCTTTAAAAATATATACTCCCAGCAACAGAACGTATTCCAGTAATAAGCATATTAAAAATGTCACTATTAAAATTGTGTTTAACAAGTTTATATAAATGAACCAATTATCTATAAATATATATCAAAATATAAATGTATACATCACAGAAAATACATATTAATTCAATTTTAATAAATTAATTAGACAACATTTGGTAGGGCGTGGCCAAGCCGTCAACCAGGATGGCCACGCAGCAATAAAGCTCCTTAGTCGACAGCCCTTAAACTGAGGGTTTCCACTAGGCCTGGGCAAAAATTTCGTTCCGTTCGCGGAAATTGCGATAATTTGGCATTTTTGCGTTCCGCGGAGAGCGCGAAAATGTCAAAAATTCCGGTTTCCGCAGCTTGGCGATAATTTGTTTCTTGCTCGCGCTGTAAAATGATACATTCTCGCGCGCGCGCGATCGCCTTACCTGAATCCCTGCGTTCGCCGACAAGTTTTCTTGATCCGGTCGCGTTCTCCATGAGATGTTGTATTGTTTTTAGCCATTTGCGCTGTCTCGCGACAGTTCGCGCCCGCAGTGACGTCATGCGTCTCGCGATCACGTCTTTCTTCTCGCGATCATGCACCGCGAGAACAACTCAAAACAAGATGGCCGCGCCCGCAAGCAACCACATGGGTAAGTTGGCGACCCGCAACCATGCAGAAAATCTCGCGAACATGCCGGAAAAAAACTTCCGCATCTTCGCGATATTTCTGCTTGTTTGCGATAATTTTAAACATTCTCGCGATAATTTGCGAAGGTTAATTCCGCAAATTCCGCCCACCCCTAGTTTCCACATCCATCCCATGCTTAACTCCATTTGCAATGGGGAGACGGCATCCATGCCGCACCCCCTGAATCACGGTGGGCCTCTACAGGCCTGTGGTGCCGTCCCTGAGTATCGAATGCTGGTGGAGGGGGTTGCGGCCTGTCCCGCTAGTCCGGCCCCACAGTGGCAGGGACCGCAGCTGAGCCTGAGGTCAGGGCAGCGGTACCTCTCTGGACTCGACCTGCACTCTTGGCACCTATGACCATCCTGTGCAGACTGGATCCAGACCCCAGGTCTGTGGATGCTGTTGCGGCCTGCCACGGCGATCCTGTGATGATCAGTGATGCAGCGAGCCCTTGGACTGGGACCACAGCACCCAACTGAGCACAGCCCAAAATCATTCCATTGCCGGGGCACTGGACCCGCTTCTGCTGTTCCTGCAGCGGGCCCTTCATCTTGCTGCAGACCAATCCACTGTTCGACATCAATGTTTGGCTACTTGCCTGGTGACTGTCAGCTGGCCTCATTCCACTGCACTCCTCAGTGAAGACTGTTATGCTCATTCATTGCCCCCATCTGATCCAGGTACTATGACCACCCGCAACCAGCTTGCGGATACCACGGGGCTCCGGGTAAGCAGTGCGTACCATTATATAACCCTCTGCACTATCCCAGAATGGCCTGGGTACCCCCATCCGCTTCCTAAAGCAAACCGCTGCAAATATTGCTAGTTCTCTACTCCACATAATAACTGGCCCCTGTAGCATTGACATTGTCCACGCGGCTGCCATTGGTGCCTCACCCACTTAGGCGCACCCTCTTCCTCCTTGTCGGAACCAGGACCTCACGCATCTCCCAGTGCACCAGTATCCCTCCTGCCCATGGAGCGCCTCTCCTTCTTTGTTGCCAGCGCCCCTCGGCACTCCTCAGTACTCCCCACCTCAGCACCATAATGTGACAAGGAGACCCAAAACAACACAAGCTCACTTTTGATCGCCCAAAGTCCTCCGGACGCTCCGACCCTCAGTCGGATGTCGAGGATGACCTTGCAACTCCTGAGCACCCCGATCACCCAGAGGTTATGGCATTGATGATTGCGGAGATGTGGGCTGGCTTCTGGGCCATAGATGCGCGTTTTGACACCCTTGCGTCAAGGATCGACCACCTTTGGGAATGCCTGGAATGGCACGGCACCCGTCTGGGCAATGTGGAGGAGTGCATCTCCGGTCAGGAAGACACTACTACCACTTTGACTCTCTGGATGGAAAAGACAGAACGCTTCTTGAAAGAGGTTGCTATTAAAAATGAGGATTTTGAGGCGTGATCCCATCAGAATAATATACGCATCATCGGCCTGCCAGAAGTGACCAAGATGAGGTGCCCAGAGCATTTCGTGGAAACACTCCGGGCAGACATGTTTGGTGCCCAACACTTCTCGTCCGCCTTTGTGGCAGAAAGGGCACACAGAACACTAGGCCCGCCCTCTTCTGGGGGCCCGCCCCGCCCGATCGTAGCTCATCTTTTAAACTACAGGCACTGGGACGCCATCATTCAGCTAGCCCGGGTAAAATCCCCTCTGCAATATGAGGGCACTACTGTTTCAATTTACCCAGACTTTACATTAGTGCTGCAGGAGGCCCGATGAAAATTCCCAGATGTGAAGGCATTACTTATAAAACATGGTCTAAGGTTTGGCATATTGTACCCAGCAAGGCTCCGAGTACTGGTGGATGGCAAACCTTGTTTTTTTTATACTCCTGCTGGGGCTAAACCTTCTGCAAGCAGCAGGGCACCAACGGACCGACCCCTACTATCCCAGAGCAGAGAGCTTCCTATCATAACTTGCCAGCCAGTGCTGAACCTTTTCCACCCAGTTAACCTGGCGTTTGCATTACAATGGGGACCCCACCGTCTCTCTGCCAAATATAGCTCCTACTCCTGGGGTGTCTGTATACTCATACACAAAAGCATACCCTTTCATCACCACTCCACCATTCAAGACAAACAGGGCCACTGCCTGTTAGTTACCGGGACTATACTGGGGAGGGGAATCCTTTTCTTGAATATTTATGGTCCAAATATTGACAACCCCCCTTTTTTCCAGAACATATATACCATGTTGGACCGGTTCAACACTGATGTTATTTCCGCACGGGAGATCTAAATTTACTGCAAGACCCGGCATTAGACTCCTCAAGCACTAGTCCGGAAGGTAAGCCACACTCCTTGCACACTCTTCGAGATATCATACATACACATACCCTCATATATGTTTGGCACCATCAACACCCTACAATCCATGGCTATACCTTCTACTCTGCTCCACACACAGTGTGGACAAGGCTGGACTATTGGTTTATTTCAGTGGAATCAAGCCCGTGGCTCCACGACATACAAGTCCTCACACACACCCTTTCCGATCACGCACCATCAAGACTGCTTCTCACCCTCCTATATGGCGGGGGTTAGGAACGCTGCTGGTCCTTCATCACCTCCTCCTTGTTAGACGAGGCTTTTCGGACTGCGCTTTGGTGCGCCACAACTGAGCATTCAGTATATCAAAACACACGGGAGCACTGCATGCTCCCCGCGATAGCTTAGCGTGTATAGAAGCTGAACTCATGGCTATCGACAGTTAGAATGCCTCCCTCCCCTCTACTTCCTCTCTACATAGACGCACAGTACTCATGGTGGAATTTTGTGATCTTGCTGAGAGAGAAGTCACGACGCTCAGCAAACACACTGCAGCTCATAGAGACCGCGAGGGAGAATGCCCTGGTAGAACCTTGGCATGTCTACTACGCCTCCCCCATGGCCCAGGGTATGTGTCCGATCTCAGCTTGGACGATGGCCCCGGGTATATCACCGTACTCGAGGACCGTACATGCTGATCTAGTTGTGGCTGTACTACGGCGCAGAGCAGGGGGCTTTTACAGAAAATTATGGATTTGCTCACTTCGAGGCAAGGATACTAGACTCACTCGCAGTCTAAAGCATGTGGGATGGAATTATCGCCAGATGGAAAGTTGCTACCAATGACATTGAAGTATTGAGAAAGTCGCGGGACAATTTCCCGGTTTGTGCAACGAAACACGTGTTGGCTGATCAGAAAGAAAAGAATAAAAGAAAGAAGATTTCTGAATCGGTGTTTATAATTTGTGTATACTTGCATTAGTATTTAATATTACACTACAGATGTATGCTGAGGATTTTGTGAATTGCTATCTCTCCTATATATAATTGCATCAGGATACATGCATATCCTTTTATTGTAATATTCATAATCTCATCAATGATTTCCTCTATGATGTTTTTTTTCTCTGTCTTTTGTTGGGAATTTACGAAAATCGAAAAATAAAGCTTTAAATTAGACATTTCCTTTTTTTTAAAAAAACATTTTCCTGCAATTTATGTACAATGACATTATAATTATAATTTTAAACATTTAAAAAAAATCTTTAAAAATATTTAACAATTTAAAACAATGAATTACAAATATTACAATATGAATTTCATTTACATTATTGCATTTCTTTTTTATATGTTTTACACTTTACCTAGAATATTACATTCTTTTAATATTTACAGTAAAATATTTTTTTCACTCTTAATATATATATATACATTCAAAATAATTGCAAACAGTTATTAAGAAAAGTTATTGATGTAACAAATATATATATATACATTTTACAATATTAATGTGTATACCATTAAAATATTTACCATTACATTTAAATAAAAATATTACCTTTTCAAAAATTTCTCCACCCTTATCCACTAAAAACCCAACATCTTGCTACTTAAAAAAATTATATATACATAATTTCGTAATTAATAAATAACCTTACTAAAAACTCAAATGCAAGTTATTAAATATGTAAAATTAAACACACTACAATAAAATACATACAAAATAACACTTACAAACAAATTTAGGTACGGCAATATTTTCTAAATCTATATTTTCCATAACAATATTAGAAATAACTCTTCAAATTATACTATTACCTTTGATATTCCTGTCAACTATATTTTTGACATCCCAATATTCTTGACACAATATTTTTGTCCCACAATATTTTTTATTCGATATTTTGTCGAAACACCAATCAAAGTACATTCTCCAATCACCATGCAGCTTACTGGCCGTTGTATGATGATTTGCATATTTCATAGAAAAAGAGAGGGAAGGTGCACTTCATCAATAGTTGTAGTAAACAGACACTTGTAGTTCAGAAGTCTTTTTTTCGTTTTCTTTATTATTCGAAGTTGATTGACACAGAAACGGCACACAGCCAACGCGTTTCGTTCCCTTGTGCCTTGGGAACTTCGTCAGGGCTGTAATAATCATAAAACCACCCATGAATACGCAATAATAACATAAGAAAATATATAACACACAATACATATTACATGGGAAAACATAATATGTGCAAAGAGAAAAACCAAACATGTACATAACGATAAATGTGTCACAAACAATCAAAAAGAATAAACATTTAGACAAACAATAATAACCACAAATACAATATGTTGATGACCCAAAATCAAAACAAACGACATCAGATGAGCTAAAAACACAAACAGATAAGACAAAATTTGATTACCGTACAAATATAAATATGTATATAAAAAATGCAACAATAGATACACCCACAGTCATATTCCTTTTGACGATCAAAATCTGGCATTACAGCCATCACTTATGATATCTTAAAAAAAGGGGGGCAAAGACATTTCCTTTTTGAGAGATTAAAAAGCATGAAAAAAGAAAAATGAGGGAAAAGCAACATAGAAAAACAGAATATGGAGGAAGGAAAAAGGATCTTGTTTATATAGAAAGTGAAAATAACAGTCAATACAAGTAGCCAAAAACCGAAAAAAAGGGGGAGGGGGGGCAGGGGTGGCGGGGAGGCGGGGAGGGGGGGGAAAGGGAAAAAGGGGAGGTGCTCACCAATATGATTTCAAATGATATTTGCGGGAAGAACCCCTCAATCCATATGATGTGGATCCTTATATTTCCAAGGGATTCTTACGTACAACCAAAACCCGCAAATGAGACCTGTGGACATGAAGCATAAGGAAGCTGCTGTCCAGTAATGTAGCATAAGACAGCTTAAAACAGCATCACAATAGGACAATAAACATCACTATAGCACATTCTCTAATGATTAGAAAAATAGTGTCAGCCAAGCGTCTCACCTTAGTAGGTGTAAAAGAAACATCCAATATAAGGACACCTCGGTTATTGGGCAGTTCTGAGTGTGCGGGAATGATTAGAAAAATAGTGTCAGCCAAGCGTCTCACCTTAGTAGGTGATGGCTGTAATGCCAGATTTTGATCGTCAAAAGGAATATGACTGTGGGTGTATCTATTGTTGCATTTTTTATATACATATTTATATTTGTACGGTAATCAAATTTTGTCTTATCTGTTTGTGTTTTTAGCTCATCTGATGTCGTTTGTTTTGATTTTGGGTCATCAACATATTGTATTTGTGGTTATTATTGTTTGTCTAAATGTTTATACTTTTTGATTGTTTGTGACACATTTATCGTTATGTACATGTTTGGTTTTTCTCTTTGCACATATTATGTTTTCCCATGTAATATGTATTGTGTGTTATATATTTTCTTATGTTATTATTGCGTATTCATGGGTGGTTTTATGATTATTACAGCCCTGACGAAGTTCCCAAGGCACAAGGGAACGAAACGCGTTGGCTGTGTGCCGTTTCTGTGTCAATCAACTTCGAATAATAAAGAAAACGAAAAAAAGACTTCTGAACTACAAGTGTCTGTTTACTACAACTATTGATGAAGTGCACCTTCCCTCTCTTTTTCTATGAACTCTCGTGTTTAAATAGCATCTTTCAACAGCAGATGCTGGAAGACGTTGCACTCACTTTAAATTTGCACAAATAATTGAACTTAAGTGCTTGACCTTGGTCTGCTGTTGGTTGCTTTGTTGTTACATTATATGATTTGCATATTTGTTGGAGACCGTTACTGTCAGTGAAACTGACAGGTACAAATATTTATAGGCCTGGCATCCATGAAAGGAATATGACCTAACTGCAAGAGATGCCGACTTTGGAACTGGGGTCCATTCTAGGCCCCGGCTCAACGTCTAAAATTCAGGGTAAATCACATTATCTTTCTGTGTCTTAAAAAAAGCGTAGGCTAAAGTAGTGCTACAGTCAAACATAAGTAAATAAAAAATATGAAGTGACTGCTCCTGCAAGGATATGGCTGACTTCAGGGCTACATGATGGAAGCCAGAAAGCCTCCCCGGGAAATCACCTGCACCCCCACTGGGCCAGTCCAGAGATTGTGATGACTGCTTCAAATCATCCTACAAAGATCCAGCTACGTAAGAGATCTCCCGCTGTCTCAGGTAGCAGTTTACTGCTGTCTGGATGCAGTATGACCTACGAAACCTGTGGTCAAACACTAACCACTAGGGTGCCGATTCCAATCCTGTAAAACCCGGGTACGATTCGTCGTACGGAGCGTATTCTCCGTACGACTCGTACCCGGGAAATCCACCGTACAATCCAGCAAGTACGATTCGTACAGAAATACCATTTCCGTACGAAACGTACAAAACACCGTACGGCTAAAAAATACCAATGAGTCTGGTCCGGGACAGCGCGTACGCGATGTCCGTACGGAGTCAGGCAGCGTTTTACGGACCAGCAAGTACGAATCGCCCCTACGTCACTCCGCACAGCTTTTTTTTTACGGCAGCCAAAAACTCCCGGAAAACTGAGTCCGACGCGAAAACGGAGCCCCGGTAAGCGACGGACAGGCATGGACCCCATCCTACATGTCATCCCGGCCCTCTTAGCCTACGACCTGGTGCACCGAAACCGCCGCGCACGCCGCAGAAGGTGAGAACAACACCCAGGGGCCAAGGGACGTTGAGGGGCAGGAAACATACCCCCTACCCAAATTAAAACCTACAATATTGAGGACATACATTACCTCCAGAGTCTGGTCACTTCGGGGGGCGTGTCCACCAATACCTGCGTCCCGCAACAACGGAAGTGGACGTGCACGTGTACCCCTACGGCAACACTACAATAGTGATATGCACCGTACACACACATTCATAGCGTGGGTACGGTCCGTATCACTATTGTAGTGGGGCCATAGGAGTACGCGTGGTATGGACCGTACACACGCTCTCAGAGCCTGTGTACGGTCCGTACACACGCTCTCAGAGCTTGTGTACGGTCCGTACCACAATAGTGGTGGTGCCGTAGGGGTACGCGTGTTACGGACCGTACACATGCTCTCAGAGCGTGTCTATGGCCTGTACCACTATAGTAGTGGTGCCGTAGGAGTACACGTGGTAAAGCCCATACACACGCTCTGAGAGCGTGTGTACGGTCCGTAACACGCGTACTCCTACGGCACCCCTACAATAGTGATACGGACCGTACACACGCTCTGAGAGCGTGTGTACGGGCCGTACCACTATAGCGGTGGTGCCATAGGGGTACGCGTGTTACGGACCGTACACATGCTCTCAGAGCGTGTGTACGGGCCGTACCACGTGTACTCCTACGGCACCACCACTATAGTGATACGGACCGTACACACACATTCATAGCGTGGGTACGGGCCGTATCACTATTGGATTGGGGCTGTAGGGGTACGCGTGTTACGGACCGTACACACCCTCTGAATGCGGGGGTACGGTCCGTATCACACGTACCCCTACGGCACCAGTACATTTGGGA
Source organism: Triturus cristatus (assembly GCF_964204655.1). Classification (NCBI taxonomy): domain Eukaryota; kingdom Metazoa; phylum Chordata; class Amphibia; order Caudata; family Salamandridae; genus Triturus; species Triturus cristatus. Next base: position 888,826,334 of record NC_140584.1, on the reverse strand, counting down.
TACAAGGCGTACACACGCCACGAATGTTGACTTACGGCCTGGTGCAGCATATCACCATTATATTGGTGTGTGTGGAGGCCCAGGACAGCAGTGTACTGCACCAAGGGGGTGGGTGGGTGGGTGTGTGGCTGCATAGGATTCCCAGCAGTGGACAGAGACATGGGGGTGGGTGCATATCACTACCAGCAGTGGACAGACATGTGGGTGGGTGCAGAGGACTCCCAGCAGTGGGCTGCAATATGAGGGGTGGGTGCAGAGGACTCCCAGCAGTGGACAGACATATGTGGGTGGGTGCACATCACTACCAGCAGTGGCCTGCAATATGAGGGGTGGGTGCAGAGGACTCCCAGCAGTGGACAGCCATGTGAGGGGGGGGGGTGTATATGACTCCCAGCAGTGGGCTGCAATATGAGGGGTGGGTGCAGAGGACTCCCAGCAGTGGACAGACATGTGGGTGGGTGCACATCACTACCAGCAGTGGACAGAGACATGGGGGTGGGTGCAGAGGACTCCCAGCAGTGGCCTGCAATATGAGGGGTGGGTGCAGAGGACTCCCAGCAGTGGACAGACATGTGAGGGGTGGGTGTATATGACTCCCAGCAGTGGCCTGCAATATGAGGGGTGGGTGCAGAGGACTCCCAGCAGTGGACATACATGTGAGGGGTGGGTGTATATGACTCCCAGCAATGGGCTGCAATATGAGGGGTGGGTGCAGAGGACTCCCAGCAGTGGACAGACATGTGAGGGGTGGGTGTATATGACTCCCAGCAGTGGGCTGCAATATGAGGGGTGGCTGCAGAGGACTCCCAGCAGTGGCCTGCAATATGAGGGGTGGGTGCAGAGGACTCCCAGCAGTGGACAGAGACATGGGGGGTGTACATCATTATCAGATGACCACAACTCCATGGGTGTATATACGCATCCCTAACTTTGGACTATGATGATAGTGCCATAACAACACATCACTGACAGCAGTGTCCCACTCCCAGGAGGATGGGTGTCTTTCCCCCACTGCATGACACACCACGTGTGGGTGTGAGGACAAATAACACATGCATACCCACCCCTGGCGGATGCAGCACAATACACACACTTAGATCATGCCACAAGACTGTATAGTCATGTCACTGCCTACTAAAGTAAGAGAGCCAAAGGGAACACACACTGTCACGCACATCCCAGGACTGATAGGAATGTACAGGTGCTGGGCCAGCCACCAAGATGTTGTCTCTCATGGAAGGAATAGGGTGGAGTTCCCACAAATACAATGCCCACAATTGTGAGTCATGTGCCCAATTACCCTGCAGAACAAGTACCATATGTGTGCTAGTCCGGGATTACACACATACATAGTGCTGAAAAGGGAGAATTTCTGCATGAAGGCATTTCAACATACTCAATACACAAGTACAGTGACTAGCAAGGATGGCACAGACGATGCAGCCGGAGACATTGCTGAGCAGGCATGGCCATAGTTGAAGGGATCCGTCACCAACAAAGGAAATGTAGACACAGGTCAGCACAACAATTGTGCAACTCTTTGCAGGGAAGATGTCAGGTGCCACAGATGAAGGAACACTCCTTGGGACAATGTCTCAAAACCAAAATAACACACACTACCAATTATTTTTTGCAGAGACCTTGTGATGGCACGCAGATACCATGGTCAACCTCATGACCATCAGACTAGAACATTTCTCAGAACCATAACACATTACCACAACACCAACTCCTGGAGCCTCAGCAGCAACATCAATACCTGAAATGCAATAGTGTTCAAAGGAAAAATAAAATGCTATATTCATCATAAACAAAAAATGAAGAAAGAACACTATATACAAAGGCCAATGGCCAGTCCATAATAGAAGTCCTTGGGGGGACACATGGGCACGCTTCTCCCCTAGCTTGCCTGCACAGTGGAACCCTCAGGTTCGTCGACCGGGGGGGGCATCATGTGGGGAAGGACCAGGCACCGCAGGGACAGGAGGGGGAAGGGTAGGTATGGTGGGTGCAGGGGTGGACGTGTCCACCACAGGGGGTGGGGCAGTGTCAAAGGTGGAGGTGAGCTTGACGCTGCACACTTCTGCCAGGGCAACCAGAGTAACCCCTGCGCTGGAAGATACCCCAGGGCCAACAGAGGGGGGGTGGCGGAGGGATGGGGTGCAGCGCTCTTGGGGGAGGGGGTGGACATGGGGGTGGACTCAACTCCCCTGCCAGGGGACTTCCTCGCCCACTTGCGGGGTGGTGTCACAGTGGGGGTGAGGTCCCGCTCAGCCATGTAGACCTCTTTGGGTGACAGTTTGGCAGGGGAGCCAAGGAGAGTGCTTTTGGAGGGACTGGGTTGTGAGGACTGCGGACTCAGACTGTGGCTGCATGTATGGCTTTTTGCCCCAGACCCACTGGGTGTGCCTACATCCCCCTGAGTGTGCGTGCCAGGAGGTGTGCGCTTGTCCTTACTTGGTGGTGTGCTGCCTGTGTCTGGTGGGGTGCATGCTTGGGAATGTCTGGATGTGGCTGGGGTGGGGGGGACGAAGCGCTGCAGGAGAGACACTGCTGCCGTCAGGGAAGAGTCCATGGACTGCAGAAACCGGCGTTGGTCAGACATCGTTGCTGACATGCCCTCCATGAACGACACCATCTGTGTCAGCAGTGTGGTGTGGCCATGGATGACATGCAGTATCGATGACTGCCCAACCTGCAACTGCTGAGGTATGTCCACAGACTCTGCACTGAGGGCAGCAGGGGGTGACGGGCAGGGGGTGCGGTGCCTGGCACGAAGGAGACATGGTGGTGCTCTGCACGGACAGAAGGGACCGGAGCAACTGGGAGGGCGGTGATGGGAATGGAGGAGGCGGGGACAGATGTTGGGCTGCTGCCAGGTGTTGTAGCAGCCTCCGCCCCCTCGATGAGGTCAACCTCGGACCCGTCTGCGTCGTAGTTGGTCTCGCCACCAGACAGGTCCTCCGACTGACTCCACTCGCCCTCCGTGCCACTGGCTCCCGCAGACTCGCCAGCACTGGTGGCACTGGTGCTGGGCCCCTCCTCCAGGTCTGTGCAGTTGTCTCCCTCGGTTTCCAATGATGATGCTGTGGGCAAGGTGAAGATGCAGAAAAACCTCAGTCACCTGTATACATCTGACACATGAGTACAAAACCAATAGGTCACAGTGCATATCAGGCAATGCATCATGAGTAACAGCTAGATTACTCCGCACATATGTAAGCCCTGTACTCCCCAGTTGGTAGACCCACCATGCCACTTGGACACAAGGAGAAATAGGACACACCAGCCCAAAAACTTGAATGAGAAATATACTGAGAAGCTAGTGTCTGGGAACAGGTGAGCACAGTAATACAATGAAGTCATGCCACCTCTTGTTTACCCTTTAAGAAACAGTAGTGGTGCACCCAAACCAAACTAACAGACCTCAATACTAAAGGTGTCCCCACACTCAGAGACCTGTAAGTACTTTGGAACACCAAACCTAAAAAATTTTGTCCCTTGGGAATAACAATACTTTACACAATCGACATGTTTAGAATGTGGGAATGTGCCATTTTGTGAACAGAACACACATGTGCCTGTATAAAAGATGTCTCCCAAGGAGGTGCACACAAAACTACATTTACCCAGTCATTGAAGAAGCTGGCAACCTTATTTAAAGAAGCCACTGTCCGAAATAAATGGTGTTGCAGAAAGTACATATACATGGGCCCACGGAGGTCTTGATGACTTGACACTCGTAAGTTGGTATCACCAACAACCAAGGACTTACTCAAATTCCACAACACTGTGGGAACATGTATATGTATAATCTGCAAAACAGTCTTATTAGAACAGTGGCTTCTTTTCAAATGTGCCAGCGTGTTCCCTGAAAGTGTAAAGGTGGTTTGCTGTGCACTTCCTTGGGAGACATCTGTCATGCAGGCACATTATTGTACTTAACAACAAAGCATCAAGCTAAAGCAAAGAAAACATGAAGACCTGTTGACAAGTGTTGTGAGTGCCAAGGTACAATACATTTTGACTAACAACTTGATTTATGTCAGTTGTCACATGGTCATCCGTTACCTGATGACACACTTGGCAACACATCTGACCCACTGCCTGTCATGTGGAGTGGCACACATGTCCAAACCCAGGACAATGCATAAGCTAATGGGCCTGCAATTGTGTTGTAAAAAGGCATACCTGCACTGAGGAGACACCCTCATGGCAAGCCAGAATGTCCACACAGATGTCAGCACACAAAGACCAAACTACGTGGCATCTGGACCACATACTGGTGCAAAAAATGTATGAGCAGGAATCATGTATTTAAACAATTGACACATGCTGCAAAGCACAAACATTAAACCTTGCACAACATGACTGGGTCACTGCACGTTGAGTCTCTGTCCAGCCAATTTTCACACACAGGTCAGACCTGGCAAGGAGACATAAGGTTTGGCCATGTAGGCCTCGCCCGCACAAACCCCCCATACCTGAGACAATGTGATTGAGACAGATCAAGAAGTGACACCTCTTAATCAGGGTTTACAAAAATGTGCTGCAGGAATTCCCAAATGTACTCCACATCATCTTGTGAGGCTTGCAACACATATTTGTGACAAACAACCATCAACAGATAGTTGTGAATAGACACACAGGCACTGCCCAGTGTGAGTATGCACAAGCCAAATGGGGTCTCCATGTCCAGTGGACACATGTAGCACACTTTGGATAAATACAAATGAGGCCAGGGAACAATTCCACAGAGGCCAACCTATTCTGAACACACAGAGAATGGGCACAGTGTTGGATGACACACATGATTACGAGGCAAGGGTGTCTCAGGGGACTGTAGTAGGCACACTGCTTCTTGTTCCTGGAATGATCTGACTGTAACATGAGCAACCGTCCTGGCACTATGCATATCTCCCGCTCATGCACATCATGTCTGAGGCCACAACATTGGTCATGCATGCTGCAAGTGTGTCCATTTGAAACCTCACACTCCTATGTTGAGACTCATCATTAGTGCCAACAAATATGCCCCCCCAACAGAGTGCACAGGACAGGGCACAGGCAAGGTGCCAACACATGTCACAGACCACCCTCACACATGATGCATAAAGCAATGTGCACTTGGATTAACTGGCAGCCTAGATGACCATGTGCAATTGTGATCACACACAGACCAGTGGACACATGTCAAGGAGGGGAAGGGATGAATAAGAGTACCGGTTGACTTTGGGGAACAGAATATGCACTGCACATATAAACCCTGGCAGTGTATCCAGGCTACAGAGCACTTCCAAAAGCTGGTGACACACAACACAACAAACAGACATGTACCTACCCCCTCCTTGCTGCTGTCCCTCCTGTAACTGCCTATCCAAGTCAGGGAAGACCACCGCCAGGACACGCGTCATGTGGGGGGTCAAGCATCGGCGCCCGCCGTGGTGGCGTGGAGGTGTGAGCCCCAGCTGGACCCGGGCGATCCGCCGGGTCCAGCACCGGATGTCCTGCCACCGTTTTCTGACTAGGGCTAGGCGCCGACTGCGATCCCCCGCTGATCTCACGGCCCTGACGATCCGCTTCGAGATGACCCCCTTCTCGTAGGCAGTTACCTGTGAGGATGACAAAGTGAGACAACATCACTACACCTGCTCCATGTCACAGAGACACACATTTGAACATCTTTGATATGTTGAACAGGGCATAGGATGTTGCCAAGGAATTAATTCATTCTCATATGGCCATTGGCCTCTGTGGAAGCCCCAATGCACTACATGGCATTGAAAGTACACAGGTGGCAGGAGGGGTGCGACCCACTCCCTGATCATGGCACACACTGTGCATCACATGCAACACCAGGCTGATGGACAGCACCTCAAAGCAGTTACATGCCCCAGGCCACTTGACGCAACCTCAGCAGAGTACACAGACACACACAGGCACAGATCAATCACCTGCCATTGGCAACAGCGGATACAAACCTCACTCTGCACATGTGCCACTTGCTTGTGGGGTGTCATAGGTGTCATGCTAGCTCAGCAAGTCAGACACACAGCACAGCTTACTTCTCACATCAGATGGGTAGAGCTGTTGCCTCCTCCATGCAGCTGTGGTGCAACACTTCACATAGACACTCACCCACATGACAAGGAACATTTACACACATCAATGTCCAGGAGGGTGTACACATCACTTGGACATTCTTACCACAGGTCCACTCAACTCATACACATCTGTGGGTACAGTCACCTGTCACACCGGGGGGACCACTGAATCACCTCAGGACAATAGCCAAAAAATGCCACCAAGGATTTGCCAGGCTGAATGTGTCATGCACCATGCAGTGAATTTCACAGTAAGCACAATGCAAGTGAGGAGTGCACACAGGAAATAAATCATGCTCTGCATGAGAGACATAAGCCTTTCCCCCCCTGGGACCCACTCTAAACAACATTGCATGTCTGTCACACCTGGACACAATGCCAGAAGTGACAGTCACAAAAAAGGTGCACAGTCAAAGTTAGTGGAGTCAGTACTCACCTGCTCCCCTGGTCTCCCATACAGGCTGGGGTACTGTGGGAGGAGCACATTCAGCAAAGCCTCATTCTCCTCAAGTGTGAATGGCTGGGCCCTCTCCACAGCCCGCGACATGGTGCCAGAGGAATCACAGACAGCAGCAGTGTGGTCGACAGGAAAGTTGTGCAGGCAAGTGCTCCCTCATGGGTTCTGGCTGACTTATATCTGTCTTGCAGGGGGCTTTCATTTACAGGAGTACAGAGTGATTGGTCATTTGCATCCTACGTTTCCTCCAATCCCTTTAAACTTACACCAATGATACGAATTTGCATGGTTCAAATTTTGAGCATCAGAGCAAGGCAAACACCACTTTGCAACATTGTAATTTTTGGCCCAACTGACTTTTCAAGCCCATATGATGGCCACATTGCAACTGAAATCTCTGTATCCATGACAACCAGCATGCATTTTGGGCCTTATACTTGTGCCCTATGTAATTTTTTAATCCAAAAAACATGTACGGTGCAGTTCACACGTACCCGTACACGTACGGCACCACTACAATAGTGATGTGCACCGTACTCACATATCCATAGGGTGGGTACGGTGCGTATCACTATTGTAGTTGTGCTGTAGGAGTACGCGTAGTACGGACCGTACACCCGCTCTAAGAGCGTGTGTACGGTCCATACCACGCGTACTCCTACGGCACCACTACGCTAGTGATACAGGCCGTACTTACACCCGCTCTGAGAGCGTGTGTATGGTCCGTACCACGCGTACTCCTACGGCACCACTACGCTAGTGATACGGGCCATACACCCGCTCTGAGAGCATATGTACGGTCCGTACCACGCATACTCCTATGGCACCACTACTCTAGTGATACAGGCCGTACACCCGCTCTGAGAGTGTGTGTACGGTCCGCACCACGCATACTCCTACGGCACCACTACTCTAGTGATACGGACCGTACCCACTCAATGAATGTGTGAGTACGGTGCGTATCACTATTGTAGTGGTGCCGTAGGGGTACATGTGGTACGGACCGTACACCCGCTCTGAGAGCGTGTGTACGGTCCGTACATGTACTCCTAGGACACCACTACTCTAGTGATAGGGCCGTACACTCGCTCTCAGAGCAGGTGTACGGGGCATTTCACACGCTTACACTGGTGATAGGAGGCGCACACGAAAGGAATGGAGGTCTCCGACTCGCACAAAGCTGTACATCAAGTCATTCCCATGTAAGCAGGGTCTGTATGCATCGGACATCATATTTTCACATGAGGTCATATCTGCGTCCTCTCAATGTCTGTGTTTTCTGTTTTCATGTGTATCTCTTCATTGCAATGTGTTTGATCTGTACATTTGACATTCCATGTGACCTGTGCGTCTAGCTTGCCGTCAGCTGTCTGTATGAGATGACATCCTTTAAATGCAGCTATGTGGATGTATGTCACTCCTGTGATGTCTCTGGCTGTTCACTCAGACTGGCCCCCAGGTTGTTTCAGGGCATGTCATGTAGACTTGCCAATCCGTGGGTGTATCTGGCTTTTTGTAGGAGTATCACCAAGCTGGCATACGTGTCCTGGATGTATTGCACAGACCAGACTCTGTATTTATCTGATGTGTAGTAGCAGTTTAGCATGTGCTCTGTTCATTGACATTGATGTTGTTATGCTCTAAATCTTCATTATTCAATACAATTTTCTGCAGGGCACCGCCTGTCCCCCGACCAATGCCAGACTTGGGTGCCATGAGGGAACGTGCCTGCAGCCGACGTTACAGATTCACTCAACAGTTAATTGAGGACTTGAGCGACAAGCTGGCACCACGCCTCCAACCGCGACACAGGTATCCTACTGCGCTGACTCCCAAGATGAAGGTGATGGCAGCCCTACATTTTTTTGCCACAGGTATGTTTCAAATCACCATAGCTGATGTTGGTGGCATGTCACAGACAATGTTCAGCCGTCTCCTGCGTGATGTTTTGGCAGCCATGTTGGAGCACCTTGATGAATTCATCCATTTTCCTACTCCTGAGGAGTTGACAGGTGTCAAGGGTGATTTCTATGCCCTGGGAGGGATGCCCCATGTCATTGGGTCCATTGATGGGACACATGTGGCTTTGGTACCACCACAGGCACAGGAAGTAGCCTATCGCAACCGTAAACATTACCACTCTATAAATGCCCTTGTGGTGTGTCTTGCTAACATGCTGATTTCCCATGTCTGTGCACGTTTTCCAGGGTCAGCACACGATGCCTACATCATGAGGCGTAGCAGGGAGCCACAAATGATGCTGCGGCTGCACAACGATCGAGCCTGTCTTGTTGGTGGGTATACTCTGTTTGTCCTGTGTGTTGCGGTATATTTGGCTCTTACAGCATCTCCTGACCCACTCATTTACATGATGTTTCCATGTAGGGGACTCTGGCTATCCCAAAATGCCATGGCTGATGACACCTCTTCGCAACCCAAGATCAGCTGCAGATCACCGGTACAACAATGCGCACGGGCAGACCAGGCGAGTGATTGAGAGGACGTTTGGCCTCCTGAAGAGCCGATTCCGGTGCCTTCACAAGACAGGCGGGTCCCTCCCATATGCACCGGCGAAGGTCTGCAAAATCTTCCTCGTGTGCTGCATGCTGCACAACATGGCAGTGGAGAAGGCAGTGCCACTCATCCTGGAGCAGGATGAGCAGGAACATCCACCCGTGGAGGATGAAGGGCTTGGTTACGAGGCAAGTGAGGAGGAGGAGAAGGAGGAGGATATCCGGAGTCAGCTCATACGCAACTTCTTCTCATAATGGTGAGTCACTGGGTCTGAGTGTGCACGCTTGTATCCTTGGGTGGCATGTGTTGCAATGTGTGTGTCCAGCTGACTGTATGCTAAGTGACTTAGATGTGTGTTCTGATGTGTCACTCGAGTGAGGATGTCATTCCACACATTTTAGAAGAGACACTTTCTTTTAAATTAGCATGGGGACAACATTGTTCATGTTTAGTAAATGACCATGTATGCGGAGAAACATCTTTGCGCTGACTTCTTGTGTGTGTGTCATTCTCAGGTTCTTGCGCATGTTGTCTGCTCGTGTCATCGTTCTCCTGCTATTCCTCATGAGTATTGCAACGTGTGCTGAATCAGCGTTCCATGCACGGACATGGTGAAATGTCATTTTGGGTAATGATTGCAGCAAGGCATTTTGGGGGTGGTACGTGTTTGGAATGTGTGGGGACTGCTCCTGTGCATGTTGTGTTACCATGCATACATGTCGACTCACCATAGGGCACATAACATGTAGCATGACTCCCATGAATTGATAGTCACCCTTCGTGACAGTCATCTGTAATGGATTTTGGATTCTGGTGAAGGCATCAATGTGTGTAAAACTTCCCTCTGAAACATACGGGATGCTACGGGTGGACATAGTGTGGGACATCCCCATAACAGGCTCAATGTGGAAATGCAGCCTCTCCGTGTGCAGCAGGAGGTTTTTGGCTCATCCCCTTTACTTATGTGCCAGTTCATTTGGATTTACAACATCCGTGTTGTGAAGGGGGTGTCCAGCGTAGGTCCCACATGTTCAGTCAATTGACCTGTGAGTCTGTTCACATTGATGCATTTCCCTTAGTGTGAGTTTGAGTAATAAATGTGTTCCTCACCCTCCTAAGTGCCTCATCTCTGTCAATGCAGGTCTCTTGCCACTTTGCATGCGTCATCTCTGGCATAGTTGTCAAAGATTGTGCATATGAGTGTATGTGTAGTTCGGCAACATGCATGCAGTTCTTCATGGCCAATGATCTCTATTGTTCATGAAGTCCATGGTTGTGTATGTTTTTGGGCAGGTTGCTCCCCCCAATGGGCCGTCCACGCCTGCTGAGGGTGTGTCTCCTGTGCACAGCTCGGCCTTCTGTTTCCTGATCCTGAGTCAGTCATCTTTTATGATCGTTCAACCATTTTCTCTGGGTGAGCCATGAGTAACCTGACACTTCTTCCTTTAGGTACGCCTGTTGCAGTTGTCCTTTCTGACCTCCTTGTCTTTGTGTGCTACTTTCGGCCTAGTTTCCAGTACATGCCGCCTGCTGCTGCGGCCCCTGCGGCAAGGGCCCACCAAGTTCCCGGATTTTGCAACCCACACGCCTCCAAGATGCTCCTCCCTTCCTCCCTCCACCCATTCATTAGGCTGTCATCAGCTTGTCTGTGCCACTGTTGCGGCCACGCGGTGGCAAAGGCAGGACCGTCAGCGCATGCAACGTGCACATTGCACGACCCTCATGTCCTTGCATGACCCACATCACACAACAGTCTCATGTTGCAGCCACCCTCCAAGCAATGTCCAACCGAAAATCAACCGCATGCTCTCAGGCATACCCTAATGCGCACACACAACACCTTCGCATGCTGAGTGTGCAACTCCAACTGCCTACACAGCGCTGCCCCGCCTTCCAGGCCCTGTCACACCAACCAGGTCATGTCCCTCCTACTCCACAGCGGCTCCGTCCAACAGCACGCCATTGGACACTGTTACCTCCTCAACACAACAGGCCCACACATCACCTTCATGACAGTGACCTGGATAAAAGCATCCTCAGCACACAACTTCTTCATTGCCATCTCTGACGGCTACAAGAGCACCCGCAGAGACGGCACTAACAATCCCGGAGGATGAATTGATATCTATTCCCAAGTACGCACTCAGGGTCACAAATCCGGTTTGGCACAAACCCCCTGCAAACCCTCAGAGTAACACTCATCTACAGATCTCCAGTCCTACATCCACAATTCCGCGAAGCCATCAACACGTCCATCTTCACGCACGCCCTCACATCCACAGGATACATGTGGCTGTGGGCCAGGAACTTCTGGCTGGATGAGAACCACACCAGCATCCATCATTGGACCATCCACATTAGCATCCACGTCTCCGACAAGCAACACACTGCCACACACAACGCTACCAATCCCCCAAAGATGCTTGATGTAAGTCAACACAGACATGCTGTGTGGGACACTGGAACCAACCCCACCGCCACACCCTGCAACCTCACACACTGGATCAGCAACTGATCCAACAATCTAGCCACGTTGACGGACTTTCCTGTGACGCACATCAACAATTAAGCCACCTGGGACGAGGCAGATCTACTGGACTCATACATGTCTAGGAGGACTCTTGTGCACAGCTTGCAACACAAATAACCATCAGTGGCCTTACAACCCTGGAAAACGGCACACACAGCCATCACCATGTCATCAGCAAGGACAATTGGAGATCCTTCAGATGGTGCCCAGGCCAAATAAGCGCATGACATCAAGGAGCTCATTAGCATTGTGAGTGCACTGACATCAGCTCACCATCCAAAAGACAGCCCACCCTTGTAAGGCTGAGCCAATCCCTTGCAACTTTCTACCACTGCAAGCTCATGGACATACACGCAAGCCTTGGCACACAGAGGCAGAACGCACTATTATACACGGGACCAAGCCCCCTCAGGTTTAGCACTTCCATCATCAGGAGATACAACACCCGGCTCATGTGCAACACCCACTGGGGATCTCCATCAGGCCCCTTCCCACACAACATCTCAACCACATCATTCCCCATCCTTGTAGCCCCCGTCCAGCACGTCATGTATGTATCATTGGAGTTAGCCACATTCCATGGTAGATAGAGGCATGCAGTGACCCAGGCCCTTCTTAGACAATGGACGCCAGGAACGCAGGCTCTCAAGGAACATTACCTTGCTTAGCCAGCAAATGTCATCAGGAAGACAGGCAACGAGCAACTGACAAACTTCCTCCACACAAAGAACTCCAGGCAACCTGCACAAGACCATCTTCCACAGTAATCAACACCCCACTGTAACCGTCATCATTGCCACCAACACCAACAACTTTGCCCTGCTCAACAATGGTGAGGCCACCCCCCTTGACCTCTCCACAGCATTATACACGATGTGCTCGCACACTGTCAGCTCACACATCTCCAACACTGGTATCCAGGGGATGGACCAGGATGAAATCACCTAGTAGCTCACCAGCAAGGCCATGGGAGTGGGACTCAAGCCTTAAGCATGTAGTACAGTGGCATCATCTGGCACATGGCCCAGGGCTCATCTCTCAGCGTGTCAATCCTCAATGTGTACATGACCCCCCTCTCCACCATCACATGCGCACACAACCTCATCATCATCTCGTATGCCATTGACAGCCAGCTGCTCCTCACCCTCACCAAAGACACAGCCATTGCCAGTTCCAACCTTCAAGAAGGCATGAGGTCCGTTGATGAATGGCTGAACATCAGCCACCTGAGGCTGGACTTGGCCAGGACTGAGGTAATCATCTGAGGATTGTCCCCTTACAGCTGGGTCAACTCCTTGTGTCCCACTCACCAGGGCACTGCACCAGCACCCAGTGGCCACGCACACAAGATGGTGTGCATCCTGGACTCGTCGCTCACAATTGCCATGCAACTCACCAGCATCTGTACCTCATGCTGCAACACCCTCCGCATGATGCACATGATCTACAGATAGATCCACTCCAAGGCAAGACAGACCGTCCCCCAGGTCCACGACACCAGCTGTGTCAATCACAGCCCCGCCCTCTACGGAGCAAGTACAGCCAAACTCCCGGAAAACTTGTCCACATCCAGGGTGCATCTGCACACCTCAGCTTCAACATCCCGTGCCCCAGCCACATCAACGTCCACCTGAGATAGCTGCAATGGATCACTGTGTGCTGCAGGATGACCTTCACACTCCTCACCCACACTCAGGAGGCAGTCCACAACCCCAGACCCCAAACCAACCTTGGACGTCTGTCATCCAAGACCCCGTGGGGCCAACTCCATGCATCCAACCTTGCCCTGGCCACCATTCTTCACATCCACCGAACTCCAGCATGCAGGAGATAGTTCTCCCACCTGGCCAAACATACCTGGGACTCCCTCCCCGGGAACCTCCACATGAGCCATGACCTCTACGCCTTAATGATCCTCTTCCAAATTGGCCTGCCCGCACAGTATTGCAAGCCCCCCCCCCCTCAGCAGCTTGAGGCCATCACGGGTGAGTATGTCTGTATTGGATGATACATTGTGACCCATGTGTGTCCTGTACCGGACTCAGATCCCAGGGTATGGATGGCTGGAGTTAGTTCAACACTCAGGCATAGTTTGACATTTCCCCACACGTATGTTGTGGACTCATGCAAAATGACTGCAACATCTGTTTAAAGAAATTTAGTTTTATTCTCGGTGGGGGGCGTGTTTTGTGGGAACAAATAGGTACTATTCAGTGTGCCTAGAATCCAAAGTTCACAGGGGTAGATGGGATCCTTGGCATTTGAAGTCATCAGAGTCCAGAACACAGTGTTTGTCATCATTGGTCAGACTGTGACCAGCAAGTCCATGGGGCAGAGAATGTCAGTGAATGAGGTGATGCTGTTGCGCATGAAGGCCAGGTGACCTGGGAGATGTGGATGGTCCGCTGCCTCTCACGGTCTTTTCCGTGGACAACCCACCTTCCTCGAGGGGACCCTCAGATGCAGGCCTTGACGATGCTTGGGACGCTCCATCGGACGAATCCTCCTCCTCCTCCCTCCCTGTGGCTGGTGGTGGTCTTCGCCTGGTGGCACAGGGAGGGTTGCCCATGTTGTCGGCGATCCGACGGAGTGAACGGCTTATGTCCGTTTGCACCGCCAGGAGCTCAGCCAGTCTTACCTCCATCCGTCCTTGGTGTTCTTGTTGACTGGCGTGTTGCTCGGCCTGCTCGTTCTTAATCTCTATGAGGGTCTCCACTACCTGGCTGATGGCCCTGGTGTCACGCTGGTATGCATCCATGATGTTGCGTATGTGTGACATACCGGTCCCTTCAGCTGGCTGGTCAGGTTCTCGCCTCCTCCTGCCTCCACTCCCACCACCCCTGCCCACACAAGCCTGGCCTGCCGTTGTGGACACATCGGGTCTACGGGACCCCTGAGGGATGGCAGTTGCGGTGTTGTCTGCCTCCTCCTGGGTGCCCGGTGAACCTTGTCCCTCCAGGTCAGACTGGCTCAGTTGTTCAGTGCAGGCAGGGCTCCTGGGTGTCTCCTGGGATGTGGCAGGAATGGGGATGGTGGTTGGCACAGATGTTCCTGGAGCAGGTGCTGCAGGGCCTTGGACACCAGAGGGTCCAGGTGGGTTGGGGTCATCCGTGGAGTGTTGAGATGCATCGCTGCTGGTGGGCTCAGGTTCCTCCCGAGCCTGGGACTGTGATTCTTCCCCCCATTGTTGGGGGGAGATCCATCACGTCGCCCTGTGTGTGAGAGTGAGAGACAATGTTAATGCTGTTTCATGCGACATCCATGTTTCATACATATTCAAGTTGGCACATTTCCTCCAGGTAGTTGTATGTGCCTAGCATTCTCCTCAATGTTCACTTGTGGATGTGTGTGGTGCGGGGGACAGATTGATATGTTCTCCTGAGTGTTTGACATGTAGATTTTTGGCTTGTATGCTCCTTTGGCTATGGATTGATCTTGTTGTGTCACATTTCCATTGTGAGAGTGGGTAAATCCATTGCCTGCCCCGGGGGTGTGTGCTTGTGTAAGGGGTGTGTGTGACAGGGCCTGCTGGTGGGTGTAGTGTGATTTGGCAGTGGGTCTCCCAGGTGATGTATCTGTCCCCCCATGGAGCATGCTGCCATGACAGTGAGTGTGAGTTCCTGTCCTAGATATCTGAGCTTGTTGTGTTGGTGTTTGAGTTTGCAGTGGTCACAGGAGGGCCTTGTGCTGCCTACAGCAGGGCCAAGTGTCAGCTTCCTTGTCAGTACTTAGCCAGTCCCTGTGCATTGAGCATGGTGCATGGGTATGTACCTGGGCCATATGGGCTGAGGGCAATGGTGTCTGATTCAGAGTTGAACAATGTGTTTTGTGAGCCCCACCCTCCCAGCATCCCGGACATCCAGTCTTGGGTTAGTGCTTCGTGTAGCCTGGGACATGGCATGGCCTTGCTTTGTGAATGGGTCATGCACATGTTAGTGGCATGAGCGTTGTTTTTGAGTGTGGTTGTGTCCGATGAGGGCTTGGGGGTAGTTGAGTGCATTTTGTGAAGTTGGGGTGTGGATGCCATTCCCCCCATGTTCCATGAGTTGTTTGTGTACTCACCAGGCTCTGGAAGCCCTTGAAGTCCGTGTACTCCCACCGGCGGAAGCAGGGCCACAACCTTCTCCTCCCAGGGATGGTAATTTACCGGTCTGCAGGGCAGCCCACCTCCAGTGATGTTGCTCTGGGCGTGGTCCTCGTTCATTTTGCGCTTGACTGCCCTCCGCAGATCGTACCACCTGGCTTGGCATTCATTCCTGGTCCTTCTGATGGGTGCAACAGCATTCACCCTATCGACGATCCTCTGCCACAGGCGTGTTTTTTCAGCTATGATGGTCTGTCTGACCAATGCTCCAAAGAGCTGTGGCTCGACTCTGATGACTTAGTTGACAAGGATGTCCAGCTCCTCCCTTGTGAACTTTGGATTCTTGTCTGTGGGCATGGTGTGGGGTGAGGGTGTGGATGGTTGTGGGTGTGTGGGTGTGAATGTGAAGGTGTGTGTGGGAATGTGAAGAGGGGGTATGTGTGAAGGAGTTTGTGTGAAGGTGTATATGTTAAGGTGTATGGGTGCAGTTGTTGGGGTGTGCTCTGTAGCTGCAGTGAGTCTGTTGCAAAGGCTCATGGTTTGTGTGTGAGGGCCCTTTTTATTGGTCCATTTGTGGGTGTGCCTGAGTTTGAAATTTTGGTTGGTGTGTTATAAGAGGTGGTTGTGAGTTTGGGCCTCTGTTTGCCTGTTTGGATGTGCCAGGTCAGTCATTTTGATGTTTTTTCTACTGTAGACGTGTTTTGTGGTGTTGTGCGAGTCAAATGGACCCTCCTTGTGCTGTTTTACAGTGTCCTGGTTCAGTACGAGTCGTTTTCGTGTATGTAAGGTGCGTACATACTCGATGTTGTTGTACCGTGCTCGCATACGCAATGTTGTTGTAAGGTCCGTACATACGCGATGCTGGGGGACGGGGCTGGGGTACGGTGCGTACAAGTACGGGGCTGGGGTACGGTGCGTACAAGTATGGGGATGGGGTACGGTGTGTACAAGTACGGGGCTGGGGGACCGGGCTGGGGTATGGTGCGTACAAGTACGGGACTGGGGTACGGTGCGTACAAGTACGGGCCTGGGGTATGGTGCTGGGGTACGGTGCGTACAAGTACGGTGCTGGGGTACGGTGCTTGGGTGCGGTGCATACAAGTACGGGGCTGGGGTACAGTGCTGGGGTATGGTGCGTACAAGGACGGGGCTGGGGTACGGTGTGTCCAAGTACGGGGATGGGGTATGGTGCGTACAAGTACAGGGCAAGGGGACGGGGCTGGGGTACGGTGCTGGGGTACGGTGCGTACAAGTACGGTGCTGGGGTACGGTGCTGGGGTACGGTGCGTACAAGTATGGGGCTGGGGTACGGTGCGTCCAAGTACGGGGCTGGGGTACGGTGCGGACATGGGGGAGGGGTACGGTGCTGACATACGGGGGGTACGGTGCTGACATACGGGGGTATGTGCGGACATACGCGGGGCGGAGGGGGGGGCTGTACGACTCGTATCCCGGGCACAAGTTTACCCGGGATACGAGTGCTACGGAGTTCGCTACGTACGGGACGTTTTACGTACACTTGTGTATTCGGAAGGGCGGTACGGATCATACTTGTGCGCTCTGACTTCAGTTTTACGATTTGTACGTGAAACTGCCCGGGTACGTCTCGTAGACCTTTTCCCGATACAATTCTTATGTATTTTTCACGTACGAATCGTACTTCACCGGTGGGACGGGACTTGTACGATTCGTACGTAAAAAGATACGGATATGAGTTGTATGGGAATTTTTTTTACCCGATTGGAATCGGCACCTAGGTGATTGAAGGGGGCCCTGCAGTGCCTGGGGGGCCCTCAACACCATGGGGGCTGCAAGGCCCTTTGTTACGGCCCTGATCAATCAACAGCTAATTTGTGTGAACAGTTTGTAGTATGCTAGTTTGTAATGCAATTTAATTATGTTTGGTGTCATGCAGCCATGTGTGCACAAGTAATGTATCTTGCGGGGAACTAACGTGCATAGTCGAGATCCAAGAGCGATAGAGACAGATATGCATTTATTTACAACACTTATCTTATCATAGTTGCCATCTTCCGATGATGGGTTAGAAAGAAACTATCCTTACGATTGTGCTTGATAAAGAAGGTGTGGGTTTGAGGCCCACCCAATGGAAACCTCGGTACAGGAGCGAGCAAACTAATCACAGTCTGATCACTCAGGAGTTTGAACTCATCATCCACACAGTTAGTGGTTAGGAGTGCTTTAGATCTACCCAAGGATCACTGAAATGCAACCGAGAGGGAGGTTAATTTTATTTAAATTACACTGGCGTAATTCACTTAATTTCCGGTACTTTTGCAAAACACTTTATGCGAAATTCCCAAATTTTTACCATTACGCCACTTTGTGCAATTACATGCCATTCACTGTGAAATTTACAGCAAATTAAGCCATTTTACTGTAAACATTTACTGCAAAGGCATATGAACAACAGAAGGCCTGGTGCTGCTGTTTTTGTTTGAATGCGTTCTTGCACCAAAAATTTACATGAGGATTTATTTCAGACAAAAATATAGCAAAAAATGGAAGATTTGCATTTCAAGCAATCACACATAATTTTGTGTCATTTCGCTGAAATTTCACATAATTGCACAAAAGCA
Source organism: Triturus cristatus (assembly GCF_964204655.1). NCBI lineage: Eukaryota > Metazoa > Chordata > Amphibia > Caudata > Salamandridae > Triturus > Triturus cristatus. Next base: position 888,808,045 of record NC_140584.1, on the reverse strand, counting down.
AATAACACAAGTTTTGCACATCGCTAATTGTAAGTAGCTGATTTCCTCCAGTCCTGGGTTTAATGGCAATCAGTGAACAAAGACCCTGTTACACACCACTAGGTATTCATTATGAGTGGCCCTTCAAATGAGACAGCTTTTCCCAACCTCCAAAGCTACCAATACCATGGGGACAATGGTTGGAAAAATATGGCCTGTATTGAGAAGTGAAAATTTGCAGTGGGAATTGGTTATTTTGTGTCAGTGCCCCTTGAATTTTTCCCCGGACTTTCAATTAGAGAGTGTGGCTGGTTTTAGCATCTGCAACATTCTTGTGGCTCTCATAATTCTGATGGGGTTAATTGGGGTTATTGGCTCCATTAGGTGGACAATCTTAAGTAGTATAAGATGTAAAGGGAGTGTCGACTAGACTAGGATGGAATTCTTGGCATAAATTGTTATGACCAATTGTTTTACTTGGTTCCAACAGGCACAGACAGGAAGGACAGCTCAGAAAGCGTTCCTTTATGTCTATGTGCCTGATTTCAAGTTTGGTGGTGCGGAAGCAGGGTGGCATGCCTCTGCCCCGCTCCTACACTGCCACGATCGCCAGCCGCCTGCCAGATTACATGTTTCCTGTAGTCTGCCGGGAGGTCCATTGGAATTCCCACAGCGGTGCCTTTCAAAGAGGCACAGCAATGGGATTGCCAAAGCAAGTTCCTGCATGGCATGAGCTGTTAAGTCCATGCTGTGCAGGAAATGGGCATGCATGCACACTGGGGGGGCACTCCATGTGCCCCCCTGCATGCATCACTGACACCCTTACAAATTCTGCCTCACTGCCGGGGTTAGGGTTGCTGTGAGAAAATTGTAATCTGCTTGGCGGCACCGCCAAGCATATTGCTGCCTCAAGACTGCTGTGACAGGGATCGCGCATTCCTGTCAGCTGCAGTGGTCCACTCATGGTCTGACCACCAAACTCTTAATCAGGCCCTATGTCCTTTATCTGGAATCCTGGACTGGTTGTCCTGAGAGAAGTAGTCAGGTAGATCAGACAGCAAAAGATGATGTGAGGTCATGTGACATTGCACAGCACAAGGAAGATCTGCTGCTAAACACAGGCTCTGAGAAGAAAGATGAAATTAGGCCAGGCTCAGAAACTGGCCCGTGACTGCAGGTGCAGTCATCGTAGATTCCAAATTTAAAGAGTGAATGAGGAGCTGTACAGAATCTGTACAGGAGGGAAGAGGCTTTTGGCCTCAGACACAAGTTGAATCACTGCATAAGTGAGTTTACTGCGGTTACAGTAGAAATAAATTAGTCCACTCCTGTTAAGCAAATGCGGATTATTGAAAGTTATAGGGGCCTTATCATGACTTTGACAATGTGGGAGTGGGGCCGCTACACTGCCGCCCCTCTCCCACACTGCCAAATCCAAAACACACCACCCTCTAGATTATGGCATTTCAAGTTGCTGGCAGGCAGTTCTTTGGTGTTCCCACAGCCGTCCATTTGAAATAGCCACTGCAATCGGAACGTCAGAGCATGTTCGTGCACAGACCGAAATGCACGTTGTGCATTTCGTTCCGTGTAGGAACATGGGGGTGCATGCAGACATGGGGGTGCACCATGTGCCCCCCTGCATGCCTCCCCCATGGTGCAGAGGCACAAGGGGAAGAGGGCGCACCACCAGGAAAAGTGCGGCAGTGAGGAAACTCATAATTTAACACTGCCAGCATATCATGGATCCCTGGCAGCAACAGCTGTCCTGTGGCAGTCCAACCACCACAGTCCTAATGCAGCAGGCAAATTGCCAGTCTGGTTGTCCGCGGACCTCCACCACGGGTTCACCGAACTGATAATAAGGCCCGTAGTGTTTCATGACAATCCTATCTACAGTAAGTAATTTTTATTGTGTTGATTATTTAAAATCTTACAACAGTGCTGGGGTATGGTGCGTACAAGGACAGGGCTGGGGTACGGTGTGTCCAAGTACGGGGATGGGGTATGGTGCGTACAAGTACAGGGCAAGGGGACGGGGCTGGGGTACGGTGCTGGGGTACGGTGCGTACAAGTACGGTGCTGGGGTATGGTGCTGGGGTACGGTGCGTACAAGTATGGGGCTGGGGTACGGAGCGTCCAAGTACGGGGCTGGGGTACGGTGCGGACATGGGGGAGGGGTACGGTGCTGACATACGGGGGGTACGGTGCTGACATACGGGGGTATGTGCGGACATACGCGGGGTGGAGGGGGGGGCTGTACGACTCGTATCCCGGGCACAAGTTTACCCGGGATACGAGTGCTACGGAGTTCGCTACGTACGGGACGTTTTACGTACACTTGTGTATTCGGAAGGGCGGTACGGATCATACTTGTGCGCTCTGACTTCAGTTTTACGATTTGTACGTGAAACTGCCCGGGTACGTCTCGTAGACCTTTTCCCGATACAATTCTTATGTATTTTTCACGTACGAATCGTACTTCACCGGTGGGACGGGACTTGTACGATTCGTACGTAAAAAGATACGGATATGAGTTGTATGGGAATTTTTTTTACCCGATTGGAATCGGCACCTAGGTGATTGAAGGGGGCCCTGCAGTGCCTGGGGGGCCCTCAACACCATGGGGGCTGCAAGGCCCTTTGTTACGGCCCTGATCAATCAACAGCTAATTTGTGTGAACAGTTTGTAGTATGCTAGTTTGTAATGCAATTTAATTATGTTTGGTGTCATGCAGCCATGTGTGCACAAGTAATGTATCTTGCGGGGAACTAACGTGCATAGTCGAGATCCAAGAGCGATAGAGACAGATATGCATTTATTTACAACACTTATCTTATCATAGTTGCCATCTTCCGATGATGGGTTAGAAAGAAATTATCCTTACGATTGTGCTTGATAAAGAAGGTGTGGGTTTGAGGCCCACCCAATGGAAACCTCGGTACAGGAGCGAGCAAACTAATCACAGTCTGATCACTCAGGAGTTTGAACTCATCATCCACACAGTTAGTGGTTAGGAGTGCTTTAGATCTACCCAAGGATCACTGAAATGCAACCGAGAGGGAGGTTAATTTTATTTAAATTACACTGGCGTAATTCACTTAATTTCCGGTACTTTTGCAAAACACTTTATGCGAAATTCCCAAATTTTTACCATTACGCCACTTTGTGCAATTACATGCCATTCACTGTGAAATTTACAGCGAATTAAGCCATTTTACTGTAAACATTTACTGCAAAGGCATATGAACAACAGAAGGCCTGGTGCTGCTGTTTTTGTTTGAATGCGTTCTTGCACCAAAAATTTACATGAGGATTTATTTCAGACAAAAATATAGCAAAAAATGGAAGATTTGCATTTCAAGCAATCACACATAATTTTGCGTCATTTCGCTGAAATTTCACATAATTGCACAAAAGCAAATAACACAAGTTTTGCACATCGCTAATTGTAAGTAGCTGATTTCCTCCAGTCCTGGGTTTAATGGCAATCAGTGAACAAAGACCCTGTTACACACCACTAGGTATTCATTATGAGTGGCCCTTCAAATGAGACAGCTTTTCCCAACCTCCAAAGCTACCAATACCATGGGGACAATGGTTGGAAAAATATGGCCTGTATTGAGAAGTGAAAATTTGCAGTGGGAATTGGTTATTTTGTGTCAGTGCCCCTTGAATTTTTCCCCGGACTTTCAATTAGAGAGTGTGGCTGGTTTTAGCATCTGCAACATTCTTGTGGCTCTCATAATTCTGATGGGGTTAATTGGGGTTATTGGCTCCATTAGGTGGACAATCTTAAGTAGTATAAGATGTAAAGGGAGTGTCGACTAGACTAGGATGGAATTCTTGGCATAAATTGTTATGACCAATTGTTTTACTTGGTTCCAACAGGCACAGACAGGAAGGACAGCTCAAAAAGCGTTCCTTTATGTCTATGTGCCTGATTTCAAGTTTGGTGGTGCGGAAGCAGGGTGGCATGCCTCTGCCCCGCTCCTGCACTGCCACGATTGCCAGCCGCCTGCCAGATTACATGTTTCCTGTAGTCTGCCGGGAGGTCCATTGGAGTTCCCACAGCGGTGCCTTTCAAAGAGGCACAGCAATGGGATTGCCAAAGCAAGTTCCTGCATGGCATGAGCTGTTAAGTCCATGCTGTGCAGGAAATGGGCATGCATGCACACTGGGGGGGGGCACTCCATGTGCCCCCCTGCATGCATCACTGACACCCTTACAAATTCTGCATCACTGCCGGGGTTAGGGTTGCTGTGAGAAAATTGTAATCTGCTTGGCGGCACCGCCAAGCATATTGCTGCCTCAAGACTGCTGTGACAGGGATCGCGCATTCCTGTCAGCTGCAGTGGTCCACTCATGGTCTGACCACCAAACTCTTAATCAGGCCCTATGTCCTTTATCTGGAATCCTGGACTGGTTGTCCTGAGAGAAGTAGTCAGGTAGATCAGACAGCAAAAGATGATGTGAGGTCATGTGACATTGCACAGCACAAGGAAGATCTGCTGCTAAACACAGGCTCTGAGAAGAAAGATGAAATTAGGCCAGGCTCAGAAACTGGCCCGTGACTGCAGGTGCAGTCATCGTAGATTCCAAATTTAAAGAGTGAATGAGGAGCTGTACAGAATCTGTACAGGAGGGAAGAGGCTTTTGGCCTCAGACACAAGTTGAATCACTGCATAAGTGAGTTTACTGCGGTTACAGTAGAAATAAATTAGTCCACTCCTGTTAAGCAAATGCGGAATTTTGAAAGTTATAGGGGCCTTATCATGACTTTGACAATGTGGGAGTGGGGCCGCTACACTGCCGCCCCTCTCCCACACTGCCAAATCCAAAACACACCACCCTCTAGATTATGGCATTTCAAGTTGCTGGCAGGCAGTTCTTTGGTGTTCCCACAGCCGTCCATTTGAAATAGCCACTGCAATCGGAACGTCAGAGCATGTTCGTGCACAGACCGAAATGCACGTTGTGCATTTCGTTCCGTGTAGGAACATGGGGGTGCATGCAGACATGGGGGTGCACCATGTGCCCCCCTGCATGCCTCCCCCATGGTGCAGAGGCACAAGGGGAAGAGGGCGCACCACCAGGAAAAGTGCGGCAGTGAGGAAACTCATAATTTAACACTGCCAGCATATCATGGATCCCTGGCAGCAACAGCTGTCCTGTGGCAGTCCAACCACCACAGTCCTAATGCAGCAGGCAAATTGCCAGTCTGGTTGTCCGCGGACCTCCACCACGGGTTCACCGAACTGATAATAAGGCCCGTAGTGTTTCATGACAATCCTATCTACAGTAAGTAATTTTTATTGTGTTGATTATTTAAAATCTTACAACAGTACATATCAAAAGAAAAAAAAAAAAAGAAAAAAAGAGGAGAAAGAATTAAAAGTTATATTCCTAATATAAAATCACATAAAATTACATTACATGGGCTAACTTAGTCAATTACATATTTGGAATGATTGCCTCACCGAGTTTCTTTTTAACTAAAATTAGAACTTTACAAAAGAGACATTTAAAATAATATCATCTGGAACCATACATTTAATCACCGCCTGCCTGCATGACCGTATGCTGCGAGAATTAAAATGGGCCTTAAGCAGTCTTTTTCTTTCTTGAAGTAGTTCAGGACAAATACATAGTAAATGAGAAATGTCTTCCTCTCCCCACTTACACAGTCTACATTTTGTTTTAGTTTCTTGAAATTCCCATGGGGGAAGATGACATAGCCCAGGCATAGATCCGAATCTCGCTTTAAGCAGAACCTGCTTATTTTTTTCCGTCCACGGGGTCGTCAAATATTTTTGGATCTCCTTCTTTTTATATCCATTTAGTACCATCCATGCATGGTTTCTCTTTGTAAGAATGGCCTTATCCTTTATGACAGATAAGTGGGCTGCAGTTTTATTAATAATTTTCTTTAATGATAACTTAGTTATGTTCATTTCCCATATTGATGTAATTCCGAATGCTTTAATTGCCTCACTAAGATAGCGAGCAGCAGTGGAGTTAGTGTCCCTTATTATTTCTGACCATAAGAGCTGTGAAATCTCGTTATGTTGATCGGTTTTTATTCGATTCCAGACTTTTATAAAATGTCCTTGCCTTGCAAACTCTTGATTGGTAAGGCCAAACTCCAACCTTATTTGCGAAGGGGACGCATTCGATGGGAGATGGAAAAGAGCTCGGTAGACTCTTGTTATGGTTTTGTTCAGGTTGACGCTGTCATTGCCCATCACAGCTTTGCTGCCATATGTAATCGAGGGTAAAAGTTTTGCACCAACTACACTTAGAAGGGGGCCAAAAGTCAGGGTGGGTAAAGACTTCTGGATAGTTCTAAAAGCTGAAGTTAATGTGTTAGCTTTTCTTTGTGACTCTTTGTTGTGTAGATGGTAGGTGCCCTTTCCATCAAATAATACGCCTAGGTATCTGTAGACCTCGACTTGTTCAAGTTCTATTTTTTCCATAAACCAACGGCTTTTATATTTAAACCTAGCGTTTTTGGCAACCACCATAATTTTGGTTCTGGTCTCATTTATAACCATCCCATTCTCATTCGAATATGTACAAGTCCTTCTAATTAACCGCCGTAAGCCCACTTTTGTGTGGCTCATCAAGATTACATTGTCCGCATACATCAAGTTTGTGAGCCTCTTTTCTGCCAGTTTCGGGGGATGCGCATTTTCTTTATCTAAGATTAAAGGTAGGTCAACAAGAAACAGATTAAAAAGAAGGGGAGCTAGCACACAGCCTTGCTTCAGACCTTCGTTTGCTGGGATCTCCCTCGATAAAGTACGACCATCGCCCATCCTCACACTTGCCCATGTCTCTGAATATAGAAGGCAGATTAACTTAAGGAGTGGAGTTGGAATTCCCATTTTTTCAAATTTTTTCCAGAGCAGTTTTTGGTTGACGCAGTCAAACGCCGATTTAAAGTCTATAAAACAAAGGTACAAAGGTTTTTTTAACCTGAGAGACTTGTTAATTAAAAGTGCAAGAATCATTATGTTGGTAGTGGTACCTAATCCTTGAATAAAGCCTGTTTGGTTTACGGGCATTATTTTTTCTTCCATCTGCCATTCTGTTAACTTCGTAAGTATTATTCTGGCAAAAAGCTTAGCGTGAGTATCTTGCAATGTGATCAGTCTGTAGTTTTCAGGCAGAGCCCAATCACCTTTTCTAAAAATGGGGCTTATTAGGGAGCCACGCCATGACTTAGGTACCTTTCCTGTCCGAGCAACTTCTAAGTATAATTTTTCTAAGATGGGTGCCCATAATTCTGGTTTTTCTTTGAGGAGCGCAAACGGTAGCCCGTTTGGACCCGGAGCACCGTTCTTCTGTTGTTTTATAAGTTTGATTATCACTTCTTTATCTATGGCTATGATTGAGTCTGTGTCACTGCCTTGATAGAAAGTGGTGACTGTTTTATGCCCCCGCTGCATTTCTATTGGGGTTGTATACGGAGTCTCTTGATTCAGGTGCCTCCTCAGGTACTTGTCCCATTCCTGCTCAGACAGAGGTGATGAGACTGCTTGCTTATGGGGTCTTGCAAAACCCTTGATTATAATCCAGAAGTCTCTTGAGTTCTTTTGCTTACTGGCGTGAAATATTTTTGCCCAAATTACTTGTTCGGCTTTGCTTTTCTCACCCCATATTAGTTTTTTCAAATTCTGGTTTAATGACTTTAGTTTACCCATGTATTCTGCATTTCTCCCTGTTTTGTTGGCTCGTCTGATAATCCTGTTTCGTTCTTTCTTCAATGCTCTTATTGTTAGCGGCATATTCAAAGTAACTTCGTTTTCCTTTTTATTTTCCCTCCTGTAATTTGGCCTATTTGATCTTAATTGACCTTCTGTTTTAGTTAGGCTGCCGATCAATTTTTCCCATTGCTCTATCGCTGTTTTTGATGTAGTGTCTTTCAAGGTTTTATCTAGGATCATTTCTAGTTTTTCTCTCATTTCATCTTTATTTTCCATGTTCCAGATCAGTTTTTTATAATTAATAGTACCAATGTGCCCTTGAATGGTCCGGTAGTTCTTTTTCGTCGTTACTCCAATATCCATTAATATTGACTGCTGGGCATGATCACTTTCGATATGAGATGATGTCTTGGAACATACAAACTGATGTCATTGTGTAGTCGATCCTGGAATTTCCCTTATGACCAAAGTAGCTGTATTTAGGTGGAACATCTGGTTTTACTCTTCCGTTTAGTAGTCGAAGACCCAAAGCTTCCGTGTCCTTTAAGAAAGTCAGTCCTATTCGATTACTGTTGGAAATGGTCGCCGTCCCTATATCCTGCTCAGGAATTAGCCATTGTAGGTTTTGGATAAGCGTGGTCTCATCTCTTATATGAGAAGACATTAAATTGAGGTTAAAGTCCCCGGTGACCAGAAAATCCGCTATTGGGTCATTCAACATTTTGTCAATTAGAACTGCATTCAGGGTTCCACATACTGTCTCTCTGCTCTTATTTGTGGGCAATATGTAGACAGAGATCAAATATATAGTTCTAACATTTTGAGTATCTACATGTGAATCAACAAAATGAGTTTGCACTTCATGAATGTAAAAGACAAAGGACCTGATTATGAGTTTGGCGGTCTTGGAGCGGGCCGTCATGCCAGCGCACCACTCCAAGACCGCCAAACCTGTAGTCTGCCTGCCCTCCGTATTCTGATTCTAATACACATCGGGTGGTCCTGCGGCAGCCTGCCCATAGTGGTGCCTTTCAGAGGCCTGAATGTGAGCCTTAGAAAGGCAGTGCTGTGGGACCGCCACAGCGCGTTCCAGCATGGCATGGACTGTGAAGTCCATGTGGTGGTGGAACAGTGGGTGCATACAGACATGGGGGCACAACATGTACTCCCTGCATGCATCCCCTGGATCAGAGGCAACAGGAAGCTGTGAGGGCCTCCTTAGTTTCCTGACCACCACACTTTTAATGTCAGGCTCACCGCCATGAAAACTGTAGCAGTGAGGGAACTCGTAATATACTAGGCGGTGCTGCAGCTGCACCGTCTCAGCGTATTGCAGGCCTCAGATCACTGCAAAACCACCAGGGATTGTGAATTCTTGGTGGTAGCAGCGGTCCTATGGTGGTCCAACCGCCAAACTCGTAATACGGCGGTCAGACCATCTGACCGCCAAACTCGCAATTGGCCCCAAAGTCAGTGGCAAATTCAAAACAAAGTTCAGCGTCATCAATAAGACTGCAACTAATACAACACTTGAAAGAGTCTCCGAACTTGAACTAAGGCCCAGATTTACTAAACCTTCACACAGCAATCAAGGGATCTTGCTGCACTGCATTTCTTAAAAAGGAGAGAGCATGCGCCCTATTTACTAAGATGTGGCACATTTTTGCCCTCTCCTTGCGCACTTGTGGCAGCCTAGCACCAACGCAGACACCCTTGCATCATGCCAGATGGGTGCCTGTGTTGTGGTCAGGATAGTTATTTAGAATATTTTTAGCAGTACTAGTATATACATGTGGAAATACAGAGCAAAGTTTATGTAATAAAACCTAGTAAGTGGTGAGAGTTAATCTTGGGCAAAGTAAGTTGGAAGAAAGGGTTGAGAATTATGGTGGATTCCATAGCTGTCCATTAGTAAGCGGCAGGATGTGATTTGCTGCTTTTTCAAAGGCTGAGGTTATTGTCTCCACATAGGCTGTAGTAGATTCTGGCCGCAATGCACTTCTGTACCAGCAAATGCCGGGACAGACTAAGGCACTTAGATACAATGAAAGACAGGGAGTAAGAGAAAGATCAGGAGATAAGAAAAGAGAGAGGCGGAGAAAGACAGGAAGAGAGAGGAAGACAAAGAAAGACATGGTAAGACGGAGGTACAGAAAGACAGCGAGAGAAAGACCAAAAATAGTAAGGGACAGAGTAAGAGAAAAATAGTAAGAGTGGGATAGTCAAATACACAATTGACCTGCAGCCTTGATCCGGGGAGACAGGGGCAGGTTTTGGGCTGCTCCTTTCATGGGCACAATATTTGTTATATCCAGGTGCAAGTCTGGTGAAGTTTATTATTTGCAGCACTCATGAAGTCATCCTCAGATTCGCGAATCCAACTGTGAACATGAAACATATTTAAAAGGACAGACTGCCTAGCCTACCGGTGATGATCTCCGTCTTTAGGGTGTTCAGTGGGTAGAACACCTGATAGGAAGCAGGAGGTTGTTGTAGGAGTCTCCAGGCCTCCTGTGATCAGCAGTTAAGAGGTGTCAGGTTGGACTACTGGGAGCTGTTCAGCAGCGGCGGTGCATCCATTGGGGCGTTGCCCCACTAAGCCTGGAGGACGCACGCATCGCTAAAATTGAATTCACTATTAAGTTAACAAACAATTTCAAACACGTGACATTAACAAACAAACTTCTCGCCGCAGCTGCCTGCTACCGGGACAAGCCCGGCTCAATCGGACGCCGCTGGCTGAAGGGGTGGGGCCTGCGGGGGCGGGGCTGCAGCAGCTGAGTGAGCGAGGCAGCGTAGCCGACAGTGCAGCAGCAGCGCACATGTCCAAAATTGGGCTGTTTATTTTTATGACCAGCCCGAACATGTGAACACGCCGCACAGTAATACCTTCCCTCCGTAGCGACTGGCGAGGGTCCTGAGGCCTAATGGGGCGAGGAGTAACCATGCCCCCCTGGCCAATCCTGGCACAGTGGCGCTGCATTGAAAGCGCCAGGATTGGCTAAAAGACCACGCAGCCTGAGCCTGAGACCGGGCAAGCATATGCTTATCGCGCGTGGGTGGCGGCACTGCCGCACTTTGGCCAATCACTGTGGCTTATGTGAAGCCATGCAGTAGTGACTGGCCATTTCCCACGCTGTCGCCACAGCGTCCGGATCTAGTGGCAGGTCACCGCGCCACGGAGTCAAGAGTCGCTCACACTCACTTGCACGCACCACACAGACGGACCTCGTGCCGGTGTCGACTCGTGTCTCTTCTACAGGAGGAGCGAGGAGTAGTCCACTGCAAAGTTAAGGTAACACTAAAGGTGTATTACCATTTAATGTTAAAGAAGTTTGTGAAGCGGACAGACCACCCAAGTGGAGCACACCATAAAAAGAAATGTGCTGCCGTACAGTTCGCCATGAAAGTGGGGGCCTGCTGCGCGTGGCTAAGAGTAAGACCTGTTACCTCACCCACAGAGTGACGCTTTGGGACAATCGACGATTGGCAGAATACAATAGATAAAAGGCGAGCGCGTCCATTTTTTCTTCCATATGCACCTTCGTGGCACCTGCGCTCTCTGCGGCGGCGGCCTATTGGGGAGGTGCCGGCTGTGGAGGGAAGGGGCTCGGCTCCTTTCAGGTCATGACTCGTGGAGAGGAGGGGGTCTGACATGACATGGGTGCCGGTTACTCCTGAATAACGTACAGTTTGCCATGAAAGTGGGGGCCTGCTGCACGTGGCTAAGAGTAAGACCTGTACCTCACCCATAGAGTGACGCTTTGGGACAATCGACGATTGGCAGAATACAATAGAAGGCGAGCGCGTCCATTTTTTCTTCCATATGCACCTTTGTGGCACCTGCGCTATCCGCGGCGGCGGCCTATTGAGGATGTGCGAGCTGTGGGGGGAAGGAGCTCGGCTCCTTTCAGGTCGTGACTCGTGGAGAATCTGTGAGTGATGTACTCAGAAATGCACTGTATCTTGAAGTCTGTTATGAAGCTCTGTGGTTATACTGAATAAGCAGCTACCTATGTTATATGACATCTCTTTATTAATGTAATAACTGCACTTTGACAATTGCTTTATTAACCTTCCTGCTTTCTCAAATTTGCTTGAAAATGCACAATTTTTCCTCTCTTTTTACAAAATTTTCTTGGGGGGAGAACCTTCCCCCGGACCCCACCTTAGGTTGTTCGGGCTTGCTTGCTACGCTCGCTCACTACGGTGTAGTATGCCAATCATTTTACGCCCACCACTTTCAAATGTCACCAGCCGCCCCTTCAGTTCAGTGACTTTGCAATATGCCCTCCTCCTCAACAGGTTTGTCATTCCTTAAACCACAACTGTCTCACCAACTGGAAGACCTGTTGATGGTGGTAATTGATTGCAGGATAGAAATTGGGGGAACAGGGATATAGAATAGAAAATCGTCAATAACATTTTTAATGAGACAGGCACTTTAGTAAAAAGGTTGAAAGAGGCAGGGATATCAGTCACCTACATTGGGCCGGTCGCCCCGGCACATCTACCATGAAAGGATGACAGTGAAACAGCCAAGTGTTTTATTTCTTTCAAGAAACTGAGCTATATATGCTATATATGCAAAAAGTGAAATAGGGAGGACACATCTCAGAATAATATAAACATTTAGGGCCACATGCATCAAAGTCAGGATTTTCAAATCCTAAATAGTGAATTTTCTAAGAAATCGCTATTTAGAACTTGCAAATCCCAATGCATGTAGGAATTACAAAAAAATTGTGATTCCTACATATTCCTTAATTACGACTGGAAATCGCGAATTGCAATTCAGGAATAGCTACCCATTTATTCCTAAGGAGGCCCATAGGAATGAATGGGAATTGCATGCGCAATTTGCGAGTACCAAGGGCATGTCTGTGTGTGTAACATGAAACTTTGAAAAATGCACTTTGGTGCATTTTTCTAAGCTTTGCAAATTACCATCAAGTTCAAATTGATGGTAATTTGCGATCCCTAATTGCGAATTCGCAATTTGAAATGGCATCATGCATTGCATTTAGGGAATCGCAATTTGTGATCCCCTAAATGCATTCGCAATTTAAGTAATCTCAAATTTTGTGATTACTTAAATTGTGATTTTGCATTTGGGTTGATGCATCCCAAATGTAAAAATACCAGTCGCAACCCATATGCGATCGGTATTTTCGTTGATGCATGTGCCCCTTACTGCCTTGTTGCATTCTCGTTAAGGAGCACTCTTAAGTAAAGTGAAACTCTCTCAACTACAGCATGGGCTTTGTTCTCTTCAGTAATAAAAAAGCTGGTCTCAATTCAACTATACTTATCAATTAGAAACTGACGCAACAGTTCTTTTCAATCAGTAGACTGTGTCACTGTACTCATTATCAGAGGCTACATCTTCATGAAAGGAAATGAAGCCTGAAGATGATGACCCCCCTCAATTTCATCTGGAGGTTCATAATTTGGAGTAAAGAAATTCTTGTTCAGTTTAACCATATTAGTCTCTACACATTTTAATAGGAAAGACTACTTCATCTGACAGTGTCCATTGTGCCAGCTACCATGAAATCATATTCAGAGGACCTACTGGCTTCAGGGAACACTAGATATTTTATTTCTACCCATTCTGTAATTTTTCCATTGACCCATGCCAATACATCAATGGCTTTTGAGGTAATGTAAATTATGTAGTAACATTTCCTCTGTTGTTATTTTTGGATTATATAAGGGGGTCCTCTAATTCTAAGTCCGAAAACATCTGCAAACTGTGTCACAACAACTGAGCTCTGTGCTGCAGAGAAAGATGCTGTACAAAAGGGGGTGGTGATGGACGGAGCATCAGAACCGATCAAAGACTCACACCCAGTCAAGAGATCTGGGTTTGATCCACCACCGTTCTTTAGCCCACTCTGCCACCCCAGTTCAGACATGGCCATATGCAAATCAGTCTGACCCTGTGCCTCATGGGACATGAGTGTGAGTGTTTAATTGGTTCTAATGCTCCGTCCATCACCACCCCCTTTTTGTACCGCTTTGTTCGCCATAAGTTGGCAGGGTATGCTCAGACGTGAGTCCCTTGCTCACTTTGCCACTGGATTCAAGCAAGCCTGGCTGAAGACGGCTGAAATGCCAGAAACCGGTCCTAGGAAGCTTGTTTCCGGTCCAGGGAAGGCATGGCTTGGCAGTTCGGGCTGGACTGTTCCCATGAGGCACAGGGTCAGACTGATTTGCATATGGCCATGTCTGAACTGGGGTGGCGGAGTGGGTTAAAGAACGGTGATGGATCAAACCCAGATCTGTTGACTGGGTGTGAGTGTTTGATTGGTTCTAATGCTCCGTCCATCACCACCCCCTTTTGTACCGCAGAGAAAGATGCTAGCATTGATGGTGTTGGAACTGGTCTGTTAGTAGCTGGTTTCTTCTGTGGTGTTTTTGTGATTTTGCTGCAGTCGCCACTTTCCAGTGGTTGATGAAGATGGCAATTTCGCAGTAATTTCTCCTGCACTTTGCTGCAGGCTTTCACTCATGGGCACATGCTCTATTCACAGCCATGCTCTGTAGAGGGAATAAACGTTTGCAAGCATGTACCTTGGACCAAGAACATTGGAGCAGATGCAGACTTCAAAATATATTATTGTTCTTTACACACTTTAATTTGTCATCAGATTATCAGAAACGCTGTCAATAAAGGCAGCAGCTTCATTCTGGTTAGCTTGAAGGGTTTGTTGTTGTTGCGGATGCAACCTGGACTTTAGCATTTGGAGCAATGGTATGACTTGGCTCATGGTACCATCGTACCTTTTGACTGCCTGAGTCACAATCTCAAAGGGCTCAACCAGATGATGCTGCATATTAGCGTTGATTGCCAAACTATAAACAACATTGCTTTAACAGCTGCATCACCTGGTTTAAGCAATTAACACAGTTTATTGCTCAACAGGATTTAAAGCATTTAATAAGTCAAGTTCCAATAGGTCGAAATTGACTCTAAAGTGGAATTTACAGGGACTTTATTAGTTTGCTGAAGGATTTGACAATATTAACAATTGCCAATGTTACTGCCATTGTCAATGGCAAAAGATCCCACCCTAAAATTACTAGGTTAAGGGTATTTAAATACAACGTCATTAAATTTTTCAAGGGTGTGTTTTTTCTGTTGTTAAGATTGTAATTGCTCCACGCTAACACACACCTTCCATGTAAGTATAGGGGGTGTTTCCCCTCGAGTCAAGCCACTTGAGAGTGACCCAGTGGGCAGTGATATCAACACAGAGTCTTTTTTAGAGTTGTCGGACAAGTTACTCTACTAAAAAATGTGGTACTCTGTCCACCAAACTCGCAGTTCTTCCTTTCTGTTTAGAGCAGGACTACCATCTTTTCAATGGGGGACCCTAGGTCTTGCTCTACTGGCGGAAACCCATAACAGACAGCATTTACAACAGTGGGTCATTGGTCGAAGGATGTCAGACAGATGGCTCTATTTAGGGTAGACATTCCAAAGTTATTTTTTCTTGTTCAAGAACAAAATGAATCCCAGTGGTCGTTGCAAAAATATTCACATCATACACAGTCTCAGTATGTTCCACACATACACACTGTACGCATGCACTTGACACACACTGGATGTGAGAACCCGGGACTGGGCGCTACACTGAAGCGAACTTTTAATAGAGTGAGCCAGTAGGCCACACTCTTTTATGACACAGAATAAAGCTCTGATCTGCACTATTAATTCTCAATCAGTATTCAGTGCCTAATTTGAGCCAGTTGTTGCAGGTAGGGCTTTCCTTGAAGGAAAACGGGCTGCATTAAAAAAAAAAGACTGCCTTATTTAAAAGTGACCAAAGGCACTGTGGTCTGCTGACCCCAGCAGACCACCATCTCTGTGATTTTTGTGTTTCCTAATGTGCTGCAATTTGTCACCTACCTCATAAATATTAATGAGGTAGGTCGATTTGCGACCCATTCAGAAACACTAAATGAAACTCATGAAGTTTAGTACATTCAAATAGCGATTACCTAATTGCAATTCGCAGAGAATCACAATTAGGTCATTGCTGCGTCTAATAATGATACATATGGCCCTTGATTTGCTAAACTGGGCCATTTGCGAATGCAAAAAGGCCATTTGGTATTTACTAAAGGCATTTGCTTTGAGATGTTGGTAAATCAAATTATTACCAAATCGGTAAAACTGTGACTTCAATTTAGGAATCGCAGTTTGTGATTTCCTATTAACGATTCACTATTGCAATGTATGAAGGATTTGAAAACTGCGACTAGTCACAGAATACTCATTTTGCATATGCAATTTGCCGCCAACTCGAAAAAGGTGGTAACCAGGTACAACCTATATAAACAGCCCCAAAATGGATCTGCATTTTCCACAATAGCTGCTCTGTACTTGATGGAGAGGAAGATGTTGATAGTGGCTGGTTTGTAGAACCAGCGGAGGAAATAGGAGCGCATATTTAGAGATAGAGTTAATATTTTTAGCTAGACAGAGGAGAATATCTTTGAAATGTACTGGCTAAGTAGTGCATTTATATTCGATTTAATTGCTCAAATGAAACCTCAGCTAGAGCGAAACACTCTTAGAAGCAATTCAATCCCCACCCATGTGTCGGTATTATACTCACTGCACCTCTTAGCCTCTGGGAGCTACCAGGGTGTGATAACTGCAGCAGGTGGGGTTTTGTAAAGTGCACTCTCAAGCCTTTTCAGAAAATTTCTGGATGCAGTGCTATCTAAAATCAATGATTATATTAAACTTCCTACAATAGCACAGGGATTGCAGGTAACAAAATTACATTTTTATCAGATAGCTCAATTTCCTCATATCATTGGCTGTGTGGGTGGGATTCATGTTCAAATATGCCCTCCATATGAGAATGAGTTTATATTTATAAATCATACAAATACCAATCCTTTAAGCATTCAAGTTGCTTGAAATGTCTCACACATTATTTCTCATATAGTAGCCAGATTCTTAGGAAGCACACAGTTCCTTAATTTTTAGGCATAGTGGGATTTATGCCCACGTGCTTATAGGAGATTTCCGTGCAGGATATTTACTTGTTAATTATCTAGATATTTGCATAAGTATATGCTGAAGATGTGCATCCATTTGGTCACAACAATCATTTTAATTTTAACATTTTAGGAGGCAGTGCTTTTGCATTGGGGTCCTGGATTTTAGCACCATCTCTGAACCCTGCATCATCAAGTGACCAAGTGACCGCCACGGCAATGCTGCTCAAAAGTCGCTTTTGCTGTCTTCGTAAAAGTGTTAGGACACTCGAACATAGACCAAACAGACAAGACAGTAGCAACATGTGCTATGGTGCAGAACATTGCAACACTACAGGGAATACCCATTACCTTGTCCGATCCAGAGTCAGATGAAGATGATCTGTCAATATAATATTCTCAGGTTGGCTCAAGGGTGGGAGAATGCAGAGACTGACATGCTAAGATCTCGAGAAATTAAAATTAAGTATCACATGAAAAGTTAAGCGGAAATTACACATAGCAATGCTTCTTTTAGGCCTGGGCCACAATTCCGTTCCGTTCGTGGAAATTTGGATAATTTGGCATTTTCGCGCTCCGCGGAAAGCGCGAAAATGTCAAAATTTCCACATTCCGCAGCTTAGCGATAATTTTTTTCTTGCTCGCGCTGTAAAAAAATATATTATCGCGTGCGCACAATCGCCTTACCTGAATCCCCGCGCTGACAAGTTTTCCAGACCTGGTCGCGTTCTCCATGAGATATTGGATTGTTGGTAGCCATTTTGCGCTGTCTCGCAAGAGTTCGCGCTCGCATTGTCACGCGATCACGTCATTTGTCGCGCGATCACGTCATTCTTCTCGCGATCATGCACCGCGCGAGTATGAGAAGATTGAGATCTCGAACACGTCATTCTACACCACGAGCGAGAGCGTAAGGACGCGGGCACGTCTAATCGAAAGCGAAAAGGAGAAAGAGACCCCGAACACGTCATATCCAACGCGACAGGGAGCGAAAGAACGCGATCATGTCATTTTCGACACGCCATCGACATCCGGCGGAAGTAATGTGAAGCTCGAGAACTCGAACATGTAAAATTTTCAATTTGGAGAAGAATATCAGCTCTAGCAGCATGAAACCTTCTGCAAATGATGATTTTGGATGAAAACAACTCCTCAGATTGACATTTGGCTGTCCTTTTTTGTGCAAGGAGTCCTTTTTTAAAAAGGTGGGGGGAGGGAGGAAGTGACACAGAATCTCCAACTTCCTGTTCCTGTCCAGCAGGCTCCTCCCAGTGCTTTGTCCATCTCCTGCTCATTCTGCCTTTGGATTTTGAGCTGGAAAGATCACTCTTTTTGTGTAAGTGGTTGTTGTGTCTGTTTGATTGTGGGCATTGCAGTTGTTGTAACTACAACTTATTTTTGGTAACTATCATCATTCCTTTTTAAAAAAATGTTGTGGGTAGTAGTAGTCAGAAGTAGGCCCGAGCTAGTCATGGGCATGGCCTCATGGGTGTGTGCATGATGAAGCAACTGTTCCTTTGGTGTTTTTTGAATGTATTTCATTTTCAAGCATCATTTAGGGCATGGATGGCATTGGATTGAGTTGGGGAAGTGTGTTTTTTTGGGGTGGGCTTTCTGATGTTGTTGGGCCTGGCCATATGGATGGTGGCCATTTTGAAGCCTAGGCCTGCAAGCTTGCCTGGCCTTGTCTGCCAACAGGCCTGCTTTTTCATCCACTAGGATCAGAGCAGGTAGCCACAGCTTTATTAATCAAGTGTTTTCTGTGTGGTCTGTTGAATTTAGACATCATTTAGGGCATGGATGGCATTGGATTGAGTTGGGGAAGTGTGTTTTTTTGGGGTGGCCTTTCTGATGTTGTTGGGCCTGGCCATGTGGCTGGTGGCCATCTTGAAGCCTAGGCTTGCAAGCTTGCCTGGCCTTGTCTGCCAACAGGCCTGCTTTTTCATCCACTAGGATCAGAGCAGGTAGCCACAGCTTTATTAATCAAGTGTTTTCTGTGTGGTCTGTTGAATTTAGACATCATTTAGGGCATGGATGGCATTGGATTGAGTTGGGTAAGTGTGTTTTTTTGGGGTGGGCTTTCTGATGTTGTTGGGCCTGGCCATGTGGCTGGTGGCCATTTTGAAGCCTAGGCCTGCAAGCTTGCCTGGCCTTGTCTGCCAACAGGCCTGCTTTTTCATCCACTAGGATTAGAGCAGGTAGCCACAGCTTTATTAATCAAATGTTTTCTGTGTGGTCTGTTGAATTTAGACATCATTTAGGGCATGGATGGCATTGGATTGATTTGGGGAAGTGTGTTTTTTTGGGGTGGCCTTTCTGATGTTGTGTGGCTTGGCCATGTGGCTGGTGGCCATTTTGAAGCCTAGGCCTGCAAGCTTGCCTGGCCTTGTCTGCCAACAGGCCTGCGTTTTCATCCACTAGGATCAGAGCAGGTAGCCACAGCTTTATTAATCAAGTGTTTTCTGTGTGGTCTGTTGAATTTAGACATAATTTAGGGCATGGATGGCATTGGATTGAGTTGAGGAAGTGTGTTGTTTTGGGGTGGGCTTTCTGATGTTGTTGGGCCTGGCCATGTGGCTGGTGGCCATTGTGAAGCCTAGGCCTGCAAGCTTGCCTGGCCTTGTCTGCCAACAGGCCTGCTTTTTCATCCACTAGGATCAGAGCAGGTAGCCACAGCTTTATTAATCAAGTGTTGTCTGTGTGGTCTGTTGAATTTAAACATCATTTAGGGCATGGATGGCATTGGATTGATTTGGGGAAGTGTGTTTTTTTGGGGTGGCCTTTCTGATGTTGTTGGGCCTGGCCATGTGGCTGGTGGCCATTTTGAAGCCTAGGCCTGCAAGCTTGCCTGGCCTTGTCTGCCAACAGGCCTGCTTTTTCATCCACTAGGATCAGAGCAGGTAGCCACAGCTTTATTAATCAAGTGTTTTCTGTGAGGTCTGTTGAATCTAGACATCATTTAGGGCATGGATGGCATTGGATTGAGTTGGGGAAGTGTGTTTTTTTGGGGTGGCCTTTCTGATGTTGTTGGGCCTGGCCATGTGGCTGGTGGCCATTTTGAAGCCTAGGCCTGCAAGCTTGCCTGGCCTTGTCTGCCAACAGGCCTGTTTTTTCATCCACTAGGATCAGAGCAGGTAGCCACAGCTTTAGTAATCAAGTGTTTTCTGTATGGTCTGTTGAATTTAGACATCATTTAGGGCATGGATGGCATTGGATTGAGTTGGGGAAGTGTGTTTTTTTGGGATGACTTTTCTGATGTTGTTGGGCCTGGCCATGTGGCTGGTGGCCATTTTGAAGCCTAGGCCTGCAAGCTTGCCTGGCCTTGTCTGCCAACAGGCCTGCTTTTTCATCCACTAGGATCAGAGCAGGTAGCCACAGCTTTATTAATCAAGTGTTTTCTGTGTGGTCTGTTGAATTTAGACATCATTTAGGGCATGGATGGCATTGGATTGAGTTGGGGAAGTGTGTTTTTTTGGGATGACCTTTCTGATGTTGTTGGGCCTGGCCATGTGGCTGGTGGCCATTTTGAAGCCTAGGCCTGCAAGCTTGCCTGGCCTTGTCTGCCAACAGGCCTGCTTTTTCATCCACTAGGATCAGAGCAGGTAGCCACAGCTTTATTAATCAAGTGTTTTCTGTGTGGTCTGTTGAATTTTTAGACATCATTTAGGGCATGGATGGCATTGGATTGAGTTGGGGAAGTATGTTTTTTTGGGGTGGCCTTTCTGATGTTGGTTGTCTTAAAGACATGCTTTTGTTGTATGTGTCTGGTGTGTTGGTGTGCAATGCATGCACCATGCAGACCTTCTTGGGGCCTGTGAATGTTCGTATTTCCATTTTGTTGCATTAAAAAGGCCGAGCAGTGTGCTTTAGCATGCATCCTTTACCTGGCTTTTATAGGCCTTTTGTCAGCTCCTGGTGTTTCCCAGGCCCCCGGCTTGTTTGTGATCTGTGAGTGTCCATGTGGGTGGTGGCCTTTTTTTGTGTTTGGACTGGGAGTTATTAGTGTCCTGCTTTTGCCATAGGCCTGCATGGTTTTCCTATTGGCTATTTGGCTTACTGATTCCATCCATCCACCCCCTTTGCCAGCAGCAGCTCCATGGATGCTGAGATGCTCAAATAATTTAAGGGCAAATAGGGTCCACCCCACTTCCATTACATTTTTTTTTGGTGGTTATTATTAACTTTCCTATCCTTCCTGAGAGTGTAGTATGTGACTGTACACAGTAGTATAACATAGCCCTTGTTAAAAAAAAAGTCATAAATGGCTAGACTATCTTTTGTTCGCACTAGTACAGTACAAAGTAACTGAACCACAACAACAAATGCAACATTTCACTGATGTTCTTCTCCTGGCTTATTTGCTTTTAGGTGCACAAAAGACAGAGGAGGAGGTGTCATCAGCATCACCCGGCTACCCGTTGTACTGCCAGCCAGACAGAAGTCCTGCTGCGCATCACGTCCACGTGTGACCAGAACTTGTTGTGCATCTGCATCCTGCCTGACATCTCAAGAAGATCGCCCCAAAGAAAGGTACCAGGTCCAGTACCAAGAAAGTTGCCGGTGAGAAGAAGGAACAGAAAAAGGAAGTGCCATTAACCACGACTGGTGGTGTGCCGGCCAATGTTTTTTTTGGCACCAAAAAAGTTACGCCTGCAGCAGCGTTGTCCGGGAACCAAGCTGGGAGCAGCACAGCAGTCCAACCCCACCAACCTAGGCCCAAGGGCTTTAGTGTCGCAGAGGTAGCCAGTCTACTAACGAGCAGCGATGTTGAAGAAATGTCTTTACCGCAAAGTAGTACACAATCAAGTTCAACGCAGGCGCAAACTCAGCAGATCAGTGTGCAGCCGCAACAAGAACAGCAGCAGCCGCAACAAGAACAGCAGCAGCCGCAACAAGAACAGCAACGGCCGCAACAGCCCACCATAGTAGTTGCTCATGACGTAGGGGCATTTCAGGAAATCGAGCTTCCTTCAGACAAAGTGGAGCAAAGTCAAACCACTGTTTCGGAAGATCTATTGTCTTCCAGACCACCAGCTAGGAAAAGGAGGCTTAGTCCATCATCTTCTTCTTCAAGCCCCGCTTCTGATGATCGTGATGCCACTTGGCTCCCACCAGCTCAGTCTGAGAGTGATATACGCCACAAAACAATGCTTCTGAAAAGGAAGGTCCCAGAAAAACTTAGAGTTATGGAGGTAGATGTAGAAGAGGGGGGTGTTGATGTTGATGAAGACGAGCCAGTCATCACGCACATTACTCCCGCCCCAAAGGGATTGGAGACCAACATTCTCACCCTATCCAGAAAGGCTGCTACGGATGTAGCACGGATATCACCAACACAGGTTACACCACCACTACCTCCAGCTGCTATATTTTCCATGCCCCGGCAGGGACCTACATCCAGCTCAACCATCTCAGTAGGTAGTGGTAGTAAAAGCCACAGTCTAGGTGCACAGGGTCACATTTCAAGCACACTCTCCAGTTCATCTGGTATTGAAAGTGGCACATCCAGCAGTGCCAGAAAGTTCTCCTCCCCAGTTTGGGACTTCTTTTCTGTTAGCGCCAAGGAGGAGAACGTTGCTATATGCTCAATTTGTCAGCAAGGTGTTCGGCGTGGTAAGCTTGGTACAAACTATGGTACCGGAAGACAAGCAAGTCATCTCAGAATACACCATACTATCGTGTGGGAGGATCACCTACTTAAGTTAAAAGAAAGTAGAAAAACTCAACACATTGAAGTTGGTCAGGATGAATCAGGGAGCGATATTATTGCGGTGGCAGGTGAAGAAGAGGGAGGCATTTCTAGCCCTGTCCCCAGTAGTGCAGTGGTAACGCCCACATCCTCCTCAGTAACATCAGAGTGGCACCGCAGTAAGAGCCATACTCTGAGTCAGGCTGAGAGTGAGTCACCAAGGCGACCGAGTACCGCAATGAGACAATCTGTGTCATTGAGCCTTAGTGGGTTAATGAAAACAGCACCACAAAGGAAAGTAATCCAGCCTACCATTGAGAGCATGTTTAGGTTGGAGGGGCAGTTCCAACGCAACCACCCAACGGCACGATTGTACAATGCGAAGCTGGCTAAAATGTTAGCGCTGGATCTTCTTCCTTTTTCATTTGTGGAAAGGGTGGGTTTCCATGAATTTGTGTCTCCCATCTGCCCTAAATGGAAGGTTCCCAGCCGGTCCTATTTCGCAAGAATTGCTGTTCCGGCACTACATCATGATATGCTGGAATTGGTTGGACAAGCTTTGCAGCAGAGTGCTGTGCACAATATCCACCTGACAACAGACATGTGGACCAGTTGCCAAGCCACAGATTACATGTGCATCACTGCACACTGGATCTCTTTTGTGGGGGTTAGAGATAAGCTATCTGCACGAGGTGCTGTTGAAACAGCTGCGATTTTTGAAGGTACTCGGAAACATGCAACTGTAGCCATGTTTGCCATGGAGAAATCTCATACGGCTGAAAACATTTTACACGTGTTTCGCAGCAAGGTTTTGGAATGGTTGCGGCCAAGAGGGCTTGATATTGGTTTTGTTGCCACAGACAATGGCAGTAATGTACTTAAGGCCATGGAACTTGGTTCCTATTTCAGGGTTCCGTGTTTGGCGCACTGCATAAACATTATAGTTCAAGACGTTCTGAAAAAAGAACCCATAGTCAGCAATTTACTGGCCATCTGCTGAAGAATATGCACTCATTTCAGCCATTCTTTTAAAGCACGGAAGCAGCTGAGGATCATCCAACGTGAACATAGGATGCCAGTCAAGGCACTCATCCAGGAGGTGGCAACACGTTGGAACTCAACGTATTACATGCTTGATCGTCTGTATGAGCAGTACAGGTCACTCCATGAATATGTCTGGAACAGAAGCGGGGATGCTACTGTTAAAGGCATGAACCTTGAGATGGAGCAATGGAGACTAATTAAATGCCTCACTGAGATGCTGTGTCCTTTTGAGGTCTTCAAACGTGAAGTCAGCAAGGAGGACTGTACAATGGGCCAAGCTATCCCATTATTGCAAATGCTAGAGCATCAGCTGAATAATGTGTCTGAATCATACAAAGGTGTAGAGGACAAAAGGGAAGCCCATGACTTGGTGGGGAGCTTATCCCGGCGCTTAGCTGAAAATGTAAGGATACAAAATAAAATTTTGTCACAAGAACATTACATTTGTGCCACAATTCTGGATCCACGTGCAAAATTTGGACTGCAGACATTCTTTGCTTTTTCCGAGATTGATGTTGCCCGCTACAAAAGTGGTATAGCTGAAGCAGCCAGTAAGTTGGAAAACGAACGGCTGCTAATTAAAAGCCCGCAAGATCAACCAACTAGAAGTACTGAAGCAGGCCATGCAGGATCAAGTGTAACTTTGTCGGCTGAGGGCAGTGCGTTTGGATCACAACACTCACCATCACTATCGACCACAGAAACAATAACTGGATCATTAGTCCGAGTACAATCATTACATGATTGGTAAGTAAAGTTAGGCATTAATAAGCACAGTGCCGATGCACAGAAAAAACAGCACGAAAGCTTACCAGCAGCAACCCTGAACATTGAGCGGATGGTCCAGGCCTATCTGGACGACCCCACAGAGGTGTACATTGAACAAAACCCATTGCAGTATTGGTATAGAAAAAGGTCTGAATGGCAACAGCTCAGCAGGCTGGCGATAAGCTATCTGGCTTGCCCTGTCGCAAGTGTCTCTTCCAAACGTGTTTTTAGTGCTGCTGGTTCCATTGTAACATTGAGAAGGACCAGTCTCTCGCCCAAAAATGTGGAGAGGTTAAAAATGATCAAAATGAATCAGCACTTCATACCACCGAATTACATAATACATGAAGCAATGGAGGAAGATGAGGACAGCGGCTCAGGTGACGGAAGTAGTGTGTCACATGATGATTACCTACTACTGGCTGACCCCCCAGAGTTTGAGGACGAGCTATACTTCCCTGACAATTAGGCTTGCACTTACTGTCTTCCTCCCTTTTTTCCCACCGTTATTTGTGTGTCTGTCGTTCCGGTTACAAACTTGTGAATCACAACAAATCGATTACCACCGTCTTCTACTCTTCTTATTTAATATACAATTTTCAGGTGTCTGCAATTTGACAATACAGTCCTCCGAATCCAGCTCCTCCGCTCCATCATACTGAATCTCCCGCCTAAATCCATTGCCCTCATGAATGATGATTGGATGATGGTAAAATACTACAAGAAAAAAAATCAAACTTTCCTAGTCCTGCCAAAAGAAGTGGAGCATGAATCAGATGACTACTATAGCTATCCTCCTTTTAAGAGCCGAGAGAGACTGGCCATTAACTGAAAATAAGATGGAACAGGTAATGATTGATGCCATGCATTGGACGCAGAGTCACAGACTGAATGATTTTGTTGTGTTTGTTGTGCATGAATTTATGTAATTGTACACTGCCACTAATCAACTTTCTACAGAACACACTAAACTTAACTCAAGGTGAATTCAATTTTCCCCTTCTTGCAAATAAGAAATTGCTTTTAATTCAATACAGGAAGGGGACTCACTATATCTGCGCAATGAGTATGATGACACAACAGCACCGCCCATCATGATGATGGCGAAATAGACGGCCCGTTAACTTAAGATGAGAAGGAACAGGTAATGACAATTAATGGCATGCATTGGACACCTGACTCTGAGCGATTGGTCTTTGTGTTTTCGTTGTTTGTTTGTTGTGTACAAAGGGAAGTCAAAGTGTACTAGTAATCTATCTTTCTGTACACACTAAAGACTGACTCAAGTCAATAATATTTCTACTGTTGTTGTGTAATAACAATTTTACTGCTACTGCAGACCGATCTTCACAGTCAGTCAGTAAAAGTATCGGAGATGATGATGAAGTCAGGAGGACGTTTCATGAGTGGCATAAACTTAAGCCTAAAGGTAAACACGTCAACAACAACCACAGCAGACCCAAATGTCTGTAGAAGTGGAATAGAGTGTAGCGGTGGGATGACTGCGGTGCATTGATTTACTAACTTAAACTGTAAAATGCTATGTTTGGAATGGATAATGTGCTTTGCCTTTGTCCAACTCTTTAAAAAAAAAAAAAAAAAAAGTACTCTAAAGTCTTAACGTAGGATGTGCTACTGCTAAGCACTGTGGGCCTGCTACCTCCTGTTATTGTTGAAGGTCAATGCTGGAAACAGACTAGAGTAGAGATGATGCATACATGCCACCTCGGAAAGTGTTCTTGTTGCACTACACCATAACTTGTGCATTTGTTTCAACTTTGTTTCTCAATATCCCCTTTGGTTTTCCATCTACAATTACAGGCCGGGCCTTGCCCTATACTTTGGAAAACATTACAATGCACACTTACCTTACCAATAAATCGACATTTTTGTTTCCAGCCGGACAGTGGCGAGTGGCGAGGCGACACACCCAAGATTGATGGACGAGAGGAGGACCAAGAGGAATGCCGAGATGCAAATCCAGTCCACATTTTTTACCAGGATAACACAGTAACAGTATCCACTTTTATCTTCTTTTAAATAATTTGATTAATATTTTGTATACAATCTTTACAACAGTGTGTTCTTGGAGTTGTTATTATCATCATTAGGTTTGCTCTCTGTTTACGATTCTTCCCTACCAATATTTAAAATTTCTATTTGCTATCTGTAAAAGTATTAAGGCCAGAACAACAGAATAAGAACTAGAAGTGTATGTAATCCGGGTCTCTCATCATCATGCATGCATTTCCTTTTTCTCCCTTAACATATGGATATGGTAGTCTTCAATGATTGTCGTTTGTTTGTACATGCATACTGTTTTTCTATATCAAACCTTTGCTAAAAAACCCCTTCCCATCCATTCAACAAACCCTAACTCTCTTCCCCCAGGCTGTGTGACTTATGCTTATTGTCGAGGTGTGACTAAATTAAATGTACACCAATACTTAATCACACACTTGCTGGGGCGGATGTGGCGAAAGCAACAGTACTTCAATTTCAAGGCAGAGCGATGATCTTCTTCTGCTTGCCCACCCATGAGTAGGATATTTTAGGTTATTTTATTTAACAAAGGAACATATACCTCAGCATGAATTGCCGGCATTGATTGGATTTGTTTGTTGTCATTCCTCATATACAGCACTAACTGTTAGGCTGTAGGCCTAGTCAAGTGACTCAACACAACTATAGTTTGTAACTCTGTCTAGTTGGCTATCCCAACCACCATTATGTTTTGTTGTCTAATATTTGAGCATATTATTGTTGCTCGGTAAGTTCTGTACTGTACTTCATTCTACTACTCCTCTAACAGTCTCTCAAAGGCGATTGACTGTCTCCTTTTCTTTTTTTGCAAATGCTGCCGCCCTGCCAGTGTATACTATTACAACTATACTACCACCACCACCACCGCAATCATGGCATGTTAGAAAAAGGAAACCATCTTCACCATGCAGCCATTGCTGTGCCACAGTTGGGCATAAACATCAAGCACAGGTAAGAGAGAAGTTTGGGGGAGGCAGAATTAATAATGGACATGTTGTCAATGATTTCATTTTCACACACCAGTCCAGATAAAGAATACATAAACTAGAGGACAGACTGAAAGTTCTAGAAGGACAAGTCAATCAGTGAGGTGTGTCGCATCTATCTGTTTGTGTCTTACACAGTCAGCCAAATATTTAAATCAAACACAGGCTATGGGCGGCCATGCACCAGCAAGGAAACAGTGTGATGTAAAACAGTTACCCCACCTACAAAACATTAACAACATTGCATGTAACATAGAAAAATATATTTAATTTACCCTAACAAAAATAAACTAAACCGACAAAAGCTGACCCACCCCCTTCCCTAACCCCAACCAATGTCCAATTGTCCATTGGAGAAATAGTCCGTAAAGAAAAAATCCCAAACCCAACGCCCAAACAAGTTCCCACCCACCCAAACAAGAATTAAAAAAGGGGCAGAACTTAATGACAGGGACTTAGGTGTGGGGTGGGACTCAAGAAGGATACGTATCTGGTGCTCTAGATGGGCGACGCGGTATCTTAGGGCGCGGCAGTTGCAGCCACAGTGGGGGGGCACCGGAGATGGCACTACGGTGGCGGCGGGCAGCCGCCAGACGGTGGCGCCGTACCGCTGGAGGGCGGTGGCTGGGTTCCGGGGCACTGGAGGAGGCTTGAATTGCTGCCGCAATCTCCTCCTCCTCCTCGGCTAAGACCACCAGCCGCCGGTATTCCTGCTGGATTGCCTCCAGCTTCCGGCACCGTGCCTTGGCGGCCAACTCCTTGCGGATTAGTTTAGGAGTAGCTGTGTATCAAAAAGAAAAAAGCAAGACAATTGTAAAATATACTCTTAGAAAAACAGTAAGACAAGTTAATTATTTATACACATAGTGGCATGGTAGAGTAGCACTATAAAGCACAGTAGTACATAAATTTTAAATCTCGCCTGTCCTTCTTACTTCCACCCGTCTTTCACTTTTTAGCTGAACAGTGCACCAGGTGCTCTTCTCCATAAAACTTTCAAAGCGGAGTTGAAATCAGATAGATGAGGCCATTGGTTACTCAATACTCCCGCTCCTATGCAAATTAAAGGGATTCTAGTCTTCTAGTTCACTCTTCAAACGTCCCCAACAACTCATACTTACTTACGACATCGGATGGCGGGCGGACTTTGTCCGCCGCCATGCTAAAAAGGGTGGGGGTCCCGTGGGGACAATTAATTAGGATGATGCGCCCGGCACACTGGCGGGCGCATCCTGTTTTTTTTACATTCTGGTTGGCGGTGCCGAAAGCAATGCTAAAAATACATGTTGTGCTGCTTTTCCAAGCACAACATGATGGGCCCCGCACAGAGCCTGTCACGTTTTGCTTGGAAAGGCAGGGGGGTACCATAGCATAGGTAGGTACCCTCCATGGGGGCCCCCAAGCATACTTTGCAATGTCTGCATGCCTTTCCGTGGCGGACGGCAATGCCGCCAATCAAAGGCATTCCAAAATGCAGATTATATGGCTGGCGGTGTTTTCAGAGAGACACCACCGCCATATTGAACCCTTTTCTGCCTGGTTGACATATGGGGGGGGTCTGACTCTTTTCTACAGGGATTGCAGGAGGTTTGCCCCTGTGGTTTCGGCGGT
Organism: Triturus cristatus; assembly: GCF_964204655.1. NCBI lineage: Eukaryota > Metazoa > Chordata > Amphibia > Caudata > Salamandridae > Triturus > Triturus cristatus. Next base: position 888,779,198 of record NC_140584.1, on the reverse strand, counting down.
GAATACCGCCGGCCCGGCGGGGGCAATACGCCCGCCATCCTAATGGGGCCCTAAGTCTCAACAGTACAGTATACATATACATACAGTACACCCTTGCAGTGAGTGTACTGTCAAGTTCAACAATAGTTAAGGATTATGAATCTAACTTACCGCCGCCCGCCACTAGTGCTGCCACTCCCCCTACCGCTCCGTTGCTATCTGCAGCAACTGCCGCATCCACGCCCTCCGCGTCGCCTTCGCTGGCCCGGCAATGGTGGTCGGTAGTGCACCTAGAAAACATTACACATTTATTAGGCGTCATATACACCTCCCCCCTATTGATCAGTAGCAAGGTTGAAAAATGAGTTAATACTAACATACATCACTAGTACAAATCAGGTAGTAGTAGAGTAGACACTAATAGTTATATATGGTCATTATTGTAGCCTTTGCTTAATTAGCCCGAGCCATGCTACCATTTTACCTTTGTGTCTTTTATTTTTGCACATGTGACGTTACCTTGCAGCTTCTAGTATAAAACACCTTTGAGCCCACATGACCTGCCTCACACTGCTACTGTCTAGTCTACGCGCTGCGTACAAGCGGTCAACAAAAACATTAACAAGCCACTTTTTTAGGAAGTACTGGTGTACTGTTAGTCCATGTTGCTTATCCATAAATGCTACACTTTTTGGCACGACTGAGAAATGCTTGCAAGTTGCAATATACTAACGCACACCATTTCATTTTTTGCATTACAGAAGGAAGATTCCCTTCTACGAACCAGAGCTTTGCAGAGCTTCTGAATGATGCAACAACTTCCAGTACTAGGTTCTCCTATGGTGAGGGGTCCCTTCACTCACATCTTCATTTATACATTTATATAAACTAAATTCCTTGGGGATGGTGGTGCTGCCTTCCACCACTGTTCAGTTTTCATGATTAAATTCCCAACTGTATAAGTGTAACAATGTTTATTGTTTAAATGTTATTGATTTTCCGGTTGGTGCTGCATTTTATAATAAAACAATGTACAGAGCTTCTCAATTCAAAATAAACATTTTGAACTTACATAGACTTGGTGGTATTTGGTGTGGACTAACTTACACGAGTGAGCAAATTAAAGTAAGGGTGTGCATGTGCATTGCTTCCACGACTGAGAGGTTGGGTGTGTTATGTTCTGGGTTGTCTACTTGTTGAGTATCTTGGGGGGAGGGTTCGGAGACCTAATAGTTATGACAAGACAGTACTAGCAGTGGAATTGTGGTGGGTGCTGAATTTCTGATTGAGGTGTGTGAGGAAGGTCCAACCTACCATCACCAACATCCTATTTTCTTGTGCAAAGGTTTGTGTATGTGCAAGATCCCTACAAAAGTAGTAGTATGTCCTATAGGCTATCATATCAAAATAGTAATAAATCTGGTTGGGCTTTTGTTGCTGTGAATTTTCAAATCCTCAAGATTAACAAAGACTCAAGATCAATAAGACTAGAAGTAGTACAAGACGACGACCCAAAGGATTGGACTCAATGGCTACAGCTACTAGTGAATATGAGTTTTATATTACAACCTTTCACATAAAGAGTGGCACTGGCCAACTGGGAAAGACTAGCTACTACAGTACAGACACACTGATAGTATTAGTAGTAGTAGTACTGAGAGTCATCATAGCAGAGGCAGGGATAAGATTTTTGAAACCATACAGATCGAAGGATAATTGTTGGTAGAAAAATAGCATTTGGAAACTGAAACAATAGTTCGTGAAAAATATGGTGCAGTAAAAGTTATGGAATAAGAAATATTATTAAAAACAAGAAGACTTACTGGGGGGGAGGAGCCGAGCACGCATCCAAGATGGTCGCGTGAGCACAGGGCTCCCCGGACCCTCGCTGCTCCTCGGAACTTATCCTGACTTTATCCTGACTTGGTTGACGGATTCTGGAAGATGAACGTTGGCTGAACTCTAAACTCTTTTCAGAAACCAAATCGGACCTGGGAGACCTGATCTATGGCGGTTTGAACTTTTGAGGCCCAACTGATGGCTGTGCCCGGTGCGAAGGTGAACAGTAGAGCCGGGGCATAGTTGAACAACAACGGCATCGGGGCTGTGCCAGCGGCCGTCTCATCACTTTCGGTTTCACTTTCGGATCTCTGAGTGGCTGGACAGTGGAGTTGCTTTGTGCGGCTGGGTTTCCACTCGGCCTTCGCTTCGTGCCTCTGCCTCCGCCTGAAACCAGTGTGCCCATTGACTTTGATCCTCTCGCACCGCCACATTGCGGTCCCTGGTACGGCTCGTATCGGCTTCGCCTGTGCCACTTTGACGCTTGCTCGGTGGTCCCCTTCGGCGAGCGTGGTTCCACATGGGAGGCAGAGGGGATCCCGAGAGGCGTAAGACCAAGACATCCCTACGTGGGGGACCGGTCCAGACCAACAACATGGACCGCTACACTCATGGTAAAGGGTCCCCTGGGACGGCCAGTGTTCTCCCGGATGACGCTGGGGGTGTTCCGTCCGCCCCTCCGGATTTGTCACTGCAGGACATCATGGGCGCCATTAACGGCATCAAGGAGACCATCGCTCAGCAGTACGAGGCCTTGGCCCGTAAAATCGACACGGTGGCCATTGATGTTACGCTAATTCGGGCGGATCTCTCTAAGACCAATGAGAGGGTTCAATCGCTGGATTTGCGGACGTCCACCCTTGGTACGGAGGTGTCGGACCTGCAGACTGCTCTCGGCGACCTCAAGTCGGCCAACGACCTGATGGCCCGGCGGCTGGAGGACTTCGAGGGACGGGCTCGACGCAATAACATCCGCGTCATAGGTGTTCCGGAGCCCTCCGACAATCGCCCGGTGGATCTTATGGTTGAGGAACTCATCCTCAAACAGCTTGCCCCCGCTGGCCTGAGTAAGTTCTTTGCCGTGGAGCGGGCCCATCGAGTCCCAGGCGGTCGGCCGCGACCGGGAGCTCCCCCGAGGCCTATTGTCGCAAAACTTTTTCACTACAGAGACCGAGATGCGATTCTGCAGGCCTCACGGGTTCATGGCCCGGTCCGATATGAGAACTCATCCATTAACTTTTTCCCGGACTTCACCCAACTTGTCCAGAAACAGCGGATGGGTTTCCAGGGGGTGAAGCGCCGTCTCCGGGACCTGGGTCTTAAGTACTCGATGCTTTTTCCTGCTAGGCTCCGAGTGGAATACGAAGACCGGACTACCTTTTTTGACTGTCCTGAGACTGTGAGTGACTGGCTGGATTCTCTGCCGGACCGGGGTGACCGGCATGGGCCTTCTGGTGGTACCGAGGGTGGCGGGCCTCCTTCGGAGTGACTTTTGGTCCTTGACTTTGACATTCTGTTTTGTTCGGCTGGGTTCTACTTCTTTTGTACATTTTGTTTAATTATGATCTGTGTCGGGGGCGGGCAGGGACGGGTCCCTTTCCTCCTCCGGGGTCTTTTCGTAGAATGGGGTTTGTAGGGCGACAGGCACACTGCAAGTTGGGGTGGTTTTCTGGACCGCAGGGGTGCAGGGTGGGGGGAGTTGAATTTGGGGGGGGGTTGGTGGGTGGGAGGGGTTGTTTGGATTTGTGTTTTTTGTTTTCAAGGCGAGGTATTGGCTCTGCTTCAGTTTCAGGTGTCGCGCTATTTGCTGGGGGACCCTTGATCTACTGGAGGGGATGGGGGGGACGGGTTGAGATTGATGTCTTGGAACGTCAACGGATTGGGGGATCGTATCAAACGGGGTGTTGTGCTGCAGTATTTGCGTCGTTTGACTCCTGATGTGGTATTCTTACAGGAGACGCATCTGGTTGGTAATGTTTGTCATGCCATGAACAGGGGGGGATACCGACTTGTGGCCCATTCCGGTTTTACCACTGGCTCTAGAGGGGTGGGCATTCTCCTACGATCTTCACTTCCGCTAGAGATCACCAGGGTTGTCCTAGACGATAGAGGGCGCTATGTGGCTCTGACTGGGAGGTGGGAGGGACAGTCCCTTTCCTTGGTTTCGGTTTGTGTTCCCCCAGGCCTCTAGAACTCCACTTTCTCAGACTTGGGTCGTATGCTGCTTGAGCTTCCTGACAGTCTTTTGCTTATGGGTGGGGATTTTAATTCGGTTGTTTCGGGTGATTTGGATCGCCACCCGCCCAGGGCCCTCCCGGCTGCCCAGGCGTGGCTCGGCGGACTCTTGGATACCTTCGGTCTGGTGGATTGTTGGAGGTTAATGCATCCGACACAGTGTCAGTACACATTCCACTCTGGGGCCCATGGGAGTCTCTCCAGATTGGATTATTTTCTTATGCCCGCGGCCCAGACTGCCCGGATTCGAGAGATGAAGCACTTGGCCCGGGGTATCTCTGATCATTCCCCACTGTGGTTGCTTTTCGAAACCGGGATGCGGTCCGCTGGGCGGATCGTCCCTATTAACCCTTGGTACTTGCGAGACCCCAAGATTCGTGATAGTCTTGTTAAGTCGATTGATCAGTATTTTCTCGAGAATGAGGGGTCGGTGTTGTCCTCAGTGTCCCTGTGGGAAGCCTTCAAAACAGTGCTCCGCGGGCATGCCCTATCCCAGATAGTGGAGGCTAAGAGGGTTAAGAATGAGGCGGTGGTGAAGCTGGAGACTGAAATATCGGGGCTGGAGGCAGCTTTGGAGACGGGTGTCACTCAGGAGGGGCTTCATGCCCTCAGCTTGAAGCAGTTTGAATATAAGTCTCTTGTCACTGACGCTGCCAAGATCATGTATAGGGAGCAACAGTGTAGGTTGTATGATGCCGGGGACACGGCGGGTAAACTGATTGCTTGGTTGGATAAGAAGGAGAGAGTGAATCGTGTGGTCCCGGAGCTTCGGGTTTCGGATGGAGTGTGTGTGACTGACCCTGGTGAGATTGTGGAATGTTTTGCTGACCACCTCCGGGCGGTGTACTCGCCGGTGTCTGATAGAGATGAGGATGACTCTCGTCTCTTACTGCGGGATATTGCCTTGCCCGGCCTATCCGTCGAGGACCGTGAGCAGATGGATGCCTCCCTGTCTGTCGACGAGATTGCTACCGCGATTCGTTCCCTTCGCTCGGGCAAGGCTATGGGCCCCAACGGTCTGCCGATTGAACTATATAAACTACGCCCGGATAAAATCGCGCCCTTCCTCCGTCGTATGTTTCTGGAGTCGCTCGAGCGGGGTTCCCTTCCCGACGACCAGCGTCTGGCTACTATAGTTGTTATTCCCAAGGACGGTAAGCCACGAGACCGCTGTGCCTCATATAGGCCTATTTCCCTACTAAATGCCGAACCGAAAATCCTTGCCAAGGTCCTCGCTAATCGCTTGCTGAGAGTTATTTGTGATTTGATACATCCGGATCAATGCGGCTTTATCCCTCATCGTAATACCGCTCTCAACTTGCGGCGTCTACATGGCGTCCTCGCTAGGGCGGAGTACTTCTCTGAACCGGCCATATTGGTTTCCTTAGACGCCACGATGGCCTTTGATACCATCGAGTGGCCATTCCTTTGGGCCGTATTGGCGAAGTTTGGCTTTGGGGAGGGATTTATTAGTTGGGTGAAGCTCCTCTATGCTGGTCCAACGGCGCAGGTTGTTGTCAATGGGCGGGTTTCTCGGCCCTTCGCTCTCGGGAGGGGTACTAGGCAGGGGTGCCCGTTTTCCCCTCTGCTCTTTGCTCTCGCCTTGGAACCGCTCGCTGCCTGGCTCCGCTGGGAGCCCTCGATCAGAGGGATCCGGTGGGGCCCGGGCTTCGAGGATCGGGTCTCGTTGTACGCGGATGATATCCTTCTGTACCTCGCCTCGCCGCGGGAGTCGCTCAATGTGCTTTTTGATGTCCTTACTTCCTTCGGGAGAAATTCGGGTTTGATAATTAACTGGTCCAAATCTTGCGTGTATCCTATCTCCGGTGGCCTTCCTCTCTTGCCGCCTCGGCTTCCGATCCAAGTATCTCAATCCGGCTTTAAATACTTGGGGGTATACGTTTCGTTGGATCCGGCGGTCCGCTACGAGCAGAATCTCCTGTCTCCCCTCCGGCGCTTGAGGGCGGATACGGCTCGGTGGTGTAAGTTGCCCTTGTCGCCACTTGGTCGCGCAGCACTGTTTAAAATGATGTCCCTTCCCAGATTTCTTTACGCACTCCAGAACTCCTTCGATATCATTCCGGCGGCCTACTTTAGGGAAGTGGAGAGTTTGCAGAGGAGACTGGTTTGGGACGGTCGTGCGCGTATCGCTTTGGCAAAGCTGACTCTTCCCTGGTATGACGGGGGCATCGCGCTTCCTGATATTAGAAGGTACTATTGGGCCTCCCAGCTGTCTGCCATCAACCATGCTACGTACGCTCCTGGCTCGAACCCGGCATATGAGATGGATAAATTCCTGCTTCCCGGCGGTAACTATAACAGAGCGCTTTACTCTCGATCTGCCAGAAGGACCCTCACGGGCCCTACTAGGATTGCGGTACGTGTGTGGAAGGCGGCGAACGTAGCTGTGGGCTGGAGTGAGCGGTTAACGTGTGCTACTCCTCTATTCGCCTCAGAGCGCTTGGGAAGCCTCTGGACAACAAAAGGCTTTGAACACTGGGATACGATCGGCATTAGCAGAGTGGGGGACCTATGGGTTAAAGGCGCGGTTAAATCCTTCGCGGCGCTTCAGAGCGAGTACGAGCTCAGTGAAAGGGAGTTCTTCCGCTATGCCCAGGTTCGGCACGCCCTACTCTCGGTCTTTGGGGAGGGGACCGCGGTCCCTGTTTCTTCGCCTCTCGAGGACCGTATACTCGACGGACACGTCCCAGACAGTACTATCTCCCTGATTTATAAAAAACTAATAAATAATCGGGCTGATCTCTTGGTGCGTCTTCGGGAGGCATGGACGGGAGATGGGGTTGAGTTGGACGACGAGGACTGGCAGTCTGCGCTGTCATCCCCTAAGGAGGTTGCCGTCCCGGCCCGTCTCCGTCTGGTCCAGCTTAAGATTCTCCATCGTGTCTATGTGACGGGTCCCCGCTTGGTCTCGATGGGGTTCTCTGACGACGGGCTCTGTAAGCGTGGCTGCGGGCTCACTGCCACCTTTCTCCACATCCTCTGGGAGTGCCGCGAGGTGGCGGAATATTGGCGCCAGGTGCATGATGTTATGAAACGAGTCACTGGGGTCGCTCTGCTGCCGGAGGTGCGCCGATGTGTTCTGAATGTGTGGGAGCCCAATGACTATAATGCGGCCCAGGCTCGGTGGGCGGCCCTTGGGAACATGATCGCAAAGAGAGATATTGCGCAGCTTTGGGGTTCCCAACGGCCTCCCACCGTGTCCGTATGGAAGGAGAACATGGACTGGTGCATGTTCAGGGAGAAGACGGTGTATGTGGCTCGTGGTAAACCGGGGGCGTGGGGTAGAATCTGGGGTCAGTGGAATGTGTATCGCGGGACTATCTGTTCCCCCCCCCTGGTGGATACGTCTGAGGTTGTCTTGTCCCCCTGATCCTTGAGGGTTCCTTGCTTAATTTGTGCATCTGAGTATAGATTTGGTCATCCCGTGGCCCCCCCCTCCCTCTCAGACCCCCTTTTTATTGACCACCCTAGGGTGGTCCTATGTGGAGTTCCTCTGCAGTGGTTAGACGCCCTTTCATTGTTTTTCGCCTTGCTTTTTGTTTTTCGTTACTTTTGTTGATCTTTATGTAAAAAGGGTGTATCCTGACTTCCCTTATGTGCAGCCTGATCTCCTGTCATTTAGCGGAGCCCCTGCGGGCCAGTCATTGTTTTTGCACTGCTTGATCATTTCTGAATACTAGCGGCCGGCCCAGGTGGTTGTAGGCCCGTGCTTGTACCCTTTTTTTCTCTGCACAATAAAAATGTTTTAAAAAAAAAAGAAGACTTACTGGGGCCAGCAGAGGAGCCCTCATTGGTGTCCTCCTGGTGCTGTTTGGACTGTTGTCCCGCCGAACCCCCACTCCCTGTCTGTCTGCCCCTGGGTGCTGATGAACAGGAAAGATATAAGAAAGAGACAAACATTGATGGATGGTGTCAAACAAATACAATATTTTTCAACAACGGTCAAAAAACACTTATGTAAACAACAATTGCAATAACTAAATTGACCGATCTCATCTGGTCAGCAAGTAGTATTGGGGGATTCGCGGATTGACTACTTAAGTTACTATTTATCAATTTGTCTTCCATTCTGATTCCAGAATATTAAGTTACAACTAAACCTAAGTACGACGTACCACCCAACCTAGCCCACCTATTCCAGGCATGCCAATTGTACATTAAGTATGCATTTCCACTTCTTTTATTCCTCAACAATGCATATGGTCAAATGGAGGACACATGACTACATTTTTTGTATACACCAAATTTTGGGATGATTGATTGATGCTGATGTTCTGCTAGTGCTAAGCCAATTACCACCACTCATTGAACAAACTAGAAAAGGTTCTAATAAAGACTGCCGTACTAGCAGCACGTCACGTAACTGAGTGGGCATCACGCATACCACTAACAAATTAGAAACTCATACTTACAAAGTACCTAAACCTAAGTATCAATCCGCCCCTATCTATTAGTGACAGGACAAAGTAAGGAGTGGACTAGAGTCACTGTAGCATTACGTAACTTAATTGCTCTAAAATAAACTCGTACAGAATCACGCAAACAAGTAAGATTAGTAGTAGCGCAGAAGAGCACCTGTGTCATAAAAAATCACAGAAGACTTTTAAACGTAATTAACCTGGAATGTAAGCAGCAATATTCTAGCTGGTTGGAAGAAAAAAAAGATATTCGCAATATATAACACAGAGCAGAAGAACAGAAACAAAGTAGTAATAATTAATAGGTACTCACCAAGCCCCGAGACCTCCACTCCTAGCAGGTCCAGCAGGTCCTGCTCACAGTCCAGGATGTCGGACCACCGGTGCATCAGCTGCGCCTGGGTGCGCCGGACCCCAGAGCAGAGCGACACTGCCCGGCGCACCTTCCCCCACCGCTGCCGACGCTCCCAGGCCTGCCACCTGCTGCCAGGGTTGAGGGGAGGTGGCGCTGCACAAAGAAAATTAGTGCAGCCAACTCCACCTGCCCAAATAAGGCCCGTGCCTGCACCTCTTGGGAAGGCGGTCGCGTCTCTGGCTGCGACGGTGACCAGCCCTAGCCTTAGACATGGCTCTGGGGTAAGAAATGTTAATAAAATTAAAGAAGTAAAGGAAATAAATAATAGCAGGCAATAGAAAGAGAAAAAGTAGCTATAAAACAAAAAAAAGGGGACAAAAAACAAAAATATAGAAGCTGGAAAATAGTAAGAGAAATAATAAAGAAGAAAGATCAAAAAAAGTGGGTTGAAACAAAGGATTGAAAAGATTTGGAGAGGATTGAAAATCAGGCCCCAGAACCATGCAATAGAGTGAAAAACAAGATGGCCGCGCCCATTGCGATCACGTGCGCAAGTTTGTGCGATATTTTCTCACCGAGCAAGCAAAAAGCAACGCGATCAAGTAAAAGCGGTCGCGAACAGGAAATATCTACCGCGAACGGGCGCAAACATGCATTGCGCGACCCGGAACAGGAAGTAAGCATCGCAAGAGGGCGAGACAAGTGAAAACAAGATGGCCGCGCCCGTGAGCAACCGCATGGGTAAGTTGGCGACCCGCGATCACGCAAAAAATACCGCGAACAGGCGGGAAAAAAACTTCTGCGTCTTCGCGATATTTCCGGTGTGTTTGCGGAGATTTTTTGCATTTTCACGATAATTTGAGAAAGTTAATTTCGCAAATTCCGCCCACCCCTAGCTTCTTTAACAATAATATCGTACTACCTTTGCTTCAGGTGTTAGGTATATTTTTGATTTTTTAAATGAAACAAGAACAAATTCGCATAATGTGCAAAATAAAATATGTGTATTTTGACAATACAAATTGTTTATAACTTTAAATAATGGAAACAATAATTGGAATTACAAGTTGCTGCTGCTTCTTTCTGCCTCTCTCTACACTTTCCCATTTATTTTTGCTCAACGTTTTGAGTTTAGGAAACATCAATAGATGCACTTTGTGAATGCGACGCAGACTTATCACTTCTGATGCTGAAATGCTACTGAGGCTTGACCCCAACTCACTTTCCTCTCCACCTATTTCCGCTGTAGCAGAGATGTGGGAAGTTTGAATATTTTGAAATGCACTTGTGACTTTTACTAGACCACGTGCTACATCCCACTGTAGTGACCCATCTCCACATCCACGTTCCCCGTGCACTTTGATTATGTTTCTGTTGAATGTGTGAGCCAGAGATCAGACCTTGTGAATCCATCTCATCAGCACATAAGCTGATGATGGCAGCGTCTATGATTGATGTCATTCTGGTCAATTACTGTGCATAAGTTAATAACAGCCTCAGTAAAAACTATCTGCAACAACTATTGGCACCTCCTCAACAGTGCTTTTTAGCTTGTCTAAGCCATTTTTAATATGTCCAATGTTTTTATTCATGGGCTTTAACTGTGCCCTCACAGATTTAATGTTCTTATATTGTAGGCCGCCTTCATCGTTGGACCCAAAAAGACCTGAACCTCGCATCCTGGTTGCACTGAGTCGGCATTGAAGAAGGGTCTGACTCATTTGCCTGCCTCTTGTAGTAGAATAGGTTCTGGGCATGCCTGTTGCTTGGCTGTCGTACTCCTCAGGAAAATCAGGCAGTGTAGTGACTGCTACTCTTCGACAACTCTTAGACAAACAGCCGCTAGAGAGCACACATAAATGTGCAAGTAGGTGGGTTCCATTTATTTTGGGCTTTTGTAGAGTGCTGCATTCTATGGTAAGTCAGCTTCAGAGAGATAAGGGGAGGAATTGAATGTAGAACATAATAAAGAACATTGAAAAGTTCATAAGAAGCAGTAATTTTTCATGATGAAGAATAGAGTCTGCCCATAGGATCTCTCCTCATAACTATGGCTGCACCTAGAGTGGGAGTTAATCTTTGTCAGTACTTGATCTGGAGTCAAGTAGAACAGCACCAATAGTGTGTGTCTGGTCTAAAGCCAACTGTTGTCTTGTTCCTCACATGTGTTGTTAACAAACTCATCCACTTGAAAGTGCACTGTATTTTTACAAACGATTACCAAATATTCACACAACGATTATGTCAACAATTATTACCTTAGTCATGCAGGAGCATCTGGGGTGTCTGCGAACAAGTGTTTGAATAGTGTGTGGTACGGTGCCAAGACTCTTCATCTTGCTCTGCGCAAACAGAACCACTCTTTACCTAATTACTGAATATAGAATGCATTGTATTCTATATATGGATTCTGAAACCTGCACACCTGCTGCAAGTATCCACTGATTATATGTACCCTGGTATAGGGGCATACGGCCCCTCTATTGTAGTTCATCGTCACTTAAAAAATTGATGCTTCAAGGGTTGAATGGGCTGTAATTCTGGCCACAAGCCACTTTTTAATGTGAACTGGCGAGCTGTGTGAGAGGATGGCATTGCTCAGCAGTGTGATTCTGGTGGGCAGTATGATACGTTTCAATATGTGGGTTGTGCGAGGAGCCTGCATTAAGGGAACATGATTGGAAGTTCCCACTAGTGGTCTGTAATCCAAGCTAGAAACACGGGTCCCCTACCCACAGTTGGGTAAAAAAAGACAGCCAGGGATGTGGCTTGGGCACGCATGGAGTGAGACGTGTTTCATCGAGTCTCCGCTCCAGCGCCTCCCGTATAAGCCTTTTCTCCAGTCACCGGGCCTGCTCTGCAGCCTGTGGGGCCCGGATATTTATGAGGGAGCTTGCTGGTGCCACTTGCTGTTTCGAAGGCTGCCTGGGGGCTCTGTTTGGCGGCACTCCTGGTGCCATGACGACCCGCTATACTCCGGCCGCCATTTTGAATGCTGACCGCTGCGGAGCCTTGAGCGGGGCCTGGCGATCCTTCCTGCCGCTCCGAAGTGGTGCTTCTGACGGTGGAGAGGTCCTGAATACCCGGACCTCTCCCGACCTGCCTGGGGCCCCGCGTGAAGCCTGATCCCCTCGGCTGGTCCCTGGCGCTGGTGGGGAAGAGTGGCACACCGTCCCTACGGCCTGTGACGCCTCGCTGAGTGGACGACCAGCCCCACCCTTGTGCCCCGGGGATACGGCGGACTACGCTGGATCACTCTGCTGCAGGAGGTACCAGGACGGGGGGGCACCTCTGAATGGGCGACTGACCCGTGTGATCGCCGCTTCACTCCCCGGCACTGGGCCTGCCATTTTGTCATCCCCTGCGGCATGCGCCCCCCCCCCCCGGCCCCTGCACCAGTGCCCCTACCTCTTCCCTGAGACCCTGGCTTTGGAGGAAGACTCAAGCGGGAACGTGCGCTACAGGATTCCTCCCACTCTTGCCTGACTTGGATCCTTCTGCTCTTTGGGCCCTGCTCTGCCTCGCTTCTGATTCGTGTGGCCCCTAGGGACCCTCTGCCTTTTGTGTGAGATCGCTCTGCCTTAGCTGTTGCCTCGCTACCTCTGGGACCCTTGGTGAGATCTCAGAGAAAACTTTTCCTCCTCTGTCTCGATCTGTAACCCCCCCTCCTTGCCCATTCAGTCTACCCTTGGGCCGATGACCTTATCTCTGCTTTGGGGCTGCAGTACTGCCTTGTGGGGGACCTCTGTTGTGCTGGCTCTGCTTGGCTGTTAATTGACTATCCCTCCTCAGCCTGCAGGAGTACTCCTGCCTGTGCCTCTCTAACATTTGCCGGCCCTACTCACTGGGAGCTGCTGGCCCCTGTCTTCGCCTTGGGTGTTCAGGGACTCGCCTTCCTTGTGCTACGCGGTCCTCCGCGGCCTAGCTGGTGTGCTTTTCTCTTCCTTGCACTGGGTCCCCAGCACCTCTGATCCTCACAGGCATGCCTCCTAAGCATAGTGGCGCTAGGGACACCAACGCTGCAGCCTCCCGTGAGAATCCGGTGACCTTCTTGTGGTCCAAGAAGCTCCCTCACACGCAGGAGGATCCTGCTTCTTCATTGGCGTCCTCCGGTTTGCCTTCCTCTGGGGTGCCCATCACCTAGGCCTGTATGTCATCCTTCTTGAAGGAAATCAAGACTGAAATTGGCTCCCTTCGACAGGACTTCAAGGCTGGTTTACAAGATATTCTCAGGGAGGTCACTGAGATTGGCGATAGGGTTGATGGTCTTGAACGAACAATGGACGCCAGGATGGAAGATATCGACGGACTCTGGAAGAAGGTGTCTGAACTAGAAGACCAGAATATCACTCTTCAGCTGAAACAGGAGGACCTGGAGTACCGCAGTAAACGGAACAACCTCCGCATCCGAGGTGTCCCATTGGGAACAGAGGGGAAAGACATCCTGGCATACACGGCGGACCTCCTTCATGCCATCCGTGAAGGTGAGGGCACCTCCCCGCCTATGCTCGATAGAGCCCACTGGATACCTGGTCCTGGCAATCAGCCTAACTTTGTTCCGGAAATCATAACTAGGGTCCACATTTTGCAGAGAAATAAGCTATTCTCCGCAAAGTACAGGGTGTTGAAGCGGTCTCCTACAATGGACTCTCTATCCAAATCTTTCAAGACCTTGCACCTTCCACGCTCCGGCGGAGGAAGGATTTTAAACCTGTGATGGACAAACTAAGAGACCTTGAGGTTAAATATCAATGGGGCCACCCTTTTGCTTTGATGTTTACCTGGGAGGGTAGGCAGCGAGTGGTCCGGTCCCTACAGGAAATGCAGCGTCTTCGCCATCTTCATGTTGACTCTGATAATGATGACCTCCCGTCTACTGGCGCACGTCCTATGGGCCCACTCTGGCCTGAGTGGTCCACTGATCCTCCTCCTTGCTCCAGACTTCTCTCCAGGGATCTTGAATCGTTTCAAGCTAGGCAGCAAGCCATTAACCAAGTCCGGTCCTTGAGTGCCTCTCCGTCTCTCACTACCTAGTTGCCTTCTACATTGTGACATGCCTGGCTATGTTCTCACCTTGCCCCTAGCCCTGGAGTTCTCCCGGGCCCGACCTGGTGGCTGGATTCAGTTGTGCTCTTCTTACATCTATGCGCGGGACGCTGCCAACGGAGATTCTCCACCTTGTGTGTACCCGCTGCCCCCCCTTTTTTTTGGAGTCCTACAGGAGAGTCACTTCTCTGCAATGGTCCACCTTCGGGAGCCCGGACTATTCCGACTAGACTCTACTTTGAATTGGCACAGTTGGCCTGTTTTCTCTTTATTCTTCTTCTTCTCTCTCTGTCCTCTTCTCTCCCCCCACTTCTATAGGTTCTTTTCGGATGCGCTTTTCTCAGCAGCTGAGTTGTGGTGTTATTTTTTGGACTGGAGGGTGGAACTATTGGTCACTATGTGGAATCGGCTGGGCCTTTACCCAGGTGCTTTCTTTGTCCTCTTTGCCCCTGTCTTCATCGACCGGCTGCCACCACTCTCCTGCGCGATCCGGGGGTGCTGTTGATTTCCCAGTCCTGGGATCTGTCTCCTTTATCTTCTTTGCTATGCCCCCGGCTGGGCTTGGGTCTCGCTACCTCCTGCGAATCGCTGCTGCTGAGGTGTGCTGTTCCCCTTCTCCCACACAATGACCCACACTGTCACATTCCTCTCCCTTAATGTAAAGGGCCTCAAATCTCCTACTAAGCGTCGACAGGTTTGGTGATATCTATTCCAGCACGATCCTGATATAGTCTTCCTACAGAAGACCCATCTGCTTTCCTCTGACACTCACCTTATAGTCCACTGCAAATACCCCAACCAATTTTGAGCGAGCTTCCCAACTAAGACTGGTGGTGTGGCAATCCTTTTTAAACCCGGCTGGCGCACGGCGTCCTCCCAGTGCATAGCTGATGAAGGTTGGAGGTTTCTCAAGATTGACATGGTTTGGGGTCGGAGCTCCTGTGCTTTCATTACGCTCTCTCTCTAGCCCTATTGTCCTCAGAGGGGATTTTAATCTGGTTGGGATCCCGTGCGGGATCGCACTGCGCAGGCTCACCATGTGGCTGGGGCGATGTCGGCGCAATTGAAGAATGTCATTACTGACCTTGGTTTGGTTGATGCCTGGAGATACCTACACCCGGACTTTCTGGACTGTTCCTTTTACTCCCATGTCCACCATTCCTATTCGCGAATTGACTATTTTTTTCTTTCGCTCTCTCTGGCCCACGTCCTTTGTACGGCGGTCATTTCGGACATTTCTATCTCTGATCATGCGCATATTTTGCTTACGCTTCAGTCTCCCACTGCCTGTGATGACCCCCTCCCAAGATGGCGATTACTCCCCCAAGCCCTCCATGACCTGGTAGATGTGGCGGACATCCGTAAACAGATTGACTCCTTCTTTGCTGCTAACTCTCTTACTGACATGCCCGAGGATGTTCGTTGGGACGCTGTCAAGGCTACTGTCCGGGGGTTATCACCTCCATTTCTATTGCCCGGACCCGCGAGGCCCATTTGGTGGAATCCACCCTTTCCAGCGTTCTTAAAGATTTGGAACATAAAGATCATGCCTACCCTTCTCTTGCTAACAAGCGCCGTCTGACTGCCCTGTGCGGTCAGCTGCGCTTGCAAAGCACTAATAAGGTTGAATGGCTGCTTGTCAACCTTAAGCAAAAATTCTATGTAGGCGGCGACAAGGTTGGAGCGTGTTTAGCACGCTGCCTCCGGGCTCAGGCTACTCGCTCCCACATTGCAAAGCTCAAGTGTTCCGATGGCTCCTGGGCTACCTCGGAGAAGGACAAAGGTCATACCATAATGGCCTTTTACACGTCTCTTCATGCCCACGACCCATGTCGGCGATTGAGATGTTCTTGATTCGTGCCCTTGGGATTTTATCGACCCCTACTTCAAGGAATTGCTATTACCCATGAGGAAATTGCTAATGCATTGAAGCAGCTACCGACGGGCAAAACACCGAGCCCCGACGGCCTACCAATTGCTTTTTACCGGGTCTTCTACCCGCAATTGCAAGACCACCTACTTCATCTCTTTAATAACTTTACTGACTATACGGGCATTTCTCTTACGATGAATGAAGCGAAAATTGTGCTGGTCGCTAAGCCTGGCAACGACCCGACCCTGGCAGCTTCTTTCTGCCCCATTGCCTTGTTAAATACTGACGCCAAAATATTCACCAAAATCTTAGCAAACCGGTTGGAGCCCCATATTACGGGACTTATGGACCCTGATCAGGTGGTTTTGTCCGCCACAGGCAGGGCGCTGACTGTATTTGGCTTATTACTCACCTGGTGGAAAAGACGCGTATCAGAAACATCCCTACATGCCTGGTCTCCCTGGACGCCGAGAAGGCGTTTGATCGCTTGGACTGGGGCTTCTTTGAGGCAGTACTTCGGAAGATTGGCTTGGGACCTGGATTCATCTCTAAATTGATGGCCCCCTATGCAACACCTACAACTCGTATTCGTTTTAACAGCTCTACCACCGCCCTTATTTCTATCCACCGCGGCACGCGTCAGGGGTGTCCGCTTTCTCCCCTACTCTTCGCGCTGGTCATGGAGCCCCTAGCCATCGCTATACGCCACAATCAGGATATTCAGGGTATCCGTATGGGGGTTCGGAACACAAGGCTTCTCTCTTTGCCGATGACTTGCTGTTGTCCCTGTCCTCTCCGTCGTCTTCTCTTCCTGCAGTAGCTGAACTCTTGGGGTCCTTTGAGGCTGCTTCGGGTTATCGGATTAAACTGGCAAAATCCCACGCTCTAAATCTCATGCTTTCGGCTTCGGAGGTCCAGAGCTTGCGGGATCTGCTCCCGGTACAGTGGACTGATGAGTCGATTCGTTATTTGGGCTTAGACTTAACCCCTACACTCTCTTCTTGGTCCTCCTCTAATTGGCCTAGATTCCGCAACTCTGTCCGTGAAGAAATGTGTCGATGGGAAGTTCTCCCCTTGGCATGGCTAGGCCGCCTCCACGCTGTTAAGATATCCCTTCTTCCTAAAATCCTTTACTTGTTCCAGTCTCTTCCTACTCCTATTCCGCATGCCGATATTCAGGCCCTGCAATGAGATTTTACTAAGTTCATATGGGGGAAGTTGCGTCCCCGCTTCTCTCACAAAATACTCATGCTTCCCAGGTCTCGGGGTGGCCTGGCTTGTCCTAATTTGTTGGAATACTATTGGGCTTGCCACCTTCGTTTTATATCGGAGTGGATTGTTCCTGAAAGTGAGAAACATTGGTTCCACATGGACCGTGAGGTGGCTTGTGGACCGCTGTGGGACCTCGCCTGACTTTCAAGTGCAGCATGCCCTCTAAGTGCCTACTTAGCGACGCCAACGAGAACGGTCTTGGAGATATGGGGTCAGCTGGCGCTTTCCCGGGGCCTTACGACCTTCCCTTCTTCCAAAGCTAACACGCAACTCTGCATTCCCCCCAGCTTTTCAGCCTCAGGCCTTTGGGGCTTGGACCATAGAGGGTCGACGTGTTCTCCAAGATTTCTTTCAGGGTTCTACCCTCCGCTCTTTTGAACTGTGCAAACAATTCTTCCAGCTTACTGATAATGCGCGCCTGCAATATTGCCAATTGCGTCACTGGCTGTCTTCTCCCGAGTATTCCCAGGAGGTGTCTCGGTGACTCACCCCCTTAAAATCTCTGGTCTGTAGATTTGACGGGTCGAGAGGTCTCATCTCTAAAACCTATTCTGTCCTCCAACACTCTGGGCATCTTCCGCTCCATGGATTTCAAACTTGCTGGGCATCTGATTTAGCTGCTGACATCTCCCCGGAGGAATGGGACCACCTTAGGAGGGATATTCCTAAGGTATACCGTAGCATTCCCCAGCGCGAATCTGCCTACAAATTGATGACACAGTGGTATTATACTCCCACTCGCCTCCATCAGATGTTCCCGAACACTCCTCTGATCTGCTGGAGATGCCAGACTGGCAGAGGGGACTTCCTGCACATTTGGTGGTCTTGCTTGGAGCTCACTGTGTTCTGGAAGGAGGTCCTCAGCCATATTAATGAGGTGGTGGGTTTCCCGATCCCTGCTATCTCGTCCCTGGTGCTCTTGGGCATTCAGCCCAACACGCTGAAAGCCATGACCTCGGCACACTGGCATCTCATCCTTCACCTGCTAGGTGCAGCGCGACAGTCCATGGCCTCCTGCTGGAAACGGCCCCACCCCCGCCTATTGCCACATGGTTTCTTCGACTATGGGACGTGCTTTCATTGGAACTACTTACTGTCCGTCTTGCTCATTCTGACACACGCTTTGATCGCATCTAGCGTCCACTCATACACCACTTTACTAGAACCGAACACTCCCGCCTGATGCCTCCTAGATAGCGGGCTCTGCAACTGTTCGACGACCCCTTGGAGCCTTTCTTTAAAGGCAAGAGACCAGATTCCCCAGGGTAGTCTGCGGTGCCTGCCGGGCGGGTGCTCCGTGCCTTAAGACTGCTGTCCTCCACTCTGGGTTTTGATCTTATTCCCCTCCTCCTCGTTCCCTTTGCACATCCACCTTTACCCTCATTTTCTTCTCTGTCTTCACCTTCTTCTGATTCCTTTCCCCTTCTTCTCCTTTCTTTTTTTTATTTCCTTCTCTCTTTTTCATTATATGATGGTTCTTATGTTATTAGCCGCAAAGTGTATTGATGCTATCGCAGTGCGATCTTAAACTTTCATTTGGGTGGGGGGTTTTGCTCTGCCTAGACTTTGTTAGCTTCGATCAACTGATTGATTTCCAGGTTTCAGCTGTGGTCCTTCATTATCGGACATTGTCACCTTAGCTGGACCCTCGCCTCTTGGCCCCCTGCGTAGCCTTTCCCTGTGAGCTGGCAAGAACTTTCTCCTGGAGGTCGTCTTCTAAGTGTCTGACACTCACTAGGCCTCCTCTCATACGTTTTGAAAATACCCGAACTCTGACTTTTTTAGCTGGGTCCTGATGGTCTATTTTGCAGATGTTTATTTGTTGCCCCCACACCCTTACCCTTCAATCTTTGTGGCATGTGTAATTGTTTATTTGCTCATGTTAATAAACAGATATTAAAAAAAAGGCACCCATAATTGTAGAGCAAAGGCCCCTCATGCATGGGAGCTGGTGCCACTGCACCTACTGCACTAATGATAGCCATGCCCTGCCCAGTTACACTACATAGTCTATGGAGCAATAGCAGGAAGACAGATTAGAAAGATCAGGGCCTGATTGGGAACATTCAACTAGCACCAAATTAAGAGAGACTGGCTGTGCAATGCAACACAACACAATACACAATTTTTTATTGGCACGCTGGCCAGGTTTGGGAAAGTTAGTAAATGGTGTACAGAAAATAATCAAAGATTGTTTTTATATTTACCAGAGTGTTACTGGTTAAATGCTGCTTTTTCCATGAGTCATGTCTCCACTGATGATGTACAAAAAGTAGTATGGTTCCTTCTCTTAATGGATGTATGTCATGCATGCCCATACAGCCATCACAACGCATATGGACATAAACATAGTACAACTTGAGCCCGAAACCCAACTCTTTCACACACAGCTCCAAGTACCTAGTTTCAGGGCATCTGCTCGCCTCTTCGTGCATGTCCTGGTTGGATGAGTCTTTTTTTTAACCAGTTTTCTTTTGCTTGTGCTGTGAACAGTGCACCTCAGGGGGTAAAGAAATGTACACACCAACGGCTCGAATGGCAAAGGGGCAGCAGGGCATTTCCTAAAGTGTGTGGGGTGAAGTAAAGGAAACTTGCCAGGGCTTATGGATTTTCCTACAATGTGTTTTATTGACATGGTGAATGGATTGTAGGGTTTTGTCATTTGTAAAAGATGTAGCCTCAAGTTCCAGCAAGTCAAGCACTGTTGGCTGAGAGATCACAAACTTACAAAATAGGGCCAGGTTACAACCATGGCTGCTTCTGCACCCTTGGCACAGGACACCGCATACCCAGCAAAAAAGAATTGTGTTCTCATCTCAACATGTTATTCCATGGAAGGAAACATCAGCTAAAGGTGTATTTGAGTAAAGTGATTACGAAGGCCATGTTTTTTACATTCGTCAAATCCCTGGTGATTGGGCCTGGGCTAAATTTCGAGTACTTTGAAATTTTCTGAGTAATTTTGGTAATTTCACATTGCTCTTTGGCACGTAATTACAGATTTTTAAGCAATTACTCCTCCTTGCGTAATTAATAATAATCTGAAGGAAAAATACTTCCCTAACAGCACATTTAGCGAACGCAAGAGACTGCTTGCACTCGATGTTAGTGTTCAGTTGCATTTAGCGCAATTTCTTAGCGCAAATTGCATCCTCACATCCATTGTCAACGCATGGGGGCATTTTTGTGCTAAGAAATAGTACTAAACGCAAATTGCTCTTCTTACGTAATGAAAGTGTAAACTCGCAGAATTCTTAGGTGATTTCACATGATTACACTACATGCAATTATGTGAGTTACGCCCATCCCCTCTGGTGATGGGAAAAGCATGCCAGAGCAGTTCCTTTGATTGAAGCGGATGCATTGCGGTAACGGCACAATAGGCCTTGTACTTCCCTACCCCCTCTGAGAGCATAAACTGCAGCTTGAGTCTGAGGGATGCTTTGAGAGCAGGACACCCCCTGTCTGACCTCCACCAGCCAAAAATAAAGAATTAACCAGAACAAATACTTGGCCAAATGCAGCCCTCTGCTTTATCGCTCAAGAGCAAAAAAAGAGTCTACAAAAATCACATCTTTTTTTAGTGCTTTCTAATTTGTACTTTAATTACTAAACAATGATGATTCATAGTGCATAGTACCTGACATTCAAAAGCAGGCTCCCCATTTGTGTGGTACCTACCATCAGGAGAACCTATTTCTGGTAGGGATTCCCATTTTGAAGGGGGTGCCTTCAAGAGATAACTCTACCTTTTCGGCGAGCAAGCAATCTGTTTGCAATTAAGGGAAGTGATGGTTCTCACAGCAGAATGCAAAGGGGCTGACTCCAAAAACAAATTGCACAATGATGTGTGAGATCTCCGCGCTTACTAAAGCAGTAACCAGAGACATAAAAAAGACAGGAGCTGTCTAGAAATGTCCTCACCTTGAACAAGAAAAACTGTAGCCCCACTCCTTACCCCTACCATCTACCTAATAATTAAGGATGAATTAATCAGCAGTCCTTTGTTAACAAGACCCTCTTTGAATTTCTAAACAAGAGCATGCCTCCCTCCTCTCTCCCATTAGTTTATGTGTTTCCATGCTTGAGCCACAGGAATGAAGCCAACACACTTCCACTGTCTGGGAAAGTTATCCTCATTTCCATCTTGTGCCATGCTAAACCCAGGGCATCCAGATGGCTCCCATTGGCTCCAGTACTCGGGTTCACCCAACACACAGTCATACTATCACACATGTTCTTCACACTCAATGCACATATAAGCACTCAACATGCACTCAGGATATCAGCAAAGGGTTTTGGGTTTCACATAGCAGCAGAGCTTTGCATGAGAGGAGGTGGTAGGCTAGTCTCTCTCTGAAACAGGGAAAGAGGTTACTCATTCTATTGATTCACAAAACGCATTCAAATGTAGGCCACAGAACGGGTTCTTTTACTAATGGACAAACCAGGCCTCAGCGTGCATGCTAGATTAGTGTGATGCCAGGGCTAATACAGAATTCAGGATATCAATTTCATATGCAGTCAGGCACTCAGGGCAGGGACACGCCTGTTTACCATGCAAGAGACATTCCCGTCCAAACACAAGGGCATATTTTATGCACAAACGTCATGCAAGATACTGCTGGGACACTGTTCAAGGAGGAAATGTCAGCTGCGGCACTAATCAGTTTGACAGTTCATGCAAGACATTTTCTGCTAGAAACAATCTCTCAAGGACAAAAATGTGAAATAGCTGAGAGAAAAATGTACCTGAAGTATCCCAAAATTACTCACTATCTTACACAAGAAATAACAATTCCGCCCAGGCCTAAATTGATACTTCACTGAGACAAAAAAACAAAAAAGGTATGATAATACCTTTTTGTGCAGAAATGGCATGCAATAAAAAATACCAGTAACAGAAAAACTGACCATGCCTTTGATCTCAACTAGATAGATAGATAGATAGATAGATAGATAGATAGATAGATAGATAGATAGATAGATAGATAGATAGATAGATAGATAGATAGATAGATAGATAGATAGATAGATAGATAGATAGATAGATAGATAGATAGATAGATAGATAGATAGAGGGAGGGAGGGAGGGAGGGAGGGACGGACGGACGGACGGACGGACGGACGGACGGACAGAGAGAGAGAGAGAGAGAGAGAGACAGACAGACAGACAGACAGACAGACATAGATATCTGATTCTGTTTGTGGGTGTTAAAGCTATGAAAGGTTCTGCTTCCTAAAACCAAGGAATGCACTGGGCTGAACAAACAAATATTACAATATAACAGGGGGGTGTTCTCACCTGTGTTCTGCTCCAGAAAAGGACCCGGCGTGCTGACCTGAGTGTTGGGGATTCCTGCTGCCTTCCGCCTGCCTGTGCCCGTGTCTCCCTCTCGCCGTCTGCTGCCGCGCTCGATACACTAGCGGTTGCGGCCAGGAGGGGGACTCCACCGCCCAGCAGCACCTGGTGGGGCGGGGCGGACGGTAACGCCCACTGGACGCGCCTGGAGGCGCTATAAAAATCGCGCACAACCTCCGCATCGCGGAACCACTCGCGGGCAGCGCCGGTCTGAGCCCGGGCAGAGGGCGGGCCGTCTGTGGCCGTCCGGGGTCGACGGAGGCCGGGCTGGGCCACGTCCCTTACACATCACACGGAACACCGGATCTGCACTGCCACGGAGGTATCCTGTGTTACCCGAGGATTGGGCCACTCATATCTAGGTAACTTACTCGGGATAGTTGTACCGGGGAAATTACCTGTAATACATACTGTATCCGTGAAAAGGGCGTGCTTAGTATCCAGGAGCACAATACGACATCGGGTGCCACTTAGCGTTGACGGCTCCTGTACCCCATGCCCGCAAGATCAGACTGACTCTAGAATAAACCTTCAATCTGAACCGTGGGGGGCCGAAGAAGGCACGTTAGGTAGTAGACCGTACCATCATGGTTAAAAATAAGAACACCAAAACGAGGGCAGGGGGAGGAGTCAAAGGGACCCTGGATGCCTTTATCACCAGAGCAGAGTCTCTGTTAGTACATGAAATTCAAATGGCTGAGCGTAGATTGTCCCTGGACCCACAATTAGCAACTAAAAGATCCTCACTGGGCAACATAGCATCTTGCTCTACACCTGGTGGCCGGTCAGACCCAATTGAGTCGCCTAGGGAGTTTCACACTCAAGTTGACTCCACCGATATATCAATGATTACAGCCCATAACCCCCGGGGAGGTATAACAAGAATAGGTGGGTTAGGGACAACAAATGATAATCAAGCCGCTGAATTGAGCCCATATGGCAGAGATAGCACACAGCCAATTATACCTCAGGGAGCAATACATGGGGATACCACAAGGGAGGAGTTTAGTAATCACCAAGTAGCAGGCGTGATAGATCTGGAATTGACCCGGGGGGAAGAGGAATCCACGCGCCCAAAAGTACCCCAAGTAGTAGCGGGGCCCTCAGTGGCGAGCGGCTTACAATGCACCACACGCGCTAGCAAAGCCAGCCGGAAGGGAGGGGCCAAATTTACCAAAGGCTGTATTAAAAATCCGGATAAAATTGCATGCACTAGATGCAGCCATGAAAGTGGGTCAGGAGGGAGCCAACAAATCATCTCTGAGCTTGAAATTAAAATGGAACAACTCCTCCAGCACATGTTAGGACCTTTAATGGTGAAAATAACGAATATAGAAGGGACCATAAATAAACTTGCGGCCAAAACCCAGTCACAATACAATGGAGACCCCGGGGAGGAAAGGGAGGAGGGTAGCACAGCGACGAGCAGCAAAAATAAGGAGTCAAAACATAGGGGAGTTGAACAAATTGAGTGTAGCAAACCGCCAGCACATGTAGCCAATAAGGGCAATATGGGTAATAAAAATCTGAATGGGGAAACCCGGGTCCACCCAGGCACCCGATCCGAGACTAGAGATAATGGTTCGACACATAGGGAATATACGAGGCAAAGTGGGACAGACCGTACGATTTGCATCCAGGCCACACAAGGGCTCCAGACATTAGACCTACCCCCGGCCTCTTGTCCTTATTCAGTGGTGCTTGTAGGTGTTCCGGGTCTGAGTGAGGGAGTGGAGGAAGCGACTAGCACCTTGATTAATAAAGCTGCACACTGGATCAATAATAACATACCAGTCAATAGATTCAGACATGACCATATTCTTATGGCGAGGAGGGTAACCTGGATTGACAGTGGAGAGAAAAAATTCCCTGGTGACTGTATCATTGTAAATTTAAGATTCCCGGGATTAGTAAAAGAGCTTCTGGATAATAGGCACAAGGAGAGTAGGAGAGGTTCATGTGTAAGGATGCTCCCCTTGTATTACTTTTATCGGGACAGTGCCCTTGACTCCGGACAGACCCTGCAAGGGCAAAGAAAAACCATGAAAGGTAGCCAGGAAAATATACGCTTGGCCCCAAATAGATTTGCCACCCTCACTGATTACTCTGCCCTGGACGAACAGGACTGACTGGGGAACGCAGTGAGCACAGTGGTGAAGAGAGTACATGGCGATGTTAGAATCCAGGGAATAACAAGCAACACAGTATGCAACAACCAGGAT
Organism: Triturus cristatus; assembly: GCF_964204655.1. Lineage (NCBI taxonomy): Eukaryota > Metazoa > Chordata > Amphibia > Caudata > Salamandridae > Triturus > Triturus cristatus. The sequence goes on along the minus strand of NC_140584.1, from coordinate 888,754,576 downwards.
GTTAGAGTTGATACACCTTCTGGACAGGCTAGGGTGGTGGGAGATGTAGCCCCTCAAGACACCTTTAGGGAGATAAATTCAGCAAAAAGGATGCATAGAGACGGAACTTGTGGAAGGGTTTGTGCAACTTTTGAGCTGAGGCTGCTGTCCTGGAATATTGCGGGTCTTGCATCCAAAGTCGCAAATCAGGAATGGCAAAATTTTATTAAAGAATACAAAATTATTTCCCTGCAGGAAACCTGGGAAACGGACTGTAGTGGCCGGTTCCTGGAGGGCTATAAACTGTTTTTTGTCCCGGCACACAAATCACCCATGGGTCGAGCCAAGGGAGGTTTAATTATGTATGCGGCATTGACGCTGCAAGGAAGTTGGCAAGACCTAGGGTGGGACTCTGAATGCCTCCAGGGCATCAGATATGTGACAAAGGGCCTTAAGGTTACTTTTATAAATTTTTACAACGCAGGACAATCAATGTCTAATTTGGCGGAATTGGATCAAAGAATTAATGGACTAAACGATGTGGGGGATCCAAGTGCACAGTTAATTTTAATGGGGGATTTCAATACCCACCCATGCCCACACTTGAAATGGGAAGGTGGCTCATGGGATGCCTGTCCTTCTATAAAAGGATGGCATACAGAGCATTCTAGAGAGGGTATGGCATTAGGCACAATTTTAGGCAAATTTGCATTAACACCCACAATGGATTTAGTCACAGATGGATCATCAGTCTCAATGACCCCATCCTTTAAGGGGCGGGGCTGTGATTCCATCATCGACTATATTTTTGTCTCACATGCTTTAATTGGCCGGGTCAGTCACTTTTCGATAGTTCCCAGCATATTTAGCGACCATAATCCCCTGGAATTAATATTAGAGATCTGGGATCAGTGCGCCAAAACAGATAAAAGTAGGACTGGGGGACAGTACAAGGCAGTGGATCAGGGCAGAAGAATCAAATGGTGTAAGATTGATGGGTTAGTATTACATAGAGCGCTCTTGGCAGAAAATGATAGCCATATGTGGAAATGCTTAGATAGCAATATTGAGGGGAGCGACCTGATCACAGCATTTGAGGGCACCGCCCAACAAATTGATAGCTTATTAAGGAGTAAGACGAAAAAGCAATTTGATCCTGGCCCGAGATGGTTTGATAAGGATTGCTCCAAGGCCCATAAAAGTCTGAAGCAGGCCCTCAAAACATTCCCAAGGGATAGAGGCATGATCATGGAATGCAGGAAACAGTATAAAAAGGTCACTAAAAGAAGGAAGTATTGCCTTCAATCCCAAGCTTGGGAGTCACTAAAAGAAGCGGCGGAGCATCGTGACATGACAAGCTTTTGGAAAACAATAAATGATCCGTGCTTCCAAGACACAAATAAGCCGCAGGTAGCATCACACATCCTACCGTAAGAGTGGGTAGTGCACTTTTCTAAATTATATAATCGGGGTAATACAGAGATGCTGCAATCTCAATCCTTGGAATTACCCGAGGGCGAGTGCATCCCATTTACGGTGGAAGAAGTGAAACTTGGAATAGATGGCCTGACCTTAAGAAAAGCGCCTGGACCGGATGGGATTCCGCCAGACCTGTATAAAAGCCAGGTGGAACTCTGGGCACCAATATTGGCCAGAGTACTAAATGCTGCCTGTCAGGGGGGCATGCCGAGATCATGGTCTACGGCGGTCATCGTTCCAATATTTAAAAAGGGTAATAGAAATGACCCCCAATGTTATCGCCCAATATCCTTGATAGATGTAGCGGCGAAAATCATGGGGAGAGTCATTCTTAATCGCCTTTTAGAATGGGTCAAAGAACATAATATTATTACCGATATCCAGTATGGGTTTAGAAGTGGGCGCTCAACAATAGACCAGTGCCTTAACCTGTATCATCTAGTGGCTAAATACACTCTGGCCAGGGAAGGCACTGTGTACTTAGCGTTCATGGATCTCTCAGCAGCTTTCGACTGTGTCAACAGAAGGAAGCTGTGGGAGATGCTGGCTGAGATGGGCATAGACTTGGGTCTGTTACGAGCACTACAGTTACTTCACCTTGAAACCACGGCACAGGTGAGATTTACAGATGATGGTGACATGACAGAGGAGTTTCACTGCCGTGGAGGGGTGAGGCAAGGCTGCATCCTGGCCCCTTTTTTATTTACGCTATATGTAAATGGGCTAGATAAAGCATTGGTAGGGCTGGGTGCAGACTGCCCTTCTATAGGGAGGAGAAGCATACCAGTCCTCCCTATATGCAGATGATGCAGTTCTCTTGGCCCGCACAGGAAGGAGCCTGCAGTTGCTCATCAATGGGTTTGTCAGGTTTATGGCGGACCTAGACTTAGTGCCAAACTTATCCAAGTCTTATGTTATGGAAGTAGGCAAAAAACCGGCCAAGAATTATAGCTTCACAATAGGTACCCACACACTGGAAAAGGTAAAAACTTTTAATTATTTAGGGATTGTCTTTGACCAAGATCTCTGTTTTAAACCCCTAGTAAGCCTTAAATGCAGTCAACTGCCGAGTACGGTGGGATCCATTATGAATTTTGCAACAAGATTGGGTCGTTGGTCCCCGCACTAAATTATCCAACTATATAGATCAGTTTGCTGCTCAAAGACCCTTTACGGCAGCGAGGTTTGGGGCTTTCGTGACATGGGGAACATTCAGAAAGAAGAAGACAAATTCTTAAAAAGGCTTCTGCAGGTCCCTACAAGCGTCTCTACGTATGTTACCCATGAGGAGTTGGGCATAGACTATATTACTGACCAGGCTGCCTCCAACCCAATTTCCTGCTGGGTAAAAATATGGACTAACCCAGAGGCAACCCTGAGTAGATCAATCATACAGGATTGTATGAAAAGGGGATAAGTGGTTTAGAATACCATGGTTAAAATATGTAAGGGATGCACTGATCAAGTTGGGTCTTGAAAATTTTTTTAATGATCCAAGTACGTTGGCCAATAGAGATAAGGTCAGCATAAAGAAAGCCTGTAAGCAGTATCTGGCCACGAGCAGAGAAGTAAAAGAAGGGCCCAAAAGTACAGTGAGATTACATCAGCTGATTAAAATTAAACCGGGCATGGAATTTTATTTGGCCAACATGTACAATAGACATGATAGATTTTTAATGTCTAGATTTAGATTAGACCTGCTGCATCATATCTTGGCCGTCCCAGCAGGTTTTGTACATGACGCAAGTTCAAAAGGGTGTTGCGGCTGCGATCTTAGATCTCCGCAAGACACCCTGCACTTTGTTTTATTGTGTCCCTATTATGCCCACCCACGCTCACTGTTTTTAAAAACAATACTTAAACGGGCTAATATTGGCCAGGCTAAAGTGGCCCTTTTATTTCTCAAGCTTGCCGCAGATCCGTTTACACTGTTTAGTATGGTACACTTCTTGCGCTTGGCAGTTAAGCTGAGAAAAACGAGGGGAGAGGAGTAATGGGGCAGACCGCATCAAAAATGAGCAGTAACAAACGAATTAAACCCAGAAAGGAATAGAGTACAGTTGTACAGTTCCCTCGCATAAGGATGACATTGATTGTGAGTTTTAAGATGAATGTTTTAATGTGGATTATTTATTAATGTATGAAATACTGTGTTTTTTGGAAGGCCCGATTGTATAACATGTATCTTTTATGGCTATTTTTATAACCGAATAAAGATTATTTGAATTTGAATTTGAACAGTTTTTCTGTGAGCGAAGGATTTGACAAGGAGTTCCATGGAGTTCCGAAGCAACACCGATGTCCCTTTGAGATCGAGGGCCGAGGGCTTGGACGGCTGCTGTGTGACGCAGTCCATGGAATAGAAGAATTAAAGCAGGGGCTGCTTCGGTGCCAGAGTCTACAGCGATATGACATGTCACAGTGTACTCCTGCCACCTCTCTCATGGACGTATTGCGGTCAAGAATGACGTCACCGAAACCCCACAGCTGATTGTAACAAGATCACAATCAAGGTCTTCCCAGATGTAACCCTGCACTGCTGAACGCTGGGGCCACAGCGCCACGGAGACCAAAATACGGGCGTGCCACAGAAACATTTGCAACCACAGAGCCACCGACCTGCTCCATCACGCGGGAGCTTAATCCAGAGAGCGAGTAAATATGAGAGATGCAGAGTATCACGTGTACTCCCTTGCTGACACCCTACATTCTCCCGCCGTTTCAGGGTAAGGAGAAGCGTGGGCAGGGGACGAACTGTATCAAAATACAGTAAATGTGATCTTGAGAGCAATGCAGAGGCACTGGGGGCTGCGGTGAGTGGGTGTGTGTGAGGGGCAGTGGCATGGCTAAAAAGGGCCAAATATCCTGTAATTATTGTGTTGTCCTTTTAACTGCAGGTAACTGCATTTGAAATAGATGGTCCAACTGCATGCTTAATTAACTGTTAAATATCTGTTTATTAGTTTTCTTAAGCAAAGATTGTTGACATGTATACATCTACAAAATTTGAATTGTCACCCATTACAGAGTGTTCCACACTGCCAATGCACTGACCAGAGGGAGTGTTTTTTTAATAACATTTGAACGTGTGTCTTGCGGGTTACAGACAGATCTCGCAGAGATTAGAACGTATGGCCACATTTTCACAAACACATCCCTGTTGCAGCTACATTATCTCACTGAGCTTTCTCTCTGGGTTTATAATCTGAGCCCTGCACGATAGACACACATATCACTGCAGAAAGTGGGTTTGCCCCCTGAGGTTTCTGACTAGGATTAGAATCGGTGACTTGCAGGTTAGACACGGTCTCTGCATACTCCATAAACCCAGTAAACCATCATACAATTAGTGGAATAATTTAACTGCGGTTTGCATATGAGACCAAAATATAACAGTGCTTGTGAATTTTTGTGTAGTTTTCTTTCCATTTTCCTTCTTTTCCCTGGCTCTCCTTTCATCTCTTTCCATTATTTGCTAATGACTCTCTTTTTATCGTTTTGCACTCACTCTATTATTTAATGTTCCATTGATTCTTCAATCTCTAGCCCCTTTCATCTCTCAATCTGTGTTTTTATGCATTTTCATTTTCTTCGTGTTTTCCCCTGCTATTTCCTTTTCTGTCCTCCTTTTCTAGCTTGATTCATTTCTTTTTTGTTTTTGCAACTGAAATAGCAGCGCTATACAGTTATCACATACTATAGTCACAGGAATCAATAGCCAACCATTACAAACACTGTATTCTCCATCAGTGTCATGTCTCCCACCTCCTCTCAATTCACCCATACTAAAAATCGCCACCGGAGTAAAATCGTTCTGAACCTGTATCGCCAATTTGAGCCGGGAATAAAAAATGAGTGGGTCTCAATGTAGGTCGCCAGGATGGTGTGTGCTCGGGCGTCACGTCAAGGTCTCTTATGTGGCCTGTTTAATGGATTGTTGCGTGTCGTCGTCTCTATCAAGTCCGAAGTATCTTCTCCACGGGCCCAGATCTTGTGAAATTTCTTTGGGCACCCTCTACTGCGGTATGTGGTTTGCTTAGCCGTTATATAAATATCCACCCCCTCATCCATTCCTGAATAGTCGGCTCGTCTGCAACCCCCCATTTCCTAGCTATATCTCTTTTGGCGACCACCAACCTCTGAGAGACAAAAGTTAACTGCATTCTGGTGATGTCCACATCGTTTGGTATCCCGAGTATCACAAATCTCGGGTCCATCCGCATTTCCATCTCCAAGACCGCAACTAACAATTCAGCTACCTGCTTCCATCATGACTGTATCACGGGACATAGCCATATCGTATGGAAAAAATCACCTCTGGTTGTTGTACATGTCAGACAGGATGGGGAATCTGCCCTACCCATTTTATGTAGCCTGTCCGAATCGTAGTAAATTCGGTGTATTAGCTTGAGTCAGGTCAACGCCGTCTCCTCCTCCTGCTACAACACCCTCCGCATGCTACGCAGGATCTACAAGTGGATCCCGACCGAATCAACAAGAACGGTGACACAGGCCCTCGTAAGCAGCAGACTGGACTACGGCAACGCACTCTACGCAGGAATCCCAGCCAAACACCTACGACGACTACAACGCATCCAAAACGCCTCCGCCCGACTGATCCTCAACGTCCCCCGCCGCAGCCAAATCACCCCCCACCTGAGAGACCTACACTGGCTCCCCGTCAATAAGAGGATCACCTTCAAGCTCCTCACCCACGCACACAAAGCACTCCACAACGCCGGACCAGCCTACCTTAACAGCAGACTCAGCTTGTACACCCCCACCCGCCAGCTCCGCTCCGCCAGCCTCGCCCTCGCCGCTGTCCCCCGCATACAACGAACAACCTCCAGCGGCAGATCCTTCTCCTACCTCGCCGCCAAGACCTGGAACTCCCTCCCTGCCCACCTACGGCAGACCCAGGACCTACTCACCTTCAGAAGACTCCTCAAGCCCTGGCTCTTCGAGCAGTAGCGGCACCCCCCTCCCCTCAGCGCCTTGAGAACCTCATGGGTAAGTAGCGCGCTTTACAAATACATTGATTGATTGATTGAGTTGGACGAGGTGAAGCCTCGCTTTTATGGCGACTTCTCTGGGGTGCATTAGGGCCTCCTCACAATCTATGTCTTCCATAGGCCCTACGTCCCTCTACCACCGCGCACGGAGTCCCACCAGTCCCTCAGGGATGCTGTTGTTAATAGTCTTTGTGTGTCAGCTCTTCCTGCAAAAGTCTGCCTTCCAGGTGTGCGTATTCTGGAAGTCATTCGCTAGAGAGATCCTCTGCCTGCCAGGCATGGCGCAGTTGTGCATATTTAAGGAATTGGGAGTTGTGCATGCCATATTCCTGTTTGAGCTTTCCCCATGGTTTGAGTTTCCCTTTTTTCAAGGATGTCGCCCACAGTGGAAATCGCCAGGTTGTCCCAGGCTCCACGTAACTCCCGAAACCGGTCTCCCTCCCAGATGGTGTGCTCTTCGTAATCTTCCCTGTCCTACTCATAGTCTTAGTCGCCCTCTACCAAACTGTCAGGGTCACCCGAGTCGCAGGCAAAAGGCGGGAGCTAACCCTCCCCCCATAGAGATAATGTACATATGTGTGTGGCAGCATTTCCTCACTTTCAAGGCGATATATGGGGTGTTCTCTATGTTTATGTGTCCACTCGTTTATGGGTACCAGGTGGGATGCTCAGTAGTAGGCCTCAATATCAGGAAGCATGATCCGCCCATTGTACGGGTTGCGTTGCAGCATCCGAAGCGATATTCTCGGGTGACCCCCCTGCCACAGCAAGAGTCGAATTTTGCTTGCTATCTCCGCAAAGATAGTTGTGGGTAAAGGATAATATGAGTTTTGCAGTGCCTATTGAAGTTGGGGCAGGGTGATCATTTTAAAGATTGCTGCCCTGCCAAGCAGGGTGAGGGGGAGATCCTTCTATCTCTCCATGTCTGACTTGAAGTTATGTAGGACTGTTCCAAGGTTTTCCTTCCTACACAGCTCCGGGTACGGATACCAAATATACCCAAGTATGTGAATCCCTGCGGTACCACTCTTAGCTTCCCAGGTAGGGGGAAATCCACTTGTATAGTGGTTGGGCAATAGAGTGTGGACTTATTCGAGTTGACTTTGTAGCCTGAGTGGCTCCCATAGTCAGTGATCACAGCAAAGAGAGCCGGTGTGGATATCTCAGGTTCGGTGATATATATCAGAATATCATCGGCGTAGAGAGAAATTTTCTCTTCTCCCGAATCTGTAAGTGCAGTACCAAATCCTCGGATGGAAGGGTGCATTCTGATAGTACAGGCCAAGGACTCAAGGGTGAGTGCAAAAAGAAGAGGCAAAAGGGGACAACCTTCTCGCGTCCCCCTCTCAATAGGGAAGGGCGTTGAGTGTTGACCACTGACAAGCACCATTGGTTGGTTGTATAGGAGTGCCACCCAGCCATGAAATTTCGGCCCAAACCCGAACTTGGCCAAAGTTGCACCCAGGAATGACCAGTCCACGGTGTCAATCGCTTTCTCAGCATCCAGTGTTAAGAACACCTGTGGGTTCTCCCTTTGCCTCACTTTCATGAGCCAGTTGTGAGTGCACCTGAGATTTAGACAGGTAGATCTGCCTGGCATGAATCCAGACTGATCCTCGTGAATCAGATTCGTGATCACTCCCAACAGGCCCGTCACCAAAATGGTGGCCAGGATCTTAACTTCCGAGTTCAACAAGGAAATGCATCTGTAGGAGCCACATTGGTCACTGGGCTTTCCCGCTTTGTGTATGACCACTATAGTGGGCATTCCTAGGTCCCGTGGGAGAACACCCTCCTCATAAGAATCTGTAAAAAGTCAGAGGAGATGGGGGCTCAGGATAGTGGTGTAGTGCCGATAGAATTCTGCGGGTAGCCCTTTGGTACCAGGGGTCTTCCCGGGGCAAAGCTTCGCCACTGCTGCCTGGACTTCTTCCAAGGACAGGTCGTCCTCTAGACCATTTGCTTCCTCCTCTCTAAGCACTGATGTGGAGATGGCCGTTAGGTAATCGTGTATCTCTGCCTGAGATTTGGAAGTACGTGTCTGATACAGGTCCCTATAATATTCAGCAAAATCGTTTGCGACCCCTTCATTCGTGGACTGCATGACACCCCCAAGATCCTTCACTTCACTTCCCTTACCCATCTGTCTTGAATCTCCCGCCTGCTATTCCAGGTGAGGAATTTCCCAGCCTTGTCCCCAACTTCGTAGAGTCTGTGCAATGTTGCCAGATGCAGTTTTTTGGCATTATCCATGGCCAGCTCTTTGTATTCCAATCGCATGGTTGCTAGTTTACGCGTCAACTCAGGGTCACCACCCTGGGCGGCCTGCAAGTCCAGTTCACTTATTTTCTGTTCCAGTTTAACCATGTTTTTGTCTCTCTCTCTCTCTTTTCCCAGGCTATACGGTTCTGGGCTCTGTACCGCAGTACCCTCTTGTACGCCTCCCAGACCGTCACACCGGATGAGACCCCGAGTCTTTGTTTTCTAAAAAAGTAGACTTCGGTATCTGCCCTAATGCCCTTTGCTATTTTAGGATTTTTCAGGTCCTTGGGGCTCAATCTCCAATTATGAGTCCCCTTCCAGTCTCTCAGTCCCATCTCTATCAGGCGCGGGGAATGGTCCGATTGACCCCTAGCTGTATATTCTGGGCGCAATATGTCCTGTATTTCCGCCTGGGGGATAAATATATAGTGCAGCCTAGTGTGGGTGTCGTGAGCCCCCGAGTAGTAGGAGAATTGGCTATCTAGGGGTGGGCCTCTCTCCAGGCATCTATTAGGCCCATCGTTGTAGAGAATCACCTCAGTGGTGTAGTTTAGGTGGACCTGTTCCCCTCCCCTGTACTGTCCTGCACTGGGTCCATGATGTTGTTAAAGTCACCACCCACAATGTGCAGGGTGGCAGGCGTTTCAAGCAGGATGCCAATCACCTTAGTCATGGTGGGCGCTTGTAGTCTGGGAGGTGCGAATACGCAGATGAGTGTGGTTTCGGCCCTGTCTCATAGTCCTGGCACACCCACATATCTGCCCAAGGAATCGTGCCAGAGGCGGGTGGTTAGAAAGAGAATCCTCTTTTTAATCAGGATAGCCACCCCCCTCGCCCCTAATGTGAACCCTGAGTGGGCCATGACCTTGTATGCCCCACGACCTATAAAACTACACTGTGTGCCTTTAAGGGGCTTTTCCTGGAATATTACAATATCTGGGTGAAGCCGTTTAATGTGTTGAGACACCAGTCCTCTTTTGATCTTGTTCCCCAGCTCATTAACGTTCCAGGTCAGAACCGTCAGGTGAGATTTGTGTGACATGTTGCCTCGAACGGCGTCAAGATTGTGGCCCCAAAAACTAGAGGTAGGTGGGAGGACAGCTCCCCATTGCGTCTTGATCTGCAAAAATGTCCCGCTATGGCAGTCCTTGCGCTCAAACAAAGAACATTTAAACCCCAACTGTGCAAAGCCCCAACCTACCCCCACCCCACTTCCCTCCCTCCCCCATAGCCATTTGCCCCCCAGCTCTGGAAGTGGCCCTTGGCAGGCGAGAGCGAGTCGGTCTGTCGTCGTCCCCCACCCGGTTTAGAGACCGCAAACCCCCAACGCTTACGATTTACTATTCAGATGTCCAAGGTATTCACTGTGTGAAGCTCAGGGCGCTTCAAAACAGGAAGAAGAATCAGTACTGATAGGCGGTGTCTTCCCGCCAGAGTTCAAGGTGAAGTACCCAGTTCATTCATGTCGATCTCCGAGGGCAGAGCCCCCTCGACTGATGTCTCGGTCTCTTCACTCTGTTCAAGAGCCTGGATTGACTTCTCTAAAGGATGTCTGGATTCTGCACAAATAGTTGTCCTCAGAGTGCGTTTGTTGATGTAGGGATCCCAGCTTCCATACTGTTTCGTTATCTGATTGCGCTTGCTCGGTTCTGAATTGGTCCCGGCTTTGCTGAACATGCTTGGGGTTTCGCAGGGCATACGGAGTTCCTTTACTCAGGTTCCGGGCTCGGCTCGCCGTTAGATGACGCCGCTGTCGGGGGGACCATTCTCCCCGGAGACTGCTCTGTGGAATAGCATTGTCCGGTTGTGGTCTCCCTTGGGGTCGAGAGACCGGACTTTCCTCCACCCATGCCCATGCCTCCTATGGGGTCTGAAAGAAGAGGGCCCTCCCTTGAAAAAGAACCTTCAGCTTTGCAGGGAACAAGAGCATGTATTGGAGTTGGATGGCCGGTAGCTTCACTTTAATGGAGTCAAAGGTGCAGCTCTGCTTTTGAACTTCCCAACTATAATCCAGGAAAGTCACAATTTTGCAATTCTCGTTCCGGACTTCTCCCTTCTGGCGCATTTCCCGGAGTATCATGTCTCTGTCAAAAAAATTAGGAGTATTGTGAGGTATGTCTTCCTGTGTACCAGTTGTTGTAGCGGGCCGCACGTGACCGAGTAGTCACTCCTGTGCCACCTCTAGCCCAGAGGGTTGGACGCGTCCTATCTCTCGCACTCAGGCCAGTGGTGGTTCGCCCTCTCAGCACCGCAGGATTCCAATGAAGGAAAAAAGGAGGTGGAGAGGGGTTGGGTGGAAGCGTCTCCCAGATCCACGGCAGTGGAATCGCAGTGGTCGAAGTGGGGGAAAAAAAGTAGGGGAACTGTGGGCGGAGAATCAGAGGGCAGGAATAACCCAAGGATTGGCTCAGTGGGCGGAGCCAGAGGTGTGGCCAGAATGCGCAAACATCCCAATTTTTAGTATTTGTTTGGCATTTTACTGCCTAGTTTAATCAACCAATGGATACACAGGATTATATAAGGTTATAATGAGCTATTGACATTAAAACACATTCACAAAGTGGGATACGCTTCTAATCACAGAATGTCCCAAATACGATAAAATGTGGAAGCACAAGCCATTTGTCTCCGAGCCATGGAGTTTCTGTCATCAGCACTTCTCCCTTTTTCCACAACAGCAGTTCAAACATGAATGGCAAAATATCCTAGTTTGCAAATGTTTTCTATATAATTATGGCTCTGCCATATTTGCCTCATAATGCAAGATCTGCTGCGTGATCTGACCATTTAAACTAATAAATTGTTTATAGCTCAAAGGTATCAAAAGTTAATAAAAAATGTGACTTGTTTTGCTGCGGAGTGGATGGCTTATTGCAAAGGTTGACTGATCACCTTTCTCACTGTTGCATTTGTATGTTACACTGGTACTAATAAGACTGTTAGCATGTGTACACATTTCAAAATAATAAAATATCAGAAAATATACTGCATTACGCTGCAGCCTATTTTTAAATGCATAATTTTGTCAACACTGTGGCATAATTTTGTCCTCCTTTGCTGCATATTTAATTCCAGTGGCCCCACAGCAAGCAGCACATGTTAAAAGTGCTTGTGGATGAAGCAGAGAGACTGTGAAGTTTGCGAACTTAGTTTGGTGTGCGTCCAAATTTTGCATTGCCAATCCCTGGTGAGTTGCAGCTACCACTTCTGAAATAAGGCCAATGTAGCTAACTATGGGTGAGGCAGACTGGCCTCAAGGGCAGGGCCAGTCTTAGCACTGGTGGTGCCCTGTGCATTAATGTTTGTTATTACCCTCTAATGGCCACCTCTGCCATGGATTCCCTCACTACCACCCTTTAACAGTGCCCCTCAAGTCTCCATAACCACACTCTCTCGCAGATGCATTTAATTTGATCTACAGCACCACTCATACCAGTGTAGGGTGTCAGAGCACTTTGCATCACACACATTACTCAGAGACAATCAATATGTGTGTAAATCACTGTATAGAAAATGTTACACAAGATTAAGGGCTACAAGGTGTAGGAGTCACATGACAACCATACTACTAGGCCTTATAGTTTAATAGTGATTGGTCTGGAGAAACAAACTCAGAATTTTTAAACGTAATACCATGGTTGGGGGTTCTCTTTATTAATCAGAATTGATTTCTGTCCAAAAGAACACTTTTTGCTACATTAGGATAATCAAAGACTGGGGGGGAAAACATAACGCTCTAATTTATACCTTGCAGTTTGTATGCAGCTCTTAGATGATAGTTAATAGCTCACTGTTGTATGTTAGGATTTTAACTTATAAACAGCAAGTAACAAAAGTATCTCTCTGACAAAAGCAGTAGCCCACTGACCTATTTACATTATGTGCACTTTGTGATCTGTGTAGGAAGGTGGAATCTGACTGCATGGTTGCCCCCACTTTTTTCCTGGTGTTTTGCTGGTTTTCGACTTAGTCTGGCTGGGATCCTGCTATTCAGGACCCCAGCCTATCTGCTTTCTCCCTTAAATTGATTACATGTACAATAGGTAGACTCCAGATTGGATTCTGGGGTACCCTTATAAGTCCCTAGTATATGGTATACTATGTACCAAGGGCATAGGTACCCCAGAGGCCTACCGGGGGCTGCAGCATGTATTGTGCCACCCATGGGAAGCCTTCCAAAATGACACCACAGGTCTGCTACTGCAGCCTGGGTAAGGTGGTGCATGCACCCCTTACTGAGATATAGGTTCACTATATCTCTCTATATCACTGCACATATAAACCTATCAGTCACCCCTATGGCAGGCCTTACCAATCCTGAAGGCAGGGTGCTGGGTTTTATGTGAGAGGGTGCCAATGCATGAGCAGAGCCCCTCTGCAGCCTTCGGAACCTTTATTCTGGGGTTGTTTGTGATGCAGCCAAACCATACACTCTTAAGTGCATTATAACCAAACGGTAAAGCCAACTTTGGGATGGCTGCACGGAAACATGTTGTATTTGGTGTCAAACACTTTGGAATCATACCCCCACACCAGTAACTGGTGTGGGAGTATGATCCCAACCTTCTAGAGGGAGAGACATGACAGCACCGGTATACCGGTACCAGCTAATAGAGCCCTGGCATCACAAAATGGATGCTGCCAGCCACAGACACGAGTCTGCCCTCCTGCTGCTGGACGAAACTCCGGCAGGGGAGGCCTGGACAATAGGTTTCCTGTCACAGGGAGGTGTCACCACCTCCCAGAAAGGCTTTAGTGTATTGGGGCTGGGTGGGTGCACTCCAAGAGCGCTTTGAAGTTCAGCACTGGGGGCACATTTGGTGTCCCTGTGCATAGTCCCGCTCAAGCCGCTTGCAGCCCCTGCTCTGGCACGAAACTGGACAAAGGAAATGGGTGTAGCCACCCCTCTTTCCTGACCCTCCCATAGGTGGGTCCCTTGAGTTTGTCCCACCCCTTCCTTGGGTATAAGAAAGGAACCCCTGGCTACAGGACTTTAGATTACACCTGGATGAAACTCTGATACTGAATGCTGGAACTTCGACGATCTACATTGAACTAGATGAGTGAAGAATCTCCCTTGGAGTAAAGGAGTTACTCCCCTGCAAGGCAGACACCAAAGACACATCTGACCTGTTTGCAGCTCCGAAGCTCCCGCCAGACTCCAAAGAATTTTGCAACACAGGAGGTAGGTTTCCGTGGTCTTAGAGGTCGATCAGTGCCCACAGCAAGTCTGAGGCCCGTATCCCTCGTGGTGACCGTGCAAACCGAACCCCTGGACACGACATCACTTTGCAAAAGCATCAGCTTTCCAACAACTCCTGCAGCTGAGCTTTGGATTACTTATAGCCCTGACCCCGAGCAGCATTTGCACTGAAGATTGCCTGCCTACACTCCACGAGTGTTCCATGAGCTGGCCCTTTGTGTTTCCTCTCGAGGTCCCTTTGCGATCCCTAGTCCGTCGACTGGTGGGTCCCTGTGAAGGCAACTTTACCTCTAATTAGGCTTACCTGATTACTCCAGACGTGCCCTGACTCTCCATTGCTTGGGGAGTCCCCAGGACCTTGCTGGTCCGCACCGAAGCCTCTTTTCTCTTCCTGCGTGGGTTACTGCTGCCAAGGCTTGTTGTGTTCAATACGAGCACCGACACCGCAGCACTCGACATCCTTTGTGAGACAGCTCAAATCCAGTGTCTGGTTGTCGTCGACGCCTCCTGGTCCTCGTGGCTGCAGAGTCAAGCTTCGCCTCTTCGCACCTGAATCACCTGACGAAACCTGACGAAAGCCCAACATCGGTGGGCTTTCGTCTACCGTGCCCCTGGTCACTGGCAAGCGACCCAGACTCTGTCCCCTCTGCTTTCAGGTTCTTCTTATCTTCGATCCAGGCTTGGATCATACCGGACACTTTTCTCCTTCCCGGCAGCAGCACTTTTCAGCAGATCGCCATGGAAATCAACGACGATCCCCGACACCATTTGACACCTATGCATCCGGCTTCCCTGGGTGAGGTAACTCGAGTACTCTGGTGCTCCTGTGGGTGCTGGCCCTAGAACCCCCTAAGTCTAAAGGGGTTTGCTCAAAGTCCTCTCCTCAGTGTCCTTAACTTCTAAAATTCCAAACGCGACTTTCCCATAAAATAGTACGGGCTCGCGCCTGTGTTCTCACACTGCACGCGTCCCCGTGGGTCTCCTGTGTCACTACCTTGGGTGGTTCCTTGGGGTCCCAGTGATGCTACGTGCTTTAGGCACTGTGTCTAGTCAAGTTGTGGTTCTTATACCACTTTCTTAATATATGGTTTGTTCCGCCCCTAGGGCCCATTGTATATTGTGCTATTTACTGTCGTTTTAGAACAGTATTATTGTGTATCTTGGACTCTAATCTCATAAAGAGATTAGTAGTGAGTGTTTAGAAATAAATACATATATTTTATATATACCTTGTGTGGATCTCCTTACATTTAGTAATTCCAGAGGTTATAAGAGGTTATTCGAGGTTATAATCTGGTAAACCAAGCTGCTTTACACTCCTTCAAGACTTAGCCTGAAGGCTGTTCTCCATAGCTACCACTAGGATAGCTTTCAATAATGGTTGTCTTTAACCTAATCATCAATAAGGGTTGTTTGGACTGGTACAAGGTGCCCACTATAACTAGTGGACAGAATAAACCAGGCCAACTTCTCACAATCTGTATGGAACTTGTTCTTTGCAGCAGGCACATTAACCCTCTGAGCTACCTTTCCTTGATTCGAAACTTCCACCAGACAAAATGATCTCTCTCTAGGAAGAACATTAAACACCAGACACATCATGACATTTTTATTAATGCCTCCACTCAAAGTCAGCACCCGGTGCGGTCACACCGGTTGCACTGCCCTAGAGCTGGCCCTTCTCAAGTGTCCTGTGACCTCAGTGACAGAGTCACTGTCGCTCTAGGGTGTGCTGCTTCATATGCCTGTCTGCAACACCTGGATGCGGCTCAATTTAAATGACGCACTAGACAAGAGCAATATGCGGCCTACAAAAAAACAATAACAACATCCTGGAAAAAGCAAACAATCATAGGGAATGCAAAATTTAGCAAACCATTTGAAATGTAAGCAGGAACAACATGGTTACGTTAATGCGTTTACACTCACTATTCAGAAATCAGTGAGTGCTTTTGCCTGAAAAGTTAAGGACATGGCTACAGGGCCCTGAATGGACCCATTTCAACGTCCATTGCTTATATCCTTACAAAACGTAAGCAGTATGGTAAAAAGACCACATCCCTGGACGCAGAGCCGCAGCACACATTTTGTTTTCCAATCCATACATTGCAGTACCTCCAGGGTTGGTGCACTAGTTGCAAGCTCGGGGAAAACAAAGACAAGAAAACAAAAGTAGCGCTTCACTGGCAAACTCTGTAAAAGTGGCGCTAATGTGTTTGGGTGTGAATAAAATCAATCTGGTCAGTTTGCTACCACTCTGTCTTACTTTATTTCGTTATTTTTCCTATTTTTAACCTATTATTCCAGATGCTGCACTTTGGAATTAAAATACGACATTTCCAGCAAAAATTATTTTCTTTTTTGGATCCATTTCACAGGGGAGCAAATAAAAGAAAGGAGAAGAAAGAGTGTGAAAACCCCGTCTTGAAATCTCGGTTTTCTGTAAGAGAAGAACTGCTGGACAGAAAGAGAGGGAAGAAGGAAAGAGGGGGGGGGGGCAACTGAAGCCACAGAGCAGAAGTCGACACTGTATTTTTCTTCTCTGTGTAAGAAGTAAAAGACAG
The DNA here is from genome assembly GCF_964204655.1 of Triturus cristatus. Classification (NCBI taxonomy): domain Eukaryota; kingdom Metazoa; phylum Chordata; class Amphibia; order Caudata; family Salamandridae; genus Triturus; species Triturus cristatus. The sequence continues at coordinate 888,738,077 of NC_140584.1, read as the reverse complement.
AGTCCTGTTAGTTCTCTGCCGCCCTTCCTCGAACGCTGGAACGCCAGCTTTATTTATAGGCGATGGTGATTTCTTGCGTCCCGGGACGCATTTTCAAAATAAAAAAGTAGGGAAACGGAATCCCTGGAATTGAAGAAGTAGGGGCACGCCGTGGCCTGCCGTTCCCGCCCACTTCGACCACTGTGGAATCGCCTTACTCACTCGCCTCTCCGTGGACAGGGGGTACACACAGATCGTCCATCCAACACCCACACGTAGCTGGAGTTATCAGCTCACCCCGGGGACAGTCCTGTCTCCCCGGCGTCTCGAGGAGGGATCCCCAACGTGGTGTAAGTGGCCCTCCAGGGCGGAAAGTCGGCCTGCTTGCGGTTACCTCAAGTTTTCTAGGGTCCCAGAGTTTCCCAGGGCGCTTTCCCAGACTCTCTCCCGGGCGTGGCAGCGGCTATCTTCTGGCTCTGGGGACTTGATCTTCCGTCCCGTGAAGGGAAGGGGAGGCGCCCTACGGGCTCATCACTAAGGACCAGTCGCAGCCAGGCCTTTTCCAGCGTCCTGTTGCGCCGCGCGATGCTGTCAGAGGGGGGCCCAGACCCTCCCGGTCACTGCCTACATCTATTGGGCGGCAAGGCCACTGGGCAACATCTCCGCTCACCTCTGGTCAGGATGAAGGCACGGGGGGGGCGTGGCTTGGACGCCGAGGGAAGATGGCGGATCTCCGTTAGCTCCGCTCGGACGCGGTGCTATGTAGCTGTGTGGAAGGCTTCCCAGCGAGCTACGGGTACTGTCTCCAGAAGAACTTACCAGCGGAACATGGCGTGATTCTGAATTGCTCCTCGTTGGCTGTTTTTACCACTCCTATCCCTCGGAGACGTGGCGGTTTGATTTCCTGAGGTAATGCCCGACGGCGGCCATTTTGTATCGAGGCGCCGGTATTCTATTCCTGAAGCACCGCGCACACATTTCCTGGATCCAGTCATGCTTTGACGCTTTACTGCTTCATTTCTCTTCGAGAGGGAGTCTGTTCCAAGTTCAACAGTTGCCAGTAGCCCCTGGCCATGCTTGTTCTATACCGTTTCTCTCTCAGGAGAAGGTCTCATAATTTTGTCTTTTCTTCAGAGGAGCCGTGATTAACCCCTATGTTCCGGTATTTCCAGAGCCACAGGCTGGATGCATTGCAGCTTTGTGTATCTTTTTCTTTTTGTTCTAAGGTGATGCTGTAGTGGCTTTATGAGTATCTTCGTCAAACCTTACAGCATATGAGAGAATTCCGTGTACTTTTTCCCGCCAAAAAAGCGTCTAGTCAAATTGCCAAGATGTCTAATGATTCCCATCCTCCAAGTAAACCGTCTTCTTCTGGCGCAAAGCCTAAAAGGCTAAAGAATGACCCGCCCTCGCCTATTCTTTCATCGCAAAGCCCAGTTCTGGATAATATACTAGAGGAAGTGCGTGGTCTCCAGCCCTTCATGGCCGCCACAAACGAAAAATTGCAACAAATAGAGGACCGATGGATTGTCATGGAAGGTAGGGTGACTGAGTTAGAACAACGCGTCAGTGACGTTCAAGATGTTGCCACAAAAATTCCGTTATTGGAACAAGAGATTCACAAATTGAAGCTCCATACTGAGGACTTGGAGAATCGTAATCGAAGGAATAACCTCCGTCTTTTTGGCTTGCCAGAGAATATTGAGGGTCCTGATATGTTGCTTTTCCTTCGAAAATTCCTTCATGACCTCTTGGGCCTTCAGTCATCTACACCTTTGAATATACAGAGAGCTCACCGCTTAGGTCGCCTTCAACCGAATTCCACCAAACCTCGTGGTATTATCATGCTGTTTCTGGAGTTCACAGAACTCATGACTGTACTTAAAGCAGCTAAACTCAAACGTCACCTATCGTGGTCTGGACACAATATCTTTATCTCACAAGATGTCTCCAATGCGACCAATGCTCGTCGCAAAGAATTTCTTGCATTGCGTCCACAAATGAGGCTCTTGAACGTCCAGTACGGCATACTTCATCCCTCCATCTGCAAGATCACCCACGACGGCCAGACAAGATCCTTTGATGACCCGGGAAAACTGAAACTGTTTCTCAATAACATCTCCTCTCGGAATATGGACACAAATCATTGAGCGCTTCTTCTTTTTTTTTTTTGCTGCTTCAGTGTAGTGCTCTTAACAGCTATTAACAGCTTTTTTCTGGTTACCTTAGATTCCTCTTATACATAGCTTTCCATATGCTTTAATGCTTATTGCTTATTGTACGTTTGTTAATCACATTTCTTCTTCTTTGTTATTGGTTATTCCTGTTCAAATTCTTTCTTCTCCTTCTCATATCTTGCTCCCTTTTTATAATTATCTATGTTATGTCCTGCTTCCAATTGTATCCATGTGATCTACACCGCTGTCTTCTCTCCGGTCTCATCACGCTCCAATTTTACTTTTCTATTGATGTCTTTCAGGTCTGGACTCTTTTCCTTGACCTGTTTTCCTTCTCTGCTTTCCTATGCTTTTTACGTCTGCTCACCTTCTTTCCCTCCCCTGCTCTTTCGCGCTCTTTCTTATTTCAGTCTTCCTCTGGTCGGTGCGTCACTCTCTTCCTCTTTCGAGATTTTCCATGTTTCCTCTTTGCTCTTTTCCCTTCATTTCTTCATGATTATGGTGCTTTTGGACTTCTCTTTATTTATTACATTGTCAAAGGCTTGTTGATTCTTCTTAGTAATGTGGTTTTATGTTTTGTTGTTCCCTTGTGTAACCCTTATGCGCATTTTGTCTTCCAGTGTCGTTGTGTCTCCGAAGTATTTCCACACCATGTGTATCACATTCCCCTGACCCTCGCGTATGTGTAAATTTGTTACGTGGAACGTTCGTGGTCTTGGAAATCCTGTTAAAAGACAAAAGGTAATTTCTCATTTATCTAAACTTAATTCCCAAATTTCCTTTCTTCAAGAAACTCACTGCAATGACGTCGAGTCACTGAAATTAAAAAGGCAATGGGTAGGCCAAGTTGTTTTTTCCCCTGCTGTTGACAAGAAGGGGGGGGTTGCCATATTGTTTCACAAAACTTTATCTGTGCAAATTATTTCCTCTCAAAATGATGACGCAGGTCGATGGGTAATGGCCAAGGTTGTTGTATACAATAAAACGTTAATCTTGTTAAACATTTATGGCCCTGTGAAACCAGATCCAAAATTTTGGAATGATATCAAAATTCTCCTCTCCACAGCTGATTGTCCCAATATTATTGTAGCAGGCGACTTTAATCAATGGTTGGATCCTTTCTCGGATCGCTTATCTAAGTACAAATTTCAACCGGATAAGACCCATAAATCCTTTCAATCGGCCATTGCCTCTCGCCCATTGTATGATGTTTGGAGAACCTGTAACCCTGATTTGTTGGAATATACGTTCTTTTCTAATGTACACCAAACCATATCCAGAATTGATTATATCTTGATTAGCAAATCCCTTCTTCCATGTATCCAAAAATCTGAAATTGGCTCTATCTTTATCTCAGATCATGCCCCTGTCTATGCTGTGTTCGACCTTTCACTCACCTCCACCAAATATAATCGCTGGAAGTTTAACACTCACCTGCTATCTGACACAGCTTATCTTACAGAAGCTACCTCCTTTATTAATGAATTTTTCACCTTTAACAACCCATCAGACACTTCCACTTCTAACAACTGGGATGCTTTTAAGGCGGCGGTCCGTGCTTTTACTATTTCCTTTGTGTCCCGGAAGAAAAAGGCCAATGTGAAAAAGTATAAGGACCAATTACAACAGTTGAAAAAATTAGAGCATGACTATTTTTCCTCCAAAAATGCTGACTCACTTAGGAATTTAATTACAGCCAAAACCAACCTTAACAAAATTGCTACTGTTGATGCCTGCAATGTTTTACTTAGAATTAAGTCTAAATTTCACGGAGGGCAAAATAAAGCAGGTAAAATGCTAGCGAATTATTTAAAAATTCGCTCTGAACGTAAGACCATTGGTCCTATCTTGGATGAATCCACCAATAATCTGGTGTCCTCTGATGAAGAAATTGCAGCGGTCTTTCATGACTACTACCGATCTCTTTACTCAGATGATACATTCCCCTCCTCTCATAATCTTGATAAGTTTTTTTCTGGACTCCCTGCTCCCCCATCTCTGAATGCTGAGTTTTCTGCTTTAGAGGCGGATATTACCCTTCAAGAGATTATTACTGCCCTACAAGCTTTAAAGAAATCAAAAGCCCCCGGCCCGGACGGATTACCGGTGGAGTTTTATTGTACTTTCAAATCTTTGTTTGCCCCTAAATTATTGCAGCTGTTTAATTCCTTCATTGCTGATGCGAAAGCATCAGGCTCTTTTATGGATGCCCTGATCGTCATTATCCCTAAGCCTGACAAGGACCATTCTTTATGTAAAAATTTTCGCCCAATCTCCCTTATCAATTACGACTGCAAGATCTTCGCTAAGATTATTGCATCTCGACTTGATTCTATCATACCCCTTCTGATCAAGACGGACCAGGTGGGTTTTGTCAAAGGTAGATTGGCTTCCGATAATGCTAGAATGTTCATGAATATCCTATCCCATGGTAAAAATTATAAAGATCCTCTGGCTGCTTTGTCTCTGGACGCTGAAAAAGCATTTGATCGTATAAATTGGCAGTATATGTTTCATACCTTACAATGGTTTGGTTTTGGCCCTAATTTTATTTCTTTTATCAAATTGTTATACTCATGTCCGAGGGCAAGTATTTTTGTTAATACCCAATTCTCTCAATTTTTTCCCCTATCTAGAGGCACCAGGCAAGGTTGTCCTCTCTCCCCATTACTCTTTATCCTGTGTTTGGAACCCTTCCTTGAGCGTATTCGAACCAATCCCAAAATTAAAGGTTTTGTCTCTGCTTCTGTTGAAACTAAAATATCTGCCTACGCGGATGATATATTGGTATACATGTCCAATCCCCGTGAATCCCTTCCCCCCTTTTTAGAAGAAGTCCATCTTTACTCTTCCATTTCTGGGTACAAACTCAACCTAACCAAAACGGAGGTTCTTCCTTTAAATTCGATTTGTTATCAATTCATGTTTGCGGATACTGCCTTTGCATGGTGTCCTTCCAAAATTAAATACCTTGGCATTTGGTTTGCCTCCAATATTGCGGACACTATTAAATTCACCTTTAACGCACTAATGACTAAGTTGAAATCCCTTCTCCTCGTGTGGTCCCCCTTATTTTTGTCATGGTGGGGTCGACTAGATACTATTAAGATGATGGTCACTCCTCATATTCTTTATACGGTTTCTATGCTCCCTGTCAAAATCCCTAACACGTTTTTCTCCCAATTAAACTCTTTATGTATTAAATTTTTATGGAACAATAAACGCTCCCGCATTGCCTTAAACAAACTTATTCGCCCCAAGGAAGAGGGGGGAGTGCGCTTCCCTAATTTTAAAATATACCACTCTGCTTTTTTGATTAAACAATCTTTCTCATTGGCCTTCGATTTTGGTGATACGCCTATACCTCGTTGGATTATCTTTGAGCGATCGCTTCTAAAAGAGTTTCAGTTTCAGCATGTTACATTTATGTCCAACTGCACCTTTTTGTCTAAAAACCCTGTACTAAAATACTCCCGTGAATTGCTGTGCAATACATTTCTTAAGGACCTATCCCCTATCCAATGTTTTTTAACCTCTACCCTGTGGTATAACAAATTTCTCAAATACAAAGGTAGATCTTTCTATTACAAATACTGGAAGGAAAAGGAGATCATTTTTGTCCATCAGTTTTTGAATGGGTTCTCTATCATCTCCTTCCAGGAATTACAAACACGATATCAGCTACCTGACTCCTTCTACAAGGAATACCTTATTATCTCTAATGCTATACAAACCCAATTGGCTACCTACTCTCTCCCATCAGTCTCACCTTCTTTAACACCCTCTTCACCATTGTATCCTCTATTCCCGGCGCATAAACTTAAAGCTGCCACTGTTTATAAGTTATTGTTATCTAATGCCAATGTTCGTTCTAAAACCACCATTGAAAGTGCATGGGAAACGGACCTATCCTTTTCTCTTCCTATTGACAGTTGGGACAAACTATGGTCGAAATTATTTAAAGTTTCGGCTGCAGCCAGGATAACCCAATCTCTGTTTTTTCTGTATCATAGAGCCATTATTACTCCTTTTACTATTTGTAAGTTTTCCCCCACATCCTCTCCCCTTTGCTGGTCCTGCTCTACCGTAACTGGTACATTAGTCCATCAGTTATATGAATGTGCATCTGTTCTATCTTTTTGGAATTCAATTTGGAATGTATGCATGTCAGTTTTCAACTTTAATGCAACCTTATCTTTTGTAAATATCTTTTTAGGTTCTTTAGCTCCTGATATGGAAACTGTTTTACCTAGTTCTAGGTTATTTGATCTTTTTATTGCATTAGCTTTTAAAGTGATCCTGGCTGCATGGAAAGATAATTCTAAACTGTCGTCAATTACTTGGTGGAATTTTATTTGTGACGAACATAGGATTGCTTCCGTTTCCTCCTCTTCTGTCTCCCAAAAAATCAAAACTGATCTTCTTTGGCTTCCTTTTACTATTTATCTCTCCTCGCACCCTCCCTTGCGATAACTCATTTTCTTTTTATTTTCTTCTCTCTCTGGCTTTCTCTCTTCTCTTTCCCTCTCACCTCTTTGGTCTTTCCTCTTTTCCTCCCTCCTTTCCCTCCTATCCCATTCACCAGTGCCTTTTTCCTCAAATTACCCTATTATTGATCCTTTTTTCTTTTTGTCGACCTAATCATTATAAACCAACTTCGTTTATATAATATCTCTTATGACGCTATATTGTAATAATTGTTTTATTGTATCATTTGTTTTTTCTTTTTCTTTTTCTCTGAAAATTCAATAAAAACTTCTTAAACAAAAAAAAAAAGGATGAAGGCACGGGGCAATCCGGGGTCCACGACACTTCCCAGTTGTCCCCTGGCACTCCCGAGCCCCCGACCACAAGCCGCACAGCCGGTGGCCTCCTGCGTGTCTCGGGAAGCCGCTATGTCTCCCGGGGCATGAGCCTGACATCTGCACCCTGGCGCCGCATCAGTCGGGGAAAAAAGCGTGGGGAGGTGTATTCCACCCGCTCTGCCCCCACCAAGGGCCGGTCACCGGGCACGTTTTAACGGTCACCTACCGTCGCCGCCGGCTACACTGCGGGGCTCACGATGGGGCCTTGATGCCAGCAGCTGCCATCCTGGTTTGTTTCCTCCGGACCCCCACTGGAAAGAACGCTGCACTTTCGGCCCTTGACGGTGCTCCCCAAGGTCCCTACGGTGCACGGGAGGATTAGTTTCAAGCAAAATCAGGTACGGGGTACCGCAGGATCAGGCTTGGATATCGGGCTCCAGCGGGAGCTCTCAATCGGCACCTCTTACACAGCCATTAGCTAGGCCAAGCCCCCCAGGTTGATCCATTTCTAACGAATGCACCTAAAGCCAAATGGAAAAGATCTGGAAATGACAGCATGCACCTGACTCTAGGCCTCACACCCCAGATCATACATAAACCATTACAAAGCACCAACCAGCCAGTGCCTGTCACTCAAGCTGCCACCTCTTGAAAGCAGGGAACAGATTTTAACAATACATTGTATGTCATAACAAGAATATTGTGCTAAAATATTGTAGACAAATGCAGACTGCCAAAATATTGTGAAGGTAACTACAGACAGGTAAATACAGATGTATTATTCTTCATCCTACATCTACGTACCTTGAAGATTTGTATCTCCAAGGCACATACATAGCTATACTTTCAGGTATATACCTACCTTCAGGATATGGGTAGTAAGATGGTTAAGATTCGAGTTTTTTGGTAGTGTACCCCAACGACACTGTCACTTAATATTGAGGGGTCTCAGAAAATTGTGATCACATCGTTTTTTTGTAACTGCTGCTCTGAAGTGGCCTCCTGACTGCATGAGGCCTATGCATCATTAAATAAACCATGTATAATCACACATAGAAACGTCAAAAGAACATCTGAAAGCAATTACATCTAGCATAAGTGACACGCACCATTTCCTCACTTAACGGGATAATTGAATTTATAAATGATTTAAAAGTGATGTTTAAACCAAAGAGGATGTGAGCCTGTTTGGTAAAGTTTAAGAGCCAGCGTTAATTTTTTATAAAGAGTAACGCTTTAGTGCTAATGCTCACATTAATTGCAGCCACAACATGTCGCTTAAGCAGCCTAGTTTGCTAATGAAATTATCAAACTATTGAACACATTTACATTTTTCTCAGAAGCAGGCACACTCATGTTGAAGGAACAGGGATCAAATGGTTTACTTATCTCACCTTCAGCTGTACGTCCATCTTTGAATTATAATGTTTGGTATTTTGTGTCATTTTTTCCTTCCTCGTGATGTGATGTGTAATTAAATGTAACTACACATTTGTTTCCAATGATTTGAGGTTTTGTCTGCTTGTTGTTTTTACACGAGGGCAGCGGATCAAGGCTATGACCTTCCCTGTGGTAAAATCATGAAATGGAATTCCCCTCTGCTCAGGCATTCAGCTAGACATGCACTCAGACAGGAAGACATCTTCTATACTTTGAGCTTGCAGGAGCTGCACCATTACCAACAGTTCCCACCCACTTGGACCTTAGAGCATGGGACTCAGTATAGTGAGGTGATATTGCACGGTGTCAGTGAGGTGGGATGGTGGCAGCCTGGACATCAGCCATCACGTCAATCCATCAAGGCCTGTATATATCCCACCTATCGCAGGTATTTCTGTGGTCTGGGGAGAGATTAGAGTGTCTGTTTAGGGAAGAAATTGGCAACAATTTTATATTCTAATTTAGCCTCTACCTGCCCTCTGGGTTAGTCCAGCAAAGAGACTACAATCACAAGATTTGATCTCGTGTGGGCAACAGTCTGCAATTTTTAATATAGATTAATTTAGCTGTGCCAGCACAATTGAAACGTGTTATCCATGCAAAACCGATTGCATAGTTAACCCAGCTCTGAATGTAATAGCCTTATGTGGCTATACTGAAGAGCAAGCACATTGACCAGGTGTGGACTCACCTGCTTTCAGAGAACATGCACGAGCGTCCGACCAAGCTAAGCAGTTACCGATGCTCCAAGGTAAGGCGAAGAGCAAAGGTACCCAGAACACCTGCACACGCCCCAAGGGATCTGTGTAAATGTAGAACTTCTTGAAGCCAAACGCATTATTCTCAGCCTCTCAGAAGAGAGGACTTCAACCATCCCCTGTCAAGACACTTTTCTTGTGTCTGACAAATCGAGCCAGGCCTATTTGCTGATGTTCATATAAATAAAAAACAAGAATGTGATTTGAGCAAATGCTATGGGATGCCATGGAACCATTTTTGCAAGAGATTAAATTCGAAGGCAACTCTGTCTGACAATCAAAATCTGCTTGAAGGAGATGCAGAAGCTTGTCAACAGAGTAGATGTTGTGAAGCTTGTCAACAGAGTAGATGTGAAGCTGGGCAACAGAGTGGATGTTGTGAAGTTGGGCAACAGAGTAGATGTTGTGAAGCTGGGCAACAGAGTAGATGTTGTGACGCCGGGCAACAGAGTAGATGTTGTGAAGCTGGACAACAGAGTATCAATCAACCAGACATTTGTAGAGTGTGCTACTCACCCTTGAGGGTCTCAAGGCGCTGGGGGGGGCAGCTACAGCCAGGTCTTGTGGAGTCCTCTGAAGGTCAGTAGGTCCTGGGTCTGTCGTAGGTGGATGGGGAGGGTGTTCCATGTCTTGGCGGCGAGGTGGGAGAAGGATCTGCTGCTGGAGGTAGATCGGTGGATGCGTGGGATGGTGGCGAGGGCGAGGTCAGCAGAGCGGAGCTGGCGGTTGGGGGTGTAGAAGTTGAGTCGCTTGTTGAGGTATGCTAGTCCGGCGTCGTGGAGTGCTTTGTGAGCGTGGGTGAGGAGCTTGAAGGTGATCCTTTTGTTGACGAGAGCCAGTGCAGGTTCTTCAGGTGGGCGGTGATGTGGCTGTGGCGGGGGATGTCGAGGATGAAGTGTGCGGAGGCGTTTTGTATGCGTTGGAGTCTCTTCTGGAGTTTGGCCGTGGTTCCAGCGTTGAGGGCGTTGCCATAGTCCAGCCTGCTGGTGACGAGGGCCTGGGTGACCATCCTTCTGGTTTCGGTGGGGATCCATCTGTAGATCTTGCGAAGCATACGGAGGGTGTTGAAGCAGGAGGAGGAGACGGCATTGACTTGTTGGGTCATTGAAAGAGAAGAGTCCAGGATGAACCCCAGGTTGCATGCATGGTCGGTTGGTGTCGGTGCAGTTCCCAGCGAGGCTAGCCACCAGGAGTCATCCCAGGCAGAAGGGGTAGAGGCGAGGATGAGGACCTCCGTCTTGTCCGAGTTCAGTTTCAGGTGACTGCTCTTCATCCACTCGGCGATGGCCTTCATCACTGCGTGGAAGTTGGTTTTGGCAGTGGCGGGGTCTTTGGTGAGGGAGAGGATCAGCTGGGTGTTGTCGGCATAGGAGACTATGTTCAGGTTGTGCGAACGGACGATGTTGGCGAGCGGTGTCATGTAGACGTTGAAGAGGGTCGGGCTGAGGGATGATCCTTGGGGTATGCCGCAGGTGATCTTGGTGGCTTCGGATCGGATCTCTGGGTTCTGTCGGTGAGGAAGGGGGTGATCCAGTCCAGGGCTTTGTTACGGATCCCTGCGTTGTAGAGGCATGTGTGCGGAGTGCGGTGGCAGACGGTGTCGAAGGCGGCCGAGGTCCAGGAGGATGAGGGCGGCGGTTTTGCCGTTGTCCAGCAGGGCCCTGATGTCATCGGTGGCGGCAATGAGGGCGGTTTTGATGCTGTGGTTGCTGTGGAATCCGGATTGGGACGAGTCCAGGGTGTGGTTCTCTTCGAGGAATTGGGTCAGTTTTCTGTTGACGATCTTCTCGATGACTTTCACCAGGAACGGGAGCAGGGAGATGGGCCGCAAGTTCTTGAGGTCTTTTAGGTCGGCCTTGGGTTTCTTGAGCATTGCGTTGATCTCTGCGTGTTTCCAGCTTTCTGGAAAGGTGGTGGTCTCGAATGAGCTGTTGTAGATCTTACGAAGTTGGGGTGCGATGATGGAGCTCGCTTTGTTGAAGATGTGGTGGGGGCAGGGGTCTGATGGTGAGCCGGAGTATATAGTGTTCATGGTCTTGATGGTGTCTTCGTCATTGACGTGGTTCCAGGAAATCAAGCGGCCGGTGTGGTGAAGCTGTCGTGGAGGTCTGCGATCTTGCATTGGAAGAAGGTAGCTAGAGAGTCGCAGATGTCTTGTGATGGCGGGATGTCGTTGGAGCTGGAGCTGGGGTTGGCGACTTCCTTCATGATGTTGAAGAGATCTTTGCTATTATGTGCGTTGTTGTCGATGCGTTCCTTGAAGGAGGTCCTTTTGGCCATTCGAATGAGTTGGTGGTGTCTGTGGCTGGCGTTCTTGAGGGCTGCATGATTGTCCAGAGTTCGCTTGTGGCGCCATATCTTCTCTAGACTCTGGCAGGTCGGCTTGGATGTCTGAAGGTCGGCAGTGAACCAGATGGCTCTTCTGTCGGTGCGTCTGTTTGTGGGTTTCTTGATCGGGGCGAGAGTGTTGGCGCAGTAATCAATCCATTTCTTGATGTTGAGGGCCGCTGTGTCAGTGTTGGTGTGGTCGGTCAGTGGGTTTCGGGCGAGGGTGGTGATTAGCTGGTCTTCATTGACCTTGTTCAGCTGCAGTGGGAGATTCTTTGCTGGTGGTTGTGTGGGTTGGTTTTCTTGAAGGAGAAGTAGATGCAGCTGTAGTCGGTCCAGTGGAGTTCAGTGGTGTGGAGATGTGACTGCTGGCAGAGAAGATGGGGTTGAGTGTGTGTCCGGTGGAGTGGGTGGGTGTCGTGACGAGCTGTTTGAGGCCGAGGTTGGCGAGGCTGTCCAGTAGTGTGGTGGAGTTGCTGTCGTTGATGTTCTCGAGGTGGAAGTTCAGGTCTCCGAGGAGGATGTAGTCTGTGGAGGCCAGGGCGTGCATGCTGACGGCGTCTGTGATGGAGTCGATGAATTGTGACTGGTGTCCGGGGGTCTGTACACGAGAGTTCCTCTGAGGGTGGTGTTGCGATTGATGTGGATCTGGAAGTGCAGGTGTTCTGTGGTGCTGAGGGTGTCATTGGTGTTGGACAAGATTCTGAGGGTATTTCTGTGGGTGATGGCGATTCCTCCTCCCGGTCTGTTGGTGAGGTCCCTGCGGGTGATCTTGTAGCCATCCGGGATGGCTATGGCAACGTCGGGTGCCGATGAGGAGTTCATCAAGGTCTCCGTCAGGAAGGCAACGTCCGGGGAGGTTGAGTCAAATAGGTCCAAAAGTTCGACGGTGTGCCTGTGGACGGAGCGTGTGTTGACCAGTATGCATCTGAGGTGGTTGTGGTTGCTTTGGTGGGGGGTGCAGGACGTGCCGCGTGTGCTGGCAGGTGTGACTGCAGTTACAGCAGGTGAAGGGTCCGTGGGTGAGCTTTAGGGTGGCCTGGAAGCAGGTGGAGGATCGGCCGGCATTGAGTGCGCGGAGGGTGTTGGTGTCGTAGCAGCGTTTGGCACCTTGGACCTCACGGGGGCCAGGGGGTCTGGCGCTGGGCGCGGTCCAGGTGCGGACAGGCGCAGACGGGCTTGCCTTAGGTGCCCCAGCGGGGCGCACCCGCTGTGCACATCCGCTGTGCGATCCCGCAGCGCTCGCATATGTAGGGGAGGGGGCGGGAGCAGCGGGAGGGAGGCGGGAGGGAGGCGGGAGCGGGCTCGGTCAGGGGCGGGGCCAGTGGGCAGCAGGGGTGGGAAAAGGAGAGAGTGGGTGGCGGTAATCAGGGGGCACGGGGAATAAGCGGCACAAAAACAAGTAACACTGGGGAATAAAATAGGCAAAACAAAAGGCAAAACAAAACAGGCAAAGCAATCAGGAAACAATTGGGAAAAACCACAGACGCCTGAGGACCTGCGGCGCAGTCACGGCAGACGGCTTGAACCCAGCCAGGAGGAAGCGCAGAGCCGCAGGCCACCGAACGCGAGGAGCTGTGGGGCAGAGTGCTTGCCCTGGCCCAGGAGGTCAAGGAGTCAAGAATATATGGTGTGGAACTGGGCAACAGAGTAGATATTGTGAAGCTTGTCAACAGAGTATATGATGTGGAACTGGGCAACAGAGTAGATGACTTTAGATTAACAATGGAGGTACAATTACAAATGTGAGCAAATATGCCAATGCCAAAAGAACAGAACATAACACCAGGCCCACGGATTTAGAAAATCGCTGGAGGCATAATATTAGAATCCAGGGTCTTCTGCGTGGAGCAGAGAGTGAGTATTTATGTGACTTAGTGCAGAGTATACAGCACACGATCAATAACATTGTTTGTTGCTGCAAGGCCTCCTAGCTGACATCCTTACAACAGTCCACTTCTTTGAAGAAAAGGAAGACATCTTGAAAGCAGTGGACTCCGAAGAGGTGGCTACATGCAAGGGGCTCAAATTCCAGCTCTTTCATGGACTGTAGGTCAAAATAACCTGTGCAAAAATATTGGGGTTCCAAAATCCTCTAACCTATATTTGGACAACCAAAATATTGTGATGGTAAGAGCACATAGGTAAGTATTATGGATTTACTATGTTTAACTCCATACATCTAAGCCTTTAAGTATTTTTAACTTCACACATCTGTGCCTTTAAGATACATATATTATCAAGGTACATATATGTGATCTAAGAACAATAAATCTATACTTACCTATATATATTTAAGTTCACAATATGCTTGTTGCTGCTATTTAGGCCACAATATTTCGGAACCACAATATTTAGAATAGTTACTCCAGTGGTATTCTTTTTCGGGATCTCTCAACAGCAGCTCTCCCAAAAGCATAGAACATTGTGTCCAATAAAGGAGTTTCTCACTAACAAAAGATACCATAGCAACCAGATCATCCCTTTCACCTTAAAGTCACCAGAGAGAACAAGAGAGTGGGAACTCAGTCCCTATAGAAAGCTGAAAAAGAGTTACTGTGTCTCAATATAGAGGTGGCCGAGGAACATGAGAAGGCCTTGCCAGCACCAAGGGTGAGCTCTGACTGGAGTCGCAAACAGTCAAGTGCACACCTGCTTTCTAGTATGGACATGGTGCAGCAGGAGCCAATAGTCTGCAGCATCTGAGGAGGGTCAACGCGAACAAAGAGTCAGGGACAGAGTCAGATGACGGTGGCAGTGAGAACTGGTTCCAGAGGCAAAGGAGCAGGCCTCTGCAGGGAAGCATCAACAAAGTAACTCTTTCTCATGGTTAGGTCATGGGGCTGCTGTGGCCGGCAACAGTGGGAGGGAGAGGTTTTCCTAAGTTGATATAGCTTTGATGAAGAGATGGTTTCTCACGCGGGGGTGGGGAGAGGCCATATTAGCATTCACAGGGAAGAGTGGGGGGTGGGTGAGAGGAATGTTTTTATAATTAGAGGCTTGTGGTTTGAATGGTGGGGAGGGGCTTGGCAAATGCTGGATATTAGGCTGGCACTACTCAGAGATGGCAATACAAGGTTTTACAGCGCTTAGGAGTTCATTGCAAAACCAGAGTTCGAATAAAAGATCAAAATTGTCAGTTTTTATGTCACAGGCTTTACAATCCTAGATACCTTAAATGAATTCACGGGGTGCAAATGCATGGTTCAAAAAATTCACTGCTGGTGGACAAATTGGGTGAAGCTGAGTTCCAGAGAGCTCCTTGGTCAATACGTCTTCTGCAATGCGAAAAGAGAGGGGTGATACTGCAAGTCATGGCAGGTTTCAAAAGTAATGTGCTGAAAATATACTCAGGCATTCCATAGCAACCCTTACCCTCACTGAAGAAGTGAAGTTCAGAATTAGAATGCTCCATACTCTTAATAACAGCCAGAATATCTGTCTAAGGTAAAGTGTTGCGGAAATATACAGATGGCAAAATGAGTAATATTGTGGGGGGACCTAAACCTAACCATTGGAGGTCGATAGAGATAGGACTCAATCCATGTCACTGGGGATAAGGTACTATGCATCAGCCCAGAAGCATCCACACAACCATTATGCAATAGGAAAAACTCTGGTGGACAGGGTTCTGGCATCGTCTATCAATCACATAGCCTTCTCAGATCACTGCCATATTGACCTAGATATGAGCCTAGGCAACAGAGGCCACCAGCAGAGGAAATGAAGATTAATTAAAAGAATATTGCAAACAATACTTTACTCAATAAGTATTCCAGACAACAAGGTGCATTCTTTTTACAGAAGAGTGCTGAAGGACAGGGCAAGAGCATCTTGTGGGATGCTTTAAAAGGGGTGCTGCGGGTCCAGCCTATTGAAGTGTATGCAAAACTAAGCAGGGAAAGAGCAATTTGAAGAACTCATACATAATCAGTGGTCCTGGTGAAAGGTTGTAAATGCTCTCTCTTCCTGAAGATCTGGAGATATATCCAGGCAGGCAAAGGCACTAGACATGGATAAAGCTGAATTTACACTTCTCCGGGTGAGACACGCATACTATGCATGGGCAACAAAGTACAATTTTAGCTGGCTGCTAAACCGATAGTCATGGTAACCCAATTTACAGTTAATTGGCTGAAAGGCCAGGATGGCAGAGAGATCTACTCTGAAGAGGGCAAATGTCACATATCTCAATACTTCTACCAGCATTTATATGAAAGGGGGGAAGTAGACAAGGAGACAATGTCTTACTCTCTGAATACTCCAGATATGACAAGGTTAGCTCCCTCTCTAATTGATTTCCTGAGAGCACCCATAAAAGTTGCTGGCAAACACCTCACCCTCTTCAGTTATTACCAGCTCCTTTTTTTCTCAATTTGGTCAGGCAGCAAATTACTCTTTGTCTGGGGCACGAGGCCTGGCTGTTCTGCACATCCAGACATACTTTCAGGTTGCAAAGTACTGCTTTACTAAAATTGTACCTTTTGGGAGACGGAAAAACAGTGGTGCTGTATTGACCATACAATCAAGTACCTTCTACTCTGGGCCATCATTTAGCTGGAAAACAAATTAAGCCCTAATGGAATATACAGCTCAACGTCACAAGGACCACCCATGCAGTATGGACCATGAAGGGTCTGATAACCTAACCATCACCACTCCTCCCACAGGGACAAATGTTTTTCAAGGCAAAGGAATTACATGGTGGAAATGTTGCATAACCATTGTGGGCTTTACATGCCGAGGTAGTCAAATCATTTGTGCAATTGAAACCCAGATTCAACTTGTTGTAATCAGAAAAATGTTGGTACTGGGTGACTCACCCTATGGTCAGGGATAGAGTGATAAAAGACCTTACCCTGCCTGAGAATAGGGTAGCTCTTGGTGAGCATAGAAGTCACCTGATCTTAGAATCTACAAGTTCCTGGTTCCTCATTTTTTTGCCACAATATTTTGCACCCACGATCTTCTGTACTCCAGTGGTTCTTAGCCTGTGGTCTGTTGACCCATGGGGGTCCGCGAAGCTGACTCAGGCGACTGCTTAGAAAATCAAATAATATTAACAGATTAGTAAAGTGTATATAAATAGAGAAACAAAATGTAAAATCTTTTTTTTTAAACATCTGGTAAATGTAAATGAATTTTAAATTGGAGGCTAAAAATGTAATTGGTATCCTCAGAGTGATTTGTGGGAGGAGAGCAAGTGCATCAAAGAGAATTGAAATGAGAAAAGCTGCAACCTTCCCATTAAAAATAAGTTATTTTTTTATATTTGTGAATTAAATGAAATATTTCATAAATTGTGTATTTGTTTGATGAATACTTGTTTATGTATTTGTTGTGTATTCTTTTGTGGACTAAATCATCAAAAATGTTTAGGCCTGGGTCTCCAGCTTCCAGTAATGACTCAGTGAGGTTCTCCATAAACCAATAATGATGGAGGGGGTTCCCGGGTTCCAATAATGATTAAATGGGGAACCACTGCTGTAGTTATTATTAGAATACCCACCAAACTCGATTCCAAAACACCGAGATTAGGAAAAGTCAAAAGTTGGGTGGTTGCCCGTCTACTATCTCTAACATTTTAACCAATTACTTTTTTTCAAAATACTTCTAATATCAGGCACCCCTAACCATGTGGATCAAGTCTTCCGGCTCTCTGCATGTAGAATGACTGTCTGATAACTCATCTGCCTCAAGAATTGGGCGAAGTGGTATATTGAGCATGGAATGTTTCATGAGTTATGCTGTGCATGGTATACCATAACTAGAACATTTCCTGAGTTTCCCTGATTTGCATTTGCTGAGCCATAACTGACCTTCAATTGTGTTTTTTTCAGTGAATTGGCATTTGTTATGTTTTTTATGAGGCACTTCATTCACCTATCATGTCTGGCTATGTAAAATTTGCATAATTTGCTTTCATATAATTATGCAAAGTTTTGGGGAATTTAAGCCAAATGACAGATAATTACACGAAATGCAAATTCATCATTTAGCACCATATTTTAGTGTGAAAAGAAAGCGTTCTTATGTCAATTTCTAACACAAAAACTGTTTTTGTGATCAAAAAAATTATGAAAAAAAGACACAAGTAGCACAATTAACAGCTGGTCCTGTTCTGACCATTTATGGTATTCCCATGTGCTCACTGTAAAATGTTGCCATGAAGAGTGTTCTCGCAGCAAGCATAAAATGAAATTCCAGAATTGAGGTGAATTATGTTGACAGAATTTAAATTTACCCATACTGCCTTGCTCACCAGTCTTTGCCCATGAACATTGGTAGGGTTGGCTGCAGGACCTGGTTGAGGCTAGTCTCCGCGGCCAACCTGCCTCAAGTGACCAAACCCTGCTTCTCTTGGCCTTTGGCCGTGCTCAGCAGTAGTTGGACACAGGACCTGACCTTCAGCCAGACCTGCAACACCAGCTTGTGCTTTATTGATACAAACGGCCACATGGAGGTGATCTTAATGAAGATCATTGCAATATGGATTTTTAGATTTGTGTCCCAATTTTCAATTCCACCGAGTGCTCGTTAGCACTCCACGAGAGCTAGGCACCTCTCATAAAATCCCCTACTTTGATACGGAGTTTTTTTCAAAGCACGCAAATCATGATTCTGCACAAATTTGTGATCTTCAAGATGATGAAAAAATTAATCTCCTTTATTAGCCAACCAAATTTGTCAAAAAAATCAAATGTGACTGACAGATATCACGATTTTGGAAATCCTGAATTTAAAAAGCCGTGGTATACAAAAGTGTTTGTTTTCTCAAACGCTAATATCTCAAAAACTATTTTCATGCATTGTTTGGCCTGAATCCATTTTTTGCGTCATTTCGAGCACATTTTCTAATGGGAGCTAAAACTTTTTTCCCTGCACGGAACTTAACGAAAATTGGCATGTCAGAGCCTGATTATGTATGCTAAGCAAGTACTAAGGGGCTCATTACGATGGCGGACGGACTGGCTCCGTCCGCCACGGTGGCGTGAAGCAGGACCGTCTGCAATGTATGCGGTGGTCCTGCATTCCCTATTATGATGGAACAACCACCGCGGTGGTCTTGTTCCGCACCGTTAACAATGTCGGTGGTGGCTGCTGACAGCAGCACCGCTGCGATGCCAAAAAGAGCATATTGTGCATTTCACTGGCAGGCACTACACTGAACCTACCTCTTGGTGCAGTGAAATGTTGGGGGGTACCATGGGTATCCCCCAGTGCACCCTCGCCTCCCCCACCACAAGGGGGGCCCGCAACGGGCCCCCAAAAACAAACTCACCTGCCTTTCAAAGGCATTTGCACCACTGCGGAAACCGCATCATAATTTGGCAGACGGTGCTTGCTAGGCCACGCCACCATTTTGTGGATGGAGACCTCTCCGCCGCACAATCGTAACGATTGCCATGGGTGGTTCTGTGGCGGATGGGCTTTGCCTCTGCCACGGCCGGGGTCTGAATCCCACCGCCATCGTAATATGGCAGTGGGAGAATCGCGGTCCGCAGGGCCGGCTGACTTCAGCACCGGCCCAGCGGTGGCCGTCCTTCCGCCATCATAATGAGCCCCTAACTTTGGTGCTGATCGGTCCATGGTAAAAAGTTACAGGAAAAACAAAAAATTACTTTTCAATGGAAAGTTCAGCTACACCAGAACTGCATAGTGGTGACTACCAGGGTGTATATACACCACTCGCACTAGAGAAAGAGAGAGAGAAAGAGAGAGAGACAGAGAGAGAGCGAGAGAGATATTTGCCATTGATCAGTTTGCAGATCCAAATTTATAAAAAATAAATGCAAATGAAACAAATGCCTTTGGATGAGAGATTGTTTTCTCCAGTCATCCGTTTTGGGTTTGCGGAGCTGGACTCCAAAGCTCTTGGAATGGCTGGCAACAAGAACATTTCTATTGCAGCTGACGTGATAGGATGCAGCAGGAAAAAAATAGAAAGACCACATTAAGGATAAGGGGTAAAACACATAACCACCTGGCCGATGCTGAGGGAGGCCCTTATGGACTCCCCAAAATGTTGAAGTAAAAAGACTGTAATTTTTAGAGCAAATTTCATGGTCTAGCAGCCTGATCTGCTGACCTGGCATACATTTTCATGGTTCATAAACCTGGCTCCTGGGTGCATAAACCACCACTGAGGACTTGTGTTACTGGTTTGAGCCCCATTTCCTGTTCAAGACCAAGGATCCAGGTCCACAAATTTCAAGCAAGGACTTTTGGGAGGCCTATATAGTTTGAAGGAAATAGGTCTGGAACTTCAAGTGCTTTCTTGTGGACCGAGATTAAATCCCATTCCATGTTTACAAACAGTTTGCTCAAAGTCTAGCTCTGAAGATTCAAATCAGAAATGTCTGCATCCACAAACATCACGGATCAAGTCCTAAATTCCCAATTTTGGTCCGGGACCCATATTCTACGGGTCAGTAGACTTGATAATTATAGCAGAAGGAGACATCTTGTGCGGGCAGATTGAGAATGCTTCCCCAAAAAAAGAGTTCATGCTTTCTAGGAAATAGATTAGTGCAGTCATCTGGCCGACAAAGTCCCATCGCTCTGGAACTTACTTGGGCAGTTACCTGGGTTGTTGTTGCAGCTTGCTTATTCTAAGTTTGGCGGGTGAAGTAGTCTTCTTGGAAACAAGTAGGTTTTCACCTCTCATGTGCACTTTAAATGCTACTGAATGCATCGACTCTTTGCTGGCAAGGAGTTCCAGAGCTTTGCTGCTTGGACATTAAGAGTGGATTTTGGCAAGGATATTTTATCGTCTTTTTATTGATAAATGTGAGGTGCTACCCTGGAGTGTAGATGTCTGTTTTGTCTGTATTGCTTGCATTTAATTTGTCAGTACAGTGATCCCTTTCCTATGGTGTCTCTGTTGACAGTGCATAGTGCCTTGAACATTGAACTTCTTGCTAGGGGTAGGCAGTAGAGTACGTGTAGAATTGGTGTCATGTGTTCCCTGGGGTGAAGGCAGTAGAGAAGACTTATCGCAGCACTTTCGGTCCATTGTGGCTTGCATAAGATAAACCAGTGGATGTCAAGGTTTAGGCCATTCACATAGTCACGGTTGGATGTTTCTTGAGGATAGCCTGTAGCCTTTTTTGGTTTCCAAGACATGGGAAAATGTGAATCAGAGTTTTTATTGTGTACACAATGATCCTAGCCAACTCATTGACATGGGGTATCAGAGATAGCTTAGAGTCTATGATCCCTACTAGGTTCTCACCCCTCTTGATGTAGCTGTTGGGGCATCATGTTCCTTTGCCCATATAGTTGTAGGGTGGTGTTTCGGTCATTGTTCTCAAGTAATAATCTCTGTCCTTGTTGTGTCAGGCTTCAGATGGCTATTCATCATCCGGGGATCAGTGGCGCAGAGGCAGTCATTGAGTCTTAATTTGTATAGGTCTTCTGGACTGTCCATTCCAAAGTTGATTTGTGTATCTTCTGTATCATTGAAGCATGTGATGTTGAATGATCTGATCAAGTCCAATAAGAAAGGTTGATATTGAAAAGGAAAGGGGAGGGAAGGTGATGAATGCCTGAAGAACCTCACAGTGTTGGGTGTGTGGGGCAGATGTGAAAGGTGAGAGGAATACCAGGCTTTCCTTGTCTCTGAGATAAATGGCAACCCATTGTAAAGCATTTTCTCGTGTGCCAAGATAATGGATCCTATGTTGTAGGGTCTGCTGTTGGACAGTTTGCAAAATGGCAGAGTGGGCATTCATCAAGTACATGCATTACAAACAATGTCCTTCTGAAGATGATCTCAGCAGCCAGGACTGTTTGAAACATCCTCCACCCTATTCATCCCACCTGATGAAATTTGACTCCCCGGGTCCGAGTTTATAGGGTGCAATAAACGTTTACTGCTTATTAATTATAACAATTTAATTTTTTGCATCAAGACTAAATACCAAATAACCATTTAAAGGACAACAGAATCATTCAGTGTGTAATGAAAAAGTAGGTCAACGATTATACAACCTCTGGGCAGATCAAATGAATCTAGTTAATCTGTCCTAGCTACCACTAAACCCATTTATTTTCAATCCTTATGTATAAGATACCCTTCCCTTAATATAGGATAATTGGACTGTATGTTTTAAAACCATGTTCATCAATTTTTCAAATCCATTGATGTGAGTACTGTCATTACTGCTGAAGCACTTTAAGATGGCTGATAAACTGTTCTATTTGCTTCATGGGATTCAGGGCGTAGAAGCTACTTCCTCTCTGATATAAAGGCTAAGTAAACACAAAGGACATGAGCTATTGTGTCTCTATAGTTGAGGCAAAAGTAACATACTGTGCTGTTCCTCTTAAATTCCCAGCTTTGTGCTTCCTCTCCCTCATTGAAGAGTCCAATGCATAATCTTAAAAACGGATTTTCTGTTTCCCGTGATAGCGCAAGTTCCAGGTAGGATTGCTGTGCCAAATGTCCACACGTTTTTAATATTAGTGAGCTGTGTTGTCTCATTTTGAGAGATTTCAAGTCAATGTCTCTAGATTTTTAATTGGCCTCCCTCTTGAGTATCTGCTTGAATGCTCTGCAGCATACATTGCAACCCCAAGGTGGAGACATTTGTAGGTTGCTTAGGATGGACTCAATAAATATTGACCACGTATTTTTCCTCTGCTCAAGTTCTTGGCAGAGGTGGTTTTTGAGTGAGCCCTTTTCCTCTTGCTTTAATTTAATGCAATAAATACCTCCCTATTTTGTGTTTTTGGATAATAAGATGCAGATATTGCTGTCTCGCGCACCAAAATCCGCTTCTTCCAATAAACACCAGGTATTTTTCTCCCAATAGACATTGGCAGTTGTTTGACCTCCTGATATTTATCACAAAACTCATAACTGCGATATGTTTGGAAACCACAGGCGCAACTAGAGCCAAATTTCGGGGGGGGGGGGCTACTAGAAATTTTTGGGGGGCTGATTCTTCCAGCAACTGGCAGAGTGGAGATGCAGGGGCTCTAATAAGAGGTGAAAAACAACAAAGCCTTGTTAACAAGTAAATGGTCTTTTAAAGACCTGTGAAGTACTCGGGTGCGGCTGTGTGTGTGTTCCCGGGAAGCTGTCTCAGCCTGGGCTGACACACATGATGGGGGGGCTGAAGCCATTTGAGCCCAGTGGGCGTTGCACGCCTGGTGGTAGCAGCAACGCGGGCCTTACTGTGCCAGCCTGTATCTTATAATGCCTAGCGCTGGTGCTTAATTTGTACAGGTGTGTACAAGTATTGGACACCAGAATCATGTTTGGAGACCAGGGCTTATTTTCATCATCAGACTTTAACCACGAGCAAGAGAGAGAAGAGTAGAAAAGGGAGAGAGAAGGAGCAAGATAAAGATAAGAAAAGTGTCACATGGAGAAAGCAGGGCTAAAAAGAGAATCAGCAAGAGCGAAATAAAGAGACAAGAAATGTAAAGTGGTGAAAAAATGTGGCATATAGTGAAATAAAGACTAGGCACCCATGAAATTTGGCAACCTCAGTACTTGGCATCGATGGCGGCACGCTCCTGAGAAAAATCAATTGGATGCTGCACTTATTTTCTTTACAACATTAAGCTCCACCCAGTCCAAGTGATGATAGTTTAGTATATATCATAAATATATGCAAGAAACACATGGGCATTAGTGAATGCAGGAGAAGGATGCTCGCAGGTCAGTACTAGGGTGACATTACTTTGTAATTGAGACATTTCCGTCCATCATCATTCTAGGGTAAGTGACATTGAGGTGCTATCTAATTATTAGAGATAGTTTATTTTTTTTGTTCGCTTGGTTATGGGATCCGAGTGCTCGGTCACTCCTCATTATCTATCAGGAACCAGCAGACAGTCCAAGGTCTTACAAAGGTTATGAGAGAAGTGGCACAGGTGGAGGTGGTATTTAAACATCATGGAGACAATAGAAAGCTGTCTGGCAACCTGTTGCATTTCCTCTCCGATGTCAGTAGTTCATCCTCCTTTCTGTCTCTCATCTTTGTTATTTTTCCCTTTATGTCCCTCGGCACTCTGATCTGCTTGCCTGTTACTCGGACTTTACTCTTCGGATACTAATGCGGATTTCCCATGATGTCCCTGTGACCTCCTTGCCTGTTTTCTCAGACCTTGTTCTTCTGATTCTGATTGGGGTTTGGCATAATACTGTGGATTTCCTTTTTCTGCTTTCTGGCCTCCTTTCCTGTTAGGCTGACCTTGCTCTGTGGACTCTGCTTTGATTGTGTTGCCTTGTTTTGTTTTCCATGCTGCATTTCCTTGCTCTTCGGATCCTGCCTTGGTTTTGGCATACCACTGTGGATTTCCATTCACGCCTCTGTGACTTCCATGCCGGTTTGCTCCGACCTTGGTCTCCGGATTCTGTTTTGGCGTTGGCATATATCACTGTGGATTTCCCTTTACTGCTGCTTCCTGGCCTCCTTTCCTGTTATGCTGACCTTGCTTTGTGGACAGCTCTCATGCTGAGGGAGCAGGCTAACGCAGCGCTCATTTTGAGGCTGGGGGCCTGTGCCAGCAATTCCCTCGCTGTTTCACAGCCAGGGGATTGCTGGGTCTACAGTGCGCATGTCAGGCTGGCCATAGCAAGCGAACCAACCAACCAGACATGCGCACTGCAGGAGAAGCTGTTATCCTACTATGCAGGATTCAGCCCCGCCCCCGTGCCCTCACATTGATGTGAGCTGGTAGAAAATAAAATGGCATGGCAATAAAATGGCATTGCCATGCCATTTTTTTCATTTGTGTGTGCCTGCTGCGCTGCAGCATGCGGGCGACGCTCCTCCGCTCCTCAGGAGGAGCTGCCCCTGCTCTGCTTCGGTTTCGTTTCCTTGCAGTCTTTCCCTGCTGTCTTTCCATGCTCAGATGTATCCTGATTCTTGTCCTGAATTTGGGGCTTACCAGCTTTACTTGCACTTGGTTTAAGTTCACCAGGACTCGCCTTTCTGAAGCTGTTGAATATGGGTGGTTACTCTTCGTACGTTTATTCTGAATTTCATGTCTCTCTGATTAATACTGCAATGCTGCATGTACCTTACTTTACACCCTGACACCCCCCCGTGGCTACCCATACTGAGACTGGAGACATAACACCAAAGAGAGCCTGCAGATGAAGATAGGCGCGCGCCTGTCTGTCTCACTCTCTCATCCATTCCCCCACTCTCCAGTGTTTGGCCCTGTCTTGGGAGTCCTCTTTTGTATGGACAGGACGCACTGTGCGGTATGAGGCAGATTGTCATCAGAACTCAACGGATGCAACTTGCACACCATGATGCTATCCCACTCGCGCTGCTGCTGCCGAGTCCTGGATCTAAGTTTCCATTTTCATTTTGTGGGTTATTTTCCGTATTCAGGACCAGCAAAAGATCTTTATTTGAGAGGGAGGTGGGACTATAACTCACAGAGTGATTGTTTGGGGTTTTATTCCATAGCACTTTTTCTGTACCCTAAGCTCTTTAAATGGGATACCCTTGATCGTAGGCTGTGTTAAGCAAGTGTAATTAATGTGTCACACTGTGCCTGAATTCCAATCACTCTACATTTGCAAGGGTCATTTCAGAGTTTATGGTTGTGTGGAGGTAGAAGGAGGTAAGTGCAGTTTTAGGGTTTAGAGGTAGATAGAAATAAAATGAGTAAAGGATACTTTTATGGTGTCCAGGAATGTGGAGGTAATTTGAGTTGCATTTAATTAATTTATAAAGTGCCTGGAAGCTGCAATGGAGCTTCCCAGCACTGGTACAGCAACAGACGAGCTCAAGCAACAGTAGTTAAAAGAACCATGGGGCATATTATCAAGCCAGGCGATAAAATTATCGCCGCTTTAGCGGCAGAGAACTGCCGCTAAAACGGCGATAATGGGCTTGATAATATGCTCTATGGATTTCCAATTAAAGCCCATGTTAGATGTGAAGGACGTCTAACCTGACCTTCAATTGGAATTCCATAGAGCATATTATGAAGCCCATTATCGCCGTTTTAGCGGCAGTTTTCTGCCGCTAAAGTGGCGATAATTTTATCGCCTGGCTTGATAATATGCCCCCATGTTTCAACACTTTCTTAAGCTTCTCATATGAAGGACAAAATTGCAGTTTAAGAGGAAGGGCATTCCAGGGTTTTGGTCCTAGAAAGGCAGAAGAACGACTCCCTTGCCTTGTCCATTTGAACTGAGTGCCCTTGGCTAGGTTAGGGCTCGTTGAGCACAAGGATCGTTCTGGACAATAGGGATGGACAAGCTCGCTAAGAAGTAGCTGTCCAGACCATCATATGTCTATACATGTAGCAAATAGCCTTAAGCTTCCGGAGATGCAGCGAGTCTGATTCAAATATGGCAGGCGAGTCGCTGCATTCTGTTCAATCTGGAGTCTTTTCACAGCAAACATGGTAACTCCTAAATATAATACATTACCATAGTCAAGGAGTGAAAAAATGAAGACCTGAACAATGGTCTCTGAGAAGCATTTGGCACTAGGCAGAGCACCTACCTTAGACACCTTCATAAGCCAAATCAACCAGGGTCTACGTTGTCAATTTGATATTCCATGATCAGTTTGTTGTTGAGCCAGAAGCCTAGATCTTTAACTTCTCGAGATGAAGATGGGAGAGCCCCAAATTTTGTTGGTAAACATTGCAGGACCAATAGGTAGGGCTGATTCCCTTTAACTAGCACTTCCATCTTCCCATCAGCGTGCAGCCTCCATCAGACACATACAATTTAAGAGCCTTGTCGCATAGGAAAACAACTTGAGGCCATAGACTTTTACTATGTCCGCCAAAGACATTTAAACAATGTGGGGTTCAGAGAGAACCACTGAGGAACCCCATATGATAGTGGCTTAAACAAGGACACAAAAGGTTTAGACGTAGCTTGAAAAGAGCGTTTGTCTAAGAAAGAGCGTAACCATATAAAAGCTGTGCCCTGAATGCTACAGTCTGCCAATCTTTTTAAGAGCATCGGGTGTGCCACAGAATCAAAAGCTGCGCTCAGGTCCATGCTAATTAAGGCTGCAGTTCCACCATCACCCAGAAGTATCCTCAGATTCTAAGTTACACCTAAGAGCACAGATTCTGTTCTGTGAGCAGGGCAAAAGCCCATTTGTGATGGAAGAAGGATGTCCTCTAACTCTGGATATTCCAATAATTGACAATTAATATGTTTTTCTAGGACCTTCCAACAGATCGGTAGAAGTGAAATGGAATGAAAATTAGAAGGCACAGGGCTATTTAAATCAGTTTTCTTGAGTAAAGGACCCACCAAAGACTGTTTCCAGAATTAAGTATTTTGAAAAGAAAATGAGTGTGAATGGAGCTAGTCCTTTTAAAGATTTCAACTGGAAGAGGATGTAGGGGAGACCGTGACTTAATCAAGTTTAAAATTGCTGAGAAATTAATTTCATGAAGAAGATTAAAAGAAGAGAGATATGTTTCAGAGTCATGACGTTATCCTTTGCGAAAACCATCCGCTGTGCAAATAGTAAAAGAAGCATGGATAAAAACGACTTTATCAAAAAAGAAGTCAGTCAATTCATCACAACTAGTCTGAGAGAGAAAGGGAGGTGGGTACCTATTACTGAGGTCAGTAAGAGGTTTGACTATTTGAAAAAGGTCTCTTGGAGAGTTTTGGGAAGCTACTTTACATTTTTTCAGATCCTGCTGATCATATAGCATGATCCAGTTCCGTTCCAGGCACTTACAGCTTTTCTTCAAGGCTAGGGGGGAATCATTGAACAAAGGGGAAGGGATCCTGGCTTTGTGTCTGGAAAGAGAGGTCATGAGGAGCAGGGTATCCAGAGTGGAACAAATCTAATAGTCAACATCAGAAATGTTATCATTTAAATCAGGCAACTCCTTCTGTAACGAGGTAAAGAGACATAAGGGTACATTTTGGGGTTCTGGGGAGTGAAAAGGTATATTGAAGTTAGGAGAAAAAAAGGGCAAAGGTTGAGGGGTTAGTTCCGTGTACCATGGGATTGCTGCAGATGTTTTTTTTTTTATTGCAACCACCATTTTATCACATATATATGGAGAGGGGGCATCTGTAGGGCTTCCCTCCACAGTACATTTAGGGCCCCAGGGACCCCATTCCCCAGAGCCCAATCTATTAAGGGGAGGGGGGTGTTGACTCCGTCCCCAAGCTGATTTTGGCCACGGGGACCCCATGTCCCAGGGGTCAATTTAATTATTTAGCAATAGGTGGTGCATGGCTCCCCTCTCAGAGCCATATTCGGCCCGGGGACCCCATCCCCCGGGGCATAATTAATTTAATAAGGGGGGGGCCTTAAAAAGGCTTGAATTAAAGGAGAGGGGCTGTGCAGGTCCCCTCCCAGAGCCTTTAATTGCCCTGAGGACACAATCCCCCAGGGCCAGCTCACTTGCTGTGTCAGAGGGACCCCACCCCTGGGACACAGTAGTTTCCCATCCCGCAGTACAGTACGTGTTTGTTCCCATCTGGCTGGGGCATTTTCAAATCTCCTGCAGAATGGAAGCAGAAGTGAACTGTTTCCCTCCTGCACTGATGCGGGCACGAAAACAGAACACCATATTGCTCCTGCCAAAAGAGAAGCATAAGTAGCTGCTCACTTTGGGTGGGAGCAATGCCAGCTCACGCGGTTCAGTGACTAAATATCGAGGGACAAAATATCGACTATACAAAAAATCGACACTAAAATATCGAGGGACAGAATATCGACACCCTATCTACAAACAGGTAAGTACTAAAATATCGATTCCAAAATATAGACTGTCAAAATATAGTTAGCCAAAATATCGAATTTTTTAAATGTATTAAAAATAATATAAAATTAATTAAATATTAAACACAATTAAATAAAACATACATAATATAATATAAAATAGCTTAAAATGTAAACATAATATAAGTAATTTAAAAAAGTCGAGATTTTGTTGGATACAGAGAGCGTAAAAATTACTATTCCCACTCCAGTGAGTGCAACAGTAGGGAAAGCGTTGGATAGCGTAGGGGTAAAAATTACTATTCCCACTCCAGTGAGTGCAACAGTAGGGAAAACGTTGGATAGCGTAGGGGTAAAAATTACTATTCCCACTCCAGAGAGTGCAACAGTAGGGAAAGCGTTGGATAGCGTAGAGGTAAAAATTACTATTCCCACTCCAGTGAGTGCAACAGTAGGGAAAACGTTGGATAGCGTAGGGGTAAAAATTACTATTCCAACTCCAAACAGTGCAACAGTAGGGAAAGCGTTGGATAGCGTAGAGGTAAAAATTACTATTCCCACTCCAGAGAGTGCAAAAGTAGGGAAAGTAATGATTTAAATTAAATATAAGATGACATTAATTATCAATACTGATAAAAAGTTAATTAAAGATAATTACCAATTAATAACCATTAATTACCATTTAAAAATATTCATTATCAATTGATAAAAATTTAATACCAATTAATAATAATTAATTACCAATTACAAATTAATTATCAATTATCAATACACATAAATAAAAAAATTAATATTTACTTTATTACAATTAATTTACTTCCCACCCAATTCCCCTACAAACCCACAACCCACTCCCAATAATAAAAAATACAATTCACATTATTATCAATTAATCAATCAATAAAAATATTTTTGCAAATAATAAAAATTATTTAGCAATTCATACAAATTATTTACTCATTAATACAAATGTATTACTAATTATTAATTAATTATCAATGAATTATCAATACACATAAATAAAAAATTAATTATTTACTTTATTACAATTAATTTACTTCCCACCCAATTCCCCTACAAACCCACAACCCGCTCCTATTAATAACAAATACAATTAACATAATTATCAATTAATCAATTAATATAAATTAATTACCAATTAATAATTAATTATCAATTAATTAATTATCAAAACATATAAATATAATTAACATTTAATTAACCATAATTAAATTACTTCCCACCCTATTCCCCTATAAACCCACAACCCGCTACGGAATTAAATTACGCAATAATTAAATTACATAACATTCATTTGTTTAAATAAATTAACCATACATTACAACCATAATACTATGGTATTCGATATTTTTAAGGTCTATATTTTGGTAATCGATATTTTGTACCTCAATTTCGATATCCTGACCTATCTATATTTTGTTGAGTCGATATTCTGTCCACTCTATATTTTAACTTCGATATTCTGGGCAGTCGATATTTTGGAATCGATATTTTGGGTGTTTACCAGCTCACGCACCATGCGGTTAGCCGGGAAGGCTGTGGGGGCCCTGGGGCTCCCCTGCCCCCCCAACATTGTGCTTGGTGTGTGTCCCAGGTGAACACCAGGTCACCCAACTATAAATAATGGAGGACCCCAGGGATGGGGTCCCCGGGGTCAAAATTGGCTTGGGAGGGAAACCACGCAGCCCCCCTCTCCTTTAAAAAAATCAGACGCCCGGCAGGTGGAATCCCCAGGGCCAAAATAGGGTTGGTGGAGGTCCCTCACCCCTTAACTAATGCATTGGACACTGAGGGAGGCGGTCCCCTGGGCCAAATGTGGCCTGGGTATTGGGGTCACATGGCCCCTCCCCTTTAAAAAAAGCTACGGTCCGGTAGATGGGGGCCCGGTGCCTAATAATGGTCGGGGGCACACATCACATCCCCCTTTTAATTGCCTTTGCCCTCGGTGGATGAGGTCCTCGGTCTGAAACGACTCGGGATGGGGGCCATGCAGCCCCTTCACTTTTAAACCAAAAATGGTCCCAGGGGATGGGGTCTCTGTGGCCTGTAAGGCTTCCCCTTTTTTAGTTGATTTGGCCCCTGGGAATGGGATCCCTGGTGCCACATAATGCTTAGGGGAGGGTTGCACGCTTTTTTATTTAATCTGGCCCCAGGGGATGGGGTCCCCGGGAACAAAAAGGCTGGGGGAGTTGGGTTGCATGCCCCAACTCCAATTTGTATATTTGCTTTGAATCAGGGGATGGTGTCCCCAGACCTATGAAGGCTACAGGAGGGGGACCATACTGCCCTTCTCCTCTTTTTTATTGGTTTGGCCCTGGGGGATGGGATCCCCTGGGCCTAATGAGGCTCGGAGAGGGGAGCTACTTGCCCCCCTCCACTTCGATTTTGGCCCTGAGGGATGGGTCCCTAGGTCCCAAGGAGGCTTAGATAGGGGGGCCACACAGCACCTTCCCCTCTTTTATTGTATTTGGCTCTGGCGATATGATCCCGGGACCTATTAAGGCTCGGGGAGGGGGACTGCATGTCCTCCTGCCCTGTTTAATTGTATTTGGCCCTGGGTGATATGGGTCCTCGAGGCCTTTTAAGGCATGAGGAGGAAGGCCACATGGACCCTCCCCTTTTTATTTGAACTCGCCACATGGGATGAGGGCCCTGGGGCCAATTAAGGGTCAAAAGGAGGATGTACACTCACATCCCGTTACTATATATATTTTGGCCGCAGGGGATGGGGTCCCCAAGGCCCGAATGCCAACCATACAGTTCACATGCCAAAGGCTGTGCACAGTGTGGGGTTGGCAGCCTGCTAAGTGTTTGGCCAGAGGGCCTGGCAAAAGGCCAAGCACTGTGGCCTCCCCCCTGCTGTGCAAGGCCAAAGGTTTTGCAGCGTGGGGTGGCTTCTCGAGGTGAGTTGGAAACTGGGCCGAGCTGCAAGGCAGGCCCTGAGGCTAACCACATGCCCTGCATGATCATAGGCAAATCATTGTGTTTGCTTGGCTGCCTCCAGGTGGCTACCTGCGGGGACTTAGCCACGTCGTGCAGCCAACCCTCTGCCATGCGCAACAAAAGGCTGTGCACTGCATGGGGTTGGCTGCCCGTAGGGAGTTTTCAGAATGGCCTGGTCACAGGCAAGGCCCTGTTGACACCCCCACCACACATGGCTGAAGGCCATGTGCTGTGGAGTTTGGCTTTCTGTATGGTAATAAATTATTATTTTACGTTAGAAAAGCTTTAGGTGTGATAAAAGGATCTGTTTTAATTTATTTTTTTTAAACATAGAAATTCAAAGTATACTTAGAGTTAGGTGAATATGTCAGTGACAACTTGAACGTTTTGAACTAAAAAAAACAATAGAAATTCCCACTTACGGTTAGCAAAGCTAACTATAACTGTTGCCACACTATGCACAGCTTATGACGTCACAAATTACATCATTCATAACATGTTCTCTGACATCAATTATGACATCGCTGATGACATCTCAAATAACATCATTGATGATATACCTACAAAGTAGTGCCCTGATTACAAAAATTTCAAACAAGTTAAGTAGTGAATAAATTAAAAATACACTGTACTATACCATATTTCACAAATGTAATCTACTATAGCATTTTTAAATGTTTTTACATATCTAATTTTTACAAATACATTTTATGGAGTACCTTGGTAGTACCTAGAAAATACCGCTTTTCTAAAGAAATAAAGAAATATTACTTCATATTAAGGGAAAATATAATGTACTTCTGTGTCCTTAAATACATTAAAAAAATAGATAAAAAATTTGATAAATATCTACTACACTATAGTTTCCCATAAAACTTATAACACAATAAGCGTGATGTAAACTATATTTCACACTTTTCATTTTGGAAGAGAAAAATATTGTTTACACCACACTTAGGGGCTTATAATGAGTTCAGCGGTTCATTGACTGCCAAAACAGTAGCAGTCTGAAAGCCGTGAGCTCTGCAGTCCACCTGCCTCCATTTTTATGAGTTGGGAGTATTGCCTTTGCAAAGAACAAGGTTGGATCGCTGGCACAGCGAACACGTCGCCAACCACCGCAGGCGGGGGAAGGCACCTTCCATAGGGCGGTACAGAGGAGCAGCACCCCTGTCTGTATTACGTGTTGCCTTTTCCACAAGCTGAACGCAGCGGTCAGTCCGCTATCTAAAGTCAATTCAAATTAAGGATTTGGGGTTGATACTCACCCGTTTCCTGTTCTTCCCAGCAGATTTCAACATGGATCCCTTTCTCCAGGTCCCCTCTACACAGCAGAATCTTCACCCCGAGGAATACGAACCCGTCTGCTGCGGTGCACAGGTAAGTGCTCTTTGTATTATATACCATTGCCTGGACTGCCCACATGTGGGTCAGACATTGGCAACGGGTAGGTGCTATATTTCCATGTATATCATGCATATGTGTGCATTCAACACATATGCAGTCAAAATGTACACACATGCATCAATTTATATGGAAATAAATTGCCCACCACCACAAGGGCGCTTCAGGCACACCATGGGCCCTGCTCTCAACTTGTAATACGGTAGTCAGAAGCACTGCGCTCATCTCGTGGTCAGGGGCTACTGGCGGACAGACCGCAAAACTACTAATCAGGCTTTAAGGGGAAATATAGGCTGGTACAGCGTACTTTTTTAAACAAAAATTTAATTGGAATTTTTTTTTTTTACTCCACTACAATATATTTAAAATTAAAACACAGAACGCACACTAAGACCCCGATTATGGGTCTGGCGGTCCACGGACTGCCAGACACATGGGGGCGTGGCGTCTCCCGACCACACTATTAAGAGTCGGGAGGTGGGACCATCATAGCCCCGCCACAGCCACCAGGGGTTGTACCGCAACGCTGATGGTGTTGCGTCAGTCAGAAGCCAGTAATATGCTTGGCGGGACCGCTGCAGTCCCACCAAGCATATTACAAGTTTCCTCTCCACCGGTGGTGTCATGGAGGTTCCTCCTCCATCAAAACCATGGCAGAGAGTAAACAAATGGGTCCTTGCAGGTCCCCTGTGCCTACTCAGCATGGGGATACACACAGGTGGGCACAACCTGTGCCCCTCTGTGTCCATGTGCCCCAGTTCCTGTATTGCATGGACTTTTCGGTCCATGTCGTGCAGGAACTGTTTTTGTCAATCCCATTGTGCGTCTTTCTGCTGCTTGAGTAGAAATTCTACTCAATCAGCATCTTCCTCAACGCGAATGGAAGCTTTCTCAATGTGAGCAGTAGCAACCATCTGCCACCACCCGCGTTGAGAAATCTTGCTGGGAAGTGGTCTAGCGGTGGATTTTACTGACTGCGCTCACCGACTTACCGCTGGCGCGCAAGGAAAAAACTCTGCTCCATGAGTTTTTTTGGACCTCAGCAAGCACCGCAGAGCGCAGAGTGCAAAAAACACTGCAAACTCTGCGAACGGAGCAGAGATCAGCGCCCGTGCCTAGAAAAAAATAAAGTTATACAGATATATATACATATATATGTATGGGTTTGTAGACTTGTAGTAATTCAACATGACACACCTGTGGCCATCTTTCCATTCACTTTAGTGGGCTTGCCCTCTTAAAGACTACACATGAATCACAATTATAAGTCAAGAGGTTGACAGGCATACATTTGCCATTGTAAAGGCATCTTCTGTCGACTCTATGGGCAACTCTCCACAGTTTAGTACAATACAGTACACAGATTCCTGAGATGGGCACACATTCCTGAGATGGGCATAATAGTATAAAACCTTACAGCCAAACTTACATGGATGGTCTGGTTACCTTAGTAGAGTAGCACTCTGTGCATTGGATTGTAATTGTATCCAGTTGTGTTTGGGGAATCTTACAAAACAAACAGGATACATTATTGACTTTGACTACCATGGGCTCCAGAAGCATTTTGATCTAAGGTATACCACTTCACTCTACCCACACCACTCTGGACTTACCTGGGGTTGGCAAGCTTCCCTGCATGCTGGGCAGCCCTGGGAACAAATATTGTAGCTATCCACATTAGTACAAACAATTGAAATTCAAAGGAAAAATCTTGATGTTTCCCTAATGCATTCTTTGGCCTTTCGAGTTGCAATAACTGGCTCTCCCACACAAGTGGGGCACCGTTTTCAATGGGAGAAGTGTGGAGATTCTGTTTTGTAGGACTTTTGTAGATACCTGTAGATTCCAGAATTGTACCTCACAGAAATGTGAGAAATATCTGTGATGTTAGGCAAAGTTTGGTGGTTACAGGGCATTTTGGATACGCAAAAGTAGTGGGATACATATAAGCCACTCCACTCTGGACTCACCTGGATCTCTAATTTTCAGATATAGATTGAACAATTGATAGGAAATAAGTAAATAAGCAAAATAATGCTGACGTATAGCTCTGACAGAAGCAAGGTTCACTAGCAGCAAAACATACCAATGTGTTTTCAGCCACATTATGCAGCAGCCACGCTGCTGTATAACATGTATTAAAAAACACCAAATACCTCATCAATATGCGAGTGCCATTTGGCTTTGTCAATTTATTTTGTAGCAGGAGGGGGGTCGGTGAGAGGGGGTAAGCAACAACGAATGGGAGGTAGGTGAGGACAAGTGGGGTGGGACAATCAACAATAGGTAGGAGGTGGTGGAAGGGGGTGGTGATGGGTGTCCTTGATCAAGCAGCAATGAGGAGGTGAAGAAACAAGAACAGGGTAAGTCACAATGGGCAAGCAATGAAGGGGCAAGCAATAGCACAAGAGGTGGGCTGGGCATGGGGCAAGCAAAAATAACAGGCAAGCAATGATGAGGGGGAGGGGAAAGCCACAAAACAACAACTACGGAGCAAGCAACAATGGACAAGCAACGTAGTGGGGGAGGGAGTGATGCAAACCACAATGGACAAGAAACTATGCTAGAGGGTGGATGGGAGATAAACAAAAGCAACAATGATAGGGAAAGAAGAATTAAAAAGGACCTTAATGTCAGCGTAACAATGGAAGGACATCAATTTTTTTTAAAGCAATCAGTACTTGATCCTTGCTCCACCAAAGAGCGAAACAAACTAAGAGAAAGTAAAACCAGTATGCGCTGACCAATCAGAAGCCAACAAATAAGACTGTCATTGAGGCCAATGAATGGTAAGCAATGAGCAGGCTCAAACACTGCTTTATGTTTTCAATTAACAAAATGTCTTGCAAGTGATAGTGTATGCACTGACTCAGGTGAGACCTAAAAAGCATTGACAAGCCAGTAGGTATTGCCTTGCAAACTAGTGAGATAGTTATTTTCTTATTCATTATTAACCCTGTGTGGATAACTACGCTACGCTTGCGAAGTTTGCGTAGTTTGTGCTACTTCGCGCTACGCGAATTGCACGTAGTACAGTGCAAAATCGCGTAGCGTAGTTGGCATTATTTGCTCGCTCGCGGTCCTCAACGTCAAGTTGGCGACCGCGAGCGAGCAAAATGACATCCCGGCGCGACTTTTTCCTCGTTCGCGATCAGCAATATCAAGTTGCCGATCGCAAGCGTGGAAAATAAACCTCCCGGCGAGATTCTCAACGTGGGGATGTCAGGTTTCTCATTGCGAGTGGTCGCGTATGCTCGTGACCGCTCGCGATGAGAAACTACCAGTCCGCGTTGAGAAAGCTGCCGCTCGAGTAAAAATCTACTCGAGCGCCAGAAAACGACAGCTTGCACTGTGCAAGATGCTGTTTTCAAGGAATGCACAGTGCGGACAAGCATCCGGCACTGTGCAATCATCGCGAACAGCGCACTATGCAGTTCGTGTAGTGCTACGCGTATTTCGTGTAGTGCGAAGTGCACTTCGCGTAGCTACGCGTAGCGCTACAATGCGAACTACGCCCAGGGTTATTCATTATTTTATTGCAGGCTTATACCACAAACAAAAGAGTTAGAAAACACAGGCTGCTGCCTACATGTGGTAGTCAAATGCTTGCAATAAACATTTTACATTTAAAAATAAATTAAAACATTTGTTTCAGTCCTTGTGCTTCCTAGAGGCCAGGAGTAATTAGAACAGGTATGGAGAGGCTTTAATGCGCATCATAGGAAAGTATGATTCTTATTGGCAGAAAGAAAATATACTTTTGGCTTTGAATTATTGAAATCTGAAGACATAGTTTAAACACTCAAACAAATAAACATACATTGGCACGATCAATAGGTCTGTGATAAATGTGCTAATGCATGTAGTGTAAGAACATTAAAGCCAGGCAAAAAGAACACGTGGACTGTGTTTAAGACTCCTTGCTTTTGATTCAGTCCTGGTTTTTAGGTCTCGCGAGCAAGGCTCGAAGAGACATTTTATATCTGGGCTTTTTCAAAGTGCTGCCGTGGCCTAAAGCTACAGTGCACGTGAACGTGCACGCGCGCAGCGCCATGTGTCTGCGCTTCACATGAACAGCATCTGCGCGTTGAGTGCTCCTCTCCGGAAGACCTGCTGAGTTAATTATAGGTCTGCAGAGGCATGCTGTGATAATGACCGCTCCCCCGCCCCCGCCAAGCGCGCGTGCCACGCTCCACCGGGCTTGTCTTGTTTTTTTTTTGTGCATATTTATATAGCGCGAACTCGACCCGAAGGTATTGGAGCGCTTTACATAGCACCCCATTTACATTACACATTCAGGCATATAGTGAGTTTTACGCACTCCTCTTCACCTGACATCCGCTTTTCTTCATTCTGTAATCTGCCCCTACTCCCCATCTTTGCAGAGTGGAATGAACCTCGCCTTTCCCAGTTCCTTACACCCTCACATATCTTAAAAGAAGGAACAAACAGGCCACTGCTCACACTCCTTTCACATACCAATGCCGCACACACATTCTCACAGTATCTATCGGACTATGTGAAAACAGCATTTTGTAGACACTAACAAGCTTTCACCTGCAAAACGAGTACAAGACAGTATAAATAGTGCTTTCACTGTGAAAACCACACGCTCCCACCCATCGTAGGCAAACTTGAGGCCCGCTAGTATTGCGTTCACTTTAGTCTCTACGTTATAGGTTGAGCGAGTGAGGCACGCTTTGATCGCTCGAAAGAGGCAACTTATTTTTCAAAACTGCTCCAGGGGCCGGCATGTTTGCATATCGGCTTATTCCCCGGCTTTGCACAACGCCGGGTAAATGTACTATGCAACACGGACCGACTAACTCTCAAAAGTTTCATGCTTAGAATTCAGTACCTCAGGGGAAAAAAAGTCAGCAACATTTCTGAGCATTAGAGACAGTGACTGTTTTTCCGTTGGTTCAAGAAAGACTCGTTATCACCCTCAGCGTGCCTTTGCAAAATATACATGTGGGAGATAAAATAAAACAGCTTGGCTCAAAATATTATTTTTTAAGGAACCATAGAGGTAACTGCTCGCATTTAAAATGGACATGTTTATGCATTCATTATACATGTTTATGCATTCATTAACTTAACGTGTGGGTTCACTCACGAGGTGGCTTTTAGGTTTCAGTCAAACACCAAACGTAGAATGAGAACGTACCTCTGAATACAGGATACCCATGGCTGCTCCACACGGGTCTGGAAGAAATTAATGCAGGATTCTGGGATTGCGGGGGCGGCGTCCGACTTTGCTTGCTTAAATCCAATCGTTTCAAGGGGTAACTTCTGCCTGTAAACACACGGCAACTGCCAGGCGCGCAACACTCATTGGACTCAAAGGGCTTCAGCGCCCGTCCCCCCCCCGCTCTCCTCCTCGGGTGTGGCAGCACCGGATGAGACAGCTTCCCGGGCCACACACAGCCGCTCCCGAGCACTTCACAGGTCTTTAAAAGACCATTTGCAAGTTAATGAGGCCTTGCTGTTGTTTCACCCTTTCTAAGTGCCCCTCCAGTTCCACTCTTTATTATGGCTTAAAAGATTCAGCCCCCACCAGACTTTCTCAAGCGTTCTAAAAGCAATATGGCACGGCCAGTAAAAGCGAGATTTAGAAAAAAACTTGTGATAGCTTCTCACTTTGCAAGAAAATCATTTTCTACTTTCAACTCGTGGCTCGTGAGTTGTTGTGAACGGCGTGTGCTCCATTGATTTTGACTCTTTTCTGGTCAATTTCAAGTCCAAGCGCGTATGCTCACGAGGTAGTGGGGTATCAGTTAGCCCTCTTATCACGTAACGTGATTCTAATGTTTGTTTTGTTTCCATTCTTACCCTTTTGCGCACATGAGACACCCAACATAACTGCTGTTCCCAGCTTTTTGGTTGCATTTTTTGTTTGACGATGAGCATGTGTTGTAATGAAGCAGCCGCATCTCTAAGCCTATATGTGTGCTCTCAACCAGATTTAGAGTCAGTGCCACACTTCTAAGAGGCGAGGTTGCAATTTGCACAACAGCGTTGCAGCTCTCACATGCACCAAATGGGCCCTGCTTGGAGCACAGCGGGAGTGCTGCTCAGTGCATGTCAAAGAATGCTTTCAGATATATGTATTGGACACACACATCGAGCTTGTCACATAGCACGTTACACAAACCATTGGCATTGTA
This sequence comes from Triturus cristatus, assembly GCF_964204655.1. Classification (NCBI taxonomy): domain Eukaryota; kingdom Metazoa; phylum Chordata; class Amphibia; order Caudata; family Salamandridae; genus Triturus; species Triturus cristatus. The sequence continues at coordinate 888,699,361 of NC_140584.1, read as the reverse complement.
AATGACAATGGCTTTTATTTATGTGTTTTTAACAACCTGCAAGCGGTGCGTAAACACGCACTTTGTACTTATAGTCGCTGCCTATGAGAAGCAAGGCTGGCAGTAACTGAATCTCTTTTACTACCAGCCTTGCTTCTCGTAAGCAAGGACTATGAGTACAAAGTGTGTGGTTACGCACCGCTTGCAGGTTTTCAAAGCACATAAATAAAAGGCATTGTCATTTACAATGCCAATAGCTCAAACTCTGGCAAATGCGAGACCTATTGCATTGCAAATGCTTGTTTATATTGAGAATAAAAAAGGCTTTAGTTTTAAAATAATCCGTCATGCAGTTCCCATCAAGCACTCGAATAGAGGTAGACGAAAGCACCCAAGCAGCCAATATCACTAGTTGAGAGAGTAATGCACCACTAGGCTGAGCCATGGTGTGTCTGACAATGTCTCAAGCGAATGGCTAAAAGAAGCCATTTGAAGAAAGCCAGTTCCTGAAATGGGCAGAACCAAAGCCAACAATGTATATTGCAAACGCAGTAGTTCTGTGTGACAGTTGTACTGTCAAAACCCAGAGGTGAAAGCGATAAATATAGGAAAGAAAAGGCATTGGCAAAGGAAAATATTGGCACACCAGCCCTGGCACAGAGGTGCACTTTTTTGGTGGATGTGCACATCAGCTCTGGGAAAATGCTGTCACTGACTGCTCCACGGGTCTGAGGGGTCCACTCAGAATAGGTATAGGTGCAACCCAAGGAGAACCACAGACACCAAAGGAACAAGCACCACACTAATGGGCATATGAGGTCTACCCCATGGTACTGGCTCTTCTTAGCATGCAGGCGCACTTTGGAAAAGTGCTTTACTTTAATACACATCACAGGAAAATATGAGTCTTGCTGGTGCAAAGGATAGGCTTTGAATTAGTGTACAGTGAAGATAGTTTAAGCGCACAAAAGATGACAAAATAAAGAATTGAAAGAAGAAGCATTGTTGGAGTAAAATATTGGCCCAACAGCCCAGGTATGTGATTTTTGTAGGTGGATATGTGGTCAGAGAACAGGTAGCCACTCATTGCTCCATGGGTCTATGGGGCCCACCCAGAACAGTGAAAGAGAATCCCATCGAAAACCTCAGGCACCACAATATTGGGTCTATGGGAACCACCGAGAAGCAGTGAAGTCACAACCCAAGGAAAACCACAGATACACAAGGAAAACCATAGACATCAGACTAATGGATTTATGGGGTCTAGACAGAAGTGGTTCAGACTCAGCGCAATGAAAACCACAGACACCCAAGGTACAACACAGACAACCAGTACTTAATTTGTTAAAGAAACAGTGCCAGTACCCAAAGCTCTGCTCAAAAGCCGGCGGCTGGTGCAATAAAAGTTGGCACGCCAAATACCAAGGCCAGTGGTCAACTACAAAACAGTCCTTTCACCCTTTTCTCTGTCTTGCAGGTTCCTGCTTTCTGTTACTGACGGTTTTGCCATCTTTTTTTTCTCCGCCTTTCAGATCTGAGTGGTTTTTCTTCTTTTACACTCTTTGAGTATCTGATGCAGAAAAATAAATGCCAGTCCCTAAAATAAGTGCCGTGCCCTAATCTGGAAACCACCGGCTCAAATTAAGAACTTCATGCAAAATATATGGGAGTTTAGTGGCCCACCCGGAATCGTTCAGCCAACCTCTACCTCCTAACAACACTAAAAAAATCGAGTTCCTCAAACCTTCCCCTTTTTGCACCCATTTCAACTCAGATTAACTCCATCTCACTTTGAGTTCGTTCATGCAAGACCTCAGAATCAGAATCCTTGATCACAACAATCCAAGTTTTTAATAGAACTAGTGTTAAACCACTACTTAAACCAGAACGTGCAATGTACATGGGTAATTCATGTACATTGACATGGTATGGATCTGTAAGGGCACCCTCTATGTCCACATTGTGTTACTGAAATCATCGTATACCATCAATCTGTCTTCATGTAGTCAGGCCCACTGTATCGTTTTTAAGCACGGTTTTGTACTATGTACAGACGCTCTGCTAGAAAGGCTGCTTTCCCACATAAATTACTAAGGTACACCTGCCATTCCCCTCCAGTTCGAACCTTCAACAAATATGAGGGCGGAAGGCACTTCCTGGTTCGTTCCGGGTTGTAGCTCTTGATTGTTGAAAGGTAAGCTGTCACCCTTCTGTGGAGAAGGCTTTAATAGCTGTTTGTCTTCTCTTGTTTGAATTCAGGGCTGTTCTGCTCGCGATGTTTACTCAAAGCTCCGATTTGGAAGAAGACCACTCTCACACCCACACTGCTCTCATGAGATCACACGTGACTGCTCGCTCTTTAAATGCTGCAGGTTCTCACTGGTGTGCTGTCCATCCGAATAAAATATGCTTTAATGAAACAAAGGTTGAGCTTTTTCTATATCCGCATTTTTTTACAGTGAGGAAAAGCAAAAATCGATGAGGAGAAGCAATAATGGGCTATGGTAGGGGAGAAAGGATGATGGGCAAGAAAGTATGGGGTTTGTTACAGCAATATTTATTTATCAATTTATTTTGAGATATATTATTATATCGCGTTGATTATAGTCCAGAACATCGGGTATTGATATCGATTTACCAGAATATAGTGTGCAAATTATCGAGGCGGTAAGCACATTTATGTTATATATAACGTCAAGGTACGGTTGTGCAGCTTAGTAAGTGAATCAATGCTTAACTATATATATATATATATGCAACAAAATGTACGTGGGAAGTACCATTCATCCCGTACATATTAGGATACTACAACATCTAAGCGCCATCAGTAATGATGACCCTACGTATCCTGTGGCCCGCCACATAAACACATTACATGGCGGCGAAGCGGAGGACCTAACTTACTTTGTCATTGACAGTGTAAAAAAGAACATCAGAGGAGGCAATAGACAATTAGCCCTTAGGAGACTAGAATCAAGATACATAATCTTGTTGGATTGCAAAATCCCAAACGGCATGAATGCTGAGGAGGCAATGAGTGTACACCTCCAATTATCTACCTCTGTCAAACTAAGATAACGGCAACTGCCTACTCTAGACCTTTGAACCAATCCTTCATTACATCTGACTCACTCTTCTTTTCACATTATGTTTTTCACTCGACATGTACCATCCATTTTCGTTCCAATATTTTTTCTTTTTACAATAACTTTTAGATCACTTAACTCAGAGTTAACCATTATTAACTGACCCACCAAGTACCAATGAAACAGAATTGATAGAGGGTACGACCCAATGATAGAAACACCAACACTCCCGCCCACTTGGGCACGATGAGCATATAAGTGCGCTATATTCCATATCCATCCAATGCCCAAAGACTAACTTAAGCACTTGTGTTTTACTTTGAGGCAAGTAATATTAGCATTTCACTTTTAATAATACTGGATGCGGTAGAGGTTTTTCACAATGGATCAATACCCTCGTAGCTTGCAATTTATTTAATGCAGAAAATGTATTTCAATCATTTGAAATGTTTCGGAAACTTTCGAAATAGATGTATTTTACATTCTATATTGTGCTACATTTGGTACGGTGGTCAATGATGTCTGTTTTTTAAGGAATTATCAGTCAGAACATGCACCTTTCTTTGTAACTCTTCTATGTTTTTCACTGGTTCCTTTGGTTGCTAAGCGACCATTTCTGGTTTGTGTCACGAGTGCCAAATGATTAAATGAAACCTACCTGAGTGACGCCAGACACAGTGAGATGTGATCAGTGATGTCATGAGTGATGTTACTGACCATGCCATGAGTGATGTAATATGTGACGTCATCAGCAGTGCATTGCGGGCGCGCAAGTTATAGTTAGCTGCACTAACTATAACTGGGGAATTTCTATGGTTTTGTACGAGTGAAATGTCCAACTAACTATAACGCCCCTGAAACCTATGGTTTTTCAGTGAATTTCTAAGGTTTTTTAAGTGCTAATTTCTAACTATAACGTGCCTGAAACCTATGGTTTTTTCAGTGAATTTCAAAGTTTTTTAAATGCTAATTTCTAACTATAACGTATGTTTTTTTCAGTGAATTTCAAAGGTTTTTTAAATGCTAATTTCTAACTATAACGTGCCTGAAATCTATGGTTTATTAAGTGAATTTCTAAGGCTTTTTAAATGCTAGTTTCTAACTATGCCTACAGAGGTAGGACATGTGAAGAAGAAAAAACACACAGAAAGAAGCAAAAGAATTGCAGAAAGAAGCAACAGAAGTCCTCAAAGACGAAGAAAAGTGCAGGAAGAAGCAAGACATGTGCTGAAAGAACCAACAGAGGATGAGAAAGAGGCCTTGTTACAAAATCATCCTGTGCCCACAACTTTTTCAGACGGGTACTGCTGTTAACTGACTCTGACTAACCAGGTCTAAAGCCAGTGGTATGCTAAAAGACACTTAGAAAACAGTGAAAATCCCAACATACACTAGGCAACACTATGCGTTGGGGTACCCCTGTGATTAGCATGACCTCCTCTGTAAGCCCCTAGTACATAATTGGGCAGGGGGATTAAAACTACCTTTTAAAACGCGCCACGGGGTGCGTTTGCACACTGGTGAAGGGAGGGGGGGGGGCCTGAGGTGACATGTGTGCAAACATGTCCTGTGGGCGTTTTAAGTTGGGGGATAAAGTCCCCTTGAATCCTGAGGGTCCCTGGGGTCCAACTAGCCCACTAGGTACCTCCAGTAAGCACCACAGAGCTGCGTTGCAGAGAGGTGTAAAAAGGGGCATGGCGTAGACCACCTCTCTGCAACGCAGTGCAGTGGAGCTTACTGGAAGCACCTGGTGGGCTAGTTAGCCCCCAGGGACTCTCAGTATTGAAGGGGAATTAATTCCCCAAATTACAACTCGCCAGGGGGCGCGTTTGCATAGTAGTGAAGGGAGGGGGGGAGCCTGAGGTGACATGTGTGCAAACACGCCCTGTGGGCATTTTAAGTTGGGGGATAAAGTCCCCTTGAATTCTGAGGGTCCCTGGGGGCCAACTAGCCGACGAGGTACCTCCAGTAAGTGCCACATAGCTGCGTTGCAGAGTGGTGTAAAAAGGGGCACGGCGTAGACCACCACTCTGCAACGTAGCGCAGTGAAGCTTACTGGAAGCGTCTGGTGGGCTAGTTGGCCCCCAGGAGCCCTCAGGAGTGAAGGGGAATTATTTCCCCAACTTAAAACGTGCCACAGGGCGTGTTTGCACACGTCACCTCAGGCCCCGTCCCCTCCCTTCACCAGTGTGTAAACACGCCCTGTGACCGTTTTAAGTTGGGAGATTAAGTCCCCTTGAATCCTGAGGGTCCCTAGGGTCCTACTAGCCCACTAGATACCACCAGTAAGCGCCGCAGAGCTGCGTTGCAGAGAGATGTAAAAAGGGGCACAGCCTAGACCACCTCTCTGCAACGCAGCGCAGTGGCGCTTACTAGAAGCACCTGGTGGGCTAGTTGGCCCCCAGGAGCCCTCAGGATTGAAGGGGAATTATTTCCCCAACTTAAAACGTGCCACAGGGCGTGTTTGCACACGTCACCTCAGGCCCGTCCCCTCCCTTCACCACTGTGAAAATACGCCCTGTGGCCATTTTAAGTTGGGAGATTAAGTCCCCTTGAATCCTGAGGGTCCCTAGGGTCCAACTAGCCCACTAGGTACCTCCAGTAAGCGCCACAGAGCTGCGTTGCAGAGAGGTATAAAATGGAGCACGGCCTGGACCACCTATCGGCAACGCAGCCACTTATGGCCCCGGGGATCCCATCCCCCGGGGCCTGCCCTATCCGTTGGGGACCGTGGGGGGGTCACCAATCCCCCCACGGTCCCGCCAGCTCCCCTCGTCCTGCGGGAGCCGGCATTGCTTTTCCACACGGGGATCTGCTAAGATGCAGCTCCCCGTGTGGAAAAGCAATCGGCTTTGGTTTTTGGAAGAGAGAGCGGGTTTCCTGCTCTCTCTTCCAAAAACCAAAGCAGTTTGGGAGCAGGGCGGGAGCCGCGAGGCTCCCGCCCTGCCGTAACAAACAGCAGTGTCCCGGGGGTAGGCACCCCGGGACACTGCGAGACCTGGCCCTGGGGGGGCGGCAGTCCCCAGGGCCATCACAGGGCTCCAGGAGGGGGTCCACACGGCCCCCCTCCCAACATGTACAAAGCCCCCGGGAGGTGGTGGTCCCCGGGGTGTGTGGGGGGGGGTTTGAGCCCCCCACACACTGGTAATTTTTTTTTAAAACAAGCCCGGGGCTGCGGGGGGCCATGTGCCCCCCGCCAATATTTGATAAAAGCCCCGGGGGTGGTGGTCCCCGGGGCTTGCGGGGGCCTTTGAGCCCCCCAACCCATTTACTGTTCAAGCCCCGGTGGGTGGAGGTCCCTGGGGCTATGGGGGGGCCGTGAGCCCTCTCACAAATACTTTTGAAAAGCCCTGGGAGGTGGCAGTCCCCAGGGCTTGGGGGCCCCTTTGGGCCCCCCATTATGATCTAAACATTGCCCCCGGGACTTGGCCCACCCGTGGGCTAATTAAAAATGAAGCGTTTTTTCATTTTTGCGGCCGGTTCCGTGGATCCTCCACGTATCCTGCGGGGTTTTTAAAAAAATGCTTTTTTGGGCCCTGGGGGTCCTTGTGGGACCCCTTGAGCAGGCCTAGGGGGTCAGGGTGTTTCTACCCTGCCCCCTTTACGTGTTTTACGCGTTTGTTTTTCGCTTTTCTTGTGCCTCGGTTCTTCCGAGGCACAAGCTGGCTGCCAACACTTCCTGGTTTGGAGAGTTGACAGCCAATTAGCATGAAGCAAGTGATCGTGAGGGTGCGCGGATCCTCCATGCCTCTAGATATCGCTATCTTTATTTCTTAATTTCTCAAAAACTACTGAACGGATTTACACCATTTTTAAAAAGGTCGCTTTCTGAGCCAAGCGGTACCTTTTTGCCAAATTTGGTGTAATACTGTTCAGCAGTTTTTGCTTTAACAGTGTCTAAGGTTTCCTATGGGAAAATGATTTTTCACCACTATTTTTTGCATTTCTCAGGAACTACTGAACGGATTTACACCATTTAAAAAAAAGGGAGCTTTCTGAGCCTAACTTTTTGCAAAATTTGTTGTAATTCCATTCAGCAGTTCGGGCTGTTGCCAGTAGGTGATATATATATTTGTGTATATATATATATTCACTGAAAAAACCATAGGTTTCACACATGCTATAGTTAGCTGGACATTTCACTCGTAAAAAACCATTGAAATTCCCCCGTTATAGTTAGTGCAGGCAACTATAACTCACGCGACCGCAATCCTCTGCTGATGCTAATACTGTATTTAGACACTTATTTGCCCATGTCTTCTTCCATTAAATTTTAGCTGTACATATATTGCAAATATTTTTTTTTCATAAAGACACATATGTCATCAGCAGAGGATTGCGGTCGCGTGAGTTATAGTTGCCTGCACTAACTATAACGGGGGAATTTCAATGGTTTTTTACGAGTGAAATGTCCAGCTAACTATAACATGTGTGAAACCTATGGTTTTTTCAGTGAATTTGCAAGGTTTTTTAAATGCTAATTCCTAACCATAACGTGTGTGAAACCTATGGTTTTTTCAGTGAATTTGTACGGTTTTTTAAATGCTAAGTTACTTTATGCCGTTCGTGGCGTGCGCGCCCACTTCACGCAGTTCGTTCCGTGCGCGCACGGTGCGCTTCGCGCACCGTGCGCGCACAGTGAGCACGCGGTGCGCTTCGCGCACCGCGCGCCCACTTTACGCAGTTAGTGCCGTGGGCCATGCCGTGGGCCATGTACGCACTTCGCGCATCGTCCACACACGGAGGACATATTATGCGCTTCGTTGTGAAAGGTTATCTATTAAATGATCAAATTATACATATGCCAGGCACAAAAGGTGCCCTTCGGGCACCTTTTGCACACGGGGTGTGGAAAATGTGGATAATTTTTTTTTTTTACCGTACGGGTACGGTAAGCGCAATCGGCGTTTTTTCCAAAAAAAAAAAAATGCATTTTTGGCCTTGGGGGTTCTTTTGGGACACCCTAACCATGGATAGGTGGTTAGGAGCTGTCTAGCCTGCCCCTTTTCATGTTATCCAACTTTGTTTTTCCTCCCCCCCTCAGAGTGCGAGAGAGAAAATGGCGGCCGACACTTCCTGGTTTCGACCGATTCGAATGTTTACTAAGATCTAACAGCCAATCAGAATCGCGCTCGCGCACGGCACCGTACGCGTACGGTAAGCTTACCGTAAGCGCACGGTAAGCGCACGGTAAGCTGCCACAGATATATATATTGATTTAAATGCTATTTTCTCAGGAACTACTGAACAGATTTACACCAGACCTACAAAAGGTACTTCCTTGACCTGTAGACTACCTCTCTGCCAAATTTCAAGTAACTCTGTTCAGCCGTTCGGGCTGTAGCTGTGTCTAAAGGTCCTATGGAAAAATGCATGGGGAAAACGCGTTTTGGGACCCCCCTTTTTTCTCAGCCCCCGCTTGACGAATCCCCCCGAGACTTTCAGGGTAGGAGCGGAGCGTAGCGCCCCATTAGTTTTGAAAATTTCGCGAGGATTCGTCGACCGGCGCCAAAGTTATGCAAAATAGAATGTTGCGGTTTTCCTATGGAAACAGGGTCCTAACTATAACTACCTACTGGCGACCGCCAGTAGGTAATATAGAGAGAGAGTACCCACACACACATATATATGTATACATATATCTATATATATAAATATATATGTGGGCTTGTGCCACAAAAATGTGTTGTAAAGGTCCACAATGTAATGCACTGCATTGTAACGGTCAATGTGTGGTATTGCATGTGTGGTAAAGACATGCATGGTAATGACATGCGTGGTAATGTCATATACCACCAATAAATCAAAACACGCTAGGAACAAACATTGAGGGCCTTCATTACAATGTCGGGTGGGAAGTTTCTGCCTGACACCGCCTCGGATTCGGGAACCGACTGACTTGCGGTCTGAGGTTCCGCCCAACTGATTACGATTTACAGGGGGATCCCTCTGATACCCCCTTGGCCCCCAACCGAAGGCTGCAGGATGAAGGGGGTCCTGCTAGGAATCCCCAAAGTCACTTTACGACTGCCTTTTCGTGTCTGACAGCCCGAATCCGAAAGGCTGCTGGAAATAGACATCGTAATCGGTCAGTTGGAAACGCTGTCCGTAGAGCTGCATGATGCTGTTCCGACCAACACGACTTCTCTGAGAGCCAGTCGGAACCAATTTGGAAGGACCACGAGGTTTACAATCCGACCGCGAACATAGTAATCAGTCGGGCCAATTGTAAACCGACCAAGTTGGTTGGAAGGGTTCCGACGCTGTCTAGGACATTCGGACTGTCAGGCAGAGGCTTTCCACCTGATATTGTAATGAGCCCCTAAATGAAAAATTTAGGCAGGGTTCCTAACATAGCGGCATTTCCCGGAGAAGATCGGTCTCTGTGCCTTGCTTTCAGAGCCCCTACCACACCAGTTGTGGTCTACTGGGAAAACAGGAAACTGTGGAACCAGCAGACAGTGCTGTTAGTACTGGAGTCAACATGTGACTAAATTGTGTCACATGTTGAGAGTTCATGATGATTAATGAAGAGCAGCATGAGGGGGAAATCTGTTAAAAATGACATTGCAGATAGTAAATACCACCATCCTGCAGTACCACACTGGCGTTTAAGCTGTACCCCTCCCCAAAACAGACCTGCTCACCAGTATGCTTTGCACAATGGAAAACTAATATATTGGGGATGCAGCAGACAGGTGAATTAGTGGTATTTCTGTTTTTAAAAGCTACATAAACAAAAAAAGAAGGGCCAATCCATCTTGTGTATAGAATGATGCTGGAGATCCATCTTTCTATCCCTCTTTAGAGTGAGCCTTACTAACTACTTAGTAGTACCTGTAGATTTAATGATAAATAAGTAGAGATCAGAGGCCAAATCATTCAGGGCTGCACCTCCTCCAAGCTGTGAGTAGCCATACTGCAGGAGTCTGTAAAATCCCTAAGAGACATACTCAAACTTGGCAGATTGAAGGAGCTGTTGAAAGCTCGGACGTCACATATTGAAGCTGCGCTCCACAGGGCAATCAAGGTGGAACCATTCAATGTCGTCCAACTGCAGCGTAACCCTAAACCCTCAAAGAGACTGCCTGATGCCAAGAGAATGTGTGGATATTGCAGAGGACAGTCATACAGGTCAACAGACTCCCCAGCTAAAGGATTGAATTGCATTGTATGCAGCAAATATAATCACTTTGCAAAGGTGTGTAGGTCGTCGAAACACAAGACCACAAATAAAACCATTCACACCATTCCCGAAACAGAAGGTGGAATGGAAGACATGGATAATGACAATGTCACTGAATATAAAATGCACACTCTATTGACTGTTAATAACAACACTGCCACCCGCAGGCGGCTCCCCAGTGTCATATCTGTGTTGGCCAACACATGATCACTGCAACTATTGATATGGGAACACCTATAGATATTATGGGCCATATTACACAGAGTGCCCCGGGGCGCAAGGGGTATGTGCACCCAATTTGTGTGTCCCCGGGGCACTTTAGTATTACAGAAGGGGCTGCAGATGCTTGTACTATCCCTTCTCTAATACAGATAGCGCAAGTGCACATGTAGTGCCAGCGCTATCATTAGAGGGCATTCCCTCATTTACATGGGGAGGTGGCCCCGTGCAAATTAAGGAATCACTTGCCTTTAGGAGCTGCACAAAAGGTGGTGCACTTTCAGAGTGCCTCCTGCAGGCAGCCCTTTGATGAGGAGAATGGGGGCCCCATGGACCCTCCAAAGATCCCTTGCAGACACGTACAGTGACTAGCAATGGGATAGGTGGGTGCCGCCTGCACAGTGAAATATGAAGCAACTTCGAAGCAGCCGCTCTGTTGTTTACTTGAATGTGCTGAACCACAGGACAGCACAAGTTCGTGCCTGCTCTGAGAGCAGTGCATTCATGATAATACGGCGCACTCTCCCTGTTTGCACACAGCACACCTATTTAAAGGTGCTCTGTGGTGTAAACAGGGAAAGTGCACTGTATATGTAATATGACCCTATCTTGGCAGACACATATCAGGCCATGCCGAGACCCTCAACATTAGCAAAAGCTACGGTCAGAGTCTTTGCGTGCAGCCATAAACAACCACTGCCCGTGTCTGGGAGTTTTAGTTCCAAAGTCTCACATGGGGGCACGTGTGTCAATACCACCATATACGTGGCAAGAGACATGCTTGTTAGTTGCAACATGGCCAAAACCCTGGGTCAGGTCATGTTCGCCTTCGGGTGCAAGCTGAGGAACTCTTGCACATCCTCGCTGAATTTGAACACCTTTTCAATGGCATCAGCTATTTGCGGGACAAAGTTGTGCAGCTGCACATTGACAAATCAACATAGTCGGTAGCCCTGCAACATCAACGCTTATTGTTTCATCTGAGACTAGTAGTTGAGAAGAAACTTGGCAAGTTAGAATGTGCTGGAAACATTGAGAATTTCACAGGCCCCACACAGTGGGTGTCACCCACTGTGGTAACGAAAAAGCAAACAGAACCCGGAGATGTCCGCATCTTTGTGGACTTGCAGCTCCCTAACATTGCAGTTAGTCAAGAACTTCACCTGACCCACCCCCCAAAATTGAAGACCTCATCAGCAAGCACAATAGGCTCCAATAGTTCTCTAAGGTGGACCTGCAGTCGGGGTACCATCGTCTGCCCATACACCTGGACTCGAGGTACATTATTACGTTCTGAACACTCATGGGGCTCCGGCATTCCCTCTATCTTCACTTGGGAATATTACAGAATAATATCCAGGAACTACTTTCAGGGATGCACGTTTGGAAATATACCTTTTTAGGGGTACACTGGTGCAGGGTCACCCTTTTGTCCACGGGTCCAAAAACCAACAAAGTAAAGATCAGCACTGGAGTTGGGAATAAATAACAAGTTTATTAATCACTCATGAGTGTGACCACGTGCACACAGCACTCCCAAGTGCTGCCTGAGGTAGTACATTGATGTCACAGAACACAGGCCTTATATACAGCTTTTTCTGCACTGGTAAGCATGTGGATGCAAATAGAAGGTACAGGCCTACACAGGAATAGTTACCGACAAACATGGGCAGATGGGAGATCACTTAGTCAGCAAAGTGGGAGGGGTAGCAGGAGTGCTTATGGCAGCAGTAAATGATTGACGGTTGAGTCTGAGACCAGGTGTTCAGGCAGCTACAAACTTTTACCATGCACATTGCTTTTAGCAGAGTCAGGGAGTCAACTAAAATAGACAGCACAGGCAGGGAAAAAGACGAGCAGCAGAGGATGGGTGAATTACAAAGCCAACAAAATGGATGCCATAACCAAGATGGCTTCAGCTTATGCTAACAGAAATTATTTCAGATTTCCGCAGACGACCCTTTTAGCATGAGCTAAGACATTTTTCTTATGCTTCTAAAGGGGTACGATAAATGTTATATATATCAATTAGCATCATATCGCTGACTTATCGGTCTATTGCTAAACGGGCATTTACATTTTGGACATTTGTTTTAGATGGTAGACAAGTAGTACAAGTGGAACAAAGCATTGGCCCGCATTGAATACACAAACAACAAGAGAAGAGAATAACTAAAATTATGAACAAGGCCGACATGGGAACAGTCCAGCCCGAACTGCCAAGCCATATCTTCCCTGGACCGGAAACAAGAATCCTGGGACCGGTTTCTGGCTAATCAGCCGTCATCAGCCAGGCTAGCTTGAATCCAGTGGCAAAGTGAGCAAGGGACCCACGTCTGGGCATACCCTGCCAACTTAGGGCAAGCAAAGCAAACAAAACCACCCCAGTTCAGACATGGCTATATGGCTGATGACGGCTGATTAGCCAGAAACTGGTCCCAGGATGCTTGTTTCCAGTCCAGGGAAGACATGGCTTGGCAGTTTGGGCTGGACTGTTCCCATGAGGCACAGGGTCAGACTGATTTGCATATGGCCATGTCTGAACTGGGGTGGCAGAGTGGGCTAAAGAACGGTGATGGATTAAACCCAGATCAGTTGACTGGGGGTGAGTGCTTGCAATGTTCAATACTCCGTCCATCATCCCCTTTGGTTTTGCTTTGTTCTCCCTAAGTTAGCAGGGTATGCCCAGACGTGGGTCTCTTGCTCACTTTGCCACTGGATTCAAACTAGCATGGCTGATGACGGCTGATTAACCAGAAACCGGTCCCAGGATGCTTGTTTCCGGTCCAGGGAAGACATGGCTTGGCAGTTGGGCTGGACTGACCCCATGAGGCACAGGGTCAGACTGATTTGCATATGGCCATGTTTGAAATGGGATGGCGGAGTGAGCTAAAGAATGATGATGGATTAAACCCAGATCAGTTGACTGGGGGTGAGTGCTTGCAATGTTCAACACGTCCATCATCCCCTTTGGTTTTGCTTTGTTAGAAGGCATTCTGACATTCAATAGTCCATGGGAAAGGCATCGGAGAGTCTTTAGTCATAAAGGTTCAATAATGTGTGTAAAACTGCCTACAAAAAAAAAGGTGAGGCCAATCAGGTGAGGCCAATCAGTGGACGAACATCCTTCTGAATGCGGGGTACAGGAGTGTGTAGAATGGTCTGAATGCAGTTTGGTGTGAGTGCATGTCCACCCTTAGACAGGAGGTGGCCTAAATAGGTAACCTGCTGTCTACAAAATTTTAATTTCTTTCTATAGACTTGGTGATGAAGGGAGGCAAGAAATAGTAACAATGACAGTGTTCCTTCTTCACACTAGGTAAGGGCGCCAGAGCGGCATCCTCATTGATAAGACAGTATCTCTCAACCATTGGATAATTGTTAGTTAAAATAACACGCACGCCTTCCGGAAAACAAGGTATTGTGGCACGAAGATATTTAGGCATATCGATACCCACAATATTGTCAGGTGTGGTAGGGGAAAGATAAAAATGGACATGCTGTAGTGAATTTGTCAAGTTCAAATTCAAGTGACTGTGAAAGTGGGCTAGGTGTAGGTGTCCCATTGAATCCTATCAATGTTATCATTGTGCCGGACAGGCGAGCCCTAGGAACCAATTTTTTAGACAGAGCACTACAGGTAGCCCCTGTATCAACCAGACACCGATCAGTAAATCTCAAAACATCTGCGTCAACATAAGGACCCAGTTGATCTACTGGCACCTCAACCGGTTCCTAACCTCATCCTAGGCATCCCCATGCATAATCGGAATCTGCAAGGGCATCAGCAGAATTATCAGACATTTGATATTGATTTTGTTTATCAAAAGTATTAGAGTAATTTGGCCTTTGTTCAACTGCTTCAAATCTAGGGCGAGCTCCTGTACCTCCCCTGTTTCCTGAATTCCCTGGGCGTCCTCTCATACTTCCCCTTCCCCGCTTATACTGATGACCTCGCAAAAGAGGGCACTCAGAATGCCAATGCCCAGTCTCCTTACAATAAGCACTGATCAGGGGACAAATGTTCTCAAGGGAGAGGGGGTACTCCAGGTGTATACATTGCACGTCCGTCTTTCCACCTCCCCTAAGTGGTGGACCATATATTTGTGCCAACATAACTTTTGTTTTTAAAGCTTTATCCTTCTTATCCTCCCTGCCTTTCACTTCCTGTTCCTGTCGCTCATAATATTGGACCATAGTCAAAAAAGAAATTGGGTAAGACGTAGTCCAAGAACTCTCACTGGCCTTTAAACGACTAGCTATTTCTGGTAACATATTAACGACAAATTTATCGACAATCAAATGCTGACCCATATCATCGGCCAATAACTGACCACTAAAATCAAGGAATGTTTTCTCAAACCTTGAAAAGATGTCAGAGACTAACTCATCCCTTTTCTGTTTACAGGACGCTAACGTAGTCCAATCTATTTTCTTAGGGGTATGAGAGTATTTAACTTACCCACAATAGCGTTAGGAAGATCTAATATATCCTTCTGAGGTTCCTGCGCAGGCTCCCTTTCCGCATCTATTTGTTCTAAATGTACCCAGGTATCACCATATGCTACATTGTCATCTATTTTACGTATTGTTCTCCACATATCAGGGGGCAAAATAAGTCCAAAGAACATATCAATATCTGGCAAGGTCATAGTGCAGGAGCTAATGGCTCCTTCCGCCTCCTCATAGAAGGCGGCAGGATTTTTCCGGGGGTCGGGCAAAGCAGCTTGAAGAGCCATCACATCAGCTCTACTCCAAAGAGTATAAACCCAATATATAAAATATCCCCTTGGCTCTAATTCCTGAGAAATTAATCTATAATCAAATATTACCTCCCAAACGAATTTTTCTACAAAATAAAATTGCTCTGCACTGTTTCACTGTTGAACCATAGTTAAAATGAGTGATGCCGCGTGAGGCCGGCGAACCTCCTCCCTAGCAGCTGCTTTTAAATTATCTTTTTCTGCTCTAGTCAAAGTAGAGCGAGTCTGTCGCCCATCTTGGATATCTGTATCTTTTTCTTCTGAAGACAAATGCTCCTTATCAAAAACCTCATCCTCAGGGGCACTTGGAGTGGGGAATTTATACGGGGTGGGTGTTGATCTAAGAGGATGAAGTCATCCTGAGGTTTATTAAGTATGGGATAAATAGGGCGCCTAATAGGGTACTGGCCATTCACCTCTAATCGATGTTCCCTATCTTCTTTTTCTATATTTTCTTTCTTTTTTTTATTCTAGCGCTTTTTGATATATCGTTTTTCGTTGTTCTTTTTCTGCTATAGCTTCTGCTTTTTCACTCTCTCTCGTACTTCTTTCTCCCACATACACACACAATCAAACATATCCTGTCTATTTTTTCTTTCAAATAAACACTACTCTACATATTGAACCTTTTTAAAATCAAATGACCCATTCACAGACCGGGTCTCCAATGGGGTCCCACAACGGGCGCTAACTGTGGAAATATATCTTTTTAGGGGTACACTGGTGCAGGATCACCCTTTTGTTCACGGGTTCAAAAAGCAACAAAGTAGAGATCAGCACTGGAGTTGGAAATAAATAACAAGTTTATTAATCACTCATAAGTAGGACCACGTCCACACAGCACTCTCAAGTGCTGCCTGAGGTAGTACATTGAAGTCACAGAACACAGGCCTTTAATACAGCTTTTTCTGCACTGCTAAGCATGTGGATAAAAATAGAAGGTGCAGACCTACACAGGAATAGTTATCGACAAACATGGGTGGATGGGAGATCCCTTAGTCAGCAAAGTGGGAGGGGGAGCAGGAGTGCTTATGGCAGCAGTAAATGATTGACAGTTGAGTCTGAGACCAAGTGTTCTGGCAGCTACAAACTTTTCGCATGCACATTGCTTTTAGCTGAGTCAGGAAGTCAACTGAAATAGACAGCACAGGCAGGGAAAAAGACAAGCTGCAGAGGATGGGAGAATTACAAAGCCAACAAAATGGATGCCACAACTAAAATGGCTTCAGCTTATGCTAACAGAAATTATTTCAAATTTCCACACACGGATTCATTAATGTCACTGATGACATATTGAGATTCGCAAAATTAGTGAGAGAGCCTCATGAGTGTCTTCTGGGAGTACTGAAACAGATCCAGGACTTGGGGCTCATGCGCCACCGGGAGAAGCGTGAATACATGAAACAACAGATCAGTTTCTTCAGGTACACATTCTCGGCGAATTGCGTAGCCCCACACCCTGAAAAGGTGAGGGATGCCAGGGATGCACCCACATAGACCAACGTAGCCAAGGTGCGGAGCTTCTTAGACAGGGTAAACCAATGAGGCAGATTCATCCACTGGGCATGCAGACACTCTAATCTGGACATCTATGGGCACCCCTTTGTGGTGACAACAGATCACAAGCTGTTTATCCCATTGTTTCAGGGCACTGCATCCAAACCACTGCTTAACATCAAGAAGTGGATGCTTCAGTTGTAAGATTATGACTGCTGGGTGCCAGTCTGGTGCCAACAACCCAGCCGACTACCTGTCTTGCCATCAGTGTGAGGTCACTCAAAAGAAAACCAAGGATGCTGAAGACACAGAGGAGTATGTGACGTATGTGATAGAAAGATCCAGGCCACTGCCTACGTCATTGGACATGATCCACAGTGCAGCTGAATAGGACGATTGTCTACAACTAGCTCCGGCTGCAGTCCAGTCAGGGAGGTGGAGCTCCCTTAAGAAACATAGAGCCTACCAAACGCTTGAGGCAAAGAGAACTTTAGAGTTGCTCCACCATGTATGTCACAAGCTTTTTACCGATGCAAACAAATGCCTACTGCGAAGGCCCCATTTAGAGATTACGGGCTGTCTCACCACACAAGCAGTGCAACTTGCCAACAGTGGTCACCAAGGCATGGTGAAAACCAAGAACCGCCTCAGGACTAAAGTATGGTCCCCACTCATGGATGAGATGATTGAAGCCAATGGGCGATCCTGTCAAAGGTGCGAAATCACAAACCTGCCTGATGCACCTCCCCGAGCGATTATGAAGCGAGGCCCCCAGTAACCGTAGGTGTGCTCTAGCCAAGACTTTGGGTGCCTTCCTGACAGGCAATATACCTTAGTCTTAATCAATGAATATACTAAATATCCAGAGGTGGAGCTGTTAACATCCTAAGCGGCAACCAAAGTCATCCCCAAGCTCATGAAAACAATGGCCACGCACGGGCTCCTGCAAGAGCTCTGAACTGACATACCTACAATTCTGGGGTATCAGGGACAAGCGAGCAACTCCCCTGTAGCCTCAAGCTAATGGGGAGGCTGGGAGCTTCATGCGCTCCCTTAACAAAGTGATTTGCATCGCACATGCCAAACAGCAACCAATGGAATGTGTGGTCTATGCATTCCTGCGAGAATATCGCCAAACCTTGCATTCAACCACAGGGCAACCCTGGGACAAGCCAACATGGGGCGGGTATTAACTGACACCATTCCACACTACCCTAAGTAGACGTCGCCACTCATTGATGATGCTCTAACACTTCAGAGAAGGTGAAACACAAACCACAAGGCGAGTGTCCGACATGGAGCTCGGCTGTAGAAACTCCACCCGGTGACGTGATGTTTGTGAAAGATAGGCACCCAGGCAGCAATTTCAGACTCCCCTTTGAAAACCGCCCATTGGTCATAACATGACACCAGGGCATGGTGATCACTGCTAAGTCTGGGTGGTGAACTTTGCTCACGGAGTTTGCGGAGTTTTCGGAACTCCGCGTCACATGGAGTTCCAAAAAACTCCACTTCGCGGAGTGGAGATTTTTCCCTCGCGCGCATTCATCAATGTCAAGTTGGCGAGCGCGAGCGAGGAAAATCCACCTCCTGGTGAGACTTTTCCTTGTTCACGATCGTCAACATCAAATTGGCGAGCGCGGGTGTAGCATATCAACCCCCTGGCGAGACGTCTCAATGCGGGCAGTCAGATTTCTCATTGCAAGAGGTCGCGTATGCTCGCGACCGCTCACATTGAGAAACCACCCGCCCGCCTTGAGAAAGCTGCTGCTCGTGTAAAAATCTACTTGAGCGGCACAAAGGAAGCAGCCCCCGCTTGTGCTGTGCATGATGCTGTTCGCGATGATTGCACAGTGCGGACAAGGACCTGGCACAGAAAATCACAGCAAACTGCATTTATCTAAAGAAAATCCGCCGCTCGCTGAGCTCCGCGTAGTGTGGCTGAGTTTTTTTTGCACTTCGCGGAGTTCCCTATAGCAGAACTCTGAAAACTCCACCCAGGCCTCATCATCGCCCAGCGAGATGATGATGAAGAAATCACTCAAAACATCTCATTCTTTAAGCCTGCCAGGGCAGACAATGAGATAAGCCTGGATACCCCCAAAGCCGGAGAACAAACACACCATCATACTGACAAGACCCCGCCAACGACGACGACTGGACCGCCAGAAGATAGTGTTGATCCTGGCCCCACTGACCCGATTAGTGACCAACTACTTGGCCCTCTCACGAGGCCAAAAGTGACCTCTGCCAGCGCTCAGACTCCCATCACTAGTCGTTGAGACCCTAGCGACAGGGGTAACTGCACGAAGTACCCCTGCGGAATAATCCAGCACTGTCTGTCTGACTCAAGTCTGTATGTTGTGAACGAGCTACAATTGTTAGAACTTCCAGTTTGATTTGTCCAAGTTATTGAGTTAATTGGTTGATGAATGCAAGGAGGGGTGTAATGTTGATTATACTATCTGGGAAGGGGGAAACTGGAAGAAACCCCCACAGACATGTGTCTGTTTGCTCTCCCCACATGCTGCCTGCTGCGGCAAAAAAAGCTGAGGGCAGGGCTGTGAAGGCAGTCACCCACCGGACACCGCGAACCGCACACGGCTCCAAGTGTTATTTAGCGCAGCACATGTGCTGCGCACTACTAGGCCTCACCGTGGCTACAGTGTCGTGGCTGAGAATTGTTAGCACTGTCCCTTTAAATGTATTTCAGATTTACTGAAAAGGCCCACTGTTGTCCCAAAGAAGATCCTGTTGTGAACTGTATTCATTCATTATTAACAGCCACACAGAAGCTTTTGTGCTTGCCCTTGGCTAGCAGATACAGCTCTAGTCCAGAGTCCGCATCACCACTTAGAAACATTCTATTGACCCTCAGGAAGGGGACACAAGGTTTTTACAAGCTGCTTCTGTCTAACCAAGAGGTGCGTATCAATATTCATCAATTATTAGAAATCCACAAAATCAATTACAAAGATATCATAGCAGAAAAATGAATGTGCACAAATGTAAAACTTTCTGAATGCCGTAGTTGAATCGTGTAAAAAGCGACGGTGAGTAATGTTTCCGCATCACACTGGTTTGCTGTATATGCCCCATTCCAAGTTCTGCTTTGTTCTAGGAGGAATAAGATAAGAAATGGTCTTTGTGACAGTTTTTTTATTTGGCGGTGGCATAATGTTTCCCTTATTGCACTGTTTTATCCCTAACATTTCCATCAGATAATACTGAGGAAACTGTATGTGCAAAATCCCAGGAGTGCAGTTTACTCAGAACCCATAATGTGCGCTAAGTGTTAAGCAGGGTGCAAATAAAAGCCAAGCCTGGTTTTCCACTTGCGGTAACACTTAGATATGAGGCCGTGGTGTTGTTTACAAAAATAAAAAAACTAGATTATAACGGGAGTCAAAACATGCAATTTAAAAGCATAGATGAGGTGATTTGATATTTTATATTTCGGACCACAAAATATAAAAAACAAAAAAAGTTGGTCCGTGGCGGGTGGGTATTTCTTAGGAGAATAATTTGAAATCGCTAGTAGGTTTGTTTTTGTCCTGGTAAATATGGCCGCACTCACAAAAGTCGGCCTTACAAGCTGATATTTACTATTGTTGACCATCGAACAAGTTATCAGGATAGTAAACATGTTTTAGCATTAGGTACCATGCATAGTGGCCCGTAGAAGAAGTGGAGGGCGACCTCGGCTCAGTTGAGATTCGGTCACAGGCACGGATTTCTACAGCAGGCACAGTAACCCACCAAGCTATGTTCTTTACGGTTAGAGCTTCTGGAAAAGGCATTAGCACAGAAGAAAAGTAGGTCAAATACCAGGCGGACCTGAGCAGTGATTTACCTTCCCCAGCCAAGCGAATAGTCTCAGGAGTGCTTTACCCCTGTTAAGGAAGGTAAGGGTGGAGATGTGATGTTGGCCCTGTGAGACTGCCAACAAGCTGTGTAAGTGTAAAGTGTAAATGTCAGGTTACATAAATGGCATTTCAAATAACAGCTTTCTAAGCACTTCAAATGTTATCTCATATAGGAGCAGAGGCGCGTACGTAGGCACATGTTGTCAAATTAATTTGCCCACGATCAAAAAGTATGTTGAAGTTGGGAATTTACAACACGGGCATTGAAAGCGTTTACAACACCGCATTAGCATTCTTTCCACGTACACAATTTTACAAAACAGTAAACAATACACGTTCATAAACGATGGATCTTCAAATTCCAACACAGAACTGGTCCTATAGAAAAGGCAGCCCGGTTGGTTGTGCTCGTGCTGTAGACTCGTATCCTCCTTTTCTCGTTGGGCATAAATCTCTCTCTCAGGAACACACCAGAAACGCCCAAGCAGATTCTGAATACGTTCATCCGCAGCAGAAATTGACGTGTTCAAAAACACAAACCAAGTTAGCAGAACAATTTATTCTCTAAAATGCCATGGGGAAATGGCACATGTTGAGGTTTGAAAGCACACTATACGTTTTGGCAATGTTAGACCCTTGATGATATTGTATTGGAAAGTATAACTTAACTGGGAGAGCAATAGGAATAGTACTAAAGGGTGCCACTCCGCATTCTGGACACACCCCAGAGCGCAGAGCGGGTCTTGTACCTCTCGATGGTGCTGCATCCAACTCCTTGCTAATATTGATAGTTTAAAATTTGTATTTTCACCACAAATTCTGCCACTGTCAGGGACATTTGGGGTAGTGAGCTGAAAATGGTTAGCGGTTCTCGTATAGCCACCACGGTCGGCACACCACTCCCTTTACACAGCTCTCCGCCCTAGGGGTCTAACCCCCATTTACCTCTCACTCTACCCCCAGCCCCTCCCACCTCCCCACACTCAACACAATTGTATGGTTCAGTCACTTCACAGCGCTAACTATATATATATTACCTAATTCCTTCATTCATCCACTTACAGTCTGACATCGGGAGCACCGGAAAGTACGCCCTACCTTGGAATGGATGTAGGCGCTTGAAACTTCAAACATTTTACAAGTTAAACGTCCTCAATTTCCCGCTCTCTCCCTTTCAGTTGATGGTCCACGGATCTCTCACATTATAGCCCTGTCTCGCGCCATCCTGAGTACCTGGACAGGGCGCGGAGCGTTCTACACCCCCATCCCACCTCGCGCCCCCGATGATACATGGACACGCTCGCGAAACACCTGTGAACCTCCAAGTAAAAACAACGTGGCGCACGGGACTTGGCGAGAGCCGCCGAATCACCTTCATAAATAAATGCATAACGGGGGTGAGTTGTATTTTTCAGGAAAGCGCCCACTTACCTGAGACCTTGTCGTCGTGAACGAAGGATTCCAAGGTGACCTCGCTGTCGGGGTACAGTTAGGACGGGCGCCAGAGAAGGGTGAAAGGAAAACAATGAGTAGGTGGGCAGGAGACTAAAGGAGAGGTAATGCAGAGAGTGGTGGGCGAGGCTCCTGGGTGGTGTCCTTGGAGGGGTGACGTTCGCAGAGCCTGCGTGAGAAGGTGCAGAGTAGTGATGTACAGAGTGTGCCTCCTCCGTACCACGGGGTGGTGTACTGGCGGGGAGTGGCGTGTGTGTGAGGGGGGGGGGGGGGGGGGATGAAGTTTGCAGAAAGGGCTGGGGGTACGGAGCTTGAGTTAGAGATGCTGCCGCCTCAGTTACAGGGCGTGGTGTGATGGTACGGCTCCGGGTCCAGGCACAGTGCAGCGCAGGGTGAGCAGGAAACGCCCCGGCAAGTCCTTGCCTGAGGGGTGGACCTCCGCGGAGCTCCGATGCAAGCTGAGGCCGGACCGGTCAGCCTCGGACCGTGGCGCTTGAAGAGCTCCTGTGCCTGTCCAGAGGGCTCAGGTTATTGAGTTTCCTTTGTCAGTGTGTCTAGCGAGCCCCAGAGATTGTGGAGCTCATGTGTCTGTTGAGACCCTGACACTGCGGAGTCTGCTGAGCCCATGTGTCTATCAAGCCCCTGAGATTGTGAAGTCTTCTCAGTCCATGTGTCTAATACGCTCCAGGGACTGTGGAGTCTGCTGATCCCATGTGTCTGTTGAGACCCTAAAACTGCAGAGTCTGCTGAGCCCAAGTGTCTGTTGAGACCCTAAGACTGCGGAGTCTGCTGAGCCCATGTGTCTGTTGAGACCCTGAGACTGTGGAGTCTGCTGAGCCCATGTGTCTATCAAGCCCCTGAGACTGCAGAGTCTGCTGAGCCCATGTGTCTATCAAGCCCCTGAGATTGTGAAGTCTTCTCAGTCCATGTGTCTAATACGCTCCAGGGACTGTGGAGTCTGCTGATCCCATGTGTCTGTTGAGACCCTAAAACTGCGGAGTCTGCTGAGCCCATGTGTCTATCAAGCCCCTGAGACTGCGGAGTCTGCTGAGCCCATGTGTCTATCAAGCCCCTGAGACTGCGGAATCTGCTGAGCCCATGTGTCTATCAAGCCCCTGAGATTGTGGAGTCTTCTGAGCCCATGTGTCTAATACGCTCCAGGGTCTGTGGAGTCTGCTGAGCCCATGTGTCTGTTGAGACCCTGAAACTGCGGAGTCTGCTGAACCCATGTGTCTATCAAGCCCCTGAGATTGTGAAGTCTTCTCAGTCCATGTGTCTAATACGCTCCAGGGACTGTTGAGTCTGCTGATCCCATGTGGCTGTTGAGACCCTAAAACTGCGGAGTCTGCTGAGCCAAAGTGTCTGTTGGGACCCTGAGACAGCGGAGTCTGCCGAGCCCAAGTGTCTGTTGAGAACCTAAGACTGCGGAGTCTGCTGAGCCCATGTGTCTGTTGGGACCCTGAGACTGTGGAGTCTGCTGAGCCCATGTCTCTGTTGAGCCCTTCAAACTGCGGAGTCTGCTGAGCCCATGTGTCTATCAAGCCCCTGAGCCTGCAGAGTCTGGTGAGCCCATGTGTCAAATACGCTCCAGGGACTGTAGAGTCTGCTGAGCCCATGTGTCTGTTGAGACCCTGACACTGCGGAGTCGGCTGAGCCCAAGTGTCTGTTGGGACCCTGAGACTGCGGAGTCTGCTGAGCCCATGTGTCTGCTGAGACCCTGAGACTGAAGAGTGTGCTGAGCCCATGTCTCTGTTGAGCCCTTCAGTCTGCAGAGTCTGTTGAGCCCATTTCTCTGTTGAGACCCTGAGACTGCGGAGTCTGCTGAGCCCATGTGTCTGTTGAGACCCTAAAACTGCGGAGTCTGCTGAGCCCATGTGTCTGTTGAGACCCTGAGACTGCGGAGTTTGCTGAGTCCATGTGTCTGTTGAGACCCTGAGACTGCGGTGTCTGCTGAGCCCATGTGTCTGTTGAGACCCTGAGACTGCAGAGTCTGCTGAGCCCATGCTTCTGGTCAGCTCCAGAGACTGTGGATTCTGCTGAGCCCCTGAGTGTAGCACCTGGCACTGGATGCCATGTGTCTGGTCAGCCCTTGAGACTGTGAGATCTGCCTGTATCAAGCTTGTCGCTGAGACCATAGAGCCTTCTCAGCTAAATGCCAAGCACCTGTTCTTCCTCAACACTGAGAACGGGGGAGCCAATGGGTCTGGTAAGCCCCTGAGGGTGTGGAGTTATCGGAGCCCCTGGCTCTGGTCAGACTCAGATGGTGTAAAGGTCGTGGTCCCCTGTGTGCTGTCATTGGCTGAGAAAGCAAGATTTGTTGATTCCTGGTGTCTCGTCAATCCATGAGGGTGTGGAGTTTGCGGATTCCCTGTGTCTCGTCAATCCGTGAGGATGTGGCGTTTGCTGATTCACTGTGTCTTGTCAGTTCGTGAGGGTGTGGAATTTGCTGATTCCATGTATCTGATCAGTCAATGAGGGTGTTGGGTTTGCTGATTCTCTGTGTCTTGTCAGAACGCGAGGGTGTGAAATTTGCTGATTCCATGTGTCTGATCAGTCAGTGAGGGTGTGGGGTTTGCTGATTCCCTGTGTCTGGTCAGTCTGTTAGGGTGTGGAATTGTTTGACTCACTGTGTCTCGTCAGTCCATGAGGTGTGGAGTTTGCTGATTCCCCGTGTCTGGGTAGTCTGTGAGGGTGTGGAGTTTGCTGATTCCCTGTGTCTCGTCAGTCCATGAGGGTGTGGAGTTTTCTGATTCCCAGTGTCTGGTTAGTCCGTGAGGGTGTGGAGTTTGCTGATTCCCTGTGTCTTTTTAGTCCATAAGGGTGTGGAGTTTGCTGATTCCCTGTGTCTCGTCAGTCTGTGAGGGTGTGGCATTTGCTAATTCCGTGTGTCTCATCAGTCCGTGAGGGTGTGGAGTTTGCTGATTCCCTTTGTCTGGTCAGTCCTTGAGGGTGTGGAGTTTGCTGATTCCCTGTGTCCCGTCAGTCTGTGAAGGTGTGGCGTTTGCTGAATCCTGTGTCTCGTCAGTCCATGAGAGTGTGGAATTTGCTGATTCCCTGTGTCTGGTCAGTCCATTAGGGCAGGGAGTTTGCTGATTCCCTGTATCTGGTCTGTCCATGAGGCTGTGGAGTCTGCTGATTCCCTGTGTCTGGTCTGTCCGTGAGAGTGTGCAGTTTGCTGATTCCCTGTGTCTGGTCAGTCCGTGAGGGTGTGGAGTTTGCTGATTCCCTGTGTCTTGTCAGTCTGCGAGGGTGTGGAATTTGCTAATTCCATGTGTCTGAACAGTCAGTGAGGGTGTGGGGTTTGCTGATTCCCTGTGTCTGGTCAGCCTGTTAGGGTGTGGAGTTTTTTGACTCCCTGTGTCTCGTCAGTCCGTGAGGTGTGGAGTTTGCTGATTCCCCATGTCTGGTTAGTCTGGGAGGGTGTAGAGTTTGCTGATTCCCTGTGTCTCGTCAGTCCGTGAGGGTGTGGAGTTTGATGAGCCTCTGTGTCTTGTCAGTCCGTGAGGGTGTGGAGTTTGCTGATTCCCTGTGTCTCGTCAGTACGTGAGGGTGTGGAGTTTGCTGATTCCATGTGTGTGATCTCTCAGTGAGGGTGTGGAGTTTGCGGATTCCCTGTGTCTGGTCAGTCCGTGAGGGTGTGGAATTTGCTGATTCCCTGTGTCTGGTCAGTCTGTGAGGGTGTGGAGTTTGCTGATTCCCTGTGCTTCGTCAGTCTGTCAAGGTGTGGAGTTTGCTTATTCCCTGTGTCTCATCAGTCCATGAGGGTGTGGAGTTTGCTGATTTCCTGTGTCTGGCCAATCCGTGAGGGTGTGGATTTTGCTGATTTTCTGTGTCTGGTCAGTTCGTGAGGGTGTGGAGGTTGCTGATTCCCTGTGTCTGGTCAGTCCATGAGGGTGTGGAGTTTGCTGATTCCCTGTGTCTCGTCAGTCTGTGAGGGTGTGGAGTTTGCTGATTCACTGTATCTGGTCAGTCCGTGAGGATGTGGAGTTTGCCGATTTCCTGTGTCTGGTCACTCCATGAGGGTGTGGAGTTTGCTGATTCCTTGTGTCTGGTCAGTCCGTGAGGTTGTGGACTTTGCTGATTCCCTGTGTCTCGTCAGTCTGTGAGGATGTGGAGTTTGCTGATTCCCTGTGTCTGGTCAGTCCTTGAGGGTGTGGAGTTTGCTGATTCCCTGTGTCTCGTCAGTCTGTGAAGGTGTGGCGTTTGCTGAATCCCTGTGTCTCGTCAGTCCGTGAGTGTGTGGAATTTGCTGATTCCCTGTGTCTGGTCAGTCCATTAGGGCGGGGAGTTTGCTGATTCCCTGTGTCTGGTCTGTCCATGAGGCTGTGGAGTCTGCTGATTCCCTGTGTCTGGTCTGTCCGTGAGGGTGTGCAGTTTGCTGATTCCCTGTGTCTGGTCAGTCCGTGAGGGTGTGGAGTTTGCTGATTCCTGTGTCGCATCAGTCCGTGAGGGTGTGGAGTTTGCTGAGCCTCTGTTTCTCTTCAGTCTGTGAGGGTGTGGAGTTTGCTGATTCCCTGTGTCTTGTCAGTCCGCGAGGGTGTTGAATTTGCTGATTCCATGTGTCTGATCAGTCAGTGAGGGTGTGGGGTTCGCTGATTTCCTATGTCTGGTCAGTCTGTTAGGGTGTGGAGTTTTTTGACTCCCTGTGTCTCATCAGTCCGTGAGGTGTGGAGTTTGCTGATTCCCCGTGTCTGGTTAGTCTGTGAGGGTGTGGAGTTTGCTGATTCCCTGTATCTCGTCAGTCCGTGAGGGTGTGGAGTTTGCTGATTCCCTGTGTATGGTTAGTCCGTGAGTGTGTGGAGTTTGCTGATTCCCTGTGTCTTTTTAGTCCATAAGGGTGTGGAGTTTGCTGATTCCCTGTGTCTCGTCAGTCTGTGAGGGTGTGGCATTTGCTAATTCCGTGTGTCTCATCAGTCCGTGAGGGTGTGGAGTTTGCTGATTCCCTGTGTCTGGTCTGTCCGTGAGAGTGTGCAGTTTGCTGATTCCCTGTGTCTGGTCAGTCTTTTAGGGTGTGGAGTTTTTTGACTCCCTGTGTCTCATCAGTCCGTGATGTGTGTAGTTTGCTGATTCCCCGTGTCTGGTTAGTCTATGAGGGTGTGGAGTTTGCTGATTCCCTGTGTCTCGTCAGTCCGTGAGGGTGTGGAGTTTGCTGAGCCTCTGTGTCTTGTCAGTCCGTGAGGGTGTGGAGTTTGCTGATTCCCTGTGACTCGTCAGTACGTGAGGGTGTGGAGTTTGCTGATTCCATGTGTCTGATCTCTCAGTGAGGGTGTGGAGTTTGCTTATTCCCTGTGTCTGGTCTGTCTGTGTGGGTGTGGAGTTTGCTGATTCCCTGTGCCTCGTCAGTCTCTCAGGGTGTGGAGTTTGCTGATTCCCTGTGTCTCGTCAGTCCATGAGGGTGTGGAGTTTGCTGATTCCCTGTGTCTGGCCAATCTGTGAGGGTGTGGATTTTGCTGATTTTCTGTGTCTGGTCAGTTCGTGAGGGTGTGGAGTTTGCTGATTCCCTGTGTCTGGTCAGTCCATGAGGGTGTGGGGTTTGCTGATTCCCTGTGTCTCGTCAGTCTGTGAGGGTGTGGAGTTTGCTGATTCGCTGTATCTGGTCAGTCTGTGAGGATGTGGAGTTTGCTGATTTCCTGTGTCTGGTCACTCCATGAGGGTGTGGAGTTTGCTGATTCCTTGTGTCTGGTCAGTCCGTGAGGTTGTGGACTTTGCTGATTCCCTGTGTCTCGTCAGTCAATGGGCTTGTGGAGTTTGCTGATTCCCTGTGTCTGGTCAGTCCCCGAAGGTGTGGAGGAGCCTCTGTGCCTAGTCAGTCCGTGAGGGTGTGGAGTTTGCTGATTCCCTGAGAATCGTCATTTTATGAGGGTGTGGTGTTTGCTGAGCCTGTGTCTTGTCAGTCCGTGAGGGTGTGGAGTTTGCTGATTCCCTGTGTCTCGTTAGTTCATGAGGATGTGGAGTTTGCTGGTTCCCTGATTCTCTTCAGTCTGTGAGGGTGTAGAGTTTGCTGAGCCTCTGTGCCTTGTCAGTTTCGTGAGGGTGTGGAGTTTGCTGATTCCCTGTGTCTCGTCAGTCCGTGAGACTGTGGAGTCATTTCAGCTGTTGTATCTGATCAGCCCCTAATAATATGGAATTTTGTAGACCAATGGGTCTTTTCAGCTCCTGTGCTATGTTGAAATACTGAAGCCTCCTTATGAGTGAAGGGCATGGTATTTCAAGTGTGCATCATTACTGCGTTACTCTGTGGTTTCCATTCAGAAATAAGGAATAGCTGTGGGAATGATTTTTTTGCATTGATTCGGCATGTCCTCATTACTCAACTCTCCCCCCCCCCCCCCCACATGTCACCAGATTTTTCCGGGGGGAAAAAGTGGAAAACCTGATAATTGGGTTTTGCCTCTGTATTAATAATACCGAATGAGGGGATAACTGCCTTTAGTGGCCCCATCGCAATTAAAAGTGACTTACAAATGAGACCATAAGTCAGGGTTGCTGAGTGAATCATGATGATGGCTAGACAGAACTCTTGTCTCTTAGAATCAAGGGGCATATTTATCGAAGAGACACATCGCACTTGCATCACGCAAGGGGGTGTAAGTGCGACACAACTACTAAGTTAGATTTTTATTTTTTATTTTTTTTTATCTTTTTTTTTTTTTTTTGTCCTCATTTGCCTGACCCTCAATGTTGGACAGGCCGACCACCCCACTCGTACACAGGTTGTTGAAGTGGTGGCATACCCACCCCAACATCCGAGGGGCTTTCACAGACTCCATCTCGGCATGTTACAGCCTGCCGGACCATTAGTGGACCTAGACAAACAAAAGCCCGGTCCAGGGAGTATTCAAGGCATAATCATAGGACCCGGGAAAAAAAAAAAAAAAAAAACCCCGGACACTATCGCCATTCGATCAGCAAGTTCCAAAAAATTAGATTGTGTTTACTGCATGATCTGTTAAGGTCCGCTTTAGATGTTTCGTATAGAGATGAAAGCCACCCTGAATGTAATGGGGCTGTTTTCTCCGTCCAGTGAATACAAATTTGCCTTCTGGCCAATAGCATTGCGTAGAAGAGGAAGGACCTTGCCTTGCCAATGATGTTGTCATCCAAACCAAAGATGACAAGTGGTAGGGTTATTGACAAGGATGCGTTTAATATGGAATTTAGGGTGTTCTTCACTTCTTCCCAGAAGCCAGCGATGACCGGGCAGTCCAAGAACATATGTACATCGCAGGCCTCACTGTAGTTACATTTGTTGCACTTTTTGTCTGGGAGAAATTTGGAAAGTCTCAGCGGGGTTATATATGCACGATGTACTGAGAATAGATGGTTTCGTTTTAGCCATGATGGTTTTACAATTTTATGAAGTAAACCAAAGGATTTTAACCAGAGCTCTTCACAATGTAGGCCAGTCACCCCCCCCCCATAGCTGGTCTGGGAGAAGAAAGTCTCCATCACTTTCCTCCATCAACTGCCAATACCATTTGGCTACTTCTGTCCCTCCCGATGGAAATTCCACTAATTGTTGCTCTAGAATGCTAGCCTTCCCTAGGTAGGGGTCTGTACGCCTTTGGGATCTAGCCCAACTTTCCAATTGGATGAATTTGAATCTGGAAAGTCCGGGCCCTACACACTCATATAATTGGTGCCAAGCTATTAATGACCCTTCCTTAAATAGTTGACCCCATCTCCTGATACCAGCTTGTTGTATTGTGGAAGACAGACTATCCTTCAGACATAGTGGGAGACCCGGCGAGTCCCAGATTGGGGAGAGATCAGAATAGTAGGACAGCCCTGGTCTCTTCCTAATACTGAACCAGGTTTTGGTCCAAGAGTGTAAAATGTTTAGTTTGATTTTTTTGAAGAATTTCTGGCTCCCAAATTTGAACAAAAACCCCTCTGCCGATAAATTCTCCCCCATTAACATTGCTTTGTATATCGACCCAGGTTGAAGGTTAGAAGGCATTTTTAAAAGCATCCTGGAGTGTGACAACAGGAATGCCCAGGCGTAATACAGTAGATCTGGCAAGGCGAGCCCACCCTTCTCCCTTCTTCTCCTGGGTGTGGAGTTTGCTGATTCCCTGTGTCTCGTCAGTCCGTGAGACTGTGGAGTCATTTCAGCTGTTGTATCTGATCAGCCCCTAATAATATGGAATTTTGTAGACCAATGGGTCTTTTCAGCTCCTGTGCTATGTTGAAATACTGAAGCCTCCTTATGAGTGAAGGGCATGGTATTTCAAGTGTGCATCATTACTGCGTTACTCTGTGGTTTCCACTCAGAAATAAGGAATAGCTGTGGGTATGATTTTTTTGCATTGATTCGGCATGTCCTCATTACTCAACTTCCCCCCCCCCCCCACATGTCACCAGATTTTTCCGGGGGGAAAAGTGGAAAACCTGATAATTGGGTTTTGCCTCTGTATTAATAATACCGAATGAGGGGATAACTGCCTTTAGTGGCCCCATCGCAATTAAAAGTGACTTACAAATGAGACCATAAGTCAGGGTTGCTGAGTGAATCATGATGATGGCTAGACAGAACTCTTGTCTCTTAGAATCAAGGGACATATTTATCGAAGAGACACATCGCACTTGCATCACGCAAGGGGGTGTAAGTGCGACACAACTACTAAGTTAGATTTTTTTTTTTTATCTTTTTTTTTTTTTTTGTCCTCATTTGCCTGACCCTCAATGTTGGACAGGCCGACCACCCCACTCGTACACAGGTTGTTGAAGTGGTGGCATACCCGCCCCAACATCCGAGGGGCTTTCACAGACTCCATCTCGGCATGTTACAGCCTGCCGGACCATTAGTGGACCTAGACAAACAAAAGCCCGGTCCAGGGAGTATTCAAGGCATAATCATAGGACCCGGGAAAAAAAAAAAAAAAAACCCCGGACACTATCGCCATTCGATCAGCAAGTTCCAAAAAATTAGATTGTGTTTACTGCATGATCTGTTAAGGTCCGCTTTAGATGTTTCGTATAGAGATGAAAGCCACCCTGAATGTAATGGGGCTGTTTTCTCCGTCCAGTGAATACAAATTTGCCTTCTGGCCAATAGCATTGCGTAGAAGAGGAAGGACCTTGCCTTGCCAATGATGTTGTCATCCAAACCAAAGATGACAAGTGGTAGGGTTATTGACAAGGATGCGTTTAATATGGAATTTAGGGTGTTCTTCACTTCTTCCCAGAAGCCAGCGATGACCGGGCAGTCCAAGAACATATGTACATCGCAGGCCTCACTGTAGTTACATTTGTTGCACTTTTTGTCTGGGAGAAATTTGGAAAGTCTCAGCGGGGTTATATATGCACGATGTACTGAGAATAGATGGTTTCGTTTTAGCCATGATGGTTTTACAATTTTATGAAGTAAACCAAAGGATTTTAACCAGAGCTCTTCACAATGTAGGCCAGTCACCCCCCCCCCCCCATAGCTGGTCTGGGAGAAGAAACTCTCCATCACTTTCCTCCATCAACTGCCAATACCATTTGGCTACTTCTGTCCCTCCCGATGGAAATTCCACTAATTGTTGCTCTAGAATGCTAGCCTTCCCTAGGTAGGGGTCTGTACGCCTTTGGGATCTAGCCCAACTTTCCAATTGGATGAATTTGAATCTGGAAAGTCCGGGCCCTACACACTCATATAATTGGTGCCAAGCTATTAATGACCCTTCCTTAAATAGTTGACCCCATCTCCTGATACCAGCTTGTTGTATTGTGGAAGACAGACTATCCTTCAGACATAGTGGGAGACCCGGCGAGTCCCAGATTGGGGAGAGATCAGAATAGTAGGACAGCCCTAGTCTCTTCCTAATACTGAACCAGGTTTTGGTCCAAGAGTGTAAAATGTTTAGTTTGATTTTTTTGAAGAATTTCTGGCTCCCAAATTTGAACAAAAACCCCTCTGCCGATAAATTCTCCCCCATTAACATTGCTTTGTATATCGACCCAGGTTGAAGGTTAGAAGGCATTTTTAAAAGCATCCTGGAGTGTGACAACAGGAATGCCCAGGCGTAATACAGTAGATCTGGCAAGACGAGCCCACCCTTCTCCCTTCTTCTCCTGGGTGTGGAGTTTGCTGATTCCCTGTGTCTCGTCAGTCCGTGAGACTGTGGAGTCATTTCAGCTGTTGTATCTGATCAGCCCCTAATAATATGGAATTTTGTAGACCAATGGGTCTTTTCAGCTCCTGTGCTATGTTGAAATACTGAAGCCTCCTTATGAGTGAAGGGCATGGTATTTCAAGTGTGCATCATTACTGCGTTACTCTGTGGTTTCCACTCAGAAATAAGGAATAGCTGTGGGTATGATTTTTTTGCATTGATTCGGCATGTCCTCATTACTCAACTTCCCCCCCCCCCCACATGTCACCAGATTTTTCCGGGGGGAAAAAGTGGAAAACCTGATAATTGGGTTTTGCCTCTGTATTAATAATACCGAATGAGGGGATAACTGCCTTTAGTGGCCCCATCGCAATTAAAAGTGACTTACAAATGAGACCATAAGTCAGGGTTGCTGAGTGAATCATGATGATGGCTAGACAGAACTCTTGTCCCTTAGAATCAAGGGGCATATTTATCGAAGAGACACATCGCACTTGCATCACGCAAGGGGGTGTAAGTGCGACACAACTACTAAGTTAGATTTATCAAGCCACGCAAGGTCACCTCGTGTGGCCCTGGGTGGCTTGATAAATCTAGAGTAAAAATCACTGCATTGCGTTATTATGCCCCAGGGAGGTGTTCCATAGGTGGAGCGTGGTGATCCCACACATCCACCCATGAACTGTGGCGCATTCCCAGTTTGACCATTACTGGTAGCCCTGGGAATTCGTCAAAATGCTACGCCTCCCCAGACGAGGCGTAACAAGAAGAAATATTTTATTTCGCCTAATTGTTCCCTCTTTCTATGTATGCTGCATTCTACAGCACACATAGAAAGAGGAAAATGTCATTGAGGAAAGAATTTGTACCGGAAAGTGCCCCTTCATGCACAAAAACAAACCTTTCTGCAATGCAGGCACCCTTGCACCACGGCACAAGGGTGCCTGCATTGGCGCTAGGCTGCATATTGTGCGCCAACAGAAGGAAAAGGACAGGTACGCACTGTGTCATCTTAAATACGGTGCATTCCTGCTCTTTCACGGAGAGCAGAACCGCAAGGAGTTAAATAATGCCAAATATGCATTATTTAATGCATATCCCTCAACATTTTGAACAGCTGTAGCACCAACGATGGGATTGCACAGCCTTTGATATGCACATTCAAACCTTTTCGAATAGGCTGGCACCCATATGCCTGTCTAGAGCATAATTGTTTAGGCTGTGGCTGGGCTGCTTCAAATAACCATGGCCTACTGGGTAATGGCTACTTCTCCATACGTGGACAACCAAAGAATCAACACAAGAGTGAGAGCAGCAGGACCATCAGATGCTGATGTGGAAAAACACCTAAGTGAGAGTTTGTGTCAGATTTCACAGTTCACTCACTCATCCACCAATAAATTCCTGTCAGTGAGCTATGCCATGCACTCCAGAGATCTCTCTGTGACCGACATATCAGGCATGCCTTAACTGTACATGTTCTGTGAGGGATGAACGCTGGTACTAGCCCACCCTGGTGGATCTGTTCTGGAGGGATTGGAAGACAGCACTTGTTACCTTCTCTCAGAGAGGGAAGCTTGCTTTGTTACTGCCATGTTGTACCTGTTCTGTGAAGAAGCAAAGGTTTTGCTGCTGTCTAGTTTTTACCTGTCCTATGATGGAGAAAGTTGGTGCTGCTGCCTCTCTACCATACTTGTCCTCAGCCCAGAGTGTCCAGTGTGCTTCTGTATCTCAGGCAGGGCCAGCGAACATTGTGCTCAGCCCCTGAGAGTGCAAAGTGCCTTGTGCCTCTTCCACAGAGAGTGCCCCTGTATCCTCAGCCCTGGGAGTGGATGGAGTATGCGCATCCATGTCTCAGGGTCAGACAGTTCAGAGTGGCCCTGGCTTGGACCTTGTGAGTAGTTAAGGTACTGCCTCCGTCATGCAGTCTCAAGCAGAGGATATAAAGAAACCTTCACTTTCTGGGACTGAGCATAATGAACAACTGGGAAATTTATAGTATCTTTTGTGCGCACATTGCTAATCAAAATATACTCACCAGACCTCCTGTTTACAGACAATTATTTTAATTTTACAGTTCATGCCACCAAAAACATTATCTGTAAAAATAGGTGAGACTACAGCCTCTGAAGAAGGAAGACGCTCCTTGATACTTTGTATCCACCCCTGGATTTCACTTACTGTGTACTTTATGTTCCTTGTAAGCAAGCTCAGTTACTTACATTTTATACAGTAGCTGCCTGGTTCCTGGTCAAGCAGGCGCCATCTTAAACAAGCATTGGCATAGCCAATAGGTCTCACCATTGGGACCTTATAAGTGTTTAGCCATGCAACAGTTAATGTTGCTGCACCAAGGATTTTGTGCTGCATAACTAAATACTTATAAAGTCCCAAAAGCGAGACCTATTGGCACATTGTGGCACATTGTTCGGAAACAGCGAAGCAACTGCTCTTAAAAAACGTATAGACAGATGTTTTGAAATACGCCATGATGGACATTTGGGAGGCATCGAAATCAAAGCCATGACAAACAGTGGCCAGGGTTAGACAAAGACACAGAAAGGGTAGTAAGGGAGTGATGTGGGTAAAATAAACTCAGAATATGCTCAGTCTACTTTCAGACCACCTTTGTAACTATTGAAAACCCAATATGTCTAGGGAAATAATTTGTAATTATATCCTGGGCCCAAAACATAAGAGAAGCGTACAAGTATCCTATTGTGATAACTGATAATGTTTCTAGTAGGCCAGAAATCAATTTGGTAAACAAAGCAGATACTGAGGCCATTGTAAAGTTCTTGGCTGAAGTGTGCTTAGGAGAAGGCTTCCCAAAGTGGGTCAGTGACAATGATTCACAATTTTTATCCATTTTTCAAAACTTCTTGAAAAGCCATGGTATCGCACATAACACCACACCTGTCTATTATCCCGCAGAGAACGAATGCGTAGAGCGCTTCGACAGTGTGGAGAGGTATCCTAGTCTAAACGTGGGAGAAGGAATTCTTGACGCTCTGTGTTGCAATACTGTCATACTGAAATCTACGAGCTGCCTTACAGCCTTGAAGTGTGAGCACAAGGGGAGAAGAAGGAAGTTGATGATAGAAACAGTATGACAACGCACGGGGCATAGTACTGGGGTTGGGGTTTCAGCGAACACTCTATCCGACTCAAGAGCCTAGAAAGGGTATCATGGTTGGGATGAATGATCTATCTAGATACATGAAGATTCGATGGGCAAAATGCCTGCGTTCAGCTGGAAAATAGGATCTAAGATGCTGACGGCAATGTGTACATGTACAGACACACACTAAAGTCTGAGGCATGCGCCATACCTTGTATACTCGTTACAACAAACAAATGATGGACGGAATGCTGACAATGCGGACATTCTCCCCCAGTCAAGAGATCTGGGTAAAATCCATCGTTCTTTTGCCCACTACGCCACCCCAGTTTAGACATGGCCATATGCAAATCAGTCTTGACCCTGTGCCTCATGGGAACAGTCCAGCCCGAACTGCCAAGCCATGTCTTTCCTGGACCGGAACCAAGCATCCTAGGACCGGTTTCTGGCTATCAGCCGTCATCAGCCAGGATAGCTTGACTCCAGTGGCGTAGTGAGCACGGGTCCCACGTCTGGGCATACACATCCCACTTAGGGCGAAAAGCGTTACAACAAACAAATGATGGACGGAATGCTGACAATGCGGACATTCTCCCCCAGGCAAGAGATCTGGGTAAAATCCATCGTTCTTTTGCCTACTACGCCACCCCAGTTTAGACATGGCCATATGCAAATCAGTCTTGACCCTGTGCCTCATGGGAACAGTCCAGCCCGAACTGCCAAGCCATGTCTTTCCTGGACCAGAACCAAGCATCCTAGGACCGGTTTCTGGCTATCAGCCGTCATCAGCCAGGATAGCTTGACTCCAGTGGCGTAGTGAGCACGGGTCCCACGTCTGGGAATACCCATCCCACTTAGGGCGAAAAGCGTTACAACAAACAAATGATGGACGGAATGCTGACAATGCGGACATTCTCCCCCAGTCAAGAGATCTGGGTAAAATCCATCGTTCTTTTGCCCACTACGCCACCCCAGTTTAGACATGGCCATATGCAAATCAGTCTTGACCCTGTGCCTCATGGGAACAGTCCAGCCCGAACTGCCAAGCCATGTCTTTCCTGGACCGGAACCAAGCATCCTAGGACCGGTTTCTGGCTATCAGCCGTCATCAGCCAGGATAGCTTGACTCCAGTGGCGTAGTGAGCACGGGTCCCACGTCTGGGCATACACATCCCACTTAGGGCGAAAAGCGTTACAACAAACAAATGATGGACGGAATGCTGACAATGCGGACATTCTCCCCCAGGCAAGAGATCTGGGTAAAATCCATCGTTCTTTTGCCTACTACGCCACCCCAGTTTAGACATGGCCATATGCAAATCAGTCTTGACCCTGTGCCTCATGGGAACAGTCCAGCCCGAACTGCCAAGCCATGTCTTTCCTGGACCAGAACCAAGCATCCTAGGACCGGTTTCTGGCTATCAGCCGTCATCAGCCAGGATAGCTTGACTCCAGTGGCGTAGTGAGCACGGGTCCCACGTCTGGGAATACCCATCCCACTTAGGGCGAAAAGCGTTACAACAAACAAATGATGGACGGAATGCTGACAATGCGGACATTCTCCCCCAGTCAAGAGATCTGGGTAAAATCCATCGTTCTTTTGCCCACTACGCCACCCCAGTTTAGACATGGCCATATGCAAATCAGTCTTGACCCTGTGCCTCATGGGAACAGTCCAGCCCGAACTGCCAAGCCATGTCTTTCCTGGACCGGAACCAAGCATCCTAGGACCGGTTTCTGGCTATCAGCCGTCATCAGCCAGGATAGCTTGACTCCAGTGGCGTAGTGAGCACGGGTCCCACGTCTGGGAATACCCATCCCACTTAGGGCGAAAAGCGTTACAACAAACAAATGATGGACGGAATGCTGACAATGCGGACATTCTCCCCCAGTCAAGAGATCTGGGTAAAATCCATCGTTCTTTTGCCCACTACGCCACCCCTGTTTAGACATGGCCATATGCAAATCAGTCTTGACCCTGTGCCTCATGGGAACAGTCCAGCCCGAACTGCCAAGCCATGTCTTTCCTGGACCGGAACCAAGCATCCTAGGACCGGTTTCTGGCTATCAGCCGTCATCAGCCAGGATAGCTTGACTCCAGTGGCGTAGTGAGCACGGGTCCCACGTCTGGGAATACCCATCCCACTTAGGGCGAAAAGCGTTACAACAAACAAATGATGGACGGAATGCTGACAATGCGGACATTCTCCCCCAGTCAAGAGATCTGGGTAAAATCCATCGTTCTTTTGCCCACTAAGCCACCCCAGTTTAGACATGGCCATATGCAAATCAGTCTTGACCCTGTGCCTCATGGGAACAGTCCAGCCCGAACTGCCAAGCCATGTCTTTCCTGGACCGGAACCAAGCATCCTAGGACCGGTTTCTGGCTGTCAGCCGTCATCAGCCAGGATAGCTTGACTCCAGTGGCGTAGTGAGCACGGGTCCCACGTCTGGGAATACCCATCCCACTTAGGGCGAAAAGCGTTACAACAAACAAATGATGGACGGAATGCTGACAATGCGGACATTCTCCCCCAGTCAAGAGATCTGGGTAAAATCCATCGTTCTTTTGCCCACTACGCCACCCCAGTTTAGACATGGCCATATGCAAATCAGTCTTGACCCTGTGCCTCATGGGAACAGTCCAGCCCGAACTGCCAAGCCATGTCTTTCCTGGACCGGAACCAAGCATCCTAGGACCGGTTTCTGGCTATCAGCCGTCATCAGCCAGGATAGCTTGACTCCAGTGGCGTAGTGAGCACGGCTCCCACGTCTGGGAATACCCATCCCACTTAGGGCGAAAAGCGTTACAACAAACAAATGATGGACGGAATGCTGACAATGCGGACATTCTCCCCCAGTCAAGAGATCTGGGTAAAATCCATCGTTCTTTTGCCCACTACGCCACCCCAGTTTAGACATGGCCATATGCAAATCAGTCTTGACCCTGTGCCTCATGGGAACAGTCCAGCCCGAACTGCCAAGCCATGTCTTTCCTGGACCGGAACCAAGCATCCTAGGACCGGTTTCTGGCTATCAGCCGTCATCAGCCAGGATAGCTTGACTCCAGTGGCGTAGTGAGCACGGGTCCCACGTCTGGGAATACCCATCCCACTTAGGGCGAAAAGCGTTACAACAAACAAATGATGGACGGAATGCTGACAATGCGGACATTCTCCCCCAGTCAAGAGATCTGGGTAAAATCCATCGTTCTTTTGCCCACTACGCCACCCCAGTTTAGACATGGCCATATGCAAATCAGTCTTGACCCTGTGCCTCATGGGAACAGTCCAGCCCGAACTGCCAAGCCATGTCTTTCCTGGACCGGAACCAAGCATCCTAGGACCGGTTTCTGGCTATCAGCCGTCATCAGCCAGGATAGCTTGACTCCAGTGGCGTAGTGAGCACGGGTCCCACGTCTGGGAATACCCATCCCACTTAGGGCGAAAAGCGTTACAACAAACAAATGATGGACGGAATGCTGACAATGCGGACATTCTCCCCCAGTCAAGAGATCTGGGTAAAATCCATCGTTCTTTTGCCCACTACGCCACCCCAGTTTAGACATGGCCATATGCAAATCATTCTTGACCCTGTGCCTCATGGGAACAGTCCAGCCCGAACTGCCAAGCCATGTCTTTCCTGGACCGGAACCAAGCATCCTAGGACCGGTTTCTGGCTATCAGCCGTCATCAGCCAGGATAGCTTGACTCCAGTGGCGTAGTGAGCATGGGTCCCACGTCTGGGAATAGGTGAGCAGTCTATATATCGACTTTTTAATATCGAGGGACATAAATATCGAGTCAAAAATATCGAATGTCCAAAATATCGAAATAGTTAATATCGATGTGAAAAATATCGTTTTTTTTTTTTACTTATATGTCGATGTAAGTAATATCGTTCGTAATAATATCGACATGTGAAAATATCGTTATTGTGTAATATGAGAAATATTTATATTGTTTTAGGGGCGGGATGTTGGGTTATAGGGGATAAGGGTGGGGAGTGTTTTAAAAAAGTTAATTTATTTTTTTAATATATTGTAAAATGTAATTATTAAATTTAATTTAAAATGTGAATTGTATATTTAATTTTAGGAGCGGGATGTTGGTTTATAGGGGATAAGGGTGGGAAGTGTATTAAAAATGTTTATATATTGTTTGAATTTTTTGAAAAATTATTTAGAAATTGTAAATTAAATTTAGAATTTTAAAAATAATTTTAGGAGCGGGATGTTGGTTTATAGGGGATAAGGGTGGGAAGTGTTTTAAAATTTTTTATATATTTTTAAATTTTTAAAAAAAAATTTCTAGAAATTCTAAATTAAATTTAGAATTTTATAAAAAAAATTAGGAGCGGGATGTTGGTTTATAGGGGATAAGGGTGGGAAGTGTATTAAAAATGTTTATATATTGTTAGAATTTTTTTGAAATTTATGTAGAAATTGTAAATTTAATTTAGATTTTTAGAAATAATTTTAGGAGCGGGATGTTGGTTTATAGGGGATAAGGGTGGGAAGTGTTTTCAAAATGTTTCTATATTATTTAATTTAAAAAAAAAATTAATTTAGAAATTGTACTTTAAAATTTGCATTTTAAATAACATTTTAAGAGCGGGATGTTGGTTTATAGGGCATAAGGGTGGGAAGTTTTTAATTTTTTTTTATATATTATTTAATTTAAAAAATAAAAAAAAATTAGAAATTGTAAATTAAAATTTGCATTTTAAATAAAATTTTAGGAGCGGGATGTTGGTTTATAGGGGATAAGGGTGGGAAGTGTTTTAAAAATGTTTATATATTATTTAATTAAAAAAAAAAAAAAATTTAGAAATTGTAAATTAAAATTTGCATTTTAAATTAAATTTTAGGAGCGGGATGTTGGTTTATAGGGGATAAGGGTGGGAAGTTTTTAATTATTTTTTATATATTTGTTAATTTTTTATTAAAAATATTTATAAATAGGAAATAAATTTTCGAATTTTACAAATATATTTCGGAGCGGGATGTTGGTTGATAGGGGATAAGGGTGGGAAGTGTTGTAAAAATGTTTATATATCTGTTAATTTTTAAAAAAATTAATTTTGAAATTTTTTTTTTTTTTTAGAATGTTACAAAAAATTTTAGGAGCGGAATGTTGGGTTATAGGGCATAAGGGTGGGAAGTTAATTTAACATGTTTATATATTGTTATTTTAAAAAATATTAATATTTAGAAAATGTAAATTTATTTTTGAATTTAACTAATCCCATAATTAAATATAGATTTCAGTCAGAGTATTAAATTAATTAAGTTCACTGTCCAGCACTTATTTTAATTTAATATAGAATGGAGTGGGAATAGTAAATTAATTTAGTTCAGTGTCCAGCACATACTGTAATTAAATATAGGTTGGAGTGAGAATAGTAAATTAATTAAGTTCAGTGTCCAGCACTTATTTTAATTTAATATAGACTGGAGTGGGAATAGTAAATTAATTTAGTTCAGTGTCCAGCACCTACCCTAATTTTATATAGGTTGGAGTGAGAATAGTAAATTAATTAAGTTCAGTGTCCAGCACTTATCTTAATTAAATATAGAGTGGAGTGGGAATAGTAAATTAATTAAGTTCATTGTCCAGCACCTACTGTAATTTAATATAGTTTGGATTGAGAATAGTAAATTAATTAAGTTCAGTGTCCAGCACTTATCTTAATTAAATATAGATTGGAGTGGGAATAGTAAATGAATTCAGTTCAGTGTCCAGCACATACTCTAATTAAATATAGGTTGGAGTGAGAATAGTAAATTAATTAAGTTCAGTGTCCAGCACTTATTTTAATTTAATATAGACTGGAGTGGGAATAGTAAATTAATTTAGTTCAGTGTCCAGCACCTACCCTAATTTAATATAGGTTGGAGTGAGAATAGTAAATTAATTAAGTTCAGTGTCCAGCACTTATCTTAATTAAATATAGAGTGGAGTGGGAATAGTAAATTAATTAAGTTCATTGTCCAGCACCTACTGTAATTTAATATAGTTTGGAGTGAGAATAGTAAATTAATTAAGTTCAGTGTCCAGCACTTATCTTAATTAAATATAGAGTGGAGTGGGAATAGTCAATTAATTAAGTTCATTGTCCAGCACCTACTGTAATTTTATATAGTTTGGATTGAGAATAGTAAATTAATTAAGTTCAGTGTCCAGCACTTATCTTAATTAAATATAGATTAGAGTGGGAATAGTAAATGAATTCAGTTCAGTGTCCAGCACATACTCTAATTAAATATAGGTTGGAGTGAGAATAGTAAATTAATTAAGTTCAGTGTCCAGCACTTATTTTAATTTAATATAGACTGGAGTGGGAATAGTAAATTAATTTAGTTCAGGGTCCAGCACCTACCCTAATTTAATATAGGTTGGAGTGAGAATAGTAAATTAATTAAGTTCAGTGTCCAGCACTTATCTTAATTAAATATAGAGTGGAGTGGGAATAGTAAATTAATTAAGTTCATTGTCCAGCACCTACTGTAATTTAATATAGTTTGGAGTGAGAATAGTAAATTAATTAAGTTCAGTGTCCAGCACTTATCTTAATTAAATATAGATTGGAGTGGGAATATTTAATTAATTTAGTTCAGTGTCCAGCACATACTCTAATTAAATATAGGTTGGAGTGAGAATAGTAAATTAATTAAGTTCAGTGTCCAGCACTTATTTTAATTTAATATAGACTGGAGTGGGAATAGTAAATTTATTTAGTTCAGTGTCCAGCACCTACCCTAATTTAATATAGGTTGGAGTGAGAATAGTAAATTAATTAAGTTCAGTGTCCAGCACTTATCTTAATTAAATATAGATTGGAGTGGGAATAGTAAATGAATTCAGTTCAGTGTCCAGCACATACTCTAATTAAATATAGGTTGGAGTGAGAATAGTAAATTAATTAAGTTCAGTGTCCAGCACTTATTTTAATTTAATATAGACTGGAGTGGGAATAGTAAATTAATTTAGTTCAGTGTCCAGCACCTACCCTAATTTAATATAGGTTGGAGTGAGAATAGTAAATTAATTAAGTTCAGTGTCCAGCACTTATCTTAATTAAATA
The DNA here is from genome assembly GCF_964204655.1 of Triturus cristatus. Classification (NCBI taxonomy): domain Eukaryota; kingdom Metazoa; phylum Chordata; class Amphibia; order Caudata; family Salamandridae; genus Triturus; species Triturus cristatus. The sequence continues at coordinate 888,657,006 of NC_140584.1, read as the reverse complement.
TAGAGTGGAGTGGGAATATTTAATTAATTTAGTTCAGTGTCCAGCATATACTCTAATTCAATATAGGTTGGAGTGAGAATAGTAAATTAATTAAGTTCAGTGTCCAGCACTTATCTTAATTAAATATAGATTGGAGTGGGAATAGTAAATGAATTCAGTTCAGTGTCCACCACATACTCTAATTAAATATAGGTTGGAGTGAGAATAGTAAATTAATTAAGTTCAGTGTCCAGCACTTATTTTAATTTAATATAGACTGGAGTGGGAATAGTAAATTAATTTAGTTCAGTGTCCAGCACCTACCCTAATTTAATATAGGTTGGAGTGAGAATAGTAAATTTGTTTAGTTCAGTGTCCAGCACTTATCTTAATTAAATATAGAGTGGAGTGGGAATAGTAAATTAATTAAGTTCATTGTCCAGCACCTACTGTAATTTAATATAGTTTGGATTGAGAATAGTAAATTAATAAGTTCAGTGTCCAGCACTTATCTTAATTAAATATAGATTGGAGTGGGAATATTTAATTAATTTAGTTCAGTGTCCAGCATATACTCTAATTCAATATAGGTTGGAGTGAGAATAGTAAATTAATTAAGTTCAGTGTCCAGCACTTATTTTAATTTAATATAGACTGGAGTGGGAATAGTAAATTTATTTAGTTCAGTGTCCAGCACCTACCCTAATTTAATATAGGTTGGAGTGAGAATAGTAAATTAATTAAGTTCAGTGTCCAGCACTTATCTTACTAAAATATAGATTGGAGTGGGAATAGTAAATTATTTCAGTTCAGTGTCCAGCACATACTCTAATAAAATATAGGTTGGAGTGAGAATAGTAAATTAATTAAGTTCAGTGTCCAGCACTTATCTTAATTAAATATAGAGTGGAGTGGGAATAGTAAATTAATTTAGTTCAGTGTCCAGCACCTACCCTAATTAAATATAGGTTGGAGTGAGAATAGTAAATTAATTAAGTTCAGTATGTAGTGGGAGTAGTATGTTAATTAAGTTTGGTAAATAGCAAATATTAGAATTAATTATAGAGTTGAATAGGAATAGTTAAATTTATTGGATTTAATTGAGAAAAAATCTGTAGATTTTAGTTTGGGTTGGATAAAACATAGAAGTTATATCAGAATGCAAATTCAAAATTATTTTTAAATTAAATAGTACATAGGAAAATAATATTTATTTTATAGTTGTTGGAATGTATATTCATTCGAATGAAAATTTTGTTTATTATTACGCATATTTTAATATTAACATCATTGAAATAAACATGTCTGATATATACCATACGAACTGTCTAAAGCTATCGACCTATTACCTAGATTGAACTCTGGGTCATGCCGATTTCGTCATACTAACCCCCGTTTTGACGTGTAAATATTTCTTATTGTTGAAACTCGCCTTGAAAATCCCATGTTTGGGCGAAATGCATTGGCTGCGGATCTGGTCTCACTAAATCTGGGAATAAAGGAATTCAAGCAAATACTCAACTACTGTGTGGATTCGAAACACAAAAGTTTATTTTGACATTAATTTACATTTCTTCCAATATGTTGCCTCTCATACTTGTGGATAATTGTTGTCTTGGTGGTCATTTGAGCAGCTGACCATTTGAGGTGGGCAATATTATCGTTACTGATAAAGTGAAAAGTCCAGGCTGAGAATTCACCTAAAACCGTGCTCCTTTAATTTCCAAACTTCCTATGTTTGTTTGGTTCTTTAATTTTGTAACCGCTCGCTGTTGTTTTGGGTTATTTTGGTCGAATCCAGGTCGCGGTTCGGAGCTGTTTCGCGTTTGAGAAGGTAAGAGTTATTTGCTTTATTATTAAATAGTTTTAAGTGTTTTGTGGAAGTAGTTATGTTGTAATAAGTGTGTATTGATTGATGTTTTAGAAGTTAGGGTGTTAGTAATAGTTTGTATACGGTTTTATAATTAACGTTGTGTTCCGTGTTTGTGGCTTTGTTAGTGTTTTGTTATTTCGGTGTGTTAAAGTTTTATAGTGTTTGAATAACGTTTGTAGTGAGGTTTGTACGTGCGTTTTGTGTGTTTGTGGGTGGGTGGGAATGTTTGTTTCTGTTTTGTAGGTTTTACGGAGAAGATATTTTCGTCGGTTTCAAACACCTTATTTTTTAAAAAGTAAGTGTGTATTAGTTGTGTTTACTAATATTTATTTAACACTTCCTTTATTGTTCGGGTTTCCAGGAGCGGTTATTTACCTTTTTAATATTTTTCGGGATTTTTATGGTTAATGGATAGTCATTTTTGGATACCTATGGATTTTGAACTCCCTGGATTTATTTGGAAGGAATGTTATTATCCCATTGGAGATACTACACAGGTAAGTTCATTTAAATATTTTTATTGTTGGTGGCCAAACCTTATATATTTAATATTGTTGTTGTGTACTTGGTTTGTTTAATTATGTTGTCTAAATATATGTCCAGATAATTCATGTATATATTTTAGACCACATAATTAAATATGTGATATAATAAAGTGGATTATTTATGTTGTGATAGTTGTTTTAGTAGAATTGTGGGTTAATATTTAGAAAAGGGTTTAGAAGAGAGTTTGAGCTATTATATTTAAGTACTCAAGTCCTCTTGTGGATGGGTATAGCTGTACCTGTTGTTGTAGGTAATTATACATTTGAGTAGTTTGTCTAGACTGTTTTGGTTTTAATTGTAGGACAGATTGTTGCATTCTTAATTCTTGAAAACTTTGTTCCTTTTGTATGGCAATTAGTAGTTTTTGTAGTGTTGGAGTTGTTCTCCCAGTAGAAGTTAGGAATGCATTATGCCAGCCCTCGACGGCGTTGTTAGTTTTGGCTTGTTGGTTGAGTGTACTTACATATACATTCCACCAAGGTATTTGGAACTTGGGCTGACGTCTATGGCCTGATCTGTGCAGTCTCCCCACCCAGGTATCCTCAAAATAATCTAACAGGGGAGATAACTTTACTTCATTTTGTTTGTAGAATGGACTTTCTAATAAAAGATTGTAATGTTCTGCAACATCTGTGGTTGGTACATAAGCTAGGGCTGTTAGAAGTTTAATTTGATGTGCAAAACTTATGTGAGTGGCGTATTCTACACTTAGTGAAGATTTTTGTAAATGTCTCCATATACATTGGTTAAGATGGAAGTAACATCCTTGGATAGCTGTATGGGGGTACAGTTTTAGAATGGAATTTATCATGGCTTGCTCAAAGTCTATGATAATTGTTTGAGGGTAAAAATCATTAGATTCTTGTTTTACTTTTCCTAGCATTTCATTATATGTTGTGTTTTGTTTGTTAGGTAATAGTGCATAAATTAAAGGTATGGAAGTGTTGTGATATTGACCGTGTATAGTGTAAAGCTGATAGAATGGTTTTGGGCATATTGTAAAGGTGCCATCCATCATCCATGTTTGGCATTGTTGCAGTTTAGTTATATTGTTTGCAGTAGCAAACATTATGATTCTTTTTTCTGGGCTTTTGTTATCAAAAAAAATAAAAGGTTCATTATTGTGGGTGATACTTAATTCTGGTGGAATGATGATCTCTTGAAAAGTTTTAGGGGATGGTATAGTTGTCGTGGTTGCTTTTTTGTTCCTAGCAATAGTTCTTTTTATAGAAGCAATTGATGGTAATTGGCCTCTTGCTTCTTTGGGCACTCTAGGTAATAGTTCTTTTAGGATTACACTTGTAGCAGTTTGTGAACCTGTGCTTAATTCTTTGATATTTTCAAGAGTTGATCTGACTTCTATTTCAGAGAGATTGGGTGGATGGTTATGCTCTCTTGTATATAGTACAGTTGTTTCTCTTGTTGTTGCTCGGCCGTAGCATTTGTTAGAATAATATTTAGTACACTTCCAGTTCACTTTTCGGTCCGTCTGCTTTTCTTGGGTGTATGTGTAACCCATGTAACACAATAGGAATTTTCCTTTCTGCGAAGTTATAAATTGGGCTTCTTCTGTCATCGTGATGTGTTACAATTCTGGAAAAAATGTATATGAAAATATATGCTATAGTACTTTATATCTTTATATGAAATTAGCAAAAAAGCATTTTTTTTATATATACTTACCAAGTCTTTTTGGTTGTATTTGAATGAAGATGTTGTTTGTCGCAAAAATGTTGTTTAGTTGATTTAGTCTCTGAAAGTTAAAGAACATTTATTGTTGTGGTTGGTTTAGTTTTTTAAGTGGGGTGGTATTGCTGTTTGGTATAGACTATGGTGCCGATCACGATCCGGCAAAAAATATCCCCGTGCGACTCGTATCGGGTCTTTTTACCGTACGAATCGTACAAGTTCCGTACGAACTGGCAATCACGATTCGCATGGTGAAAAGTCCATACGAACCGCACTGGGAATCATTCCCCACACGTCCTCGGGTCGGAAAAAGTGTCCGACACGTCCTCGGACGATTTACCTTACAAACGTGAAAAGCCAAGTCCGACCGAGGAATCACGATCCATCCCGTGCGTCCGAGCGTACAACCGTATGGAAAAAAACACCGTCCGCACCGAACATCCATAGCAACAACCATGGAGACATGTGCCCGCATACGCGCCCAACACTCCCCCCAGCCCCCGTACGTCCGACACGTACCCCCGTGTATGTATACCCCCACCCGTCTAGGTACACCCCAGTACGTTCCAGTCGAACCCCCACCCCAGTACGTGTCATACCCCCGTGTACCAACACCCCTGTACGTACCAGTCGTACACCCACCCCAGTAGTGTCTAACCCCCCGTGTACCCCCACCCCAGTACGTTCCAGTCGTACCCCCACCCTAGTACGTGTCATATCCCCCGTCTACCGATACCCCAGTACGTTCGAGTCGTACCCCCACCCCAGTACGTGACGTACCCCCCGTGTACCCCCACCCCAGTACGTTCCAGTCGTACCCCCACCCCAGTACGTGTCGTACCACCGTCAATGTACACCCCCCCACCCCAGTACGTGTCGTACCACCGTCAATGTACACCCCCCCACCCAGTACGTGTCGTACCACCGTCAATGTACACCCCCCCACCCCAGTACGTGTCGTACCACCGTGTACCCCCACCCCAGTACGTTCCAGTCGTACCCCCACCCCAGTACGTGTCGTCCCCCCGTGTACCCCCACCCCAGTACGTTCCAGTCGTACCCCCACCCTAGTACGTGTCATATCCCCCGTCTACCGATACCCCAGTACGTTCGAGTCGTACCCCCACCCCAGTACGTGACGTACCCCCCGTGTACCCCCACCCCAGTACGTTCCAGTCGTACCCCCACCCCAGTACGTGTCGTACCACCGTCAATGTACACCCCCCCACCCCAGTACGTGTCGTACCACCGTCAATGTACACCCCCCCACCCCAGTACGTGTCGTACCACCGTCAATGTACACCCCCCCACCCCAGTACGTGTCGTACCACCGTCAATGTACACCCCCCCACCCCAGTACGTGTCGTACCACCGTGTACCCCCACCCCAGTACGTTCCAGTCGTACCCCCACCCCAGTACGTGTCGTCCCCCCGTGTACCCCCACCCCAGTACGTTCCAGTCGTACCCCCACCCTAGTACGTGTCATATCCCCCGTCTACCGATACCCCAGTACGTTCGAGTCGTACCCCCACCCCAGTACGTGACATACCCCCCGTGTACCCCCACCCCAGTACGTTCCAGTCGTACCCCCACCCCAGTACGTGACGTACCCCCCGTGTACCCCCACCCCAGTACGTTCCAGTCGTACCCCCACCCCAGTACGTGTCGTACCACCGTCAATGTACACCCCCCACCCCAGTACGTGTCGTACCACCGTCAATGTACACCCCCCCACCCCAGTACGTGTCGTACCACCGTCAATGTACACCCCCCCACCCCAGTACGTGTCGTACCACCGTGTACCCCCACCCCAGTACGTTCCAGTCGTACCCCCACCCCAGTACGTGTCGTCCCCCCGTGTACCCCCACCCCAGTACGTTCCAGTCGTACCCCCACCCTAGTACGTGTCATATCCCCCGTCTACCGATACCCCAGTACGTTCGAGTCGTACCCCCACCCCAGTACGTGACGTACCCCCCGTGTACCCCCACCCCAGTACGTTCCAGTCGTACCCCCACCCCAGTACGTGACGTACCCCCCGTGTACCCCCACCCCAGTACGTTCCAGTCGTACCCCCACCCCAGTACGTGTCGTACCACCGTCAATGTACACCCCCCCACCCCAGTACGTGTCGTACCACCGTCAATGTACACCCCCCCACCCCAGTACGTGTCGTACCACCGTCAATGTACACCCCCCCACCCCAGTACGTGTCGTACCACCGTGTACCCCCACCCCAGTACGTTCCAGTCGTACCCCCACCCCAGTACGTGACGTACCCCCCGTGTACCCCCACCCCAGTACGTTCCAGTCGTACCCCCACCCCAGTACGTGTCGTCCCCCCGTGTACCTACACCCCAGTAGTTCCTGGCGCACCCCCAACACAACCACCTAAGTACGGAGCGCACCCCATGCCCCAACATCACAACCGCATGTACGAGTCGTACAAAGCCACACACAAGGACATCATCGTACAACCAAATGGCCCATGTACACACCGTACACACGCTCAAAACGCACGGACACAACCAGGACAAAACAAAACAACACAAGAATACACCATTCGAAAGGCACAAAGCCACTAAACATGGCCAACAACCACTAAAATAACACAATCACTGACCTGCAACTGCCAAAAACAAACAGAGGCCCAATACACCACCACTCCTTATAACACACCCACCCAAACTTCAAACACTGCCACACCCACCCATGGACCAATAAAAAGGGCCCACACACACAAACCATGAGCCTTTGCAACAGACTCACTGCTGCCAGACACCACAGAACCACACTACAAGCTACACCACACCTTACACTTGCACACCTTTACACAACCACCCTCACAAACACCCTCTCATCACATTCACACACACACACAACCATCCACACACACCCCCAACATCCACACACCACCCGCACCCACACCATCCCCACCCACACCCCTCACCATGCCCACTACCAAGAATCCAAAGTTCAGTCACCGAGAGTTGGAGGTCCTTGTTGATCAAATCCTCAGAGTCGAGCCACAGATCTTTGGAACATTGGTCAGAAACACCAGCCAGGCAGCCAAAACAGCCATGTGGCAGACCATCGTAGATGCTGTGAATGCCGTTGCGGACACCAGGAGGACCAAGCAGGATTGCCAGAACAGGTGGTACGATCTGCGGAGGAGGGTCAGAGCCAAGAGGCAGGAGGAACACGACCATGCCAACGCCACCGGAGGAGGGCCCTCCCGCAGACCCGTACAGTACCATCCCTGGGAGGAGAGGGTGATGGCCATACTGCCGGTGGAGGCAGTAGAAGGATTAGAAGGACTCCGAGACCCGGGTGAGTACACAAACAACGCACCTCACATGGGGGGAACTGCAACCACAACCAAAACTACTAACAGGCACGCAACTACCACAAGCCATCGCATGACTCAACCACACTCCATGAGCAGGCACATGCCACTGCTGCCACCATGCCCCATGCACCCAGCTGGACAATGTCAAGTCACAGGCCACAGAAGACAACAACACATGACACGGTAACCCGGATGGCGGGAGGCTGGACACCAAAAATCACATAGTGCGACTCCAAAGCAGACAACAATGCCCTCTGCCCATATGGCCTAGGTCACAGCCAGACAAACAGTGTGTCCCAACACAGGAATGACTTGCCAGCAAATGGCGGACGCCTTGCATCAACACATGGGGGTGAAGGCACTGGTTTGCACATGACGGCAGCTAATGAACAGCCAACATTGTGAAAGAGTGGCAGCACACACCACCACAGCAGCAGCGCACAGACACACATCACACCAAATGGGTGCCTGGAGACCAGAAACAAACTCACATCAACAAGCCAAGGGCCACTCAAAGATCTGCTAACAGTCTGTGCCCAGGAAGCTGGGCCGAGGTGACAGAGGGGGACACACAGAGGGAGGGAAAGGGGGACAGAGAGGGAGGGAGAGGGGGACAGAGAGGGAGGGAGAGACAGGGAGAGCAAATTAGTCCTTTGGTGTGTGGGAATGTCTGCTCGTAAGCAGGTGGACCGCGTGCATGTAGACATGGGTGGCCAGTGCAAGAACCCCCCCTCTTCATCAGGGCCAAACGCAGGGCCATGTCACAACCTGTACACGAGCACAAGGATAGCTACCTGCATCGTATAAGTGTGTGGATCCACTCCATGTGCACATGTACAGTGCTACAAGGAAGGCGCAAATGCATGGCTCGCCACACCTGCACACTCCACTGCTGACTGCAGTCACACTTGACGCAGCAAGTAAGACTGTGCCACACATAGTTAAAGGGGCCAAAGTGGTGCCCAAGGGACACACCCATGCACAAGTGCACTGTGAGTGGAATGCAAGACAGATCCTAATTCCAAGAGGAAAAGTGCCAACTTTGAAACTGATGAAACATGGATGTTTCATGGACCAAAATTAACATTGTCTCTCTCACACACAGGTCAACGTCGTGCTGCACCCCCCAACACGGGGGGGGAACACTCACAGGACCCGGATCTGCAGGAGACCGATCCCACCGGCAGCGACCACTCTCACCACTCTGCGGACGACCTCGACCGACCTGGCCCCTCTGGTGTCCAACCACCTGCAGCACCTGCGTCAGGTACAACCGTGCCAACCACCACCCCCACTCCTGCCACATCCCAGGAGACACCCAGGATCCCTGCCCCAACACCACAATGCAGCCAGGCTCGCCAGGAGGGACACGGTGTCCCGGGCACCCAGGAGGAGGCAGGCGACAACGCAAATGCCACCCCTCAGGGGTCCCGGAGACCCGATGTGCCCACAAGTGCAGGCCAGGCGCAAGTGGGCAGGGGTGGTGGGAGTGGAGGACAGCGGAGGCGCGAGCCTGACCAGTTGGCTGGGGATCCGGTATTTTCCCATGTCCGTAACATCCTGGACTCATACCGGCAGGACACCACGGGCATGGCCCAGGTTGTGTCCGTCCTCGAGGGGATCAAGACCCAGCAGGCCCAGCAACATGCGGACCTAATAGCCTGTCTACTGGTACACCAACGGAGGATGGAGGACAGACAGGCTGAGCAAGTGACGGCGTTCCAGGGGATTCACGCTACACTCCGTCGGATGGCCGACACCATGGCCGACCCTCCCTGTGCCAGAAGGCGGAGAACATCACCACCCACAGGGAGGGATCAGGAGGAGGAGGAGGAAACATCCGACGGAGCATCCCAGACGTCGTCACGGCCTGCTGGTGATGTTCCCCGCAGGAGGCCGGGTCGTCCACGGAAAGCACCGTGAGGGTGGCTGCTACATCACCATCTCCCAGGACACCTGGCCTGGCACCTGGCCCACTGGAGCAACGGCATCACAGCATCAAGAGACATTCTCTGCCACATGGCCCTGCTGGTCACTGGCTGACCAATGTTGACAAAGACTGTGGCATGGACTCTGAGGATTTCCAATGGCAAGGACACCAACTCCCCTACTGAACTTTGGATTCCCTAATCCCGGAAAGCACCTCACTTTGTCCCCCCCCCCCCCCCCAATAATAAATCACACTACTAAGAGTAGATGCCTGCTGGTAGCATTATTACCTAACATGTGTCTTGTAAAGTCGAAACATGCCTGAGTTATCTGTTCTCTTCAACCATCCACACCCTGGGGCCTGAGTCTGGCACAGGACACATGGGTCCCAGTCTATTAGGCAAGACAGACATGGAGCACCATACACACCCGTGATGGGCACAACCAGCTGAGGGGGTGGCCGAACAACCGTGCTGACAGACACATTCAGTACAGCAACAGTCATGCGCAGAGGTCAGGGATCCTGTCCAGTGTCCTGGGGGGCACCCAGGTATGTGTAGACAGGTGGCAGAACCATGTCCTGCAAGCTTGAGTCCGGTGGATGCAGAGAATGGGGGCCTGTCCAACGTTGGATGCATGGGGATGGCACATGTCACAATACCCACGCAGTCATGGACATCATGCCCAATACACAGTGTCAGTCAACACACACAGCTTGCATCTCGCCACTCGACACATTGACACATAGCCACAATCAGGGAATACCATGCCAGACATGCAGGATGCACCGTGCCAACACACCAGCATTGACTGAGAAGAGGCACCTTGGAGGCATAGGGACACCTTTATTAGTCATGGTTTTGGGATTGCAGAGGCAACTTGAAGTACACATGAACACTTCATGTGGAGTAACATGTGGGTCCAACACTGGCACCCCCCTTCTGCAGCACAAATGCGTGATAGCCATGGTACTGGCACACAAGCGTCGGCCAACAGCTAAATACCCACAGCTGCACACGGAGAGCCTAACATACACCATAGATCCGCTGATGTGGAAGTCCCACGCCATGTCAAGCCAATGTTAACCGTATGTGTCCGAGGGCAGTGTCACACACATTGATGCCATCATCACCATCCACTATCCCATCACTGATGACTGACAACCAGGCAGCCCATCTATTCTGGTGTACCCAGCTGCATGTCGTGTCCCATGGGGATGCCCCATGTCTGCAGAGGAACCAAACCCCGACCGGGGCAGTGTGCACACATCGTGAACAACTGCCACACCCAATACACCCCTGATGCATCCCTTACCCCATGGAGACTTCCAAACGTGTCCGTGCCTGTAACGCTGAGTCAGCCCACGATGCCATGTCCATGAGGAATAGCAGTGCCACAACAATGCAACCAGCAGATGGCATGCGCAGGTACCTGGGGAAGAGAGACACACAAGAAGTCAGCCACAAAAAGCACAGCCACTTGCATGTGCATGTAGTCGACACATGTGAGGATGACAACATGCTAGGTCACAATTATGAGTGGGGAAATACTGCCATCACTGCCACCATCACTCCAGTGACACACCCACACACACCTCTGACTCACGTGCCATACATGCAGGTGGAGACACACATCACAACACATGCCACACGGGGACCAAGGCGTGCACACTCAATACACTGGTACTCACCACTAAGCAAAGAAGTCGCGTATGAGCCGAGTCCGGATGTCCTCTTGCGGCTCCACATCCTCCACATCACTAGCCCCATTGCCAAGGCCTTCGTCCTCCACGGGTGGATGGTCCTCGTCATGTTGATTCAGGATGAGTGGCACAGCTCTTTCAACTGCCATGTTGTGCAGCATGCAGCAGACCATGAAGATCTTGCAAACCTTCGCCGGGGCATATGGGAGTGCGCCGCCGGTCTTGTGGAGGCACCGGAATCGGCTCTTCAGCATGCCAAACGTCCTCTCTATCACACGCCTTGTCCGGCCATGGGCGGTGTTGTAGCGGAGCTGGGCCGGCGTGATGGGGTTGCGGAGAGGTGTCAGCAGCCAAGGCATGTTGGGATAGCCAGCGTCCCCTACATGGAAAGCACATGGATATCGTTAGAACTGGCGAAGCGGTCGTGCTGCTAGGCTATGCAAAATACAGGACAGACAGACTGTACCCACCAACAACACATGCCCGTTCGTTGCGCAGCTGCATCATCATATCAGGCATCCCGCTACGCCTCATGATGTAGGCATCGTGTGCTGATCCTGGAAAACGAGCACAGACATGTGAAATCACCATGTTGGACAGACACACCACAAGGGCATTGATGGAGTGGTAGTGCTTCCGATTTCGGTACGCCACCTCCCGTGCGTGTGGTGGTACCAAAGCTACATGTGTCCCATCAATGGACCCAATGACATGGGGCATCCCTCCCAGGGCATAGAATCCACGCTTGACCTCAGTCATCTGTTCGGGGGTTGGGAACTTGATGAAGTCATCCAGGTGAATCAACATGGCCTCTAAGAAATCATGCAGAACACCGCTGAACGTGCTCTGGGACATGCCACCAACATGCGCTATGGTATTTTGAAAGCTACCCGTGGCAAGGAAATGTAGGGCAGCCATTACCTTCAGCTGGGGTGTCAGTGCCGTAGGATACCTGTGCTGCGGTTGCAGGTGTGGTGTCAGTCTCGCCGTCAACTCCTGAATCAACGGTTGGGTGAAGCGGTAGAGCCGGATGCTATCATTCCCCTGCATGGCAGCCAAGTCTGGCATTATCCGGGCAAGAGGCGGTGCTCTGCAGTAATGAGGAAGTGACAAGGAAGAGTGAGTGCACTACCACAACAACTCATGTCTACTGAGCACATGTAAATCTGGCAATACACACATGCTACATAGGGAGTGAGGTATGTGCTACATGCCCAGGACACGTATGGATGCATGGTGACACTCCTTCCAAGACCCAGCTACACAAGGTGACCTCCCCATGCCACGCCATGGGAATGGCTGTGTCCCAGTGCAAGTGAACAGCCCGACGCAAGACAGGAGTGACATACACCCACACATCAGCAGAAGTGGGATGCCGATTGCAGAGACTGGTAGCGGAACACTGGAGCCACAGGTCACATGACATTACACGAGTCCAGCCCACACACCTTGCCATGAAGGTGCACATGTCATGACTCACCACACATTCCTTGTGAGGATGCTGACATGGCCTGGTCACGCTACTCCGTGTCCCATGCATACATGTGCACCTCACATCCGATAACACATGTGGCATGGTGTGCGGAACAGTGTGCAATGACAATCTACACACAGACACATGTTGGTAGCTGCAACGGCTGCAGCTTTTGAGGGTGCTACAACATCAACCTGATGTAAATCCCGGACACATATATGACATAGTCACATTGTGCACTGGGGGTAGTGACAAGTCATGTGTCATGACCCCTGTTCCGGGCATCATGGGACACTTCCGTGTGTTGTTGTCCGTGCCATTCCAGTGACGCTCACCCCAAGTGCGCAGTCCGACATGCACACATGTCAAAGGAGTCAAGGGCATGCCTGGCACACATAGCACCCTCACACAGTACACCTGTACACATCTCATCATACATCTGGTTCCTTCTCCACTCAGGAGGCATGTTCCACATCACAGCCTGTGACACCTGTGCCCCACACATGTATCAAGGCACAGACGATGCCTTGATGTCCATTCCTGGACAAGTATGTCCATCCATGGACCAGTATGTCCTCCCTATTCCTACCTGTGTGTCGCCTATCACCACAGTGATGTGTGAAAACCGCCGTACTGCTGCTAAGAGGGCCTGTGTATGTTCCCGAATCACTGTGGGAGTGCTGCCGTATGTGTACCCATCGTGATGGTGCGCGTACAGGCATTTGTATGGTCCGTACCACTACGAGTACGCATACGCGTGCAGACCCATAGTGATAGTGAGCGTACATGCGTGTGTACGGTCCGTACCACTACGGGTACGCATACGCGTGCAGACCCATAGTGATAGTGAGCGTACATGCGTGTGTACGGTCCGTACCACTACGGGTACGCATACGCGTGCAGACCCATAGTGATAGTGAGCGTACATGCGTGTGTACGGTCCGTACCACTACGGGTACGCATACGCGTGCAGACCCATAGTGATAGTGAGCGTACATGCGTGTGTACGGTCCGTACCACTACGGGTACGCATACGCGTGCAGACCCATAGTGATAGTGAGCGTACATGCGTGTGTACGGTCCGTACCACTACGGGTACGCATACGCGTGCAGACCCATAGTGATAGTGAGCGTACATGCGTGTGTACGGTCCGTACCACTACGGGTACGCATACGCGTGCAGACCCATAGTGATAGTGAGCGTACATGCGTGTGTACGGTCCGTACCACTACGGGTACGCATACGCGTGCAGACTCATAGTGATTTTGAACGTAGGCATGCATGTACGGGCCGTTGCCATGCATTTGGGGTGCCCTAGGGCCCGGAAACGCATCCGTACCTGTGTGTGAATCTCCTAATTACATAGGGGACAAGTATTAAGGCCTACATGCATGCTGGTTGTCATGGAGACCAGGTTCAAATTTCGAAATTGTTCTGGAAGGTGCACAGCAGAAGTCAGTTGGAATTCTTCTACTTTGTTGCAATGTGTTTGTGGGGCTGACATCATGCAGGAGAATGAAACCGATAGAGAAGCCACAGACTGCTAGGTTTGAAGGGATTGGTGGAAACATAGGATGCAAATGTGAGTGACCAATCACTCTGTACTCCTGTGCATGAGACTGGGCAGAAGGGCACATATAAGGCAGCCAGGTCCCATGAGGGATTACTTGCCTGCACATCTTTGCATTTGTCGACCAAGCTGCTGCTACTGATTCCCTGGAACCATGTCAAGGGCTGTGGAGAGGACACAGCCATTCACCCTGGAGGAGAACATGGCTCTGCTGGATGTGATCCTCCCACAGTACCCCATGCTGTATGGGCGACCAGGGTATCAGGTGAGTGCATAGGCCACTGCCACAGACTGTCCCTATGTTGTGACTGTGTCTTCAGGCATTGTGTCCTGGTGTGACACACATGCCATGTACTGTCGGGGGGGTTCCAGGGGGGGGGGGTGCCTGATGTCTCCCAGCAGTGCCCTGAGACAGGAGGGGTGGGTGTGGAGTCCTCCCAGCAGTGCCCTGAGACAGGAGGGGTGGGTGTGGAGTCCTCCCAGCAGTGCCCTGAGACAGGAGGGGTGGGTGTGGAGTCCTCCCAGCAGTGCCCTGAGACAGGAGGGGTGGGTGTGGAGTCCTCCCAGCAGTGCCCTGAGACAGGAGGGGTGGGTGTGGAGTCCTCCCAGCAGTGCCCTGAGACAGGAGGGGTGGGTGTGGAGTCCTCCCAGCAGTGCCCTGAGACAGGAGGGGTGGGTGTGGAGTCCTCCCAGCAGTGCCCTGAGACAGGAGGGGTGGGTGTGATGCACAGTGTGAGCCTTGATCATTGATTGTGACATTGCCATCATTCCACCTGTGTACCCACTATGGCACGTACTGCCTTTTCCCTCACCAGAGGATGATGTCCCTATGACAGAGGTGCAATGCGTTGGCTGCATGACATGCCATGTAGTAACCAGCTATTATGTTCTCATATGTCTCTCTGTGACATGTGGCTGGTGTATTGATGTGGTGTCACTTGTACTTCCTCACAGGTAGGCGCCACTGCCAAGGAGCAGATCTGGCTGACCGCCGTCAGTGCCGTGAGGCGTGTGGATGGTCGGAGGCGGAGCCTGTCCCAGGTGAGGAAACGCTGGCAGGATATCCGGTGCTGGACGCGGAGGATTGCACGGCTCCTGCTGGGGGACTCACCTGAGAGCCACAAGAACCGCGGCCGCCGCCGTCTGACCCACCTCCACAGGCGTGTGCTGCCGGTGGTCTTTCCAGACCTGGAGAGGCGCTTACAGGCGATGCAGCAGCCGGAAGGGGGTAGGTACATGTGCGTTTGTTGTGTGTCGCCGGAATTTGTAAGGGCACAGTGGCATGAATTCACTGGCAGGGTTTAAGGGTGCTGTGCAGATCCAGTTTGCCCCAGTATAGCGCTGCGCCCCTGCAACCCTTCCCCTCCTTGCAATGTGTACCCTGGTCTGTGTGTAGTCACTCCTTCACAAGGTCATGTAGGCTGGCGCTTTGTCCACGAGAACAATGACAGTGGCATCATGTGTGGGGGTGGTGTGTAACAGGTTGTGGGACCTTGCCTGTGCACTGTCAAGTTCACTGCATGTGGGTTCCATGTCAGTTGGCACTGATGCTGACTCCAGACATGGGAGTTGGTCTCTCATGTGTCATGCCTCACAGCGCGCATGTCCTATGTAGTGGCCTGTGGCATGATGTGCATAATTGTGCGATACGCATAGTGCAGGGATGGTGACGTGTGTAGCAGTCATTACCATTCAGTAGCATGTAGTTGCGTGCCCACTACTGTCCCCTGGGGCACCTTATCCTCAGTGTTGTATGTGTCATCATCAACGTGGACACTCTCACTGTCTACAGCGTAGGTTGTGCTCTGTGCCATTGTCCCCTGTCACCATGTATATAGACGTGCTATTATGTACAGGTGTCCACTGTGCAGCCTGACCTGATTGTCCTTCTTCATACTCACAGTTGCCAGTGCCTGTGTGTTTTGTTATACTCATCTGAGGATGTGCACTGGTACCTCATTATTTGTTCAGGCGCACCTTGGCTGTTTGGCGTCCAATCTTGCTTTTTGCCTGCCCCTGTGTTTATCACCCAGACTATGAGATGTTGTTGCCACCTGTGTCTCAACAATTTACCTCGTGTGGGTGTTAGTTGGGGCGGGCAATGCCTATGTGTCAATTCCGGATTCCTACTTGCTGTGTCTGGCCAGTGTGTGATGTTACTGGACACACACGCAAGGTGCAGTGACCGAGTCATGTTGGGCATGTTTTCAGCATTACCTATGCAGCATGTGTCTGAAGTTCATGGATATGGTCCCTGGTCATCGGTATTTTCGCCAATGCTGTGTGGTGCAGATGCAGTGCTGGATTGTCACCAGGGCCTGTGTGCTTTGTCAGACTCCGTTTCCTGTCTTTAGGTATTGTCTCATGCTCTTCATGGTATTTCAGTGGCATGGTGGCTCAACCAACTGCGTGTTTCATGCCCTACATGGGTACCTTGTTTTGCAGATGTTAGGGGTCTTCCTTTTCAGGCTATGCAATGTTACCTATGTCGTTTGGACTCATGTGACTGATGTGTACAGCTGTCTGATTAATTTCTGTCTCTCCACCCTGCCCACAGCATCGTCGGGGGACACAGAGGGAGACATGGACACAGGCAAGGCGGAGGGACCGAGCACCAGTGCCAGCCGTGACATCGGGGCTGGTACATTGAGTGGGACAGAGGTGGAGGATAGTGCTGCCGAGGACCTGTCGACTGGCACGTCAGACTACGAAGCTGACAGGTCCGAGGAGGAGTTCTCCGAGTGGGCGATGGCTGCACCAGCAGCTGACAGCGGAACAACACCTTGCACCGCCCCCTCAGATCCCATCAGCCGGCTCCCACTTGCTCGTGTCCCTTCCCAACGTGCCCGGTCACCACATGTCTCCTTCCTGCCAGGCACCGCACCCCCTGCCCCTGTCTCCACTGCTGCCGCCAATGCTGAGTCTGTGGACATCCAGCGGCAAATGCAGGTTGGTCAGGCTGCGATCCTTAATGTCCTCCATGCCCACGGGAAGACCCTCACCAACATCGAGGCATTCTTGGAGGGCATTCATTCATTGCAGGCTGACCAA
Source organism: Triturus cristatus (assembly GCF_964204655.1). Classification (NCBI taxonomy): domain Eukaryota; kingdom Metazoa; phylum Chordata; class Amphibia; order Caudata; family Salamandridae; genus Triturus; species Triturus cristatus. The sequence goes on along the minus strand of NC_140584.1, from coordinate 888,639,842 downwards.
CGCAACTTGCTGAGGTCCTTGGACTCCACACTGACTGCAGCAGTGGGTCTCCTGCAGCGCGACCTCCCCCCACCTACCCCTGCCCCATCCACACTTCCCACTCCCATGCCTGTCCCACGTACACCCAGACGTCGGCATGCACCCACCACAACAGACACAGGCACCACACCAGCAGGGAAGGTCCACCGCACTCCTCCTGACACGCACACACAGGGTGAGGTAGGCACACCCACTGGGTCGGGGGGCAAACGTGTGACACGCAGCCAGAGTGGGAGTCCGCATTCCACACAATCCACTCCCTCCAAATCCCCTCCCCTCAGCTCTCCTGGCCACATCTCCCCCAAGGACTCCTTCATGGCCGCTCTGTCCCTGAGCCCCACAGTGACACCACCACGCAAGCGGTCAAGGAAGTCCTCGGTCAGGGTGGTTGAGTCTCCCCCCCTGTCTCCACCCTCCCCCGGTGGCGCTGCGACCCATCCCTCTGACCCCCCCCCCTCCTTGGGGCCTGAGGTCCCTTCGGGTGCAGGGGAGTTCCTGGAGGACCTTGCTAAGGTGTGTAGTGCCATCCTGGCCTCCGCCTTTGGCCATGACACCCCCCCTGTGGTTGAGTCCTCCATCCCTGCACCCACAACGCCGCCCCTTTGCCCTGATGTCCCTGCGGTGCCTGTTGCTTCCCCCCCCCCTGATGCCCTCACCAGTATGGAAGACGATGCCATTTGACTGTGCAGGCAAGGTAGGGGACACACATCCCACTGTGTCCCCCATCCAGCTGGGACTCATTGACTGCCCTATGGCCTCTGTGACAATTGAACTGCCTTTGATCCACGGACATTGTGATCATGCTGAATAAAGCTTAATTTTGTTTTCATTCTCACACTCCTGCTATGGTGGTATTGGTGTTGGTGGGGCTGCTACATGGTTTTGGGTGGTGTTTAAGGGTTTGGGTGTGTGGGATATGTAGTGGTGTGCTGCTCATTGGGGGGACCCTGGGATCTGTGTGCCATCACAAGGTGTTGGCTAACTTTCTTTGTTCATGTAAGCAGTTACTGCATGGTTCAATTGTCCCAGGGTGTATTCCTTCCTCTGTGTACCCAGATTTCTTCCCTGCAGGGTGTTCCCAATGTTTAGCGCAGAGCTGTGTGTACATGAGCTGTGTGTGTGACGGAGCCCTTCTACTTTGGCCATGCATGCATGGCCATGTCTCCACCTGCAACAATCGTGGCATCCTTGGTGTTCACTGTACTTGTGTGTGGAGTCTGTTGACATGAGTTCATAGGGACATGTTCCCTTGTAGGCAGTATGGATGTGGGTAATTCCGCCCTCACACACATGTGTTGCACCCCTCCTGTCTCAGGGCACTGCTGGGTGGATTCTGCACACACCCCTCCTGTCTCAGGGCACTGCTGGGTGGATTCTGCACACACCCCTCCTGTCTCTGGGCACTGCTGGGAGGACTCTGCACACACCCCTCCTGTCTCAGGGCACTGCTGGGAGGACTCCACACCCACCCCTCCTGTCTCAGGGCACTGCTGTGAGGACTCCACACCCACCCCTCCTGTCTCAGGGCACTGCTGGGAGGACTCCACACCCACCCCTCCTGTCTCAGGGCACTGCTGGGTGGATTCTGCACACACCCCTCCTGTCTCAGGGCACTGCTGGGTGGATTCTGCACACACCCCTCCTGTCTCAGGGCACTGCTGGGTGGATTCTGCACACACCCCTCCTGTCTCTGGGCACTGCTGGGAGGACTCTGCACACACCCCTCCTGTCTCAGGGCACTGCTGGGTGGACTCTGCACACACACCTCCTATTTCTGGATATGTACGCTTGGAACATACACGGTGTGGGTGCGCTCCATGCTTTCGAGGTGAGGGTACGGGTCGTACTTACACTGGTGGGGGTGGGGGTACGGATCCGTACGTCCGCGGGTGAGGGTTCGAGTTGTACTTACACTGTTGGGGTGGGGGGTACGCTCCATGCATACGCGGGTGGGGGTACGGGTCGTACTTACACTGTTGGGGTGGGTGTACAGTGCGTGAGTCCGCGGTTGGGGGTACGGGTCGTACTTACACTGGTGGGGGTGGGGGTACGGTCCGTACGTCCGCGGGTGAGGGTTCGAGTTGTACTTACACTGTTGGGGTGGGGGGTACGCTCCATGCATACGCGGGTGAGGGTTCGAGTCGTACTTACACTGTTGGGGTGGGGGGTACGCTCCATGCATACGCGGTTGGGGGTACGGGTCGTACTTACACTGTTGGGGTGGGGGTACGGTCCGTAGGTCCGTGGGTGAGGGTTCGAGTCGTACTTACACTGTTGGGGTGGGGGGTACGCTCCATGCATACGCGGGTGGGGGTACGGGTCGTACTTACACTGTTGGGGTGGGTGTACAGTGCGTGAGTCCGCGGTTGGGGGTACGGGTCGTACTTACACTGGTGGGGGTGGGGGTACGGTCCGTACGTCCGCGGGTGAGGGTTCGAGTTGTACTTACACTGTTGGGGTGGGGGGTACGCTCCATGCATACGCGGGTGAGGGTTCGAGTCGTACTTACACTGTTGGGGTGGGGGGTACGCTCCATGCATACGCGGTTGGGGGTACGGGTCGTACTTACACTGGTGGGGGTGAGGGTACGGTCCGTACGTCCGCGGGTGAGGGTTCGAGTTGTACTTACACTGTTGGGGTGGGGGGTACGCTCCATGCGTACGGGGTGGGGGTAGGGTCCGTACATATCCGTCCCCACGCTATGTGATGCTTGTGCGGGCCGTACCCAGGCCTTTGCCACGTGGGTACGATCCGTCCCGCCATTGTTGGGGTGACGTGTGTGTGTGCGTGGTACGACTCGTACCCACGCTCTTCAGGCGTGGGTACGGGACGTACCTGTCTGGTTGTGTTGCCGGTTCGCGTGGTGACGGACTTCCGTTGTGGCGGTCGCTGGCTTATCAGGACACGCCCCCACCCCCTCGTGGTGACCAGGGCATGGGAGTCAGGTATGTCCAGGCCATGTGTGGTGTGTGACTTATGTGGCTGTTTTGTGGCCTGCCCTGGTCGTGCAACCCCCCCCCCACCCCACTTTCCCCCCTCCCTTAGTTATTCTGACCTTCTGCGGCGTCTGCGTCGTAACCTGTAGAGGAGGTGGACTGCTATGAGGGCAGGGATGACTCGTAGGTTCGGGTCCATGTCTGTCCGTCGCGTACTGGTACTCCAATCGCGTCGTCCTGTCGCGTACGGGTCCTCCTTGCTCGCGTCGTCCTGTCGCGTACGGGTCCTCCTTGGTGGCGTCGTCCTGTGTGTCCGTCACGTACTGGTCCTCCTTGTTCGCGTCGTCGTCTGTCCGTCGCGTACTGGTGGTCGTTGTTCGCGTCGTCCTGATTTCCCGGCAGTTTTTGGCTGCCGCAAAATATTCACCGTGCGGGGTGACGTCGGTGCGAATCGTGATTCCTGGTTCGAGAATGGCTGGCTGCGAGCGTCCCGACGTCAGGTCGGCGCTTTCCCGGATCGCATTGGTAGGTGTTTTTTGGTTCGGTCGGGGTTTTGTACGATTCGTACGGAAATGGTGTTTCCGTGCGAATCGTAATTCCATGCTTGTATATTTTTGAGACCGGGTACGCGTCGGACGGAGAATATGCTCCGTCCGACGGTTCGTACCCGGTTTTTAACGGATCGTGATCGGCACCTATATTTTTATTGAAGAAACTTATTTTATTGTTTTACAAATTAACAATTCAAAAAACATTCCCCCACCTTCATCTGTCCCGGAAGTACCACACATTTATCATCAAGACCAATTATTCAGGAGAATGAACAACCTTTCCACCCAGTTCTCTACCCCCCCTCCCCCACCACATGTCAATGTACCCCCGTCTCCTACCCCTCTTACTATGTGCCCCTCCTGCCTAATAAATAAGATGCAGTAGCCTAACCTCTCACTAAGCAAACAGAGCCTACCCTCATGCCCAGTGGTATAGACTATAGGTGTTAATTTATACAGGTTTTTTACAATTTAAAAAAGAGAACATGGATTTGTTTAGGGGTTTAGGATGTTTTGGGGTTTGAGTAGGATTTAATTAATATTTTATAAAGTATTTTGATAGTATACTTACTTTTTAGTGAGTCTTTTATGGCAATCTTCAATATTTTCTTTAGCTGTTTGGAGTAATATCTGTAGTGGAAACATAAAGAGATGGAATATATAAGTTAGTTATTTATTTGAGTAAAGGTAAATTAGTGTTTTAGTTTAATTTGGCAGTTTAGTTAGAAAAGAATATTTAGTTACGTTTTTAGAATAGTAATAGGATGTAGGTTTCTTCTGTTTAGTAGAGCTGCTTCTTCTTCGTTCAATGCTTTGGTTTAAAGCACCGTGGAAGACTTGTTTTAATTGGTTTATATAGTGGTTTCAAATTGTTTCTTGAATGTTATTGGTTGTTTTCTGTATGTGGCCTTTCTATTGGATGGTTTGAATTTTTTTTAGTTAATTGGTTTCCTTTTATGGAAAATGCTAAGTAAGAGTATATTTAGTTTTAAAGGAGGAGAGTTTTAAATTATTATATATAAAAAGATTGTTTATAATGTGTAGTAATTTTATTTAAATGTGTTCGACATGCCAATGTGATAATTATTTTAGTGTTTTTTTATTATGTTGTTAAATATTGAGATCGCTATAAATGTTATGTTTATGTTTAAGTAGAATCTCATTTGAAAATGTATGTTTTGGTAAAATATTGTCTTTATGTTGTTGAAAGTATTGGTTTTATTAGTATTAGAATTGTCGATATATTTAAAAAAACGATATTATTGATGTCTATATTTTGGTTATCGATATTTGTGACATGTGTCATATTTATTAACTTATGTCGATATTTAGTATTGCGATATTAATGTGTGCGATATTTGTGTGATCGATATAATTGTATTACGATATTGTAGTGTCGATATTAGTGTAGTTTTTTAAATAAGTATACAATGTCGATATTTTTGATGTCGATATATTTGTTGCGATATTTGTGTAGTTCGATAATGTGTCTGTCGATAATATGTCAGAGATCCCTGGGAATACCCATCCCACTTAGGGCGAAAAGCGTTACAACAAACAAATGATGGACGGAATGCTGACAATGCGGACATTCTCCCCCAGTCAAGAGATCTGGGTAAAATCCATCGTTCTTTTGCCCACTACGCCACCCCAGTTTAGACATGGCCATATGCAAATCAGTCTTGACCCTGTGCCTCATGGGAACAGTCCAGCCCGAACTGCCAAGCCATGTCTTTCCTGGACCGGAACCAAGCATCCTAGGACCGGTTTCTGGCTATCAGCCGTCATCAGCCAGGATAGCATGACTCCAGTGGCGTAGTGAGCACGGGTCCCACGTCTGGGAATACCCATCCCACTTAGGGCGAAAAGCGTTACAACAAACAAATGATGGACGGAATGCTGACAATGCGGACATTCTCCCCCAGTCAAGAGATCTGGGTAAAATTCATCGTTCTTTTGCCCACTACGCCACCCCAGTTTAGACATGGCCATATGCAAATCAGTCTTGACCCTGTGCCTCATGGGAACAGTCCAGCCCGAACTGCCAAGCCATGTCTTTCCTGGACCGGAACCTTATATACTGCCACACAGGCACATGTGCAGCCAAGATGAGCCCCAATTGCCGCCATGCCGATGCCGGGATCACAGCCGATCAAACCGGCACATACTGTGAAATAAATAATGGACAAGTCAGGCAGAAGCGACTCTGAATGCTGGCTAGGCGACGGACATCACAATTTTTTCCCGATTCATGTCAGTATAACCGTAGCAAATAAAAGATACCTGGAACTGCACAAGTGATTTAGAGATGCGGTCATGAATACGAACATGCATTGTTACCAAATATCGGAAACAATCACCCGCACCCTGGTGCCAGCTACAAGTGATCCATTCCCTTTGATTATAACTGACTAGCTGGAAGCCGACTGGATCACAGCTTCTTCTACTTCCCTATTTTTTATTGAAATAGCTATATATAATATGTCATAAACAACCTGCAGAAGTACCAGTCGAGTTTACGACCGGAATGTACGTAAAATAGATGTACTAAGAGTTATTTTGGGGCGTCCTTCATGTCTAACATCTGTAACAGTGACTTTGTTTCCCAACCAATCAAAACCGAGAACACAAATGTGGCCAACCACAAGTCAGGAGTTGCAACCTATAGACTACCTTTTATTAGCATGACATTGCCATAGAAATAGAAAAGACTGTTGTTGCACCTTTTAATAACATTTTCCATCACAACATGGCCACTTCGTGGGCCAAAGACGGAAAAAATATGGATTCTCACTAGTCTGTCGTTTATGTCGTTCATTTTCCGAGTCTAACTGAAGTGCTGTAATGGCGAGTGTAGGGTCAGTCATGCTTGGTCTGTTGTTCCTTTGTTTTTTCCTGGCCGGGGGTTGTCAGGCGTTAGATTGTGAAGGTGAGTGGATCTGTGCTGCTTGCTTTGTGTAGACAACAACGCACTCTGAAGTACCCCTTACACACTGACAATCCCTCATCTAGGGTGACCAACTGGCAGGGTTGTAAATTCAGGAGGGTCAGTGTAAAAATTCAGGACAAAGGGTCAAAATTCAGGCCAAAAATTCAGGATGAAAGGTCAAAATTCAGGATAAAAATTCTGGACCAAGGGTAAGTTTTACAGACTCTACGAAGGAGGTCGGGCAATAGTACATTACAAGTAGGGCACCAAAAGGGCATGAATCCCGACCACTCCGCCCTGAAGTGTCTCCTTTGTGCAAGCTCAAAAGACTCTCTCCATTCTTAAGAACTGTTGTCTGGCTCTACTGTACTCTGGTCTCCACATCTCTGTGGACGATTAGATGGAGAACAGAGAATAAGTATTCATCATAAGTTCTGTGGGACTGTCATTTTTCTGTGGGTAGCCACACCGGGGCGAGTTGTAACTGTCTTTGCCCACAGTTCTCAACCAGAAACACAGCCTTATATGACTTGCACCCGGCCTAAATGATAAAACCGAGATGTTTTTGAGGGAAATAGCCATGAGATCAACACTCCCACCCACAGTACTTGGAAAACTGGAGCTCAAATCCCTGGACATAGAATTTCCAGCAGAAGTGTTCTTGAACTTTCAAGATTTTGTCATGGGCTTCAACGGTGAACCCCTGGTCTCAGCGGAGTAGGGGGGGTGTCAGAAACAGGAATGATACAAAGCTCTAATGAGCCTTGTTTACTTTCTGTACCTCTGAGCTACATCATTTGAAAATAAAGTCATGAAAGTTCGAATCAGTAGCCGGTTGCAAGCTAAGCTACACACTTGATAAACAATTATTTATTTCTGAAAGTTAAACCAATCCTAGTAAAAGTTATTCTCTGTCACTCCTCCACCCCCTGAGCGCGAGAAGGGAGCAAGAAATAAGAAGTACAGCAGAGGGGGAGAAATGGGTAAAAGAGAAAAACTATGAGGGGATATTCGACGAAAATAAGGAAGTTAAGAGAATGAAGAGGACACTAAAGAGAGACAGGTGAGAGACAGAAAGATAGGGGGGTGATAGAGAGAAGGATTAAATACATAAGAGAAGAGCAACAGGTGTAAGTGAAATATAGACGTGTGAAAAAGAAAGAGGCAGGTGACAGCGATATGTGACATGCACATAGACAGGTGACAAAGAGGCAGCCAAAAATCAGAGAGAGAGGAAAACTGGTGGTATGAGATGACAGCATGAGAGTTGTGATATACATAGAGGCAGATGCCAAAGAGAGACAGGAAGAGAGGAGAGACAGATGTGAGATGCGATAAAGAGACAGGGTATAAAGACTGCTGGAAGGGTGGGGTGATAGACAGGTGAGAAAGTACACACAAAAGAAGGGAGACAATTGAGAGTGTGGTGATAAAGTGACAGGCAAGTTATGTTGTTTATAGTAAGGAAGAAAGAAATAGAGAAACTAGTGATAAGAACACAGCTACAGGTTAGAAAAAAATGGGGGAGAGGCAGGGAGGAGGAAAGGTGGGAGCTATGGATCTGATATTAAGAGTGGTGATAAAGAGACAGACAAGGGGTATGAGAGGGGTGGAAGACAAGTGAAAGAGGTGAAAAAGTGACAGAACAGGTAAGAAAGTCAGTTGAGACTCCTACAGATACAGATCTGCAAAACTGCATCAAATATTTACACCCAACCACATCCAAGTGGCAGGCAATTCTACCAGAGCCGAGTGGTGCCCACCGGAACAGGTTTTTTCAAATATTGTTTTTAAATCCAGACAAACTATTGTGGTGTCGTCGGGGCTATTGCCAGGGACCCCTGTAGAGCAGGCCAACCACACGTGGTCAAATAAATACACGGGACAAGTGTAGTGGTGTTGGTTCCGTCTCCGCTGCCGTGGCGCTTCTGCCGACGTGCATGCGTGACGTCATATTTATTGGGGCTGACTCTACGTGACCTGACGCGCACGCCATCGCGTGTCATGTCACGTCGCGACACTATATTCCTCCCCAACACACAAAACAAACAATAACCCAAGATATGTGACTGCACGTTAAAGTATGGACAACAGGTCTCTTAGTGTCCCGCACCCCTGCACTCAACATTTGCAGTCTGAAATTCAAACAAGGAAAAAAACTGAAACAGTCTTACTTGACGTAGTCACGTAACCGACAGGAGGGCTCAGGGTGCGGCCTCAGGTCATATCGCACTCCCCCACGGTCCGACGCAATACCCCGGCCTCTACTCCCGGAGTCACCATCTGCGCCGCTCTCTCCAGTCTCTGGCACGCCAGCTGCTTCGGGTGGCGTGTTCTCTGGCTGGTGCTGCGGTGTGTCAAGTCCATGACCTGTGGATTCCGCTCCTCCACTCGCCTGGTCCGCAAGTTCTAGGAATCTCTCCTCTCGCGGCGTGTCCCTCGTGGAACTGTCCTGGCATCGTTCATCCGCTCCGGGGGGCACTGGAACCTTCTTGAAGTATGAAACATTCCTCGTTATCTTTTCGGTGCCTTTCCGGGCTGTCACGCACGTGCCTCTGACTTTCTCCACGGTCCATGGCTGTGGTTCAAAGTTCAAACGAAACTTGCCCCCTGGCATCCGATTGCGGATCAGTACATTGTCACCTGGGATTAGGGGTGAGGACACAGCCCGCCGGCGGGCGTCGGCTTGAGCAAAGGCTCCGCGTCGATGCTCATCAATGGCACTGTCATTGGGAGTTTCGGGCTTCCATTCTGGGTGATGCGGTATGGAGTTGGTGACAACCCGCCCCATCAGCAGGTGTGCCGGTGCTACTCCCGTAATAGAGTGGGGCGTTTGGCGATAGCTGCGGAGAAATGTGAAAATTGCAAGTTCCACAGATTGGTTCTTTTCGTGGGCAATCCGTATAACTTTGTTGAGTGTCCTCATGAAGCGTTCAGCTTCTCCGTTCGCTTGAGGCCATCGGGGGGTGATTCGCCGGTGATGGACCCCGAGAGTCTGTAGGTATGCCGCGAAGTCCTGGCTCTGAAAAGGTGACCCATTATCGGTTCTGATCTCTTTGACTATGCCGTGTGTTGCCATGATTTTCTCAAGCTTCGGGATTACTTCCTGAGCACTCAGAACAGTCAGTATTTCCACTTCAGGATACTTGGAGTGATCATCTATGGCCACCCTCAATAGCTGATAAACGACAAACCGAGGCAGAATGAGCATGCAACATTTATTCACAGTTAGGCTGAACATCTTCACCTTTAGAGACGAACGCATTGATGAGGTTTCTTGAATCCCAAATATGTACCGAAAAACACGCAGTGATACTGATATGATATTTTGCTCCTGCTCTCAGGAAGTCTAAGGGGCCCACTTTATGTCGGATGGAATATTGTTCTACAGATATTCCAGCTTTACTGGGTGCAGAAATTCAAATGGTAAAAACAAATGTCTTTCTGTTGAACGTGTAGGCACAAGGCCTCGGATCGGGACACACATGTAAAATTGAACTTCGCATTAAGCATGATTTCCCCGATTTTGGGCCCAATAACTCGTGACTCCTTGGGGAAGACAGTGACTGAATTCATTACCTTCGGCCCAGTACCCCTCATCTCCCTAACAAGCCTTCCTCTGATCTAAAGAGTGAGGCGTAGTTTGATGAGGAAAAGGGCGAGAGAAAGCTAGAGAGAACTAGAAACGAGTACACCAGTGGAAACGGTGAAAACAGCAGACAAACTTCGATCAACTGGCAATAAACGCACACACATGTATAAGAAACATGAAAAGCAAATTTATTAAATTTACCCACTGTTTGAGACGTTCTTTGTAAGGGGTAACGGAGCCCATGGCTGGCTCTGTGGTCCGGAGACTGGGGCTGAGAGAGTTTGTAGGCCTGGCAAACGACGTCACTCTCCCAAAAATGCCTCTAAACGCAAAACCGAAAACGTGCTTCTGCACTCCTAAAGTAATGTAAGGCTGGTGCCCTAAAGCTGTTCTCATTGGCCCTGAAGCATCAGTGCCAATGAGAACAGTCCTGCAGTGGAGCCTGGAGCACTAGGATTGGCTGGAGGCTTTCAAGCCAATCCTAGGATCTCCACATAACGTCTTGGACAATCATTAGATAGTAAAAGCCACAAAATTATTGGCTGTCACCCAAAATAAGCAGAATTACGGAAAAATGGCGTCCGTTAAAGATATTGCCACGGACAACGGACAGAAGGCAAGAAATACGGAATGTCCGTGAAATTTACGGACAGTTGGTCACCCTACCCTCATCGCGATCCCGATCACTCTAAAAGCGAAAGTGATCGCGATGACGCACGCTAGGGATGCACGTGCAGCAGCGGGGGGAGGGGTATGGTGCTGAAGGCTGGCGCAGGACAGGCAGATGGCTGGGCGAAAAGGGAGGGGGGAATGCGGAGAGCAGCTGTGCATGTGCACGTCATCGTGCACTGTAGCTTGTCGCCAGCACAAAAATGTGGGTAGCACTTTCTAAACCCACCTACTAAATTTCTCGCCAGTCCAGCGCATGTACTGGGTCAGGCGAGACCTAAAAAAGCATTCCTGCGGTTTTTTTTCAATGTTATGGATTTTATTTAGTGTTTCGCTTGTCAGTATCCGCTTCGAAAATGTCAACCTTCTTTAGAGGTAAGGAGTAGCTCCACTCTAATTGGGTCTTATATTCGCCACCGAGTTTGTATAAGATGCGAGTGCGTCGCACTGTAGTAATGCCCCCTTACTTGGTTGGGTTATTTCAGGGTCACTACAGCACTCAGCGGGAGTGCAGCTGGCAAGCCAATCTGCTCCAGCCCACACCCGGATCGTGCCTAATGTCAGGGACTCTGTCTCACTGGATACTTACAGCTAAACCCCTGCTCACATCAAGGCTCGGGGGTCCAAAGGCCTGTCCTGTTAAAGAGTTGACATTTATTGCCCCATCCCCTCCTTTACGGTATGTGCATTTTACTGTACCACTAGTGCACCTGCGCTGGAGACTCAGGAGAATCCAGTCCACTATTATCAGCGTAAGTGTAACACCAGGACCCTCTCATTCTAACTTTTGAATGTGAGATCACTGTCAAAACAGAGCATTGAAATTGATGAGCTTATTGTGCAATATAAACCTGGCTTGCTCTTCTGACAGAAATGGCTGCCAAGTCGTCTGTTTCCAGTACTAATCTGGCCATCCCCAAGAACTATAATTTGATCAGGAAAGACTGTGAACAGAAAATATGCAGAGGGATAGCTAAAGTGTTTAAAAACACCTAGGGCCTGATTTAGATGTTGGCGGGACAACAACGGAGTGGCATTTTGGGCGGTCTTCCCGCCCACCCTATTTTTCAATGTTGACTGGCAATGGGAGAAAAGACCACTGTGGTCCCGCCAACTATGCCAGGACTTAGCCCCCCGCCCCTATGGTGGGTTGGGCTGCAGCAGGGGGCAGCAGGACTCTAGCCAGGATTACAGCCCTCCAGATTTGGAAGAGGCCTGTTTCATAGGGAATTCAGTAATCCCTCCTACTTCGAGTCAGTGGAGTGGAATGGGAGGAAAAGGGGTGAAAACTCACCTTTTTACAGGGTACTGGCTGCGATTTTGTCCTGTTTGCCATTGTGCAGACCCTGCCTGTCCTGCTGCACCTTGACCATAATGGACTGGCATCCCGTTTTGAAATAATCAAGGGTAGACTTTCGTGGTGTGTGTGGGTATACAATGCATGGTGTGTGTATGTTGATAGGGTGCAATGCAGAATTTACAAAATATGTCCACTACACATAACCTACATACACATATGTATGCATACACAACATATCTATGCTTTATGTAAAAAATAACAAAAACCTGTCTTCCCACCACCACAGTCGCCCCCTGTCAGTACTTTGCTGACAGGACACCGCCAGCCCAACATGAACATCCAAATCTGCTCGGGGGACCCCGCCGTTATATTATATTGCATCTATTCATAGAATAAAAACCCACTGCTGTACCAAATCTGCACCTTGGTTTAATGAAGCTTTTATGGTTGAATAGAAAAGGTGTAAAATGTTAAAAAGAATTTGGAAGAAGCATTACAATCCTAATCTTAAACTCCAGTATCGCTGTGAAGTAGCTAAATATAAACAATATATAAAAACAGCAAAGGCCAACTCGGGCCAAAAACCCTTCTCGGCAATTATTCAAAACTGTGAAATTGCTTAATAATTCTGAAGCCTGCAGCTTGTAGATACTCCCCTCCTAAGAATTCTGCTACAACATTGCCAAATTTTTAAATGAAAAAGTCATAAGATTTATTTCAGCTTTACCAGAGACGATTTGGTACGTTTAGAGCCCAGTCACATTCACCCTGTGGACAAGTAATGTGACTTGTCCTCTGGATGTGGGCCTTAACTGTAACATCTTCCCCTTCCATCGAGTGTTGCAAACAGACCACCAATGATTCCTATTGTAAGTTACACCTCGACTTGCTGTTGCTAGCGAGGCCTCCACCTTGATGCACTCTACTTTTGAAAGTGTATTCACATCCCAACACTGGATCCTAACTGGATATGTTCAGTTCACGCAAGGTACCTTGTGTGAACATATCCATGCCCAGTAAGAGAGATTCCCAGTTTACCCCATTGGTAGGATTCAGTGACACCCTATACTGCAACCTCCTAAATCAACCTCTCAAGGATGCTTCATGAAATGAATCTGTTCCCCTGTCGGATATAGAGACAAAGACTACACTTGAATAAACCAAATCTAGCTCCTCGTTTGACACCGCACCACCTAAAATCATTCATCTGGCAGGAGATACTCTCAGTCCCATACACAATGCAATTGTGCAACCTCTCATTACAGTCGAGTAATGCCCAAAAATGACACCATTTACTCTACTTCTAAAGGATTACACGGATCCTTGGATTCTGGCCAACATTAATTTTCCCTCCTACATCGAGACCAATTACATGCTTGACTCTACTCAGTCTGGTTCAGAGCATATAACAGCACAGAAATTGCTCTGCAGGCAATGGCTGCTGAGATTCAGATGTTATTGGACCAAGGATACTCTACCGCCCTAGTCCTCTTGGACCCCTCTGTAGCCTTCACACCGTATTCCACTTGCTACTGATCTCCTGACTTACAGCTCTTGGCGTTTGTAAAAAGACTCTGAGCAGGTTACAATAGTTTCTCGCAAATAGGGTCCAATCAGTGGCCATGGAAACTTTCAAGTCAGACAACTTTACTCCAAACTGTAGCATTCCTCAAGGTCCCTGCCTAAGTCCCACACTGTTTAATATTTACACGTCTCCATTGGCCTCACTAGTAAAATAGTTCGAATTTCTACGCAGATGATAAACAACTTATTGTTTCCATATCAAAATATTTTAAAGAAAACACAAAAACACTTCAACTGTATGACCAAGGTAACTCAGTGGATGAACACAAGCGACCTACAATTAAATGAAGAGAAAACTGAGCGATTACTCTTTGGTAACCATTCCTGGACATAGTCTCCTGATTGGCGGCCGGATTAGCTTAACACCTCACTTCTACCTCTGACCCATGCTAAAAACCTAGGAGCCATCCTATAGAGAGGACTTTCCTTTTCTAAACAGGTAAACACAGTGATGGACACTTGTTTCGCTAACCTGAAAGTCCTCTCGTACAATAATGGACAAGGCACTGATTATTTAGAGGATCAACTATTGAAATTCTTTGTACCAGGGCTCGTCTAAATGTATCCTAAATCGACTTCATAAAGTACAGCATGCATAAAGCAGAGTTATTGTGATAATCACAAAAGCTACATCTATCAAATAACATTTTGACACCCTACACTGGTTCCAGAGTGATCATAAGAATCCTCATCAAAGCACTTGGTATTGTCCACAAATCAATAAACAATAATAAACCCTTCTACCTGACCAATTAACCTATTAAATACGTTCTACCTGGAAACCTCTGGTCATCTTAGCTCCTTCTGCTGGATATTCCCAAAATCTTTAGTTCATAATTTAATAGCAGAACCTTTTATTTCATGATCAGCAAAGGGTGGAACACCATGCCTCCTAGTATGAGAACAATGCACCATTTGCAACATTTATGAAGGCATTTAAAAACATGGCTTTAACAGCCCAAGCTGTAATGTTTTCTTTATGACTTGGCTGTTGTCTTTTAGTGCTGGGGTGCAACCATGTAGCCCTGCACTTTACAAATCAAAACTAAATTGGTATCATAACAGCTTATTCATTTCTGTCAATCATTAGTATGATGAATCACACATCATCCCTTCTCTTCTACCCATTTACTGTCCCTCTTATTTCTCCCACTAGCTAGGGATTCCCACCAAGCTTTCTGACAAGACCTTATCGTGGACAGAGCCATGGACCTCTCTGCTAAATGCAAAATCCTTCTGAAGAGAAACCTCTTTTGTCATCTTGGTCTTCACAGCAACTGCTCCCAGTGACAGCCTGCAGAATCTTTCCCACTGAAAATAAAACAATGAATCCACTATGTTATAATCCATACCTGGCATGATTCTGGACAAAATGTTGAATTTCAAGTATCCTAAGATGCTGGGGCGGCTCCTCCGGTTGAGTGGAGGAGTGTCGCCCAACTTAATTGCCGCAGAAAACAAAAAGAAAATGGCAATGAAGTTAATTCATCACTATTTTATTTTCCGTCCATCCGTCCTGAACCGAGTGTCAGGATGGGGCGGGGCCTGTTGAGTGGCAGCAGAGGTGGGCTTTCTGATTGTGCACTAGTTTATAGTGCGCATGTCCCTTTGGCCGGCTGTCGCAAGACGGCCAGCCTGACCTGCGCATCATAAACCTTTCAACCCAGCTGTCTTAGATGGCCGAGTTGAGAGCCTACAAAAGCCTCAAGTGTCTTTGGAAGCGGCGAGAGAGGCCGCTGCCACCAATCAGGGCACTGCTTACATGCAGCATGTTGTAATGTACTAATTACCCAATGCACTCTCCCTACAGAGGTTCTGTGCCTTGCTGGTCATATAGGATGTTCAGTGTGTTTGTATTGAAGGGGAGAATCAGTTGGTGTGGAAGGGCTGAGCAGCGAGGAGGCTGCTCCTGGTAGGGCACTTTAATATATCAGACCAACATCCTGTAACCTGTAACCAAGAAGTGATCTTAAGAACAAATTTACTACCTTTTCTACAAGACTTGCCTGCGCATCATTCTTTGTTTTAACACTGGTGACGATCTGAAAGAATCTACGTGAGCTACCTTGAATGGACTGGTATCTAAGAAACTGAAGAAGCGCAATTGGAAGAAGCTTGCTGGCAGTCCTGAAGCTCCACCAGTGACCAAAAGACCGGTCAGCCCCATCGTGGACGTGCCAGTGTCTGCTAGACTTGGGTGAGTGTCTCCATCACGTGGAGTTCCCCAAAAGAGTAACTAGCCTAACAGCTAACAGCCTACTCTGCCTTTGCGTGTTTTAGTGAAGGTTTTCCTCTTCCACAAAGTAACTTTCCTACAACTTCATCATCTGTGACCGGTCAGCCATAACCTGGGCCTGCCAGTTCCTGTTCTTACTACTGTGTGGAAGTTAGTGTCATATGTGTTTTACTACCAAGTGCTCCTGTTGCTGTCTTAAGGGAGAAGAGCTGCTACTTCAACTTGGTTTCCCTGGTCAACTATTACTTGTGTTTTTGATTGGGACGTTTACTACTGTGGAGACTGACTTCTGATTTAGTTTGGCAGTAGCCATCTTGTGTTTGGCTGCCGCTGATATTGCCAAGCTGGTGTATAGTCTTTACGTTGCCAATCACGTTTTGCCAGCTTATTTCATTGTGGCAAGTGCGGCGTGAGAATGCGCAAGGCAGATAGCATGTGTGGCTCATCAAGTACATCAACAACGATGATCAAGCTTATGGAGGTATTCGGTGACTTCGCTGTGCCTTTTCAGAGTAATGTCCGCATGGAACTATGTGCATCAGCATTTTGTGTGGCGACGGCAACATGCAACGCATTGACAAGGACTCAGTATGGGTGAGGATTTCGGGTGAGAAATCGCTCAACGGAGAAAAAGACTTTCTGTTGCTGTTGTTTCCTGTACCTGTGTGCTGCTTCAGGTGTGGTTGTTTCTTGATGCTATGTTTGCGCCTGTCTTGTGTTTTTAATATTTCCGTGACTGTGGTACACTCATGTATTTTGCTGTGTGATCGTAGGTCTTTCACTTTAGTACAAAGTTGCGGGTGGTTAGTGTTAGTTCTGGGAGGCACGCAATAGGACCAGTATGACTGACTTTTCTTTTCCCATGTGTTATGACTGTGCGCATGTCTCCTAGATTTGCTGTATTCCATGTTTTGGCCAATATGTCTTGGGTTCACGGAAACCCTGGATTGTCATGGGTTTAAGGATACCCATAGTATGTTGCGAGAGTGTCATGGATTTAAGGATACCCTGGATTTGTAAAGCTACCCATAGTGTGTTTTGAGTGTGTTTTGGTTTTAAAGTTACCCTGGATTTGCTTTGTTAATCATATCCTGAATTTGGTTTGGGTTTATAGTTACCCTGGATTTGCTTTGGGTTAAATGATACCCTGGATTTGCTTTGGGTTAAATGATACCCTGGATTTACTTTGGGTTTAAAGATACCCATATTAGTTTTGAGAGTGTTTTGGGATTATAATTGCCCTGTCTTGGTATGGGTGGAGTCTTATTCCTCTTCTTTGAGGTAGACCTGTCGTGCCATTAGTATGTGCAGCTCAGGGTTGTAGATCCCTGTTTTGCTGCAGTCTTGTGCCTAACTTTGTGGCGCAATTGGTACTCAGTGTGGTGTGGTGGTATTGTACCCACAGTTTGTAGTGTGAGTTATGGTGGTTAGCATCCAATGTTTTTAAGAATGTATCTCTTTATCTTTCATTCTTTGTTGTCTATGATCATTATCAGGGGGAAGGATGTGTTGTAATGTTTTTGTGTGTTTAGGCATCCTCCTTTGCAGACGTATGTGTGTTTTATCATCTTCATACATTTTGGTGTATATGATCATTTTATGTAGGAGGGTGATGTTTAAAGATTTTGTTGTTAATGCATCCTCCTTTGCTAACGTATGTTTTATCACCTTCATACATTTTGATTGTTTTTGATCATTATAAGGGGGGAGATGTGTTGTAATGTACTAATTACCCAATGCACTCTCCCTACAGAGGTTCTCTGCTTTGCTGCTCACCCAATGATAAGGTCATATAGACTGTTCAGTGTTTTTGTATTGAAGGGGAGAATCAGTTGGTGTGGACGGGCTGAGCAGCGAGAAGGCTGCTCCTGGTGGGGAACTTTAATGGATCAGACAAACATCCTGTAACCTGTAATCAAGAAGTGATCTTAAGAATAAATCTACTACCTTTCCTACAAGACTTGCCTGCGCATCATTCTTCGTTTTAACCCTGCACCAGGATTGGTTAAGCCCAGCAGGACATAACGTGATGTGAGGAGAAGAAGACGACAAGAGCGAGGAGGACATGTCTTCAGAAAATGTGGTGAGTACCTTTTTTTTCTTTTGTGTATGTAATTGTATTTATGTGCCTTTTTAAAAATGTGTTAAACCTTTTTCCCACCTCTCTAATCGCAGGACTTTTCAGCCGCCACTGCTAAGATGGAGACTTGCAAAAACTTCAGAACTCTCTCATTCCACACCATCTTGCCCTTCACAAATGCCACCACTGTTTGGTTATATACCTTAAATATTATCTTCTTATATGCTAAACTCTTTCCACTATAGTTATATTTAAATCACCAAGGGAAAGAACTGCAGAAAAGCAATGCTTCTTATTGACTCACTCACTGTTCCAACTAGCTCTCTGCACACGATCTACCATCCCAGAACAGGCCAAAACTACCTACACTTGTAATGCCAGAAAAAGTCTATACTTGCCATATCAGCTGATTACCTAATAACAAAATAGTGGTAACGCTGTTGGCATATTTCAAAAATGAAATCTAAACCATTAAATCCCCTTTGAAGCCAGCACTCAAACATTCCCTATGATGGGGTAAAAGTTCTCCTGACTTTGAGAGACCCAACTTACGCAGAAAGCTAGTTTTGCCACACTACTTTAAAAGCAAAACGTATGTGACCCATCAAGACTTGCCCCTTTTTCAACACAATGGGCCTCATTACAATGGCGGTAAGACAAGCGTCTGACTGCCATCGTTTCGGGCAGGTGTCCAACCGACTATATGTCAGTAGTTCCACCTGCCCAATTAGAACACAACTGCTGCGCAGGAGGTCGGAAATTGGTCTTTTCCATTGTGGATTTGAGATGCGGCCCTAGAAAAGGGCTGTAGCACAAGCTGCAGTGGAGAAGGGCAGTTCTTGAACATCCATGCTCTGTGTGCCAGGCACCTTGTGGTGCCCATCACACGGTGCATGGATGTTTGGGGAGGCGTTCAATGGGCCCCCCTGGGCCCATAGCAGAGGCCCACAGGTGCTGCGGCCCCTCAAGGGGCCCCCAAAGCCCCATTCCATCTACCTTCTCATGGCGGTTGGACCGCCATGTAAAGGCAGAGGGAAGAGGGGCATCGTAATCTCTACGGAAGTGCCTCCACAGGCACTGCCCTAATTATGGGGATTACGCTCCGACCAATGACCCGGTGGGTTCATTGAGCCTGTCAGAGATGTGGGTCGATCCCTCCGCCTGCTGTGCTCTGACCAATCGCATCATTATGTGGCGGTCGGACCGGAGCCTTAGATGTCAGATGGACCGCCACCGTCTTAAATATCATTTGTAAAATCGTTTTTACTCTTTTAAATATGGTAATCTGCCCTTGTTTCATTCGCTGGAAGTGATTGCATCTTGCATTTGCTGTATACATTTTATATTTCAAATGGAAATATACAGATTTTTGTCAATTTTCCCAATTCTTTTTTGTGTGTTTTGAGATCACCGTGACATCAAATTCCGTCCTTGTTGGTAATTTATTTGCAATGTGTCTTCCCTGGCTCGTGTGTGCCTGACATGTTTGCTTAGCCTAGAAGGCTATTTGAGTACGTGCCATATTGGCTTGTGACGTATGCTAAGTCCTTGTATAACACATCATTTGTACTCCCCTTCCCTGTCTGGGGCAACATAATATATCTGTCAGCGTTTGGGCAGTCATACCTAAGCTCTATTCTGTAAAATATAGTAAGGATCATTTTGATCAGCCACTTCACCTCAGCAAGGCATAACATCTCTTGATTAGGGAAGGCCACGGGTAAATCATCAAGGTTAACATGAATGGTGTGGTAATTGCATTGAGGAACAGTGGGTGAGCAGGTGTGGGTCAGCACATTACCTCTCCCATTCAAAAGGAACTGGGTTAATGGACACATCCTCATTGGAGTCAGTGGGCACATGGGAACACAGCCACAATTCTTTTAAACAAAAATGTAATTTCATTTTCACATACAAACATGCGCCACTGTATAGCGATATAAAGAAAAGCACAATTATCAAACTTTGAACAATGAAAGTGAAAGCAGAAATTGTCGGAAATTACAGTACAGATTGGAAAAATGTTAAGGAAATCAAATTCGTCACACGTTGTCATTGGAATGTGATCAGAACAATATCAATCAACCCCTTCCCTCCGCTTCCCCAAACTTGACATTGTTACCGTATTCCTATAAACACCTACATCGTGCAACTGGGTGGAGACTTCCATGGGGGGACATGACTAGTGGGATCAAAGAGCCCACCGCGTACAGGCATTGGTAACAGAGAGTGCCATGAGCAACATGACAATACATAATGCTTATTACAGGAACTTAACTGGGTAGCCTAGGGACACTGCATCCTAAAATAAAGCAGTTACACTAGACCATGGAGGACAGAGCACACAACAGATAAAGCCCACGTCTAGTAAGATTAGTCACTAGTTGCCTCCTGAGCTGTGAAGGATAAAAGCAGTGTATCTCATTCCCTATCAATAGACTGCTTCCTCATGCCCCAATACTTCTCCCTATGCAAGGCGCCATTTTCAGCCGTTCCGCCACACAACACCTCCTCCCGCCACTGTGAGAAAGGGCACTTCCAGCATTTCGTTAGAACAAATGTTGCCAGTAAAAGTGCTAAATCTGCAAAACCCACCATCCCTCTGGAGCCATTGGGCCTGGGAGATAATCCCAGAACACAGTGTTCCATGGTATGCCAGTGGTCCAACAGGAAGACAGACACCATGAAGACATTTTTAGTTCCTTCTTGTACTGATCCTTGTCTTACAGGAAAGTAAGTCATACACCATGAGGGAGAGGTTTTAATTTAAAAAACCTCTATGCATGGTGCCCACATGCTTATGCCCACCCATTTGCAGATTTGTTTTTGCAGGTTTTTATTTTCTTAAAAAACGCAACTTCACCCTGAATGTATTGGAGCGCTTTACATGAGCACCAGTATTCATTACCCAAGGACACATTCATTTTTGGTACACACTGGGAGATTAAGTGATTTGCCCAGAATCACAGAATGTTGAGCTGACACCAAGACTCCAAACTCGGTTCACCTGTTCCAAAATCTGTGGCTCTGGTCATTACTCCACATCCTCTCCCACATTTCTGTGATGAATTCATTTTTAAGTCTTGCATAGGCAGCAGTTATGCTGACTCTTCGAGACATGCTGTATTCAGAATTTGGGCTTTAAGCTCTATCCATCATCTGCCCATTTGTTAATTGGCTCCTTTGACTGTCTTTTGGAAATGCTTCTATTTTATAGGTTAATTTCTTTAGTAGTCCCTCCTTAGTCCCTCCTTCTCTACTGTTGTTACCTCTCATGAGGACCACCCTTGTTACATGTGACCTTACTATGTAGTTTTATTTACAGTTTCTGAGCACTCTTTATTAATGACTTCTTCATCATGGTTGGCGTGTAGGCACGACAGCTATGCACTTCCCTGACCACACTTCCCCGACACGTTGTTTCTGTAATTTGAGTTGCTTGTTTAAATTTCATTTCGGTTGCTTAGCGTGTGCTGCTTTGTAACAGTGCCTACATTAAAACACTCCATGTTTTCTTTCTATAACACGCCACCCCGCGCTTTATCTTTAACAAGTCGGCCGCGTGCCTTTTTATTGTGCTGCGCGGCTCACCCATCTAAACCTTTAAAATACTTTTTTTTGCTGCGCACAATGCTACTCTTTAACTGTAATAATGGTTGTCGCTGCGCCGATCGTTAGCAGCTCACTGTCCCTCTAACATTTGTGATTTTCTTCCGGCCTGTTCTTCCAACCTTTAAATCCTGACTTCACTGCTCCAGGTTTGTGATGTGGCATCCTCTTTCACCACAACATCCTGCTGTAAAGACCACCCACAGTACATTCCACATCAACTTCCAGCAGCCTGAGAACCCACGGGTGCGGGAGGGGATGAGTAACAGCCACCTCTTCCAGGCCTACTACAGCTGGCAAGGCTGGTGTGACCTGTGCAAGGGCCAAATTCAGCGCTGTGTGCTTCCCTGCACCAGTATGTGTCGAATTCATGGCAGTAATGAGGTTCATTTCTTTATTTCAGAAGCCTCCGCGTGTCCTCCTTTCAACACCTGTGCCCTTTCCATAAGTGAATGTGCAGTCCTGATTTGCAATAGAACAAGGTTTTACCCTTTTCTGCCTTTTTACATATTGCTGGTGCAGTGTTGAAGACAGGCCTTTTCTATTGTCTACTGTGCCGCCCTTGATTTAGAAAATATTTATATCCATAGGGGTCAACTTTTTACAGCAGTGAGTAGTCTGATGTTCTGACTGATACTTTTACTGACAGATTCCTCCTCTTAAATTTCTGGGCAGATGATAGGCTGATCTGAAAAGTTGAAATAGGAGCCCTTTTCCCTTACTGGGCACCTCAACTTGGGGGCCCGCCCTGTGCATACCATCACCCCCCAAAGCAGTAGTGCCAGACTATTTCTTTTATTCTCAAAGCCTTCTGAACTTCAACCATATTGATATTTCCACAAGTAGATGGATCACCTAAACCTGCAAGCCATCCTGATTACAATATCAGGTCATGTGAAAAGTGTGTCACATGCTTGCTAAGGCAATCTCAGAGCAGGGGGTGGAAGACAAAGCTTTAAGTTGGAGGGTGCCCATTGCTGAACCAAATTCATATATTCTACTGACTCCTGCTCATCTTTGACCAGTTGATCCTCACAGCGGGCCCATTACAGAAATTAGTTTATGAAGAAACACAAGAAGGTTAGCAAAATTAACTTTTCGGCTTCGTAGTGGCACTCCTGCTTGATGCATTCAGTCAGGCAAGCTTGATTTCCTGACTCTGGCCTTGATGTTATCCGCTGAGCCAGACTTGGTGGAGATGCCACCATTGTTGATTGTGAGATCAGAAGCCCCCGCTCTGTTTTCAGTGTCATGTTCATGGTATTAACGTAAGAGAATGTGGCTTTCACTCTGTCTTTCACTCTGGTTGTGCTGGCCCTCGTCTTCTCTAATCCAGATCCCTCTCAACAGGTTGGTGTCCATTATGGTGACATTGAGGCTGTGATCCAGATGTTTTGGTAGTGAGCTTTGCTTCTGGGTCTGACGGTCTTCAATTTTCTGTGCCTACTTGCCTCTTGTAACCTACTCCTCTGACCCCACCCCCACTTGATTTATTTTAATTGCTTACATTTGACATGCTTTACCTAATCTTGCATTCCCTATAAGTGTTTTCTTTTTCCAGGATGTTGTTCCTTTTTTCTTCAGGCAGCATATTACTATTGTCTCTCCTCCCTCACAACCTATTTCCCATTTTCTGGTTATCCAGTGCCTCCAGGTCATACAATTGGCAATAGCACTATGCAAATATGATCACTCCACTGCAAATAAATAAACAAAAGTAAAAAACATTGTCATTTTCAATGCCAAAAACTCTAACTTTCACAAATGCGAAACAGATTGTATTGCAAATGCTTG
The DNA here is from genome assembly GCF_964204655.1 of Triturus cristatus. Taxonomy (NCBI): domain Eukaryota; kingdom Metazoa; phylum Chordata; class Amphibia; order Caudata; family Salamandridae; genus Triturus; species Triturus cristatus. The sequence goes on along the minus strand of NC_140584.1, from coordinate 888,616,523 downwards.
TTGTACTATGGGTTTGTGTCATTCACATACGGCTATCTGCAATATTGAACAATTAAACTGATGATTGAAGGTGACCCCTAAATATTGGGCACCCACATGGATTCCAATCATACTAACTGTCTAGCAGAACTGCCATATCCGTTGGTTTCCTAATGTTTGTCACAGAATAATGGAAGCCATAGAGCTTATATATATATATATTACACAGTGATGAAGTGAGGGGACGGGGCTTGAGGTGACGTGTGCAAACACTCCCTGTGGCATGTTTTAAATTGGGAAATTCATTCCCCTTCAATCCTGAGGGCCGCTGGGGGCCAACTAGCCTACCTTGTGCTTCCAGTAAGCGCCACTGCGGTGCGTTGCAGAGAGGTGGTCAAAGCTATGCCCCTTTTTACACCTCTCTGCAACGCAGCTCTGTGGCGCTTACTGGAGGTACCTGATGGGCTAGTTGGACCCCATGGACCCTCAGGATTCAAGGGGACTTAAAACGGCCACAGGACGTGTTTGCACACATGTAACCTCAGGCCTCCCTCCCTGAACCAGTATGCAAACGCGCCCCGTTGCGTGTTTTAAAAGGTAGTTTTAATCCCCCTGCCCTATTATGTACTAGGGTCTTACAGAGGAGGTCATGCTAATCACAGGGGAACCCCAATGCATAGTGTTCCCTAGTATATGTCGGTGTTTCCACTGTGTTCTAAGTGTCTTTTAGAATAGCACCGGCTGTAGGCCTGGTTAGTCAGAGTCAGTGACCGTCCAGTACCCATCTCAAAAATGTGTGGGCACAGGAGGACTTTCTGCTCCTCTGTTGGTTCTTCCTGCACTTTTCTTCGTCTTTGTGGACTTCTGTTGCTTCTTTCGGCATTTCTGTTTTTTTTCTTTCTGTGCGTTGTTTCTTCTTTCATCACATGTCCTACTTCTGTAGGAATAGTTAGAAACTAGCATTTAAAAAACCTTTGAAATTCACTGAAAAAAACCATAGGTTTCAGGCACTTTTATAGCTAGAAATTAGCATTTAAAAAACCTTAGACATTCACTGAAAAAAAGAGGGAAAGGTTTTAGGGAAAGTTATAGTTAGTTGGACATTTCACTCGTACAAAACCAGAGAAATTTCTCCGTTATAGTTAGTTCAGCTAACTATAACTCGTGCCCCCGCAATGCACTGCTGATGACGTCACATATTACCTCACTCTTGACATGGTCAGAGACATCACTGATGACATCTCAAATGACATCACTGATGACATCACTGATGACATCATCCAGTGACTGTGTGTTTCTGTAAAGTTTAAATATGTTTAATATATATATAGGGAAAGGCGTATTGAAGAATGAGTGGGTGTATAAGTGTCTGAATGGATGCTTTAGTAGGTGCGTGACTGACTCTATAAGTGAGTGATTAAACGTATCTTACTGAATGCATGGGTTAGTGACTAAACTGTGTGAATGTCTGTATCTGTCTGTCTGTTGGTGCGTAAGCGGCTGCATGGGTTTGTGAATAGCTACATGAGTGTGTATATGGGTTATTGATTGGTTGTCTGAGTATCTGTATGGGTGCCTGAGTGTTTGTATGGGTGGGGTGTGTGTGACTGTGCATGGATGTGTGAGTGGGTGATTCGCTGGGTGCATGGTTTCAAGAGTGCAGCTGTGATGGTCTGTATGGGTAAGTGAGTGTGTGTATGGGTGTGTTAGTGAGTCAATGTATAGCTCAGTGGTAGATGTGTGAGTAACTACATATGTGAAAGGCTGTATATATGTGTGTTGGAGTATATAAATGGCTATAAGTGAGAGTGTGTTATTGTGGGAGTGGCTGTATGGATGAGTGTGTGCTTGTATCAGTGATTGTATAAGAGCGTAAGAATGTGCTAGTATTTGTATGAGTAGGTGAGCTGGTGTGCGTATAACTGTATAGGTGAGTAAATGGTAGTGTGATTAATTATTTGCATGGCTGACTAGGTGTGTGAGTACCTCTATGGAAGTGTGGTGATGTGTGAGTATCTATATAGGTGTATGGGTGCATATGATAGTCCTGACCATAAGTATGACTGACTGTACGGATGAGTGAGTAGATGTGTGTGTAAACCTAAGAATCAGTGAGTGGGTATGTAGTTATTGGTTTTGGAGTGTCTATAGTTTTGAAAATGGCAGTCTGTAATTTAGAGTGGGTATATCAAAGTTTAAATTAGGGTGTGAGAAGATGCATCAAATTATCACGTGGCTGATGTCATCAGTGATGTTATCAGTGATGTCACTGACCATGTCAATAGTGATGTAATATGTGACGTCATCAGCAGTGCATTGCGGGGGCACGAGTTATAGTTAGCTGAACTAACTATAACGGGGGAATTTCTCTTGTTTTGTACGAGTGAAATGTCCAACTAACTATAACTTTCCCTAAAACCTATGGTTTTTTCAGTGAATATATCTATCTATCTATATATCTATATCTATATATCTATATATTCACTGAAAAAAACATAGGTTTCAGGGGCGTTATAGTTAGCTGGACATTTCCCTCGTACAAAACCCTAGAAATTCCCCCGTTATAGTTAGTTCAGCTAACTATAACTCGCGCCCCCGCAATGCACTGCTGATGACGTCACATATTACATCACTCATGACATGGTCAGTGACATCACTAAGGACATCACTGATGACATCTCAAATGACAGCACTGATGACATCACTGATGACATCATCCATGTGATAAATTAGTGCATCTTCTCACACCCTAATATAACCATTGATACACCGACTCAAAAATTCAGACGGCCATTTTGAAAACCATAGATACTCCAATACCAATAAAACATACCCACTCATTGACTCTTAGGTCTACATACACCTCCACTCACTCACCTGTACAGTCACTCATACTTACAGTCACTCAGTACAGGACGATCATATGCATTTATACACCTATATAGACACTCACACACTGCCAATCATCCATTGAGGTACTGACACACCTAGTCAGTCATGCAAATAATTAATCACAGTCCAATTTACTCACCTATACAGTTAAACACACTCAAGTTCCCTTACTCTTAAAAATACTACCACATTCTGACGCTCTTATACAAGTACTGATACAAGCACACACTCATCCATATAGCCACTCTCGCAATCACACACTCTCACATATAGACAGTTATATGCTCTTACACACATATACACTGCGTACACATATGTAGCTACTGACACATGTACAACTGAGATATGCATTCAATCACTAACACACCCATGCATACACTCACCCAACCATACAGTCCATCACAGTTGCACTCTTAAAACCATGCACCCATAGAATCACCCACTCACACATCTATGCACAGAGTCACACACACCCTACCCCCACAAACACTCAGGCACCCATACAGATACTCAGACAACCAATCAATAACCCATATAGACACTCATATAGCTATTCACAAAGCCATGCAGCCACTTATACACCAACACACAGACACATACAGACATTCACACAGTTTAGTCACTAGTCTTCAGTAAGATACATTTAATGACTCACTTATAGAGTCAGATACGCACCTAGAAAATCATCCATTCACACACTTGTACACCCACTCATTCTTCAACAGGCCTTTCCCTATATATATTAAACATATTAAAACTTTACAGAAACACAGACTCACTGGATGACGTCATCAGTGATGTCATCAGTGATGTCAGTTGAGATGTCATCAGTGATGTCATCAGTGATGTCACTGACCATGTCATGAGTGATGTAATATGTGACGTCATCAGCAGTGCATTGCGGGGGCACGAGTTATAGTTAGCTGAACTAACTATAACGGGGGAATTTCTAGGGTTTTGTACGAGGGAAATGTCCAGCTAACTATAACGCCCATGAAACCTATGGTTTTTTCAGTGAATTTCTAAGGTTTTTTAAATTTTAAATGCCAATTACTAACTATAACGCCCCTGAAACCTATGTTTTTTTCAAAGGTTTTTCAAATGCTAATTCCTAACTATATCAGGCCTGAAATCTATGGTTTTTTCAGTGAATTTCAAAGGTTTTGTAAATGACAATTTTTAATGTATTAATTGTCATACTGATTTTTTTTATACTGATTTACTACATTTTTGCAACTATTTATTTTTAGATATATTTTTTTTAATTACATTATAATTACATTATACATTACAATACAATATATACTTTCTCAGAATGAATTACTTTAGTTTAAATACTCGGCAAATAGGCAACAGACTTTTAAATACAGTAGTTACAGTTGTTGCAATAGGCAACACAATTTCAAACACAAAGCAACATTGAGCTCAATTTGAATTTCTAGTTAAATGCAATTAGTTACTTTACGGATTACTTTTCTCATTACAGGACTGGTTCCTAGATTCAGTCCTTGGACATCTCCTGTAAACAGTTGAGTAAAAGCGCTTTGGTTACAGTAGTAATTTTTAAGGAATACTATTGTATTTTAAAAGTTGACACTTTGAAACTTTTTCCCATAGAATCACCAATGTTATCCTATGGCAGAAAATTCACTTAGCAGGTAAGTAGTGTTATCATTACTTTTTCTTACTCAGTGGTGGATCCTGGATCCAGCACTGGCCAACCTCCTGTAAACAGTTGAAAGAATGTGTTTAAGTCATACAGACGATTTTTTAGGAATATTTTTAGTTTGAGAAAATAGACACTTTGAAACTTTTCTGGTGAAAACCACACAATGGATTCCTATGGAAGGAAATTCAATTTACTGGTAAGTGCGCTTAGAATTACTTTTCAGGGTCAGTGCTGGGCTAAAAGATGCTGGTTCTCTCCTGATAACAGGTGAGTAAATCAGAATTCGTAGTTCGGCTGATTTTAGAGGAATATGTGTACGTTTAAAAAATGTACACTTAGAAAATTTTCTGGTGAAAACCACACAATGGATTCCTATGGAAGGAAATACAAGTTACTGGTAAGTACGCTTAGAATTACTTTTCAGGGTCAGTGCTGGGCTAAAAGATGCAGCCCTGGGTTCTCTCCTGATAACAGGTGAGTAAATCAGAATTCGTAGTTCGGCTGGTTTTAGAGGAATATTTGTACAATGGTGAAGGAAGGGGGTGGGGCCTGAGGTGATGTGTGCAAACACCCCCTGTGGCATGTTTTAAGTTGGAGAATTCATTCCTCTTCAATCCTGAGGTCCCCTGGGGGCCAACTAGCCCACCAGGTACCTCTAGTATGCGCCAGGGAGCTGCATTGCAGAGAGGTGTTCAGAGGCCACGCCCCTTTTTACAACACTCACCAACGCAGGTTGCGCGTAGGGTCCGCACAACCCTCTGACGAAAAAAAAAACGAAGCGCAGGCTCCCGGGGTCAGGGTGTTTCTACCCTGCCCCCTTGTCGCGTTTTGCGCCTTTTTTTTGGTTTTCTTGTGCCTCGGTTCTATCATGACTTGGAAAACGGACAAAACTATGATTGTGCTACTACGGGTTTCATCCTGGAACGTGTTTGGTATTCATAGAATTCATTGTTAAATATACAGACTACGTGTATTACCTCATACACAATATCATCGCACTGATTATTCATATTACTAATTCATGATAAACAATCTTATGTACAATATTTACAATGTTAAACACACACCATTTCCTGTATATGTAATTTGTCACCATGTTCCGAGTCGACATACTGCTGTCCTCCTAGGGATAATTTCCTGTGTTAGGCTCTTTAAGTAATGTTTACTTATTGCACCCTGAATGGGCTATCTAAACATAATATTAGCCCATGGAGACTAGTCCATATGATATGGACCTAGTGACAGTGCCAATCGGGATGTGAAGACCCAATCATTATGATGTTATGTGTTTCAAAATCTCGCCCTGAATGGGCCAATGTCGTTAACATAAGATGTTAAATCCTTGAATACTCCTCAACACTCCCCATCCGGGCCCACACGATACCTACAATTCTTTCAGGATCCTAGGTGAACAGCAAGGTCCTCCCCGCTGTTCAGTTCCCCTGGAAATTTGCACTGGAGGTCTATAATGAATCTTGATTTAAGCCTCCTCAGTTTTTACTCCCTGTCACCTCCCCTAACATCTCTAGGGACGTGATCCAGGCAGAAGTACTGCAACAGTGTTCTGTCGCTCTTGTGATAATTAGCGAAATGCTGAGCATCCAGATAGTTTGTGTCTTTGCTGGCAATGGCCCTCTGATGCTCTAAAATCCTCATCTTCACCTGATTTATTGTGCTCCTCACGTACCGTAGGTTGCACGGACAGATTAGGCAGTAAACCACAAATGACGTGTTACATGTGATGAATTTAGTTATTCTCCTCGCTGTCTTTAACCCCGGGATCTCATATGTGGTTATCCTCTTGCTCATCGCACAAGCCCTGCATTTGCCGCAGGGAAATGAGCGATGTAAGTCTGCCAAACCCTGTTGCGATTTCACTATTGTCAGGTGGCTCTCAACTAGATGGTTTTTTATAGATCTAGATCTTCTAAAGGTTATGCCTGGTTGTTCTGGCAAATCCCTCCCAATGACTGCATCTGATTTTACAATCCACCAATTTTTTCACATGATAGCTCTAACTTCACTGGCTGCATTAGAGAAGCGTGTGATCAATCTGAAGTTATTAGTGCTATCTTTCTTTTCTTTTTTCCCACACTTTGAATAAGATCAATTTCGTTCTTCCTCTCTGCTTTATGTTTTGCCGCTTCCAATGTCTTGCAAGGGTAGCCGCTTACTTTAAAGCGGTTCAGACTCTGGTTAGCTGCTCTCAAGTAATCTTCATGTCTCGAGCTATTCCTCTTGATCCTTAAGAGTTCCCCACAGGGGATACTCTGGATCACATTCTGTAGATGGCTGCTATTCCCATGTAAAACAGAGTTGCCTGCAGTTTTTTTCCTATACAAGGCTGTGTGCAATTTGCTCTCGCTCACAAAGACAGTCACATCTAAAAAAATCACTTGTGTGGTACTGAGCTCCCCTGTAAACTTCAGATTAAGATTGTTTTTGTTTAGACAAGAGATATACTACTTTGCGGACTCCATTGACCCTCTCCATATTATGAAGAGGTCGTCAATGTACCTCCTCCAACACACAATCCTGTCCACCCACTTATCCATGGTATCCGCCCAAGCACCTGCTTTTCCCACCAGTCAACGAACAAGTTTGCATAAGAGGGGGCGAACCAGGTGCTCATCGCCGTTCCCTGTATCTGCCTGTATCTTTGGTCCTGGAAAATAAAAATGTTGTTATTCAAACAAAAGCGTTACAACAAACAAATGATGGACGGAATGCTGACAATGCAGACATTCTCCCCCAGTCAAGAGATCTGGGTTAAATCCATCGTTCTTTTGCCCACTACGCCACCCCAGTTTAGACATGGCCATATGCAAATCAGTCTTGCTCGTGACATTTTTGTGGATTTTTGGTATGTGGTAGAATGTGGTGATTCTAGGGTGTTTGTTCTGTAGAAAACGATATTCCTCCAGTGATAAAATGCCCTTGCAAAGCCACTTGTCAATCATGTGTTCGAAAGATTGTATGCTCAATATGTAGTCATTTTCAGTCACGGTGACATAGTTGTTCTTGTCTTGTAGTTTAAGGGCCTCATTGCAGTAGTCCTCTCTAGTCTGCAGAACTATATTGCCCCTTTGTCCGAAGGTTTCACTATAATCATTCGGTCATTTTTTAAAACCTTTATCGCTTCTCTTTGAGTGTATGAGAGATTCCATCTGCGCGGCGTTCTCTTTCTGAACCTCAGTCCCAATAATTCCTTGTTCAAGTCGTTAGAGAAAATGTCGATAGCATCAACTGGTATCTGCGGATAAAATCTGGACACGGGTCTGAATGGGCTTGGGGCTCTGATCTGGACGATTCCGAAAGCTTCAGGTCCATCAGAGACGCTCTCCACTGTCGTGCTATCCGTGCCACTTCCAAGTCTTAATTCTTCCATGATTGCCAGGGGTTCGAGATCATTCACAGTTAGGGTATTCGTTTCTTCTGACGGGCTAGTATTCATTGTTCTTCTCTGCCCAGGTTCTTTAGTATAAAGAACTTATACAGTTTCAGTTTCCGAATATACTTAAACAGATCTATCCTAGTCTGTGTATATTCAAATTCCTCTGTAGGGCAGAATGTCAGTCCTAATGCCAACACTGATTTCTCCATCGGTGATAAGGTTCTCTTTGTCAGGTTGACAATTGTTAGATTGTCTCTCATGTCTTGGTATTCCTGCCTCTCCTGTTCCTGGTATTGGTTGTATTTGTGCTGGTGTTTCCTGCCGCCTCTCCTCGTGACTCTGTGGGTTTCGACTCCAGTGGTCTTCCTTTGCCTCCCCTCAGCCACGTCTGTCTGATTAGGCTGAACTCCTCATAATAAAGGCTTTGTAGTGAGGTGTTTTGATTTGAACCTCCTTCCTCCTCAGACTGTTCTGCACTTGTTACCTCTGATTTCTAGGTGTTTCGGTGTTCTACCACAGGTCGTTTCTTTGCTCTCAGGTCACGTCTCAGGGCGTCGTATTTCCTGGCGAAGGTTAATATCCTTCCAAGTTCGTAATCCTGGTATCTCTTTCAAACTTTTGTTGCTTTCTTTCCTGGATCTTCCTCTCGTAAGTGGTCAGCCGTTTCTTTATCAGTTCTTTTTCCTCAGCATGTCTAGCGCTATCCGCGGTCTCTAAGATGCTTTGCTCAAGTTTATCTATGTCATCCGATCATAATATCATTATTGAGATCAACAAAGGACACCGGACAACCTTCTGTCCATCGGTGTCGGGCATCTTAAAGCATGCAAGTATTATTACATTACAGTGAATGAAACACCAGTGCAATACCATCTTAATTCTCGCCCTGAATGGGCATATCACACATATCGCTATGCCCTATTTACAGCAATCTCTTCGTAACTCAACATATGTCGGTGTATATTCTGAAACCTCCACATATTACTGCAGCTGATCTGCAGAGGATAAGGAACATTCTACTGCCCTGTAGGGGCTCAGATCATTAGGGCATCGCATAGTGTTCACAGCGGGTGCTAACATCCTTGTTTTCCTATTAAGCCCTGTATGTTTTTTTTTAGATAGATGTTCGCCCCCACCTTCTACACTGCATTGATGGTGTTTCAATCTACTACTATGGATTCATGTGATGTCAAGCAAGATTCCCAATCTCATCAACTCAATACTCTGTAGTAGAGCAATGCTCCGATTACAGATGTATCGCCATTTCCTCCCCACTGTTTAACCCCCCTAGTATTTTGGTTTGGTTATCAATGATATACCTACACTCTAGTTGCGGAGTTGCAGTTGTCTATCGCCTCCCCTTACGTTTGGGGGCACATGGTCCATGCAAAAGAATTTCAACAGATCCCAGTTGCTTTTATGATGCGTTTTAAAGTGTCTTGCCACCAGATACGTTACATCCTTATTGGCAATCGCTCTGAGATGTTCCAAAATGCGCACCTTAGTTTGATGTATGGTGTTGCTAATATATCTTAGGCCATATGGTCATACCAGACAGTACACTGTGTGGCTCTTATTGCAATTCATGAACCTCCTGATTTTCTTAGGTGCCTACAAACCTGGTACATCATAGGATAGGACTTTATGGAAATTCCTACACACCTTGCATTTACCGCTGTGGAAGAAGCCTGTCACTCTTCCAAAGGCGGATGGTCTGTTCTCAGTGGGGCAGTGACTTTGTACTAAATGATCTCTAAAAGTCTGCGTTCTTCTATAAATATATATATTTCAACTACTTTTTGCATCTCTTTCGGTGTGCATGAAATGAGAACCACAACCTTGCAACACTACTGCGTGGTCCAATTACAAATGCACACTACTCAGCTTTTCAACTGTCCTTACCCAATTTCTGTGGTTTGCATTGCTCGCCATTTTTACAAGAATCAATGTGGCAGTGGGGATTTTGGAAACCTCATAACATCTTACTCTCTGGTCGAATTCTAAGTTTGCTTTCTGTTAATGTGTTGGAAACTGTGTAAATTGTCCCAAACAAATGGGGTACATGTGTTCATTCCCAATTCTCCTAGAATTAACTCATAACTGCACTGTACTGGTGGGGTGTGTCCTCACTGTACCTGTGTTTATAGCCCAACGTTTGCACTTTGCATCTCACCAGTACCTTGCAGCTCGTAATCTGTACTCATGTGGCAGGACTCACTTATCATACCCAACTCTATGAACTTAGCCCATAGCAATACAGCCACACCCTCATCCTTCTAAAGAGACAGATTTTCCTGTAATCACCAGTGGCGTAACGCAAAATAATGGCCCGAGCAGAATGTGTTAAGAGGCCCCTGAGACTTGCATATGCCACAGATATTTATAGTCAATAGGCTGAATGTGGGGCCCCCTAAAGGGTGGGGCTGCTCTGCTGCTCAAGGGCTGCCGAGTCCTGTGTTGGTAATCACTCTTGACAATATAAGCGCTTCAGTGCTACACTAGTGGCAGTTGTGCTATATACACATCACAACATGGCTAAAGAATCATCAATGTGTTTACGCACACAACTGACATTTACACTTTTCAGTGATCACTAGGGGTCCGATTATGACTCTGGTGGTCTGAGGACTGCCAGACTCGTAGTGGCACAGCAGTGGCAGTCTTGTGACTGCTACATTACAGCCCCAGTGGTCGTGCCGCCCTGAGATCGCCAACTCCACCAGGGAACCGCCACTCCCTGGCATTGGCGCAGCCAGGGCCGGACTGGGAATGGAAACCATCCCTGGCAAACTGCTCGGTCAGCCCCCCTGGGGGGTAAAGGAGGTGCGGCTGATCTGTTTGTAAGGGCCGGTTTCAGCTGATTTTGTAACAGGTGGCCGATATTATCAGCCCCCAGTAACAAAAACGGTTCCAGAGGGGTCTAAAACCGGCCCCCACCCTGGTGGCTCACCGGGGAAACGCCCGGTGCCTGCTACGGCCAGTCCGGCCTTGGGTGCGGCCGTCCAGAGGTATCTATATGCTTGGCGGGACCACTGAGGTCCCGCCAAGCATTTTACGACTTTCCTCACTGTCACAGATTTCATGGCGGTCTTTCCCCTATGAAAACAGTGGCAGTGAGGAAAGAAAGAGGGCCCTGCAGAGCCCCTCTATGCCTCACGCCTTATTGATGCACACAGGGGGACACAACATTTGCTCCCCTGTGTGCATGCACAGAAGTTCCAGCACGGCATGGACTTCTCAGTCCATGCCGCGCTGGAACTTTCGTTGACGTTTCCATTTTGGTGCCTAGTTTATAGGTATTGCAGTGGGAACGGCACAGGAAATTCCAGCCAATGACTTAAAAAGTAATTATTGGGCAGACGTCCTCACCCGGCTTTGGCGCAGCTGCGCTGGCGGAGAGCCGGAGCAATTGTGCCAAAGTCGTAATCGGGCCCAAGGTGATAAATTTGAATCCTCGGAAAGATGAAGCATCTGTCCAAAGTCCGTAAACCCAACATAATTATTAATAGTAAAAAAAGAGTTATGAAGGTTAGCCTAGTAAGTTTTCATCCCATAGCTGACAACCGTCATTGTCAAGGCCTAGAATGTGTCTGAGTTCCACGGCCTGTCCTAGTCTAGATCGTTCGAGTACAGAAATATCGTTTGCTGCTCTGAAGTCTTATTTTTCCTAGTCTAGAATGTTCCATATCCTGTTTGTCGCTGTAATCAGTTTCGGGTTTGGAGCATCACGCATGCTTTGTACAGCCTTCCAGCTGTATGTTTTTAAAGATAGCAGTGTTGTATTTGCATGCGTTAAAACAAACCTTGCTTCAGCTGGCACCACCTGCCTGCTCACGGTCGGACTAGCAAAGTAAACATGCCCTGTTGCAGCTGTCTCTGGGTTTGACCTGCTGAGCAGAATATTCAAATAAGATGAAAATATCTGTCTCCAAACAAGATTTTATTTTGTACGCTTACGAAATGCTCTCGTTCTGACCTTACGGCGTAATTCAGAGATATTATGGGCTCATTGAAAGTGTAAAGCGAGACATCAGCAAGATACCCTTGTCCGCCCCATTTTCAGTTCCATACATGCCAATATTTGGAAAATAGAACGAGGGAGGATTTAAAAAACATAGTCATTGTCATATCTCAAAATAAGGACAATCTTCAGAAATGGAAAGCTAAATTAAAGCCGTTGTTGGCTTTAAAAATATGGGGGCATATTTACAATAACTGGCGCATCCCTGCATATCAGCAGGGATGCACCAGTTATTGTGCGCCACAGCTCCGCCGCCATGGATGCGCCGTATTTACAATGCGGCGCAACATGGGGCAAAAACGGCACAGATGCGTAACGCATCTGTGCCGTAAAGGTGGCGCATTGCTGGAGTTGCGACGCAGCTCCAGCAATGCCCTGGGGGGTCCTATCTTGTTAATGCTGCGTCAATCCTTACGCCTGCTTCAGGCAGGCGCAGGGTTTTGACGCAGCATGGGCCTAAAAGTGACTGAATGAAATCTTGTAGATTTCACTCAGCCACTTTTAGGAGGCGTTCCTGCGCCGGAACGCCCCCCCTGCGCAGGAATGCCTACATGTGGCACAGGGCTTTACAACGTGACGCATCTCCCAGATGCGTCACGTTGTAATTACCCCGCACCATGGCGCAGGATTTGCGCCGCCGCTGCGTCACAAAAGTGACGCAACGGCGGCGTAAATGAGGCGCAAGGGGCTTGTAAATCTGCCCCCTGGTGTATCCTGTCCGAATTGGGTCTTTTGACAAGTATACAGCTGTCTGCTTAGCGATGGAGAAACGGCTGAGTTTCTGCTGCAAAGTCTCAACGGGCTCTGCTCATGGGAGTTTTCATTCACCAAAGAGCCGCATCCCACAAATCGGAAATCTCACCCTATTTTGAGTAATCTTCTGAGCATATATTTTTCTTCCACCGCAGAAGGGAAAATTAGCTTTTCTATTTTGTAGAATGAATCACCAATTTGAGAATGGTTTTCTGAAAAACAAAACGGGGGTTCGACATTCCATCTTGCCCTTGTTCTGTGCCCCCTGGGTATCGAGCTTCCACTACACAGGCAGGATCGCTTTGATCAAAAATGCCCCAACAAAACAATAGGAAACCTAATTTGGCAAGTGTGTGGTTGTGGGGTTGGCGGAGGTGAGGTCACCCACACCCTAGCAATTTGTCCGCTCACCCACCAAAATTAAAAGATGCCCCTTAGTTCCCTTGGAGCAGGTAATTTATGAGAAGATGGTGCAGTTGGTGTGCAGCTAGTTGTATACTCAATGGCTAGGTAGGGTTGGGCAGTGACTTGACTCGCCTCCCTAGATCTTCTTTCTAGACCACATTGCTAGACAAGGTCACATCAATGCTGAAGAAATAACACTGGTTCTTCTCCATTCCTTTTTCTTCATCTAGACCAGTTGCATTGTATACAAGGGCATCAGAAATGATACCCCCAAAATACTTAGCCAAGTAACTAACCCTTTTGGGAGGACAGCACCACACCAGAAATCAGGCCATTGTCAGGCTGGAGATGAAAATCTGAAGGAAGAAAAAAGCAGTTAAGCCTTCCCCATCTATGCACCCAGGATCTGAAGCAATATCCCGATTGAAATCCAAATAACTCTGACTCTCCTGCAATTCAGGAAAAACTGGAGGTTTATCTCTTGCAGAGGTATTATTCTCTGACACACTGGAACACAGCAGCTGCCATTCCTTATAGACAATTGTACCTTTCCATTGGTTCTGTACCCTGTAGGTATCCAGAAAGGTTCATACTCTAAAAATACCATTGTATACCTTCATACATACACTAAACAGTGTTGGGTGCTGGTGCTATACTAGGTTATATTTTGGTATGTTATGTCATGCTTTATGTAGGTCTGATAAAGTGCACATACACCAAAAATGTTTCTTGGGTTGATGGACTTTTATCGGGTTGACGTGAATTTCATTGCAATTGAGATTGCACATGGTGCTCAACTTGTGGGCTTTGGTGGTCTTATTTGGTTGTTTGGGTAAGGGCTGTTGCAGAGCAACAGGGTGTTGAAAATTGTAGTGGACATGGTTATTTTCTGGTTGACTGGTTACCAGTCAGCTGCTGTGACAACTAGAAACAAGGCAGAGAAGATTAGGTGGCAAAACAGCTGGAAATTAATTGAAAGGAATGGAAAGAAAAGAACTGATGGAGCGAGGGACCCACAGGAGATCCATTTAGACCCGGCCACTGTTGGCTAAGTGCTGAACTTTTTCAAGTATCCAGGGCAGTGGACAGCAGTGACTACACCATGCAGGGCACCGGACAGGAAGTGTCTGGAAGTGGTCCAGGTTTGTTTTTTACAGGAGCAGTACGGTGTTAGGCAAGGTCCACCAGGATACAGAATAATTTCACCTAATAGGGATGATGGTGTAATTAATATATCATCCATACCTGGCTGGTCTCTGTGTCTTCTTATACACCCTGTGACTTGAGCACTGATCCAACAGTGAGTTAATTGATATAAGGTGAAGGCGCAACCTCAACCTTCCAGAATTTAAAAATGTCAAACTTTCAATTGCCTCCGTAGACTGAATATTGGAATCATCTGCGCTAGGGAGTCTCACCAACTCTCCTTCCAACCTTGAAGTTTCACATGTACATTTCCAGCTCATACCACAGAAACCAATGCTGCTACAAGTCAAATGTTCTGTTTACATTCTTCCAACAATCCTCATACCCTAATGCCTCTGTAAAAAAGTGCTACCCAAAAGTAACCTCATTGGATCACTAGGAATCTGGGTCAAATTTTAAAATCTTCTAAGAAACTTTTCAGGCAAATACCAAACTAAAATAAAATCAGTGCAGCCATGGTCCCACCCCTACTTAAAACAGTGCCCATATCTTAAGGCATTTGCTCTGGCTCCCATTCCAAGCATGCATTATCCTTAAACCTCACAGGCGAATGCCATGTATCCACAGAGAAGCTACACAGCATATCAAGGGAAGAATTGTTTGTCACAGTTACAAAATCAAGCTTCTTTCCAGCACTTGTCTTGTGATACCCCCATCTCCAGATTCTTCAAAGCTGCATAATCTTTCTGCACCTCGCTGTACACTTCCGCAGGCAAGCAGAAGGTCTCAGCTACAATGCAATCTTCGAGCCTTCATAAAACAGCACAAGCCCCACTTTCCTGAATATCTAGAGAGAGCTCACGGCTCCTTGGTGTCACCATTAAAGTGTCAGACCTATAGAAATGCTCATAAAAGAAAATCTCAAGTGACTTTCTGCTAATGACCTTCTTGCCCAACCTTTATCAATCGACAAAGGGGTAAATCGCTAAGTTGTGGTTGTTACTCAGGTCCAGTCCAAAGTTCCACAAAAGGCCACAACTGTTGACAACTGCATGCATTGTCACTAGTTCCAATCCTCTGTGCAAGAGCTGCAATATTTATTGCACCTTCTCTATTTCCGTTTCTAAAATCCAGTTCAATGTCTTACTGCCTACAATTCTCTCAACCAGCTTGTTGACCCTCGTACTCCAGGTAACTCTTGCCCTTATGTGCTAATGTTCATTTGACATTGATACCTAGATTGGAACCTTCATCTCTGCAAGTACAAGATAATAGTGATCTTATTATGCAAGTGCACAGCACAGTTCAGTAAACCACAATGTCAAACATCAGTAATTGTATAACAGAAATCGAAAAAGATTAACACCTGGCAGTACCTCTTCTAATGAGACTGATGACCATCTCAAAAATGTAACATTTATTTGTGATCAAATTGCCAGGGTATTGTGCCTGCCTAGCTCCCCATTGTGAAACTGATACTACCAGTGGGTACGTTATCAGAATGTAAAGCTGATATAATTTGTATTCTCCATTTAAGCATGTATTATGAGTTGCAGGCTACTGGCAGGGTGCAACAGGCTACTGGAGGGGTGCAACCTCCTCACCTCCTATTTACCAGTACTGTGCAATACAAGTTAAAGCACATAAAATGGGGAATAACAGCATCAACCCAGTTTTATCAGGCATAAAACCGCACCCAATTCCCAATTCTGTGGGGTTTAATGGTCTAAACCACTAGGTCACTTGAGGCCGGGCTGGGCGGAAATCCATATCAGAATGCTACTCGTATTGATGCAAGTAGAGCAATCTAACTTTGTCTGCATTACTGGCAGCGGCATAGGAAGGGGGGTGCGGTGGGTACGGGCTGCCATCACTGAGGGGGGGTGACAACATGGCAAAAAATATGTACATATTGAAAAAAAATTGTTCAGTCAACAAACGCAACGAAACGTGGCTGAACTCGATGCGGGGGGGGTGACAAGAAATTTTCTGCACCGGGTACCACCTGACCTTGCAACGCCATGATTACTGGCCTTCTTGGAGGATGTCTGACCTAGGGGATAGCTAAAGCTGCTACATTGGCTGTCTCGCCAGTCCCTCATGCGGAGTGGTTCTTTATGTTCTGCGTTAAGCCTTATCACTTCCCAGAATCAGCTCATTCAAATAATGTCTATCAATGTGTACATTTTCTGCATGGCCTCCCACATCTCCTAGATATAGAGTCTAGGGCAAATCATACGACGTAGTATGATGTAGTAGTAACCTTTGGCAATGACACACATTACTGTTTTGCTACTGCTAGAGACACCTCTAATTTTGCTGCTATCACTTTAAACAATTGCAGCTGGATTTTATATAAAGAACCTTATCCAGCTATATACCTAGGGCCTGTAGATTAAATGCTACTAGAGAGCCTGCAGCACTTAATGTGCTACCCACTTAAGCAGACTTTCTAACATGTCTCAGGCCTGCCATTTGCAGCCTGCAGACAGTTTTAAACTGCCAATTTGACTTGGCAAAATAACCTGTTTGCCAAGCCAAAAAAATCCCTTTTTAATACATATAAGTATCCTCTAGTGTAGGCGCTAAATAGCCCATAGGGCAGGGCGCATTCTTCTTTAAAAGTTGGACCTCTCCCATAAGATAATGTTGGGTTACCTTATTAAATTTAATAAGTGTTAACCTTTGGTTGGGAACAGGTAGAAATATCATGTTTGGTGTCTACTAATTGCAATTTAAAATCCAATAAATGCATTATTTGATGGAGATACTGCAATCTAACCAATGAATCACAAACTCATACAAGAGCTAAACAACGTTCACCTGAAAATTTAATTAGAAAAGGTGTCCTCATTGAAAACTACTGTTATTGTGGACTATATGTCACAGTTGCAAATGGTCAAGATTTTATCCATGCAAAACTTCAGAGAGGTCCTTCAGACTGTTCTACAGATATCAAAGTCAGACATGCACATTGCAAGAAGTGCACATTGTCCTTTGCAGTTATCTTGAACTCTCTGTCAAAGAATGGTAGAGAGATCAGACAAAGGTCTACAAGTGGAACAGTTGACCTTGCCTCCATCAAAACTTCGACAACTATATTGTGGTCATCAACATTGAACAAGATGAACTTGGAGATGTTGACTAAGGGTGGGCGTAATGTGTGTAAGGGACCTTCGCGGAGAGGCACAGAGATGGAACCAATCTCCGCACTCTCCACATAGTTCCGTTACGTACCTCCCGCCTCCCACCTGCCTACCGTCCACCTCCCGGTACAAAAGGGGGTGGTGATGGACGGAGCATCAGAACCAATCAAACACTCACACCCAGTCAACAGATCTGGGTTTAATCCATCACCGTTCTTTAGCCCACTCTGCCACCCCAGTTCAGACATGGCCATATGCAAATCAGTCTGACCTTGTGCCTCATGGGAATAGTCCAGCCCGAACAGCCAAGCCATGCCTTCCCTGGACCGGAAACAAGCTTCCTAGGACCGGTTTCTAGCATTTCAGCCATCTTCAGCCAGGCTTGCTTGAATCCAGTGGCAAAGTGAGCAAGGGACCCACGTCTGAGCATACCCTGCCAACTTATGGCGAACAAAGCGGTACAAAAGGGGGTGATGATGGACGGAGCATCAGAACCAATCAAACACTCACACCCAGTCAACAGATCTGGGTTTAATCCATCACCGTTCTTTAGCCCACTCTGCCACCCCAGTTCACACATGGCCATATGCAAATCAGTCTGACCCTGTGCCTCATGGGAACAGTCCAGCCCGAACTGCCAAGCCATGCTTTCCCTGGACCGGAAACAAGCTTCCTAGGACCGGTTTCTAGCATTTCAGCCGTCTTCAGCCAGGCTTGCTTGAATCCAGTGGCAAAGTGAGCAAGGGACTCATGTCTGAGCATACCCTGCCAACTTATGGCGAACAAAGTGGTACAAAAGGGGGTGGTGATGGACGGAGCATCAGAACCAATCAAACACTCACACCCAGTCAACAGATCTGGGTTTAATCCATCACCGTTCTTTAGCCCACTCTGCCACCCCAGTTCAGACATGGTCATATGCAAATCAGTCTGACCCTGTGCCTCATGGGAACAGTCCAGCCCGAACTGCCAAGCCATGCCTTCCCTGGACCGGAAACAAGCTTCCTAGGACCGGTTTCTAGCATTTCAGCCGTATTCAGCTAGGCTTGCTTGAATACAGTGGCAAAGTGAGCAAGGGACTCACGTCTGAGCATAGCCTGCCAACTTATGGCGAACAAAGCGGTACAAAAGGGGGTGGTGATGGACGGAGCATCAGAACCAATCAAACACTCACACCCAGTCAACAGATCTGGGTTTAATCCATCACCGTTCTTTAGCCCACTCTGCCACCCAGCTCAGACATGGCCATATGCAAATCAGTCTGACCCTGTGCCTCATGAGAACAGTCCAGCCCGAACTGCCAAGCCATGCCTTCCCTGGACCGGAAACAAGCTTCCTAGGACCGTTTTCTAGCATTTCAGCCGTCTTCAGCCAGGCTTGCTTGAATCCAGTGGCAAAGTGAGCAAGGGACTCACGTCTGAGCATACCCTGCCAACTTATGGCGAACAATGCGGTTCAAAAGGGGGTGGTGATGGACGGAGCATCAGAACCAATCAAAAACTCACACCCAGTCAACAGATCTGGGTTTAATCCATCACCGTTCTTTAGCCCACTCTGCCACCCCAGTTCAGACATGGCCATATGCAAATGAGTCTGACCCTGTGCCTCATGGGAACAGTCCAGCCCGAACCGCCAAGCCATGCCTTCCCTGGACCAGAAACAAGCTTCCTAGGACCGGTTTCTAGCATTTCAGCCGTCTTCAGCCAGGCTTGCTTGAATCCAGTGGCAAAGTGAGCAAGGGACTCACGTCTGAGCATACCCTGCCAACTTATGGCGAACAAAGCGGTACAAAAGGGGATGGTGATGGACGGAGCATCAGAACCAATCAAACACTCACACTCAGTCAACAGATCTGGGTTTAATCCATCACCGTTCTTTAGCCCACTCTGCCACCCCAGTTCAGACATGGCCATACGCAAATCAGTCTGACCCTGTGCCTCATGGGAACAGTCCAGCCCGAACTGCCAAGCCATGCCTTCCCTGGACCGGAAACAAGCTTCCTAGGACCGGTTTCTAGCATTTCAGCCGTCTTCAGCCAGGCTTGCTTGAATCCAGTGGCAAAGTGAGCAAAGGACTCACGTCTGAGCATACCCTGCCAACTTATGGCGAACAAAGCGGTACAAAAGGGGGTGGTGATGGACGGAGCATCAGAAAAAATCAAACACTCACACCCAGTCAACAGATCTGGGTTTAATCCATCACCGTTCTTTAGCCCACTCTGCCACCCCAGTTCAGACATGGCCATATGCAAATCAGTCTGACCCTGTGCCTCATGGGAACAGTCCAGCCCGAACTGCCAAGCCATGCCTTCCCTGGACCGGAAACAAGCTTCCTAGGACCGGTTTCTAGCATTTCAGCCGTCTTCAGCCAGGCTTGCTTGAATCCAGTGGCAAAGTGAGATAGGGACTCACGCCTGAGCATACCCTGCCAACTTATGGCGAACAAAGCGGTACAAAAGGGGGTGGTGATGGACGGAGCATCAGAACCAATCAAACACTCACACCCAGTCAACAGATCTGGGTTTAATCCATCACCGTTCTTTAGCCCACTCCGCCACCCCAGTTCAGACATGGCCATATGCAAATCAGTCTGACCCTGTGCCTCATGGGAACAGTCCAGCCCGAAATGCCAAGCCATGCTTTCCCTGGACCGGAAACAAGCTTCCTAGGACCGGTTTCTAGCATTTCAGCCGTCTTCAGCCAGGCTTGCTTGAAACCAGTGGCAAAGTGAGCAAGGGACTCACGTCTGAGCATACCCTGCCAACTTATGGCGAACAAAGCGGTATAAAAGGGGGGTGGTGATGGACGGAGCATCAGAACCAATCAAACACTCACACCCAGTCAACAGATCTGGGTTTAATCCATCACCGTTCTTTAGCCCACTCTGCCACCCCAATTCAGACATGGCCATATGCAAATCAGTCTGACCCTGTGCCTCATGGGAACAGTCCAGCCCGAACTGCCAAGCCATGCCATCCCTGGACCGGAAACAAGCTTCCTAGGACCGGTTTCTAGCATTTCAGCCGTCTTCAGCCAGGCTTGCTTGAATCCAGTGGCAAAGTGAGCAAGGGACTCACGTCTGAGCATACCCTGCCAACTTATGGCGAACAAAGCGGTACAAAAGCGGGTGGTGATGGACGGAGCATCAGAACCAATCAAACACTCACACCCAGTCAACAGATCTGGGTTTAATCCATCACCGTTCTTTAGCCCACTCTACCACCCCAGTTCAGACATGGCCATATGCAAATCAGTCTGACCCTGTGCCTCATGGGAACAGTCCAGCCCGAACTGCCAAGCCATGCCTTCCCTGGACCGGAAACAAGCTTCCTAGGACCGGTTTCTAGCATTTCAGCCGTCTTCAGCCAGGCTTGCTTGAATCCAGTGGCAAAGTGAGCAAGGGACTCACGTCTGAACATACCCTGCCAACTTATGGCGAACAAAGCGGTACAAAAGGGGGTGGTGATGGACGGAGCATCAGAACCAATCAAACACTCACACCCAGTCAACAGATCTGGGTTTAATCCATCACCGTTCTTTAGCCCACTCCGCCACCCCAGTTCAGACATGGCCATATGCAAATCAGTCTGACCCTGTGCCTCATGGGAACAGTCCAGCCCGAACTGCCAAGCCATGCCTTCCCTGGACCGGAAACAAGCTTCCTAGGACCGGTTTCTAGCATTTCAGCCGTCTTCAGCCAGGCTTGCTTGAATCCAGTGGCAAAGTGAGCAAGGGACTCACGTCTGAGCATACCCTGCCAACTTATGGCGAACAAAGCGGTATAAAAGGGGGGTGGTGATGGACGGAGCATCAGAACCAATCAAACACTCACACCCAGTCAACAGATCTGGGTTTAATCCATCACCGTTCTTTAGCCCACTCTGCCACCCCAATTCAGACATGGCCATATGCAAATCAGTCTGACCCTGTGCCTCATGGGAACAGTCCAGCCCGAACTGCCAAGCCATGCCATCCCTGGACCGGAAACAAGCTTCCTAGGACCGGTTTCTAGCATTTCAGCCGTCTTCAGCCAGGCTTGCTTGAATCCAGTGGCAAAGTGAGCAAGGGACTCACGTCTGAGCATACCCTGCCAACTTATGGCGAACAAAGCGGTACAAAAGCGGGTGGTGATGGACGGAGCATCAGAACCAATCAAACACTCACACCCAGTCAACAGATCTGGGTTTAATCCATCACCGTTCTTTAGCCCACTCTACCACCCCAGTTCAGACATGGCCATATGCAAATCAGTCTGACCCTGTGCCTCATGGGAACAGTCCAGCCCGAACTGCCAAGCCATGCCTTCCCTGGACCGGAAACAAGCTTCCTAGGACCGGTTTCTAGCATTTCAGCCGTCTTCAGCCAGGCTTGCTTGAATCCAGTGGCAAAGTGAGCAAGGGACTCACGTCTGAGCATACCCTGCCAACTTATGGCGAACAAAGCGGTACAAAAGGGGGTGGTGATGGACGGAGCATCAGAACCAATCAAACACTCACACCCAGTCAACAGATCTGGGTTTAATCCATCAACCGTTCTTTAGCCCACTCTGCCACCCCAGTTCAGACATGGCCATATGCAAATCAGTCTGACCCTGTGCCTCATGGGAACAGTCCAGCCCGAACTGCCAAGCCATGCCTTCCCTGGACTGGAAACAAGCTTCCTATGACCGGTTTCTAGCATTTCAGCCGTCTTCAGCCAGGCTTGCTTGAATCCAGTGGCAAAGAGATCAAGGGACTCACGTCTGAGCATACCGTGCCAACCTATGGCGAACAAAGCGGTACAAAAGGGGGTGGTGATGGACGGAGCATCAGAACCAATCAAACACTCACACCCAGTCAACAGATCTGGGTTTAATCCATCACCGTTCTTTGGCCCACTCTGCCACCCCAGTTCAGACATGGCCATATGCATATCAGTCTGACCCTGTGCCTCATGGGAACAGTCCAGCCCGAACTACCAAGCCATGCCTTCCCTGGACCGGAAACAAGCTTCCTAGGACCGGTTTCAAGCATTTCAGCCGTCTTCAGCCAGGCGTGCTTGAATCCAGTGGCAAAGTGAGCAAGGGACTCACGTCTGAGCATACCCTGCCAACTTATGGCGAACAAAGTGGTACAAAAGGGGGTGGTGATGGACGGAGCATCAGAACCAATCAAACACTCACACCCAGTCAACGGATCTGGGTTCAATCCATCACCGTTCTTTAGCCCACTCTGCCACCCCAGTTCAGACATGGCCATATGCAAATCAGTCTGACCCTGTGCCTCATGGGAACTGTCCAGCCCGAACTGCCAAGCCATGCCTTCCCTGGACCGGAAACAAGCTTCCTAGGACCGGTTTCTAGCATTTCAGCCGTCTTCAGCCAGGCTTGCTTGAATCCAGTGGCAAAGTGAGCAAGGGACTCACGTCTGAGCATACCCTGCCAACTTATGGCGAACAAGGCGGTACAAGTACAAAAGGGGGTGGTGATGGACGGAGCATCAGAACCAATCAAACACTCACACCCAGTCAACAGATCTGGGTTTAATCCATGACCGTTCTTTAGCCCACTCTGCCACCCCAGTTCAGACATGGCCATATGCAAATCAGTCTGACCCTGTGCCTCATGGGAACAGTCCAGCCCGAACTGCCAAGCCATGCCTTCCCTGAACCGGAAACAAGCTTCCTAGGACCGGTTTCTAGCATTTCAGCCGTCTTCAGCCAGGCTTGCTTGAATCCAGTGGCAAAGTGAGCAAGGGACTCACGTCTGAGCATACCCTGCCAACTTATGGCAAACAAAGCGGTACAAAAGGGGGTGGTGATGGACGGAGCATCAGAACCAATCAAACACTCACACCCAGTCAACAGATCTGGGTTTAATCCATGACCGTTCTTTAGCCCACTCTGCCACCCCAGTTCAGACATGGCCATATGCAAATCAGTCTGACCCTGTGCCTCATGGGAACAGTCCAGCCCGAACTGCCAAGCCATGCCTTCCCTGAACCGGAAACAAGCTTCCTAGGACCGGTTTCTAGCATTTCAGCCGTCTTCAGCCAGGCTTGCTTGAATCCAGTGGCAAAGTGAGCAAGGGACTCACGTCTGAGCATACCCTGCCAACTTATGGCAAACAAAGCGGTACAAAAGGGGGTGGTGATGGACGGAGCATCAGAACCAATCAAACACTCACACCCAGTCAACAGATCTGGGTTTAATCCATGACCGTTCTTTAGCCCACTCTGCCACCCCAGTTCAGACATGGCCATATGCAAATCAGTCTGACCCTGTGCCTCATGGGAACAGTCCAGCCCGAACTGCCAAGCCATGCCAATCAATCTCCGCACTCTCCACATAGTTCCGTTATGCACCTCCCGCCTCCTGCCTGCCTACCGTCCACCTCCCGCCAGCAGTATTAAATACATTAAAAAAGCAATTTTCAAATAACCTTACCTTATTGGCAGCGTCCCCGGGCTTCCAGCCGTCTAAATCGCGTCTTCATCTGGGAACTGCGCATGTGCGGGAGCCCGCACATGCGCATTCCTGCCGAGGAATGCGCATACGCGGGCTCCCGCGCATGCGCAGTTCCCAGAAGAAGACGCAATGGAGACGGATGGAAGCTCGGGGACGCCACCGATAAGGTAAGGTTATTTGAAAATTGCTTTTTTAATGTAATATTGCGGGCGGGAGATGGGCAGCGGGCAGGAGGCCAACTTCCGTTATACCCGAGTGTGCGGAGATTTGCCTTGTTTCTCCGCCTATATCGCGGACGGCGGAAGGGCAAATCTCCGCACATTCCGTGGGCGGAACGGAGTTGTCCGCCCACCCCTAATGTTGACTCCCCAAAACACTGCCGATGCTTCAGTGAATACGGAATATACAATTATAGCAAGTGGAATGATTGTCATGGAGGAACTGGTTCCTGCAGAGATATATTTAAAAGTTATGACCCATATTGTTCAAGAACATAACCGCAAATTGGAGGAAGCTGACCTTCGTGTTGTGCCACATGTTGAGTGGGTTGTTCGAAATGGTTGCAATAGAGTCATTGTACTGTCAAATGACACAGATGTTATTATTGTGCTACTTAGATTTGTTTAAATGTTCATAAGTCAAGGAGTGTCAGAGTTATGTATATGTTATGGAACAGGAGAGAAAAGACACTTAATACCACACATATTCTTACGGGTAATGACACTCTGAGCCAAACTGGAACAAAGCTTGGAGCTTTAACTGCTGAACCTCTGAAGTTTCTAAAAAGATTTGCTGAAATAGAAGAAGAATTTGACTTTAACAGGGTAGAAAAATACCAATGCGTGTGGGGAAAACAAGTTCTGACTGTCACACATTTGACGATCTTCGGTACAGTGTGTTTAAGAGATCAGTCCTGCTAAGTGAACTTCCAACGCTGTCCTATTCTGTGCGTGGACACATTACAAGAGCGTTCTACTTGATCAGAAGATGTGAAGACATTTTGGATCATGCATATGTAGAGAAAGATCTGTGTGAATGTGGTTGGAAAGATATTGATGGGGTGCTAAAACCTACGAAATTTCTAAAGCCTCAACCCACAGAATTTACGTGTACATGTACTTGCAAAACCTGTGCTTCAAAAAGATGTTCCTGTTGATATGCTCTTCTCAAATGTTCAACATTTTGCAAATATACCTTGAGCAATTGCGGAAACAAATAAAGTGAACTATGAAAATGTGCCTAAAACAGGAGTGATAAACATTATTTTTTGTTCATATTCAGATCATAAACCTTGTTTGGTGTATACATAAAAGGATTAAAACCCAT
Organism: Triturus cristatus; assembly: GCF_964204655.1. NCBI lineage: Eukaryota > Metazoa > Chordata > Amphibia > Caudata > Salamandridae > Triturus > Triturus cristatus. The sequence goes on along the minus strand of NC_140584.1, from coordinate 888,591,349 downwards.
TATTATTTGTTTCTCTTCTATATATGTCTCTTATTCCTCTATTATAGCTGCCATTTTAGAAAATGGCAGATGCGTTGCTCTGAGGAGTTATTTTCTGTCTCTATAACACTGCTTGACCCCCAAAACCTATGTTTGTACACCAAAATTAAGTATATAGGTCTTATGGTTCCTGAAATATGACATCATCACTGCAACACATCCGCCATTTTTAAAAATCGTCCAGAAAGATTCGACCCAAATTAGCAGTGTCTACCCAAGCTGATTTACTTCTCTAATGATACAAAAACACAAAGCAAAAATGAAAATCTCTGAACAACAATTCTTTTACGGAGGTATCTCAAGGGGCCAGAACTACATTCTTTGATTTGGCTGCAGCCATAGTGAAAGTATATAACAAATACTAAGATGGGCTTAGGGTCCGCCCCTTGCTCTTGATTGGATGGGTTTGTTGTCTATCACAGGTCTCTGATTCTCCTATTCTTGTGTTTGTTCCACCAAGCAACATTTGATCCTCATAGTGTTGTCATTAGATGAGTTGTAGCCTTCCACTGCTAAATTGAAGGGGCTCTTTTTCTCTGCCTTTCAGTTATCCAAGGCATCACCGAATCACGCCCCACTTTTACTTTTTACTCTCCTCACCCACGCGCTCTCCAATGCTCCTTGTCCCACTCTCCATTTTGGATTTAAAAGAAATGTTTTTCCTCTCAGCACCCCAGTTCCTGTGCACCATTTATTCCCTCCCCCTTCAGTCCTCCTCCCTGTTTTCATTTTGTGTTTATTTATTTAGTTTGACAGGGGCTCTTTTTCAGCGCTGCAGCACACTTTCTTTTTTTCTCTCTTTTAATCTTTCTCCTAAAATGGTGGTTGGCTACGGTGGAATGGTAAATTAAAAATGCCAAAATGGCTTCATTCACAAGCAAGCATACGCCCCCATGAGTCACAAATCACAATGTGTACTCACCAGCAGCCATCATGGTATGAATTTCCTTTAATGAGAAACTCGCTCCAAGATGAAGTCCTCATGTGTCATGATGCGTGCATTTGCATGTGTTGTGATGCATTGGCAGGTATTTTGACATTAGTTGGTTCTAGCGCAAAAAAAAAAAATCAATGGCAATGCAAATAGGTTGGCCATTTAGAGCAAAGACTTGTTGACATTGCCAATGCTTGCTAGGTGCACTTCTGAAAAAAAGCATCTAAAATTGGATGGTACAGAAAAAGTGTTGGTTTATTTTTCATACCATCCATTTTGTTTTGTCTCCGCTCACTCTCGGTGCTGCTGTGCCACTCAGCGACTTATTATAAACATGATGGACATCTTGGCATGGTACTCTACATACACTGCTATTGTTTTACAATTCCTATTTGCCCATTTCATATGCTTTTGTATTTGCTCACTCCGCATTACACAAGTAAGCATTGTCAAAGCCTGAAAACAAGTGGTTAATGAAATGAGAGAAATATTTTTGCCTTTACTCATTTTGTTATGTTATGCCATTGTTTTGCTACATTATTAGAGTTTAGTTCTTGAGCACTTAAACACCTCCAAGTCACTTGATATTAGTGGTAAACAAATGGAAAAATAGGTTTTCTGAAAGGTTCAGGTAGAACTGGGAATATTTTATGAATTAAAAAAAAAAAACGTTACAGTTGTTGTAATGATAAGTGGGTAACACTATAAGTAACAAAGATATTCTGATGGTAGGGAATGCTCAGACCCCGAGGTCGGCTGGTATTGGCCTACTGCAAAAAAGACTATATCCAGTTAGGAGAGCTTCAGTAAGTTGATCACCTCACTCCAGGTAGTTATGGCCTGACCGTTTCACCAACAAATCATTGATCTCAATCATTGAATGAATAATTTCAATAGAAGCAAAACAAGACTTAAACACACAGTATGCATTAGGCTGCCACACAAGCGTACAGGACTGGAAACAGTGTCAGTAATGACCTGGATAGTGGTGGTCACCCTAATTCTCAGTGTGTAATCTTAGGCTTCAGTGTGACTCCAGTCTCACCATGTTCACTTAAATTTCTTTAGTGAATGTATCCTGTCATTTCAGCTTTCAGATCCTCACATCTACACTTAACAAAAATGTGTACCGCTAAACAAATCACTTTGTATCCCATAGACTCAGTTAACTTGTTTTCCCAAAAAGTTCTACAAATTCGGCTTTACAATGCAGACTAACTCAAATGCACATAATAGTAAATGACCTAAAGTGGTCCAAAATAGGTAAATGAGCAGCACATTTGGATGGTAGTTGATCAAAATATTGAATTAGAAATAACAAGTTGCAGAAATATTGGAAAGAAATATAGTGATACAAAAATATTGTGATGCAGAAATATAGTTGTCAAGAATATTGATTTTCTGGTAAGTAATATCATTTTCAATAATATCATTGTTGTTATTTAGTTGTAAAAATATTGTTTTTAAATTATCTTGGTGTGTTATTTCATATATTAATTGTATGTGTTATTGTTTGTGTAATTATTAATAATATTTTTAAATATAGTTTGCAATTTTATTTGACTGATAACTTTTCAATGTTATTGCTAATTGTAATTTTTATTGTCGTAGCAGATTGCTAAATTTGCAGGGATGTAGGATGGTAATTTAATAAATTATAATTAATAATCAATATTAATGAGTAATTTATTATAATTTACTTGATTGATTAATAAACATGTAAATTGAGTAATAATTATATTTTGTAAGTTATATATTGGGTGTGGAATGCTGGGTTTGTAGGGGAATATTGTGGGAAGTTAATTAAGCAATAATTAACCAACAATTAATTAATAATTTATTATAATTATTTAATTGATTAACAAATATGGTATTATGTAATAATTACATTTTTTAAGTTCTATATTAGGTGCAGGCTGTTGGGTTTGGAGGGGTATAGGGTGGGAAGTTAATTAAGTGATAATTGATTAACAATTAATTATTAGTTTATTATTAATTCTTTAATTGATTAATAGATATGTAAATTGTGTGATAATTATATTTCCTAATATATTAGGTGCAGGCTGTTGGGTTTGTAGGTGTATAGGACGGGAAGTTAATTAAATAATATTTAATTGACAGTTAATTAAAAATGTAATTTTAATTACCTAATTTATTCTTAGGTATGTAAATTGTGTAATAACTGTATTTTTTAAGTTATATATTAGGTGTGGACTGCCGGAATTGGAGGGGTATAGGGTGGGAAATTAATTCTTAAACAATCTATTATTAATCATTAATCTAATAATTAGCACTTGATTGATTATTAATTATGAATTGATTGTGTTACATTTATTTTATTTTAGTTATACTTTAAGTGTGGGCTGGTAGGTTTGTGGGTGTATAGTGTGGTAAGGTAATTAAGAAATAATTAAATGACATTTTATAAAATTGATAATTAATTATTCATTTTTTAATAATCACGTTCATTATTTAATTGTGTGTGTATATACATATATATTTTGTTAATTAATAAAGTTCACATTAGTAGTTTTACATTTGCTATAAATTAATAGGGTTATGTTTCACATATGTTATGTTTTTGAAGTGAAGTCCTTTCCCTACTGTTGCACAGGCTGGAGTGGGAATAGTAAATGTTACCCCTTCAGAGTCCAACGTTTTCCCTACTGTTGCACAGACTGGAGTGGGAATAGTAAATTGTACATTTCCAGAGTACAACGCTTTCCCTACTGTTGTACAGACTGGAGTAGGATCAGTATATCTATTATTCCCAGTCTTTAATACTTCAAAAAAATATTGTTTATAATATTAATCTGCATTTATTTGTTTAATTTATATTATTTGTATCTATATGTATATTTTTTTGCATATAACGTTTTTTATTTGATTTGTTAACTTTTTTGATATATATATATATATATATATATATATATATATATATATATATATATATATATATATATATAAAACACAACGCTGTATCATTCCTTTCCTGAAACAACAGCAACCGCGGACAACTTTCTGCTTCCCAGACAATCTTTATTTGGAGCACAAACAATGACCAACTAGAAGCGTTTCGGGATAGATTCCCTTTCTCACGAGTATAGTGTTTCTTTGCCAGGAAGTATTTAAATAATCATGTGACCATAACACACAGTGAAAAGTGAAAACAGACTATGCGGTACTCCGTTATTGCACGAAGCCGCTGTGTTCCATCAATAAAACTTTAACGCGCACCTAATGATTAATGTTCTTCATATTGCGGTTTTTAGCCCTTGAATCATTTTGCCCAATACACATTCCAAAGTGACATATTCTGGGTAAACAAAACAACGTATGCAGCTAACAGCTGAATGAAATTTACACTTCAACCTAACTAATGCAATAAGCATAACCATGTTGCCCATGTGGGCATTCTGTTGGAGTGCTAAAAATTATCAGCATACAATGTACGACATAAACAAAGCCCCAGTGGGCCCAAAGATACTCTAGTTCTTCTGCATTTCTCCTAAGTCGACCAACACTTTCATCTGAAAGAAAAACACAGACAAATCATACACTGACCTATGGATACTACATCATAATAATAAATCCTGACAAAATACACAAAAACTTTAAAAAAGTTGCACTAATTATATCTAAAATATTGCAGTGGCTACTCATTCTCAATTAAACAAAATAATGCAGATAAGTCCTGAGACAACGGAGGAAACTATATATACATGCATTTTACCCCAAATGTACTGTCAATTCTTCGTCACAGTTATGGCCTATGGGGGCTAAGGTTCTATTTTGGATAATGAGTTTGGACTCAAGACGCCTAATATCTTGAACCCTATTTCCACCTCTTTCATTGTTTTTTACTGTATCAAGAACACAAAAGCTAAGCAAATCCCTGTTCTGACTGTGATGGATACAAAAGTGGCGAGCTATAGGGTACTGTTTATCGCCATGTTTAATGGCGCGTAGATGTTCCAAAATTCTGATCTTTGCTTTGTGTATGGTACTTCCAATGTAAGCTTTATTACATGGACAAAATAAAGCATACACTGCAAAATCTGTGTTGCATGAAGTGTGTTTAAGAATTTTGTAGGGCTTATTCTCTGGGGATAGTGTACATTCTTTGCAATTCTCACTGTGTTTGCAAGCCTTACATTTTCTACAAGTGTAGAATCCTTGTACTCCTAAGGTATTCACACTTGTCGGTTCAACAGCTCTACACAATGTGTCTTTTAATGATTTTGCTTTTCTATATGTGATTTGTGGAAAAATTTCCACATTTTTAGAAAGATCTTTGTCAGTGTGTAGTACTGGCTTGTGAACTGGAGATTAAAGTTGTTATCATTTAAAATGTTTGATATATATATATATATATACCCTTTTTATGGTAGTAAATTAAAAAAAACTTAGTATAATATAAAATATATTTTTATAATAGTGTTATATTATATATATATATATGTATATATATATATATATACATATATATATATATATATATATATATATATATATATATATATATATATATATATATATATAGATATATATGTATATATATATATATATATACATATATATACATTACCTACTGGCAGTCGCCAGTAGGTAGTTATAGTTAGAACCTAGTTTCAATAGGAAAAGCGTTTTTTGATTTACTAATAACTTTGGCGTCATTTGACGAATCTTCACGAAATTCTCAAAAACAAAAGTCTATCCAGGTCAGCTCCTATCCAGAAAGTTTGGGTGTGATTCGTCAAGCGGGAGCTGAGAAAAAAGGGGGGTCCCAAAACACGTTTTTCGTGTGTTAATTTCCATAGGAAATTTTGAGACAGGCTACAGCCTGAACTGCTGAACGGAATTACACCAAATTTGGTAGAAAGCTAGCTCTTGGTTCAAAAAGCGACCTTTTTTTTAAATGGTGTAAATCCGTTCAGTAGTTGCTGAGAAATACAAAACATTTGAGTCAAAAAATCAATTTCCCATAGGAAACTATAGCCAAGGCTACAGCCCGAACTGCTGAACGGAATTACACCAAATTTGGCAAAAAGGTAGTGCTTGATTCAGAATGCGACCTTTTTTTTCAAATGGTGTAAATCTGTTTAGTAGTTGCTGAGAAATTGAAAAAATAAAAGTTTCGATATCTGGGGAAGCGGTGGGTTCGCGCACCCTCCCGACCATGCGCTTCACTGTGATTGGCTGCCAACACTCCAAACCAGGAAGTATTGGCAGCCGTTGAAAAAAGATTAAAATAGAAGAAAAGGGGGCAGGGTAGAAACACCCTGACCCCCTCGTTCTGCTCACGGGGGTCCCACAAGGACCCTAAGGACCAAAAATTATTTTTTATTTAAAAATAAAAATGTCAGAATGCGCGCTGGGTGCGCGAACCCAGACAAAAAGAAAATGAAGCGGGGGCTGCCCCACTTCATTTAAATGAGCCCCCGGGTGGGCCAGGTTCCGGGGGCAATCCTATAATTATATTGCGGGGGCCTGCGGGGTCCCTCTGCAGCCCCCGGGACCGCCACCTCCCTGGGGCTATGTAAATAAGGAGCGGGGCTTGTTTTGTCATTTTTGGGGGGCATCTGAGGCCACCCCAAGCTCCGGGGATCCCCACTCCCGGGGCTTTAATTAAATATGCAGGGGGGCTTCGTGGGCTCCCCGAAGCCCCGGGGAACACCACCTCTCCGCGGTTTTGAAAATAGAGGGAGGGGGGCTGTGCGGCTCCCCTGCTGGAGCCCTTGATGGCCCTGGGGACCGCCACTCCCGGCCCTCACCGGCTCTTGCAATGTCCCGGGGAGCTCACCCCCAGGACGTTGTTGTTTGCTATGAGAGGGTGGAAGCATGTCTCGCACACTGTCATAGCAAACCCTGGTTGCTTTGTTGAAGCGAGAGGAGGAAAGCCTGCTCTCGGTTCAATGACGCAAAGTAGGATTGCTTTTAGGCAAGGGGATCTGTATGTTAGCAGGACCCGTTGCCCAAAAGGAATGCCAGCACCCACAGGAGGCGGGGAGCCGGCGCGACCGTGGGGGCATTGGGGCTCCCCCCACGGTCACCAACAGAGAGGCCGGGCCCCAGGGGATGGGTCCCCGGGGCCAGAAAAGGCCTGGGAGGGGGGCCACGTGGCCCCCCTCCCTTTGGAAAAAAAAATAAAAAATATGTGGATGTGGGCATGCCTCGGGGGATGGGGTCCCCGAGACGCATTTAAATTAATGAAAGTGAACGCTTTTTATTTTTCAAAAAGTTTGGAGTCGGGACCCTAGTTCGGCCCCCTAGTGTGAATACGAAGAGTGTGCGGCTCTCAGCGCGGCCCTCTAGTGTGAACACGCTGGGTGCACGGCTCTCAGTGCGGCACTCAAGTACTTCTCAGGACTTTAAAACACCGAGAAGCATATTCTCAAGGACACATTGCCGAGTTAACAGCACTTTATCGCAGCCAAAATAGTGATAAATTTGGCGCACCATTCACAAGCTGGGGAAAACAGCCCATATCACCGTTTACCAGCAATACAAGCCTCAAAAAGCATTGTCACGCATGACCCAGGCAAATATTGCTAATGAGATCCAGAGTAGGCGTTCCGGTGCAAAAAGCAGCGAACACACCACTTTGCAACTTTCTCAACCATCAGCAAGATCGGCGAAGAGAGTAAAAAACAGGCGATAAGGTGTGTTAGCACCAGGAAGTTTGGACGTGCTCTGACCTGGTGTAAAGTCGGACTACAACCTCCAACATGAAAGGGAGCCCAGCCCACAGCCACACCTGAATGACAACAGATGCAATGGAGCCAGCGATCTTGCAGCTCGGACACCCAACAGTGCCCGACACCCCCCGCCACCGGCCCCTTGTCCGCCATGCTCCCCTGACCCCCCGACAAACAAATGTGACAGCAAACTTCCGAAATCTGGGACGTAACAAATCGGGTGATGTCGCACAATTATAATAACAAAGATGCATGTGAGGTTGGATAAATGAGAATCCCAGTCATCTATGGATTTACATAGAAAACATTTTATTTAAACAAAACAACAAAATAAAAGTAGGTACAGCCATGGTGTGTCATCCCTCGGCAATCTGTGAATCACAGCCTGCAAGACAAACAGCAAGATAAGATTGTGCGTCATGCGCCCATCAAAGGTGAGATAGAGAGACAAAGAGTGCGAGAGAGAGGAAGAGAGAAAGAGAGAAACAGTGTGAGAAAGAGAAAGAGTGAGAGAGGAAGAGAGAGAGAAAGAGAGAAGCAGTGTGAGAGAGAGAGGAAGAGAGAGAGAAAGGGTGTGAGAGAGAGGGAGTGAAAGGAAGAGATGGAGAGGGAGAGTGAGTGCCGACACTATGGACAAAACCCTTACAGCTCACCTTTCTGCCACCGGTGTGTCTCCAATCACGTGCTGGGACATAGTGCAGCCCTCAAGCTCACTCATCTGAAACATAGTATAGAATCAGTAATGGCAGAGTACATACAACTGCACATGCCTAAATCGCTGTCCCGCCCCTGCGCACCCAGGCTCCTGCACCCCATCCACTCCAGCCGCCCAGAGGTGTCTGCCCGCCCCTGTGCACCCATCCACTCCCACTGGCCAGAGGTGTCTGTCCACTCTTGCGCACCCAGGCTGCTGCACCCCATCCACTCCCACTGC